>NC_086263.1:3009166-4337500 GCF_021018805.1 Prinia subflava
TTGGAGAGTTTAATGTCTTATTGCCTGAATCTTTGTGCCTGTATTGGGGACATTATTTAACTGTGCTGTCTGGCAGTTGCAAGTGTTGCTGCTGGAGGGTGTAGCTTGTTCCTTGTCAAATTACAGGCACTTAAATTATTTTCCATCCAAGTAGGGGCAGGTGAAGGAGAAATTGTGTGCATAAAGCTATAATGAAGGCTGGAAATTGTACAGCTGAATGCAAATGCAGAAGAATGAAATTAAGATCCAGATCAGAACTGAAAATCTGGTTTTCTTGTTGTCTTTAATTCTAGGCTCTTGTTGTATAGTGCACTGTAGACAAAATTGTACTGGGGAGAGTGTAATTATGTAATTAAAGCTTTTTTTTAAAGCCTTAGTGCACTTGGACCAAAGAAAGAAATGAACCAACTGGATGTTTGTCTGAATGTTAAACTCTGCAGGGAAAATGTCCCTGCGAATGTTTCATGCTTTCCTGTATCTCTGCTGCTCTTGGGTAATCTGTTTTTACAACCCCAAGAGCTTTCAGGTGGTCTCTGAACTCGCTTGTCCCATTCCTCTATTGCCATGTTTCCCCTGGTGAGGATTTGGCCTGGGATGATGTGGATAACCACAGCTTTAGCCCTTTTCCCTGAGGTATTTTGAGGGAATCCAGCTCTATCAGTCAGTTGTTTTGTGGTGGGATAAGCAGTGTTACTGGAGCTGCAGCATTTAATGAACTGAAGCAGAGGTGTTTGTGCTTTGCATGTTCCTTCAGGGCTGGGAGCCTCTGAGCACATGAGAGCTGGTGGGGCCAGAGAGGCTCTGCATTCACCCGCTCAGCTCCTTTTAAAAAGAGGGAAACACACAGTATCTGCTCCATTTGCAGCTTGAAAAATCGGCATTTTCCAGAGTTTAATGTGTGATTTGAGAACAAAACCTTTTGAAAAGCGCTGTCTGCAGTGAGATGTTCCCCAATGAGTCTGATCATGTCCGAGGCGGGAGGGGATGGTGTTTGCTCCCTCACCACTCTGTTGTGGTTTGGTGAGTAGTTGCACCAGCAGCCAAAGCTACCCAATGTTGTTGTTTAAAGCTGCAATTTCAGCTCTCTCCAAACTCTACACAGCCACATGAGCTTGAAAAAGAGCATGCTAGGTAGTGACCTGCATATATATAAATCTGGAACCTATAAATGGTTAAATCACTACGTAAAGACTTTTCCAAGATGTATATTTAATCCTGGTCTATCCCTGGCATGTTTTTTTAATCTGTTTTGTGTAAAGGGGGAAATCTGTGGCAGTTATTGACACAAAAGTCAAATTGTGAGTCTCAACACACTTGGAATGTAAAATTCAGGCTGGAATTTTCAGAGTGCAGACTTTGAAATTTGATTATAAGCCAAAAAGCATTGTTTGGGAAGAAAGTTTAAAATTGAAGGGCATTGAGAAATTCAGTTTTCTGGTGTAGACAAGATTAGCTGTTGCTTGAAGACTGATCAGCAAGTTTGTGTTCCTAACTCATGAAGAGGTGTGGTGGGCCTTGCTGCTTCCTCCCAGCACAGCTGTTCCTGGGCCAGCATTCCCTGCCCTTGGAATGGGAATATTGTGAGGGTTTGCAGGGTGGTGCTGGCTTAGCTCCTTATGGTACATTACCCATTTTAAGTAAACGTAGTTCCCTCCTGAGGTGTATTCCACCTCTTGTCTAGATCTGCAGACTTCTGTAAAAGCACCTGAATGATGTTCCTGGCTCTAATCTCCAGCTTTTCTGGGTTTTTTTCAGTAAAAAAGGCTTATTGTTGCTTTCAGGCTGAATGCCACGGTCAGATTTATTATCTTTATTATTCCTGAGACATCCATCACTTCCACTCCAGTCCTGTTGTCTGGAGTCAGCTTAAGGGCTTAGCTCAGACCCTGTGGTTTCCTAGAACGAAGAAACCACGTAACAGGCACGTTTGTGATATTGTGTGACAAACAGGAACAGGTTAGTAAGAAAACAAACAACCTAAGCAGAACCAAAGGAGGCTGATATTGTGGAAATGGGCTGCTGGGAACAGCCCTTGCCCAGTACAGACATCCTCTTTTCTCTTTTCTTGGAGAGGAAGATGGAAATTGGAGGTGAAAACAGTGTGCCCAGTTCATCTCTGCCCTTTGCAGGTTTGGCCTAGAGAATTTTCCTTTGCCTTGCAGTAGGTTTTGAATAATCTTCTTTAACTTGAGACACTGCTGCAATGTTAAGAGCAGAGGGAGCGGAAGGTCAGTGGTGAAGCCTTTCAAATCCCCCTCAAAATGCTGTAGGGGATGGTGCTCTGTAAGTCCAAGGAGGCCCTTGCTGTTAGGAGTCAGCTGGTCCTCAGCCAGCCTGGGAACAGACAGGGTGCATTCAGCTTTTGTCCTGATCTGATTTCTGTGCAGGGGTGACCCTGGAGCACTGTTTTTATTTGTGATACAGGGTAAATGCTGTATGGATTCATTGCCTTCCTCTTTTAGTCTCTGCACGACAGGGGTGGTTCGTTTACACATCAACAACTGGCTGGAAGTGAGTTTCTGCCTTCCTCACAAAATCCACTATGTTGCCACCAACTTCATACCCCCAGAAGCCATCGAGAGAAGTCTGAAATCTATCAGGTAAGAGCAAGCTCTGCCCCTCAGAGCGTGGCCAGGCCTTGCTCCTGTTCCAGGGGTGGTGCTGCAGATGTGTGAGGTGGCACAGGCAGGGCAAGGTGTGACTGGGCTGTGGAGGAGAGGGGCCCTGGGCTCAGGCTGGAGCTGCTGCTGTGGCTCTGTGCTGCTGCTGTGGCTCTGTGCTGCTGCTGTGGCTCTGTGCTGCTGCTGTGGCTCTGTGCTGCTGCTGTGGCTCTGTGCTGCTGCTGGGTTCATGGGGGGATGCCACAGCCTTGGTGTTCACTTTAGATGGTTGTACTGAGGGGATGCTGCAAGAGTGGCCTGCACTGTTTGCAGCCAGGAATTGTGTGTTCATTTTAATCTGTTGACCCAGAAGGAATTCTGCTTTTGGAAGAAAGAGAGCCCAGGTCCTGTGATTCCTTATTTCCTGTGTTTGTTTACCTGCAAAAATAACTAACTTCTGCTTTCTTCCTTTCTTCTGCTCCATTCTGTATTTCAGTAATGCAGATGAGCAGTTTTTAGACTTGTTCTCAATTGTGTGCCAATCCAGTGCAGTCTTTTTTCCTTGTCGCTGGGGTATCCAGTTACCATATAGCCCTCTGTCTGCTTTTTACAGGGAGTGTCTTATGCTGTGACATAAAAATAAACTTATTTTGAACCCAGTTAGAGCAAAAGGATGATATTAGAAATTCCTTTTTTACCATTACATTGACCCCAGGTATCGTGGTGTGGGAATAACAAAGCCTTCAGGAAAAGCTGCAGTTTACTGTGCAAATGTATTCTATTTTTCTGCAGGCCTTACCATGCCTTATTACTTTTAAATGATGAGAAGTCACTGCTTAATGAGCTCCCGTTGGACTGCTCTCCTGCCCTGGTGAGAGTAATTAAAACTACCTCTGCTGTGAAGAATTTGCAGCAACTGGCTCAAGATGCTGACTTGGCACTGCTGCAGGTACGGGGAGCTGTCAGCAGCTGCTGAGAGCCTTTTAAATTCCTGTGTGCCCCTGGGCAGCTCCCTCGGTGTGAGCAGAGAGCAGAGATAAAGTACCAGCCCTGGAGCCTGGGGAAAGGCTGGAGAAACAAAGGGCAGGGGTGCAGGGGCAGTGCTGGGCAGCCCTGCAGCCACATCCTGGGGGTCTCTGGTCCTCACCACTGCTCAGGACAAGTCCATTAAAACAGGCTGATGAAAAACTTCTCTTCAGCCTGTGAGTGCCCCCAGGGCTGCCTCCCACAGCCTCTCTGTCCAGCACCTGACCAGCATCAGAGTGAAAGCTTTCCTCATATCTAATGGGAATTTCCCATTGTTCTCCTTGAGGCATGCTGCCTCAGGAGCTGTCCCTGTGTCCCTCTGAGGAGAGGGGCTCTGTCTTCACTGTGCCTCCTGTTTGGTAGATAAAACCAGGGCAAATTGTGCTCCTGACTGACACCACAGGGCCTGTCTTGGTCCTGCCACGTTGATGTCTACATGCAAATGGAGCACCCAAAATGCAAGGGAATGTTTACAGCTGCCGTGGTCAAATATGTTGTTTCTCCTGGAGCTGCCAAGATCTTTTCTACCAAAGATTTGTGAATGCTTGTACAAACCTTCCCATGCATTTCCCTTAGTCCATTGGTGCACAGACTTGGAAGTCATGGGAAGAAGATTTAGTTTAGGCTTGGGCAAAGATTTTGAGCCTCCCCAAGTCTCCCCAAGCCAGCAGCTCTTCCCAAATGCCTTTCCAGTAGTGACAGCCAGCTCTCAAATCTGAACTGCTGAGGTGATGTGATGAGCCCTTGGAAAGGGAAGTTTGTGCCGGTGGAGGGATGAGACTCTGGCACTCACATGAGTTGTGAGGCCCCAGAGAGACCCCTGTGGATGCCTGTGATCATTTGGGATGATTGTATGAGATGATTCCAGGGAGGGAAGGGCCACCCCGTGCTCCTGAGGGTCGATCCAGACCCAGGGACACAGCCTGTGCTCTGTGTGATGGGAAGCACAGCTCATCCTCACATGTTCTCCTGTTCAGAGGTCAGTGCCTCCTCTTGTTCCAAGGGAAAGGTCCTGCTTTGTAATAACACTCCAGGTCTGCCTGCAGTGCTCTGTGGTGTTACTTGGCTATGGGATGAACTCTGGAAATTCCCTACTGCTTCTGTAGTTTTGTTCTCCACAAAAAAGCACAGTTAAATGCATCTAATGATACAGGCTGGGTTTTGTGTCTTGTAGACACTATTTATGTGGCTTTTCCAGAGCCACTAGCAACCACTGACTTGTTTAACACATTAAAATACTTTGTGTAGCTCATTACTGAAATACCTTGGTGCAGTAAAAAGGCAGTGTTGGTTTCCTTTATGTTTCTGTCGTAGCAGGAGCTGATTCTTTTGTTTTATTTTTCACATATTTTATTTTTCATATATAACACAATACACTTTGTGCATAAAGGAAAATAGTTTTTGGGGGCATGAAAAGGAACTGAACTTTTATAGATACAGTTTGAAGGAATTCCTTTGAGGCAGGAAATACTAAGTTGCTTAGAAATGTGAAGCAAATCTCTGGAAATTCATAACCTTGTCAAATGCTTTTTGATCTGCCACATGTTGTATTAAACCATGAATTTATTCTGAAGGCAGAGTGAAAGGATGGAACATTTTTCTTTCATTTCAGCTCAAACAAGGCTTTTTTGTTGCTGTATGGAACGTTTGCTGAGAGTTTGTATATTGATTTTTCTCTCCTAATTTTTCCCTGTTTTTTCAATACAGGTTTTCCAGCTTGCAGCACATCTTGTTTACTGGGGCAAAGCAATTATTATTTATCCTCTTTGTGAAAACAATGTCTACATGCTTTCTCCAAATGCCAGTGTCTGCCTGTAAGTAGAAGAGAAATGTGCTGGTGGCAGCACAGGGCTGAGGAGTGCAAATGCACTTTTCTTCCCTGGCTGATACAGAGTGGGATCTTTCTTCATGGGTTTATTGAGACTGCAAAACACAAAGCATTGCATGAGCCTGAACTTGCACAGCCGTGTGGGCAGGGAGGAGCAGCAGAGCAGATCAATATTCCTCTGTGGTGGTGGTGGCCCTGGAAGCAGTATTTACCTGTGGAGCTGCTGTCAGGGTTTTTAGTAGTCCTGCTCACTGAATGTCCAATATGGGAACATTCACAAACCAAAATACTTTATGATTAAGTTAAGTGAGTGGTTTATAGGGCTCTGTGTGTAGCTGGCACACCTGACACGAATCAAAAGCAGCAGAAGTTGCCACTGTGTTGTTTCATGTGCCTTGCCACAGACAGAAGGCAGCATGGCCATTTGGAGAGCAGGCAGAGCCACTGCAAGGAAGATGTGGAGGCAGGGGTGGGTATTTTTGCTCTGCTGAAGATTGGCAACCCTTCCTCTGTTGGATTTTGAGATGCTTTTAGACTTTGTGTTGGAACTCAGTTATAGGAAAATAGTTTTAAATCAAAACTTTGGTGATGGAAGTATAAAAATAGGGCTGGAAGGGACCTTGAGGTCATTCAGCAACAACTGTGCCTGTGTCAAATATGGCAGTGCTGTTCTTGAAGACCTTTGGAGATGCAAATGCTTAGACAATTTTTCTGATATTTAACTTGACTATCCTTTACTCCTGTTCAGTCATTTCTTGTCCTGTCAGCACGGGGAGGGGGCACAGCCCCATCTGCAGCTGCAGTTGGCACATTCAGAGGTTGTGTGTGTGTCCTGCCCAGCCCTGCCCAGGCTCTGTCCCTTTGATCAGGGGCTGCACAGGTCTGGACTTTTTATTGCTTTTATTCTTCTCCTCTGGATTCCTTCCACACCTTGAACAAAATGCTGGAGCTGAATGCAAGGCTGAGGTGAAAGTGCAGGAGCTTCTGGCTGGCTGCTGCAGGACACAACTCGCCATCAGCCGTGCTCAGGGGTTTTCTAGATCACAGGGAATGCCACATTTGGGAATTGGCACTTGTGCAATGCCTGATTGGATCGCAGTTAGCCCGAGCAGCAGCACAGAGCTGACGTGTGCCTTTGCCTCTCTCCTGCAGTTACTCTCCCCTGGCAGATGCCTTCTCCTGTCAGTTCCGGGGTCACAACCTGCCCTCCATGCTGGCCAAGTTCTCTCTCCCGGTGTCCCTGTCCGAGTTCAAGAACCCGCTGGCGCCGCCCGTGCAGGAGGTGAGCTGGGCCCTGCCCAACAGCTGCTTGTGCTGCTGCTCCCAGGGGTGCTGCTGCTCCTGGAGCAGGTCAGGAACCTGCCGTTGCACATTTGCAAGTCCTCAATTACTGTGTTTCCAGCCTTATGATTTATTGCTTCATGTCCCCGTGCCAAAAAGCTGTGGGGATGTTCAAGGTGAGAGGATGCTCTGTGCTGGCAAAGCACAGTCCTAAAAGAGGTATTAGAATGTTTCTTTTCCTGGAGTGATGTGGGAGGGAAAGCAAACTCCATTTGGTCTGTTCCAAACTGTCACCAATTGGTAGGGCTGAATCAAGTGTGTGGATTCCTCACAACCACATTTGATTTTATTCTCTTCCATCTGCTCCAAGTTCACAATCTGTTTTTAAAAGCAATCTGTCTGTTTGCTTGGTTTTGCTGTAAAACTGGAATTGTTTAAAGGCTTTTGGAGGAAGTAGGCTCAGCATGGGGTCAGCAGCAGTCCATGTGTCACTGCATTAGCTTCTTAGTGTTCAGATCTGTGTTAATAAAAGATGGATTTGGGATTTGTGAGCTGCTTTGCTTGTGCATCGATCATGGCTTGTGGCGTTTCTGGGAACTGGTGGGACGCAGGAAGGAGCTCAGGAATGTGAGGTCTCCTGGCTGACACTGTTCTGTTCCCAGATGGAGGAGCCTGGACCTCTGACCATGGCTCAGTGTGGCAAAGGAAGCACAGGCAGGGTTCTTTGGCTGGTTTCTCGTGGTGTTTGTTTCTGGCCTTCAGACTTGGGTGCCTTGGTGGCTCCATGGGTTTAGCCCCTGCTCAGATATTGAGATTACCATCACCAGGGCACTGCAGCACAGCTGTGGGGGAAGAGTTGGCTGTAATTACAGGCTGGCAGAGATGATGATCAGAGATAAAGATAAGTAATGATGTTCATGTAATTCCAGTAGCCTGCACTGGTCAGCTGCCACCTTGGCAGGCAGGGGAAGAGCAGGACTCCACTGTAGTTACAGACAAATAAGTGTCCTGAAAATTGAAGCTGAAGTCATAGCATTAATTTTATTCTAGCTGCAGTAGCTTCAGGAGATGTTCTCAGTAATCCTTTTAAAATTAATTACTTGCCTTAATGCTTCTCCTCCAATAGTTCTGGTTGTTCTCTGAAGTCCTACTTTTGTTTAAAATACATGAATAAAAGTCTGCCACTTACTGCTGCAGTTATTCCTTGAAACAAGGGTGTGCTAAACACTTGCCAGAGCCGATGGGGTGCTGAAGTGTTTTTTAGAGTTTGTACCTTCCCTCTGCTGCTCTTTGTCTGTGGTGGGCTCCTAAGGGTCAGCAGCACAGCTTGCTTTCATCATCCTTCCAGCCTTATTGGAAGGATGAGGGATGATGCTGTGAAAAGCTGTGGCTTTTTGATAAAGCAAAGAGTGACAGTTCTTAGGGGAGTTTAGATTAGAGTGAGTTTTTATGTATTTTTGTATCAGTACATTTTCTTCTACTTTGATTTACCTATGGAGGACTTCTTGTATTATTTTTTTGTTTTTTAGTCTTTTAAGAGACTCCAATCCCTGCCTTGAAGTGGTCAGGCTCCAGTTGTAATTAACAAAGATCTAATCAATACAGCAATTAATGTGATTAAAAGTGGGTGGGTTTTTGTTCCGCTGTGCTGTGATAAAAGATGTTGTACTCTGAACTGTAAATATTGCCAAAATGCATTTGCTTTGGCTTTGAAAAAATTAGCAAAGGTGGGACTTTGTAGTAGTAGTTTTTTTCTTTGTGTGCACAGGAGGGGATGTGAGGTTTTTAGCTTTAAAAATTTCAGGTGGTTTTCTGTTATCTCCTGCATTTCATCAGGCTGAGGGCACTGTCTGTGCTCCTGAGGGTCACTGTGCTGAGGGTCAGTTCTGTGGGAGGGGCTGCATCTTCTGCAGAAACTGCTGTGGCCTCATGGCATCCGTGGCATCCATCCCGTTTGATTCTTCTCTTAGGCATGGGATTGGCTCCCTGCTTTTGGCATGTGCTTCTGGATGCGTAAAGAATACAAAAGCCATTAATAGAGCCCACCATAGGAAACAGGAGAGCTCTCAGAGCCCTTCCTGTTTTTTATACAAAAATATAGCTTGATTTGAAAGGGGACAAAGTTATTTTTGTTCAGTTACAGTTACATGAGTGGAATTCCTCTATTCCTTTGGGTAGATGAAAAAAAACCTGACACTCATTTTTCTACTTTGTGTGCTGTGGTATTTTTTGGCTGGTAGGAGATATGAGCAACCTGAGCAAGGACAGGACTGCTGTGGGAGTGCATGGCTGTGCTCTGCTTTTTCTGTCTCCTGTCAAGTAGGAGAGGTGTCAGGTGAGTGCCAGGCCTGCCAGTGCTCTCAGCTGTGCGCTGTGCCAGAGGCTGAAACTCTTGATTGTGTCACCTTGATCTCTTTTCCTGCCTGAGAAGAGGAGCAGTGTACTGCAGTGGAGCCCTGGACAGTGTGTATCTGTCAGTTGAGAAGGTTTTGGTATCATGCAGTGCTCCCTGCTGCTTCCCTTTCTGTGTCTCCCTTGGATTCCCTGGGAGGGCAGCAGGGTGAGGATGAGCCCATGCCCTCAGCTCAGCTCACCTCAAGAGATCTCGGTGCTGTTGGGCCAAGGCTCTGCTTTTCCTTCCCCCTTCCAGGTGTGTGCACACAGGAGCCTTCGTCCCTTCCCTCCTCCCTTTCCTAGAGCTCTGGCTCCTGTCCAGCCTGACTCTGTTCATTTAACTTGTTTCAGCTGCACAAGTTTTCTGCCAGGTTAGCTGGTGGAATGCACTCAGGGAGATCCAGTGAGCTCCAGGCTGGCACAGGGTGAGGGAGGTGATTTCTGCAGAGCTTGTGCTGCTGAGGGGGTGAGGGAAGCAGAAGCTTCTCCCCATTTCACAGTGAGTTTTTCCTTAGCTCCATTGTGACTTGTAATGTCACCAGGGCTTGCTGCAGTGCCTGGGTTCATCCTGGATCTCACCAGGGTGCAGCCAGGGGCTGGGGAGATCCTGTGAGCTCACACAAAAGGGAGCTCACCTTGCCTTTTGGTGTTTTTGCTGGAAAAGAAGCAGCTTGCATCTCCTCTGCCCCGACCCCAAAGAAGCTGTCCTTGTTCTGCTGCCTGTGGCTGTTGTGCCACAGCCTTGCTGTGAGTGCAGGGCACACTGGGGTGGAGCTCTGGGGTGCTCAGTGGGGTGCACACCCCTTCAAACCTCCTGGGAAAGCACAGGAGCACCTGGTGAGCCACAGCCTTCAGCAGCACGTGTTGACTGGCAGGGTCTGCACCAGGCACTGCTGCTGGTGCAGGGCAAGGCTTTGATCTGCTGTTCAGGGCAAGGATGTCTTTGTCCAGCATAAAATTTCTTTACCCAGCTACTCTGCAGGAAGTTGCTTTGCAAACCAAGAGTTAGGGGTGATGTTTGTGGCTTCCCCTCCTCTGCACTCAGCCAATTTCTGTGCTTCAGAAGCTGTAACACCTCTCTGCTCCACCTTGAACAAACACGGACTAGCAGGAGGGATCTTCTCAGCTGTAAGGAGTGTTCCTAGGTGAATTGGACATCTCATTTCCTTCCTGCATCTCCTTTATCATAATGCACATTGTCATTATTATTGTGGTTCTTTAATTCTCCTTTGATGGGATGTGGACAACTGCAGAAAAAAAAACCCCAAACAAACCCAAACAGATGGGAAAGCAGGACAGCTGCTGCTGAACAAAATCTGTTTAACTTTTCACTTTTGTTTTAGTCAGTCTGGGCCATCCTCCTGGGAGTCAGGCACAGGGAGATGAGGCCTCTGCCTTGTGCCTGCAGAAAACGTGCCGAGCTTTGTGCAGGGCTCATGGAAAAGGAGGCAGGAAAATGAGTCAGGGATGGAGTGGGAGGGGAGCTGAGCTGCCTGCACACCCTGAATGGGCAGCTGTGTCTTCAGGGAGCCACGCTGCACATGGGGCTGCTCTGCTGGAAGGCATTAGGAGCCACTGCAGCTTTTGTTGGCAGAATTAGGGAAGTGGGATTAAGATGCACTTTTATTCAGTTGGACTGGGTATAAAATCAGGGGTTTGGCACAGTAAGTTAAAAGAATATGTCATGCTAGGCCTGAATGGAGGGAATGGTTAAGCTGAGAATTCAGAGCTGTTACCTGGTGATTAAAATGGCAATATTAAACAGTAAATGTTTCATCCTACATCAGCAGGAGTTTTCAGAGTCTGTTTCCTTTAAAACAGGGAGAAGTTTTCATAGCTTAGGTGTTTTCCATGGAACAGCGTGGTTTGAATGCTACAGGAAGGTAACACATCTCAGCAAACATCCCTGCAGCCCAGTGGCTTTGAAGGTGTCATCATCCTGAGCCACGGCAGCCCTCAGTTCTCCAGTCAGACCTTGACGAGGATTTGTATCAAATAACTGGATAATCCAGGCTGGAGAAAGGGGCCGTGTGTGCTTCAGCAGGCAAAACAAGCTGTGTTTTCACTGTCTCCTGAAACAGTGAGAAACCAGCTGGGATTGAGTGCTTCTAGGCTGCTGTTCTCCCTTCCCTTTCATGAACCTGTTGCTACTCCCAGTTATCCTTTACTTTTTAGGCCTGGGAAAGAAAACAGCCTTAAAGAATCCTTGCAGGAAATTTAACGCATTTCTCAAGAGTTGTACAAATAGCCCCAGAGAATAAGAAATGCTGGATCTTGTCCCTCCAGGACCTGGGGCTGAGCTTTCCTCTGGCCATCCCACAGTGCAGTGCTGTGTTTTTGGAAGCCAGAGCAGCATCTCTGCTTGTGGCAGTGAGCACAGAGCAGGGCTTTGTACCAGTGCCTTGCACGACAGCACCCTGGCACTGCTCTGGGAATGCCAGCAGGAACACGCCAGATGTGGCTGCTGCAGCAGACAGGACCCCCTCAGAGCAGGCTGGAAAGAGGCAGCATGAAAGGAACATGGATGAAATTTAGATTGAATTGGTAGTTAAATTAAGCAACAGAAAATGCCGCTTTATGTTTCCATCATAATCCTGGTGTTACAGCCAGAAAAGGCTGGCTCTGGATTCCTGCTGTGCCACAGCATGACTGAGGCAAGCAGTCCTGGGATGAAAATATATCCTTGCCTGGGAAGCTGCTCCCAGCCTGTTTGGCTTCAGGAAGGAGCCCAGCTCTAATGAAGTGCCCTGAGAGCAGGCACAGAGAGAACCCTGCACTTCTGGGGAAGGAGCAGCATTTCCAGCCAGCACAGCACAGATGGTGCAGGGAGGCCTCTGCCCCTGCAGCCCTGTGTGAGCTCCGTGGGAGCTGGGGAGGAGCAGATGGAGAATGGAAATGCAGTGCTGGTGTCCAGAAGCACAGGCAGCAGAATGTGTTAGCAAAGCCTCTGCTACAGCTGATCTGTGAAAACACTTCTGCCTTTGCTAAGAAATGGGTCTAAACCTGGAGGAAGTGAGAAAGGTGTGAGGCACTTGCAGTGGTGGCACAAAGCTCATCACATGGGCAGGGGCCAATGCAGGATGCTGCAGCACTTGGGCTTTTACTAGGACTGGGTTTTAAGAGGTACCAAATTCCTGCTGAAGTTTGGCTAGTACAGAAAAATGTCAGGGATCATCAGTCTCTGTTCCAGGGACGATCAAGTTTACTTCAGGATGGAAGAAGAGTTTCCTCGAGTTCTTAGGAACTCCAGGTCTCCCACCCAGATATGGCACAGAGGTGTTTGTTGGGTGTTGCTGGCACAAGGTTGTGGGTGTAAAGCTGTAACACCACTGACTTCTTGTTCCACTGGGCCATGGCTGCTGGCTCAGGGTGGCTTTCTAGGTATTTCTACGAGGGTGTGGAGGTGATGGTACACATGCAGGATTAGAGACTCTCCATGCACATGGAGCTGCAACAAAGAAATTGGCTGTTTTTGTAATTCATGGAACCATCAGAGTGCCCAGGGTGGGCATGTCTGGGTCAGGCCCGACCCACTGCTTCTCTAGGTCTGGTAGGGCCTGTCTTCCTGTCTCCTTGGATTTTTCCAGGGTTGTTTCGTGCTCTGAGACGTGCAGACCTCTTTCATTTGCTAATCAGACGTCGCTGCGTGCCAATAGGTTGGAAATTTAAGTAAAATAAATGAACCATCTTTCCATCCAGGCCTGCATCTGGAAGGAAGGATTTCAGCAACGTAATCACTGCAGTAAACCTCTCTCTTCCAGGCTGGCTTCAGATGTTAGCAAAGCATCATGTCTTTGGTGTCTTTTGCCAATGTTCCTCTTCTGTAGATTTTCTGTTAAACATGTAAAATGAATGATGGCTTTTCCAAAAACTGATGTTTGAAGGCGATCCCAGATAGCATGTTTTAAGATTAAAACCCACTGAGCCCCCAGAAGTGGTAATCCCTGAAAAGACAGGGTGTGGGTCTGTCTGCAAACAGAAGAGGTTTCTTCTGTGATTTGATAGCAGAGGAGGAACAGAGAATTACCAGATTTATGGAAAAAGGAAAATTATGTGGGCTGATGAGCTTGGGTTTGGGGCTTTTACTGCGATTTGGCCTGTTACCCTGATGATTAATGCAGCAGAGGGAGCTTCCTTCTGAGCCTGAGCTCATGCTGCCTGTGTTTGTCTCACCAAAACAGTGGTGGTTGCTATGAAATCCCCAAACAGCCTTGTCAGTGATTGTGTTCTGAGCCCTTTGCTACGAGAGTTGCCTGCAGTGATATGAAAAGGCTTTTCATGCAGAAATCAAGACACAATGATGCATTTTGGAGGCTCCTCCCAGACTTCTGAAAGCAGACCCTACAACAATTTCCCCTCTCTCTGCCCTTGGTGTGGGTCTCCAGCAGGTGCTGGGCAATGTTTATTAATACATCTCATTGCTTTTGAGTCTCTTGCCTGCCTGAAAACCCAGGTGTCTTTATTAGCTTGGCCCTATACAGCAGAGGGAGGTGAAATGAGGGATGGGGACTCCTTGACAGCTCAGGCTGCTCTCCCCTGCCAGGGCTTGTGCTGCTGCTGGTGCTGCTCCTGTATTGCCCAGCCCTGTCAGGCTCCCATCCCCAGAGCCTCTCCCATGGCAATCAGCAGTTCCCATCTGACAGCAAAGGGCTCCTGCTCCTGGCCACCTCCCCAGGCTGCTTCAGCTCTGCCCCATGACCCTGCCCTCTCTAGAGGAGCCTGCACTTCAGCCTGACCAGCTGGGATTAACCCTGCGGTGATTTGTTTTAGTGCCTTGTGTAGAAAGCAGCAATCTGAGGCAGGGCAGGGCAGGTTCCTTCGAGGCTGATGTGGGTTATGAAAGGCTGCATTGCAGCCTGAGCACCCACAGAGGCCCTGGTGTGATGAAGGTTTGTGCCTGGTCACCTCTTTGTGGTTGGAAAAGAGATGCTTCTCTTGTGTGGGGCAAGAAGCATTTCTCCACAGGACTCGTGGCTCCCCGGCTGTGCCTTTGTGGGTTGTTTTCCTCCTGTGTGTCATTTCCCAGCTGTTCACCCCTCGTTTCTCCCCTGCAGACCCAGCTGATCCAGATGGTGATCTGGATGCTGCAGCACCGGCTCCTGATCCAGCTGCACACCTACGTGTGCCTGATGGTGCCCCCCAACGAGGAGGAGTTCCGAGCCCAGGACGAGGACATGCCCTTCACTGCCAGGGTTGGGGGACGAAGTCTGAGCACCCCCAATGCTCTCAGCTTTGGCTCCCCAAGTATGAGCACACTTTTCTCTGCTGTTCAGACTTCACCTCTCTTCCAGAGCTCCGCTTAGTGCTGCCAAGGGCCATCAGGCCTTGGTAATGAGACATCTCCTGCTGCAGTACTTGCTAATTAGGTCCAGCCTTTCCTAAATTTAGTTGGGCATTGGTGAAAGTCCTAGGGGCTATTAGACGTTTTTTTAGACAGAAGTAATGCTTTGTAATTTGCCAAATTCTCATCTGGTCATGTAAAAGATTTTCGTGAGAGATTTTCTTTTTTTAAAGTAACCTCGTCCTCCCTTGCTGCACTGAGGAGTATCCACTGTGTTCCTCTGGCAGATTTTGGTTTTCAGGACAGAAAGAAAATGTGAGAATTTGTTCAAGCAGCATTGGTTTCTGTTTGCTGTAGAGACATTAGAGCCACCTGAGGAGACACAGAGCTGGCTTTGTTCTCACAAATGATTGATTTGTGTCCCCTGATTTCTTTAATCTCCCCAGTGCCATTCTTCAGGGTGATTCCAGGAAAGCATTCTTTCAAGAGGATGAGTCAGATAAGATGCTGAAATCACCAAACTTTCCTGCCTTTACTGTTCTGGGCAGCCTTCTCAGAACACCACTGGGCTTGGATGTGCGGAGAGATTCTTTATACAACTTTGAGCTTTACAGGAGTCATGAATTAGGGCAGAAATCTTGGCACATGAGTCAGATGAGTCTGTGATCTGCTTTTTCTGGCTCCCTCACAAGAGGATATTGCTTCTCAGCCTCTCTGCCTGCTCCCACCTTCTGTGCTCTTAGGCTTTTCATGTTCCCACTTCACGGTATTCCAGCACAGCTGTCTGGGAATTCTCTTTTCAAATGTTTTTTATGGACTGTTTATGGTCTCCAGAAGTACAGTTTTCCACACAAATTGATGACTCTGTTGAAACATTTGAATTTCCCATTGAGAAAATCGCTGTGTTGTCATATGACTAATTGCAGATTCATGGAGCACTTGGAGAGCCACTTTCTGTGCTCTCCAGAGAAGAGGGATTAGTTGGAAAGGCTGCACAGAAAGAGGCTGAATTGATAAACTTTGCATCCTTATGCTGAGGAATATAAAAATTGAGTGTGTGTGTGTGTCTCTCTCTTGCCCTGCTAGCCAGTAGTGATGACATGACTCTGACAAGCCCTAGCATGGATAATTCCAGCGCTGAGCTGATACCTGGTGGGGACTCACCCCTAAATAAGAGGATGACAGAGAATCTCCTGGCCAGCCTGTTGGAACACGAGCGGGAAGCCATCCTGAACGTCCCAGCTGCCCAGAACCCAGAGGATCTCCGCATGTTTGCAAGGTGAGCAGTGCAGGATGCAGCCCTTGTTCCTTAGCCTCCCTGCTTTATGGGAGGATTGCTGTGGAGTCTGAGCAAATCCTGTTAGCCTGGGGATTTGGGGGAGAAATTCTTTTGGGTTTGCTCCTGTATTTCAACTGTAATACAAACCAGTATCTGTGGCACAAGAACACTTGGTAACAAAGAGTCCTGGGTGTGTGAAGGAGCATCAGGGAGGGTGGTTGGACTTCACTGTTTGCCTGACAGTTCTCCTTGTCCACACCTGGCAGACACAAAACTGCACAGCCTAAAAAGCCATTGTAAGCAGGCGGGGCAGAGACCCAGGGATGCTGATGCTGACATTTTGTGTCCATTGGTGTTTCCAAGCCAGCTCTCCTTCATTTTACAGTTTGTAAACTCCTGGAAACATGAGACACAGAGCCAGCCTGAAGACTTTCATAGTGTCCCAAGGTGTGTTTGGTAGTGATGAGAGCTCACTGCTTAGGTTAGTTAAGCTAAGGGCATTAGGATGTGTGATCAGCAACACACATTTTGTTATTACGAATTTGCACTCAACAAAACCAGGCACTATGTGGTTCTGCAGAATGACTTCCTAAGCAGCCATCTGGGAAGAAGGGAGGGGGGGAATAATTTTTCTTCCAAAGGATTTCAAAACTCAGTGGCATCACTGGAATGTAACTTTCACTGGTTTTCATATTTGTGGAGCAGAAAACCACCTGAGGCAAGGACTGCAGCTGTTCCATATTGTGGATGCAGTTGGTAATCCCCTGAAAACCTTATTCTTGCCCTGGGATGGATACAGTCAGGTAGCCCAGGGAAATTGTTGTAACAGGAAGATGCTTTCCTTGTCTGTGCAGAGTACAGCTCAGGGACTTTGACAGAGCTCTCAAAACTTGTGGGGAGTTACTGGTCTCTGAATTATTCATCTCCTTCATCTTCTGCAACTCCTCAGAGAATATGCTCTGACTGGGAGGCAACATTGGCCACTTGAGAACTCTGAAATGTTTCTTTCTTTATTACCAGCTAAGTCATTACAAAACCACTGAGGAAGGAAAGTAACAACAAAATCATATTTAATATCTTAACACAGAATTTGTGGGGGACTCCTTGGACCAGTTTAGTGGTGATGAAGATTCTTAGTTATCCTAGTGAGAGGAAAGGGTGTTGTGATTGCTTCCCTCTCCTGCCCTCAGCTGGGTAAAAGCCATTTGGACCTTTGGAATTGCAGATGCAAGAAATGACTCTGATTTCTTTGTGAAACCAGCTGAGTGATGTTTATTGTGCAGTTTGCTCCTGCCCCAGGTTCTTTAGCAGATCCCCAGGCCTTACCAGGTCAGAATTTCCAGTCTAGTACAGATTGAATTGACAAGTGCAGAGTGCTCTGAGGCAACAGCGAGGAACAAACAGATGAAACAATAAATAAACAATAAGCAGATGGGTCCTGAGGGCAGATGCTGCAGTGCACATGTAGGAATGTTCATGCCAGACCCTCTTGGTTACTGCTGGTTTTGTGAGACACCACAACTTGTAGGTTGTGGTGTATTTCCTCTCTTTTTGTGTCATAACCATCAGAGATGAGTGAGTCAGTCTGTTGCTCTCAATGAAAGAGGAAAAGCCACGGTGAAGCTGCCTGAAGGAGCTGATCCCCCTCATGACCCTCGTGCAGGTGCTGCTGCAGCCCAGCAGCTCTGCTCTCAGAGCAAAGTGCTATAAATGCACAACTGCTGCCCTAAATACCCTGGGGTATTTGCCCTTCCCAGGACGCTGGTGCACACAGAGGGATGGGCTATTTCCAGCACAGCAATAAAGCTCAGCCTGGCACATTTTCCTGTGCTGGTGCCTCTGAGGGCCTGCCCCGTGTTACACAGACAGCTCAGAGTGCTGGTGCCTGCCCAGGGCTGTGCACAGCCCGTGTTTGGAGGCAGAAACCTTGAGGGGAAGTGAGCAATTACTAAAGCTTGGCTCCAGCACTGGCTGCATTAACCCTCATAACACTGAATGGGAATTTAAATCCAAGTTCTTTCCTGAGGTGCCACCAGAGGAGGGTTGGCATGTCCTTCCAGGAGGGAGCTGGAGACAGAGACAAGTTCATTTTGAGCTAGATCCTCAGTAATGGACACTAAGCCTTCCTCAGTGCACATTAGGCAGTGCTTTTGAAGCCTGAAAAAGCTGGAGGCTTCACTCCTGGCTTCTCTCCCAAGCCATGGGTGTGGAGTTGCTTTCAGGGCTTGTCTTGCTCTGAGATTGGGAGGTGAGATCCTTCCCTGCAGTGAGGAATGCTCGCTGGCAGCACTGAGCTGTGGACAGTTCTGCTCTGGTTTCAAGCAGTGCTGTGGCAGGGACATCTCCTTGGCCAGAAATAAGCTAATTCTACTTGAATTGCTAGTGTGAGAGAATTCTTTTCTTTTCAGTGTGTAGGAACACTCCACTGCTGTTAGAGGGGCAGCTCTTGCAGCTTGAGGAGGGGAAAACAGTGATGAGCAATGGAAAGCAGTGATCTTCCATCACTGCATGTGGATGTGCACATCTGTCAGCAGGCACACCTGTGCAGCCTCAGAGGGACTCAAACACAGTGTCACTGCCCCAGGAAGTGCCACCTCATGCTGATTGTGTCCCATGAGTGTTCATTGCCCAAAAAGGCGAAGGCAGTGCCCACCCTCTCTGGAGCTGTGAGCCCCAAGGACAGCCTTGTAGATTCTAGTTGGGCTTTTGGGAGAACCTCCTCCCTGGGAGGGTGGTGCAGGTCAGGACAGATTGCTCAAGACTGTGGAGGGATCTCCATCTCTGCAGGGTTTGAAAAAGCTCCACAGCATTAGCAATAGTCCTGCTGGGCAGGATGCTTGGCTAGAGTTTGGGGGTGTCTTCCAGCTGGCTTTTTTGTGGTATTCTTTAATATCCTCTCTAGCTTTTACTGGAGTGGAAAGTATTTAGTCTTGACCAGTTACAAATCCAGACTTTCTGAACAAAAGATGGATTTATTTATTGGCAAACTGCTCAGTCTGTGCTGCTGTGGAAAGGCAGGTGGTACCATTTGCATGGAAAGGAGCTGAGCCAGGGTATAGGCCCATAGGCACAAGAGCCTGGCATAGGGGAGGGAGTCCCCAAAATCACTTTGTGAACTGTGATATGAGTTGTGAAATACAAATGTTTCTGTTCATACCTGCGGGAACAGTGTAATACACCCAGAACTGATCCTGTCCCAGCGAGTGGCCACTCCTCAGTGCACACAGTTGCCATTGGCCCAGGGGAGGTGGCCAGCGAGCCCCCTGTCAATCCCCAGTGGGAGGCAGTGCAGGAGGCAGATGCACAGCCAAGGTACGGGAAGGACTGGGGCTGGTCTCTGTAGTTTGTGCTGCAGGGACAGAGAGGCAGCAGTTGTGTTCTCCATACCGGTGCCAGCTTGGGAGCTGGCAGAGGAACAGCAGGAGGGAGCTGGCAGCGAGCTGGGGCTGCCCAGCCTCAGGCTGCCAGTGAGGGTCCTGCTCTGAGCCACAGAGCTCGTGGGGGAGAGGAGGGACACAAGTGGCACTGGGCTAGAGGTGAAAGCTCTGCAGTGGGGCATGTGAAGGACACTTGTTGCACAGTGACTTTTCCAGGAGGGCAGTGGGTGACAGGAGTGCCCAGCCTGAGCAGCAGGAGGCAGCCAGGCAAGCATTGGTCCTGCAGGGGAAGCCTCTCCATCCTCCAAATCAGGCTGGAGTGCTCCAGGGGTTATTGGGTGTATTTGGAGGGCCGTGCCTGCATGGGAGCTGTATGAATGGGTTGGGAAACAGATCTTGTCATCTGCACTCATTTGTACAGTCAGTTGGCATGAAGCTGCAGATGGGTAATGGAACATGAGCAAAGGCTGCTGGAGCAGAGTGTGATGTGGAGGCACAGCTGGCTGTGGAGCTGGGGAGGGACTCTAGCTTTGGGTGGGGAGTGTTTGAGTCACATGTGCAGCATGGCTGTGACACTTGGGAGGGTGTCCAGACAGGAGGCTGAGCAGCAAACTCAGGCTTTGTGGGGGGCCTGGCTTGGTGTTGTGGCTCAGAGGGAGCTCTGGGGAGGGGCCCTCAGCCACTGGGGACTTCTGCTGTTTGTCATGGACCCTGTGGTGGCTGACTGTGAAGGGCCAAGGTTTTCTGACGGCTGTAGCAGGTTGGTGGGCAGCACAGGGGTATCTGTGCTGTCTTTGTGTAAAGAGAATAGGGAATTTTAGAAGCCAGCATGGTGAGCTTGAGCTTCATGGGATTTGTAACTCCCACAGCTTCTCTGTGGTGCCTACCACCAAAATTTCCATCTGCCTGTTGTGACTGCTCCACCCAACCCAAGCTGCCCAAACCCTGCATGCAGGACCTGTAGTTACAAAGCCCCTTGGGCTGCTGTGAGAGAAAACTGCTCTTAATTCCGAAAGGCAGTGCAGGTACCCAGGCCCCTGATGCAGAGCTTTGACAAAGGGCAGTTGTAGGCTTAGCTAAGAGAGCACAGAATAAATCTGCCATGTCCTGACTTCTCAAGGCTCGTTGGCACTTGTGTTTGTTTACATTCTGAAATTACAACTAAGTTGAAAATTGCCAGTCTTGGGAAATACCCCCGACTGGGAAACCTCTTCATCCAAGGAGGACCTTGGCAAAGCTGCACAGTGGGCGAGTCCCATCCTTTTCTGTGGAATGTCTGTGCTAGGCATGATTTAATTCCCTTTTCATGCAAATGAGGGACATAACCCAAACAACCTTCTGATTTGCATCCCATGGGAGAGGACACCTTGGGGGTGGCGGTGTGAGTTTGAGCTGCTTTTGCTCCCTTGCTGTGCTGCCTGCAGGCTGCTGCACTACTTCCGAGGCCGGCACCACTTGGAGGAGATCATGTACAACGAGAACATGCGGCGCTCGCAGCTGCTGATGCTGTTCGACAAGTTCCGCAGTGTGCTGGTGGTCACCAGCCACGAGGACCCCGTCATCTCCGTGTTCCAGTCGCTCCTCAAGTGACCCTGCTGGCTCAGAGCAGGGGGACCCTGCCACGCTCTCCGTGCTGAGAGTCTGAAAGACGCCTGAAACTGGAGGAGGTGGTTTCAGTTCCTCCTTGCCACGTGGCACGCAGCGGGTTGTCCCCGTCCGTGCCTCGATGTCCAGGGCCTGCTGCAGGACAGCACGTGCTTGCTCAGCCTGGATTCCTGCCCTGCCACGGTCACAGCCCTTCCCTGGCCCTGCTGCTCCCCAGGATGGTCTGGCTGGGACAGGAGGGTTCTGCTGTGGCGCTGCTGGAAGAACGTCACCTTTGGGGGACACTGGTGCCCTGGGAGTGCTTCCTGTGCTCTCCAGCATGACTGCGGGGACACTCAGCCACGAGGGCCTGTCCCCGTGGCACAGCATGCGTGGCCTTGCTCCAGGGCACAGGGGAGCTGGCCTGGCTCCCGGGGAAATCACCCTGGGCACCCAGGAATTCTGTCTGATCTCACAGCAGCGAGGACAGAGGGGGGAAGACAAAGTATCACAAGTAAACATGAAATTGTGAGTGAATGACTCAGTCACTGTGTCACAGCTCATTCTTTCCTTGTCCCAATATCCTTATTCCCAGGGATCTGTTGGAGCAGGGCTGTCACCAAGGAGCCTGTGTGTCCCCATGTTTCCCACTTTGTGCCTGGGGGTGGGAGCTGGGTTGTTGAGCAGGACTGGAAGGTGCTGGCCAAGCTGCCAGTTCAGGGACATGTTCCACCCAGAGGCTGCTGCTCAGGGCACTCGGGCTTGTCCCCCAGGGCTTCTTTTGTCCCTCCAGTCCCCCTCCCACTTGGGGCTGTGGCTGCAGGGAGCCAGATATGGATCCTGGCCTGGGTTAAAGCTATCCAGCAGGAAAATGGGATACAGGGCTACATTTCCTGCTCTGGCTTGGGATTGCTCCTCCAGCCACACCAGGGCCAGAACAAGAGGCGACAGCCCTGGGACATGCCAGGGCCTGGGGACAGCAGGAGCTTGTGCCAGCTCACCCCTGCCTGTGTGAGGCCACTGTCCCTCACAGCTGCTCTGTGCTGCAGGGGAAGGGAGGGGAAACTTCACCTCTGTGGTGCTGTGGCTTCTGGGGGTTTGTTGTTAGAAGATTGTCAGGCACCCTCTGAAGACCTCCTCTTACAGCACACGGCAGCTGGAGCTGTTCAGAGCTGCAGGCTCTCAGGAGCAGCTCCACTTGCCCACATAAACTGGGTGAGACTGGGAGCTTTAGCTGCCTGACCTTCCAGCAGCCGCCGGGGGAGCTGCTCCACGACAGCTTCTCTGGGCTCCCCTCAGCGAGTCTGGCCCTGCAGCTGCCACAGGGATGGTAAAGGAGAGCAAAAAACCGTATCTGACCTAAAAATCGGGTCAGCGCCACTGTAGGCCCTGTCTCAACCAGCCCCAGCACCTGAGCACCAAGGTGAGCTACTGCAATCAGAAAAAAGGCTGACCAGAAGGGGCCAAACCCACTTCTTGCATGGAATGGGGACAAGTGTGTTTAAAGACTTGAGCTTTTTTATTGTGTGTGAACCCTAAGGTGGGGATGGAGGTAGGGGGGTGTCCCTGTCACCCACCCAGTGTGGCTGCAGTCCTGCAGGTCCTGCCCTGAATCCTGGAGGTTTTTCCTCTCTGTACCTCAAGCCAGGCTGCTGCGCCAGTGCTTTCTCTGTGTGCTAAGTTCTGAACTGGTTTCAGAAGTAGCTGGGAAAATGAACAAACCCCATTCCTGTCCTCCAAGCTGGACGATACAGATAGGCAGAGGTTGGAAAGGGGTCTCTGCTCAAAGGAAAGGTGTTAGCTCAGGTCACTCAGAACCCTGTCCTGTGGAGGGGTGAATGGCCCAGCTTCTCTGGGGCCCTGTCCTAGTGTTTGACACCCTGACGGGGAAATTTTTTTCCACAGAGCTAATGAGAACTTCCTGTTTTCCAGCTGGTGGCCCATTGCCTCTCATCCTGTCTGCCAGCAGCCTGGCTCTGTCTTCTCCATCCCCTCCCCTGAGGTAGTGGCAGACAACAGTAAGATCCTCCCTCCACTTCCTTCTCTCCCAGCTCCCATCCTTTCAGTCTGCTCTGCTGCCACACAATTTTTTCACAATTTCCCTGCAGAACCAAGCCCTGGCCTCTGCTGGGGGCTGAAGTGATGGGAGCAGCCCAGAGCTGTGACCCTTCTCCTCTCACCCAACCTAATTAAGCCTGGATCCATTGGCAAGGGAGAAAGTGGCCTTCAGTGTCCAATGTGTCCAAAACCAGCCTCTGGTTCTGGCTGGGAAGTCCATGCCAGTTTCCTGCAAATAAAGCTTTACCTTGCCCCATTAATTTTGACAAAGTACATTTATTGTTAAAACCCCCCAAGCCCCTCTCTGCCACGATGCAGCTCGGGGCCATTGTACAGAGCACAGCTCAAGTCCTGGTTCCTGGGACACTTGTCAGAGTTGTCAGCTGCCAGGGGAGTGTCCCCTTGCTGCCATCTCTCTCTCCACTTTCTTGTCTACAACACTCACAAATCTGTTTCCTCGTAAATAGAACCGGAGCGGTTTCTGTGCCCACTCCCCGCTGTTGCCAATGCCAATCCTGGTGGTGGTCACCACGTCCTGCTCCCCCGGCGGCTCCTGCCCGGGCACCATCCAGATGGCAGCGTCCTGACTCAGGTCCCTTTGGTCAAAGGCCTTGTCGATGCCAAACGCCTGGCACAGCTTGGAGGGGCCATTGCAGAGCTGCCAGTCCTTGAGCAGCCTGCTGGGCGCTTTCCTGGAGGCCCTGCGCAGCTCCCTCATGGCATCCAAGCCCTGCAGAGGTTCCAGGGAACGCAGCAGCACTGCAGCCCCTTCCCCTGTGCACAACAAGAACCCGGTGTTAGTGTGGGGCTGCTCCTTGGGAATTCCTCATCTTTCAGCCCTCTGCCAGCAGCACTTCAGCTCTGAGCCTGTGGCTCAGCCCAATAGGGGAAGGAATGGCCTGGTGCACCCAGCCATGGGGCCTGTCCTTGCTCCAAGGGCTCTCCCTTCCCTCCTCCACAGCTCCAGTGTCCTGTAGCTCTGTGCCCTTCATTCTGCAGTGCTGACTTGCTTTTCCCAGCTCCACCTGATGTTGCTAAGTCTGGCTGCTGCTCCAAGGCTTGCCAGAGGGCAAGAGCTTTTTCTTACGTCAGCACAATGTTCAGGAATAAATATACATCTGGTTCAGTTTTGGCAGAAGTGTCCAAAGCTGCTCCCAAACCCAGTGGATTTCTAATAAACTCTGATTACAAGAACTCTGGCTAACAAGGCGAGGAGGAATGAGTGTGGATGCTGCCAGCAGAAAGAGGCAGAGTGAGGCTGCACAGAGAGGCCTGGGAAGGAGCTGCAGGCACTGGGAGCAGACACTGCAGAGGGAGCCCGAGCTGGTACCAATCTGAACTCCCTCTGGAGGAGTAAGGGGTGGGATGAGCATGACCTTGGGTCACTGCACAGCTCCCAGAGTGGGATTTGGACACGTGCCAGGCCAGCTCTCCCAAGGAGGGACCTGGGGCAGGACAGGGCTGCACAGCCTGGCTGTGGGATGCAATGTGGGAGCAGCACTCAGCAGAGAGCACTTAGCAGATTCATTCTTCCTATGAAAAAACTGACAAATTCTTTTCTCAAATGTGATTTGCCACCCTCAGAAGTCTTAGGTCTCCCACCCTCCCAGCTGTTGCAGCCAAGTGACAGTGAGGAAAAGACACAGCTTGGAGCAGACATTCTCTGTCTGACAAGGAGACATTTCCCTGGTGCTCTCCAGTGGCCAGCAGGGAGGTCTCCTCCTGCCCCTGAGTGGGTGAGGAGAGCACTGGCACAGGGCCTGTGTGCAGCCCCACACAGGTTCCCTTGTGCTGGCCACCCACAGCTTTCCTCCCGCAGCATCTGCACCGTGCTGCTCCCCAAGAATCCAAGAATCCCCTCTCTCTCTCCAGCCTCAAACATCTGGAGCCATGCTCATGCCTGGCAAGGGCTTTTTTTGTAGGCACTGGCAGATCTCTGAGGACCTGTGATGTCCCAAAATAGAATCCCTCTCATCTTTTGTACAAATCCCACACTAAATTACCCCTCTGGGTTCCCAGTGAGGTCCTGGTTCCTGGCTCTGAGGTGTGCCTGCTGCCCTGAACCATCTCGGAGCCCCTGCTGCCCCCACTACAGCTCGGTGAAGTCAACAGCCTGAATTCCAACAGCTGTCAGCAATCTGTTCCCAGGCACTCCCTTCTCCAAGGAGGGGGATTGATGCTAATCTGGCAGCCAAAAGCCACTTCCCTGGCCTCACAGTGATTTGGAGCTCAAAGGTCATTTTAGAATTTTGAGAACATGTTTCATGTCCTAATTCTGTGTTTTATCGATGAACAAAGAAACATCCTTCTCATCATGTTGCTGCCTCCCCTGCCAGGAACAACTGTGGGAGTCTGAGCAATCACTAATTACACTACTTGCTTTCATCCATCTCAAGTGCACATGGAGACTGTGGTCACACTTGAGTTGAACCAAGTCCTTGGGAGTTCACATGAAGAGAGATGAGCACTTGGAAATCTGCAGGTGCTCCCGGAGCAGCACAGAGCCCAGCCAGGGGGTCCTGGGAATTTCTGTCTTGGCTGCTCTTTCTGCATTTCCAGCTGCAAGTTTCCAGGTTCTTTCTAGCTGTGTGCAACGCTCTGCACAGAGAGCAGCCCTGGGAAGAGGTGGAGACAGCAGGCAGGGCAAGAGTGCAGGGATGCCACGATGAGCTACTGCCTCCTTCCTTTCACACCTCTGGGTCCTCCTGAGCAAACTTCCACATTAGAAAGTTAGTTTTAATTCCCAAAGAGTGGCTGAATCCTTTTGACTCAACTCTAGAATGCTTCAGCCTGGCTTCCTCCCCCTCCCAGCTTGCAGCAGTTCACTCTCAAGGGTCACCTGGGTTCAGCATCTGCCCAGTGTGCACACACCAGCAGCAGCAGGGCCAGCTGGGGATGCTGAGCATTTATCTCCCCTGCTAGGAGTCACTCCATATAATGAGCAGCATTTAGGACTAAAAGCTGGGATCTAACAACACTGCAGAGGCCAACTCCATCCCTGAGCAGCCAGGAATCAGAACAGGGCTGTGGAGTGCTGCAGCCCCATGGCACAGCTTCCTCCTCTTCCCAGAAACAGCTCCAGCCCCCACTGGAAACAGCTCTTGGCCACTGGAGAGAAGAGAATTTTCTCCTCCATTCACCCACCTGACTCAGTGTTCCCCAATACTTCCTTCAAAACCCTAGTCTAGGATTCTAGGGAGAATCCTAGGGAGAAGTCCCTGCAGTGTGACCTTGTGCTGAGCATCACTGGGCTCTCAATTTTACAAGTTATTCTTTTAGATCTGGCAGCAAAATACAGACGTTGGCAAATCCCAGAGAAACAGATCACAGCTAAGTCAAAGAGAAGCATGACTGGCATTTATCCTCTCCCTAAGGTGAGGGAAGCCCCAGATCTCTCTTAACTCTAGGAAAAGCTCTTACACTGAGATTATTGTGCTGCTCAGGATGTACTGCAGGATTCATGCACACTAAAAGACTTTGCCTGTATTTTTTCTATAAGCTCTTCTCCTCTACCACCCATGATTTCTCCAAATGTAGTGATGCCATGGCTTCAGGCAGTTGCGGTATTTCACTCTGTGATGGGAGGACCTCTCACAGTGAAATTCCCCAGGATGTAGCCTTATCTCAGTGATGTGCACAAAGATTTCCCCCTCCTCACTGACAAAGAACACTGGAGCCTCCCCCATCTCTTTATGGTTTTATGAACACAGAGCTGTGGGCTACACACTCTTCCCACCCCTAAGTGATACTGGAGCCTGAACCCCAGCATAAACCATTAAACAGAGAAGGTTTATTCCACCTGGAGTCAGAGGCTGTGAGCTCATGTATCAAAACAAGTGATCCCTAAAGAGTCAGAGCTCCACTGCTTCACAGGACACACTTGTCTCCTGGAGCTGCCTGCCCTCAGAGTGTGGTCTATGCTATGAAGAGGGACCAAGCTGTGCCACAAGCAATGGTTTATGCCAGGGTTTCTTTGTGTTTTTTCACAGTCAGAGTCAAAACAAAGTTTCCAAGATCTATCCCATATCCAGAGCAGGAAGTGCTTTTGCCTTCTGCCCAGGTGCCACCACAAAGATGACTCCCTCAATCCTTCCCTCAGACTAAACAACAGCACAATCCAACAACTCCTCCTCCCTCTAACGAGAAAAACATCTTGGGTGTGATTCCTCCCAGATTTCTTCAACACTCCTGCATGTGGGAGGGAGCAGCTCCTGTTTTGTGGCTGCATCAGTGATGCACAGCGTGCACAGCCATGGCATTGACTGCAGTGCCCTGACAAAGCTGGCAGTGACAGCTCTGCCTGGTGTCACTGGTGTGACACGGTGATGGGGAGGGAGTTGTAACAAAAATCCAATGAATTCCATCATCATCCTTTTTACTGCTTTGCTACAAAACTAAACACATCTATAAGGAAAAATATAAAGAAATATATAAGGAAAAATATAAGGTATATAAGGAAAATTTCCCAAAGTGTGTATTTCAAAAAAACCTTTCTAGAATTCAAAGGCTAAACATATTTTTCTTTTTTTTAGTAAAAACTATTATTCTTAGTATTTCAAATGCCATCCTGACAAATGAACCACGTGCTTTCATTATCTGAACAGACCGGGTAGAGCCAATGTAATGAAGTTCACGTGTGTCCATGCCCCAGACTCCAGCCCCACATTTGAAAGTCAGGCTCTTCCCCCACACTGTAACCTGGCACTGTTTTTCTGCTGGGCTTCTGTCCAAGGGCCAAAACCTGAGCATTAATGGCCACAGTTACATTTGGTTTCCACTCAGGAATACACAAGCTTTTTAACCTTTATCATTGAAACAGTGAAAAAGAAAGTAAATTGGGTTTGAGATTTTTTCTAACAGTGAGCAGTTACCTGGGAAACACTTGCAGCCATTTCAAGGTGTCTTAATTAAACAACAGCTTCATTGCAAGGCAAACACTGTCACTCTTACAAGAAAGGAAAAAAAGGAAGTTTTCAGTAACACTTACTTGTTAAGTCTTCAAATGTGGAAGGACAGTTTCAGTAAATTCCATAATAATTTAATTAAATCTTGATTGTTTTTCTTGAGAATAATAAAACAAGTCTAAAGATTCTGTAACAATCCCCAACAATGTGGGTGTGTTTTATTGGCTGTTAGATACAGCTAGACAGCTAAAATGCTCCTAACTGACTTCTTGTTTAAGCTTAGGACATCTCAGACTCTTTGTTTTCCCCAACATTTTATTCAGCCTCTGAAGATAAAGGTAGGAGACAGAGGAGTTTCCTGCCATGGCAACAGACACCAAGATTTAGGCTGTCATTAGTCACTCCCAATTTTTCTCTACATCACCACTTTTGAGGAACAAGGTTCACTGCATCACAAGACTGAGGCAGCAGCCCAGGTCATCAAAACTGAAAGCCCCATCCTATCCAGATTCCCCCTCATTTCTCAATCTTTGTGTGCCTGGCAGCTCCCACAGCTTCCAGCTGGGACAAACTGGGCAGCTGGAGATGGGCCCTGCCTGCTGTGCTGCCTGTGCAGAGGTACGCCCTGCTCACAGTGGCAAAGCCCAGGTCCCAGGGGATGATGACAGCAAGTCTCTGACATCAGAGAGCCCACAGAGAGCTCACAAGTGACTCGCAGCCCCAGTGTAGCTTGAAATGTCAGCCCCATCCTGCTGGCATTGCATCTCTCTCAGCCTCAGCTTACCTTGGCTGGAAACATTCATGCAGAAATAAATGCCGTAGATCTGATACACGTACAGAGTTCCTGGTTTCATGAACATGGCTGCGTTTCGTTGTGTTTGCTTCCCACCTCTGGAGTGGGAAGCTTCATCTTCCCCACCCAGATTAGCTTCTGTTTCAACAATCCTGCCCCAGAGCTCTCTGCCGTCAGGAAGTTTGCGAACTAAAATCTGAGAGAGAGGTCAGAGTGCATCAGTTACCAGCCCTCAGTACAAAATAACCACAGCAAGAGCTGTGGAAACAGAGAAGTTGGAAAGAAAGGACCTGATGGTACTAAATCTTCTCCAGTTAGCAGTCTGTAAGCTAACACCTTTTCAGCTTCCACTGCTCAGGCCACAGCCCAGTTCCTACCTGTCATTAACCCCACAAAATGCCTGGAGTGTCTAGATGAAGCAGCATTAAAAGGAATCAATTTATGATCCTACATATACTAAAGCTCATGGAGCTGCTTTTGTGGTTATTTTCTGTATTCTCCACTCCAATCCATCAGGTTTAAGGCAAAATTCACCACTGATATCAACCTTGAAGCATCATGAATGTATAATCTTTAGATCAGAAGAAATATGACACTGGCACAATTAAATAACTGCTATGATTAGACAGTTTCTCTCCCTAGAGATGTTTCAAACAAGTCCCAGTCCCAAATCACAGAGATAATCAGCTCTGGAGAGAGCATCAATGCTATTTCAGTATTTTCTGCACCACAGAGAAGGGCAGTGCAGGAGACCTGGGAATTGGCTTCAGGCAGACAAGAACAGATCTTTGTTATTACAGTGTGTTCTTGCTGCTGGTTCCTCCTTAAATAAAACAAAGCAGATGCAGGGGAAACAAAACATGACAGTCAAAAGATTCTCTTTAAAAATAAAACAACCACTAAACTTTGTACAAAGGAATTTGTGGTTTGACCTGATTTCTAAACTTCATGCTTTGCTTAATGCGTATGAAATACTCCAGCAGGGTCTTGTTTGGGCACCAACTAGCAGTTTAATTATAACACTTTAATTATGCAGCCATTCAAAAATGACCTTCAGAAAACAAAGCTTAATTCCTAACAGATGTTTGTGCTGGATTTCCAATGCAGACATTGATTTGATCCATAATGGATGCTCCAGGAGTTGGTTTCCAAAGCTGCAGCTCCAGTGCACCACAGTTTCCATACAGCACTTGTCAAATAGTTGAAAATAATCTATTATTTTTTATGAAAAAAAATCACTGGTGTTCAGCAGGTGCCTGGGAACACCCCAAAGACAGAGCCAGGTGGCCACATTTCTCCCTCTGTATGATGAAATGCAATAGTTAGTTTACAAGTTTAAAAGCATCCAGGCATTTCCCTGTCTTCAGACACACCAAATATTCTAGAAAAATCGTGATAATTCCCAACACCTTACAGTAAGTCATTTCATAAATGTGATTTTTCTCATTGAGGATGTACCTTGATGTTATGGCACTTCCCTCTAAAAAGCCATTTACTGCATGTATCTTTTTTGTGCCCAAGAACTCAGGTATCTTCTAAGCAAGATTAATATACCAGATGCCTCCAAAATTTGGTAGAATGCGGGTAATGAGGGAAACACTAAATTACCTTTATGAGAGAACAGGCTGGGTCATGAGAGACTAGGGGGTATACTTTAGAGAAAATGTAAAATTAAGACAGAAATCATGTGGTTTGTAATACTAGGCCTAAATAGGAAAAATACAGAATTAGGACTCAAAAATCATCTGCCTGGAGTAACTGAAGGCACGAGGGTGATGGAGGCATTAAAACAAAAATGTATCAGTAATGGGAGACTTCAGGCACTCTCAGATAGACCCAGACATGTGCAATGTTTTCTTAGTCACCATCAAATGTTGTGCAGAGCGAGGAATCAGGAACCTCCAGAGAAAAGACTCAGTTCTCAGATCTGGAGCAAAACACAAAGCCTTTTCCAAAGACTTATTCCTGAAAAACAACTTAGTATCGTGACTAAGGGAAGGATGAAGTTCAGTGTCTTTTCACAAGCATGAAAGTCCAAAAATAATCTATCAGAGCCCTGCCTACAGCAAAAAGAGGAAACTACGTAAAGTGAGGGAGTTTGTTGGGGAGAACTTTAGAGGCAGCCAAAGGTTAAGGCCTGAAAGGCAAACCTCTAGCAGGATGTCTGCAAAGATAGCAACACATGTGGAGAGGTGAAGGCAGACCAGAAAGAAACCCAGCAGGGCTGAAAAGCAGAGCAAAGGCGTCACTTACAAGCAAGATATCCTCAGAAAATAAAAAAAGGCTGGATGCAGCTAAACAGGCCAAAAGCAACAGTTTGTGGAACAAATTCCTGAAGTTATCTAAAGCCATGAGAACCCAGAGAGTCTGCTCACCCTGCAGACAATAAAGGTATAAAAAGACTCAGAGAAGATAAGACCACAGCAGTGAAACTGAACACACATTTTGTAGCTGAGTTTAGAAGGTCCCAGACTTTTTATAGGGAAAACGCTGAGGGAACTCCCTTCCCTGGAAACAGCCAGAGTTTTCTGAGGGGCTCACTAAGCAGAAAAGTGACTCTTCACCACTCTGATTTATTTCCAAAAGCTTTCAGTCCAAAGACTCCTCAAAGTTTATGCAATGGGCTAAGGGAGAAGTCCTTGCATGAACTTGGAAACTCAGAAACAAAAGATAGGAACAGCAATAATTGGAGTGAAGAGAGCTTAACTGTGGGACTGTGCAATCCTTGGCATAACAAGACAGTAAAATGGAGGCAAGGAAGATGCTGCTCACTGCAGACAATTACTTTCCACTGGGCTAAACAAGAAACAAAAACAAGTAATACAATTACTGAAAGGAAAATAATGGGCCTGAAACAGCCTTCAAACCACAAGCAGCTAAGCACAGAAAACAGAAAAAAGGAAGGAAAACTCCACCAAAAAACCCCCAATTAAAAATGTGACAGACTAAACCTGAAAAATTATTCCTCTGACTTCATCTAGAATAGATTTGGCTACTGGTCTTTAAATTGCACTGCACTTAGCAAGAGAAGGAATGAGAGCTGTATTCCTAAAATAGCCAAGCCCAGGAGTCAAATGGCAAAACCAGAATTTCATCCTTTTACACCAAGTTATTAGCGAGCTCGTGCTCAGTACAAGAATCTCAGTGCTCGTGCCTTACCTGTCCCAGAAAGGACTTGGCCAGACTAACTCAGGGCTGGTTGAAAAAATCTTCTTGTAGCTGAGGAGAGTTTTTTTTCTCTGTCACAAAATATTTGCTGCTTTTTGGAGAAGGATCTGCTCCAGGTGTAGTGTTCAGCTGCTTCACGGCATCGATCTGAGGGATGCTGGGGCTGTTTTGAAGAGCACTTAATTGAGCCAACAGCTTTCTTTTTCTTGGCATAGTTCTAGAAAATGGATAGAAGTATAATTAGGATTATAAAGCTAATTTAAAAGCAACTAATTTCCACAAACTTCTGTTTTTACACGTCTCTCCACAACAATGCACATGAAAGCTATGGCTACATGGACAACCTGTGCAGACTGCAGCAGGTGACAGATTGAGCTCTGTTTGCACCAGGCTGGGCAAATATTGGGCACCACTGATGAGCAAACAGAAAACAGCAGTTTGAATATTCATCTTTTAAAGACTGCAGATAAAAGCAATTCTACTCCACTAAGTATTGAAAATAAGTTTGCTCATTAGGTTAGAAAACTCAGAAAGTAAAAGCAAAGATGAACCAGTAGTATGTACTTTTTACCTAAAGCTAACATAATCTTTTAAGCAGACAGAGAAAACAGAAAACAAGCACTTCAAAAACTGTGCTGCCTCAGAAAGCCAACAGAAGTTGTGTATCAATCATTTTCAAAGGTAATGCAACTGGATCAGAATCTAAATCTCCACAGGAAATTTGGAGATGCTCTATTCACAGTCACAAACTTGTTTATTGTGCTGTAAAAGTGTTTGTGCTAGAATCTCCCCAGAATGATTCAACTTATGAGAAAGATTCAACCTACTGTTCCAGCCCACAGCATGGACCTGAGGCACCTACATCACCTGCAATTGTTCTTCTGGCTCATCACCACTTTCCTGTGTGAACTCCAAAAGCCAGAGTTTGGTTTTCAGTGCAGTCCTTACACCTATTGAACAGGTACAACCATTCAGTCCCTGGATAAAGTGCTTTGAAAGAGGCCAAGAGATTCTGGAGATGTGATACCAGGAGTGCCCCACTAGATCAAATTCCAGAATAATTTGCAGTTTTCTGTTGGTCCAGAAAAAGCCCATCTCCCAGATGGGCAGTGCTGGAGATGCTCTTTAGCTTTGTTATTCAGGGGAGAATGCATTTTCCCTATACTGAATACACAGAAAGCTGAAACAAAACTTTTGAAATGCCCCCATTGGCACTAAATGTGGGAAGGGTTAGCCTCAAAAAAAAAAGACTTTTACAAGAGAATGCAGAGACACCAGTTCTAAATTCAACCACATATAGATGCAAGGGTCCAACATCATAGAGATTTAGAAATGGAGAAAGAGTCCTCTACACAGCTGAATCTGCAAGCAAGTACATACATCAGTAATTAGCTGTTGCTAATTTTCACCAGACCATCAGCATTTAAAGCTACAAAAACTTTCAACATCCAAACTAATCTTCATCTTGGTCTGATGATTCTTACAATGGAGTTCCACCAGCAACAGTTTCTTTTCACTACAGAGAAACAACTTCAGCATTGCTACAATCTGAATCACCAGTGTCAATTCCCCAACAGTGTTATGTTTCACTACAGAAGAATCCAGACACAAACATAAAAATAGACAGGAAAAAAAATCAAATCACATTGGCATGACTGGCAGAGAGGTAGGATGTTTTTTTTCCTGAACACTTAATTATTGCAATAGTTTGATGGTGTCAGAGACTTGCCATAGAACCACCAGCTCCATGCCAGGTACTCTGCTCTGAACTGTGGCTTTTAGCTGGTGGGAATTCTTAAAAATTTTGTCAGAACTCATCAGCCTGCCTCTGACAAAACTGTCTGGTGGCCTGGGCAAATGAGTCCTGTCTAGGAGAAAGTGCTGCAGGAAGGAGGGGCCAGAGAAGGAACACTTCACCACTTCAGACCCACCCTCTGAAACACTCAAGGCAGGACTTCCACTGAAGACAAAACCTCCAGACCTCTCTGACAGTGTTAACTGGAACTTCCAGCTCATCAGCCACACATAAAGACATGCTGCAAACATGGCTGACTCGAGTGGAGCATTAACTCATTGGGTAATTTGTGCTCTTATGGAATGCGACATCAGAAACAGGATCTGAGCTGCCTGGCACCTCCTGCACTCCCAATTAAATCAACCCTGAAAGCTGCTACTGCTCTTACTGACGTGTCACAGCAGCAGCCGCGGGGCACTTGGAACTTCATTGCTGTGGGCTGATCCTTGACACAGCTCAGCACCTCCAGCAGAAACAGCAGCAGGAAATGCTTCTAGCCAGGAGAAATGGGTCACTACAGAAACACGAGTGCAGAGTGAGGGGCTGCAACACCAGCTTCAAAACCCAGAAAAAACCCCACATTCTACCCTCTGTCCCTCTGCTTGTTCATAGCATGATCTGAAACACACAGCTCTATGCCTCAAAGGCCATCTACACTTTCTGGAAAGGATGTTGCTTGTAAATATAAATCTCTTCTTGCCCAAGAAAAACCACACTGTAGAAGGCAACACACCATGGATACAAGCCCTGTGTATTTGGGAAGCAAAAAGAGGCTCGACCTCTTCTCTAAGTCTACACACAAATTCAACAGCTCTTCATTTCTATCTAGATTTTCTTGCTTGTATAATAAACAAATTCTACTCCTGGGCCTCAAATAATGAGCTGTGGGTTTAATCACTTTTTATTAATCCTGTTGTAACCAAATTAACTACAAGCTGTTAGGCACATCTGGGAAACACATCCAAAAAAAAAAAGGCATGGAAGTCAGAAAAAGAAGATCAAGGGCTGAATCAGTCAGCACAACTGCCTGGAGTGTTCAGGGCTGTGGGGCTAATCTCAGGCAAGTGATTCCGGAGCCTGCAAGCCAGAATTGGAGAGACACTGTAAGTCTGTGTCAAACCCAGCTCAGCAGCAGATAAACCCTTGTAGTCAAGGCACAACAGAGTCTACAGAGGATCCTTTAATCCTTCTAACAAGACTGCATTTGCAGGCATTTCTTTAGGTATTTAATGAGTTTTTATGGAAAGAAGGCCAAAAAAAAAAAAAAAAGGGAAAAAAAAAAAAAGAAAAAACCCCACCAGTAATTTACATGTACTTTTGGCTCCCAGATCCAGATACCTGCAAAAGCTTCCTCAGGTACATCAATTTTTCAGACAGAATAATAAAGAAGAGTACATAAAACCAGTGCCACTTCTGGAGAGACAATTCCTCACAGCAATTCCCAGCTGTACAGATTTTAAGTGGGAGCACATGCTAGGTCAATGCTGGGTCAGCCCAAAGGATACCTCTCCCTGCATCCTGCTCTCCAGCCCAGGTCAAGAGCAGGAGCCTGGGGAAGAACAGAATAAACATCCTCCATTTCTCTGCACTGGAACCTTCTGAGGCAGGCACAGTCTCCCCTGAACCTCTGTGACAGTAGCCAAAGGGAGACTTTAGCAGGGAAGAAAACTTCACAGAGTTAGTTATGACTGCTCCAAAACCTCCCTCATTTTCTGTGGGGATACTGCACTGCTCCCCACCCATATGAATCAGTTTACACCTGCACTTCTCCACCCTCAGCCCTCTTCTTTACCACCTTAAATAAGGCAAAGCCAGCTGGAAACACTGATTTTCCATGTCACCTACATACCCTCCCTGCAGCACCCCAACGGTGGCCTCCAGCCACCAGGAGATTTGCCCATTTACTCACATCCTCTTTCCTATCTCTGTAACAACTGTGTAGTTATGACAGGGGAACTCCCTTATTATGTCCAGGCTGCTCAGGTAAAGGGCTCCTGTTTAAAACTTCCCTGAAATCTGAGTACAGACTGTGAGCTAGATCTCAACATGCTTACTTAGACCTGCAGAAAATTCCAGCATTTTTTAAGGCATCACTTGTAAGCCACATGGATTTTTTCCCCGTAGATACTTATGCAGTAAGTATGTAGAGGGGGAAATAGTATAATAATAATCCTATATAATCCTACCTTGCTACATTTTCTATTAATTCATTTGTTGGTGGTCCAACTTCCAGCTCTGCTGTCCTTGGTTTTCCCCTAGAATCCCGTTTAAAAATTAGTGACACATTTGTTGCTGAAACCATCACTAGCAACACTGTCCTTGGGGGCTGCATCTGGTTTGGTAGTTTATTCCTGCCTGTTTCTGCCAGTTTGGCAACTTGCTCCTGCCTGTTATTCCTGTCTTTTTGTTCCATAACCTCTTAAACAGACATTTTAAGGCAGATCCTTCAGCGAGTTCTCAGCATGAATGATGTCTCCCTGCCTTTCCTGTCTAGTCTATCCTATTAGTAACCAGAAGTAAGTTAATCATGTATAGTTTTCTGGACAACAGTGTGAGAAGCAGGAAAATAAACCAACCTTGAAAAAAAAGAGTGCAGGCATGAGCCAATATAACCATACAGTCAATTTCTCCACGGACAGAATCCGACAGCACGTGCAATCCTAATACCTCAGAAACATGCCAAAAGGGATGCTTTTATTCACCTTACTAAGTGCTGGGGATCTCATTTCCTTGCAATTCCTCGCTCCTACTCCCTATGGGGCACCTGAGCTTTTCTGGGATGAAACTTAACTCATCCTTCTGTAAAGAACAAAGAAAGTAAACAACGAGCAATGACGAAAAAAAACCCCAAAACACAAACAACAAAAAAGCCTCCACAGCAGAATTACGCTCCGTTTTGGCTGAGGACACTCGTGATTTGGGCCGCAGCGGGGGGCGTGCCCGGCAGTGCTGGGCAAGGCCGGCCGGGCCCGTTCGGGCGCTGTGGCCGCGGCCGAGCCCCAGCTCCGAGCTCCCTCCTCCGCCCGCCCCGGCCGTTCCCGGTCGCTCCCGGGCGTTGTTCCCGGCCGTTCCCGGTCTCTCCCGGGCGTTGTTCCCGGCCGTTCCCGGTCTCTCCCGGGCTCCCCTCACGCACCTGCCGGGCCGGTTCCCGCGGCGGGCGGGGCGCGCAGCCCCTGCCGCGGCCCCGCGGAAGCCCCGCAGCTGCCGTGAGGGGCGGGCCGGGGCGGCGGGAGAGGCGCGGCCGTGAGGGGGAGGCGCCGCTGGTGGCGCGGCGTTCGCAGCGGCCCCGGTTTACGGATTCTTTTCCCTCAGTGGTGTCTCGTCGAGGGTGTTGTTTTCTGGATCACAGACCCGCTGTAAAACAGCGTTTGAACTCTCGCTGGTTTTCAGCATCCACTCCTCGGTCTTTCATGTTAGTCATTAATTCATCAATACGAAGTCTGAGAGAATTAGGGGTGTTCAGTCTGGGTTGGAGAAGACACACGGAGACCTTAGAGCCCCTTCCAGTGGCTAAAGGGCCTTCAAGAGAGCTGGAGAGAGACTTTGGATAAAGGCTTGGAGTGACAGGACAAGGGGGAATGGCTTCAAACTGGAGAGGGGATTTTGGGAAGGAATTCTTCCCTGTGAGGGTGCTGAGGCCCTGGCACAGGTTGCCCGGAGAAGTGGGGCACAGCTGCACCCCCATCCGTGGAAGTGTGCAAGGCCAGGCTGGACAGGACCTGGGATGATGGGAGGTGTCCCTGCCCACTTCAGGACATGGAACTGAGCCATCTTTAACGTCCCTTCCAACCCAAATTATTTTGTGATTCTACTCCAAAAAGGTCGTGAACACACATTCTGATGGACACGCATGGTCACAAGCTGGCTTTATAGAGAGCTACATTAATTACTCCCTCAGTTCCCCAAATAACAAGTGTCTGGCCTGCAGAAACAATTTCTTGGCTTCAGCTTTTATCCAGATGGAGCATATGGACAAAATGGGGTCAAAATACGATTTTCCTCACAACCATTCTGGGGACATGCAGTTGGGGCCGTTGATTCATAAACAAGTGTTTGCACAAAGGGTATGAGGGAATGTCTGATGAATCCAAGTGGATTTATTCCCATTTGTGTAATAAAATACTCATACCAGAATAGCACCAGCTAGGACCCAGTGATGCAGAGAACAGGCATTTACTGTCTACCCCTTTTTGAATTTGGAAGGGAGAAGGATAAATTACTGGCTATAATTTTAGGGGACATTGACAGCTTCGGAGGAGCAGCCAGGAGTAGGAGTTGCTAAAGGTTCTTATGGAGGCAGAAATAAGGACCAGTTCATGTGAGCATGGAGTCATGCTCAAATGTGAGTGGGGCAGATGAAAAACTCTGACATTGCTGTAAACCATGAAAGGAGCCCAGAATTTCCAAATGTTACGATTCCAGTTTAATAAGAAGGTGTAAAAAAATACCCACACAAACCATGAATGGAGCAGACATAGAGCCTGTCATACAATATTCATTCTTTTTGACCATGAAAAAACAGCTGATATACTTTGGAACCCAAAGCAGCTTCAAGAATGCACTGAAAAGCCCTTAAATCATTGTAAAGCATGATAGCACTGCTACTGTAATGGTGTAAAAAAAATAAAGGGGAAGGAAACATGAATAAATCTTAAAGGTATTGATACTGGAGATCTCTGTATGATGTTTTAGTTAAAATAGATAAAAATAATCTCACAAGAGTGAGGAATCCCTGGAGGGATGTTACCTCCTGGCTGCACAGATGTGTTTAGCTCCAGTCTGGAACAAGCCCTTTGTGTATTAGCAAAGACAACAATCGTTTTCAAATGATTAACAATGTTGACTGAGTGTCTTTGAAAGAGCATCTCGGACTTCCTGACTTGCATGGTTCACATCCCAGCTTTAATGTGGTATTAATAAAAAAGAGGAAGACCAAGAAAGTGCGTGAAAGGGAAGGTAACCAAACATCAAACTGATCTTTCAGTGAATTATGAAACTTAAAGGAGAAACTGAGCAAGAATGAGAGCTGTGGGAAGGATTTCCTGGGGTCAGACTAGTTCAGCTCTGCAGACTTTTCCCCTGTGGGAGTCTGTGGGACAGGCACTCTCAGGAATGCTGGCTTCTTTGGCAGCAGATCTATTTCATGCCCAAAGGAAGTATTTAAAACCTTTAGCACCTGAGGAATGCAAACTGCTCCAAGCAGCATCATATGCCATGCTCTTCATTTGTCCAATAACTTCACTGTTACAGAATCAGTGCCTAAAATAGCCTCCTGTAAAAGCAGATCTGTTTGAGGAGTTTAAAGTTCCCCTCCCTGTGGGGCAAAAACTTTTTAATGTGAGAGGAATGGCTTGGAATCTGCGGTTAAAAAATCTGGCTGGTGGAGACCCTGGGGTCTGCGGCACAATGGCTGCGTACAGTGTGCCAGGCTTTTCTTGGAGCAAAAACTGTTCACAGAGTGGATCCCTGCAGCTCCCAGGCTGTGCAGAGCCCTGACTTACCATCCTTTTACAGCCAGGACAGCAGAGCAGCATGGAAGCAGGACAAAGCAGTAGGGGCAGATTTTCAAGTTTTCTCTTTGTAAGGTGCCAAATGAAGCTTCAGCAGCGCCTGCTGAAAGCCTCCTCTGTCCCGTTAGGAGGAGACACGGAATTCCCCACCGGCCATGGCCTGGACACTTCACGTGGCCACGCTGCTCTTGCCAACAGTGTGGGACAGCTGCAGCACTTCATGAGCCAACTCCTGAAGAATTCCCGTGGATGAAAGCACTCCAAACAGCACAGAGTTTTTATGACATCCCCTCCTGGCCTCTCCTGACATCCAGTCTTGGCTGCTGCCTCCTACTTATCCACAACTGCCAGTGTGTCTTATCCAGAGCTATTTCCAGCCAGCGCCTGAGGTACATACAGCACTCCAGTTAGTACCAGAACAAACCCGCTGCTAGAAGGGAGAGGTGCTCATGGCTACTTTGGTATCTCCCACACCCAAGCTGAGCCACAGATCAAATGTCCAGTTCTGTGAACCAAGTCCATTCAATTCGTTATGTAAGCAGATGTGTGTGTATTATCCTAAATTTGGGGGTATCCATGGTAGGTACCAGTCCACCTGCTTTGCACTCAGGGTGCAAAGAATCCTTCCAAGTGCACTGCAAGCAATGGGAAAACCCAGTAAAGCAATACAGCTTCTGGGAGCCTCAGCTCTGGACCAGAGAGGACAGGCAAGTCCTATTTAGTAACCTATTAATGGATTCTACTGAGTCTTATTTGTTTGTTTGTTTTGTGTGAAAGACATTTTTGTTCTCTGACAAGACAGAAACGGTTGGCTTCACAGGATTGCTCAATGCAGAGAAACAAATAGATTAGATATTAGGAAGAAATTCTTCCCTGTGAGGGTGGTCAGGCCCTGGCACAGGGTGCCCAGAGAAGCTGTGGCTGCCCTGTCCCTGGAAGTGTCCAAGGCCAGGTTGGACATGGCTTGGAGAAACCCGGGATAGCTGAAGGTGTCCCTGCACATGGCAGACGTGGAACTGGGCAGGCTGCAGCGTTCCTTCCAACCCAAACCATTAAAACCAAAAAAGCTAAAATCCAAGTGAGCAGGGCAAACTGCTGGGCTCTGCTCCTCTGTAGGACTGACTGATACTTACGTGGTATCCCTGGTAAAACTGGTTTTGGTGGTACCATAGGACAGCCATGCCTGGGAGCCTCTCAAGCTGCACAGGAGCAATGGGAAACTGGAGAGTGAGACCAAAGGCTCAGCTGAACTAGCAGAAAGTGAGGAAGGATGGGACAGAGCTTTTTTAAACATGGTAGTTTCCTGCTCTGAAGGGGTTAAAGACAGTTCATTCAGTGTTTTCTAGATCAAGATGCAAGCATGCTTATAAATCAGTCAGAACAGAGAACAAGTATACATGAGAGTATTGGAGGGATTTGTGGAGAAATATGTCTATGTCTGTCCAGTCAGAGCATTGCAAGCCTGAGAGCTGCTAGCCATTTCCAGCTCTGCCCCTCTGCTGACAGTGCTCAGAATGTGCTGGATGCAGGGAAAAAGCCAATTAAAGAAATTCCTCTGGCTCCTTGCCCCTAACCACTTATTCTTGCCTCTCCTTCAGAATAGTTTCATCTCCACGGTACCAGTTCAGTAACGTGCAGAGCTGTGCTTAAACCAGCTCCCTGAACTGGAGGAGGTTCACATCCCTTCCCTGCACTGCTGCTGCCGTGTCCGTGCCCTCTGGACTGAGCAGCAGCTCACCTTTGGCATGGGTGGCCTGGAGCAGTAAGAGCAGAAACAGGCAGAAATGGGGTGTAAAATTGAGCTCAGGGTAATACACAGAGGAATCACCATTTTTCTGCATCCTGTACAATGTCAGCATGCCAGCACATAGCAGCAGTTCAGATAAGCTCCACCAGTGTCTCCTAACAGATGAAAATTGTGCAAATTGGGATACAGTTGAGCTGATGATGATAATTTGTTTTTACAGGAGTAATCCTGTACCTTTTGCAATACAGAAGTGCTGCTGGGTGGGAACTTTCAAAGGTGATGCTTATGTGTATGAGTGTACTGGGAAAAAAATTGGTCGCATACTTACTGCTCCCCTGGGATAAAACATCAGAGCATTTTCCAAAGCAGACCAGAAATTAAGTAGTGAGTGGGACTTGCTCACTCTCTGTCTTAGAGGTTCATTACAAAACTTGGCATGGAGAGTCAGCAAAGACTGAAAAGGAAAGAAAGTGGTCTAGAAAGTGCCAGAATCAAAAAGAAAAGGACAATTCACACATAGATTGAGGATCTTATTTCCATAGGACACTGTCAGTACAAAAATGTTTGGGTTCAAGAACCCATTGAAGAAATACCAGGAAGGAAAGTCTGCCCAGGCTATTACACACAGACATAGCATCTCTGCTTCAGGAAGTCCCTGAGCCACAAACCACTGGGTCTGGTGGAGAATTTAGGAGAAATATTACCCCATACTTGACCTGTTTTCATACTGTCTGTAAGCTTTGACAGTTGGCTGCTGTAGGGGGTGGATATCTTCTGCTCTGTGGATCTGTTATCTGACTCATTCACCTCTTAGAAACGTTTTGCAGGAGTCACAATTGGTTTGCTCATCCTGCTTAGCTGATGACTTCTAGTAAATCTGAATTCATCCAGGAAATGCTCAAAAGGTGAAAGAGAATGCTCAAAGAGCGAAAATGCCTCAAATTCTTTGGTGAAACAGGACTGCCCACCCAGCCCCTGGTGTTTGCTATCACAGACATCCAAATTTAGGAAACGTATGGGCGTGGGCATACTTAGAGTCATTGACCACAGGCATGACATAGCACTGGTTACTAAAACTGACCTGAAGTTGTTTGCCTTGCAGGATATGGTAAAGAGACTTGGATTGAATATCATGGAGTAAGGTCACAAGAGTTAAGCTTGAAATAGCAGAACTTGAGAACATTTGGGATGTAAACAGGTGACTGGAGGGAGTATGTCACAGGCTTTTTGCAAGGGGTAATCATTGACCAGAACTGTTGGCACATAGGACCAAGGCTGAGAAAGGCTTTCCTGCCTGTATCTGTGCTGGCAACACAAAGATTAGCTCTGCATACACTGTAAGTTAATTATAGTTGGAGTAATTTGTAACTCCATCCTGCTTGTCCTCCTAGGTTAAAAGAAAAATTAAAACACTGCAAGAGACAAGCTCGTCTAAACTCACAAGGCAGAGCAGAAGACAGACACTGCTTCTCTTGGGGTCTGCATTTCAAGTTTAGTTATTGTAACTAAAATTGCTGCTACATTTCACTGTTAACCTTATTTCTCAGGGTAAGAAAATTTACACACTCACCTTGTTTATCTCTTTCTCTTTTAAATCTGCAGGTTGGGTTCCTGTTGTTTCTGTAATAAAACCTGTTTCTGGATAGAGGGAAAATATCTGGAATCTTCCTCCCTCCTTCCAAAAAGAAACACGAATGTGCTCAGTAGTTCCCTACACTGTTTGAGGTGTTCTGGCTGATCAGAGCTGGCCAGCCAGTGCATCCAGCCTGTGGGACACAGAGTGGCTGATGTGGCAGGGCTGGGGACAGGGGAACTGTCAGCATCACCAGGTCCTCAGGAAAGCAAGAGGAGACAGAGGGTATTGTGGAAAGGAAGGGACAGGAAACGGGAATGAGGAGTCTAGGAAACTGTACTTTGTTCTGTTCCTCAAAGAGCAACTTAAACATGAAGGATCTCCAGTTTCTGTCTCAGGCCCCATTTAAACAAAAGCGTTCTTGAACCCTCAAATCTGTCTTCAAACAAATCCCTTAGGTTTGATGTGATTATTTGTTTCCCAGAAAAGCACAGGCAGCCAGAGCTCCAGGGTAAGAATTCAAGTAACTGGAAAGCAGCAGGGTGCACCCTCTGCATATCAATTTTATGGTTGGCATCAGACTTAGTGTTCCAGTTCCAAGAACTGCCACTGAAAACAAACTCCTCCTTTTGAAGAGATGGGAACTCACATATTCCCAGGGAAAAAAAATGGTCTGGGGACATAAATACAATATAGGTAAAGTTTCCTTTTGCATGTAAATCACTAATGCTTTCTGCAGTGCTCACTCATTTCTAACATCTCCATCCTCACCCACTGCTTCAGTCAGGATGGGTCTGTGTTGCAGCTTTGCAACACAGCAAAGTTGTCTTCTCCTTCTGTCTTAGAAATGTAAAAAAATAAATTAAAAAAAAATAAAAAAGAAAAGATCATATCCTTACCAATAAAACCATGTTGGGAAAGCCCCAGCACAAATGTAATTGATAATGAAAAATGAGTCCGTTTGCTAAGGGATCTTACTCTCTTTGAGGTACGAATTCCTCCAAAGTAACCAGGAATGCTTCTTGGCAGTATAAGCCTGATCTCTGTGTAAGTGGTTTTTATCCAGCTGTGGAGGTAAATCAAGTGCCTAAGGAATCACCTCTGCTGAGCAACAGCTCTTGAAATTGGGCAAAGGTGGTGACTGGGCTCCAGCTCTTTGGGACATCCAAGCCTCTCTGCAACCACCTTTCAGATGACCCTGTCTAGTTTACCAAGATTAAGTCCAAAACACCTCTGCCAAGCAGAGCTATGGCTAAGGCAGCCTTTCCTGGCATTCCTGTGCAGGTGGGGGTGTTTATACTGAAATCAGCAATTCCCTGGGGCAGATCTGCACCCTAACCAAAGGTCTTGACACACATGAAGCAGCTGATTTAACCACTGCTGCTGAGTCTGCCTCTGCCCCATCTGCTTGTCCTCCCAGTGCCATGGGTGGCCAAAGAGGACATGTGAGAACTGGCATCAGAAGCAGGTTTGATTCCCATAGCAGCATATGTGAATTTCCATAAGGGATGTAATCTGTGCTCTCTTTCCAGGCAGGAATCCCTTTTCCCTACTGCAGATTGCTGCCCATCAGAGCTTGGTTTCCCTTTCTGGTCTAAGAGCTGATTGAGATCGACACCACATCTGCTTGCAATGATCTGAAACTTTCTTGCCTTTCTCTGGGCAGCCTCACTGAAGGCAAATCATGTGTGTACAATGTGCACATCTATGTTGCTTTAGTTGGAATATGAATCCCTTTTGGCCTCATGTTAAAATACATCATCACGTGGTGAGAAAACAGAATTTTGACTGGAAAGATAGGAACACAGAGCCAATATAAATATTCACTGAAAAAATAGGAATTACTTGCAAAGAGCTAAACTCCCAATTTATTTCTTCCTGCTTCCTGAAAATTTATCACACTTGCCTAGCTCATGGCTTTTTCCTACTTACCTGTTTTCTCTCTGCTGATGTGTTTCTGAAAGTACAGCAGGAGCTGTGTCTTGCTACTTTTGTGGGCTGCAGTAGCTATTTGAATTAAAACTTGGAGTTGTGTCTTTAGTGGGATTGTGGGTTAGTTCTACTCTTAACAAATTTGTAGTGACACAGGGTAACCAAAGATACTTGGGAGTAAGTCAGAATTCCTGCATTCCTCTTTGTAAATAAAATGACCAGAATTGGGGTTTGGGGTTTTCTTTTTTGATCTGAACTGCTAGAGAATTCCTCAGCATGTCTACAGAGGGAAAAAAAAATTAAACTGCCTTAGTGCAGTCAACACATTTGTTTCACTTCTCTCTCCACCCTTCTGAACAGTAAACCAACCAGCACTGGAGAGACAAGGACAAAGTTAGAGTCCAGTGGCCACTGGGACAGTGGTTTTGGACCCTGGAGGAGGTGAGGGAGGGAGACCTCATACCTTGAACTGCTCCTGGAGCTTACAAGGACCTCATAAATGCAGGAAGCCACTGGTAGTAACCAAGGAAACTCTGACTGCTGTGCACCAGACAGGGCCTGGATTTTTCAACTCAACTGGGCAAGGCACTGACCAACTTGCTCTGGCTTTGCAGCCAGTCCTTCTTGGAGGAAGAGACCTTGGAGAGGAGACCTCCAGAGCTCCTGTGCCACCAAAATCCTTCAGTAAATTTTTTGTGTGACTTAAGGATCAAGCAGTCCATTGCTGCTGTCAGTCACAATCACCACTTTGCCCAACTCAAAGCACACAAATTTGCAGCTTGCAGGCCCTTTACTGCAAAAATCCCACCAGCAATGATTTCCTTCTTGATTTCATCAAAAAGGCAACTGCTGCTCCAGCAGAAATGTTCATCTTTCACAAGCCTGATGATTACAGCTTTCTTACAAAGAATGCACAGATAATCTGCTCTTTTTGCCCACGGTGGAACTCAAAGAGCAGTTGCCTATTGCCTGAGGGACTATTCTAAGCCCCTCTTTGTGAAACTCTTCCTTAAAGGAGGTCTTCCTACCTCCATGCCCCATGTCCCCTTCCTGCAGTCCATCTCCTGAGATTGCTGAGGCCCCAAAACACCATGCAGGAGATATTTCAGATGTCCTTTTGCCTTGGCAGAAATGGCTGCAAAGGGTGAAAAGATGGGAGAGGACCAGGGTGGCTTAACAAGCATGTGGGAGTGAGGAGCAGAGAGGGGCACTGGAAATGTGGAGTGACTTGGGGGACTCAGACTGCAGAGTGTGCCTTTGTTCCACAAACTGTGGCTGGCCAGATGTCACATCCCTCCTGGGAGGGCTTGCAGTACAACAAGGTTTCTGCATTAGGAAACTCCTGACAGGCACTTTATCACTTATTGACTTGCATCTGGACGCCCATTAATTTTGTTCTGTCACTTCTGTCATTTTCATTTTCATAGCATATCCCATATTTGGCCCGCTGATGTGTAGCATTTCTACAACATCACTTCTCCAGATGTCAGCTTCAAACTGGAGATTGAAACATCTGGGGAGAAAAAAAAGGCAGAGGCTTTGGCAGCCGGGGTGGTGCATCTGATGACAGGTTTGGAAGGGAAGCACAATAGCTTGATGTATTTGCTGCAGTGACTACAGCCAAATAGCTGAGGTGTTATTTACACACGCTATTTGCACACCTCACTGGCATCCACACCAAATTCATTACAAGCCAGCCCCTATTGGAATTGAGTTCAGGTTTTTTGACTAAGAGGTTTAGAAGTGAAATGTATAACAAATTTTTGGAGTCAGTGCTGCCTGTCTGGAGCAATTTCTGTGGATTAGCTGAGCTCTCACAAATGCTTTCCACAAGCAGTTTGCTGGACAGTTAGAGGAACTACCATCCCATTTTCCCAGGCTGACTGAAGTTTAAAAAACCCCTGTTCTAATCAGAGATAAATGGAGTGATCATGAGAAAGGAAATGCTTCTGTGAGTAACTCCTCTGCCCTGCTCTGTCACCCTGCAGTGTGCTGTTTGCCTGCCCTTTCCCAAGAGAAGTACGGCCACGTGGCTGATCCCACTATTATGGGATAATGCATATTGCTGTGATTTGGTGTGGGTGGGAAGAAGAGAAGCTGAGCTCCCATGCCAGCCCTCTCCCGTGGTCTCCTGGCCATGGCACAGGGAGATGCTCCCAGGGGCTGCCTTCATCCTCTTGCTTTGGCATCTGGGTCTCTGCTGCTGGAATCCGCAATGGATTTTGGGCCTGACCTCTAAAAATGGAAAGGAGTTAAACTATTTTAGGGACTGCGGGGAGGAAGGTCAAGAGGGTTTCAGAGCTATGGGGAAAGAGCAGGATGCCAGCAGAGAGGGATGGGACCAGTGATGTGGGCTGCAGCCACAAACCTGGAGCTATTCCACCATGAGAAACAAATGAGCCACTGGCACAGTGGGCTACAGTAACCAAAATCCTGGGACATTAAAGAAATTAATTAGCATTTTACCCAGCTGGTGTCCATGGGATGGGTCTTCTCAAAGCTAAAGGCAGGTGCTAAAGTGGCATTGCAGACCACAGGAAACCGAGCAAAACAGAAAAGCCCTCCAAAGCTCCAAACTTTGTCTTTAGCCATCCCAGTGCTGTCCAAATTGCTTGGTCCATCCACACTGTGATGTGTTCAGGAAAATCCCTTATGTCTGAGACCCCCTATGAGCTGTGCACACAGCAGGCCAGGGCTGGGGGCTTTCCAGGGCTGCTCTTGCATTAGCCAGCAGGTATTTTCTAAGAGGTTTGGAAAATGAGCAGCACAGGAGGACGTTACCTTGCACAGGTGAGGGTCACTTGTCTGGACAATATGTTTTTTCAATTCCCAATTTTCTGTGTAGAGCTGTGCTCAAGGTGAAACAAATTTAACACTGGTGCAATGCATTGACCCCTGGAGGCTGTCTGCTGTGGGCTTTTGCAGCTGAGCATCCCAGGGGCTTTCTCAAGGAGCCTCTCTGCCCAAGCAGCTCTGGAAACCCGGGTGCAATTGATCCCCAGTGCCAGGGAGCTGTCCTGGGTGGCCCCGGGGAAGCAGAATGGGCACATACCTGATGATCTGTCTGGAAAATTGATCCAACATCCCAAACTGGACACAGGCCTTCAGCTGGTGTGGTGACATCACTCAGCTGGCTGCAGAGACAGGGCATCTCTGTGCCCCCTGAGGACCACCAGGCCCCACCTGAAAAGGGACAGGGTGTGGGGCAGCAAAAGAGCTTTGAGACTTAAACTGAGCTGGCATCCTGCAGCTGTAAAATAAGAGGAAAACTCTGTGTACATTTGGAGCTAAGTTTAACCCCAGTCCTTCCAAACCTGTGCCCACATCATTGGAGATTTGCCAGACTAGCCCACTGTAGAGCATGTGTGATATTTTGGGAAGAAGAAGGGATTTTTTTTTTCCCAAGAGCTTTTGCCAAACCTCAGTTTCTGAGCACGAGGATGTAGCTTAGGCAGCAGGGTCCTGGTACAGGAGCTCTCTACGTGGCCTAGGACAAGTAAAGCAGGATGAAGCCCAGTGGTGGTGGATGGTTGCAGGCCTATGGCTTTCCCAGGTTTGCTGAGCTGTCTAGCACCATGGCACTGCAGGACTGTGGTGCTGCTCCTTCCTGCTCTGGTCCCAGCGTGAGCTGTGAGGGAGCCCAGGATTCCCAAGCTACTCTGGGCACTAAGCCACTGGCCTCCTTCCCATTAGCCATAATCACTGGTTTGCTGGAAAATTTATGAGACCTGCTGTAGCGATATTCATGAATACAGAAGCTGTTGTAAATGTAATTTGTTTCTAGGATTTGACACTCTTTTATCTGAGTCACTTCAGCCACCCATCACTTGCAGTGGTTATGACAGAGCTTCTGCTGATGGACTCGGATAGCTGTGAGCTCCTGTCAAGGGTTGCAGGTTGATCCCTGACTGTCCCAGAGTCCAGCTTGTGCCAAGAAGCATGGCAGTTATTCCCTCTGCTTTGGAGTTATTGCTGGAAATGTTGTTGTTAGCCATTAAAGTCTCTAACCCTATTTTCAAGGTTATTACAGTATTTAACTTGGCTGCTCCAGTGTGGTTTTAAAGTTGTATTTCCAACATATGATATGGGGTAAAAATAGCTGGTGTTTAATTAGAATAATCCCTGGAGAAACTCAGATTCTTCAACTGCACAATGAGTTGTTCTCCTCACAATATGGCAGACACATTTCAGTCAGTGACAGGGGGTCAGCCTGGACAAGGAGAGGCTGCAATCAGAGACCCCAGGAGAAAATTCCTGAGAAAAGCCCTGGGAGCATTTCATATCCCAGGAGACAGCAGCTTTTCCAGGCTGGATGCTCAGGTAGGACTTAGGTGACCATCATCAACAGTTTCTGCATATACATTTAGCTTTTCTTTTTCCAAGTTCCTGTGTGGGTGTGTGAGAAAAATCCCCAGCCTCATCCATTGCTGGAATTTTTGGGAATCGGGCAGACTGTGGCTGCAGCGTTACGGTCTGGGGTTTGGGATGGTGATGGTGCCAGAAATATATTTTGCAAGCAGCAGCATGCAGCGGTCCGGCAGGCAGTCAGATTCCACTGGGCTATCATTATCCCATGAAACATTCCTGTGTCTGCAGTGGGGCATGGGGGCTGAGGGACAGCAGCGGCCTTTAGGCTGTCCACCACCCCAGCTCCATCCCAGCTCCATCCCAGCTCCATCCCAGCTCCATCCTGCAGAGGTAGATGAGTCAGGCCCTCGGCTCTGCTGCTGTGATAGCTGGAGAATGGTCCAGATCCTCCCATGATTCCCAAAGGGCAATCAGGGACTGTGCTCTGGGGAGCTTTGGTGCAGGTGATGAAGTCTAAGATGTCTGGATGAGCTGCTGGCTCTGCTGGGCAGCCCCTGATCCACAGGTGGCTCCTGAAGTCCTGCTAAATCCCACATCCATCTCCTTAGGGGCTCTGGGAACATTCCATTGGAGAAGATGGGGAGGCTGGGGAGTGGCTTAGCTTTCCCTCTCAATGCCTGCCAAGTTGGGCTTACCATGGCTTTGCCCAGACACACTGAGCAAGTGCTCTCCAGGGCTTGGTCTTGTTTCATTTTTTTGTTGCAGACTGAAACCAGATACACAAACAAAAATGTGAGGCAGATGCTACCAAGTTAGCGGGAAGCTGTTTGGACATCTCCTCCCTGTGCTTCCCAGGACACTGGGAAGTGTCCTCAGCTGGCCAGGACCCCCTGTCCTCCAGAGTGACACCCTGAGGCTCAGAGCTGTGCTGGGATTATGCTCTGTGTGGGACATTTATTGCCTCTCTCCCCCAAACGGATGGAAATATTTCTGTTGTCCAAAATTAGTTTCCAAATGTGTTGGAATTTTCTTTCTGTAGGAATTCTTGAAAATCTGGTCCTCATTGTGAAGTGGAATGGCAACTTTTTCCAAACCCCCTTCTTTGGAATTTCTCACCCAAAGAGAACAGCAGATTTCAAGCATTTTGTCCCAGGGCAGCTCTCGGAATCACCCTGAGAGGCTGAGGCAGGAGGTCTCTGGGTGCTCTGAGGCTGACAGGATTTTCACTCTAGCAGTGTTTTGAGTATTACAGTTAAAAAAATATCACTGTGCTGGTGTGAAAGATGCGTCTCATCTCCTCCAGTGAGACTGGGCTGCTGGGGGTATGTCCACGGAACCCTGCACCAGTCCCCCACAACACCCTCTCTTTGCAAAGGGCTGCAAAGCTTTGGGTCATGCACCCCAAACCCACACTGATACAATGAGAGTACTTTACAGCAAGGCAGAGTGTCACTAATCTTATTTAAGAATGACATATCTTATTTTCCATGTCTTTTTGTACCATCTGGACCTCTGGGGAAATATCTGGAGTGGCCTGGCAAATTCCCAATTGCACATCTGAAAAGAGTTATTTTCAAAAGGCCACAAAACCAACTGTTTGTGAGGGCTGATTTCAGAGTCTGACTTCACTTTGAGTAGTGGCTCCTCAGTGGTTTGGTTACCAGGGTTTTTTTTTTTTTTAAATTTATGACAAAACTCAAGCTCAAGACAGAAGACACAACTGTCTTTCAATATTAGGATGGACTCTTTAGCCCTGAACAACAAGGCAGATAATTTTATTTGAAGCCTTGATTACAGAATCTCTTTGTTTGTAATCCATCCAGAGAGGCATTATCTCATTGCACGAAACAACCGGCCCCAGTGGGCACCAAGGGAGCATCTATACCCAGGCCTATTTTGGGACTCTCATCCCAATGGCTCTTTTGCTCAAAAGTAGGTCAGATTTTAGTCCTTTTCCAGCAGGAAAATTAAGAGCGAGTTCAGAGACAAGATTTCCAGGAAACCAGAAGAAATTGCTGCTTCTATTTCTAGAAGCCCTGCCAGCTACAAGCTCCTTTGTACTCAGGCTACCTCCTCTCCTAACTTTACCATATGATTGATGACTCAAATTATGAGGTTTCATTTCCCATTTCTACCTGAGATTTCCTGTTTGGGCCCTTCCCAGATGCAATGAGAAAGGTTACCACAAAGATATTTATGGACCTAGAACTAGAGCTGCTAAATTTGTAATTGCCCAGCCCCAGGGTGAAACATGCTTTTAGCTGAATCAGTAGCTGTAAGAATACAGCACGTACCGTGAAAAACTGGCCTCACTTGCAACACCACTCACCTACTGAGGCTCCTTGGGGGTGGTGATGTGCAACAAAATTATATTAGACTTGGTGAGGGCTGACTCTGAGTCAGCAGCACTGGATGCTGTGGTCTCTCCATCTTCCCTAGTCCCTGACATGTCCATAGTGCTGTGCTGGCATTCCCCTGTCTTTCAAATGCTTCTCCTGGAAGAGTTTCTTAAATGTTTGGTTTTGATGCTTCTGTGGATCGCTGATTTTCCCCCAGAAGTGTCCATTTGGAATCAGAAGCAGCAGCTCCTGTGCACAGCACAGTGTGTTTATCAGCCTGTGGTTCATTCAAGATCAGTGCTTAAGATGCTGCAGGTGAATCTCAGCTCAGCACCAAGGCTGAAGAGCTTATGCTGGAGATGTGTCCCATCCAGGAGCTCTGTCCCAGTAGCCTGGGATCCCTCCCACATGTCTCAGCCATGCTCCTGTTGGAATGCCAGTGGGGCTGATGCCATGAGCCCAAAGGATGTGTGCATGCCTAGGACTTGGAACATTACCCTTGGATCCACCAAGCAATGTATCAACTCACCTTTGCTCACTAGAGCAAACACTATCACCTCACTTGCAGCTAGATCCAAACTTAACTCAGGAAAGGCACAAAAACATTTCTTCTCTCCATGGCAACCACACAGAAAGGATGATGGTGGGGATAGGCCCCTTTCCAGAAAGGAGGGATGCACACTTTCCAAACTAACGAGGCTGGAGTGGCTCCTCTTTGCTGGGGCAGGATCCAGGGGATGTGAGTACCAGCATGCCTTGGCTTTCTGCCTGCAGCACCCCTGTCCTCATCTCTGGTGTCTGAGCTGTCAAATCCTTCCACATTCCTGACCTAATCCACCCTCAGCAGTACTTGCTGCTCCTGCCAGGGGCATTTCTGCCCCTCATCTCAGGAGCACACTGTGGCAGAGCAGGATGCAGCTGTGAGGCCAGGTGTCTGTCCCACTCTTGTGACCGGCACAGGGAGCCCTGTGCAGGCAGCCCCAGGCTCCTCTGCCCCTGTCACTGCTGCAGCAGGGCAAAGTTTACAGTCTGCAGCCAGGGTCAGGTGTGAACACTGCCGGCATGTACAAATAGTCCCTGCTGAAAGAACAAGTGCTCAGTGAGCAGAAAGGGTCCCTTGCTGCAGGAAACCACATCTGAGCTCATTTACCACTGCTCTGCTGCTAATGATCGTCAGTGGGCAGCTTTGGCGGTCAGCTTATCAGCACATTGCTGAATAAATAGCTCCAGCTGAGACAGCCTGAGCCTACCACAGAATCAATTATGGAAAAGACCTCTGAGACCTTTGAGTCCAACCTATGACCAAATACCACCTTGTCACCCAGCCCTGATCACCGAGTGCCACCTCCAATCTTTCCTTAAACACCTCCGGGGATGGTGACTCCACCACCCACCTGAGCAGTCCATAGCAATTAAATAATATTCTCTGTGAAAAAGTTCCTTCTAATGTCCAGCCTGAACCTCCCCTAGTGTCACTTCAGGCTGTGTCCTCTCATCCTGTCGCTGGTTGCCTGGGAGCAGAGCCCAACCCCTTCCTGGTTCCAGTGTGGTGTGTGCTCCTGTGGAAGAGCATGGGGCCACTGCAGCGAAATCCTTCTGGCTCACCCCAACAGCCTGCTGGCTCAGGGCACGAGGACCCAGCTCGCCCAGTTACAACACCTGAGCTGGAGAGATGGTGGCACTGTGGAAGAAATACACCTCTACCCACCAGCACAGCGATCCTTCCCCACGGGCTGTGGGCTGCTCTTGGGGAGGCTGTCCCTTGCATGAGGCAAGCAGTTTTACTGGAGATGTCATGGACATGAAGAAGTTTGTGATTCCTCCCCGGGAGCTGAGCAGTGAGTGTGGCTGCAGGGATTGCAGACACTACATGGGTATTTTCCAGCAAAAGGCCATGTAGGAGGCTGAGAAGGGAAACCATACTACCGGCAGTCACAGATGGTGAAAAAACCACAGAACCAAAAGCCAGCCTTGAGAAAACATCCTGACCACCTCCCCCTGCAACCAGGAGTCACCACTGACCCATTCACAGCAGACACTCTTTTTTCTGTGAGCTTGTACAGACCCAGGGGTTCCTTCTTGGCAAACCCATGGTATGCCCAGCAGGGGCACCCTGCCACCCCAAGCCACTCCTGGAATCTCAGTTCCCAGACAAAAAGCATCTGGATGGTCCTTATCCTGGTCTTACCTACAGTTCTCCAAAGTATGATGGAGCTGAGAGGCTATGAGGAAGGATCTGTGGCTGCCAGTATGAAGGAGGCATTGTGGTGAGCAAGGTTTGTCCGTTTTTCCTGATTTCCCTGCTATAAATGAACCTATGAGCTGAAGGACAGCTTTGTCCCTGTTCCCTCAAAGTCTTCCTGCAGGTTTTTAGAGAAGACATTGAGTGTCTTGATCCCAGGGAGGATAATCACTTCCATGGCTGTTGGCAAGGGTAGGAGCTGGCTGCCCTCAGTGCTCAGTAGCTTGAGGCTGAGCATTTGCTCCATTCCCTTGGTGAGAGGAGGGATTATTTACTAGGGAAAAGATCCTCATTAGAGCTGGAACATATCCCAGGGACCAGTGACCTCAAGAAAAAGCAAATTTGGTGGTGAAACCAAGAGCAGAGGTGAAAAGGCCAGTGTGGTGATGGGGTCTCTGCCCAAGGCGAGAGCGGTGAGCAGTGGCTGATGCTCTGGCAGGCTCAGGGAGCACCAGAGGCACAGGGTCCCCACGGTGCCGTGCCTGGTGTCGGGGCTCATGCCCCTGCTCCAGCCCCCCTGCTCTGCAAACAGGAAACTGGCAAGCAGCTGCTGAATAAGTCATTTTGGGGAGTTTGTACCAAACTGGCTTTCAACTCCTGAATGTGTAGGAAGGAAAAAGCTGTGAATACGCCTTTGTGACCAAGTTTGGCACCAGCCACACTCTGCAAAAGGGACAAGAATGTGGCCATTTAGAGGGGATTCAGCTGCCCTTTAAGAAATGAAATGATCCCTTCCCTTTCCTGCAAGGCTTTATTCAGGGGAGAATAGGACTGAGACAGTGACCAGCTTCTTTCTCCTTCTGGCACTGAGGGCTGTTGATCCAAACCGTTGATGTTGGAGCACAGGAAAGACTCCAGGGAAGCTGCAGAGCCCAGGGATGACCCTCTGGTCCCTCCTGGTGCAGCCTGGCTGGGAACAAATTGGACTGGGGCAGCAAAACTCCAGATCTGCCCTTTCCTGGCGGATCATGTACGCCCTGAGGTGATTCCACTGGGACTCCAGCAAAATAACTGTCCTCCTCCTCCACAGGGCTCAGAGAGTTTTTGGAAGCAAGCAGTTTGGAAGGTTTTGCCCTTTTCTGAAACAATTCCCCACCCAGTTTTTGAGAAGTTTCTGTATATTAGATGAAAAAATGGACCATGTCCAAGCATTTGCGGGATTTTTTTTTTTTGGAAAGGCTTAGATATTTCATACAGATCTTTCCTTTGTGAACAACTTGAAATTCAGGGGCTCTGTCATAATTTGGAATGAAGACACACTCTGTTTTATCAAACCCTTCGGGATGCTGGCTGCCTGCCCTCTGCCTAGCTGAAGCTTGACCATATTCACTGGTGCAATTGTCACATCCAGTGACTGAGGGAATGGGTCTCTGGGACAGCCAGTCTGCTTTAGCTGAGGCTCCAAAAGCTTGGTCACACATGCACCCAAAAGTTTTCCAAGGGGTGACTTAGGAGTCTTCTCAATGAGTGGCTTTGGGAGTCCTGAAGCAGTAGGAAGCTCCAGATGATTCAAAATGCTTCACATGCCAGGAGAAAGGAAAACTAAGCAAGACAGATATTAGTAGGTTGGCTAGTGCTGAACCATGTCACACCACTGGGATCATTTGATCCACGTGTGGACTTTTTGTAGGAAATGTTTGGAATAAAATATAATACATGCAGTAGGCTTGGGTGGAAGTCAAGATTAACAGTTGCTCTCTTCTGGGCTTTCATTCCTTTCTTGCCTTCCCCTTGTTCGGCATCTTATGACAATCATAAACAGAGTGTTTGTTAAAAACTTTGCTGGCAGCTTCCTCTTTCTGCCATGTCCTGCAGAAGGTCTGGAAAGGCAGAGACAGCTCCACCAGTGCTTCTGCAGCTGAGGTCAGCTACAGCATCCTTAGTTCCTGCCCCGAAAGCTCTGCTGGAAAACAGGGAGCCTTTACAGCCCAGCGTGTTTGACAGATGTTTGTAGGCTCACTGCTGATGGGGTTAAAGTACAAATAATCCTTCTGTTCCTGTTTGCATAGCACCACTGTTCCAGTGCACACCACGGCATCCCGCCTCGGAGCCTCTGTACAGGAGAGGCAGAGGAACTGGAGAGCCCAGGGAAGGGCTACTGGGAGCACTGGGAAGGAGAGCTGAGGGGTGGCTTTGCTCTCCCTGCAGGATGAGGTGGAGAGGGCTGAAACCCAGGGGCCCTGCAAGGGCAGGAGGCCACAGGAGTGGCAGGAGAACTGGCTGCATGCTTGGATGGGATCTGTCCTGCGGGAGTGGCCCAGCCCTGGGACAGGACCCAGGACCCAGAATGGTGGTGGGAACTCTGTCCTTGCAGGCCTTCGAAATCCAACAGCAAGGCCACGCTCCAGACACGCCAGAGACAGAGATCATACCAGCTTTGGAAGCGCGTAACTCCCTCCTCTTCCATGGCTACTGTTTCAACCTGAAAAATCAGGAACAGTGCAGAAGGGACAGACCAGCAAAGCAGTGACAGACTGGGAAGAGGGGCAATTTGCTGGCAGCACAGGGACACTGACAAAGTCTAGATCAGAACCCATGAAATTAGATTGTTTGGAATAGTTTTTACGTTAAATATTATTGTTCCTTAAGTCTCACTAACTGTAGGGTGACATGATTAAATTAGTTGTTGCAGGAGATAGGATCTCTCTTACTGACTCTCAGAGAGTTGATTTTACTTTGAAATTTTAGCTTCTTACTTTGTTACTTGCCTATGCCAAAACTATTGTTACAGATTTGTGTAAAGATTTGCTGGATTTATGCAAAGTCCTGTTATTTTAGCTGTGCAAGTTCTTTACAAGCTTGTTGTCAGTAACTGAATTATTTTACTCCAATTACTGAGTTCATATTTTACATCAAGATAGCATAACTCTGCTCTTTCTCCAAAAATGTAGCTTATTGCTGACAGACAAACCAAAATGCCTCAGCTCGTTTATGAACTCCTTCAGTTCATTTATGAGTAACTAACTGGAAATTTTTGGTTTTATTTTTATTTTTTTCAATTCTCTTTGTTAATACAGGAATGTAGGAGATGGAGACTTCACTGTGACTAATGCCAAGTTTGAGTCCTTTCTGTAGTGTTCTTTCTGAACTCGATTACTCCTTATTGCCAATTTTGAATGTTCTCCTTCAAGTCTTGTCCCCTGCAGCAGCTCAGAAGGCACCTGGGTTAACCTGAAGGATGCCCTTACTGGCTGCAGGCTACCAAACCTTGCTGCTCCACCTGGCACTCTCTCACAGTGCTTTTGGGGATTCTTTGGCACCTGCAGGCTGATGTGCATGTTCCTACCTCTCGTGCTCCTCTTCCTCATTAACAGGAGCAACTCTTAGTACTGGAATCAAGTGTGACACCAGTAGCTGATACCCAGCCCTGGGGAGGGGGGGACAAAAACAAAGACCTCAAATGGCACCATGACATCCAGCTCACATTCCCTGGGGTTCATTTTTTCCTTCTGGCCCCCTGCCCTGTTAGTTGAACCCGGACATTTAAATGAAAGTCCCTGCTCAAAACCCAGGCGCCCCAGAATTACAGATCAACAGCTAAAAGGTAATTTGTGCATTTTGGATTCAGGCTTTTCCAGGGCTGCATTCCAACAGTGAAGGTTTGATCACACCCTTGGCCACTGCTCTCCGTATTTGACTGCTTTATAAGAGTCCTTGTGTGCCTCTTGGAAATAAATCTGCCAGTTTTGAAATTCTGAAGCAGTATTATTTCATCTCTTGCCAAGAGTAGATTGGAAAATGATAAGAGTCTTTCAGGCTACATAAGAGATATTTTGGGAGTTTTATCTTAATTCTTCCGTGACATTTTTATTCCTTCCATATGAAACACACATATATGTATGTTAAAAGCACCTTTTTGTGATGAAGTAAACTGGGGAGAAGGAAGCTATTTTACTAAGTGACATTTCCTAAATATTTTGGAAATCATAGCTTGCTTTACACATGCTCTTTTACTTCCCCCACACTTTTTTTTTTGACCAATTCCCCCTATGAATTGACCAAAATGAAAATTGCTGTTTTGATCTGAGTGGATTTTCTGGGTGAAATATAATTGAAAACAAGTATTTCTGTATGAGCTAGCCATGAAATCCTAGTTGTATCTCATTTCCACTCCTCCACCTCCTCCTGGCACTTCAAGCACACACATTCCCTGTGGCTAGAGCCAGGAATGATCAATTGCAATTAATCTGGGCAGAAAATGAAGGGCTTGAGTTTTGATGTGATTTCCTTGTGCTCTGCTGGGCAGCAGCTCCTATGGCTGTGAGTGATCTGGGGCACCACCATCTTCCCAGATCAACATTTTGGCTCCTCTCCCTGCTTTTCTCCTGCTCCCCAGCCCTAGGTGGACTCGTTGATGATGTCTGTGAAGGGAATTATCTGTCCTGATTTGAGCTGAATAAGATTCAGGCAAGGATGGTGGGGCTTGGCTTTATTTTTGAACCTCTTTCATGGGTTTAAACCCCTCGTGCCCGCAGGCCTGCTGCAAGCTCAGCCCACGGCACATCCAGCTCCTGAGCAGGTGCATGGAACTGCCAGGCCAAAGTCACCTCCGTGTCCCTCCTTGCCACGGGTGTGAACCCACACAATAATGTCTGCACTCTCTGCTGCTGCCTGAGGGTGACAGAGGCTTCAGAAGACCTTCCACTCAGTTTGAGGTTTTTGAACTTCATGTGAATTGAGTGGATTATAGGAAATTGAAGTTGCGACATAGCTGCTTGTTAACAGAAGTTGTTTGGTTCTTTGGGATTTTTTTGGGAAGTGAAAGGTTTGCACTCCAAAGAATGTCAATATTTTTTTTGCAGGTCAGCACCACCATCCCCAGCTTGGCATCCACTCTGGGGGCACCAGCACTCCCACGGTGTGTGAGATGGGGCACTGCTGAGGCTGGGTGCTCAGAGCAGCCCTCATTGCTCTCCCTGGGGCAGAAAGCTGGGCCAGCTGCACACCAGGAGCTGGTTAGCGAGGAACAGGGGGAGATGTTTCTGTAGCAGCTCTGCTGAACAGATCCTGCTGTACCATCCTCACTTCTATCCACAGGGTCCCACAAACACAAGTGCAGCTGGGGGTGAAAACCTGATCAGCTGCTGGTACCCAGGAACTTGGTTTGCTCCCCAGCAAGGGGCTGCAGGTCCAGCCATCCGCCCTGGAAAGGCATTCCCCAAAGGGAATCCCCGTCCTTTCCCTCCTGGCAGTTCCCTCCCTGGCTCCTGGCCAGGCCACCTGCGTTTGAAACTCCGTGGGACTTTGCTTGGGTTTCTGTGTTATTAATCCTCCCCAGAAGAAATCCCAGGCCTTTCTGGACCTCTTCCCTGTTTGCTAGGACAGCTGCCAGGGCTGTGCTGCTGCTTCATGTCAGCACAGGAGGCACTGCAAAGCCCGTGTATTTCCAGAGGGCAAGGGGAGCTCTGTTTTTACTGGTCAAGGCTGCAATCTGATGCATTCTGCTGTGCTTGCCAGGTACTGGGATGCTTTCTTGGCCTAAACACTGAACAAAGCAGGTCAGAATCGAATCATCTATCTAGGGAACCAGTGATCCTGATAAAAACAGACCTCTGTGCTTATGGTGTGTCCTAGCTGTCCTCACAAAACTATCAGACAAGGCCCACAGGTTGTAACACCACCATTTCCCTGCTTGGATTATAATCCATATTCAGTGGAACCACAATTTAACACTTGATGACACAGGCTCAATGCTCCAAGGAGTGTTGCATACAAATGTGCATGCAGGAGGGGATGCAGCTGGAGATGAGGTGTTGAACAATTCTCCCCAGTACCTGAGGGCTATTCTGCACCGCTCCTGGCCGGTGCAGACCCAGCAGTGCCTGGCTGGAAGCAGGCAGGTGTGTGGCTCACCAGGCCTTGAAGCAGTTTTAGCAAGCTGCAGCAGTGAAAGTGATGCATTCACATGCTGATGGATATCTGTTTCATTGGGTCTTTAACCACGTCTTGTGGCAAGATCACAGTTTCTCATGGGTTTAAAGTAGGGAGGAAATTCCAGTTTCCAGTAGAGAGGAATGAAGCAAATTCATGTAATCACATGTTCACCTTAAACATAACAAGCACCAGGAAAGAGCTCTCCTTCAGCTGGTCCTCAGAGGCCACATTTCAAATAGAAGTATTCCCCGGAGAGGGAGAAAACAAACAAGGTTTTTGGGCTAGATGACCTGCTCCAGGCCAGGAATGGCAGGTCCTCAACACTGAACTGCTGCCATTCACCACCTCGTGCTTGAGCAGTCAGAACCTGGCCTTAAGTCACCTTATTCCATCTATTTTAGGCTAGGAGGACTCAGTGCACTGAAGGAGAACCACTCTGGCTGGTGATGGCAGCAAGGTGTATTCTTTACCAACAAAACAGATTTAATCCAGCTCTGCAGATTCCTGCATCTTGGGTAGAAGAATCCAGAGTCTGGGAGCTGGGCAGGGAAGCACTGGAGAACAAGAATTTGTGGGATTGGGTTAGCAGAGCTGTCTGCAAGAGCGTTCTACCAGGAGCAAGAAGTCACGTTTCAGTGACAGAGCTTTGCTTTTCTTGCAAAACGCACATACTATTGGCAGGAGACAAAGAATGAGCAGGGGTGGGTCAGATTCCTACTCCAGCTCCAAAGCATTCCTCCTGGGAGATGCTGAAGGGCCCTGCGAGTGCATTACTGGATGCTTCTTTTCCTTGTTTATGTGGTAAAAACATCTGACAATAATTTGTGCCTGTTAAGCTTTGCGGACAGTCAGGGTTCTGCGTGCGATTTGGTCTCCACCTCAGCCAGGACTGGCTGGGGCTGCTCTGCGTTTGCTCATTAGCTAACGAGACATGATATGGTTAGCAGGGCTCTCTGGGGGCTGCCTTCGACGCGTGGCTGCCGCGGGCACGCGCGGCGCTGGGTGCGGTACCGATGAGCTCAGCTCAGGTCGGCGGGGAAGATGCAGTGAGATGGGAAAGGAACATCATCCCCCCTGTTATTACTAACACTGAAAGCATCTGGAGCTGTGGGCTGGGGACCTGCTCAAGAGGGATGTGCACCCTGCAGGCCTCGCTGGAGCTCCAGCAAAGCTCTGCGTGAGCAATACACGCTGACTGATGCTCCTTGGAGGATGGATGGAGAAATCTTCTGCAGCAATCCCAGGACAAAGGCGAGGATGGCTGAGCAATCGAGGTGGGAGGATGCCCTCCAGAAGGGGAAAAGCTTTAAACTGGGAGGAAAGAAAGCTCAGTGATGATATGCTAACCACATGGCTGGAAGAGGAGGTGTGAACACTTGATGGGAAACACAGCACTAAGTGTAGGGATATGGGGCGAGGAGAAGGTGAAGTACAGTGAAACAGCACGAAAGAGTGAAGAGACGGGCAACATCGCAGCCCAGTGTGCGGAAAGCTTAGCGGGGAAGGCTCCCGTGGAGGGCAGCGGGGCCAGGGCGTGCCAGCTCAGCGGTGCCAAGCCAAGGGGACTCCCGGCACGGGAATCGCCCCAGCTCCGCCCGGGCACGGCAGCGTTCCCAGCACCCGCGGGGCCGATGCTAACGGGAGCCGGCGCTCAGCCCCGCCACGCCAGCCCCGCGGCGGGGCTCGAGGGCGCTGCCCACCGCCGAGGCAGCGGGGAAGGCGGGGGCTGCGGGGGCCGCGGGCGGGCCGGTGGCTTCCGCCCGGCGCGGCGCATTCCTACCCCGTGAGTCAGGGCGGCGCGGCGGGATGCGGCGTCCCGCGGCCCCGGGCGCTGGCAGCACCCCGCCGGGACTCTCAGCGCCCAGCGCCGCTCGGCTCCCGGCTCCTATTTGCATGCCGAGGCTGTGAATGGCGTGCCCGCCCGGCCGGCCCCTGGCACGGGGGAGGAGTCTCCGCGCCCTCCGCGGGCCGAGCTCGGCGGCGCCGGTCCCTTAAGCCGCACCGGGGGGCGGCTCGACCCGAGCGGGCGCGGAGCTTCGCCCGCCTGCACGGTGAGTGCGGGCACGGGGGGCGAGGGGGGCTGGCCGGGAGGGGCATCCCGCGAGGGCCGCTCCCTGCCCCGCCGGGGCACCGGCACCGCCGCTCAGCCGGGCGGGGAGCGGCCCTCGGCGGCCCGCGGGGTACGAGCGCCGCCGGAGGCAGGTGCCGCCCCCGACCCCCGCGTTCGGATGTTGGGAGCTTGCGAAGCTCAGGGCTTTCGGCTCTAGGTGGAGGTGCGCGTTCACGGCTTGTTCCAGCTGATCCGAGTCCGTCCCGTTTCCACGCTTTCCCACCCGTCCCTCCCCTGATGCTGGCACCCGCGCTTTGGCAGCGACTTTGGGAGATGATCTGGTGGAAAATATATGGCTTTTTACATGTAGAGGTTAATTTTGCTGCCGGATCGAGTCCCTGAACTGAGTTCTCACGCTGTGCACTGCTGGCACGAAGCAGGGGAATCACGGCAGCCTGACTCGAGCAAGACCAAAGCTTTTGCAGAATTGCACCCTCAGTGCGAAGTCCTTTTGGGCTCCTCAGCGAGCAACCCCATCCTGCCACACACATCCCTGCAGTGCCAAAGTGCCCCATGTGTCTGTTTTGCCCTGTGTTTTTCTCCAGTGTAACTCAGGAGCGGTGAGTGGCAGCACAGATGAGTTTTCTAGTGCACGACTCGGTTCTGTGGCTGCTGCTTCCCTTGCAGGTTGGCTTCGTGGCGGGGTGCACGGTGCTGGTCAGGGATGTCTCCAAGCTGGGTCTTGGAGCAAGCAGGAAGTTGTTTCCTTTCTTCCTGTTTTTGTCCCCATGCCTGCTAATTTCCTCTGGGAAGAAAAGTGTATTCTGCAGTAAAGGGAAAAAATAGTCACACGTAACGGGAAGGGACAAGGCAGCAAAGGTTCTGAATGAAGCATGGGACGAGGAAGGAGCACAGGGTGTTAACTGCACTAACGCTGATAGGACAGCAAGGACAAATAGCCGCCTGTGGGCTGTGACCGCGGGGATGAAAACGGCCCCCTTGGGACAAGCCGGGGAGCAGACCCTTGGAAGAATTGCATTTCCACTCCAGTGTATGGAAGCATGTTGCTCTCCAGCTCTTCTATCTCAGTGGTTTGCAGGAGGAGGTGATGACTCGTGTTAGATTGGTTGATATAGGTGGAAGAAAGAGGTGAACTTTAGATACTTCCTTTAAGCTTTGATTGTTAAATGGACTTTAGGAAAGGGCTTGTCTGCCTTTTTTTTTTAACCCTTAGTTGGTCTAATAACAGCTATCATCCCTCCCTCCTGCTGCATCCCTCATGTCCTTAAGTCCTCATGGCTGCCACTGCTCAGCCCAGGTCTCTCCTGTCTTGCCTGTGTGCAGGCTCGTGGGGAGCCTGGGCCATTTCTGAGCTGGGATACTGCCAGGTTTCCAGGAGGTGCTGTGCATTTGGAACAGGTCCCCAGCTCTGTCCTGGTCTCTGTGCTCACCGCTCCTGAGCCCCCAGGAAAGCAGCAGCTCTGGCATGTGGACGTGTGTCTGTGCTGCTCCTGCTTCTGTGTGTTCCCATGAAAGGAGGCTGATGCTGTGCAGCGTAAAAGAAACTCCCACAGAACTAGTTCTGCTCTGGGACTTCCCGTGACAGGCCTTTTTTTTTTTTTTTTTGCAATCCACTTGCAAGAGATCTGCTTCCAAACTGGCTTTTCAGGTTCTGGGGAAAGCCATGGGCTGGCCCTGGTCTCGGGAATGTCTTGCTCTCTGCTGGGTAGGCTTCAGCCAAGGGGATGAGCTTTCAATGTGGAGAGTTTTGCTGGCTGGCAGAGCACAGCAGACACCTCTTCTCCAACAAGCTTGTCCTCTCTATGTCTTGGTACTGAGACCGTGTGGCCCTGATGTGTCACCACAGGCAGGAATTATGTCCCTCAGAGAGGGCCAGCACCTCGTCACTGGACTTGGCAGACAGCTCGTTTCACTTTCGTGGCAGGGACTGCAAGGAGGCTGCAGCTGCGCGAGGTCGCCAGGCAGGAATAGGAATTCCTTTTGGGGTCATCAGTCCTGTTCCTCTGGAACGCAGCCCCGGAAAGTAGCCAGCAAGTCCCGACATGTTCCCTTGAGAGAGGCAGGGTCTGCTGAGTGTGGCATGATAGGACAGTTTATTCTGGGCACAGAGCCCTCATGCTCAGATATAATTAGTAAAGGTTTGATTCTCTTCAGTGTGTTGGATCTCTCTGCAGTGCAAACACAGCCTGGTTAGTGCTGAAGGCCTGAGATGGGCAAAATGACCAGGACTACGGGCTTGTTTTCCTCTTCCATTCAGTGTATCCAGCGAAAAGCTGAGCAGAGCACATGTTGTGTGAAGCCCATGTTGCTGGAGATGTGCCTGCCAAGCAGGACTGGCTGTGAGCTGAGGATCCTGACATTTCTTTATCTGTCACTCTACAGCTTTTATCCAGCAGACCAGTCTTTTGATAAGATTCTTCCCTTGTGGTTGCAGCCTTTCTTCCATAGCTATCTCTGGAGGCTTTGGCACCCCATGGAGACCATGTGCCTTTCTCAGAGGTTCCAGCATTAATTGTGACCTGACATGACACTTCTGTTAATTGCTGTTCCTGCAGCCAACAGCCTGTCGCCTGTAGATGACCCATTTCAGTAGAAATACTTAAAACTCAAGGATGGATTCCTTCCTTAACATTTTCCCTGAGCTCAGATGTGGATTAGTTTCCTTTCTTTTCAGCTGAAGAGGTGCTGGACTCCAAGTTTAACATTTATCATCATCTAGCTGGAAGGAAAGGGAGATGAACTGTGCAGATCTCACACTGTTGCTGTGAGGTTGCCTCCCAGCTGCTGGGTATGTACATGTTAGAGTTTTAAGAAACCCACCAGATGCATGTGTTGCCTGCCTGCTCAGGGAGCTGTGTTGCATCCTCTCTGCTGTGTGACAATCTCACTGTGTGCTGTGGTGCTGCAGCCTGAATTTAATGGGATTTGTGTCTGAGTAAAACATCCCAGGGCTGCTGGAAGGTAGGATGAAGATGGTTTCTTTCTGCAGAGCAGGGGAAGCCCTGGTTGTGCAGGAAGTCCAGGGTTGTGCAGGTAGTTCTCTCCCTGGTGGTAGGCTTTTTTAGCTTTGTGGTTGGTTGTTTGGTTTTCTTTTCATTTGTTTATTTTTTGCCTTGTTCAGAACTAGTGGATGTGAGTGGGCATCAGGTTGCTTACTCTACTAGTGCTCAATAACTCCCCTTTGAGAGAATAACATGTAAAAGGGGCAGTTTTAGCCCTGCAGGTCTTAGTCCCCAGAGATTAGGCAGGCAACAGGCAAGATTTAACCTTGGGAGGAAATGGATCTGTTTGGCAGCATTTCCCATGGTCATGCTGGCAGCTCTGTTTCCATGTCCTCGAAGAACCCCAAGCTAATTTGGTGTGTGGTGTGTGCTCAGACCATCCAGGCCTGTTTGCATGGAGTCGTGGAGACCCTCCCTGCAGTGCACCCTGAGGTGGGCAGGGCTTGCCTGCCAACCTCTCTGTTTTCCCAGGCAGAATGTCTGTGCCACTGGGAAGTGAGGTTTCCAGAGGGAGAGGTGGAAATTGCGTCTGTGCTGAGATTGCCTATTGTCGGGATTTCCGACTGTTTGCTCCTTTCTTTGGTCCTGCTCATCTTGCTGCTGTCCAGGACTGGTTGAAGCTTCAGATCACACCTCTCATCCTTGTTCAGTCCATGCTGCTGCAGGAATGAGGAGGTGTTTTTTATTTAATGTGTGTTGGGATGATGTGACAAAGAGCAAATTAGCAGCTGAGATTTTGCAAACTACGTCAAATCCTTTTGAGTAACAGTGTCTGTTTCCCACTGGATGAAGACAGAGAGCTTATTCTTCACATTTACCTCAGCTGTCAAATCTCCTAAAGATGGAAGAGTGCACGTTTCATTGCTTGTGTGCTCTTCTTGCTGCACAGACAGCAAATGTCAGATTGATATAGGGCTTGTTTTTGCTGTAATTTCCTTTGGATGCACTCTTCAACTATCTAGGTAAACAATTTATTTCAAATATAATTACAGCTCCTTTTTGCCTACCAAAGAAATGTTGGAACTGTGGTGATACAGACCTGAGCAGCAGATATTTTCTTAAATTCTGGGGCCTTTAGCAGCAAACAGACCTTGCCTTAGTAATCAGAGCATCTCTAAAGCACAGTGTTTATTAAAGGAAATGTAATTTCTTCTCAGAGAAGTCTGAGGTACCATTGCACAATACTTCCTTGGCACGGTAGAGCCTTCCCAGGGGGAGAAGAGATAGCAAGCCATGCCTGATCTTGCCTTTTCTGGAAAGCTTACCTTTGCCACCTCCTCCCCTTCCTGTTTCCACTCTGCTCAGAGCCAGCCCCTTGCTCTGCTGGTCAGCAGCAATCCCTGCTTTGGAAGTTCTCTTTCCTTTAAAAACGAACAATCCCTATGAGGTCATCCTGGAACTTCACAGGACGCTGCATTTACAGTCCTCCAGGTCTGGCACTTCCTTGGCTTTGGCTCAGTGAAAGTTAGAGCTGCTTGGATTTTAGAATCTGGAGGGCTCAGATAGCTGGGTTGACAAATGCAGCTTCTGTATTTTGGGAGTAATGGACCTGTAGCTATCAGCACACCAGAGGTTTGTTACTCCATTGCTTAAATTCAAAGCCTTAAGGTGAACTGTAGAAAACTGTGAGTTTTTCTGCCAAAAAGTGTGAGTGTGCCTTCCTTTTTCCCTGGCTTTTCTGGGACTACAATTTCAGGGAGAACAGTGAGCAAGAATGTGCTGTTCGCTCAGACTGAAGAAGTGTGGTTCACTTAGAATTTTAATTTTTTTTTTTTTTACTAAACCAAGCTAGAATTACGATTACTTCTGTTTGCGTTATGAATGAGTTGTTGCACTGGGCACACGATGAGTGTGCAGAGGTGTGCACACACCTGCAGAGCAAGACCAGCTCCTCCTGCAGCTGTTTCCAGCTGGACACAGCAGGAGATGGTGTGTGCCTGGATATCGAGCATGAGCCAGGGGAGAAATCAGAGCACCAGAGTGGCTCTCCTTTGTCCTTGGCTACATCAGCTCATTGGGAGGAACAGCAGCTCCAGCCAAACCAGCTCTGCTCTGAATTCTTGGCTGTTTGATTGGTCCTTTGAAGGATCTCCCCTGGGCTTCGGCTGCTGTGGGCATTTTTTGTTCTCTCACTTGTACCCAGGTGAGCAGAACCGTGGTGGTACTGGAGAAAGCAGGTGTGAGGACGCTCTGAGTTTCAAAGGAACACACCAAGAAAGCTGTTCTGAATGGCTCTGTGGCTTCCATCCTTCCTGAATATAAAGTGTGTCTTCTGGTGGCTCCAGTGTTTGTTATTGTTATTTCCTCTAAGATTTTTTTAGGTTGCTATTCAACGTGGTTTTATGTAACTTTCCATAGGAAATGTTGTCATTTGTGGCACTTTTGATCTCTTTTGCCATTGAAACGTTTTTATTTAGCACAACAAACAGTGATTCTTAGCTGCTTTTAGAACCCAGAGTCTTTCTGTAGAGGGTGAGTAGCTTTTGGTCTAACATAGTTTTTGGTTTGGCCTATTGTGATCTTGTTAGGAGAGACTGCTTTTCCATCAATTGTTTATTGATACTGTATTTTCTAAATGAACAATGTTGTAATCACTAAGACACATTACCAAGAAAATTGCTCTTGAGCTGGGTGCACAGGCAGCAGCTGTTCCAAAATCATCCAGAGCCAGTGTTTACTTCTGTCCTGAGTGTCATCCCAGTGCTATGTTCCCAGCTTGCCTTGTGTCCTGAACCCTTACAGTACTTGTTTTGAATATGAGAGCTGGTAGAAAAAACTTCAAAATTCAGAATATCAATGAAAAGAATACTTTTGTTGGGTTTTGTCTTTTGTTTCCTAGTGTGGGGTCGTGGCTGCACTGGCAAAAACCTTTTTGTTACTCTCACCTTGCTGTACAATTGAGGCAGTGACTGTGCCCATGGTACCTGTGGGTCAGCCAGAACTTAACTGGGCATCTCTTTTACTAGTAATGGAAATAAATCTGGAACAGAGTCCTCTGAAGTCCCATTGAATTGTTTAAATGAGTTAAATGTGCACTGAAATAGTGTCTGTGATCACTCTTTCCTGAAGAAGGTGCAGAGCACTGAGACAGCTGTGCTTTGAGGCTGCTGGGGACGCCGAGCAAAGGGCTCTGCTGGCTCAGCCCAGGCACCAGTGAGCCAACAGGCAGCTGTGGTTACCTTCAACCAGGGTGCAGGAACAAGGCTGGCATAGATGATCCTTCCTCTGGTAGCTGGTGATGGATCTCTTGATGGAAACAGCTCCTTTGGAGGACCAGGCAGTGCTGACACTGCTGGCTTCCCAAGGAATGGGAATGTTGCTCAGAGCTGTTGGCAGGTATCTCATCGTGCTGTAAGTGACAGGCTGTGACCAGATTTTTAGGCTGTGGCTGCTGGAAATGTGGCTATTGGATGTGGTGGCAAAGCCGCAGGGTGTGTTCACAGAGAAACATAAACAGGGTGAAGATGCCAAAGTGCTCTAGAGGGTTTTCCACTGCTCCCCCCTTGTTGTTGGTTGGTTTGTGTGCAGGCTGTTGCCCTTGCTGGTGTCTCAGGAGGTTGTTCATGGCTCTGGGCTGGGTTTGCTCTGGAAGGTGGAATTGGAGATCGCTCCTTGCCCTGCATGGGCCCTGGCTGTGCCAGGCTGGTGCTGCAGACCTGCCTCTGTCATCTGGGCCACACGTGCTGAGGAGATGGAAAAGGCCTCTCTGGCCAGCCTGCTCTGCTTGGCTCCCTTCCATCCAGCCTTGTGGGTGCTCCAGGCCATGGGTGAGCAGGGGAAGCTCCTCCCTTGGGAGCCCCTCTGTGGAAGCTGCCTGGGTATGAGGCTTGGCTGTCAGCTCTGGAGAAATCTGTGGATGGTTTGGATGCTTTCCCATCTAATGACCCCACCAAAAAATTCACTCTGCCTTTGGTGATACAGTAGTGTTTTATTCCTGTTGCACTCAACACCTGCACTGAGGGTGCTTCTCAGAAGATTATTTAGAGATGCTGAACCCACCACCTCCCTGGGATAATTGTTGGCTGCCCACAGTGCTTACAAATCTGAGTTTTTGGCCATGTTTTCAACAAACACTTCAAACTATACTGCCTTGAGAAGCAGTCCAGTCATCTGGCTCCAGCTGCTCTATTTGTTCCTGCTCCTTCCCCTTTCCTTCTGCTGGCACAAGTGTTTGTGGAGCCATGTGGGAAGGAGCTGGGGCTGGAACGAGCCATTTTCTCTGCTGAGCTCATGTGGGTAGGTTCCCAGTGTGGATCACCCAGCAGCTGTGGGGATGCTGGTGCCAGCAGGAGGAGGAGGGCAGCACACAGGGCTGGGTCACTGCCTCTTCTGTTGGCTTGCATCTCTTTCAAGTGCCTGAGACATCTTTTGAGCTTGAATTTTGAGCATTGGTTTCTGAGTTCTTGTTACTATTTTGCCCTTTGTCTGCTGCAACAAAAGGACCTTGAAGATCAGACTGTTGCTTGTGAGTGTTTGCATGTTGCAGTTGAGGGTCATCTTTTAACCTGTATTTGAAGGAGTTCAACTACAGATCAGGGGACTAACAGAAATCAGAAGAGGTTTTTGAGCTTCCATTTTTGAGGTTTTTCTCTCCTATATGAGGGCATCACACCTTCAGGTCCCAGGTGAAGCTGCTTTGAAAGCTTTTAATGCTGGTGTTCCAGTAGGAACACATTTTTGTTTGATTTCCATCATGACCTTCATGTTTTTCTGAAAATCCAGAAAATCAGTTGCTCAAAGGGATATCAGGTCTCCTTTCTTGATCGTGGAATTGGCTCATGTACATTCACACTTCACTGGCGGATGTTTTCATTACCTGCACTGTACTAAAACCCCTCTGTCTCTGTATGCAGCTGAACCTTTTCCAAGTTCAGTGGGTCTCAGCTTTGTGCTCCTGCTGTGCCTCTTTGAATCCCATCCCTCTACAAGGCTTTTCATGAAATACCAACCCAGTGCAGCTCCCATTTCCTGTCTAGGGGTCTGCCTGGCCTCTTCCAAACCAGGCAGTTTTGGTTGATATTTCTCAGCTAATTCAATTAAGTGGTTCATGGTGAGATCCCCAGTGGGGATGGAGTAGGACAATTTCACACAGGCAGGGGACAACAGCTGGGGCCTGCATTTGATGTCTCACCTGAGCTGCTGTCATGCTGAGCCATCATTGAACAGGCTGGTCCTGCCCTTCCTCTCTGGGTTGCACAGGGCTTATCTGAAGTTGCCTGAGCCTTTCCAGGATGCCAGATCAACGGGAAATAATTTACTAGGGTTAGTTTGTGCTGGTAAAACACCTTGTAGTGGCTCAGTGGAGTAAGGCAAGCCTGCTGCCTGGGCAGCAGCTAGCTGGCAGATGGAACTGTTGCCTGTGTGATTTGGTGCAAGCTCTTGGAAGCAGCGTCAGCCTCTAGCAGCGCTCAGGCGGAGCCTGTGCATGGCAGAGAGCAGCGAGAGGGCCAGTGGGGTGTGTGTGGGAATGGCAGTGCTGCCAGCTCCCTGCGGGGCAGGGCTCAAAGGGCAGTGTGTCTGCTCAGCTCTCTGCCAGCCTTGTGCTCAGAGCTTCTTGGACTGCTCAGACCCAGCTTCTGCTGTCGCAGATCTGCAAATTCTCACAGCATTTCCCAGCAGCCAGCATTGGGAAAGTAGGAGAGGGCTCTGGGCAGTGCTGATGGCCTTGTTTCATTTCTCAGGGATTTTCTTAGGGAGGCCAGTGGTGGTGGTCTCAGCCAAAGCTTGCATTTTGCTGTGCCCTTAGCAGCTTTCCCCAAGAGTGCAGGGCCTCAAGCCTGTCCCACCTTCCCCATCCCTGCCTGCCCTCAGCTCTTCCATCTGGCCTGTTTCAAAGGGCTGGCTCATGCCTGGTGTTTGGGATATTGTTTGTAACTTGTTGGGTATGATCCATGCTAGATGGTTTTATTGGCAGCCACGAGGCTGAAACCCCACTGCTCCTCTTGTCTTTGGACTTCCTGCCTTTTCCTTGCTGTGCCAGCAGCAGTCCTCCTGGAGAGAGGCACAGCCAGGAGCTGTCTCCTCTGGCTCATCCTGTCTGGAGAACACATTGAGGCTCCCTGTTCCTTTGCTGTGTCCACCTGGATTCCTGTGCCTCAGCCAGAACAGCTGCATGCAGACCCCTTCAGGTACATGGGGCTTGCCTGGGACTTCGTGTGGCAGACACTGTAAATACAACTGTTGCAGTGATGGGGTTTGAAAAATGGAAGAAAACAGCTGAGCAGGGAACGTGGTGATGGGATTGCAGCGGGATAACCCCGGTGTCTGTAACCTCCTGGGGGTGTCTGCAGGAACATGCACACCCTGTGCTGGGGAGGAGCGGCGGTGTGGGAAAAAGCAGATGCTGTTTGTTTGTGTGGTAGTGTTGAATTAAGTTAGGGTTTTGTTTTGGTTTGATTTTTGTTTGGTATGTTTCTTGGGTGGAAAAAAGCCAGCTTTATTTTAAATGGGAGTGCTGGTAAAATGGAGATTTTGGAAGAAAAGAAATCAACATGGGAATAGCTTCAGTTGTCTGTTTAAATGGAAGGATGGTCTTTCTTTGAAATGATTGTATGAGCTTCTAAATGTATTTAGGATGCCTGTCAGTTTTAGGAACATGCTCAGGCTTCTGGACAAAGCTTTTCCTTTGCTCTTTGGGTCAGTAGATTGCACTAAGCAGCTTTCCTTGATCATGTGCCAACTTTGGTATTTAATATGCTGTCCCCCTTTCTTAGCCTGACCCACAGCAGAGTGGATTTGCCTTTCATTCTGGTTCTGTGACCTTGCACAGGCCTTTCGAAAATTAATTTCTCAGACTATCTGCTATTGATACTTTTTCCTTTTGTTTATTTTAATTAAAATGGACATTATTAATAATATTTATGCTGCTACCAGCTAAACAGTTAGAAGCTGGATTTGTAGATACCTTTCTATCAGCCTTGTGTTTGCATGTTCCTGAGCATTTGGTGATGCTGGTGGAGTCCAAACTAAGCAAGCACAGGCAAGAGGTCTGAAACAGCCCTGGTATGAGGACTGAGCTTCTGGATGTGGATGTGGGAAGAGGGGATGGTAGGGAGAGCATGGAAGAGATCAGGACTTGAATGGAGAAAGAGGATAGGGGAAACCTGATCACTCTTCTAGTCCAAGAACTACAGAGCAACAAGTGAACAGGAAATGGTAGGTTTGCAGATGAGCTGCAGCAGGGATGTCACCCAGCATGTGCTTCAACTCTGGAGCTTTGTCATGTGCAGTTATAGATTAAAAAAATGAGCTGGGTAAATTCTGAAATAATGCCTATTGGATGGATATAGAGATGGATACAGAGCTGTTACATGCAAAGACATTTCTGGCATAAGAAGCCTGTGAGTTATTCATAGCGTGTGCCATGGCTCTGTCCTGGGACATAGGACTGTTGAGTGATGCTGTACTCCTACCCTGTGCCTGGCATCCTCAGCTGGAAATGACATACTGGCTTTAGAGGGGCACTGACCCTGCGTGGCTGTGCTGTGTGTGTTCCCATCCTGCTGCTGCTGCTGGTGGCCTCGCGACAGTACTGAGAAATTCAGATTGATGACCATGAAAACAAAATACGTGTCAATGCAGTCAACTTGGAAACAAAGCCCACTGGCCTGATGAAATACATGGACACTGGGCCCTGAAGCATTGACCTCTAAAAGCAGCCAAGGGGTCAGTGTGAAACTCAGCAAGTGCTTTCACTGCAATGCTGAGACAGACATTCACAGCACTGTGAGTGAGGGCCAGGGGGAATAGGGGGTGTTCCCTGCCATGCAAAGGCTGGTGGGCCCTGTAGCTGTACATCTGTGCACTGATGCTCATCTAGTCTGTATATCTGTATATTCAGCTGGATCCACATTCAGGCTCCCTGTGAACACCCTGCAGACCTGACTGTCATGACCATACCCCAGGCCTCTTTGTGCCTGGGGCAGAGGCAGTTGCCTGACCTGTGCTGTGGCTGATTATTCATACAGAATTCACAGTGCTTGCCCTGGCAGGGCCTGATCCAGCCTTAGGTGTTTGGAAGGTTTATTTTTGGCTGCTCCAAATGCACACAGGGAGGTGGGAATGCTGAACAGCTCTGCTTTCACTGCACTCTTCTCGGGAAGTGAACCTGTTAGTGAGTAAAGAAGGTTGAACTGCTAGAGGGATTTGCTGCTACGTACTCTGTTTGGAGCCACCCTGGAAACTCACCTGGGGTTTAAATACTGAATGCATTTAGACAATTATTATATATGCACTTTTATGCTTTGTTACTTAAAGAACTCCTTAACTGCTGAAGTAGGGACAAAGCAGAGCAATCCATTGCTCTGTCAGAACGTGAATTTCATCTTGAGGTCTTCACCTTGCCTAAAGTACAAACTTGAGTCAACTTCGGGAGTAATTGTAAAGCCACAGGCTTGACCCCTGTGTGCATGCCCTGTGCTCTTTGGCAGGTGTGTACACCCTGGAGATCCCCTGTGCTAGTCTGCAAGAGTGACAAGGAAGCAGTGAAGATACGTGGACATCACTGTCTGTGGTCTGTGGCAATTTAGGAGGGGAAACTCAAAACAGATTTAATCACAAGTCTTTCACAGGGTTTCACATTATTGCAGCAACTTTCAGGCAATACAGGCATGATTCATCCTCTGCCTTCCTGGCTTGGCCTCACTGATTGATAAAGCTGCAAATCTTACACTTTTCTATTCTTTACACCCAGAGCTCCTGCTCACAAAGGCAGCTCTGTAGGTAGACAGGAAGGATGTTGAGTGATGTTGGCTCAGTGGTGAGATGCTGGAAAAAGCAGAGTTGCTACTTCAGAGGCTCTGAATTTGCCCTTGAGGGAACAGGAAGGGGGCTCTTGAACTGTGTGAAATAGATTGTGTTTGGTCATGCCAGAGTGGTGGCTCTGTCTCTCTTGGCTGGTCTCTGATTAGGGCACCTCGAGGAGATGTCGTGCTTGTGATCCTCAGGGGAAAATGCTGAAGCTCTTTGCTGGAGTATTTTAGGTGTGAGAAATCTGCTTTGCTTTCTGACCTCACCATGAAGACAAATTTGCAAGACCTTTCAGGGAATTGTGTCTCATAGCAGATTTACTCATACCAAGCCCAGGCAGGAGTTCCCCTAATGCTCTGACTGTTTTGATCTTACAGGAAGTTAGAACAGTTGTATTTAGCCACCCCTGCAGCTCGGCGGGGAGGGAGGGGAGGATTTGTGTCCCTCATGCACAGCACTGCATCTGTGCAACAGGACTGTGGTGCATGTATGGAGGGCATGTCTGTACAGGCTAGATCATGAATTCCCAGACTTTTGGGGGCCTGTGGTATTTGCTGAAACCCAACCTTCATCCACCTACAGCCGAGTCCTCCCTTTCTGTCGTTCCGGCTGAGCTGAGCACAGCGCTCCTGGCAGCCGGCCCAGCTCGCGCGACTGAACCAGCAGCTGGCCTTCAGCTCCTTTTAGATGAGATTCTCTCCTAACCCAATCCACATCATCCCCCACTCGCATTTGTTGACCTATTTCCCCCCTGCCTTCCCCCCTGCCTTGTCTCTTTTGCAATGGTGTGTGCAGTTCCCTTCCCAGCAGGGAGCTGTGGGAGTGTGGTGGAAATGCCCTGCAAGGCAGTGCACGTTTCGGAGGAGCCTAATTTAGGCTGGGAGGTACCCGTGCAGGTTGACTGGCTCAGCCACTGCAAGGCTGGGATAATTCAGGCAGCTCAGGGCCTTGTTTTGTTGCCTGCCAAATATCTCAGAGGGTGGAGATCCCTCTGCCTCTGGTCCTGGCCTAGAACTTGGCCTCTCTCAAGGAAGAATCCTTACGTGTTAAACTCAGTCTGCATTTAAAATAAATGGGCTATGTTAACACTGTAAGAGCACTAAGTTTTAATTCCAACAGAGTTTTTTCTCCTACTCTCTGTCAAAGAATATGTGCCTGCTGATTTAACTGGTTGCTTATTCCATCTGTCCTCTGTGGTGGAAAGGCTGGGACACTGAGATTATTTTTGTCCCCTGTGGCTAAGGGCCGTAGGCCAGGCTAGGGCCATGCAAGGAGAGAGCTGGGAGGGAGTGGAATCTGTTGTCCCATTCAGCACACATGCTTCCCACTGTTCACTTGAAGTTGTGTGTGTGGCAGGAGAGGAAGAAATACAAACTTGTAGCGTGATTTAGGTTGGAAGGTACCTGTGGAGGTATCTGAGCTTATCTGCCTCCAGTGAAATCTGTTTTCTGAATTGTTTCTCTGAGCATGCACGGTGAAGTGGGTGCTCTGCCAGCCTGAAAGACTCCTGTGGTCCCAAACAGGAGGACAAAACTGCAGCAGAGTGGGCAAGATGACAGCGAGTCACTCTGCTCACTGCGGCGTTTGGATTACACAGCGGTTTTTATTTAAATACCATATCATTATTATTTATGTATGAAAACCACTCTTAGTTCAGGATTAGTGCCAGTTCTCTAATGTTCATGCTATACTGGTATTGCTCTGTGCGCTGTGTTGTATTTCTAGAAAATCACTATATTTAAAAGAGATTAGAAACAGCGATGAGAAATGGCCACTTGTTAATTGCCAAGGGTTGAGTGGGTTGGAAAGTGTGGTGCTTGGCTTTGGGTGGGCAAAAAAGGGTGTCTGTGAGCCACAGGCTGGTTTTAGAGGGAGGTCAGTGGCTTTTGATACTGCAGTTACTTAGCTGGTTGGTCTGGATCCAGATCTCATTAAGATTTAATTCACGGCTTGTTCTTAAGGAATCTGGATCTCACAGTAGTCTCAGCAAAAATCTTAGTGGGATGTGACTCAAACTTGTGCCTGCAGTCTCTGTATCCAGCTCGGGGCTCTGTGTCCTCCGAGTGCCAGGTGCTGCAGGACCAGTGTGGGCACAGGCTGAGCCCTCACGAGGCACGTTGGGAATTCATCCCACGTGAGGCCTGGGGCCCGTCAGTCACAGCCGGGAGGAGAGCTCTGCTCACAGCGTGGGCTGTGGGGGGTGGGATGCCAGATCCCCTCCTGACTGTGGTGTCTCCCCTCTCCTAGGCCTGAGGACACGCGTGGGACGATGTCGGAGGCGCGACACGACAGCACGAGCAGCTTGCAGCGGAAGAAGCCGCCATGGTTAAAGCTGGACATCCCGGTGCCAGTGCCCATGCCTGTGCCAGAAGAGCCCCTCCAGCCCGTGCAGGTACAGGGGTGGGGAGGAGGGAGGCTCTGTGGGGCTGGGGAGCCTCTCTGTGCCTGGGGTCCCCATCAGCCCTGCTGAGGGAAAGGCAGCATGTGAGGGCAGGTCATGAGGCCACATGAGATGGGGCAGAACCTTTGAGTAAATTTATGAGCAGTAATTGACTCCCCTTGAAGGGGACGTGGGAGGGATGAGGGTGGGTGGCTGATGTGCTCACATCAGTGGATGTGACTGTTTGGATGTGGGCATTGTGAAAAGTGTCTTGGCTGGGATATGAGAGTGAGGTATTCACACAAGCATTTCTTAAGGGGACTGGAGGACTGAAGGTCTCCCAGACAAGCATGAAGGCCTGGAAGTGCTGGAGCTTGTGCTGAAATAAGCAGGGTATGAGTCTGACTTATGAATAGCCAAGATAATGACAGACTTTCATCAGTAACAGCAAAGAACAGTTACTGGCAACACAAAGCTGGTAGCAGTATAAGGAACATAAGAAGACCATGTGGGATGGGAAATACATAACATTGTGGAGTGCTGAGGCAGAGATGAGGTGATAGGTTAATAGGAGCTGTGCAAAGCATGAGAGTAAAACACCCTTATTTGTGCTGGGAATACCTGCTACAAGGTATTAAAAATTGCTCTAGGGGTGAGACCTGGATATGAATGCTGGCTGCTTGTGTGGCCTTGCTGCAGGAACAGAGACTTTGTGCACTGATGGTAGAGGCAAAGGGTTCTTGCTGCCCAGCTCCATGTGTACAGGGCCTGGGTTCAGTCACTTAACTGAGAAAAAGTTTAGTCATTAGAGAAATGGAGGGGGCTGAGGACAAGCTTGTCTTAAGAGGGAACTTGTATTGCACTTGGAACAGCGAGAACTGTCCTCATCAGCATTCTGTGATCCAGGGACTCAAATGCACTTTGCTTACGTGATGGCTCCTGGCAGATAAATCTTGATTCTGGTCTTCCCTTGGAAGGAAAGAGTTTGGGGGTCAGTCTGTAGGGATTAGAAGTGGAGTTCAGGGTTTTACCAGTGCAGGTTGAAACTTTCTAAATCAATTGTGTAAGGCTTTGATGGATCTTCCCTTATCTGGAATCTCTAAATCCAACTGGGCACCTGGAGAAACACTCTGTGCTTATGATGGAAGCTGGTGGAAGGGATGGTCTCTGGGGTCTGGTGTGCACAGCCCAGGCTGTCAGGATAAGAGTGCATTGTGTGCTCCTCTGACTTACAGCCTGAGTATCTGTGCACTGCTTTTATATAAAAGATGTCAAAACTGTTAATGTAAGTGGAAATCATTAGCTTTCTGGGCTAGAGAGGCTGAAGTAGTCCTGAGGCACAGACAGTGCCTGACCAGAGGATCAATCAGAGCTTCACTTGCCAGAGGGGCAGTCTGCTCAGCCTACCCTGTACAAATGGGAGGTGGTGTCTCTGCTGAGCTGATAAAAATGTGATCCATTTTTATGGAGGGATCACATAAAGTGTGATCCTGGCGAGGCAGTTGTATGAGCTGAGAACAGTGTCACGCTTGGTAAGTGACATTTAGCCAAGACATGTGAGTGTGCCCAGGCAATTAGGTTATGAACAAAGCCTTTCCCAGCTTGCTTAGGCTGCACCAGGCAGCAGCTACAGACTCACCCACAGCTCTCACAGGCTTTTAGTGCAGATCCAGAGCCACTTAAGAAGCAAATCCCACTGACGGAGCTTCTCTTGACCTTGTGGAGTGGCCCAGGACAGTATGATTTGGGTAGCCAGCAGGCAGGAGGATGCATTGCAGGAGCTGATGCAGTGCGTGTTGAGTTGGTAACACCCTCCCTGGCAGAAGTGTGACCGTGGTGCTTCCCTCGCAGGCGACGCGGCGGCAGGCGTTCCTGCGCAGCGTGAGCATGCCGGCCGACAACAGCCGCGCGCCGTCCCTGCCGCACGACCCCGCCCGCAGGCCCGCGCTGCAGCGACAGACCTCCATCACCCAGACCATCAAGAGGTGAGGCACGGGGCTCCTGCAGCCTGCTGCAGCGCCAGGGCCACCCTGGAGTGCTGCCTTCGTGGTTCTCTGCTCGCCTCTTGCCTGGCACGGCACGGTTGGGGTGACTCCCTCATTACCTCGTGAGGCTGTGGAGGGGTGGGTGCAGGTTGGTCCCCAGTGCAGAAGCCCAGTGGTGCTGTATAGCCTGTCTGTAGCATGTGAGGAGACAGGTCCTGGGAAGAGGATGCTGGTGACCAGGACAATGAGTGGTCTTTGCCACTTACAGATGGATTTGGGCTGCCCCCATGCCCCAGGGGGGCTGTTTCTCTGTAACAGGATGTCTCAGGCCCTGATGTTTAGCTGTGGCTGTAGACGGGGTGTGCTGGGCTTGTTTTGGTGCAGTGTCTGAGAGCACATGGTTGCTGGGGAGGCAGAAGCCCATCAGAGCAGTGCAGGGCTCTCAGCAGCTTGGCTCCTAGCCCTGGCTCATTGGCAGGTCCTTGAGATGGCTCTGAGGGGTGGTGGAGAGCAGGGAGAGGCTGCTCTGGTCCTGTGTCCCACTCCTACAATGGGTTGTAATTAGGAGTTTCTTGAGACATGACCACGCAGAGCTGGGTGCTCTTTCCCTCGCCATGGCAAAGGCTTACCCCAGTTTGCCCAGAGGGAGTGGCTCTCCCAGCTTCTCTCCTGAGATAACTTGCTTCTATCTCTGGCAGCGTGTCAGGCCTGTCTGGGTCCCAGGAGCATCCCTGGAGCTCCCTGGGTCAGGGGTGCTTTCAGCCAGCCAGGCTTCGCCCACTCACAGAGGAGCAGTGTTCCATCTCTGGGATATCTCCCACACACTGTTTTCCTTTGCCTCAGACGTTCCCCAGCTGCCTTGGTGGTGAAGCTCTCCTGCATCAGCCCACTCTGATCCTGCTTCTTGAGAGGCTGGGAGGGCTGGGCCTGTGAAGCCATGTCTGCTCTTTTCAGGGCATTGGGCAGCCTCTGGGCCTGCTGAGGCTGTCCTGGCACACCTACACTGTCTCTGCCCTTGCCTCTCTGCCCTTGACTTGTTCCTAGCCAGAACAACTGGGCAAGAGCACATCAAGGATGAGGGGATATCCTGGGAGGGTGCTGTGGAGGCCCAGACAAGAAGCGTTGGGTGGAAGGGCCAGGGTAACCAGCCCCAGAAGTCCTCACAACGTGCAGTTTGTATGAAGGGGAGTTAGGAACTGTGAACTGCTTTGGTGCTGGTGTTACAAATTTACTTTGGGAAGGACTTTACAAGGAGCAGAATTGCAGGAGATGCACACATTACACAACCTTAGCAATAAAAGCATGAAATGAGTGGATCAGAAATAAGGCCAGGGAACTGGAAAGTACCAAGGCCTAAACTCCTGTTTTCCATTTAGCAGAGCTAGGGATGCAGTGGAAAATGCAGACCATACATCCCTAAATTGTGTCTTGGGATTTGTTTTGTGAGTCCAGGAAGGCTGACTGCCAAGTTTGCTGCTTAACACAGCCCTCAGAACGCACAGAATGTGAAACTGCAGCAGGACTCCATACCATCTTCCCTGGAGGACACAGATCAAGTGTGAACATAAAGTCAGCCCTGTGTAGTCCAGAAGAAGGCACGGGAGTGATTTGTATGAAAGCACCTAACTCCATTTCCAGTCTCTCAGGGTGTCCATGCAAGGCAGCAGATGTGGCACAGCAGACTTGTGCACTGGATCCTGTCAGGGCACCAGTGACCTGCCTGTAAGCAGATCTTATCTCAGCCTGCTGACACCTCCATGGGTTCACACTGGTGTCCAAAGCCAGCTGTGGAATCTGTAGCTGAGCATCTGGGCTGAAGAAGGCAGGTCTTAGAGGGGGAGCTGAGGGGGATGGCAGTACTCCTGGTACCTTCCAGGGCAATGTGAGACACACATCACAGGTGCACCAAGAGGATTCAGCAGCCTCTGCGTTCAAAGATGTGCTGTGTGGCTTGAGCTTGGTTGTTTCTCTTAGGTCGTGCTCTCGGCTGGAGGCCACTGTCACATGCAGTGGGGCACAACTGCTGTCCATGGGGCTATGGAAGGAGATGCAGTGGGTGCTCCTTTCCACAGCCCTGGAGGTTCCCTCCCCTCAGCTCTCTTTTCTTTGCAGCAGGCAGGTTCGGTTTCAAAGGAGTCAGACCCTGCCCGCTCGTGGGCACCGGGGGGGCAGGAGCTCCCTGAGAAAGCGGCAGTCCCTGCCCCGATCGTTTTTCAGGTACTGGTAGCACTGAGTGTGAAACCCACCCCTGCATGTGTGTGCCAGGGCTGTTGTGAACTGCACAGAGTCTGGCTGTTGCTGAGATCACATTGCCTCCCCAGGACTGTCCAAGAGGCCTACAGACAGGCAGAGTGAGAAAGTTCATGTGTGCCTCTAACAAAAAACAATTGTCACTCCTACTAAATGCGTAGGCAGCTGTCAATAAGTAGCATGGACTAACAAGCTGTCCACCCGCCAGCCTCACTACCTCCTGCCTTTCCTAACAAGCTGTCAACCTCCTGGTGTTCACCATAGCTGGAATATCTCCCCAGGGCAGCCTTGGCCCAGCCTGCCTTTGCTGGCAGCAGTGCAGCTATGTTGGCCCCAGAGCCTTCTTGGGGCAGGAGGGGAAGGAGAGGAAGCAGCACCAAACAGACGCTGTTGTGTCCAGAGGAGCTCAGAGCTGGTGAATGGAATACAGCATCCACTCTTTCCCTGTTGACATCATGGCTTTTTCTAATGCAGATTTGACTGTCTTCTAGTTGAGGTGGAGGTCTTTGTTTACTTAGCACCAAGGAGATGAGCCACTCCAGGAGTCCAGGGCACAACGGCCCATTGACCATCACCCAAATCTGGAGCTCAGGAAACTTTTAAATCAGACAGACAGACAGTGTGACTTTGTGCATGGCAGGGACTGGATCTAATGCCCTGTGTTCCTGTCCTGCCATCCTCAGTGCTGCCCTTGGCCAGCTGCCACTCTGGCACTGTGACCACCTTTGGGGCTGCTTGTGTTTGGCCTTGGGCTTTCAGGGCTGCTTGGCTCATCATGACAGAGGAGTGACAGCTGACTCTGATGTTGATTGTTACAGTGCCCTGGGGACTCTGCAGGATGTGATGGAGTTCCCCAGCTGAACAGAGGCATTCAGCATCTTCCCAGGGTGCTCCTGATGCCCTAAACTCTTCAGTGGACTATTTTGGCTATGATCAGGGAGTGGGACAGCTCTTTACCCTGGCCGTGGCCCAGCAGAGGTCTCTGGCAGTTCCGGAGTGTTCCTCGGAGTGCCAGCAGCTGTGGTGGTCCTTGTCCTTCCAGACTAGTGGGAGCACAGTTTTGGAGAGCTCTGAGACTGCTGGTGATGCCATTCCTCAGCAGCTCATATGAGCCCAAATGACCCTGAGCCCCTCTCCCTTTGAGGCCCCGTGTACGGTGTGTCACCCGAGGTCACCTTGCAGTTGAAATACTGGTTACAGCCTGTGGGGAGCCCTCTGAGCTGTCAGACTCTTCTGTGCTGTGTGTTGTGCCAGAGCAACTGGCAACTTGACTGTGCTATGGGCTTGGTGAGTCTGTCAGGGCAGGGGCTATCCCTGAGCCTTTGCTCTGGATGGAGAGGAAGATTGCCTCAAGGAGACGTGGGTCTGTGGGAGCAGAGAGGTTCCCCAAGATTTTCACACAGCCCTATCTCCAGAGGCTGGCATCTTGACTTGCTGGTGGCATTTGGGTCAGTGAGGTCAGGTGAATTCCAGCAATGGCCCACATGACCTCTGAAAGATCTGTTCTGTATCAGTGTGAGAACAGGGAGGGCTGAGGAAAATGTGTGGTGGTTGCATATGGAAGGTTTTAGCCAGCAAAGCTGAAAGTGGATTTCAAACACTTCTTTTGACATGGTGGCAGAGCACCTTCACCTGTTGGTGATGGGGTTTTTGCTTGGAAGGGTGCAAAACCACAGGACTAGTTTCATATCTCCAGTGCACTGTCTGAGTTCCCCTGTGTGGTCTAATTCTAGAATTATCCCAGCCTTTACTCCAGAGTGTATTTTACTGCTGACTTTGTGATCTGTGAGGTCTTGCTTCTCAGCAGCTGGAGATCCTGCCCCTGAGGAGGGGGGCTGAGGCCAGGGCTTTGGGTTTGGGTTTGGTTTGGAAAGACTTCCAGGTTTCAACACCTGGGCCAGTCAGCTGTAGGCTGAGACAGCTTCATCTCCTGAGGATGGATTAGCCATGGTGGGAAATGCTTGGCAGGGCTGCCATACCCCTTTAAGTTTAGTGTACCAGCTGTCCTGCAGGATTTGAAATAGGCTTTTAGTCTGACTTATCCTGATCCCTCGCTGCCTTCCTTGGGATTTTGCTTCTGATCCCCTGCTCTTCTGTGGCAGCAGCCACTTGGCAGCAAACTTGCCTCGTGGCTGCAACCTTGTGCTCCTGCTTCTGCAACCAGCAGCTTAGAGCTGTGTGTGTCTGCCTTTGCAGAGACCAGAACTGCAGCAAGTTTTGCTGTTAATGCTACCCTTGAGGAGGTCAGAAATCCTACAGCATGAAGTGGAGAAGTTAGGGAGATTCTGGGAGTGTGGAGAGGGGAGGCTGGGAGAGAAGAGTGATTGCTGGTGGCTTTTGTGAGAAGTTACAGAGCTATGAAACAGTACAGTGTCACAATGGGGACCTAGAGCTGGCCTGAAGATGGTAAGTGTTTGCAATAGATGGTTTTTAAAGTAAAAAAACACCTTTCACCAAGTTATTTTCTGAATTTCTGTACCACTTCTTTTCCTTTATTTTTAGAAAAACAGAATAAACTGTCCTTTACCTACAGTGAATATCTCCTATCATTTTTCTTCTGTCTTAAGAGACAGAATGCTGTTGATGGTCAAACATTTCTGGCCAGCATCTGTCAGGTTGCTAAAACCAGCTGAGGACAAGCTGCGAGATGCTCCTGGGAAAGAGCTCTGTCTTTGCATTGGGGTGGGCTGGAAGTGACCACCAGGACTTTGTCTTTTCACGTGCATGGTCCAAGCAAACATCCTTCTTCTTAGCACTTGTCTGCTGGCATCTTTCAGAGGCACGGCAGACTGGTTTGGGGTGAGCAAAGACAGCGATGCCACTCAGAAATGGCAGAGGAAGAGCCTCCGCCACTGCAGCCTGCGCTACGGGAAGCTCAAGCCTCAGGTCATCCGGGAGATGGACCTGCCCAGTCAGGACAACATTTCTCTGACAAGCACAGAGACCCCTCCTCCGCTCTACGTGGGACCCTGCCAGCTGGGCATGCAGAAGGTGAGTGACCTGGGACAGAGGCAGGGCCGTCGCTGAGCTCCCTGCTTGGTGCCTTTGCCACGTTGGCAGCTGTGAGCTGCCTGTGGGCTGAGCTGTGCCTCGACACGTCTGGGCTCTGTGCTCAGACACTTGTCCCGTCCCAGGTACGGTTTGACACCTCTCTCTCTGAGCAGCCTCTCTCGGGTCTCATTGGCTGAGGTCCCTCAGCTGTGCTGGTGGCTCGGGGCTGTGTTTGTCATGCTGTGACTGTGGTGATCAGGGCTGTACAGCATATCCAGGGGCTCTCAGCTCAGGCTGCCTGCAAGGACAGAATTGTTCTGTACCCAGAGTAGCTGCTATATTGGACCCAAATGTACAGCAGCACAGCTGGAATCACTGGGGACATTTGCCCTGCCCTAAGCAGAATTCAGGCTGTAGCACAGTTACTGTCCCCATAGAAACCTGGTTACATTTTAGGACTTTGAGAAGTGTCTCTTGTATGAGTTGTGCTACAGCTCTGCTCATGGGTCCTCAGGAGTGGTTTTGAGTGCCTGCAAAGGGCACCTGGGTTTGGTGTTACCTTTAATTGTGACCCAAGGGGGCAGGGCCCAGCTGAGCACATCCAGTGACCAGAACTAACCACAATATCCAGCTCTTCCCGCTGCTCCACTCAGCAGCAGTAATTGGTGTGGTTGATGACTGTGCTTTGGTGAGCACCGCTGGGTGAGTGGGAAAACAATTCCTTTCAAAGCAGGTCAGTCTGTCACTTGCAGCCTGGTGGCATCACTAAAGCAGAGGAGAATGTAGTGGATTTTTCAATCACATTTCACCTTGTAGTCCTCTTTCCTGTTAAATGTCTTGCACCTTATCCTTGGTCACAGGAGACTTAAAAATACTGTTGAGCTCTATGTGGGCTACATTAAATCAGAACGTGATGTCAGTAGGTGTGAGCCCATTAAGCTTCCTGTTGAGTGTGCAACTGTGGATTAAAAAAGCTCGTAAAACATTGGGATAAAGCACAGAGGTCTTATGGAAACCACAGCTGTGATGATGTAAGGACAGAGGCAAGGTTTGTAGCTGAAGGCAATATTTTCATTACGTTGATTCGTGTGTTTGGAATAAGTGAGAGCGCTGGCCTGAGGAGTCCCAAAGAAGGGCTTGCAGCTCCTGGAAGCTTGCCTGCTTTATCCAGCTGTTAAACTTAATTAATGGAAGCAGATGTAAATATACAGTAAAGTTTCAACAGGATAACAGGAAACTGCTTAAGTCCTGGGCTGTCCAGTATCAGGAAGGAAACTAGCTGAAGAAAGAACATTTCTATTTTCAGGGATTTCTCAAACTCCTATTTAGACAGCACATTCTCTGACTGTTGAGCTCATTGGCATGGGAGACAATGAAACCAAGAGCTTAGAAAGGGCTGGAGGAGGTTTGGAGTCTTATTTGAGATACTGGAACAGACTGGTTGACAATAGTCAATACTAACAAAAGAGAAAAAACCCAATAGGCAATTCCTTATCTCCCTATTGTAGCACTGCTTGTTGTCCCTGCAGCCTGGTTCTTGGTCAATCCCAGGAGCCAGGCCCCTGTCACTGTGTCAGGAGGAGAGGGGAGGCTTTGGGAAGGGTTTGGGGGCAGATGGACTGACGGGCTGCTCCTCTTGGCAGATCATCGACCCGCTGGCGCGGGGCCGGGCGTTCCGCATGGCCGAGGACACGGACGGCTGCAGCATCCCCCACACGCCCATCACGCCGGGGGCCACGTCCCTCTGCTCCTTCACCAGCTCCCGCTCGGGCTTCAATCGCCTCCCACGGCGCCGCAAGCGCGAGTCCGTGGCCAAGATGAGCTTCCGAGCGGCTGCGGCGCTGGTGAAGGTACTGCCTGCCTGCCTGGGAGATGGGGCAAGGCAGGGGATGCTCAGCAGAGCGTGGGCACAGCCGTGGTGGAGGGGGAAATGAAGTCACCTCCTGCTGTGTTTCAGCCCTGTGTGCAGCAGGCAGGATTGGCAAGAAAGCAGGGATGGGGGTTCAGTTTTGGTACAGGTCTTGCTTTTTCTGTGTTGGCCTGGGGGCTTTGATTCCCACAGTCAGCAGCCTCAGAGCGTTCTAGCAGGCCCGGTTCAGCCTGTCTGGACCTTTGGGTGGTCCACCTGCACCTGGTAAGCAGCCACACAAGAGCAGAAATACCTGAGGCTCTTGCTGTACAGGTCTCTTTATCCTGCCTTGTGCCTGCTTTCCTGGGCTCAGTGATGTTTTCTGCTGTGTCCAGTAGCAGCCATCACTGGTTTGGGCAGACTCATGGTACAATATGTGGTACAGGAGCACATGGCAAGCCTGGAGCTGGGTGCTGTGGGTGAGAAGTGGGGTGACAGCTGTGTGTCTCACCAGAAAGCTGTCACACATCTCATCTGCTGTGCTCCATCCACAAGCATGAACCCAGCCCAGCACTCGGGCTCCCTGTGCGCTGGCTGGGTGGGGTTGTGAGCTGTGGGTTGATGGCAGTGTCCCCATGCCCCTGTCCCTGCTGCAGGGCCGCTCTGTGAAGGACAGCACCCTGCGGAGGGCCCAGCGGCGCAGCTTCACCCCCGCCAGCTTCCTGGAGGAGGACACCGTGGATTTCCCAGATGAGCTCGACACGTCCTTCTTTGCTCGGGTGAGGGGCAGCTGTGGCGTGGTGCTGGCCCAGGGGCAGAGCAGTGCTCTGCTTCTGGCAGGACTATTGCAGAGAGCAGCACTGCTTTCTGCCCGGCTGTGTCTCAAATGGGATGTTGGCTGCTGCTGATGGGACTGCTGTCTCTCTGCCCAGGAAGGAGTCCTTCATGAGGAGCTCTCTACCTACCCAGATGAAGTGTTCGAGTCACCATCAGAAGCTGCAATCAAAGATGCTGAGGTGAAACCTCTAGATCAGACAGATCTCACAGGAGGTGCCTTGGACAAAAATGAGCTTGAAAGAAGCCACTTACTACTGTGAGTATCTTCATGGTAGCTGCCAAAGCCTAACATGGGGTAGCCTACCCATTTGGAGTGGGGCCTCCTGCATGGAGGAAGCCAAGATCTGAGTGCTGTGGGTGCTTGGTGCAGAGCTCAGAGCAGTGCACTGATGGGTTTTCTTTACATCCAGCTGAAGAGCTCCTGGCCCAGCTACCCATGCATGTAAAAGGTGACTCTGAGGCCACTTCTGCAGTCACTCCAGCATCTTCCAGCTTCATACTAATGTGTTTCAGAGATTGTATCATGCCTTGAGGAAGCAAAAGACACTTTCAGTCAGCTGTGAGGATGCTGAGGGCCCAGCCTTTGGCTATGGAGAGCATGGCAGAGTGAGAAAGCTGTTGCCATTGCCACAGTCACCAGTAACTGTTGTCATGCTCCAAGGAGCGGTGAAGCATTGCAGAGTGTCGAGCTGGGCTGCATTCCTCATTTGAAATCAGAGAAAGGTGTGGCACTGATGCTGAGAGCCCTACAAATATGTGGGTGGTGCTGTACTGCGTGCCTGGATTTTTTCCACCTGAGTAACTGGTACTGAGTAATTGCTCTGTGTTGCTTCCGAGTCAGCTCACCCCAGCAGAGAGCTCTGCTGGGTGTGAACATGGAGCAGACAGGGAGGTCCTTGTTGTGGTTCTGCTGCTCTCAGCCCGTCTTGCTGTGTTGGCACTTTCCCTTCAAGTGTTTCCAAGAACTTGACTCAGTTTAACATAAGGGGAAGCACAAACGGTGGGAGTTTGTTGTCACTCCTCTGAGCTGGTTTCAGTCTTCTTGGCTCCCTTTGAATCCTCTTAAATAGTTTAATTTATTGAGGAAAATACATTTGTTTCACACTTCAGAGAGCTGCTATCAGAGTCGCAGTTGGGTGTCCTTTCACGTGGTGAGTTGTTTGTTTGGGCACGGGGAGATTTCCAGCACTGGAAATACTGGGAAGCAGCACATCCGCCACACAGAAACCACCTGACCTCTTGGGCAGGAGTGGAATCTGCACCTCCTGCTGGAGAGGGACTTGCCAAGGGGAAGTTGGGATAGTCAAATGCATCTTCTGCAAGGTGCAGTATGAAAAGAGCTGAAGTTTCCAGCAGTGTTTTGGCTACAGAGGTTCAGATTCTCCCTTATCCTGTTGCTTGCCTGTACTTTAGAGCTGTCATGATCTCTCCAGGTGCTCTAGTCATCCTTCAGAAGGAAGATTGTTGGCTGTTTTCTCCCAGCACTTCAGACAAGCACTGTCTTTGTGCAGAGTGGGACATTTAGGAAGGCAGGGGAGGTACACTGGACAAGAGCACATGTTGGGAGCATGCCTGCTACAGTGCCAGGCAATGAGGAGGGTGAAATGGGAGGTAGCTGGGTTTTTTTGGTCAGGTCTGGGTGTCTAGGAGCAAGGAAATACAAAACTATCTGGATGTGATGGAGACTTAAAAAGTAGATATTACTCACCAGTAACCTGTGCAATGTTCATCAGATCTATTTTGACAAAAAAAGTTTTCTTTTAGCTCAGGATGCTTGGGATTTTTATTGTGTTGTTGAAGCCTGCTTTTTTTTTTTATTCTGAGAAATGCACACGTTGGTACAAATAAGGGAGGAATGGGAGAGAGGTTGTGAGAGGTAGCTGGTGCAGGTTGCAGCATGTGACAGTGCCACTTTCTTGTTCTGGGAAGCTGCTTGGATCACTTTTGTCCAAGTTGCCAGTGCAGTCCCATTGAATGAGACACTGAAGTGACATTTAAAGATGGTATTTCCACTGCTGTACTAAACTCCACTTCCATTTCATAGCAGAGGGCAGAATAAGAGGATTGAAGCAGGGGAGGAAGTCGATGTGCCTGGGGCTGCAGAGGCCCCTGTTGCAGCCTCCCCATTTCAGGCTGTTGCTGAAACACTTTAAAGCCTCGGGAGCTCCCCAGTGGTGGGGCTTAGCTTGGCACAGCTGCCTTGTGCCACTTTCTGTGTGTTTGCTGCACTTTGTGCCCCTTTTGTGCTTTCATTTGCTGGCTGTGTGTAACCCTTTGAAATACAGCTCCCGCTTCAGGGCACCTTGTCTGCCATCAGCTGGCAGGCTGGGACAGACAGAGGCTCTGCTGCCACCAAACAGCCCGGAAAGGCTGGTCCCTACTGCTGTCCTGCTTTTGGTTTCAGCCCCCTGGAGCGAGGCTGGAGGAAGCAGAAGGACGGGGCCCTGGCGCAGCCCAAGGTGCGCCTGCGGCAGGAGGTGGTGAGCGTGAGCCCGCAGAAGCGGGGCCAGCGCATCGCCGTGCCCGTCAGGAAGCTCTTTGCCAAGGAGAAGAGGCCCTACGGGCTGGGCATGGTGGGCAAGCTGACCAACAGGACCTACCGCAAGCGCATCGACAGCTACGTCAAGCGGCAGATCGAGGACATGGACGACCACAGGTGAGGGCTGGGGGACCCAGGGGGTTCCCAGCCCTGCTGCTGAGCCAGGGACTGCTGCTGGCCCCCAGGCTCAGGTCACTGTGTGCTGCTGAGCCCCCAGCTTTGTCCCTTGTCCCTGACAGCAGCGTGTGTGTGTTACCGTGCACTGGGACCCCAGCCAGCTCCTCACGGTGTGTCTGTACCTCTGCTGCCTGGAGGGGCTGCAGGTCTCTGTGCCATCACCACTGTCCTGTGGTGAACAGCAAGGCTCAGCTATCCCTGCCTCTGATCATTCCCCTAGGGTCATTGTTTCAGACACACAGCACAGTTTGGTGTCAGGCTTCAGTGTTCTCGTGGATGTTTTCTTGGGAAAGGGTGGTTGTCCAGTGTAATGAAGGAGTCAGAGTAAACAGGTTCTGTCTGCCAGCAAGATCATTGCCTCCTGTCCTCTGCACTCCTAGGTGATCCTGGCCACGTACCCCAGATTTTGGCGAGGTTTCTGGGGGAAAACAGCAGCTTTTCCCCTCTGTTGTTAGCAGATGTAACATGCCTGTGTTTCTGCCTCTGATCCTTTCCTTTCCCTCCATCCAGGCCTTTCTTCACTTACTGGGTTACCTTTGTGCATTCGCTCATCACCATCCTCGCTGTGTGCATCTACGGCATCGCCCCTGTGGGGTTCTCACAACACGAAACTGTTGATTCAGTAAGTGAATCCCCCTGCTGTGCCTGCAGTGGGATTGAGTTCCAGCCCTCAGCTGCTGTGTCAGAGTCTCAGCACACTGGCTCCTTACCTTCTTAGCTGTACAGCCCTGGGGGGCTGCCTGGAGGCTCTCTGGGAGCCCCCACACCACCTTCCCTCCCTCCTGGAGCCATGTTTCTCCTGATGTCAGATTATATCTGACACAAAGCACGGTGGCTGTGCTGGCAGCACTTCCACACATCTTGTTCCCCTCCTGGTGGAGACCAGAAGGATGATCACTGCAGGGAAATACTTCAAACCTGAGCTTAGGTTTTGCAACAGTTGCAGGATTTTGCTTCTGCCAGGAGTAAAACTGACTTGTCTGACTTTGGGAGCTGATCTTGAAGCTGTTTGTAGCCTTCCCACACATTGTCAAAGGTTCCTGGGGTACAGATATCTCTACAGCCATGTCCCTTCTCCATGCAGGAGATGCCCTGGGGAGCCCTGACAGCTTTCAGAGCACTGCCACCAGCAGCAGGCCTGCCCTGCCTGTGGGTGCTGCCTGTGCTGCTCAGCTCAGGGGAGCTTTGTGCAGGCTCAGGCCACTCCAAGGGCTCCAGGTACTGGGATTTCTTAAAAGTTGAAGTAGCCAGAGATAGATATTTTAAACAAAACTTTTGACATGAAGGTGCCCACCTCTTGATGGGGCTTTACATGTGATCCTGCAAAAGATGAGTTGGAGAGAGCTGTAGGCCCCGTCATTGGCTGTGGGGATTCCTCTTCATCCTGGGGGCTATTTCACCAGTCCCTGCTGCTTGCCATGCTGACCCTGGGGGCTGGAGCTCACAGGGCTCTTGCTTTCTCTCCTTGTAGGTCTTGCGAAACAGAGGGGTTTATGAAAATGTCAAATATGTTCAGCAGGAAAACTTCTGGATCGGCCCCAGCTCAGTGAGTGCCATTGGTGGGACTGTTCTTGGGTGGATGGGGGACTGTATTGCAGCTGTGCCACCCCACAGACCTGAGCCCTTTGCTGCCTGGAGCTCAGGGATCTGCTGTCACTGTCAGGGAGCAGCTCCCAGCCCCAACTACCCTGCAGAATGGGGTGCCTGGAGGTTGGGATGGACCTTGGCTTTTCTGCTTTGCATGCTGTTCCTACAAAGACAAGGACAGGGTTAGAAAAAATGCAGGAGTTGTATGGTGTGTGATGGCTTTCCTGATGCCATTCCCCCTGGGAAAGACAAAAATAAAGAGGAAATGTCACGAAGTTTCCTTTCCCAGCCATAGTGCTGGCCTTTCTCGGGCTATGGGCAAAAAGAAATCCCTGAACTTTTGTTCTGGACCTGTCTCCAAAGCAAATGTGGGGAACGTGCATGGTGTGTGTTGAGCTTCATCGTGCAGGACTTGTCCCTGGCCCTTGAGTCTGAATAGGGGGGTGCCCCTAGCAGTTCCCCCAGCCTGCCCTGCCCAGGCAGTCGCTGCCTGCCCCTTGGCTGAGTGTTTGCATCTCTGCCAGGAGGCCCTGATCCACCTGGGGGCCAAGTTCTCGCCGTGCATGCGGCAGGACCAGCAGGTGCACAGCTTCATCAGCGCCAAGCGGGAGAAGGAGAAGCACTCGGCGTGCTGCGTGCGCAACGACAAGTCAGGCTGCGTGCAGACCTCGGAGGAGGAGTGCTCAGTGAGTGCCATGGCCCTTTTCCTGCAGGCCCTGCAGGCTCAGGGCCACTTCTGCTGATGCTTTCTTTCACCCTGGGCTGTGTGGTGACATCTCTCCTCTCCTGCAGTCAACGCTGGCCGTGTGGGTGAAGTGGCCCCATCACCCCAGCACGCCGCTGCTGGCAGGGAACAAGAGGCAGTTTGGCTCTGTTTGTCATCAGGACCCCAGGTAGGTCCTGCCTGGCCCAGCTGCCATCCTTGGGGGGACAGGGCTGCTGCAGGGTCAGTCCCAGGCCAGTGGATTGCTGGATGAGGCAGCAGCTGCTCTGGAGGTGTGGGAGGCAGTGATGTCCCTACATGGCAGGGGAGGTGATGCAGGCTGTGATCCAATTTCTGCTCGGCCCTGGTCTCTGTTGTGGGCTGTCCACCTGAACCTGTTAGGAGCTGTAGGTGCCTTCCTCAAGCCTCTCCCCCTCCTCATTGCTTCCTGCACAGCTCCCTGCTTGGGGTGCAGCAGTCACGAGCCTAGCACACCTCTGTCCAGGAGCCCAGCCAGCTGCTGGGTGCCCTGGCAGTCACTGTGGGCTGATGTAGAGCTGAAACCAGCTGAATTCCTGCCCTTGGGGTGTGTCCACCTGGAAAGGATCCACTTTGTTGCTGGGCAGCTGTGTGCTCTCTGCCTTTGGGATCTCTGCTGGAAGGCTTTGACCAGCCTTGGCTGGTCTGGTGTGTCAGTGTCACCACCCAGGGACACAGGGAGCCGTGGAATGGCAGCCTGGGCACGGGCAGAGTGTGGAAATCCTCCTGGGGAAAGCTATTTCTCAGGCTGATGTGTGCTTTGTTGCTGCAGGGTGTGCGAGCAGCCAGCCTCGATGGAGCCGCACGAGTGGCCAGATGACATCACCAAGTGGCCGGTGAGCATGGCCAAGGCACGGGGCCTGCATGGGCAGCTGCACTGGGGCCTTTCACCCCACTGTGCAGAGCCTCAGCTGTGCTGCTGGGAGGCCTCTGGGGCAGCTTCTGCTGCTTGTCACAAACACCAGCTCAGGGCAGCTGTGCTCTGCCCAGCCAAGGCTCAAAGCCCTCCAACAACAAAAGCTGTTCTGTGCCAGCTAAAGCTCTGGATCCTGTCAGGGTTACAGGGAGATGGAAACTCAGCCTCGGGCTGGAGAGGAGGTGTCAGTTGATGCTCAGGCAGATGGGGTATCAGGCACTATCCTGCTGTCAGAGGGAGCTGTGTCTGGAATCTGGCTTCTTCCCAAGGGGCTGTTTTGATTTTACCCAGCCAGCAAGCAAAGCTGTGGCTGTCTGACTGCAGCCTGTTGTTGTTTTCCAGATCTGCACAAAAAACAGTGCTGGGAATTACACCAACCACCTCCACATGGACTGTGTGATTACAGGCCGGCCCTGCTGCATTGGGACCAAGGGAAGGTAGTGAGTTTTACCTGAATGGAGGGCCTGGGTGCTGGGGTGAGACACGGGGCCTTTTCGGGTGGTAGACACAGCCATCCTGCCCTCCTTGTCCTTTCCACACACAGCCCAGAGCTCTGCTGGGAAGGGGAGTTGGACAGAGAGCTGTGACAGTTCTCCCAGATGGAGCAGGAGTTACAGCCAGCCTGGGTCTGTGGCACAGCAGGGCATCTCACTCAGCTGGTCCTGCAGTATGGAGGGATTGGGATACCAGTTTGGAGGGACTGAACAGTTCTGCTGGGGGGTCCTGCACTTTTCCTTAGGAATGGCCAGCTTGTTCTTGACAGGCTCCATTGTCCCCAGCCTACGGTCCCTGGGCACTCAAAGGAGATGCCAGGAAATGACCCACTCTGGGTTTGCAAAAGAGGAAGATGCTGTTTTTTTCATGTTATTCCTGAGCTTGTGTAGTAACCCAGTGCTTGGGCTTGGCTTTCCCTGCTAGGGAGAAAAATGTGTGCTGTCCCAAGGAGTTTCTCTGTCCCCAAAAGTCACGATCAGGACACTCTTGACATAGCCTCACTTCCCCTCTGCCAGCTGCAGAGGTACAGGACTCACCCAGTCTAAGACACAGCTTCCCCTGGCTCTGGTGGTTCTTCCCAGCTCTAAACAGCAGCTTTAGGACCTGCCTTGGAGCCCTGGCATGCAGGTCTGTGGAGGCTTTCCTGGAGGAGAGAAGCAGGAGGGGTGTGTGTGGAGAGGCACTGGGCTCAAATGGGAATGTGTTTGTGCCTCTGCTGAGACTCTGCAGCCTGTCAGGGCAGCTGAAGGGATCAGTTCTCATGGAAGGGATGAGAAAAGGAGAGTGGGTGGCCTGGGAGGGCACAGGAATGATCTATTGTGCTTTCCATGTGTGACTTGTGCCTCCTGCAGGTGTGAAATAACCTCCCGGGAGTATTGTGAATTTATGCGGGGCTATTTCCATGAGGAGGCCACGCTCTGCTCTCAGGTAAGGGTGCAGCTGGGGGGTTCTGTGGCTGCTCTTCTCCCTCCAGGTGCCCACAGCAGCTTGGCAGGGTCTGGGGTGGCAGTGCTGCAGTGTAGGTGGCAGTCCTGTGTCCTGTCCCACCCTGAGCCTGGGGAAGCTGCTGCTCCTGACTGGAGGGGCAGAGCTGGCTGCATGTGTCCCCTCTGGGGCCAGTTTGGGACTTGGGCTGGCAGCAGCAAAGCCCAGCACAGCACCACTGTGAAGGCAGTGGAGGAGGATGTGCAGTCTGCTCTGTGGGCGAGCAGCTGTCTCAGCTCTGGGTGCTGGGGTGAAAAATGAGGCTTAAAGCTGCCACAGGGAAGGGATGGGGTTGTGTAAATTCATGTTGGAGACAAGGCCTGGGACTTGGTTCAACAAAGAGGTGGGAGGGGAGCCCCTCCTCCAGAGTATCTGCAGTCTGCCCTGGGCTTGGAAAAGGGCCCCTCTCAACACCCACTTCTGCCCTAGGTGCACTGCATGGATGATGTCTGTGGGCTCCTTCCTTTCCTAAACCCAGAAGTCCCTGACCAGTTCTACCGCCTCTGGCTCTCACTTTTCCTCCACGCTGGGTAAGCAGGGGTGTAAAATTTCCACTCTCGGGGTGGGGGCACCCTCAGTCTGGGGACTGCTGTGAGGTTGTTGTGGCTGTCCCTCAGGGGGACACAGGGATGCTCGCTGTGCTCTCGGCCAAGGCTGGCCATCCTGTGGCTGTTGGGAGGGAGTAGCAGCATGGGCCAGAGCAGGAACTCTCAGCAAGGCTGGGGACTGAGCACGAGCACAGGGGTGACTTCAGTGGCTGCTGCTGCTTCAGCTCCTGTGCTCTGCACTTGGCAGGATCCTGCACTGTCTGGTTTCAGTCTGTTTCCAAATGACGATCCTGCGGGACCTAGAGAAGCTGGCAGGATGGCACCGCATCTCTATCATCTACCTTCTCAGTGGCATCACTGGGAACCTTGCCAGTGCAATATTTCTACCCTACAGAGCAGAGGTGGGTCTCCTGCAGCCCAGGGTCCAGGTAACTTGCCCTGAGCACAACCCTTCTGTACGTGCCTGTGCCTCTGTGGCTGAGGCAGAGCCACCCGAGCTGGGCTCACCACTGCAGCCTTGGCACTTGTAGCTCGAGGATGGCACCACACCAGCATTTAACTGCTGAGCAGCAAGGATTTCCTGGGGATTCCCTGGGGTGCCATGGCCTTTCCAAGTGACTGGCCTGGGCTAGTTGCAGGAAAAAGGCTGCCTCTCATCACAGATGGGGACTGTCCAACCACGGGGTGAGAGAGGCCCCAGGCAGGCTGGGAATCAAGTGCTGTAGCTGGTGTCAGACACCCTCCACATGGGAGTGGCAAAGAGCAGAGCTCACCTTGCCCACAGGACACTGCACAGCTGGAGCTGCAGGACTGCCTTTCAGCTCCTGTCAGAAGGAAAGCTACACGGTGGGTGGGGGGAGCCAGGAGACTGCCTTCAAGGGCTTCTCCCCTCTGGCAGCTTGAACCAGATCTGCCCCCTTGAGTCTGTTCTGGCCTCACACCTCAATCCTAAATCCAGCCAGGCCCTTTACCCCTGGCACCCCATTATATGGATGAAGTTGCAGAGTCTCTTTGCCAAGAACCACTGAACAGGAGCTGAGTAAGAAGTAACTGATTCCTGGGGCTGGCTGCAGAGGCCAGGCAGGTGGCATGAGCCTGACATTATCTGTAATGCTCTTCTTCTGCAGGTTGGCCCTGCAGGATCCCAGTTTGGAATTCTGGCCTGTCTTTTTGTGGAACTCTTCCAGAGTTGGCAAATCCTGGCACGCCCATGGAGGGCTTTCTTCAAGCTGCTGGCTGTGGTGCTCTTTCTTTTTGCCTTTGGCCTCCTGCCTTGGATTGATAATTTCGCTCACATTTCAGGATTTATCAGTGGTTTCTTCCTCTCCTTTGCCTTCCTGCCCTACATTAGCTTTGGGAAGTTTGATTTATATAGGAAACGATGCCAAATTATAGTTTTCCAGCTCATCTTCATTGCACTCTTCTCAGGACTGGTGATTCTGTTCTATTTCTACCCCATCAAGTGCGAGTGGTGCGAGTTCCTCACCTGCATACCCTTCACAGACAAATTCTGCGAGAAGTACGACCTGGATGCACAGCTCCACTGACAGCAAAGACTGGCTTCTCGAGCAGGCCCTGGAGATGGCCTGTCTTTGCATTTGCTGTGCCACTTCCATGGGGACAAAGCCTCTAATCCAATGACACTTCTAACCCTGCCCGTGGTTAATTTAAACTGTCTCCTTAGCACTTGGCAGGCATGGTTTGCCTTATCTCAGAAGACTCTGAAAGACAGAATGTTTGTGCCTTGTTCAATTGTATTGAACCTTTTCTGCTGCCATTATTTTTATTACACTAGTTTCAATACTACATTTTTAACCAGAGTTGTTTACTACTGCTAAGGTGGTGATTAAATGGTGAGGTAGCGTTTTAGCTACTGTCAATTGTTCTGAGTAGTCTGTGCCTGCCTTTGTTACTTAATCTCACTTCTGCTGTTTCATGTACCCTGTGGAGCACCCAAACCAGCCAGATACAGATCTGCAGCTGGAAATAAGGGCCTGAAAAGCCTCAGAAAACAAGAAGGTCTCTTTAATCCCTGGAATGAATCCGCATACACCTCAGAGACAAAGACCCCAAACAGCAACTGTAAAAAACATGAGAATGTCCAGTCAATTGAGTTTGTTCCTCTTTGAAGTGTGACAACCTTTTCCTCCAGGAAGGTGCTGAATCCCCAGTCTGGTTTTGGTAGGGCTGGATTCTCTGCTCTCTGTTGAAGAAAGAACATCTTTGTCAGTAACAGTAATTCCTGCGCGCTGGGCTCTTCTCACCACACTGCCATGATGGTCCAGGAGGGATCAGCCAGTGCCAGAGGTGACTGCTGGTCACAGGCACCCTGGAGCAGGTGGCTGTTGTTAGGGCACACATTTTCTTACTCTGGATCTTGAAAGTATGGCAGTGTTGAAAAAAGAATAAAAGGTAACTGTGGTCAAAAAGGAACAGTTTTTAAGCTAGCTGCTTGGAGCAGCAAAACAACACAAGGCTTTGGACAAGCTGTGCTTATCCCTGTTCTTCAGCCACTGTGACTGTTTTTAGAAGCATAATTTAAAACTTACTAAGCCTGAGAGTCTTGGCTACATCTTGTGTTTGTGTGCACAACTTTCTCAAAATAGCAATCTTAATACCAGAATTATGTCTGCATGAGTTAGAAACACAGCCATGCTCCTGACAATGATTTCCAGACATTTAAAAAGCTTAAAAGAAAGCAAGGTCCTAGAGGCAATCACAGCAGCAAAGGAACACTGTTTATTGAGTCTCAAGACAATGTAGAAGCAGACTGAGAGTCTCAACACAGAGTCAGTTATTCCTGCTGCTGCTCCCTCTGTATGTTACCTGAATTATCATTCCCTGCCCTGAGAGGAGCACAAACAACACTACCAGGATCTGGAACCAGGCTCCAGCCCGTGCAGACATTCAGAAATACTCTGCCAGCCAGCAGAGAGCAGCAGCATCAGCTCTGAGCCTCAACACCACAGCCTGGGGAAGGTGAGGAACTGGGAGCTCCTGATGGGCATCCAGGACTTACCCCAGGTTACTTGCGAAGCTTCTTGATGAAGCTGACCTCATCCCGGTTCCTGATACCATACCTGAGCACAGAGTAAGGCTGTTAAATGCCAGCTTCCAGGAAAAACAACCTGTGAAACCCTGGAGCTCCATCTTTCCCAGGGACACAGGGACTCCTACAATCCCATGCTGTGCCCTACTGGAGAACACATTAAAATTCTCACTTGTGTATATGGGACAGGCTGCGAGCACTGAAGGATCTGCTCATCTGCCTTTAACTGCAACAACCCCTTAAATGCAGCATCTGTCACAGGCTCACTCTTCCAAGGACAGCTTTGATGAGGGCTGTCTTGCTGGATTTGTAGTACTTCAGATCACCTTTTCTGGCTGGCCTGCAACAGGCCGGCAGCCCCAGCACTGCTGGGAAGTGCCTCACACCAAGAATGGGCAGGGAAACATGGGAGTCACCCGTCAGTGTTTTCACCAGACTGAGCAGCTCCAAAGATCAACACCCACCCTTGGGTTTCCTCTTTGCTTGGCATTCTTCATAGAATGATAGAATGTTATGGGGCTGGAATGGACCTTACAGACCATCCAGTCCCAACACTCCTGCCACTGACAGGACACCTCTCACTAGACCTGGTTCCTCAAAGCCTTATCTGACCTGGCTTTGACCACTGCCAGGGTGGGGGCATCCACAACCTCCCCGGGCAACCCTTTCCAGCTCCTGTTCCCTGCTCTTTCCTGTCCTACACCAGTATCTGTGCTGAGCAGAGTAACTGTAACCATTCTGCAGGAGCTTGGGAGGGATGGCCAAGGCTTCTGTGGGATGCTCTGAACTGGCTGAACCTAGCACAGGACGGTGGTGGCGAGGATGAGGAATGCCCCAAGGCCATCCCGTGCTGCAGAGCGCCTCAGTCCACCTGTGCCACTCCTGTCCCGGCCAGTTTCCAGCACAGGCCCCCCCTGAGCCGGGGCACGGCCCCCCAGCTCAGCCCTGCCCGCGGGGATGCTGCGGGGGCTCCTCTCAGCCTCAGCACTGACTCGGTAACTCACTCTCTCAGCTTCTTCCTGTCATCCGCCAGCTTCTCTCCATTGAAGGTGAGGTGGTACGTCCTCCAGATGTACCTCCTGGGGAAAGACACTCAGGGCCAGCCGCGGGAGGGGGCCCGGGTGGGACACGCTCCCGAGCCGCCCGCCCAGCCCCGCTCACCAGCTCAGGTGCTGCACACCGCCCTGCCGGGCCTGCCTCAGCTGCATGTGCCGCCGCAGCGCCTTCTTCAGCTCCAGCACCGACGCGTTCTGCACCACCACCACGGCTGCGGGCGGGGAGAGCCGGCTCAGCCCCGCCGCGCCCCGCCCGGCCCCGCCCGCCCCGCCCGGCCCCGCACGCACGCACGGTCTCGCCGTCCGCCTTGCACACCCGCACCGTCATGGCCTGCCCGTACTCCAGGGCCACCTGCGAGCCGATCTCCTCCGCCGTCACCTGCGGGCGAGAGCCGCGGCCGTGAGCCCGGCCCCGCCCCGCCGGCCCGGCCCGGCCCCGCGCCCCGGGCGCACCTGCGGGGGGAGGTCGCAGAGCAGCGGGTCCTGCACCAGCCGCGCCAGCGCCGCCTGGAACAGCTCCAGCACCTCGGCGTGCGCCAGCTCCTCGGGCGGCTCCTCCGCCGCCGGCTCGGCCGCCATCGCCGGAAGGGGCGGGCGGCGCGGCGGAACCGGCGATGCTGCTCTTCTGCCCGGCCTGCGGGAACGTGCTGGTGGCCGAGGAGGGGCCGCGCTGCCACCGCTTCGCCTGCACCACCTGTCCCTACGTGCGCAACGTCACGCGGAAGGTACCGGGGGCGGGGGCGGCCGGGGTGGGGGGCCCGCCGTGCCCGGAGCCTGCCGTGCCCGGGGCCCGGGGCCCTGTCCAGCTGCCCCGCTTCCCCCTGAGCTGTCCCGGCGCGGCTCCCGCAGGTGACGAGCAGGAAGTACCCGCGGCTGAAGGAGGTGGACGATGTGCTGGGCGGCGCCGCGGCCTGGGAGAACGTGGACTCCACGGCAGGTAGGGCCGGGCCGAGGGGCCGCGCGGGGCTCGGGCCGCCCCGCCGGCCCCTCACGGCCTTTTCCCGCAGAGCCGTGCCCCAAGTGCGAGCACCCCCGCGCCTACTTCATGCAGATCCAGACGCGCTCGGCCGACGAGCCCATGACCACCTTCTACAAGTGCTGCAACCCGCAGTGCGGGCACCGCTGGCGGGACTGAGGCGCCGCGGGGCGCGGGCGCAGCTCCTGCAATAAACGCGGCCCTGAGGGCCAGCGAGCGGCTGTGCGTGGTTGTGTGGGCCCGGCAGGGATGGGAAACGGGCTCCGGCGGGGCCCCGTGCCCCTGCTGCGGCCCGGGGAGGGCGGGGGTGATACAGTCGTGCCCTGCACACCGAGAAAGCCGCGTTCAAAACAGCCCCGCCTGAAGGGAACCGGGCTGGGCGACGCTGAGCCCTGAGGCAGCTGCTGTGCCACGGCACAGAAGGCAAAGCTGAGGTGAGGCGTTAACAGCGCGGCCTTACAGAGAGCCAAAAATGAAAAAGGGCCTTTGCTGTGACCCGTGAAAATCTGTCAGCTACAGCAACAACTACAAACTATACAAACTATACACTGCAACCAGTTACTGATAAAAGCAAAATGTACTTGAAGTAGGACCACGTCTTACTTGTGTTTTAGCATCAAGCTTTATTCTCAGTTTAAATACATTCAGAAGTAAAAAGGATAAATAACTTAATAAAAACATGACGGAGCACAAATTGTAACATTTACTCTGCAAGGAACACTCTCCCACAGGCTAAGGCAGTCTCACATGGCTCAGCTTTAGCCCTTCTATGCAGGGACAATCTGCACCCATTTATTCCAGTTCATGTCGCAGGGGAACACTCTCCCCAGCCTGAGGGTACAGTCTATGGTGGGCTCGTAGTAGATGGTGGGGCTTTCACTCAGTTTGGGATTCTGGAGCAGTTCTTCCACGACTGGCTGAGAAAAGAGGGACACTGGAGATGGCTTTTTCATGTAGAATCGTCTGATGCAACCAAGAGTTTCCAGACCCTGCAACAAAATTCACATAGTTCAATTTGGGCAGTTGCAGGGAAAAGAAAAAAAAAAAAAAAAGGAAAAAGCTGTGAATGCTGCTCTATCTACAGAGTTCTCAGAAATGTTGGACAATTTCTACCAGAAGTAGCTTCACTTGAGCCCCTGAGGAGCCCATGGTTACAACACAAAGGTTAAAAGGATAAACAGCTAAATAAAAACATGCAAGCTCTGGCTATAGCTGGATATATCTCGTTACTTTCAAGCACAGTGATTGATACATGGTGACTGTCACAGACAGTGCTCAGCAAGAGATGTCAACATCTAGGACCAGTTACAAAAAATCTAACGCTGCTCTAGATGTCAATCCCAGACTGGTGCCAGCCCTGGATAATGGGTAATAGGTGTAGGACAAGCTCTGTCTGTGCTTTCAAAACCAGTTCTTAGTGAATTTATTGGTACAGATGTTATATTGAAGTGCTCCACTCTGTAAAATGTAGAGGTTATTATTGCTTTATTTTCTGGGTTTGAATTCACATTGCCCAGGAATCCAGACTGGAACACCCAGAACAGGATTTGCACCACAGGCACCATCCCAGCTGGCACTGTCACCACAGGCACCATCCCAGCTGGCACTGTCACCACAGGGTACAAGCCCTGGGAAAGAAGTGGCACATGGACACTGGAATATGCATTTCCAGTTAGCAGGGAAGTCATGCCTTTGGGAAGGCCTGCAGGATTACTGCTCTGCTTCAGATTTTGAATATTTATAGGAAAAAATAATAGAAATCAAAGTTCCATGTCCAAAGTAGGAGTGGTAGAAATTGAATGTCAAGACGTGGGAACAGAATTATGAGAAACTCAACATTTTCTTGCCATCTTTTGTTTGACAGTAAGGATCTGTAGGCAGGTCCGAAGGTCTGAATTACACATTGTCTAGCACAGACACATTTCAGTTTGATTCTCATGGCACATTACCCATCCAGAAGGTATATAAGAAAAAAAAATTAAGAATACTTAGTTTATCTGTGGTGGTTAGGGGGCTGAAACTAAAGGATCTTTAAGGTTCCTTCCAACCCAAACTATTCCATGATCCTGTGATTACCACTGCATTAAACAGCATCTCATGGGGACAAGCCCCACTCTTCAGCAACTGTACATCCATTGGGAAGCTCCAGCTGTAAAATCAGTGACAACACAGGTACATCCAGTGTTCCTCACTGCGAGCAGGGGCTGGCCCTGGCTGTGGTTCATTTCCACCAAAGGGAGGTTGTTTTTCCCCTTTCCCCGGGCCTGGCAGTGCTGTCCCTGCTGTGGTTCATTTCCACCAAAGGGAGGTTGTTTTTCCCCTTTCCCCAGGCCTGGCAGTGCTGTCCCTGCTGTGGTTCATTTCCACCAAAGGGAGGTTGTTTTTCCCCATTTCCCCAGGCCTGGCAGTGCTGTCCCTGCTGTGGTTTATTTCCACCAAAGGGAGGTTGTTTTTCCCCATTTCCCCGGGCCTGGCAGTGCTGTCCCTGCTGTGGTTCATTTCCACCAAAGGGAGGTTGTTTTTCCCCTTTCCCTGGGCCTGGCAGTGCTGTCCCTGCTGCCTGGGAGTGCCTGCAGGGCCCAGGCTGTACCTGCAGGATCTCCAGCACGGCCACGGGCTGCAGGACGCCGCAGTAGTGCTGCAGCAGCCGCGCCTGCGTCACGCCCGGCCGGGCCATCACGTGGTAGAGCACGGCCTCCATCATCCCCTTGCACACCGGCTTGTTCAGCTTCCCGTCCACGATCCTCCACGGCCTCCCCACGAAGCAAACCTGCTCACAGCCCCTGCAAAACAGGCAAAACCCAGCTCAGGAACAGGGATGGGTTTCTCATCAGGGCAATTCCTGCCTAAGAGATGTGAGCTACATCCATTTTAACACGAGTGTAAATTCTGTGGCTGCTCGGAGCAAGGGCTGGTGCTGCTCTACCAGATCTGCATTTTCCACCAGGGGTTCACCCCTCTTAGCACCATTACAAACCCGGCAGCTGCCTTGGGTCTCGATGAGCAGGGAAACTTTGTCTGGCATTTAGCTCTGATATCCTCCAAAAGTTATCCAAGACCTGCACCACGCAGCAACAGTGCTCTGATGGGAAGCAAATTCCTCGTTTTTAGCATTTTGGTGTCCAAAAGACAGTCCCTGTGTGGAAATTCACATTTCTCATATTGCAGTTTCTCCAGGCCTTTTTTTCCTGGGCACCTGGAAGCTGGCACTGGGCTTGTTTGTGCAGTAAAATCAGTTTGGTCCTCTGATATTTGAAGCTCATTGGTTTTTGGGTAAAAATATCAATCAGAGACATTTTTTCAACACAAGGAACATTAACAGGAACAATGGAGTGGGGTTTCTCCATCATCAATGCTCACTGCTCATCAGAGCATAAAACTGAGGTTTCCAAACCACTGCTTCCAGTGTTCTTTTGGCAGTGTTTGGTATTCTGCAGACATCTCTGTTACTCACCCGTCCCTGGCTGCCTGGGAGACATCTGTCATGGAGCTTCCTGGAAAGAAAAGGACACATATTTTCTAATTAACTCAAACTCCTTATCTAATGGAAGGAGAGTTAAAGGTGGCCAAGCTGTGAAGTGCAAGAAACCACAGCAGCAAACTATTCCACGTGCTGCTCTCAGTTTTGGGGAGCTCTGAGCTGCCCCTCTGCCCTGCCTGCAGCACACTCTTCTCACACCTCCTCCCACAGCCTCAGCTCTTTACTCAGCCCCACCTTTTGGGGCTCCTTTCCCCAGTCCCAGCAGGTTTATTCCTGGAAGTCTGGTGCTATGGCTGAACCATGGTGATTGTGTGGGCTGAAGGAACTGAGGTTCACAGGGAGGGTGCAGGGTCCCAGCCTGGAGCTGTCCCAGGCTCTGGGTAACCTGAAGCTCCTGGACATCAGAGGGAGGTTGGGCACAACTCCAAGGAGCTGGAGACATGAATGCAAACTCAGGATTCCAGCAGGGCTCTGCTTCAAAGCAAAGGCTGTCTCTGCAACTCACATTACGTCATGGGTTTTAATTAGACAATTACTTAAGGAGGTATTCCTGCCACACCCAGAGGGTAACAGCTTTGTTTTAAGCACATGTAAACATTCACTGGCCAGTGAGAACTCTGTGCTTGATAAATGAAATGCTGTTTTTTCCCTCCTGTGCTACAAATAAGTCAAGGATGTTAAATCCAGGAGAGTACTTCAATAGTTTAAGAACTGCTGAGGTCTCTGCTGTTTAGACAGCCCAGAGTGCATTTCCTGCAGGAAGGCTCCAGTTAAGCAATCCCAAGCTGTGGGATGTTGGGGATCACCCTCTGGACCTGGGTACTGGCAGGCCTTGGCAAGGTACCACAGGAGCAGTGAGCTTGTGGTTCAGCCTGAGATTAGAGCTCGTAAAAACCAAACCAAAATAAAATCCCCCACAAACTACTACATGTAAAGCTTGGCAAGAACTACTAGCTATTAGAAAACTGGCAGTAAAAAGGAAAGGAAAATGAAGTCCAATTGGGTTACAAATGAGGCTGTTAATCCCACTGGCATGTGCTGCTTCCTGGTGGTTTAATGAGTTTAGGACTTTCAGCCATGGACATTCCAGCTAAATGCACACCAGCAGTGCTGTGTTTTCCAGGCTTAGAGATGCCTGACCTTTGGACTGAAGCCAGAGATGAGAAACTTCAGATCCAAATTATTCCGGAAAAGTTTAAGACATGGAAACAAGTTTCTAAGAAAACATACTTCTGGACCAGTCATTCCAGCAGAAGGCATAGCAAGGATTATGGGATGTATTTGAAAACTCAGAGACCTTTGAGATGAACTAGGGTTATGCCAATTTATCTGTGAGAGAAGACAATCTCTCTGGTACAACTGCATCAAGAATCCAGGATTTGCTTATAAAGTGAAGCTACTGGTTGGGATCAACTGCTGATGAGCTGGTTTGTATTTCAGGGAGGCAGAGGGCTCTCCATACCTTTAGAGACTCCTGGGTTCTCCTGGAAGTAGGGAAGATCATCATCCTGCTCACTGGCTGAGTGTTCAGGGATAGGGATCTGCTTGCTGTGCTCAGTGCTGAGCTCATCATTCTCCACTTCGAGTTCTTTGTCCTCAGAATGAGATTTATCTTGTTCCCTGTACGTGTCCACATCCACAGCCTCTGCAGCAGGCTCTGGGAGTTCAGCTGGGGGTTCTTCCTGCCCTCCCAGGGAGCCTCCTGGAGCTTCTCCTGTATCAGCTCCCTCCCTTGGGACAGGCTCAGGAACAGCTGCATCCGAGTTCCTGCCATCTGCACCTGCCAGAGCAGGCTGTGCACCCTGGCAGGGGTGACTGTCACCCTCAAGGACATCAGTTCTGCACCTCTTCCTGGGGGGCTCGTCCTCACTGGCACAGTGTGTGTCTCCTGCCAGCTGCTCCTCCTCTCCCAGCCGTTCCTGTGCCCTCCCTGGCTCCGAGGGCAGCTGCTCCTGTGGCCCCTCTGGGGCAGGGTCTGCCCCTGGCTGCTCAGCATCCTCTGCTCTGCTCCTCAGGCACACCGAGCGCAGCAGCCAGGGCTGGGCAAACACTATGGCCACCAGCCTGACACTGTGGCCTCCCACCTCTAAAACCTGCTGCATTTCAATGAGGTCCTGCAAGAAACAAACAAAAATCCCCACAACAAATTATCTCAGGAGCTTTCACTGAAAAATATCACTTTAACCCAGTGTCATGGAATTGTCATGATTTAACTGGCAGCAAGGGTTTAGTAGAATATTCAATTTTGCCCCCAGCTGCACTGAAGCTGAAATGATGTTTTACCCCTTAAGGCTTCCTGAAATTACAGCATGAGATGTTTTTCTTCAGCTTAAAAGTAAGTTAAAAATAGAACTGAGAACAAGTACTTTGCTTTCAAAGATTGATGTTAGCACCTCTAGGTTTCTGAAACAGTTCATTCCTACCTTTGATTAAGTGCTGCTTTAATTTTTGGCCTTCCTAACTTTGAGGCAAGATTGCTGTCAGGTGTGGTGTGTGATCTCTTGCCTGACATAAATAACTCTGCTCAATTTATAGTTGCTTCCGACAGCCTGGAAGCTCGTCCTGTTCAAGGGGAATACTAAGCATGAACACATTAATGGATGGGAAGCAGCTGGCTGTAAACCCACCTGAATGTACTGCTCCAAGCTCCTGCTGCGTTCAGCCTCCACCTGTTCATAGCTGCAGAAACGTTTGCTCAGCTCAGCTTTGCAAATCCCAAAGTGGGCAGTGGCCTCTATGGCCTTCCTGACCTCCAGAACGGCCGCCACGTCCCCGGGGCTGTACCCACAACGCTCTGTGCACTCACAGAGAAACTTCTCCTCCTCATAGTTTTCTTCCTGGATTTTTATCAGCCTGGTGAAAGTTTCAGGGAGGCAGGAGATGCCCACAGCCATGTGATCCAGCAGGGAAGGAGCTGCAAAGCAAATAAACCATGGGAGTTTAAGCTGTGAAGCAGCAGTTACTGTGCAACACACTGCAGGAAGACAAACAGATTAGAGGTGTTCTAGGCCAATGAAATACAGAGCTCAGCTTTCTATCTTCATTGCTGCAGTTCCCTTTTTTCTTTTTACCTTGCATATCTGTCTGAAAACACCTGTAAAGAGCAGCAAACTGGTTTACAAGGGCTGACCCTCCCAGCAAAGTGAATTATGGCTGGAAGGCAGTGAGCACCTGGTGGTGTTCTCTCTAACACTGGGTCAGCTCAGCTCTGAGTTAATGAGGGAATCCTCTCCTTTCTTCTTGAAGAAGGTCAAGTGAAAATTCTAGGGCAAGGAAATGCTGTAGAGGACACTTTTAATCAAAAAATCCACAGCAGAAAGCTGTTGGCCAGGTCTGGTTTGAACTACCACTAGACAATGCTTTAGACAATTAGTTCAACAAAGCATCTCTGTGTTCAATGACAGGTCCAGCACTGCCCCTGTAGAGTATCCACAACTGAACCATGCAACCCCTATCCCAGTCCTGGCTGATGAGGGGACAGCTCTGGCACTGCTCTTCCTGCTCCCTTCCCTTTTACCTGCAGGCTGCTCCCTTTTTGCCTCTGGAACCTTTGGGGCAGCTGCCAAGATAAAATGGGCTCAGCTGTAATGAGCAGTGAGCTCAGCACAGCTGGAGGGCACGAGAGGCAGCAGAGACAGGAGAAAGAATTTCTGTTTTACCTCTGTCACACAGCAGTGGAAATGGACAGGGGCAGCACCAGACCCTGTCAGCTGGAGAGCTCAAGGCTCTGGATACATTTGCATTACAGATGAAAACAAGATGCTCTTTAAGAAGGGGCAGTGCTGATGAACTGCAGACAGTCAAGCTCTAAATATTATAAAAATGTTTAAATTACTGAGGTAAGAGGCCAGACATTGGACTCCACTGTTTCAGGCACTTGCATAAGAAGTTAAATGAAAATTTCCATTCAAGGAGCTCTGAAAGATTTTCTTTTCTCTTTACAGAAGAGACAGCCTGGCTGTGACATCATATGGTATTTTAAGATGTTGAAGGGACTGCAAAACCTCCTAGAGAAGGGTAACAGGGCAGAAGACAGATTGCAATAATAGTTTAACACATGAGACAAAAGCAAGGCCTTATTACCAACAAAAGCCCAAGTCAGCCGCCTGTTTTAAATCAGGAGAGAAAGCCTTACAAACATGATGTGTAATGAAAACAGAATGTTCCTGTTAGGGAGCTTTGTTTAAACCAATTCCTCAGCAGGTGAGTTCACCATTGCTCCTGCTCCAAACCACTTCTGTGCACTTTAGGCCAAAGAGAACTAACCTGGAGAGCTGAGCCTTCCTGGGATGGGGGTACACCTGAGCCTGACCTTCACCTGGCAGGAGTTGACCACGATGTTGTCACTGGGGCTCAGGTTGCGAGTGCTGACAATGCCAGGGGAGTAGTAGCCTCTCATCAGTAAATAATTGGTGTGAGAGGCCTGGCGAGGCTTCACTTCGATTCTGCGTTTGCCTCCAGAGCCTTCATCCAAGTCATCATCGTCATCATCGTCATCCTCGAGTCCCTCTTTTCCCAAGCTACAGCAAACACAGGAGGTTAGATTGGTTTGTTGGGTCTTTTCCCAAAAGAAGGAAGTGATTCATGACACTGAGCAGAGCAAGGACACGGAGCTCCTGCGCTCTGTCTGGAGCTGGGGCAGTGTCCACACCAGGCTGATTTAGAGCACTGACAACAAGAACTACAGAAAAGGAAATACACTAGAGGTCCCTGGGAAAGGAAACTCTCTTTTTTGCAAATGTGTTGAAATGAACCCAAAATATCTCAGCTTCCAGTGCTGAAGCTCTTTGGTTCAGCAGATGCTTTATCTTGAGGGAACATCTGTTAGACCCTGAGAGCACGAGGGATGCTGCAGGATGGGGCAGACCGATTGTTTTTCAGGGTGAAAAGGAGGAGAGTTACAGATTTTGGTTACTTTAAAAAATAGTAACTAAAAAACCACCAAAAACCAAACTGCAGACATCCTCCAAGTATAGAAAAGATTAGCAGTAGCAGCCAGGATGGTTTTCCCAGATACAAACTTACTCAAACCAACATTGTTTATTCCAGGACAGGACAAGAGCCACTATGGATAAAGCTGAAGGCTCTGAACAACCTGATCTAACTCTGAAGTTGCCTCTGTTTTAAGCAAATTATGCCAGGGACAATGAAAGGTTCCTTCCAACCTTTTCTAAGATGAGTTAGGCCTTAGGTACCTTCTTTTAAAACATATTTAAAATTGAAAGAGAGTGCATCATTTTGAAGAAATAGTGAGTGCACAACTCAAGAAGCCCCTGCTCAGCAATGGGACCAGTCATGGGCTTAATGGATTTCTGTTAATGACCTGGCTGATAAAACAGCTCATTCAGCTTGCACAGGATCACTCAGGACACTGCAACTGTGTGAGAAGCTGGGACTGATTTCAGAACATCTCCAGAACACTGGAGAGTCAGCCTGGAAAAGAGCAGGGAGCAATTCCCTATGACAAATGCACGTTATTAATATGACAGTACTCTGCATCTGTCCCTCCACACTGAGAGGGAACAATTAACCAGATAAAGGAAAAGGAGCTCGTTAGGTGACTCACAAGAATCATAAGCTGTGCATGGATCACTGCACTGGGGGGTTTGGCTGCTTTTTTCTGGCAAGGCCATGGCCCTTCAGAACCTTGGGATGCATTAGCAGGAGCTTCAGCAATATAACAGGATGGAATTGGCACAGAGCTGCCAGCAAGAGCATGGCATTTGTATTTTGACATCACAATTCAGTGCAAAAGAAAATAATGAGAACTGAGAGAACTGGGTAACACGAATAAAGTGAAGGAACCGAAGCTGCTCATTTTGAAGAAAAGCATGTTATGGGAGAGGGACCACAATAACAACCCTCAAGTAGGCATTAAGCTGCTCTACAGAGAAAGAGAACAAAGTATTTTCCATGTGTACTCACAATAGGAAGCAGCAGGTCAAATGACTATGAGATTTTAGCTGCACTTTTAAGAAAGCAGATAATGACTGTAAGGAAAGGGGCTCACAGGCTCCCGCTGCCTGGGGACAGTTCCAGTTTATGCCATTACTGCAGGCTTACAGGAAAATTGAATCCAAGAGGAGGCAGTGCACAGAAGCACTGCTGTGGTGAGAGGTTTCACTGATAAAGCTGAAACCTTGTTACCAGTCCTCTCAGTCTGTGACATGGCAAGGCACAATGCTGATGAAAACGCTCCTGTGGCACCCAGAGCTCTCCTTTCCCTGTCAGCTCTGATGGCACTGAAGTGCCAAGCAATTGAAATGTCACATGTGAAGGCAAGTGCAGCCCAGGGCTATAATGACAGGCACTAACTTAAGTGCCATTAAGTCTCCTCAGAAATAAAAATCTAAAGAGTAGCACAGTAAAAATGCCACAGTGCAGGGCAGGAAATGCTAATTCCTGTCCAATTTCATCCAAGTTATCCCCAAACTGTTTTCTCTAATGAAAATAACAGCATTTACCTTTTTATCACTTCGTTTTCCACCATAGAGCTGTCCACCACAATGATCTGCTCTGGGATTCTCACATTCACAGCCACCAGTCCCAGGGAGAACAGGGAAAGCATGGCCACACACTGGCCACCAGGGCCATCCATGGGAAATGCCACCATGCCCTCTGATGATGCATTTTCTTCATCTTTAAATGAGAAGTTGTGTGGCTGGTCTGATTTTTCAGCATCCTTGAGCTTCTCCAGGAACTGGAAGGACTCAGTACAAATGGTACTGGGGAAGCGCCATGTAAAAACTCTGCACAAAACCACAAAGAAGCACAAATCCTTCAAAATCTGCTCTGACTGAGGAGTTTTACAATTATGGTAGCACAAAGGAGCCAGAGTTGAAGTTTCATGCTAGAGCTGGTGACCAAGCACCTTCCACACCTGCTTTCACAATCCCTTTACTATTTCCAGAACATTAGGTGTTTATGCACTGTGTAAAGGTCAGGTAGCATACAGCAAATAAAAAGCAAAGGTATCATCTTCTGCTTCACAGGAGTGCTAAAGAAATCTTCCCACCACATCTGCAACTGTGGTGCTGCATCTCCTCCCCTCTCCACGTGTCTCTGAAGTCCTGCCCAGCACCCTTGGCTCTATTCCCTTGATGCCTTAAGCTTTAGCTTTCATATTTTCAGCTTCTGTGCTGCCCAGGGGTGCAGTTCTGAGCCTCATATTAAGTGCTAGTGAGCTCTCTTCATAGAACAGGGAGACAAAACAAATCCTTTTCCTGCTGAGGACCAAGGACAACCTTCAGCCCAACAGCACAAACAACGTTGGACTGAACAGAGAAAACAAGGATGAGACCTCACAACCTGAAGCTGCAATTGGATAATTAAACCCCAACATGCAAATGGACCAAAACTTATAAAAATGTAAGATCTTGTGACCTGTCAGCCATTTTGTGACCATTCTTAGTCCACCAGCCTTGGTTAGGCTCCTGTCCTGCCCAAGGTGGATCCTGCAGGCCTTTCAATAAACACCTGCTTTATTCTCTGGCTCTGCCAAGTCTCTCTTCCCAAGGCCTCACCTCAGTGCCCTGACTGCTCCCCATGAGGGCTGACTGATGCGATGTCAGCTGCCCAAGGCTCCGGGCTCTGCACACTGCCCGTGTGTTGTCCCTCCTGGGTTGTTGTCCCTCCTGGATGGATGCTTTCCCTTCCCCGAGGCCAGCAGTGGCCCTGCACCCACCTGTAGTAGCTCTGGGACAGCTGGTAGGACATGGGCGCGAAGGGCAGCGCGCGGCTCTTCTTGGGCCCCAGCGAGTGGCTGACCCTGCGGCGGTTCACCAGGCTGCGGCGCTGGCACTCCAGGAACGCCCGCAGCAGGACGTCATCGCCGTACTGCCGGTACAGCCGGAACGTCTGCAACGCACCCCTGTCACTGCCCCGCACCTCACAGCCACAAACACCATCCACACAAAGTCACTTTACTCCTCTCTTCCTTCCAATGCCGATTAAATTAACTAAAGGCTACAGAACACTTGGTACTCAAAATGGGATCAGGCTCCTACTGGAATTATAGGTGTGAAAAATGCTCCTCTGCCACACGTTTTGGTAAATTCTTCCCCTCATTTCAGCAGGAACACGTGGTTCTGTGAGCTTGGCTAGCCAGCTTCCACTCTTGCTTATGAGCTGTTAAACTCCCTTTGAACTCTGATCTTACTTAAGCACTTGACTGAGGGATGATCTCTTTTTGCAGTCCCCAATGTTGGAGGAGAGGTGCCCCAATCCCCCTGTCAGCTGGGTGTTAGGATTGCTTTTGTGATATCTCCTCCACAACATTGCAGCTGCTCAGGTGGGCACTAAGCATGGTACAGCTTGACCTGCTGGAAGTGGAGTTTATTTCATGTGGTTTTAGGGGGTTGCTTCAACCTCACATCTTGCAATCTCATCCTCAGAGAGAAAACAACAAACTGAAAATCTTCCTACAATATGTAATTTCTAAAAGCAGAATACTCCTCACAGAATGGATACAAATCCAAGTCTCTGGGTTTCTTTTTAACCATTTTAAAAGGAATGTGCAAAGGGAGGAAGGAGAAACTTTAGGGTTGTATGACCACATGTGGATGTGGCACTTGGGGACATGGTTTAGTGGTGGCCTTGGCAGTGCTGGGCTGATGGTTTGACTTGATGATCTTAAAGATCTTTTCCAAGCTAAACAATTCCATGATTCTATGAGCAGTAAAGTTGGGTCCAGACACTGTACCTGAAATGACTGGCAAGATTCCATCTGGTTATCTGACAGTGCCAGTGTACTCTGAATCAAATTCTGCAGCACTAGAAAATGAATGTCATAAATACTGAAAGAAAAAAGAAAGGAGAGAAAAATATTTATTCCTGGTGCTATTTGAACATGAGGTACCCATTAGACCAGCACAAAAATCTACAAACTCCCATCACCTGCTCCTGAGATTAAAGCACAGAGGCACAAGATCCTACAGCTGAGGATCATTCATGTAAAGGAACCTGTTACATTTTCCCTCATTCCACCCCAAACTTCTGGATCAGTTCCAGATAATCTGACACAGAGTTCTCCCTGATAAAATCTCCTCCTCTTAAGATACAATACTCACACAGAAAATGTACACTGTTGTCCCAGTGGTAAAACAATTTTGAGGTCATCTCTGTCATCATTTTATCTACCAAATCTATATCAGAGGTCCCTACAGTCTTGTGCAAGTACTTTGCTGTTCATAAATTTATACACTGCAACAAACAGACTGAGTTAGGATATTCTTTATATTCCACAGCTGGGAGGGGCTGATGTGGCCTGGTCCTAACAAGGAAAATGGTGCTACTGCTCCTCACCTGCTCAGATTATCCTCTTTTGTGCCTTGATTTGTGTCTTCTCCGATTGCCAGCACTCGGAATCTAGTTAAGAGAAGGAAAAGGAGAACACTGGAACCAGATTTTCTGTGATTTTGCATCAGCCATGAAGCCCAAAGGCTGATGAGCACAACTGCTAACGAGGCAAGTGCTGGGCCAGCCCAGGGGACTGTCTGCTCCAGCAGCCCTCAGCACAGGAGTCAGACAGGAAAAGAAGTGTCAGATCCATCCCCACTCAAATATCTGTTGACAAGGAGATAAAACAATGGACAGGAGACACTTCCAGCCCTGAAAAGATTTGTCATTTTATTGAGGTTTTGGACTCCAGTTACCACCAGCAGCACTTTTGCTGTAATGCACAGCTCTTCCCAAATTAAGAAAAATTACAAAGGTGCTAAATTCATTATCATAAAATGGTCTGAGACACAATTTCTCCACACTGCTCTTCAAGTGTTAATCACCATGAAAAAGCTTAACAACCTGGAGCTGGAGAATGCTGTACAAGGCTGAGTGCTCTTCCTTATCAATACTTTTAGCAGCACTGAGAGGATTCAGCTGAGTAACCAGCTACAAATTGTGATACAAAATGGGGCCAGTTAATCTGGAAAATGCTAGATTTCCACTGCAATGAAAAGTTACTCCTGAGTAGCAACATCTCTAATACCAAGGACTTGAGGTCTTGACAATTTAGGAAAATCTGCTGTTGTTAACTTCTGGTTTAAAAGTCTTATTTAGCAATAACAATGGTTTGAAATCAGCAGGATTGTGCAAATAACTGAAAATCAGTTATATGTATTTAGGAAGTGTGGATATGAAAGAAACACTGCTGGTTGTATTTAGTAAAACTTCTTTTCTTACTAAGGGTACAAGTACAGAGGGTGTAAATCATGCCCAGAGAAAAGACCTGCTCTGAATTGCTGTGCCCTCTCACTGCATCACCCCATGTGCAGAGCCAAGAGCACCATGATTAAAATACCTGGAAAAGAGTTCCTCCAGAGTGTCAGGAATCTCCAGCTTGGGATTCCCCAGGGTCGAACTGAATTTCTCTTTCAGTCTTTCCACAAACTCTTTAAACTCCTTTGCACAAACCTTCGAAAAGAGGACACAGAAATGTCATCCATCTCAACTTCTTAGAAAGGGAATAACCCCTCTGCTTTTAAAGTGGGATGAAAATTCTTGTAGCAATAGCTGAGTTCTGAAGTCAGCAGCAGCCCAACAGCCAAGGCAGGGCAGGGAAAAGCTTGTGCAGTTTGTGTTTGCTGATTCAGTGAACAGTTGCAGGTTCCATCTGTAATCAGCTCACAGCTACAAGCAAAGCACCATGAACATATGTTCTGAGACAGTTTCCTGAATTAACAGCAAGATCTCTTGCTAAAGCTATGTTAAGCTTCTGCTCAAGCCCTGCAGGCTTTTCCATGTTCTCCATGAAGTCTGTTTGCACAACCACGGCTTGGAGAACACCTGTGACGTCAGAGAAATGTTCTCTGGAAACAAGTTTTTATTTCCTTCCAAGACAGACAGTGGGGATGGGGACACACATTTATTTCAGTGATGTCTCATCAATGAACAACTGCTCCTCTTTTGAGCAACAGGAATCTGACAACAGAACCGATGGGCTTTTCTAACAATGGTGTGAATTGTCATTCCTGGATAAAAATCCTGACTGTGACACTGTCCCAGTTCTGAAAAAATTCTGAAAATCAAGATGGAATTTCAGTGCAAACATCTTTTCAATTTGAAATTATGGTTCATTTAAACGGAAAAAAAAAGAAGTAAAATCTTTTGGTTGCTCAAATCAAGTATTATAAAAATTTGCTTCTGTTCCTGCAGTCATCCCCAGAAGCTAAGGTGACATTTCAACATACAACTGGAATAAAAGATTAGAAATTACAGAGCAAAAACGTTTTCTTGCTCAGATAACAATGTGGCTGAAAGGATAAAAAAAAGAATCAGCAGACAGAGATGTTTAGTCACGGCTGTTGATAAACAAGCACATTGAGAACACAATGCTTGTAGCACAGGGGGCTGTTTATGTGCCTTTGGAAAGCTGCCCTGTGTCCACTTCGCTCCCAGAGCAGCAATGATGCTGCATTTTTACAGTGATGCTATTTTTAAAATAGCTAAAGGTTCAAGGGAGAGAAAAGACATGAAATCACTCAGTAATCCGAATAGCATAAAGTACTCTATGAATTTTTGGAATGCTTCCCTCCTACCTGTGGATCTTCATAATTATTTTCTCTATTCATGAAATCGTCAATGAGGGCTTTATCTTGGTAAACCTCAGCAAGGCAAACTCTGCAAGAGATACAATTGAAGCTGTTGCTCAGAGCTGAAATTTTCCCAGTTCAAAACAGATCTGACAGCAGCAGGGTGCAAACAAGATGAAAATTTTAAGTGCCATGAAACAAAAGAAATACGTAGGAGGACCATGTCCCTTCAGGAGAATTTATCCTGTATCTAGAACACAGAAAACTTCTTACTTGTAATTGAGGTAGGTCTGTGGGTTTCTGACAATGTAGCGGGCTCTCCGCCCCACGGAGTGGGAGGTTTTGTCCAGGGACTCCTCGAAGCTGGAGTGCATCAGGTCCCTCACCACCTGCCAGGGCACAAAGGGCCCCTTCACCTGCGGGAGGAACACAGGGGCCTGTGTTACACCTCGCTGTGCGGGGCTGCACAGGTGAGAGCAGGAGCAGGTCCTGCTGGTGGCCCGGGTGTGCTGAGCACCTTGGCATTGAGCACGTGGCTGGCAATCCTGCAGAGCATGAGCAGGCTGTCCTCCTGCACCGTCCAGGTCACGCGCAGCCGCGTCATCCTCAGCAGGGCGCTCTGGTCAGCCTTGTCGTGGTAGCGCAGCCGCTTGCTTTTGTCTGCTGAGTCCTCCTCTGCCAGCCAGGGAAACAACAAAAGGCATTTCGCTCAGCACTTTATATTCTGATTAACTCAAACTTCTATCACAGGCTCAGCACCAGTTCGAGTTTGTAAGAATGAGAGACGAGCAGGGAAGGAAGTTGCAGTCTAGTCTACCTATTGCAGTCAGCAACAGCTGTCCCAGGCAGGAGAAAACTGAACACTTTAATTGGCAAATTGGCAACCTAGAGCACCACTGCTTGAGGAGCCTTTAAGCCAGCTATCAAGAGCTGATAATGGACTGCAGGGAGCTGCTGTGGCACGGGCTCCATGAGGATTCCTGCAGTCTGTGCAGCCACACACAGCTCCTGGGCACAACGTGCTGCTGCTTCTCCCCAGGACACCCGAGCCTCCTCAGCGACCGAGGCAACACACAGACACGGCCACAAAGCTGCCCTGTCCCACACCCTCTTCTCCAAAGCAGCTTCCTGCAGGCCTAGGCATAGCAAAGAATGCTGCTTTTTCTGTTTCTTACCTTTCTTCTTCTTCTTTGCCCTCTTTCCAACATCCTTCCTAAGCCTCTTCCTCTTTTGGCTTTTTCCACCTCTCACTCTTTTCGTTCGATCCTGGGTTGGTTCTTTAGTTATTTCAATACATTCCTCTTTCTGGAAAACTGACTCTGATCCTACTTTTGCTTCTCCCAAAATATTAATTTTGTTACCTAAAATGACACATATTTACAGCAATGGAGCTTTATGGCAATAACATTCTACAATGTTAAGATAGAAAGGTATGTTAAGGTTAAGGTATAAAGACCAAATGACAAATTTCAGTAAATTAAAAGACAAAAGCCCTCTCAGAATTGCTCTTTGTTAATCTTGTCATTTCATGCCCCTTCTCAGCAGCTCATAGAATAAATTCCTACATTAATGAGGAGTCATCAAGTAATTAAGTCTAGTTTACAGTGCACAAACACAAGGGAACAGAGCTGAAGTTTTACATTCAACCTGAAGCATTTTCTCCTCTTTACTCAAACATTAGGCTGGATAACAGTGCTACAAAACATTGGCCCCTCTGGACAGTCTGCAACCTGCACATCAGAAATTATAAAGGATAGAAATTGTTGTTTTAAAAGAAGTTATTTACACATCTGTTTTACAGCCCCAGAAGTATCCTAGATCATTGTAAGGAGACAGGACCAACCCATGTCATCAATACTAGATAAAAAATTATTGTTCCATATAGCCAGTAATAGGGAATGAAATCATTTATCTGTTTTACTGCCCCAGGAGCATCCCAGATTACTGGAATGAGACAAGAACAACCCATACCCTTCATGCTGGGTTTGACAAAGGCAGGAGGAGCTGTGGCACAGTCTCAGGCCTTACCTCCAGTACTGAGTGCCAGGGGGTGTTTGCTGAGGAAGGTTTGGAGTCTTGCTGTCAGTCCATTTTCAGGACCTGTATTTTCCTAAGACAACACAGCTTTAAAAAAGGTGACATGCAGAAGGGCTGCAGTGATTTTAACAACAGTCTACTTGGATAATCTGAGTAGTGTCAGAAATAAATTTTCAGTGTAAAGGAAAAGATCCCTGGCAATAAGGAAGAACTCATTTGTATTATTACTACCACACATTAGAATGGCTCCATAGCTTTTCTTAAAGCACACTGGAATGACCCCTAGATTGTGAAGGTTAGAAATCTCCTCAAATTTCAAAGCAGTAATTACTGGAAAAGAAATGCTGGATTCTTTCATTGCTACAGAGGCTGAGCAGAGTTTGCTGTAAAACAGTATTTTTCCAAAGCATTTTACATTCCAAAGGAACTTCTGAAAAGCACAAAACCAAAATGCAAACACAAACACTGGGTAAATGCCTCCTACAGCACATTCTGCCCATCCTGAATCTGAGCCTGAACCAACTGCAATGAATTGGGAGTTTTGCCATTCTCTGCTAAACCCATTTCTCTTGTGTGGAGTTCACTGGGGGCAGAAGTTGGTCACAAGATGTGGAGAGGAAAGCAGAGACCAAAGAGCTGCTGGAGGTTGTGTTACTGCTCAACAATGAGCTGAACAGCAGACAGAATTAAGAGTGAAATGATCCTGCCTGAGGGAAATAAATTAGCAACTCTAATTTTACATCCATTGCTAGGCTCTGATTTGTGCACTGCTTAGGGGGGAGTAATTACAGGCAGCTCTGAAAGCCCCTGCTCAATGCCTGGTGATGGTGAAAAAACAAAGGAAATGTATGGGATTCTCAGGGATGTAAAGCAACACTAAGCAGCTGTAAAAATCTGTGCTTGGCCACAAGCTTAATGCACTCTCAGATTGTATTTCCACCTTAAGAAGGACAGGTAGAACTATCATGGGTTAAAATAAAGGCAACAAGGATGATTAAAGACAGGACAGTTCCATGCTGGGAATAGTAGATGTCTCTCTTAAAAAAAGGAGAAGAATATGAGAGACATGAGAGATGTTTACAAAAATCCATTGAAACAGTAAGAATAAAAATGTATTTTTCACAGCTTCTCTTAGTTTTTCAATTACTGGGGAGCTTAAGGCATCCAAAGGAAGTGGTGGCACATAGCAGGAATTGGAAACACTTTGCCACAGGAGGCTGGGGATAGTAAAGACTTATATATGCTCAAAAGCCAGACAAACTAATGCTAAAAGAAACAAAGCTATTACTGCTTTGAAACATCAACCCCAGATTTAGAATGGCCTTGAGCCAAAATTGCAGACAGCTGGGAGAGCATTCTGAGGAAATATCCCTTGCTCTTACAAGCTTCCATCAAAGACGGGATATTAACCAGAATTCTGATTTGCATGTGTTGGGCTCCCTATCTGTTTTTTGTTTTCATTTTTTTCCTTGTGTATTTCCTTGTTTTGGATGTTTTTGTCTGACAACTCCTACATTCCAGAAAGGCAAGAGGAACCACTGAGTAGAGTGAACTGCTTGCTCATTGGAGTATTTCTCCTTTGGTTGAATGTCCTAACAAATCCATTGTCAAATTCAGTTTTCAAATAAAATTTATGTCCAATTCTTGCATTCACTTCAGCACCAAGATTTGTGAACATCTGGCACTCATTTCGTTCCAGTGCTGCAGACCCTTACTGAGAGCATGCAAACAGAATTTGGGGTCACTACCTCAACCTCAAGAAGGTTAAAAGTTGGAGAAGACACTAGAATGTATGAATTTTAAAATACTCACCTTCCTGGTCTTGTTGATGATGTAGCTTGTCCAGATCCAATTGCGTTTCAGGTGCCCATAAAAGCTGGAATCCAGACCTGCAGCTCCCAGCCCATCTCCAGGGATGGATCCATCATCAACCACCTCTCTGCTGCCCCTACCAGCAAGAGGAACAAAACCACAGGAATTACTTTGTACAGATTCCTTCCCAGTGCTCCTAACTGGTGTGTGTGCAATGTGCAGGACTTTCCCTTTGCCCTCCCAGTTCAAAGGTAATATTACACCATCAATTACATCCCAAACTGTTTCTTCCCTAAAGATGTTGCAGTCATGGCCAGCCTAACTGCAAGTAAACACCAGATATCCAATTTAAAAGATTTACTGACACACAGAGAGACTATGTGCAGAAGCTCAAGCAAGGATCAGTGGGTCCCTCAAGTCCATTATTTTTTTTAAGATAACTTGATATATCTACCTGCAACATGGAACTAACAGAAAATACTTTTAAACAGACTGTTTATTGAAACAGAATAGAATATTGACAGAGCTAAACCACAGTGCACAACACAATATAAAAAATTTAACTGGGGTTCTGCACGGCTGTCACAGGTTGTGAGCATGCAACCCTCCCAGGTATTCTGGGTGTGATTAGGCAGAAGATTAAATGCTCCAGAGATCACCGCCAGATCACAGTGCATATTAGAAATTAATCTGCAACCAATTACAGCCAAGTGAAGCACAAAGGGACAGAATTCAGAATGTGGCACTGGGGAGGTGCTGAAGCTACTTGAGATACCATGATGTAAAGCACAGGAACACAGAACCTTTGCATTTGTTATTCCTGGCATTCACTGTACTTGGGAAGCATTCCCTCCCAACTTTGCTCTCCTCAGGACTCTTGCATCACACACCTGTACTGCTCTGGAGGGAAAGCCCAATGTGTTTATCCCATCCCTCCAGCACAACAGCCTGCTTGGCAGCCAAGTTATTGAGCACACACCACAGAACTCCATCTCCCTTGGCTCAGTTCACCTCTGAACCCCACAGAACTCCCAGCTGAGATGTTGGAGTCTCAAGTGCTTTTGCTGTTGTGTGACATCCTCAACACCTGAGCAGTTTCTCCTGCCTGCCCTGCTGGTGGCAGGGGCTGAGGTGACCTACGTGGTGTACTCCAGCATGGCACATTTCCGCTCCAGGTTGTGCTTGTTCACTGCTGACTCCTGCTCCTTCTCCACATCCAGGGCGCTCTCCTCCCCTGCCAGGCTGCTCCTCTTTGTCCGAGGACAGCGGACAACTCCTGCACAGACAAAGGGGTTTCACTCTCTGTGACAACTCAGAACTCAACTTCTCTTCAACCCACCCTGCTCTGGCAAGCTGCTCCCACACAGTACTGTCATTTTTACCCCTTCTCAATACAACATGCCTGCTTCTCACAGAGAAGGGCAACTGTCAACTTTTATATTTCCAACAGGGCAGCAATGCTTTGCCATGAACCCAAGTGCATCACAACTTCACAGAATCATATGGACACAGCTCCCAACACGTTTTTTTGTGATGCACAGGACAACATTCCAAGACAGCAGAAGTGAAAAAACAGAGCCCGGCTCAAGTTTTAGGAAGGGAAGAGGAACTGTGGTGTGCCCAGGAGGGGCAGTGAGGCTGCTCAGGAGGTCCAGCAGTGCCATACCCAGGGGTGTGTTCAGGCAGACACACTGCAGATCAAACCAGAAGTTCTCCACGTCCTGCAGGGTGTTGAGGACGTAGCAGCGCCGCTCAAAGGGGCGGCTGCTCTGCGCCAGGTTGTAGTGCAGGTCACAGCTGGTGGTGTCCACAATGACAGCATTTCTCTTCATGTACACAAACACCTGCCAGACACAGCACAGCTCAGGCTGTAAACATCACTGAAACTGCCTGATGAGCAGGACACACCAGCTAGGTTAGGACTGGACAGTTTCCGTCTTTGCTGTTTTCAGCCACTGCTCTGATAAAGGCCACACCCATTCCCACACTATTGCACTGTATTCCCAAATTCCCTTGACAGCAACCCAGGAACTTCCTTTCTAGATTTAGAACAGTTTCTTTTCATCCTTGTGCACAGAATATTCCAAGTTTCCAGAGTGGCTATTTCCTGCAAGTCCTCACTTGGGATTTGCGTGTTTGGAAGCCTAATTACCTTTCTTATCCTCATAAAGTCTGGTCTGCTTTCTCCTTTGCAGGTGCTCTCTATCTAAAAAGATGCATATGAATCTCATTATTTTACTCTGATCAGTGTCTTTATTCTGTATCAGACATCCAAGCTTAACACCTTGATGGAAAAGAATGTGTCACACTCATTTTTCATTAAGTCTTGCCAGTCTAGGACCTCCTGGATCATTATTGTGTGCAGTGCTCAGCATTATACATGTCAGTAGTTCCCCTCCAGAGAGAGGTGAAAAATTATCTGCACAACTAACAGTGAGATTGAGTCTGGAGGTTTGCACATACATCTGAAACATCAGCACTTCCTTTAAGGTAATTATGAACCCCAGATCTTGAAAAATTCATAAAGAATAACTGCCTTTTAATTTTTTTTAATTACCTGGTCTTTGTCTTGAAACTTCTCTGTTGGGCCAAATTGCAGCAGCCCCATGTAACATAATCTCTGAAGGTTTTCTACCACTGAGAAGATGTACCTCCTGCAGCAATGGTAGGAGTGTTACAATTAGCAATCATGCAAACAGAAAAGTGATACCAGAAAATCCAACATTTTCATGCAGCAACCTGAGCTTTCAGCAAACCACTGAGTTATACAACTTCTGAAGTGGTATTGTTGCTTGAATTGTGAGCCTATGGAAAACATGTAGAACCCCAAGGGTCCAAATTTCTTTTCCTAAAATCACAAACCTAGTATTTTAGCCAAATATTATGCAAAATTTTGCTAGCAAAAAAAGAAAATTAGCCAGAAGTAACATATGTAAAAATGAATTAAATATGGTCAACAGCAGATCTGCAGACAATTTCATGTCATGTAAAGAAGACAAGAGTAAGAAAACATGACTGCTAAATACAGGCCTTTGTATGTGTATGTATGAAGAACTGGGCAATGATTCTTGGAGTTCAGGTTGTTTAAAATTACTGCTCCAAGAAACTGCTTTCAGTTGCTCAAAGCTTTGGCAGAGCAAAAAGTGCAGCATTTTCCATCCTGCATTCCTACATCTATGGTAAAATTCTGGCAGCTGCAGGAACCTCCTGCAAGATTTAGTTTCTGAGACAGTTTGTAAAAACTTAGCTTTGCCCACATTTAACTTCACTAAGATCTAATTAAATGCAGTTAAATGGGAGCTGGATTTTGGCAGGAGTTTTCTCTGGGGGTCAGAAAGATCAAGCCTAGAAATTTGGCTCAGTTAGAAGTTCTGGTGAATGGAGGCTGAAGAGACAGCTTGGTTATGTGTCATAGTGTTTTGCACCAACCCATCAGACGGAGCCTGCAGGTTTCAGAAAATGCCATCAATTCAGCTTCTAATTTCTGAGATTTCACAATAGGTTTGAAGCTGTAAACCTGGGCTCCCCAAGAGCCTTGGCTGCTGATACTGCCCAGCCCTGTTCCCTCACCTAAAGCACATTTGCAGGTTTGGAAAATGTCATATAAACCGCCAAACATTCACACATTGTCAGCAGTGACTTTCTGGGGAAAACTAGCATGGTGCTCTTGATTCCACACATTGAAATCACTTCAGTTTCCTCAGTCCAATCTCAAGTTTTACACCTCTTGGAAGAGAAATGGCAAACCATGGCAGACATGCCACGGAGAGTATGAGGGGAAACTGAATGTGTGAGAGGCAGGCGCTGGGAAATGTGGCACCCCTGGAAAGATTTATGAAGGACAGCAACACTTAGACCCTATTAAATTCTGAATTTAGCAGCAGTGAGGAGTGTGTTTTATATGGAAGCAACATCCTGCTGATGAGTTATGAAGGACAGAACCTCCCAGATCTCAAGCACTGCCTGACAGCACACATGAATATTGTTTATTAGTTTCTTATTACCTTCTATTTGGGAGAGAAAAATACAGTTTGGCACACTATCCCTTGAGGATTGATGATCCTTGTCTCAAGTGCCACAGTTCTCTTTGACACAAACAGGAAATAACTGAGAAAACAATCAACCAGCCACTGTTGGTTCCTCTCTTGAGCCACTTATTTTGACTCATCTGCTTACCTTTTGTAAAGGAGCTGCTGTCGGACTGGCCTTGGAAGAAATCTGATCAGAGTGTGCTTTTTTAGTGGATCATTTAAAATATCTTCCAGACCTTCCACCTAGAATTATTTTAGAAGTTAATCAAAATGCAAAATGTAACTAGCCCCTCAAGTATAAAGCTTTGCTACCAGAATTGTCTGCTAAAATATTTTCTAAGCAAACCTTACTGCTTTTGTAAAATGCTTAAACATTATTCTTGTTAATCAGTGAGGCAGAGGATTCAGTGAGATTATAAAATGCTCTTGGCAAAACACTATCTTAAGAATTTGCAGTACTACAGGGCTATACATTTTTTTTTTCAGTGAGCCTCTGAAAGCAACTACTTCTTCTGTAAAAGACTGAAGTGTCTCTTCTCCTCTCCAGGGTCTAGTTTTGCTAAAACAGATTAAGGGGATGTTTGTTCCAGCCTATAGCTACAGCTGACATCATCAGCCTTTGAAGAAAACAACAGAGCACTGTACCTTGTAGCTGACTTGTACAATCTGAACAAAGACTGAGAGAGGCAAGCAGAGGAGGATGTCACTGACAAGAGCCCATCCAGAGCCAAACTCCCTGTGCACGGGCAGGGGAGGGATGTAGCGCATCCACGACGAGTCGTCCACGTACACTGGAATGGAACAGTGCCTCAGACACATCAAACCCAAACCTTACACAGATTCTCACTGTCACTGCTCAAGAACAACACAACTGCCAGTTCAGTCTGAAAATCTAAAATGATCTGAAAATTCTCTAAACTCTTGATTTGCAAACCTTTCTGAAGTAGACTTTTATCTAGTTTTCAGTGTTGAACCATGGTAAGGTCTGTAGTAAAGTCAGGATGTGCTACTTCTTACCTGTTTGATTAGACAGATCTACTTCAGTCTCCTGTGCAGAGGTCTCAGGATTCCCCACAGTTGTCACAATTTCTAAGGTCCCATCTGGTTGTGCTTCAATTACAGCTGTATTCTCATCCAGCCCCTGAGTTTTCTCACCATCACTTCCTCCTTTTTGCCGTGTTTCATTTAAAGGGTGACCATAAACTAAGTACCAGAGGAACATGTGGACCATTCTTAAACGGGGCATTTTGGGAAGAAAGCCAAGAGAACGTCCAAGTCCTGGAACTGGAAGGGAAGAATAAAGACCAAATAGAAATAAAAAGAGGATTAGAGCAGGAGAAATATCTCCTTATGCAAAATTAATGTGAAGAAAACTGGAAGGAAGGATGGGCAGTTGAAAGTAAATGTAAGTTACTAATAGTAAAGAAGTAGTAGTAAATACAAATGCTCCAGTTCACAATTGTAAAAAACATAAGCAGCTAAGAAAACATTGGATAGTGAGACTGGTTTAATATACATCAAATTTTATTTCTATAGGAGAAGAAAAAAAGCTCCATGTATCTTAGGAGACATCTGAAAATTATTATTAATATTAACTGGGAAGGTGAAGGATGACAGAAACCCCAAAGCTGGCTGTACCTGTAACAGGGTGATAGTTCTTTAGGTGTGTTACGCCCATTTTCTCATCAGTTTTTCCTGCCCGACCATTATCAGCTTTACATGAGCTGTCTTGCATTTTTCCTGAATCAGAAACTGCCTCTTGCCCCTGGTTTTCTTCCTCACCATGGTCCTGGGACGTTGGTGTCTGGGGGGCTTTAATCCTGTAGTAAAACCACACAGCACTTAGGTACAAAATACGCAGAGTTCAGTTCCTGTTCTTCCCTGACTTCAGGAGGCATCAGCACATCGCCTCAGCTTTGTGCTTCCATTTCTATTTTGCTAAAGAAGAGGCTGTTTGTTTGGGTTTTTCTGCTTTCCTCTGCATGTTTTTGCACACCCAGAGCAGGCAGGTTCCCCAGGCAGGGCTGACTTGCCTGTTGGCGGTGCTGGAGTTGGAGATGCGGAATCGCACCTGCTCGATGGCGCTCTTCACCAGGGGATCGCCGGGGCTCACCGACGGGTGCACTACGAACTCCACCTGCCCACAGCAGCACAGCACAGACAAGAGGTGTTCATGGAGATACCGGCTCTTAATCATCATCTTAATCATCTTAATTATCTGAGATTAACAGTTAATTGGCAGTAGCCACAATGGATGAATCCTATGATGGTTTTAATCCTTCACAGAACATGAACACTTATGGATGAAAACTCCTGTTGCAACTTTGTATTAAGCAAGAGGTCAAAGTACATGGTCTTCATACCAATAAACTTCTACCAACCTGGGGTTGTGGGTTTTAAAAGCTGAAATATTTGAGAAACAAATACTTGTAAATATTAGGCCCAGAGGGATAAATGAAAAGTCAAGAGCTCATTAGGTGTAAGGCCAAGCTAACACATATTGCTGCTGAAAGCACACATACAATTCAGATTGCTAAGATTTTGTTTCTGCTCTGCACTAGTTATGCAGCAGCTAATTTTCAGTGGATTCAATTCCCTGCTTATGAGCATTTCACACTACAGTAAGTGACAAGTCTCAGCTCTACAGCCACAGACATCTGATTTCCATAAACCTCACTAACAGTAGACTTTTGTTTTAAAATAAAAAATCACATTGTATATATTTCAACGCAGAAGCTCACGAAGAATTTTTCATGGACTCTTGGCTTTCAAAAGGGGTTTAAACAGATTTTTGGTGCAGCCTGGCAGTGCAAGGAGAGAACCATGAAGCACAGAACTGATAAGCAGCAGAACCTCTTGGAAGGGAGATTCAGAGACTTTGATCTCTGGCCTGTTTCTTGGTCTCAATTATCTGCAGCCCAGTAATGGAAAGCAGTGACCTGGTTTCTCACAGTAGCTTAGTTGGACATGAAGCTTCTGGGCAGCTCCATTGTGGGTTCTGCTAGAAGAAGTGAAGTCACCCCTGCATTCCAGCAGAAGGCCCAGGGCACAGAGAGAAATGAGGTGAGGGCTGTGCTGTGCTCTCACCTTTTTGCTGATGCCGTCCTGGATGACCGTGGTGCGGTAGAGCCGGAGGAGCCCGTCCCGCGCCAGCCTCTGCACCAGCCGCACGATGGACTTCTTGCAGCACTTGGTGGAGACACCTTCTTGCTTCTCTTGATCCATGACCATCTTCTGAAGTCTAAAAGATGCCAAAGATACCTTCATTTTAAGGCCAGCAAGACTCCAAACTGCCTAAGTGGTTTGTTAGAGGATGTGGGGTAAATGGCAATTTCTTTCCCTACTTCTAACAGTCCCTGCTCCCTATTCCCTTTTGCTGGAGATAACTGGGAACTTTGTTTTACATTTCAGCTCTATTTTCCCTCTACTCAAGCTTTTCCTTGTCAGGGGAGAACTGCTGTTCTGACAACAGCAAATTCTCAGTGCCTGATTGCCCAGTGCATGGCTACAATGCAATTACCAATGCAGGCTCCCTAAGGTGAGGAGAATCTACAGCTTTGTTAGGTGGTGATTTAACAAATGCAGTCAGTTCCTGCAGTTTGTGAGCTCAGTTCAGCTGGAGGCAGAAGGGGTTTATTGAAGGGTTTCAGAGCACAGAAATGACTCCTGCACTCACAACATAGACACAGACACACATATCCCACCACGTGAAGCCAGCTCCCTTCTCCCTTCTTCCCTTGCCTCAGCTGGCAGGGCTGTGCTCACACCTTCCTCTCCCCATGCCTGTTCCCATGCACTTTCCCACAAATGTTCCAGGTCCTAATTCTGGGCTCCTTCAGTCCTGGGCAATCAATTCTGAAAAAGTCCTGGGAGATAATAAGGGAATGAAGCAATAACTGAATGTACACATGGACTTCAACTGTCCCAAAAGATTACCACATCCTGGTAATTAACAAATGGAAGGCAAACACCAGTAAATTTTCTTGGCAGAGACTGGGGAGGGACAGAACTTCCACTGACTCTGAGGAACCTCTGAGGAACCTGTTGGCAGCACTGAAGGGGCAGCAGAGACCTGAAATATCTTCCAAGCCTGCACTTGGATGTGACTCAATCAATCACTGATGAGGCTGGTGCCAGATGAGGTTCTAATTTTATAACACTCTGCAATTGAACAAGGTGACAGGTTTCAAAATTCTCAGACCAGAGGAAAGATCATGATTTCTGACTAAATTCCTACACGAAGCAGTCCTGGGTATACTGACATGCCAGGATCTTCTGTGCTGACACAGAAGATGGATGGTGCAATCCTATTTTGACAACCTAGAACTGCCAGTTTAGGATCCAGGAGAGCACTGGAGTTTCCATTTCTTTTTGGAGATGAAATCTTAAACAGCTGAAAGACATTTTAACATTTAGGGAAGTATCTCCAGCTCAGGTAAGGTGCCAAGAGAAGACATAACCACACCACATAAAACTGCACTGAAAAGCAAACTTGGAGGCTAGGATGCCAATGACCAGTGGTGAGTGACATGAAGACCTGAGTCTCTCCAGCCCACACAGAATAACACATGAACAAGTTTTGAAACCTTGCAGAGATAAAACTGATGTAGATGCAAGAATCCTGCAGCAGGGAAGTGCTGTACCTTACAATGTGGCCCCAAGTCTGGCACACTGTGAATGGACAAGTCCTTTGACCTGTACTTATGAGACATATAATGAATGAAAGCACTCTTCTGTAATTATCTGCATGGAACTATTGTTGCTTCCAAACAGCTGATTAAGATTCAACCCCCCACATTGTCTTGGGTTCAGTGCAAGATGTATTCTATTTCCTATCTGTTGAAACTGGCTGGGGAGGTGTTTCTTTCCTCATGGCTCCAGGGAGAGGGCAGTGTGTTCTGTCAATGGCCATGTGTTCTGTCAATGGGCAGCTGTTAAACCCAGCTGGGGCAGTGTTCTTTAGCTCTTCTTTATCTACCAAACATCCTCCCTCCAGGGGATCTCTGCTGTCCATGGGCCATCGAGGCTCACTGCAGGGCTGATACAATTCCATCACCCCATGGGAGATGCTGCACCCAGCAGGAAGAGCCCAGCATTCCCACCTGGATAAAAGCTGAGATCAGAACACAGCACAGCCTGTGTGCACTGCATTCCCAGAGGAAGAGCAGACCCATCTCAGCACCCCTGGACCCTTCTACAGGATCATCTCTGCTCCAGCAGAACCACATCTGTCACTGCAGGAGGACTTAACTGGACTGCTGCCAACACCCTGACCAACAGGGTGGCAGGCTGTGTTAACTCTGTCAGTGGTTTTTCCCTTTTTTTGTTAGTTTGCTTTTATGTACTACTACATTTTTTTTATATTCCTGGTAAAGAACTGCTATTCCTATTCCCATATCTTTACCTGAAAGCCCCTTAATTTCAAAATTATAATAATTCAGAGGGAGGGGGTTTATATCCTCCATTCCATGGGAAGCTCCAGCTTTTCCCTGGCAGACCCCTGTTTTTCCCAACTGAGACACCCCCTCCCTGTGCCAGCCTCCATCCGCACAGCAGTGGTGGCAGCAGGGCCAAGCAGAGGCGTTGAGGAGCAGCCCCAGTGCTCCCCCGTGCCCTGGCTCACGTGAAGATGCTCTCGATGAGGCGCAGGTTGCGCACGGCCTCCACGATGAGGTTGCGGCGCTTCAGCAGCCTGTAGGTCTCGTGGGGCCTCTCCGCTGCCACGGCCCGGGAACGCTTCTCCTTCCTGGGGCCACAGGGCTTCTGGGGACAGCACAGCAGAGCAAAGGGACATCAACCAGCCAGTGCTGCGGCCCAGCGGGGCTCCTCACACGGCAGCAGCTGAGCAACTCCCGGTTGGGATGGGTTTATTTACAAATAACTACTCCAATGAAGATTCTCTCTTTCTTTCTTTCTCTTTTATCTCCCCTTCCCAGGAAGGCAGACAGTGTGTGCTGCATTAAGCTATGACATGCATTCAGTCAACACAGAATTGGGAGAGCACCAGGAAACTAACCTAGAACTCTATTGTGGATATCTACCCTCCTATTTCCTGGAAAAATATTCACTTACACCTACAGTGGAGTGCAGCCAAAATACGAATATACTTTGAAATTAATTAAAAAAAAAACCCAAAACAATTTGATAAATAAATACAAAAAACTCTAGTTTGAAGTCTTGCTATTACAGCACAAAACTTAGCTCAGACAGCTGTACCAACAAGAAGATATTAAGACATCCTTACCTTAGGATCTTCAAGTCTGACTTCTTCCACCACAGCCACATCTCCATCTTCATCCGTGGGATGAGCACAGGTAGAAACACTGGACTCCTGCTTTAGGGTTCCCAAAGTAGAACTATCCCCTGTAATGTTGTCTGGGAGCTCCTCAGGATCTTCAAGAATTTGAGGGGAAGGCTGCTTCTTCCCCTGAGCCTTCACAGCTGTTGGCTTTGAGCCTGGTTTGAGAGCAAAAAGCCTTGTAATTGCTCTGCTCGCCCTGTTCAGCTTTCTCTCTAAGAGCATTCTCCCATCCACCCCAGTAGCTGCACTTAAAAGCATTCTGCTACACTTTTCACATATTCTGCTCTGCTGGAAGCAGTGGCTTGACCCTGAAAGACTGCATTCAGCCACCAAAACTAAGTTTTAAAAAAGTGAACTCTCCGTCATCAAATAATTCTTTCCATGCAGAAACCTTTTCACAGCTTGGAAAGCCATGAAGGGCTTATCCAGAAACTGCTGAAAAAAGAAGAGTTTCTAGCTCAAAGATTCTCAAGTTCTGCTGGAAATGTGACTTTTCTGACTCAAAGTACAACGAGAATAAGAATTTAGTATTACTCCAAAGATAATCTACACAGAAAAAGAGTTCTTCTCTCTTCCCTTGGAGTTTATCAGAGAAGTTGTAGGAACATTGAAATAGGTAAAAAAATATTAAGTACTCCCCCCTCTGCTCACATCTTTTTAAATATGTCCCTCAAACGCTGGTAGCTTTCACACTAAGATGTTTCAAATAACTAAAGAAAAAGCTGATGTAACTTTGTTCAGGGGACAAGACGTTTTTGTTACAAAATGCTCAGGTGAGTAAGGCTGTGGGTCAAATCATCCCAACCCTGAATATCCAAGGAGCACAGTGTGTGAGCTCAGGGAAAAGTGCAGACATGGCATGGGGTCAGGGTGGCAGCACAAACACTACTGGGACACAGACACCATGCCACACTTCACCCTGAGCATCTCCAGAGCTTACCACACTTGGTGTTCCAATCCATAACAGTTTGGGGGAAAGCAGGGAAATAACCAAATAGGCTTAAAAATAAATATGTGACCGAAAACCATAATGGAAGCTAGTAACCTTATTTGTTCTTTAATAAAATGATCCATAAGGAAAATGCAGGTACCTTTGGCTGGTGTTGTCTGGTGGACATCATCTTGGACACGTGATTTCAGCGGAGAACCAGAGCTGGCCTTCTGACCTTTTCCTCTCTTCTTCCTGTCCTTCCTTTCCTCACTGTCAGATTCTGAGGCCACAGTCTCCTCTTCTCCAGGAGATGCATCTTCCACAGGTGGGGATTCTTCTGGCACCAGAGCCAAAGTAACTGTAGCCAGCTGCTCACTCCTGGCCTTCTCCCTCTCAAACTGACGGTTTAAATCACTCTCCTCTGCAAAAATGTAGGAAACGTACTTTGTGGTCCTTTGCCGACCTTCATCCTCCATAAAACCCTAAGGAAACAGTTGGAATATTATTTTACTACTTTGCTTTTCCATTCTATCAGTGTTCCCCAGCATCAACCAACAATGGGAAAATGTTCTCAGTGTTATTCCCCCACATCAAAAGATACCATGTTATTCTTTTTTTCTAAGTAATAAAAATGTCCCTAATCTTCACAGAGAGAAATCAAAAGGAATTCTGTGCTTGTAAAATAAAAAAGTCTGCACTAGCAGTGTACTAGAAACAAACTCCTATGGTGTGTGGGGTGGAGAAAAGTCTGAGGAAGAACAAACAGTGTGTAGTCAGAGTGGAAATCAATTACTTCAGAACAAAAATGTTTGTGAAATCAGGGCACTGCAGCCCTCTGAGTGACCCAGACTTCAGTGGAAGTGCTGCTGCCCTGTCTTCTACAACAGGAGCTCTCAAGGATCTACAAACTCACACACTTCACCAATCAATAAGGGAAGATTTTGTTTTCAAAGCTGACTGGGGAAAATATGTATGGCTATTCCAATGGTTTACACAGTTTGTTTTTAAATCTATAGAACTTTTTATTGAAAGACAAGACTTTTGTAAAAAGATTCCCAGTTGAGGGAAAATGACAATTATCCTGCCTTTATGGAAAGGGACCACTGGGTGCAGGCAAGACATGACAGCTCGATTTATCTTGTGAAATTAAAAAAACTTTGAAATATTTGGAAATAGGTTCGATCATCATGACTCCTAGAGAAGTAACTGTTTTGCTCCAGAACTTCCTGGTATTTTCAAAGGGCAAGTAGATCAATGATTTTACATGGACAGAGAGGGTCTTTCCTTCAGTGCTCTGATTAGAGCAGGTTACCATCCTAATATTGAACCCTTGCCTGACACACCTTTTACTCAACTGAAATAATTCTCTTTTCAATCTTACTGGGACTCTCCCACTGCCATTCTCAAATCTCTGCTGTTTCTAATGTTTGGGGTTAAGAATGTTATTCCCAGAGTAACCAAAGTTGTACCTTCAGTTTCAATAAGTATCTGAATTATTTTATTTTAGCCTTACCTTGACAACTTTGTACCTGTCCAGAAGACGACAGAGCATTCTGGCTTCCAGCTTCCCCACATTCATAGCCAGGCGAAGTTCTGCCTGAGAAATACCTTTGGTTCCTCTACTTTCAACTGTTGCAGAAAGGAAAACAGAAAAAAAAATCTCAGAGAAATAATCTGACTGCATTATATATATTTTTTTCCATATACATTAATATTTCCCGAAAAACAGCATATGCCAGAATATTAAATTTAAGATTCCCCACTAACTAAAGCCATTTTTACAGACACATAAAATATTCAGCCAAATACTGTCATAAACCACAATTTTACATGAAGCAGTGCCCAGCAGAATGAAGTATGGAGGTGACAGCTTCAGATTAGAAGCATGGATGATTTTTTTCCCTGGCAGCTTTCCACAGTTAGATATTCATTTCTCCATTTGGAAAGGAAAAGAGACAGGAGAATAAGGAACACTGTTTGCTTCATCTTTTCTCATCCCATCACGACATCCTGTTTCTGCTGGGTGGTACTGAATGGTTGCTCAGCTTCCAAGAAGGGCTAACAGGTGGCAGCACCTCCAGTCTAATCTGGACATACAGCTCATTCTGCTATGAAAAACTGACACTTTCTGATACAAAAGCAACCAGAGTGTAAAAACACCTGCAATACACACTTTTATATTATACACTTTTATACAAGGACTAAGGAGGTAATGGGAAAACTCTTCAGATGTCTTACATCACCTACTTAGCTGATAAGCCTGGGTGAGCATATCCCTTTCATAAACAATATCCACAGGCTGAACAACTTTTGTGATGATCTCTTCATCATCATCATGATAATCTTCCATTTTCTTCCGAAATTCCTTCAGCAGCTTAAGGCAACGGACCATGACATCAGTCCCTGCAAAAAATGAGTGTTAGTAACAACTCCTAACTAAGTGCAGCGGGTGTGCACAGCTTTAAACAACTTTCTTTCTTTCAGCAACATGAAGAAGTAGCAGTGCAATGAGGAACAAATGACTAAAGAGAGGTGGGTATTTCTAGGAAAGGTTTGCAAGAGCTTTTCCCTTTGTATGAATCTGGCAATCAGGTGAATTTTTGAGGTGCTCCAAACCTTCATGTTTGTGAATGTGTGCCAATGCTAGGACTGTCCCGTAGGAGAAACTTCCACAGCATAAATAAATCAATGGAGGGATTAAGTGTTAATCCCCAGAATTACAACTGGAGAACACGTATCTGACTGGGAGATCACTCATTGGGTATAAAACCATTTCTTTTTACAAGGACAGAACATGCTGCTGCCCACCAGCCGCAAAATTCTTGCAGATGATTTCATTTCACATCTTGGTATGTTCCTCTCTATCAGCTGTGCTGTGGGAACTCTCCACTCACTGGGACCTCCCAGCAAAGGGCAGAGTGAGGACAGATGGCTGCAGGAGAGCTGAGCTCCTGCTGGACCAGCTCACACCAGTGGTAACTCCAACTGGGTTACTGGACCCTGCCACCTTGGCAAGTGGCAGTGATTCAGCATTGCTGCTGCAGCAGCCAGTTCATCCTGCAGCAGTGGGGAGAACATCTCCAGCCATCCCTGCTCCTCTGCTACACACTGCTGTGAAAAGGCCAGGCAAGGCTTTAGCTGGAATCACCAAGGTTTCAGCTGATGAATTTTATCTTGTGTTTATATATCTGAGCAGTTACTGATGCCCAGCTGACACAAAGTTAACCCACAGTCACTTCACCATGTCACTGTGCTCCAGGCCACAAGATTCCATCATTTTCCCTTGAGCTGAATCCTTTCCCCAGGATGCTGCTTAGGATTTAAGTGCTCACATTTTGGTAGGGTTGCAAGCACTGTTATTATATCCATTGTATTTCTACAGCCCATTAATTTTCACTGGAAGCAGTATTTGAAAAAATAAACAAAAGAACTCCCCATAGAAAATAAATCCCCCAAAACAAACCAATGCCGTTTCCTTTAGCTCCTGCTGCCTAATAATGTTCTTCCCACAGCAGATGCTCTGGCTTCATCCTCAGTGTGTCCCACATATTTCTATCTTCTTTCCTGTATAACTCCAGAGATTAAACTATCTTGATCTCTGCTGAAAATCAGCTATTATTAATTCATCCTCCTTTAATACCTCGTGGTTTTAAGGCACTTTTGTGGATTTTCAGCTTTTACATCTGTAAGATGGAATTATCATTCAAGTGAAAGATTCATCAAGTGGCATTTTTCCCAACCAACTTAAGCAGCAAATGCAGCTGCTGTTCTGCCAATCTCTGACAGAGCATAAAACACCCGTGCCTTGGGGGCTGCCACTAGGTTTATAAGTGGACTTTATTTTCTTGTCTTCTAAGTAATACCTTAATTGGAAGTTAAATGCTTTTACTACTGCCTATAAACTGTTTAGGAGTGCTGTCTAGTCATTTGGGTTTTATTTCCCAGTGTTTGCAGCTCATTAGAACACCCCTGAAAGACCTGAGTCATTTCTCTCTCAGCCATGTCTGATCCTGTACCTACTTTTGGCCTCTCCTTCTCTTTGTTCAGAATACACTCTCCCTACAGAGAATTTCCTATCTCCAGACTTAAATCATTTGAAGGAATTTGTCTTATTGAGAGTCTTAATCCATCTCCATGTAATCTGCAACAAACTCTTTTTTGTCTTCTGGAATTTTTCATGGTTTTATTGGCTCTTTCACTTGCTCCTTTAAGACTACTCCTATTCACAAAGACTGTAATTTACAATGTTTAGTTCATATCTGATTTTTTTTTTTTCCTCACAGTTCATTATATCTCTAAACTAGACACTGTTCACCTTTCAGAACTATTTTCTTTTTAATCCAACAACTTTGCCTCTTAGGATTTTCTGTGATTAAGGATTTGGTTTAGATTTCCATCAGGAATTGCATTAATTCCATTGGTGGTACTATCCTTCCTCATACTTTCCATTATTATTTCTTGTAGTTTTTTCTCTGTGCAAGTTTTATCTGTATCTTTTTCTGAGAACAATTGTTTTCTTTTGCTCCCTTTCCTCATGCAGTCCTGCTCTTCCTTGTCTTTCCACCACATGTTTGGAAGCTATCAGCAGTTCTTGAGAACCAATTAAATTTGCATTCAAAGCTGGTTATGCATTAAACCATCCCTCAGCAGACTGTGGCTTTTTTGGATAGCAGTTTTTGGGTATCTCACTTAGCTCAACCCTGATATCAGCTTAGATGGTGAGAGCTAATAATGCTAGGGGTGTGGGTTTGATACTGTATAGGCCATTCACTGAAGAGCTGGGCTCAATGGTCCTTGGAGGTCCCCTCAAACTCAGAAAATTCTGTGTTCTGTGAACTCCAAGTGCTGTAAGACCTTACTTCCATAATTTAATACGAAACTTTTCAGAGCTTTGCATTCTCACGACTTTCAGGAAAAGCCATAACCAAGAATGGTCTGGATTTTCACTGACTTCATAATGAGCCTTCTTTTCAAGTTAATGTTTTGTATCTTTTTGTCAAGTTCATTGATTTGTCATTTAACCTGAAAGGTCAGCAGACTGCTTTGTTCCTACTCTGTATTGGCTTGAGCAGTCTCATCAGGTCCCAAGACCACAGCTTGCATTGATATCCAACAAACTTGATTACATTAATTTCTCAAAAATCAGTAACAAATGCTTAATTCAAGTGGGCTACAGCATTTTAACTTTAGTTGCATATTTATCTACATAACTGCATGGACATATTTTTTACTTACACCTCTTTTAAATTAAGATCTGAAGCTCATAGATAGAATTGCACTAATGTAATCACACATAAAGAGAGCAAAACCACTGTTCCAGTCACCTTTCTTTGTCTTGTAGGGTCCTCCATTGGGGTTTATGTCTTGCAAGGGGACAGACACGACCTTGGCCAGGCCAGCATTCATCATGTACTGATAGAGACGTTTGAAGGTTTTCTCACAAAGGCCCTGATGCAAACAGAAATAGCAAAAGTCACTGCAGCCCAAAAGCTTCACCTGCTGCTGACTGGAATCAAAGGCATTCATACTACCTCTTCTTACAACACAGTATTTTGGGGGTAGGATATCCATAAGAAACTTAAGAGCCTTTTAGTGCAGAACCTGAGAAGTTCCTGAGTGTGTTGTATCCTTCCAACTCTGCCATCCACACAAACAGCAGCAGTGGAAAAGTAAGAACTGCATCATAACATCCATTGACAAAACATTTCTGAGGCTGTGGTTGGAACAGAACAGCTTGATCTGGTAGGTTTTAAAGATCTTTCTTTTGATATCCTAGCCCAGAATTTTGTGCAACTTTAGAAGCAGGCAGTATGAATGAGTGCCTTTGATACTCAGCATCTTGATTCTACTGAGTGGGAATTTGAAAGACTAATTCATCTCACCAGTTCTTCCCTCAAGTTTCCCAATGTATCCATCTGGTTTGAACGAGCACTTAGCATACTGGAGAGCTTCTCCATCAGAATATCATATTTGCTCCTCCTAACCAAAAAAGAAAATTATTTTACATGTAAGTATGCATATAACTTCATAAACATGAATTGTAGCTCTAGAAACTGTCAGTCACTAGAGAAAGTATGCTAAGTGTTCTTAGATTGGTTTAGGAATTCTAGTTTTCTTTTCCTCCTGTGAATAGCACATGAGATAATTTGTCTCTAAGAAAAGACATCAATGAGCAAACAATGACTAAGCCCAAGCTGTTACTTCACTGGCAACCCACAGAAGCACAAGTTCTAATCATAAACAAGACAGGAAAACAAAACAAAAAAATCTACTACAAATGTGTTTAAGTGAAAACAGTCAAAATTAACGGAATGATTAGTGCTACCAAAAGAAGAGTTATGTTTATGTAGGCAGGTGATAGGCACTAGAAGAACCTGCTGTTTACAGCTCCAAGGCAAGTTTTAAAGTGTCCGACATTTGGAAGAGAAGTTAATAAATTGGAAAGCGTCAATTCCAGGAAACTCTGATGGTTCTGTGACAACAGAACAATCCCTCATCAGAGTAAAAGGTCAAAGTGTACCCAGGAGACCCTTAAGCCATACCTATCCACATGGAAGCGAGTGAGGAGCAGCAGGATGGAGTGCTGCTGTGCTCCACTCGGCAGGCGGATGACGTGCGACTGCATCGTTATCAGACCACTTCTGTCCAACACTCTCCTGTGATAATGGAGCTTGCCAGCATCCACTCTAAAGAAAAGATGGCAAGATATCCATAGGAACAGGAACTTCTGCAAACAATTTCTTACTTTACCTATATTACCCGTAGCCTTAGTGACACATGCTAATTTTCAAAGTGACTCAAAACTCAAAGTTTGGAAGTGCCACAATTAAGAAAATCTGTGAAATTTATTTTCACAGTTAATTCAAATTAACAGAGAAATACTTCTGATTTTAACCTAGAGCCTTTAGGCACAGAGTGTTATGACATGGTTTGATGAGAGGGTTGAATCAGCACTGTATCCCCACGCCCTCCTTTTCCATCCAGTCTAACTCATGGCTGTGCTGCAGCCACTGCCCTCCTTGTAACAGCTCTAGGATTCATTTCCTTCCTTGGTGAGCTGGCCTGGGCCACCAAACTGGCAGAAAAGCATCCATAAAAGCTTTCCCCTCTGTCCCCAACATCTTAGTTACCTACAAGTGGCAAAGTGGCAAAAAAGTGGCAAAAAACAATGCCAGGTGATCTGCAAGCTACAACCCACTCATGTCCTAAAAGCAGTGAATCCTTACAGCAATGCTCTAAGGATATTCTCCAGAACTTCAGGACACATCCAGAAGTCCTCTGAGAAGGTGTGTAATGCTCTTCCATCAGCAAAATACATGGCCTAGTTTGGGAGCTGGTAACTCAAGATCCCACTCAATGGAGGAGACACCACACAGGGAAATGCTGGGGACAAAAGGTGACCATCCAAGAATCCCTTCAGAGCTGGGGTAAGATACTTGGACAGCAATTTAGAAAAGGAAATGAAAATCATTTTTCCACCCCCCAAAAAAAGTTATTTAGAGAAACCAAGAACTTCTACAAATTAGAAACCTGTGTATTGACACACCAGACAAATTTCTGGCTCTCTGAGAAAATATCAGGAAGGATAAATGAACTCAAGGATGAGACCAGTACAGCTCTACCAAACAGGCTCCCAGAACCAAGCACTCCTGGTAGTGAGAATGGAACACTACAGTACAGATGAGAGCTCAAATATTCACAGGAATACCTAAAAACAACCTTAGATTTAATTCTCAGAGCAAGATACAAACTTACTTGAAGGCCCCACTGTGAAGGTCCCTCTGGAGCTCTCCCTGCCACCGAGCTCGGCCCAAACGCTCCAGAATGCAGTAGGAAAAGTCAGGGAGCTTCAGGTCAGGGTCTCCCTCCCAGCCTATTAAAGCTCTGTAACGCTGCTCTTGGGAAGCAACAATGACTAATTTCTGTCCCCACCTAAGAAACAGAAGGGAAAGTAATGTATTGTTATTGGCTCCATAAAAACAGAGAGATCAATCCCTTTCTCTCCTCAAACACCATTCTTGATACAATCTGTACAAACTGAGTACGGGCTAAATTTTAGAACTTAGAAGTATTTTAATGCCAGATATAAGGATTTCACTCACTTTTCAACAGCTTCTTTGTAAGTATAACAAGGCTGCAAATCCTTCTTCCTTATTTGATCAGTGATATCTACTCTCTCTTTAAAATACTGGCAGGAACCTTGTATGCCATCTTTGTTATCCAAAATCATGTGGATAGGATAAATATCATCTGAAGAAATAGGATCTCTTTTGGATTCCAATATTCCTGTTTCAAGGTCTATTTCTTCATATCTGAAATAAAAGCAAAGAGCCGATATTTAACCAAGCAAGGAGAAATACAAGATTGCCACAAACAATGCTGATACCTCTAGGAAGTGTCTTTGAAAAATGAAACTCCTTTGAAAACTCCTAACTGGAAAAATATGAAGAGCAGAGCTGCACTCCTCAAGCATGAGCAAACCCTTCCAGCACTTCATGCAGAGTGCAGGAGGGAGAAAGAGGGAGAAGCATTATTTAATCTTTGAAATGTCAAAGATATGGTGGGAATAAGAAAAGTAGTGGGAATAAGAAACATACAGTTCACAGGTAAGGAAAATGACAGGTACACCCACTCTGCTGACCAGGCCACATAAATTCTGCCTGTACCTAAGTAGCAAGCACTACATACATTTGAATGGAAATCAAGTCAGGACTCATATAAAGGTCTCCTAAATTACAGAATAATCAAAATTGGAAGAGTGTGTTAAGTTATCCAGCCACCCACCAGCACAACCACTGTGACCCCTAAACCCCATCACCCATGCCAGATCCTGAACACCCCCAGGCATGGTGCCCCCGCCACCTCCCTGGGCAACCCACTCCAATGCCTCACTGCCCGAACGGTGAAAATTTATAATATCTGAACAGCAGCTCAGAGCCACTCTCGGCCCTGCCCGCTGTCACCGGCTACCGAAGCGCTGCTGCAGCAGAGCCGGGGCGAGAAGGGGCAGCCCGGCAACCGGGCCGGGTTTAGCGGGCAGTGAGCCCGGGATTAGCCCCTCAGCCAGGCCGGGTTTAGCGGGCAGTGAGTCCGGGATTAGCCCCTCAACCAGGCCGGGTTTAACCGGCAATGAGTCCGGGATTAGCCCCTCAGCCAGGCCGGGTTTAGCGGGCAGTGAGTCCGGGATTAGCCCCTCAGACAGGCCGGGTTTAGCGGGCAGTGAGTCCGGGATTAGCCCCTCAGACAGGCCGGGTTTAGCGGGCAGTGAGTCCGGGATTAGCCCCTCAGCCAGGCCGGGTTTAACCGGCAATGAGTCCGGGATTAGCCCCTCAGCCAGGCCGGGTTTAGCTCGGCGACCAGGCCCGGGTTTAGCCTGGTAGTGGGGCCGGGTTTAGCCCGGCGACCAAGCCCGTGTTTCTGCCAGTAACCAGCCCCGGGTTCTCCGGCGAGAAGGGGCCGCTCCGCCCCGCTCGCTGCCCTCACCGGTCGTGCAGGCGGAGCGGCGGGCGCGGCCGGGGCAGGAGGTAGAAGCGCACGTCGGGCTGGGCGCTGAGCGCGGCCCAGAGCAGCTGCTGCGTGTCGGGCTCCAGCGGCAGCGGGAAGGGCGGCGAGCGGGCGGCCAGGCGCTGCCAGAGCGCGGCCGCGGTGATGCCGTCCAGCCCCTCCAGGGCCACCTCGTCCAGCAGCGCCCACAGCGGCTCCATGGCCTCCATGCCCGCCGCCGCTTCCGGGCCCGCGGCGCGCAGGAACTGACGGCGGCGGGGCGCGACCGTCACCACGGAGACCGAGCAACAGCCCCGGCCCGGCACGGCACGGCCCGGCACGGCGGGGTTGTGTTTGTCCGGGGCCGTGTCTGCCCGGGGACTGTGTCTTGGGTGCGTGTCCGGGGACTCTGCCTCGGGAACTGCGTCCGTCCGGGGTCTCTTTCCCGGTCCGTATGCGTCCGGGATCTCTGTCCGGGGGTCAGTGTCCGTCCCGGGTCCGTGTCCATCTGGGGGCTGTGTCCGGGGTTGTTGTCCTCTGGGGGCTCTGTCCGGGGTCTCTTCCCGGTGTCAGTGTCCATCTGGGGCCTCTGTCCCGGGTCCGTGTCCGTCACGGGGCTCTGTCCGAGGTCTGTGTCCACCCAGGGCCTCTGTCTGGTGGGTCCGTGTCTGTGTCCACCTGGGGCTGTGTCCGGAGACTCTATCCCGAGTCCACGTCCATCTGTGGGGGCTCTGTCCCGATCCGTGTCCCCGTGTCCTTTCGGGCTGTGCCCGGGGCTCTGTCCCGGTCCCTGTCCCTCTGGGGCTCTGTCCCGGTCCCTCCGGGCTGTGCCCGGGGCTCTGTCCCGGTCCGTGTCCCTCTGGGGCTCTGTCCCGGTCCCTCCGGGCTGTGCCCGGGGCTCTGTCCCGGTCCCTGTCCCTCTGGGGCTCTGTCCCGGTCCCTGTCCCTCGGGACTGTGCCCGGGTTCTGTCCCGGTCCGTGTCCCTCTGGGGCTCTGTCCCGGTCCCTCCGGGCTGTGCCCGGGGCTCTGTCCCGGTCCGTGTCCCTCTGGGGCTCTGTCCCGGTCCGTGTCCCTCTGGGGCTCTGTCCCGGTCCCTCCGGGCTGTGCCCGGGGCTCTGTCCCGGTCCGTGTCCCTCTGGGGCTCTGTCCCGGTCCGTGTCCCTCTGGGGCTCTGTCCCGGTCCGTGTCCCTCTGGGGCTCTGTCCCGGTCCGTGTCCCTCAGGGGGTCTGTCCCGGTCTGTGTCCCTCTGGGGCTCTGTCCCGGTCCCTCGGGGCTGTGCCCGGGGCTCTGTCCCGGTCCCTGTCCCTCTGGGGCTCTGTCCCGGTCCCTCCGGGCTGTGCCCGGGGCTCTGTCCCGGTCTGTGTCCCTCTGGGGCTCTGTCCCGGTCCCTCCGGGCTGTGCCCGGGGCTCTGTCCCGGTCTGTGTCCCTCTGGGGCTCTGTCCCGGTCCCTCCGGGCTGTGCCCAGGGCTCCCCCGCGCTCCCCGCTCCGCAGAGCGGGCCGGGGCCGGGCTCTGGCAGAGCTGCCCTGCGGTCGGGAAGAGACACCAGCCGCGGTTCTCTCCTTGGTACAGAGCTCAAGAAAACGTGCTGCTGGCACATTTAAACTCCTGAGAGGGTAAGAGCACACCCTGGCACAACTTGCGGCAGTGGTGTGGTGAGGATTGCTGGAAAAATTCAGATTTCCTGAATGGCAAGCCAGGTAAAATCTTTATTAAACACTTGAAATATATACAGGCTCAGCAGTGAGTTAACTGTAGGATGAACTGACCTAACGAGTCGTAGCAGCTCAGACAATTCCTTCCACAGCCGGGCTTTGGGCAGAGCTCCTCTGCTGTGCCCCAGGGTTGTCTTGCTTGCCAGGTCTGGCATTATAAACTTGTTATAGCATATGCCTGCTACTTTTAGTGTTTTTTGGTTCTTCAGTAGATTGTGAAGGGTTCTGAAAAATAAGTAAAACAGCTACTGTTTCCTCTGTTCTTCAGGAGCTTTATTTACAGCCCTGACAGCTTTATGCATGGTTGAAGGAGGAATGTTTTTCTGTTTATAGCTTCTCATCTATTGAGGGTGCAAAACCAGTGGTACTCCAGAATAAATCATTCAGCATGACCATTATGTTCTCATTTCAGGTTTATGTTAAGACATGGTGACTGACTTTGATGAAAAACATGACGAATATTTAATATCCCTTCAGCAGAGAAACCGGTAAGATTCGCATTTGGGTATGAAATATTTGTTGTATCAAATAGCAGCAGCTGTGATGGAAAGTCCAACTTGCTGTGCCTTAAAACATCCAGGAGTTTCTCTCTTCTTCCCTTTGTTTGCTAAAAGTTCTTATTTCGAGAGGAGATCACAATGTTTCTTCAGCATTTAAAATATAAATACATTTATTAAGCTACTTTTTTCACAGCTGACAGGGAAGATTTTTGTTTAAGAGAGCAAGAGGTTTAGATTCAGAAGTAACTGGCAGCTCATGCTGTGTGAGGATGTAGTTATGAGGCACAGTTGTTATGCTGTGAAATAAGAAAAGTGGGAAATAAGGACAGCCAAATTGCCTTTGCAAACTGCAGTGTTTTTCAGAGAAGTTTCAAACATTTCTTCTCCTCTTTGTTCATGTGTTCCTGTCACTATACCCTGGACAGATGAACTTCATAGCTTAATTTAGAGGAGTCTACAGAGTATTTTGCTGGATTCCTTCATTCAACACAAGCCATAAGGTTTCTAATTGAATTCTATAACAAACTGGTTTGGTAAAAAGACCTTGAAGCCACAATTATGTTAAAAAAAACAGCCAATTTTTGTGACCGCAGGTTTCTTTCCTATATAGTATTCTAAAGCAGTTTTAGAAAAGGATAAAATTAGTTTATTTAATGGTTGAACCAACTTGCAGCCTTGGTATCAGAGCTCTAATTCTGACTGCTGGGGACATGCTCTTGGGAAAAGGTGGCTTGTGTCACAACAGAGACATGTGGGGGACTTTGGCCTGTGGATTGACCCATCCTGGAGTCAGAGGGAAACCAGGTGGAGCAGGGGAATGCACGAATTGTCACCCAAATGATGCCAGCCTCCTGGCCTGTGTGTCACCTCACCAAAGGAATTGGCATGGACTGGGTATAACCCATGGTGAGAGGAGATGAGAGTTGGAAGAGGGAGAGCAGCTGCTTCACTGAAACTGAGCCCATTGAAGGGCATTATTTTGGTATTATTTCAACCAGCATTTAATTTTTGGTATCTCTAACTGCAGTACTGGCTGGGGGCTTTCCACCTGCAGTTTCAAAACAGAAATCATCCTTTTTCATTCTTGAAAAGAGGCCAACAATTTTTAAGCTTTTTGAAATTTTAAGTGAAATTCTTTAGAATTCTTATGAAGAAAGGTTAAATATGCAAAATACCAAATGGGAAAAATAATGTGAAGTAAGAAATAACACGGAAAAAAAACCTCAGAAAGGAAAAGCTTGGTCAAACTTCATCTATCACAGTGTGTGGGTGCTCAGGTACACGTTACAGCACAGGAACAGACCCTGGAAGATGTATTCTGAAAGGGTTCTGAACATATTTCCCAGCTTTGTGACACGGTGTGTTGTGTATTTATTGCTGATCTGACCATCTGTGTATGCCCTGTGCAAGGATGAATTATTGGCCTCTCTCCTCCAGGCTGCAGGAGCGGTTAAGAAGAAAAGATCCCGTGCAGCTCAGACTGGAGCAGCTGGAGAAGGGATTTTCCCTGTACGTGAATGGAGCTAACTCCGAGCTGAGGAAGCAGCGCAGGAAAGTCACCCCTCACAGCTGCCTGAGGAGCAGGAGCAAACCCACCAGGACAAAGGGTGAGGGCTGTGGGAGCCTGGCAGAGCCTGCAGCAGGGCTCACACAGGTCACTGTGACCCAGGGCAGCACCACTGCAGCAGTGGGGTGAAATCCCTGGAAATCAGAGTGCTTGAGCTGGTTGGGTGTAAGGAAGAGTCTCTGCAACACCCTGTCAATTCTTCACTCAATCCCTCTTTAATGCCAACATTTAATTTCCCTGCCTCTTCATTTGTTAAACAGCTCTAACTAAAAGTAGAAGATTAGAAATGTATATAAATTGTCAGGGGAAAATAATGGTGTACCTTTGACACATAACACTATTAAGAGGATTTAAGATCTGATGGACTTCAGTGTTATCCAAATCTGGTGTCCTGAGGACAAATGACATTTGATGACATAGACTGTAATCAAATTATGTCCAGTAATAGCTTCATTAAGCTCATAAATTATGTTTAAGCTATAATAGTTGTCTTAAAAAGACAGCTAATCTTTATTTAAATATTTGAAGTGAAGAAAATCGACCATTTTTCCCAGTGATTAGCTGGCTTTATGGAAAAATGGGTATTTTGTTTCTAATTTAAGTCTGTCTGTCATTGAGAGCAGTGCAGTGACAGGAATAATTTTGCATGCATGAAAGTATAAAGTATGAGCTTACTGGTCTTCTAATCTATTTAGCATAATGAAAAGAAAGTTGGTTTTACTAAATCCCTGTGTAAAGCAGTTTACCAGCCTTAGTCAGTCATGTTCACACTTGCTACAACCTATCTCAAAGTGTTTTTTTAACATGTGATAGTCTGTTTGAGCTTTATTTTCACCTAAAAATGAAGACAAAGAGTTAAAAAAGCTACCTAGTATGACAATTTATTGATTGAAAGTCTATTAATTTCAACAATACCGGAAACTAACTTTTAATTCAATAACTGTTCCAACCATGGCTCTAACTTCATCTCCTTAATTTGTTTTCCTGCTACACTGGGCACATACTACTTGTTTGCAGGCTTAGGTGTGTTCAACTTGTATAATTTCCTGCAGGTTGTGTGTGATGGTGATGAATCAGTTGTCACCTGGCTCCACTGTTCCCTGTGAAAGTGACACCTCGTGTGTAATGATGTAAAAATAGTCATGTTCTTGGATACTGGGAAATGGTGGAAATTGGCTGCTCTGTCACACAGGGCTGATAAATCTACACTAAAGAGGGTGTAAATCAACAGCTTGGACTTTTTGCTCCAAAAATTGCGAAGGGATATTGTGGCAGCAGCTCTAGTGGAACTCTGTCAAAAGAAATTTCCTCTTAAAGTTCTGCTGTGCAGTTGTTATGTCCCAGCTTAACTAAAATTCTTTATTTCTATGGTCCCTTAAGGCCATTTGCTTCAGTCAAGGTAGAATACATGTCTTGGGGATCTCTGAAGACTCCACTTGCAGTCTCTGTTCCTTTCCCCCATCAATCAGAGACTGTAGCACCAGCTCTGCAGAAGATAACTCAGTGATTTGCTGTTCTTAACTCTCCAGTTGTGTTGTTTCAAACACATGAACCTGCAGTGGAAGACACCAGCTGAACCATCATCCTGTCATTTTTCCTCTAACAGTTGGTTTTGCCACTGGAGTCCAGAATGGGAGTCACTGCTGGTCTGGGGGTTCTACCTTAGCAATTTTGTGGTCTCTTTCATTTCTAGGCATTTCTTCTCAATGATTGAATATGATTTTACTTACAGGAATGATTCCTAGATGAGATACAGCACTGAGTTTTCTTCCCTATCCATCTCCCATGAGAGTTATTGCATCATTTATTATTTCTAAAGCATCCATCTATAGGATTAGTCTTCACTGAAAAATTAGGAATGGGTGGCACTTAATAATCCAGAACGGGCATAAATTCCTCTTTCTGGTTCCTGAAAATGTCATCATAAATCTATTTGTCAGGACTGTTTTCTTTGTGTTCCCTAGGAGTAATTGCTGATAATAGTGATTGATAAAGTTTTTATGCTTAGGATTGGTAATGAATTAAAGTAAATGATGGGTTGGCGGGTAGTGAGGCTGGGCTCTAGCTGTGCTGGCATTTCTTTGGGTCTATAACCCACACATGGTTTCACAACTCTGTTGTTCCAGTGAATGTCTGTGTGGTCACAAATACGTGGCTCGAGGGTAGTGTGGGGTCTCCTTGGATTAGGACTAGTATTTTGAGGATGTACTTCTCAGTCCTTGCCTAGTCAAATAGGCACTAACAGCTCAAATCTCTGAGGGAATGACACCAGTGGAATTGTTCTGTGTGCCCAGACAGGTCCTGGTTGGTATTCACATCCCATCCATCCCATGGGAAGGATATTTCTGTTCCAAAGTAATCTTTGTTGCACAGATGACTCGCTCATCTGCATGAGCCTCTGTCTGGGATTTCAATTACTGTTTTTCCTGGCTTAGAGAGACCTGGGCATGTGAATCCATCACTAAGCAGAGTCATGGAATCACACAACTAGAGGGACCTTAAAACATCTTTTTCCACCCCCTGCCATGGGCAGGACACCTTCCACTATCCCAGGTTGCTCCAGATCCTGTCCAACCTGGCCTGGAACACTTCCAGTGATGGGGCAGCCACAGCTTCTCTGGGCTCCCTGTGCCAGGGCCTCCCCACCCTCACAGGGAACAATTTTTTTTTCTAATATCCAATCTTACCCTGCTCTCTGTCAGTGTGAAGCCATCCCCTCTTGTCCTGTCATGCCATGACTTGTAAAGAGTCTCTTCAGCAGTTCTGAGGATGGAGTACTCAGCAGTGGGAGCATGAGTCCTGCCATCTCCTTCCTGCTTACATTTGCAGCACACTTGAGGGGTTTCTGGGCAGTTGCTTTGAAGAGATGAATCCTCAGAGAGTGCAAAGGAAAGGTTCAGTTCTCTCCCAAACCAGGCATGCTTCTCACAGTGTAAGCTCCAGACAGTTCACCCTCAGTGCCAGCAGAGCCAGTGCAGCAGAGCAATCAGCACCGATGCTGACTCAAAGGATTTCTGGTGTTCCTTGGGAAGAGCCTACTGAGGAGCAGGAGCTCTGCTTGGAAGGGCTGCTTCTCTTCCTTGGAGCAGTGAATTCCTTTTCCCCTCTGTGTTAAGTCCTGTTTTTGGCCTCTGAGACAGAGAGATACCTTGTGCTGAGCAGTAAAACAACATCCCATAGTGCTGTGATCACTCCAAATGGACATAAGCAAACCCTGTCCCCCCAGGATGGTCCTACCCTGGGCCTGTTCCCTCCTGTCTGCTTGGACCACCTTTTGTGCAGTCTCCTGGTGAACCAGATTGCTCAATGGGCTATAACTAAAAGGAATATTTTATGTTTTCCCAGAGTCAAAACTTGCCATATCAATTCTCTGAACAGGTCACTGCACAGCTGCATGTAGGGTTGTCCAACTCCCCCCAAAAAAAATATGGTATTGAGAGCTGTAACAAGCAACCTGATTTAATTCTGAAGTAAGCCCTGCTTTGAGTGGAAAGCTGGACTTGGTGACTCCCAGAGGTTCCTTCCAAATGAAATCTTTCTTTGATTCTATGACCTTTGTAGGACAATAGCTTCTTTTACTGGTAGTGCCAGTGCCTGCAGCCTTAAGGTGAACATTAAATTATGGTTTAAAGAAAAAAGGTTTTGCATCAGCTGTTTTTCTCCACTGAGAAGAAATGGAAGCTGTAAATCTGTCTTGGCCATAGGAAATGAGATGCCTTTATTTAGGATGCTACTGAGAGTGTTGGTGATGCCTTTGTTCCATTGAGGACGCTGATGTGACCTGCAAGTTGTTTGTCTCTTTCTCTCAATCAAAGCATCTTCTCAAAAATCCATTGTTCCACTCTAGGCTGGGGCCAGAGAACAGCACAGAGACCTTTAGTTCTTGACCATACAGAGATTTTTTGCAGAAGTTCCTGAACCAACTCTTCCTTTCCTTAGAAATGAAGGATAATGGTTGTTTGTCCTTCATTATGACACGAAGAATCCTGCTCTGCACAGTATGTTAAATACCCAGTACATTCTGTTTAATCTGCCAATACCTTATGTCTCCTTAATTTTGAGAGTTTGCTTTGTAAACCCAGCATATCACCTGTTGTTCACCAGTGCCCTGTCTGTCAGTCTGCCTTTGCTAGTTGGGTTCTGGGCTCAGTTGGCTTCCTCAGAGAGGTTACTTTCTACCCAGCTGGGGGTCACAATGATGTGTACCCCTGTTCTAGAATGTATTTCTATATTTTCATATCAAAAAGGGTGGGGCTTCCCCTGCTGTTAAGCCATTGTATCCTAAAAGAATTTATTCTCTTAAAAACACCTAGTGATAACTGTCCCTGAAGAGGTTCAAAACTCCTGCTGCTAGAACTGGCCAGGATCTGATGTGGGATATCTTTGCAGCTGTTGATTCCATTTGTGTGTCAGATTTACTCTTCTGTCCTCAGCTGGGGAGAAAACAAAAATAACTCAGGAACAAAGGTGTCTGTTCATTGTCTAATACCATATTTCTGCTTTCTCTCTCCTGTCTTGTAATCCTTGTGTGTCCCTGCTGAAGAAGCAGCCCAGTTAGAAGAGAGTGGGCTGCCAGAACACAGCACTCCGACTGCCCCAGGCAAGACACAACGCAGGAATTGGCTTCAGGTATGGGGCAGGTGGAAGAAATGGGGCTTTGAAGGAATTCTTAGGTTGCAGATGACTGAGACTCTGTGAGTGCCTGGTCTGTATACTGACAACATGAAATGCTACCCTGCCCACATTTGTGTCTGCTTGGAAGCCTAAAGAGGCAAATCTTCAAAGGGTTTGGTTTCAGTGACATTCATCACAGAAACGTTTGTAACCTGGACATGAGTGGCTCAATGTGTCCTCCAGCAGAATAGCTGCTGTTGGATAGCTCTGATGGCACCCCAGGGAATTTATCTAGTGCACAGGATTGAGAAACTCACTTTGGAGAGACACCCCTGCCTGTTACTGCTGTTCTCCACCCTGCAACAGGATGGAGGGACAAAGAAATGTAGTTTGCATAATTTGAGTCATAATTTGTGATAAATTCTTGTAGATCATAAGAGAGGGAAATGCATTTAAATAAAAAAATCCTATGTATAAGAAATCTGGAGCCATCAGCTCCATAGTTGTGGGTTCACCAGAGAAATCTCAGAAGAGAAACCTGTTTTCTTTTAGCCTAAAGAAGGATCTGAGCCAACTGTCAAGGACTTAATTGAAAGAAGAAATGTGAATTCAGAACAATGGAGACATGCCACCCAAGAAATTACACCACTTGATTAGCCATTGGCCTGGCTGGATGTCCAGTCTGGGCTTGAGTGATGGGATCAGAGGTCTTTGGCACTGTGGATCAAGTGTTTGTGCTATGCAGGTTTTCTTTACTTTCACAAAATACTGCACATTCAAGCTGTAGGGCTGCATTGCTTTATTTACCACCCTTACTGCTTGGTTGAATTCATTTTCTCAGCTTCCATTATGGCCTGTCAGGACTTCTCTGCTGAATTTGCCAGATGTGTGGCTCTCTACTAAACCCTGGTTGCTACTTGGGACTAACTTAGGGTGATTCCTTAAGTCTTTTATCCACTTGGATGGGAGGATAAGAGTTATTATATCCTTATGAACAACAGGAATTATTTAGCTAAGGAAAAATGCAACCTCAGACTGAGAAGGAGATTGTGCCAGATAGAAATTTCCTTTCCCAGTGATTTTCCATGGGGATTTTTTGAATAACCAGAGGACCCAGCAATTCCTGGCCAGATCTGTCAAACTTGGGCTGTGCTAAGGGATGCTGTGAGGGGAAAAGAGACCCACTGAAAGAATTCACCCAAGTTGTCTTAGGATGTTCCCTCTGGACATCTCTGCCACTGGCACTTAGAAAATGCTAGAGGAGTGAGGGAAGAGCAGAGCAAGGTTTAACATCACTGCCCACTCTGGGCACAGCAGCAGCAGCAGGTGGGGAGTTTGAGCAGGGCTGTTAAACCACAACTTAGGCCTAAAGGTGAGCTCAGGGAGGAGAGAAACCCTCTGTGGAACAGAGGGGAAAAGAAATGCTTAATCATACTATTGTTAGATAAAGTGTGATGGTTACTCTTTTTGTGCTGCTGATACACAGAAGAAATCTAATTTCTTGGAGCACTTCTTTTGACAGAAAACTGTGGCGATTAAAACAGAAGGAGGGGGTAAACTCTACATTAAACCATCCCTGGAGTACTCTGATGATTTTGAAACCTTTGAAAGCTTGAATGTGGAGAGCAGCAGTGATGGTGATGATGATGGTCCTCTGTCCCAGGTACAACTGGCAGTTACCTTCTGTTCATGGCAATGTCATTTGAAATGTGATTGTGCCCAGGTATCAGCCCCAGCTGGAGCACCAAACCAGTCCATAGTGGTGTCTTCATTAGAGAATTTTGCTTTGATGAGATGTCACAAAAAGAAGGACAAAAAATGAAAAGTAAAGCTTCTTGAAAAATCAAGTCTCAATCAGCAACACTGCAAGATATTCAACCTTATTTTTAGGAGGTGAAATATTGTCTCTGTTGGGTTGAATCGCGGTATTCCCTGCAAGGAGCCTCTTTCAGTTCACTGAATGGTTGTGCAAGTGAACATCACTCCTTGTGTCAGGTTAGAGAAAGCTGAAACAACAGCTTCTGGTGCCTTTAGGGTAGTCTTGAAATAATAATGCTAAAGTTGTTGCATGTAATTGTTTTACCTAACAAAAATCAGACTATTTGAAAATGTTGTAATCAAAGCAGTTGCTTTGCATCAAGGATTGTTGTTATATTGACTGTGCAGCCTTCCATTTGATCACTAATTGCAGTTTGCTCTAGCACACTTCACAAATGTGAAAGAAAATGAATCAATGAATAAAAATTTATGAATGTCTTTCTGCCTAACCAATTAATGACATAAATAAAGCTTTTCTGGGTAGTGGAGTAGCATCTATATATGAATTCTTTACAGATCTTAAACCTGATATCAGACAAAATTCCCAAGCATATTTTCCTCATTTGCATCTTTCTCTCATTCCTAGATTGCTCTTGCATTGATGATTATTTTTTGCTCTAGAAATTGGTAACTTGTTTACACTGATGGATATTTATATCTTTTATATGTTTTTAATAGGAAGTGAATAATTTTAAAGCAACTTTTCTTTTTAGTCAAGATGGAAATAATTTTGATTTTGCTGGGGCTATAATGTGTTTTTTTGCATGTCTTATTACAATGTAGATGCAGAGGTCTCAAAGGAAAAGAAAGCTTGTACAATTTCCTGTCAAAGAGCTGGAAATATTAGTTTTGACTGTCATAAAGACATGCTCGATATCAAGGCTCAGGTTGCTTATAAACCCTCTTTTGAACCTGACTTTGTCTGTTCTTTGTAATATATTTCTGTCAACATGGATTTCCTAACAAGTGTAATCTGTAGCAGCTTGAAGCTTTCATTGCAAACTGAATATAGACTGTCACAGTCCATTTGTACCTAAGGTAGCTTCAGGTTTTCATTTTATACCGTTTGCTTACCTATATTTATCTCAAAACTCTAATACCAACAAAGCAGGGGAGGGGGGGGAAGCATTTAGGAGATGCAAGGTTTTTTCCTTTTGCATTCATGAGAGCACACAGCTCTCCAGCATCATCTGTGCTGTTTGTGGTGTGTGATGAGAGAGGCAGGGCAGCTTTTTCCACAGCAAATTTCAAAAGAGGTTATTTTTTGCATAAAATCCTGTTACAGTGTGTCCACTTCAAAAAACTCCGTGCAAACTGGGAGCTTAGCTCATTAGAACTCAACTCTTTTTCTGCTGCTTTTTGAAGTACAGATGTGTACAAGGCAGGACTATTATCATTATCACGTGCTGGAAAAGGAGTTGCTGCTACACGAGCTTGACAGTCTTGTGAAGGCATTTGGAAATTCTGGATTGCAGCTACTCTTCAAATAGCAAGGCACAACTGTGAGACTGCACAAATATATGCCTTTGCTCTCCCCCTTACTTGCTTTTTGTAACTTATTCCTAAAAATTGGTTTTGCTCATAAAAACTCCTTGGCCTACAGAATGTTCTGGCTGGATACTGATGGGAAGGAGCACAGGAGTTGTAGGATGATTTTTCTTTACAAGCCCTCATCAAAGAAGGCAAAACATGACACAGGACTGGAAATATTTTTAGCTGCATCACAGCTCTGAGTTTATCAGAAGATCTTTCTTTCTCCTGGGGAGGAAGAGGCAGCCACTGTGGTTTATTTTAAAATACAAGTTTTAGTTTTTCTGACAGATATGTTTATATTGTAGCAGGAATTGAGAAGCAGCTCGCAGCGCATTGTGGAAGAGGAGAGGATGGAAGCAGACTCCCTTAGTGATGATTATGACTCTGTGGAAGAGGATGTGTTTTCAGAATCCTCTCCCACTGAGGAAGCAATTACAGGCTTTGAAGGCCTTCAGCTGCACAGCAGTGGGGCACTGCAGAAGGAAGGTTCTGAACCTCAGGATGCTGGGAGATGCTCTAGCCTCGATTCTGGTGCCCCAGCAGTGCTGGAGTTCCACCAGGATCAAAGCAGTAAGTCTGTGTCTTCCACACTACTACAGAGCTACAATAATCATTCTTTGAGGGAATTACTTTTAAGGTTGATCATTAGGAGTTACTCTATACTCTCCTAAGTTCTCATGCTCTTCAGCAAACCTGTTGTTTTGATCTCCTGATTTGGGACACTTGCATCCTCTTGTACTTCATTAAGAATTTTTTGGCAAATCCAAAGATAAAGACCTGGTTACTGCACCTGCCTCACCAGCTCTAGACACTTGAACTAAGATTGTCTCAGATTGTGAGATTCCTCAAGAAATTACCGTGGTTTTAGAAATATTTTTGAACTGTTTTTGCAGTAATTCAGGCAGCCAGATCTTCCCAGTCTCAACTTTACTTCACAGCCTGGGTGCTGGATACTTGTCCCAGTGTGTGCTGTTCATCCCTGGTGACTGACATGAGCCACTTCTTTGTGTCTCTTTCTGTCTTTGGAGACCTCAGTGGCCAAACCCACAACCAGCCATTAGGTCTCAAAGATGATTTAACAAAGCGTGGAGAGTACAGGCAGAAACCAGACCTAGAGCTACCTTCAGTATTTCTCAAAATTCCCTCCCTGCTTATTTCAGGTACAGTAATTGGTTTGGGCTTTTTGGTTTTGTTTATTTTACTATTTCTTTTTTTTTTTTTCCCCTAATCTATAGTTAATTGCATAAATTCAGAGGAACAATCTTGGAATAAATTAAGCAGAGCAGTGTTCCTTTCATTATCATAGATGTGAGTGGAGTGTGAATGGGGAGAGGGGCAGAAGAAGAGAACAGGAGTGAGGGATGGAAACACAGGGAGAACAGAATCCCTGGCAGAGGGCAGGGCTTTTTGTCCAGAGAGAAATTCCAGAGCTGTGATGGAAACAATAGAGGCATTTATAATTCCCAAATCAGAAAGTGAAGAAGTGCTTGTATAAGCTATTCTAAGCAGCCCTCTCCCCCTTTGAAAATTCTTTTTCAAGAATTTACTTTGGTATAACTGTGTTAACAAATGACTTGGGACTTTTTTATTTTTGCTTCTCTTGACAATAATGCAGGTAAATATCTGGCAGAGATGAGATATCTTGGTACATTAGAATACTATTTTTATTTTGTTTGACTGAGTTAGTGCCAGCCATCCATATGTGCTTCTACATCAATAGAACAGTGTCAGTGAAAGGGAGGGAAATTATCACTTTTAACTGTGCCAATGTAATTAAAGTGGCAAAACTTTAGCATTTAAAGACCAATAATTTTTCCTGGGCTGGCTGTATCCACATAACTTTTAAGTTCATTATTTCTTTTTCCTTTTTTATCTTGCAGAAGTGAAGCCAGTGCGAGTTCTGTCAGCCAAAAGAAAGGACAGTGCTGAAGTGTACATTCCTGTCAAACCAGTCATGCTGAAAAATAAAGACACTCGGCCACTCTCTGCTGAGTCCTTCCACCAGGACAGACATGAAACAATTTGTTCCAGTAAGAAATAAGAATATATTATGTCAATAAGGAGAGTTTTCATGCTTTTCCCCCCTCTGGCTCAGATGCAATTTCAGCACACATCTGACATTATGTGATTTTTTTCAGCTGTCACTCCCTTGCCTGTTTGTTTTTTTTTAAGTGGGATTATCTGTGCTTTTGTTGTTATTTTTAACTCCTCAAATGTTCTGACTTCAGTGAAGTTGTGATAAAGTATAAAAGCCTGTATACTTCAATCTCCTGCCACATCTTTAATATCTTCCTTCCCTTTTTGCTTCTACAGCACAAGATTTTCCCTCTCCCTTTCAGTCCTTGTTCAGTACTTGCCCTGTGTTTCCCACTTCCCTCTATTCCCTGTGGTATTAATGGAAATGTTTATTCTCCCAGTCAGCAACTGATGTTTGGTGGAAGAGTTTAACACAACCCATTTGTAGCAATACAAAATGCAGAGTTCTCTACCACAATAAAGGCACATTTTTTTCACAGCATGACAAAAGAGCCCTGTGGCTGCCTGGGACTGTATTTGAATTACACCTTGAATACTGAGACCAGTCTGCAGTGCTGGGTAGATATGCCAGTATCTAGGACAATACTGGCAAATTTCTTGGACTGGAGACCATAATTTGAAGCCACTGCTGCTTATTCTAAAAATCTTCTGCTAAGGTGTGGCCTTTACCTGGGGAAAAACCCCAACAAAACACAACAAACCCCAAATGTGGGGGCTGAAGTTGTGACTGCAATTGTAGCTCAGTGCAGTCCTTAACAAGTCTGGTCAGCTTGAGTTTTGAAAGGTCTGAGGTGAAGTTTCAGCCCTGCCATACTCTGGTCAAGCTGCTCTTCTCAAAAAAGCAGAATCCAGATGTGTCCCAAGAAAGCACTAAGGCCAGTGGGTTTGAAAAGCCAAATAATTAGTTTCTTAATTAGCAGGAAACCAAACAAAGAAAAAGAAGTTAATTCTTTTTGGCTCCAGAATAAATCCCCTTTGTAGCTTCTGAGACCCTCACCCACCATCTGTTGGAGCAGATGTTGCTTTGACTTCCCAGAGATGTGTGCAGCATTTTCTCAGGTTATAATAGCGCTGGTTGGAGCTGCTTCTGTCCAACTACTGTGATAAATCCTAAATTAATTTCATTTCAGGGGGATGATACAGTACAGAAGCATAAGCAGGTCTTTATCCCTGTTTTTGCAGAAATGACTGATGCTTGTTGAAAGTTTTCATGGGTGTATGTGCAAAGAGTGAATGCACACCAATCTCAGCTCAGTTTGAACTTGTCTTTTCAAAGTGGACTCCTTTTTTCTTGCACTGTGCTCTCCTCCCTGCAGCTTTGAGAGCACTCTGGCACTTCAGTGTTTCCCCTCACTCTAAATACAACTTCAGTCTCTTCCCTTGACTTTTAAAGCCCTCAGATACAATCACTGTGCTTCTCTTTTAGTCCATCTGTTGTTAAATTTGATTTCCTTTCTTTCAAACCTGTTTCTAGGCTGTGATGTTTCTGTTTCTCCATGAAGTTTGGGAAGATTGGGATTCGTGTGGGCATTGTGATGACTGCTTAAATGATAAGGTCATTTATTTTGCCTTGTAAATTGTAACTCCTGACTCCCCTTGTTTTGCTAGAAGTCTCTGGGGATTCCTCCAAAATAGCTGAACACCCCAATTACAAACTCCTGCTGTGCTTAAATTACATATACTTCTTTTCAATGGACTATTACAAGGCATTTCCACTAAATACCAGAACAAAGCAATCTAAAAGCATAAAAATTATGTTTCCAATTTGTCTGTTTTCCTCTTCTTATGATGCTGTTGCGTAAAGAAGATGTGACTTGGAATCTTAACACAAACCCAAATTGGGGGCATTCAGCTTCACTTGGGATTGTTATAGACTGCTTGCAAAGCCCTGTGTCAGTAACTGAATGGGAAGTTTCAGATGCTGGAATATTCCATAATTGTATGTCCTGATTAAATGAGTATTTCTTCCCTTTTTTTTTTGGTCCCAGAGCCCTTAAGTCGGCCAGAAACCTCCCTTTCAGTAACCAGGAAGAATGTGTGTGAGAAGGATCCTGACCTCTCTGTTTCAGCTGTTGTTCAAGCAGTGCAGATTGAGAATGAATTCTTGCAGGGAGATGTGCAAAGGCAAGCAGTTGTCACAAACTCCCAGAAGGTATGGGAAAAAACAGAGAGCTGTTTGTTCAAGTAGCAAACCCCCCATGAATTACAATCTCTTACACATTAGGACTGTGTATGAATGAATGGTGATGCCCCCTAAGTGTAATTTCATTTGTGATATTCTTCCAAAGGGTTGTTTCCTTTAATCTGCTTCCTCAGGATGGCATCCCACAGCTCCCTCTTGATTCCAGGGATCCCTGAGCCACTGATAGAGCAGCCATATGATGTGTCTGTACATCAGACACACAGCTGCAGGCCCCCTTGAGCCATTTGCATCCTGCAAGCTTCTGAAACGAGGCAATGTGTGATTGCCATCCCAAAAAATCCTGCCTTCCTCCAGGGCTCATTAATATGGGCACTGTCCTGTACACTGCTAGATCTCACTGAGGATGAGCTGGGGAGGGGTTTCTGCCCCAATGTGTGTTCATTTCTTATGTTTAAAAACAGTTAAAAATTTGTAAGCAAGGGAGTCAACAAAAATCAACAAAAAAAGTTGAGTAAAATCAAATAAAGGGCCCATGCATTATAAGAATGCAGCACTTTTCCTCTGTTTTCTCTTAGGTATCTTACTGATATCTCTTTATTTAAAAAATAAATCCTTATTTTATGCTAATAGAATTGAAGGGTTTGGGGATTTTAAAAGACTTTATAATTTTGGAGGAGAAAGTCTGGTAGACCTGTGCCAAAGCATTGGCCAACCCTGAATCCTACCAAGTGTATACAATGAGATTTTATATATATATTTATATATATGTGTGTGTGTGTGTTTTCTAGTCCTCAGAGTTTGCTTCTATGTTTTCTTCCACACAGAAGATCAAGCTCTAAGGTCAGCTCTTTCATTGTAAATCAAAACCAGGTCCACTAAATGTGCTTTAACTTTGTATAGAATTACAGATGAGCTGGGTTCAAACCCGTACTTGTTCCAGAGATGCAGATTGATGCTGTGTGGTGAGGACAATCTGAATGAAGCACGTTCATCTTTTTCTTACTTAGAAGACATTTTCTGTTTCATCTATTCTTTCTGCATAGACTGAACCTCCAGAAAAACGCCAGACAAGGACTGCAGTCACCAGAGCTGTGGAGAGATTCTGCCCTTTTGGAAGCAGGTATATATTTATATATATTTTTGTTTTAGGATAACTTCCTTTTTTGAAGAGAGATTTTTTAGAATGCCACCAGTCCAATTGCTACACCTGGTGATCTTAAATACTTGAGACACCGTGCAAGTAGCAAACCAGGCAGTGCAGCCTGTGGAGCAGGATCTGCCAAGATCTCACTTTATTGTCTTCAGATCACCTCTGCAGTCTCTTCTCCCACTGCCTCAGAACCAGCTGGGAACTGGAGCTTTTTAACCAAATTCTGTGTATCTAAGGTGGAATGATGCACAAGTTGTCATTCAGCGTGTGGGTGCGTTTTCCTGTGGGGTTCATCCAATCATCTCTTCACCTTTGCACCAATTATTTCTTTAAAATGCAGGAATTATGAGGAAATAACCCAGAATGTGTTGTTTCAGACAAAAGAAGAGACTTCTGAAAGGCTTCATGGAGCGTGGGAGCCATTCTGCCTGTGACAGTGACAGATCCCTGGCTGGTGGCAAAACTGGAGTAAATTCCATGTGGAGAGAGAAGGTTTGTGCATATGTGCACCATAATTGGTGCATCCCAGAGTTATTGAAATAAAAGTACATTGAGTGAGCTGTATCACTCAGTTCTGCCTTACATCAAGTAATAAACCTATGGCAGGGTAAGAAAAGGGAATTTATCACTGTTCATCAGAATGACGAATCAGACAGAGCAGAGAGTTAGCTGCCTTCTCTTCAGGCTTTTTAAGAGTGTTGATATGTGGCAGAATTGATGTAAGCCAAAATGATTGATTGAATGTCATCCAAATAGCCTTGACTTTGCAATCTTTTTGCTTCTGGCCCGTCAGTTTTGCAGTCTGTCCAATCTTTTGTTTCACATTTTATTGGTTGGTCACTGATGTTTTAACCATATTTCATTTTGGTCCAGATGACAGCCAGTATGGAAGTACATGATGCCATTTATGTGACCATGGAACTTCTTTCCAACTGGGGGAATCCAGCAAACGTGGGCCTGAACCAGGTGGAATTCTTTGGTTCCCACAACGAGAGGATCTTTGTGTCTCCTCATGACGTGGACATTCGCAACGCTGACAACCCAGGGGATTTGGGCTGCCTGGTCAATAAGAACTTAAATGTAAGACAGCCTAGTGCTGGATGTTAAAATCTCTCTTTATAATATTCCTGTAATACTTTATCTCCAGGTTTTTTGTTCAGAAACATTTTGAACCTGAGTGCATTACAACTATTTCATAATTAAACCTACAAATATTGCTTCTTACACATCCAGCTCTCCTGTTCAAGATGCTGGTATTCAGTTACAACTTTGTTTTAGAACTGAAGTAATCCTTGTAGTCTCAAGGTACAGGAGCTTCACTGCTAAGTTTTTTCAGATGGATAATAGAAATCTAAGTAAATTTATAAAGAAAATGTGCCTGTTTTCTCTTGTTCCCTTGTTCTCTTTTTACCTAGGGAAGAATCATGGAAATACAAGACTGTGTAGGTAGTTTTGACCAAGAGAGTAAGAAAAATATATGGCAGGTAAAAGTCTTTCATGGCTCTTGTGTGAGATGAGGAGATATGAGGTGCTCCCATACCCATGACAATGGGCAAGAGACAGTGACTGCTGTGAAAGAATTAGCAAATGTCTACAGCCCTTCAGACAGCCATAGTTTCATTTGTGCTGCACTTTCACTCTGTGCCATTTTTCATGGGCCTTCAGAGCAAGGATTCTAGGAAAAAATTAGTATGATTTTAGTGGATGAGGATACTGAAGGACACAGTCTATTAAAAACATAAATTACAGCTCATTTCATGCTAATGGTGCTTTTCTGCTTGCAAGGTAGATGAGATTTGAAAGAGGACAAATATGCAGTATTTTTTAAATTTAGCTGGAACTCTTTATGGAGTATTATTTCCAGAAAATAATAATGAAGATAGATAGAAAATAGAAAATAGACCTGAAGCATCTTCCTTACTGTCTCCTGAAAACTGTAGGTTGGATCTCATAAATATCCATTTTTACTATATATTTTTTTTAGGCTGTGCTGGCTGGCAGGGGAGACTCAGTAGTAGTGGTAGTAGTAGTAGTTGTAGTAGTGACTCTCAGACTCTCTAGATATTTATAAATTATGTAGTAATACATTCATTAAGCCATTATGAACCTGTTACTCTCAGTATTACTCATACATTTACAGATCCCATTATTCTTAAGTAATGAGCTTTTATATTTCACTGATTAATGTATTCCCTTGATTTGTGAGTGTGTAATCTCCTCTCCTGAGGCTGCATCCAAGATGCAATCTGGGCAGGGAATATGCTCTTGGGCTGTGGCTATGGGGAGCCTGAACTGCAGATTCCTTCAGAAGGCACAGCAGCATTTCCAGTTTGTGTACATCTCAGATCAGACAGGAAAGCTTTAGGATGCACTAAAACCCCAGTAAATTAATCAGTCTCCAAGCAATGAACATTTTCAACTGAACAAAAACTTGAGATGAAAACTTATTGTGTGGAAATGGTTTACCATGGTTAAAACACTTCCATCTTTGATCATTTAGGTGTACTTTTGTCTTTGAGAATACTCTTATTGAAGATGAGGCATTTTATTTTATTAGTTTATTTATTACCCTTGCAGACTTTTAAGAAGAGTACTTAAACCACCTTCTTCCTTGTATTTTGTGATATATTGTAAAAGAAAAAAATGCCTGGCAGAATATCAGGTGCTCTCAACTTTTTAAATTAGATATAAGGAAGGAATTCCTAACTGTGAGTTGGGGAGGCCCTGGCACAGGGTGCCCAGAGCAGCTGTGGCTGCCCCTGGATCCCTGGAACTGTCCAAGGACAACCTGGGATAGTGAAAGGTGTCCCTGCCCATGGCAGGGGGTTAGAACTGGATGATTTTTAAGGTTCTTTCCAACCCAAACCCAAAATCTGGGATTCTGTGTGATAATATTTAGTAAGTTATAGATTAGGTATTTTTTTAAATTGTTTTCCAAAAATGTTTTTAATTCTTATAGGCATACAGAGATCTTTTAAACCTCAGAATAACAAGGACAGGTAAATATCTAACAAAGGTGTTACTTTCCCATGGAGAACCCTTAGACCTGTGTCATTCCTCAAGTTGAGACTTCCTTTATTCTCCATCATTGACACCTTCAGTGCCCACAAGGATCAGTGCCAATCTCCCACAAAATCTTAAGATGAAAGGTGTTCACTCTCTCCTTTTTCCTTGCTCAAATGTAATTCAGCCTCCTTAACACACCAGGTTCACCCTGATGGTTCAAGGGATTTTTAGATTAGAATTTTCAGCTCCAAGACTGTAAGCCCAGGCTCAAGTACCTCCTGTGAAGGCAAAGATAGGACATCACTCTTTGGGATAAAACATGAGAGTCCTCCACAGGCTCTTGAGTTTTGGCAGGGACCCATCAAGGTGCCTTCAATTTCTGGTGTCAGATCTTTGACACCCTCATGGGGAGTGTTACACCTGTGTGGTTGTGTAACCTCAGCCCCATCAGTTTTTAACTCTGATAAATAAAATGATCTCCATGGCTGCCTCTCACTGAGGACATGAAACTCAGCCTGGCTCTGATAAACCTCAGTTTTTGGAACATGGTGTGCAGTTTTCCAGAGGAACCAGTGAGAAGCAGGAACAGGTCATTCTGGTGCTGAATCAGGTACCCTCCTGAAGGCACCTCTGGCTCTCAGTACACACCAGAATCTCTTGATTTCTGGGGAGTCAGCTCCTGAGTGAGAGCTCTGCAGATGGATTGCTTATCAGATGTGTCTGCAGTTGGGAAATTTGTGGGTTTTAACCATTCTTGGTCATTGTATGGCTTCAAAAACATGATGCAGCTTTGAAGTCGACCCCAGGGTTGGGTTAACAGTGATTTGAGTGCTGTCCTTCATTTCTTTGGTGTCAAGAGGCTTCTTTGTTTTTAAGTAGAAAGGGTAAAACCTGTCTGGCACTCTTATGGCTGTTTGTGCTCCAAACTGGCATTAAAAGCAGAAACAGCTTTTTGAGAGGCTCTGGGGCAGAGACCCATCAGAGTCTGGAGCACAGAGATGACCATGGTGAGAAGTGAATTTATTCCTGATGGCTCTGAACAGGCTCCAGGGCACTGTCCTTACCATTGTTAGTCACACAGCCAAAGGACTCTGCAGGAAAGTTCTGTGGTTAATGCCTTCAAGAAAAACTGAAACACTTCAGAAAGAAAAGTGTGGCCAAAAGACTTCCTGTTACCTTCTGTGTGTGTATCTGTGTCCTGTGTGTTGCTCAGAACAGAAGTGGAACTAATTTATCAGCAACTTTCAGACCACTGGTATGTTACCCACATGTATATTCACTTTGTGCCCTGCTTCATCTCTGGGGTAATACTGGACATCAAATATATTAATATTCAACTTTTGAATTCTGAAACTTCTTTCTTTCTGAGCTGCCACATATCCTTTTCTTACACTCTGAACGTGTAGAGGTAGCAGTTCTTAACAATATCCAGAATTAGGCATTTCTTGGTACTTTCAAATCTCTTGATTGCCAGTTGTATGTAAAATTCATGTTGGGAATTCTGTAATATCTTAGAAAATTTCCAGTGTAGAGTCCAGTATAGCTCTAAGGAATAGATCTGTAAGTGAAGCTGATTATTTACAAAGCCTGATTAAAATAGAGGCAGGCAGTAAAGTAAAATTCTTTAAGATTCCCCTCCTAAGGGAATGAACCAGAAGCGAGGAAATCGTAGAGTGATTGTAGAATGTCCATTGTGCTCAGTGATCCCCCCTAGTGCCAGCAAAGCTGATTAATTTGATAAAAATAAACTGGGCTTGCTCTGCCTGTGCTCTGAGCGTGCAGATGTCTCCTGGGACAGCAGGCAGCTGACCTTTAGCTCATTGCCAGGTTGTTGGGAGCTGTCTGGCAGGCAGGAGAGAGGGATTTCCTCTTGGGAAATGAGGTTGAGGTTTTGCTCTTTGCGTAGCAGATTTTATGAAACGTTGACTTTTCTCATGGCCGCCTGTTCTGCTGGGAGGTGGGGAGTTAATTAAAACACCCTGCTCCAGGAGAAGGAGCATTAGTGACAGTCTGCTTGTCTGTGTTTTTAGCTCCCCAAGGAAAGCTGCCTTTGGATGTGCCCTTTCCACCCACCCGTCCAACTTTACTTTGTTATCCGCAATCCCACCCGCTCACGTGACTTTCGTATATCCAAGATCAAGATTTGGAATTACAACACAACAGCTCCCAGTGTAAGTAGTCTTTTCTCCACTCCTCTGTATATTTGCTCTTGCCTTGCCTAGGGAAATTCAGTGTGAGCTTCTTTCTAAAAGCATGAAATAAAAGTAGATACAATTTCCTGTAATAAAACAGGAGCTATGAGATGTCCCTGTCTGTTGTGAAATTTGCTTTTGTCTTAATTGTAAGTGCTAACAATGTAGTGAGAATGTTTTCTCGGGCACAAGGAGCATTTGCTTTCAAAGCTGTTAGAGATCGCTAAAGACCCAATAAAAGGCTTGCACGTCCTGTCATCAATCCTTTACTGTGGTGAGAAATAAAGATACAAAGGTAAGTGCATCTCAATATGCAGGGCTTTCAGCTGTTTAATCACAATGTAAATAAATACGTGTTTAAATATGTGTTTTCTGGTGTCTGTAAATATAAACAGGCTGACTGCTGCTCAGTTTGAGGTTTGTCACTTTAACGAGAATCATAAAATGGTTTGGGTTGGAAGGACCTTAAAGATCATCCAGATCCAGCCCCTCTCCCTGGGCAGGGACAATTAAAAAGTCCACTGCTGTGTGCTCATAATAAAACCAGTAATCTACTGTTTCAAGAGAGACATATCATGGCAGATGGCAGATGGTCTCTTGTCTGTGTGTTTGAATGTCACCATGAATATTATTCTTGTTTGTACACTGCAGCGTTAAGAAAAAAATCTCAGGTACTGGATCAAAGAGGATTTGCTGTCCTGGATTATAAATAAGAAGCTTTATCCCTCTGGTTTTGCTCTCATCCATGCTCTTATATAAGCACATATGGTAATTTATACATATGAAAATGGCTGTGGAAGGGACAGCTTAAAACAAAATTACTACAACATGATTTATATTTCTTTTCCTGGAATTTTAATAGCTTTTCTCACTAAAATGTGGTCTACAGGATGTTCCATCATCATTAGGGTGCGTGAAAGGGCTGCTGTTCTTGGAGGTAATGGTATGATTTGTTACCAAATCAACTGAATAGAATGCAGGAAGTACACAGAAATGTTTGTCTGTGTTTCAAGGCTCTGTTTCTTTAATATCCTGCTATGAGGCAATGTGTAAAATCCACTGGCAGCATAATCCTATGGATTTTGGTGGAAATGCAGCAGTTTACCCCTGATGAAGAAATGTCTCATTATCCTTAACATGAAAGAATAATACCAAGCAGTTCTGCCTAATTCTGTAATTTGTCATGAGGAAGTTTTGTCTAAGAAGTATAAAACCCCAAAATACAATGAACAAACAAATTTCTTCCTGCTAATGGAAATCCGGAGCCAGATTTCTGTGTGGATTTTGGGAATCATTCTAACTGCCTTCTTTCCCTTAAAAACCCCGTCAGTGAGAGATGTCCAAGTAATGCTTCCAAAAATAGGCCAAAAATTAAGTCAGGCCTGTACTTTTGTATATTTGACTTTCAGAACTTGAGCCTGGAAGGAGAAAAAAAAATGTCTGAAGGAAGCTGTAAAAGTCAGATGACATCATTGTCACAGATTCCTTGATTCATTGAATTCCAAGGAAGGTCTCAGAGGATGCTTCATCTTGCCTTTATTTACTTCAGATGAGACCTGCAAAAAAGGAGATGATTTTTAGTCTGCAGGAAGGGAACAAGTATAAGGGCAGCCAGTTTTCTTCAAGTTTATCTGCAACAGTCAGACATTTTATAACTGCTTGCTACAGCCTTGAAATTGCATGGTTACTTGTGGCTATTAAAACTTTTTTTCAAAGATCCAATCTAATGTCTGTTGTCTGTCTTCACAAAACTGGTGATGGAATCAATACCTAAATGCATTAAGGTCTTAGTTGCTCTCCAGTTGAATAATTCTCTTCTCCAGGAGGTTGTCTGTGTGTTTGTTCCTTCTGTGCCTACGTTCCTGTCCATTCTCTTGGGTTTTTTTCAGTGCTGGATTATGCCTGTGGTACATTGTCTGTGAGGATGCAGCAGCTTTCTTCCAGCACAATCAGTCTTGTACAAGAATTTCTTTGGTTCTTGACTGTGGGCCTGACATTGGTCTGAACTTAGGCTTCAGGCTCTGCTAGTGTCTGTGTGAAAGGCAGGCGAACAACTTTCTCATGTTAGCCTGAGAAATCTAAAGGAGGAATTCAAACAAACCTTGGGAAGTGAGAAACCATCTGCAGGTGGTGTTTTTCCAACATGTTTACTGGAAAGAGATGTTTACTAAAGAGTGTAGACGCTGAATAACCAATCATGTTCTTGGTACCGAACTACTCTATAAAAGTAGAATGTAGAAGAATAAAGTTTGCTCTCATCTTTACCATCATGGAGAGTCATGTTGTTATTTCTGTGCCGTCCGAAAACCATAGCAACATCTGGTGACCTGACGTTTCGAAGAAGTTCAGCGCAGCCGGGACTGATTCATGCAGCAAAGCTTGAAAAATTGCTACCTGCCTCCTCAGAGAGGTAAGCGAAATATCTCCACATTTTTTCTAAAGAATGCTGGTCCTGCTGACCATGTCAATCCTGCCAAAAGACAGCAGGTCGGACGGCACCCAGCACAGCTGGACTTTAATTTCTAGAAAAGACAGCCGGGCAGAGGTTCCAGAAAAACCTGGGGAACCCCTCTCCTGAGAGAGGACAGCTTGTGCCTTTCCTGACAAGAGCAGCTGGAATTCTTCGCTGCCGACAGCTTGCCCAGTGCTCCCCCGACCTCTTTCGGTTCTGTCTGGCCGAGATCAAAGCGAGCGTCTGTAAGCCTCTCCCGGCCGGCAGAGACGGCGCTTCCTTGGCTTTTCCTTCTCCTTTCTTCATACCACGGATGGCTGGCAGTGGTTCCTGCGCTATCATCCACTGCGACTAGTCTGTACCGTGACTTTAAAAGATGCTAGCCCGTCCAAGATACAGCTGGTCGGATTCCGACCCAGAGTGTGACACAACGATCCTTTCCTCCTCGGCGTGGCCCAGCATCTGGCCTGCGGACGGGACCGGGATCGAAAACCTTTGATCCCTCTGTATCCTTCTGTGTGTTCAGGGCGAAAAGTTCACTTTATGAGTGTTTTATGCTTTTAACGTTACCTGTGCTTGTTTTATGATTGCCTGTGTGAGTTTAGGGCTTGTCTTTCTTTGTGTCTCTGTGTTTTAACTTTGTTCTTTCCCTTGTGCGGGGTGGGGGTGCGGTGAGACAGAGGCATGGCAGCACGGATGCGATCTCCCTGCCTTCTCTCTCTCTCGCTCGGTTTTTCTCCCGCCCTGTTCCAGGGCGCTGCAGCGGCTGCAAAAATCTCTCTCTCGTTTTTCCGTACTCGGTTTTCCCCCCTCCCCACAGGCGCGCGGGTCGGGGGGGGCGCGCAGGTCCCTTCCCCGCGCGGTGCCGCTGAGACGGGCGGCTGGGAGCAGCTTTGCCTCTTCGCTCCTTTTCCCCCCCTTCCCCCCAGGGCGGAGAGGGGGGCCGCTGGCTCTCCGCTTGAGACAGGCGGCGGCAGGGCGGCGGCGGGCTGAGCTCCGCCGAGCACCGCTCCGTTGTCCCCTCTCCGTTTCCCCCCTATTTCCTTCCTGCGTGAATTTGCACAGCAAGTCGTCATAGGAACGGAGGAGCGGTCTCCTCGCTCCTTTTCCCCCTTCCCCCCGCCATGAGCGGCGGGGTTCGCTCCCCCACTCCTTCCCTGCGGGCCAAGCGGCTGACTGCGAATAGGGCACGAGGAACTTGCCGTTCCTCTAGACAGCGGATAATGCTGTGGGAGTTGCTTCGCTTGAATTTTTTTTTTACATAGAAATGGGGGCCACGTTTGTTGGATTTCCCCCAGCTCTGCGGAGCGGCCCTGGGGCCATTGAGCCCCCAAAGCCCCACTCAGGGCAGGGCCAAATAGCTTCGTCGCCTTTGAGGTGAGCAGAAGCTTTTTCCTTTACAGAAAAATGGGGACCACGTTTGTTTGGATTTCCCCCAGCTCCGCGGGGCGGCCCTGGGGCCCTTGAGCCCCCAAAGCCCCACAGAGGGAGGGCCAAATAGCTTCGTCGCCTTTGAGGTGAGCAGAAGCTTTTCCTTTTAGAGGGACAGTTGATTTTTGTTTGGGTTTATCCCTTCCCCCCTCCCTCAAAACATTTCTTCTCAAGGCGTCTCTGTGAACAGATGCCTGTTTATAATAGAAGAAAAATGGCAAGAAATACAAAAAACAAATAAGCAACCTTTGTTGCCTTTCGCAGATAACACAAGTATTATTAATAATCCTACAGTATAACCATCAGTTATGTTTTAAGTGTTATCTCAGTTTTTAAGATATTTGATGTGAATTCACAGATATGATAAAGTTATCACAGTTCTACAGCCGGCTGCTGCTGCTGCTACTGCTGCTGCTTCTGCTTCTTCTTCTCATGTACTTTGCTATTTGTCTATAATTGCCTGTAAGACACGTGTCACCCAAGAATTTTTCCTTGTTTTCTAGCTGTCTATGCTAGCTTTGCATTCATGATTTTCTAAATATTTTCAGATTTCCAGACAAGGTTATCTGAGTTTGTAAGAATGCCTCCTCTGTCCTGACGGTTTGGGATGCAGTTCCAATCCTGGTCACAGACCATCTCAAGAGCCTGCTGAGCTCAGAGCATCTCTACCCTGACAAATTTAGGAGGTGTCAATTACCATATTAGTTTTTTATTATAAGATTTTTAAGAAGCTTGTTTTTAAAATTGGTGTAAGGGATTCCTCTGCAGTTAGAGCTGAGCACTGGCCATGCCTTGGCTCTCTCTGGATGGGAATTGCCTATTTGCCCAGATGTTTTAGCAAGAAATTACATGAGTTATTTGACTCAACAATTTGACCTTTAAATATAATAGCTGAATTGATCTTTGAGGTGAACCTGGAATTCCTGCCCGGGAAGGATGAACAGGATCTCACTGGTAAAGAAGCACTTCAGCTTTTGCAGTTCCTGGGCTGATCAAAATTATTATTAAAAAGATAACTTGCAACAATGTAACATTTATGTTATGAACCTGAAGAAAGAGTAAATATGAAACCTGGATGTTGAATTTAGACAATGGAGCCTGACAAGTTTGTTAACTTAAGGAGAAGATGTGCCTGTGTTTTATCATTAGCAGGTTCAGCAGTCGTGTTACACATCACCTTTGAGGAGTGAAAAGGGACATTGCATAGCCTTAGTGGCTGTCACATAGACTGCAAAGATGACCATGCGGTTGGAAGTTATGGAGACAACAGAAGTCCTGTGTCAGTAGCATGGTCCTGTTTTCATCGATCATCCTCGAGTCACTCCCTGCTCCAGGCTTCAAGAAGACATCCAGTGATGCTAAGGATCAACATCTTGTCTCAATGGACTTTTTCTTTTCATGTGTTTTAATTTTATAGTAGATGTTGTTTCATTTAAGTTTCCTACATAGATGTAGTTGTATTTTAGGTAATATTTCACGTGCCTTCGGTGTATGTTTTGTAGTTATTAAGGGCTGTTATTTCACTTTGTGGTTTTTGCCTTTCTGGTCTTTGGGATCATGTAGATTTTTTTTGGAGTCAGATATCTTTTTATTGATATTTTTATTAATTTTATTATTCTTATTCTTTCTTTCTAGGTGACATCCTACAGGTATCATGGGCCAATTGAGTGACCAGTGGTCCAGTCCTGCACATCTTGCAATGGGTCTTTGCCCTTTCAAACATCACATGCATTTTACCATCAAAAAAAAAAAAAAAAAAAAAAAAAAAAAAAAAAAAAAAAAGGGTCAACTCAGGTTGTCCAAATAATTGGAAAATTAAATCAGTTTGCTGTTGCAGGTATGATGCAAGGACCACTGTCCTTTGCTAAAAGGCAGAAAAGCCCTTGTTATCTGAAAGGATGATTCCTAGAGTGATAGATCTTGACAAATTAGACTGCCATTTTTGAGCAGGCTAATGATGTTTTGTTTTTTTCTGTATTAGAATTAGTAAATAGCTAAGCTTGACGCTGGTGCATGGACATGGTTATGAAGGGTCAACACCAAATGCCACAGAACTTCCCTGACCATTTAAGTTGGTGCCCAATGAAAGTTCTGTTTAGTAATTGGTTGATTACTAATGGGACTTCTGGTGTCATGTTTGTCTTTTTTTCTCTTGCAAGGGCCCTGCAGGAGAGGACACAGACACAGACGCCACCCTCAGCAAAAACTAAAAGGGGGAGATGTGGGCCTGACATTGGTCTGAACTTAGGCTTCAGGCTCTGCTAGTGTCTGTGTGAAAGGCAGGCGAACAACTTTCTCATGTTAGCCTGAGAAATCTAAAGGAGGAATTCAAACAAACCTTGGGAAGTGAGAAACCATCTGCAGGTGGTGTTTTTCCAACATGTTTACTGGAAAGAGATGTTTACTAAAGAGTGTAGACGCTGAATAACCAATCATGTTCTTGGTACCGAACTACTCTATAAAAGTAGAATGTAGAAGAATAAAGTTTGCTCTCATCTTTACCATCATGGAGAGTCATGTTGTTATTTCTGTGCCGTCCGAAAACCATAGCAACACTTGACTTCTTTTCTACCGCTTCATTTTCGCACTTTTCTGAAAAGTCAGAAGCAATTTGAGGTCCTCTGTCCAGGAGGAATTCTCAGAAAAGTGCCTGTGGTTTTAAGCTCTGTCCTTTGTGCACAAATATCCCAGAAATGGCCAGAATCACCACCTTTATTTTCTCCTTGGAGGCACTATCCCAGCAGACACTCTGGAAGGGCTGAGGGTGCAAGCTGGGAAGGAACATCAAAAGGAACCAGAATTATTTTCACAAAATCTTTTTTCTTTCTGACCATGCTCATACCTACTTTCTTGCTCTGAGACACTGTGCCCTTTTAATGACTTTTCCATGAGGGAAAAGCCCTGCCTTGGATGAAGTATTGAGTGTTTGTTTACAGGGTGGGATTACTCCTGAGGAAGGGATTTTTCCAGCCTCACGCTTGAGGAGAGCTGAGCAGTGGTACTGGGGAAGCTAAACTGTCAATCTTTTCCACCAGAACAGATCACTAAGCAACTGCAAACTCAGAAGAGGGGTGGGAGGGAATGAAAAAGAGCAGTTCTTAGTCTTGTGCCTGCATATGTTTGTTCCTGGAGTCTCTGAGATGTGTTTGGATTTTTCCTCCCTGAGGCTCAGCGTGCTCAGGATTTTGGTGCAGATTTTCATGAGCTCTTCTGAGCTATCAGCTGTTGGAACGCCTGCCCCAGTCCAGTCTGTCTGTGTTATCCTAGAAATCATGGCTGCTTCATCTTGGTGCAGTTCACACACCTTTTCTGCTTCCTAAAATACCTATCCCAGACATTCCAAAGCATCAGAGAACAGAGTCTCCCACTGACTGGAAAAGCCATTTTGAAGTGAGTGGCCCTTTTTTGGTGACTGTCCCTTTTTCAGGGACAATGAGCTCCACTGTCTCATTTTATAGCATTTTCTCTGTCTACCTGACCTCCTCTGCTGCTGGTGGGTGCAGTGGAATTCATTTCAAAATAAGTTTTTCTTAAGAAGTTGCTGATTTTAATTTAAAAAGATGACATTGACAAATACTTTTCAAATGTATCTCTGTATTTTTGGTGTTTCCTTCAGTTTAGACCTATTTTCAAGTAAAAATGCAGAACTAAGGGCTGGGTTTTCCTAAGAGTGGTAGAGCTGGAATGTTATGGAGAAATGTTCCAGTTATCCCAAATTCAACTATGAATATCCAATATCTCTAGCATTTAAGGAGGACATTGGCAGTTTAGACATACAGAAATTTCAAAAAATAGCATTATTGGGACATCCTGATAGTCTTTCTCTTCCCCATCATAATTCTAGACAGAGCCATGCAGGTAGTTTTCAACAGATGTAATTATTGAAATGTTTTGATCCCCAGTTAGATCAATCCAGCAGTGTGCTCATTCAAGGGGAAAAAATATCCTGGTTTATGGCTGACTGCATCAGCACAGAAATACAGCACTTTATGATCCTACAGGAGTTCCACAGGCTGCCAGGCCATAATGGCCAATTAAACTGGGTTTACAGCTGTTCACTGGGAGCTCAGGGAAGGTTCTCTGTTTCCTGTCAGGAGTGTGTCCTGCATTCCTGCACCCACTCTCCTCCCTCACCTGTAGCTTTCTTGTCATGCCTGCATCTTCTGCTTTTCCTCTGGGCAGGTCCATATTGCATTTTTTGGCCTCAGAGATGTTAATATTGGGAAAGCAACAGGATGGAAGCAGTGAAAACTTGTAAGGCTTAAACAGTGTGTTCAGGAGTGAAGAACCGTGGACTTTTGTGCCTGGAAGGGAAGGAGTGACTGGTTTAGTCTGGGAGCAGAGGAGAATTTAAATCAGTATTCAAGGAGAGCTGACAGACTGGAGATGGGCAAGAGGGATGAAACTGAAACTTCTTACTTTCACAAAAAGCTTCTTAGTTTTCACAAAAAGAAGGAAAGAACAGAGAGTCTCTGAATGACTCCACGAGATGGACAAGTTAGAGAACAGAAAGGAGATGGATTGTGTCTCATCTCTGTATTTTCTTTGAAGATAATGGTATTTTTGTCAGGAGGGAGAAAAGGTTATATTGAAATGGTGAGGAGAATAGAAAGAACATTAGTTCTAACTTCAATGGAATAAAAAAATCAGGTATTGGTGAGTGCCACAGAGAAGGAGAACACAGAGATAAAGTTGTGAGTGGCAGAATTGTGTCTGAGATAAAGGCCTGCTGTTTAAAAGGCTAGTTAAGTGTTGGAATAGGCTATCAAGGCAGATTAGTTGAAAACTGTTAAAACCAAATCTCTTCACATTGGTGTAGGTTATTTTACATTCTTCAGTGGAAAGAGATGGACTGGATGATTTTTTTTCCTCACTGTACTTTCTAGCTCTGCATTTCTGTAACTCTGTCACTCTTTTTAACTCTGGTGGCTTTGATCTGGGTGGTTGTTCACTGTGGAACATGTGGTGAAAGTGGGGAATCTTAGGGATGATGAAGGAAAATGTGCCTCTGGAATTTAAATCCTGATCAAATAGAATTGTACTTAATCTAGGCTTCTTCCCTCAAGCTTTTCTAAATAATCAAGCCTTGTCAGACAAAGTGGTTCATAGCAGTGTCTAGCAGGGTTTTCAGTCCTCTAAAAAACCTTATATATTCCACAGTATTTTTAGCAGTTTCAACTTTAGATTAAAAAGCAGTCAAAAGCACGTACTAACACAGGGTTTAATTGTTTTCATCTGTCTATTGATTAAGTGTTCAAATGTCAGAGTCCCAGAGCAGTGATACCTAGTGCTTGAAAGCTTGATTGAAATCTTCGTACCTTTATTTTTGTAGGACCTTGATGTTGGAGCAAAGAAAGTGAAGCTGTATGTTGATGAGAACCTTGTATTTGATGGTGAATTAGAGAGAGGCTCTGGAGATCTCCTTGCTGACCACAACACCACAATTGACCTTACAGATCACAAGCAAAACACCTCAGCATCTCCCTCAGCTGAGAGGAGAGAAGGAAATGCACCTGCAGGCCCAGACAAGGAAACAGAGCTACATTTTAAATGCTCAGAATCAAACAGTGCTTCACTGAACTGGAAAGCTCTGCCAGAAGAAAATCTTCTTGAGCCTAAGATGAACTCAATCAGCTTTACAAAGAAAAATTTGTCTCAGTTAGAGGATGATCTAAAAGCGTTCCCATCTCAAGTTTGTATAAAAGATGCCAAAGAGGAGGCAGCACCAGCAGCAGTTCCAGAGCACGTTCAGTCTGATGATGAGCTTTGTTTGAGTGAGCAAATGGAAAAGTTAACAGGAAGAAAACTGACTGATTCTGCAGGTGCAATTCCTTCGTGGTTACAGTCATCTTCCCAGGTAACACAGAATAATCAGGTTACTCCCAGCAGGCAGAAGCCTCCGTGGCTTGCTACAGAACCGAATTTCAGCTCAAAATTTCAAACACAGCCAGATGAAATCATGAAAAACTTCTCAGAGCTGATAAGTGAGGATGTCAAATGTCAGAGGCATGAACTGGGAGGACCCAATAATAGAAATGCCACTGGAGATGGGAGATCACAAATGCTGACCAGAAAGGATGCTGATGTGGACTTGGACATTTTTGACCACCTTTCTAACAAAAACTGCTGCAGTTCACAGTACCCTGTGAGTGGAAGGAGAAGTGTCACGTGTGGTAAAAAGCTGGGATTAAACACTACAAATCTTGGAGAAGATGATTCTGCTCTTAAAGGTAAGAGGTCACAATAGCAACCTTAGTACAAGTGCTGATGTGTTCTCTGTTTTGCAGAAGCACAAACTCATTTTAGGTGGGAAGGGACCTGTTGAGATTCCTGGAAGTTTAGACAGGGGATATTAGTTTGGCCATTTGTGATATTTTCCTCATGAGAATACTCAGTCTCTCTCCTGGTCCTACCCCTGATATGAAACACTCTTCAGAATAATTTACATTCTGATTTAGGGGCTTTTAATTTATTTGGAGCAGCTGGAAGACTAAATTTCAGTAGATTATATGCTAAAGATTGACAGGCCTGCAGACAGCAAATGTTTGCTAATATCAATTACAATCTGCAGAAAGATAAAGAAGATTACATCCCACATTTGCAGAGTTTATTTGTGTAGTCACTTCGTGTTTTTCTCAGTGAGAATCGTTGCTCAATATATTTATTCATATTTTTCTTCTCCGCTCATAACTTTACAAACCTCTCCCTCGGACTTCTTGCTTATTTATGAAGAGTTTTCTAATAAATGTAGCTGTTGTCTGCTCTGTGCTGTTGATTATCCTTGTCCTCCTTCCCCAAACCTCCTGTTGGAGATGGAGAATCCAGCTTTGTGCAGTTGTGTTCTGCCTGGGGCAGGATCCAGCAGTGTCCCCAGGGAACAGCAGGAGACTTGTGCCACTTCCCAAGTTCCCTTCTATCCCAACATCTGGCAATCCATGGCTATGAAATTTTTAGGGCATGAGATAATAGTTTTGCCTTCAACAAGTGTATATAACAGAAAAGTAGAATTTCTTACCCACAAGTTCTGCTTTGTCTCTCCTTCCCCCACCTTGCCATTGCTTGGGATATATTTTTGTCTTCCTTTCTCAGTTTCAAGCCATGTCACCCTGACTCCTGGTTTTTGGACCTTCATTCTGAGATGACCTTTGGCATTCTGTAATTCTTGTCATTCAGTAATGTAATTCAAGCATTCAGTGTCTTGTCTCAAATGAAGAGTTTAATACAACAAGGACAACAAGACCCAGAGTATTGGAATAAGATGTTACAGAACTACAAATTGAAATATTGGGGATGATTGAACATCAGAACAATTTACATGAAAATATATCTTGCTGTATATTGAATTTGGGTGTTTACAAGAAAATAAGGGTGACAAGGGACAGAAGATGTGCCTAAATGAAGGAGTGCCAATTCAAATTCTACAAGAGGTACTGCAGGGATTTTTTCCGACATAGGTGAGGGAAATGGTTCTTTCTAAATTTAGAATGTCTGATTTTTTTCCTTGTCTGACCCTCTGTGGAGAAAACAGCAATTTCATCAGTGTATCTGAAGTTATACCTCAAAGAAGAAAAGAATGGGGATATTTGGAATAGGTGCCATCTGCCCTTCACCCACCCCACTCCCTGCAGCCTGTTTCACACATTTTACAGTATCTGTTACATGAAAAACCTTCACATTGTGAAAACCATAAATAAATCCCACCGTGGGAAGTTCTGTTCAGTTGTGAAAATGGAGATAAAATTAGGAATTTCAATGTAAATTGTAAGATGAGGGTTATAATTTTTCAGTGTAATGCCCTCTGATTTTGCTCAGAGCAGGTTGTCCTGTGGTGCTCAAAGCTCCTGATGTGTTTTAGTCCCTGGGAAATTGCAGCCACCCTGCAGCTTTTGTTCTCTCTGCTGTGTGTGCAGGCTAAAGCCATCTTCAAAGCGGAGCTGAGAGGGCTTTAACAACAGGGAAACCTTTTAAAGTGTGTTCCCTGAGATGCTGGATTTTAATTGGCCTGGGGCTGGGAGAAGGGCAGTTCCCAGAGGAGGGTGGGACAAAGGAAGGCTCAGAGGCTCCTGTGGATGTCACAGCGTGGCTTTGGTCACTAAATGGCTCACAAGAACAACAGGAATTAGTGACAGCACGTACAGGCTTGGCTCGAGTTAATGTTGCTATAAAAACATCAATTTTTCTTTGATAACCAGTTTAATGTGCGAAGGAAATGGTGGGAGCACGCTGATCAAATTTGCAAATATCATATAATTTGGTTTATTACGAGTTAAGGAGATTGAAGAACTGCACAGAACGATGAACTTGAGGACTGGAGCAATGGAATGCAATTCAGTAGAATGCTTGCAGGCTCATCTGGGGACTAATAACCAAAAATTAAGTTGTAAGCTGAGTAATCATCAATTGCAAATGACCGAGGAAGAGAAGAATCACGGCTGAGTAGCTGACAGCAGATTGAGTGAAATGCTGGTGTGAGCAGTGATTGGAGCAGTGCACTCCCAGGATGGATCAGCAGAGGCACTTTGGGCACTTGGGAAACCTCAATTTCCCAACGCAGGCACTTGTGAGACCTCGGCTGGAAAACTGCAGCTCTGATCATCCATTTGCAGGAAAGCTGATTACCAAGTGGAACAGATACAGAGGAGAGCTTTTAGAATGATTTGGGAAATGAAGCGAGTGATTGCAGCATGGAAATGTGATTGCTGTTTATAACTGCAGGGAGTTAAAAAAGAGATTAACACAGAGGGAGAAGAAAGGTGGATTTTTTCTATGTAGTCTTGCCCCGAAATGTAGTTTACTAAAGTTTTGAAAGGAATTGTGTGGTGTGTATTGCCATCAGAAGCTGAATTGCTGGTTCAAGACACTCCTGAACCCACAGGGGAGTTAGATGCTTGAGGTGTCATTAATAAACAATGCACTTTAGATTCTTAAAGGAAAAAAGCCACACCCTGGAAGCCTTCAGCCATTGGTGTCTGCTTTTGGGCCACCTCTGCTTTCCTTTCAGAGCTCCACTTCTCCTGTTACCACTCCTTCAAGTAGCCCACAAACCTCTGAAATTCCATTGCACTGCCCTAGATGGGCTTCAGAAGTGGAACCTCTGCACTGTTGGAAGAATTTCATGTTTGAAAAGAAAAGAAGAAAACCCTCCCGAACAAGGAAAGTCAATGGATGTTAAATACTCTGCTGTACTCCGCTCATCCCAAAATTTTCAAGCTTTGACATTTTTAAGGGGTGAATATATGTACAGTACCTTGTCCAGGTGAATTGTGAGGATTGGGATGTATTGCTGGGGATCACTCAGCTCTTGAGTGTCTGTACTGGTAGTGGTGTAAGCAAGAAAGGGATTTACAAGTATCTGATGTTCTCTGAAGTAGGAACCTTTCCTTCATGTCTGCATTTTCCTTGTGGTGCAAGGAGGAGTGGCCAGGTTGGTCTCCAGCCTTTCATTCTGGAAGACAACTCTTCTCCAGGTAGTTTCCCATCTGCTTTAAAATTCTTAATTTTATCTCACGTGTCCCCACTGTAAATGATTATTTGCCACGGGTAGGTTAGGAATATTGCCTCTTTCCAGTATTTCCAAAAACACAGTTAAAAGTTAGTCTTGAGCAGTCGTTTGGGAAAACTTTATTTTGCATTTCACAGCAATTGGCAATTTATTCTTGATAACCATTTGTTTTAGTATCCACCCAAGGACACTGTACAGAAGTAAAATCTGGCCCATGGGCCTGTAACTGTTTAGTACTCCACTTCCTTTTCTTCATTTATTTGAAGAAAATACATGAGTGACTGCTTTATTGAAAATCTTGGTTATTATCTGTTCCTAATTGTTTTGAGATGGAAATGAAGCAGTTCCTGAGTGCAGCCACAGGGAGAACGTGCTTTGCTCCCACTGTGCCCCTCTGTTGTCCTCGCTGCATTCCCATTGGATATCCTCTCATTATCCTCCTTCTGCATCTCACACTTGCTGAAAAGTGGGAGAAATATTTGGACATTACCTGCCTAGAATGCAGTGCTCACCTCATTCTCCCTGTTTGCTGAACCTACTTCTTTTCCCACCACTTTTCTTTATAGACCTGTGGCTCATTTTGAGAGCAAGAACGAGCTTTTCTCTGTAATGCTTTACATTAACCAGTTCATGCATTCCCAGCTGTATGAAAGACCTGCAGAAATGCAAAAGGATGATTTAAACTCTTGTGACAGCCACACAATAAGTATCACTGGGCAAAATTCCCAATTTCTTTAAGGGCTGAGGCAAGAATTCATAGCCTCAAACTTAGCTGCAGTTTGTGCCATGGCAGGAGTTCTGTTCCTCCATAGGTAAAAGTGATTTTGTTCATTGTGTCTGACTGGGGAAGGGAAGTTTTGGGGAAGGGACATGGTGGCCTTCATGACAGAGAGGCAAAATAAAAGTGCTGCTGTCAGAGAATTTCCCAGTGAGGGACACAGCATCATTTTGCAAAGTCAGAGTTGGAGTGGTTTGCTCCCAGTCTTGTTTGTGCATTAAATGCTTTTGTAATGTTGTTTTCAGATGAAGACTTTCTCATCAAGGATGTAGCAACCTCTAGAATGAAGTGGTGCAGTGAGCAGGAACACACTCTGCAGGAGTCCTGGAACTCCTTGGTGAAATTTAATTATTCCCACCGTGGTCGGATCTCGAACATGGATTTTCAAGGGGATATCTTTGATGAGTTTCTTCACCAACAGAAAATCAACCGGCCTGGAGAATTTCAGAGAAAAGAGGGACTACAAACACTACCCAAGAGGCAAGAGGAAGAAAATTCTGTGGAGATACAGGATGGAAGTGATTTTAAAATCCCTGTTTTACCTTATGGGCAGCACTTGGTGATAGACATCCGAACAACGTGGGGAGACAGACATTATGTTGGTCTTAATGGAATTGAAATTTTCAGTTCTAAAGGAGAGCCTGTTCAGATTGCAAAAATAACAGCTGAACCCCCTGATATAAATATTTTACCAGCTTATGGAAATGATCCCAGGATAGTAACCAACCTAATAGATGGGGTGAACCGGACCCAGGATGATATGCACCTCTGGCTGGCACCGTTCACCCCTGGAAAACCTCACTTTGTCTTTATTGACTTTGTGAATTCCTGTCAGGTAGCCATGATCAGGATCTGGAATTACAACAAATCCCGCATCCACTCCTTCCGAGGTGTGAAAGACATTATCATGGTGTTGGATGAGCAGTGCATCTTTAAAGGAGAGATTGCCAAAGCCTCAGGAACCTTGTCTGGAGGTAGGCTAGCATTTCTTATTTTCCTTGTGGAAACAGCAGTACAACACAAACAAAATGCGTTTAGCTTGTTTGTTGTCACTTTCCACTTCAAAGCAAGCTGGCACTTTGTGTGGTGTTTAATTTAAAACCATAATGCAAAGCCCATTAATGCATTCTTCACTGATACTGGGGATTTTAGCAGCATACAGAGCTAATCTCTGTTTTTAACTATGTCTTAGCAACAGGTCTGTGTTTCAATCACATCAGATAGGCACTAGCAATTTCAGAGTTGCAGCTCTTTGCTTGTTTTCACACACGTGGTCTTTTGGAAAAGGTGATTGGGAAGCTTTTCCCCCCATTTTCTATTATGTGTATTTGAAAACTGAAGGAGTTCTCTAGGTTTTTCCATTGTGAAGTATCAGTTTGAGAGTGAAACACTAATTATAGCCACAGTCAGTATTAATTTGCCATGTATTATCTTTAAACACTGCTGCAAATTAAATGCAAAAATGATTTTTCTCTTTCTTTATATTCTTTTTTGCATTATTTCTCCATTTAATCCTGTGTGTTGCCTTCAGCTCCTGAGCACTTTGGGGATACCATATTGTTCACTACTGATGATGATATTCTTGAAGCCATTTACTGCTATGATGAGACAGATGATGGAGAGATGGGAGATTCCAGCTCCCTGAGGTATGAGGAAGAGCTGAAGAGGCCAACAACTGCAGACAGGGAGGGAGATGAGAGACCCTTTACACAAGCAGGGTTGAGAACAGAGGGTCAACAGGTAGGGGCCTCTGTGTTCAAAACTCTCTGTAAATGTCTGTTTGAAACATGGAATTAATGGACTTAAAACTGCAGAAGAACTAACTCAATTATGACTATTTTGAAGATTTTTTTTTTCACCAGATCAATAATTTATACTATTTATTTAAGCCCTAAAGGTCCTCCAAGTGTTGGTTTCTCTGATTAATTAATAAAGCAACTTCTTTATTTACTTGGACACAGACTAGGGGAGTTCTTTATGATGTGGGTACTGCTGAAGGTTTCTGCACTGTTAGTGGTTTTTCCCCCTATAGTTACTCCTATCTTGAGTGGCTGTGCTCCCTGGCACTCCAAACCAAAAGGTTTTATCATAGTTTTCACATTGCTGATTTCTTCCTCCACAAATTAAGGATGTTAAATGAGAAGGGTTTCTTCCTCTCGACTCTCCTGTTATTTTTTCTCTTTTTCTTTCCTGACAACTAGCACTGTCACAGGTTTGGGTGCATTTTGTATAGAAACATCTCTTTTCTAGTCCATGCAGAAGGTATTTCTCTCCTTGGAGGAAGGCTGTATTTCCAAGCACTTGAGCTCTTCCCTGATGCCATTCCAGCCCAACAGTCCTGTATCTGAGCAAAGACCCCTCAGGATTTTCTCAAGACTTTGTGTGGCAGTCTTTGACCTGTTTTCCTTTAAATTTTCTACTTTCTCAGGATCTTCCTGAGCAGCCTCTGTTGCATCAGTGAGGTGGTCATGTTCTAGGGTTCCCACTCTTACTTGTGAGTCTGTCAGGAGGTCCAAAGCTGAATCAATCCAAATTCCAGCTGCTCCAGCCAAAATCTGCCCAGGGATGGTTCCTAAAGAGCCTTGTGTGGTTGCCAAACTGTCCTGTCTTCTTTTTCTGGTGGCTCACAAGACAAAAGGAGATCCAGTGGTTGAATTTGATCTCACTGTTGAGACCACGAGACAGTGGCTTTAACCCTTGCACTTCTGCAGTAATTCTGATCCCATCTTTGCTTGCAGATCTGAAGCTGCTCAGAACCTTGCTCAGTGCAGGATTTCATGAAGACAAAGTGCAGCTGGCCTTTCTTTTCCTGATCACATGTTTATTGTGAGCATTCACAGGATCTCTTCCACAGCAGAAGCTTGGCCCTGGCCTGTCTGGTCCTTGCTCAGACACAGGTTCTGCCTTTCATTTTGCTGTTCATCCCTGATGCCCTTCACACCCCTGGTCTAACTCTGAAACTGCTGCATCAGCAGTGGAATAACAAAAGCTGTTGTGACTGAGCCATTGATCTCCCTGTCACTGGGTATTTGCTGGTACCATCAGGATTTCTGTGGGGGGATGTTTATGCTCCACAATGGCACAGATCCACTGCACAATTTATCTTCCCCAGCCTAACGTTGTCAGACCAGTATTGACCAGTTTGAGCCAGCCCCTGCTGCTCATTCACCTTTATTCCCTGTTGCACATTCAGTAGATGAAGTGATGTGTTTTGCTAAAAACTTTTCCAAAAGCTCTTACAGAAGTGTCTTACTTTTCTGTCAGTGTTATCCATGGCCATCTGTCTGTCAGTGAATTCAGGAATCCTTAATATGTTGATTTTGTAGCAGATCAGACCTGTGGCTACTGCACTTGATCCAACTCTGGGGCCAGTGGTGGCTGCTTAGAGAGGAAGAAAGAACAGCACAAACACAGAGTGGTGTTTCTCTGAAACACTCATTCAGCCCTTAGAAATGTGTCTCACAAGGACTTTTTAACTTATCCTCTATGTTTAATATCCTGCCACAGATTTTTTATTGTTTTAACTCATCCACCAGCTTTTTGAACCCACGTGCACTTTTAAAATTTACAGTGCTGTGTGGCAAGTTTCCCAGCTGAACCTGCATGGCACGAAGAACTTCCTTCTGTTTGTTGTTAGCTTCATTTAATGTTGTCTAGGTTTTGTGTTGGAAGAAACAAAACAGTTATTCCCCACTCCCTTCTTCAAGCCACTTAAGAGATTTATATCCCTGTGTTAGTCTTCTAAATCTTTTCCAGAATGGTTGCTCCTACTTTAGTCATTCCTCACAGGGAAGATGTTGGACAGTGTGGTCTGGTGTAAGACCATGGTAATACTTTCTCCTTTTTATTGCTTTTCCAATAACTCCTGTATTATGGTGGTGTTTTGTTTTAGCCATAAGAATCTAAGAACATAGGTAGCACAATGCTCACTAGCAGAAGTAGTTAAAATAGTAGAAAATGAGACCATATCTGAAAGAAAATATATTGGGCATCAGTGGAATGGAATCATCAGGAGGAGATCTGAGTAGATAAGAAAGGGAGAAAAGAGGTGATAACGTGCCTTGGCACAAATGCTTTATGGTCTGCTAGGGAGAGCATTATTTTGCAATCAGCACACCCAGGTGCCTTTTACTGTGTCCATAGGTTTTGATTTTCAGTGAAGTTGCAAATTTTAATTCCCAGGCTGGTGTTTTAGAATTGCTCTGAGGAGCAGAACTGGTTTGTGAGAGAGGTACCCCCGGTGGGAGGGATTTTCCTCTTCATAGATTCTGTGGGTTTATTTCAGGGCTCATTTCTTGTTCAGTCTCACCTGAATTACTTTGATTCCCCCAGGGACATTTGCTGCCACATGGAGGATATTGCAGTGTGGGAACACACGAGGTCCTGGGGATCAGAGGTTAAATTGCAGGGATCTGATGGAACAGTAGAAGACAAGTGCTGACAAGTCTTTATTTTTCTTGGGTACAGTGTAGATCCATTTGATGCATTGTGGATGACAGGAAGTTTATTTCTAATGATGAATTAAAGAGAAAGAGTCTGGACTTCTAATTTCCTGTTTGGCCTTTTGACTGCTAATGAGGATTGAGCTGATGTTTTTATAGAGCTACTTATAAAAATGCCAAGATTTCATTCTAATCTACTATTATTTATTTTGGAGCCAATACTGGTCTATGTGAAGTTAGGGTTATTTTCTCTGTGTGTAACATTTTACATTTGCCCACAGAGAACAAAATCTGCCATTTTATCCCACATACTCAGTGAAGTGAATTCTATCTGCAATCCTTTGCCATTTTTGTCTTTACTACCCTGATTGCCCCAGTGTGATCAGCAAATTTTGTCATCTGTTTCTTCACTTTTCTGAATAGCACAGGCAATTTTTAATTAGCATTGCCAGAGCACAAGCTTTTGGACAAGTTTGCTTGTTTGTTCTGCCTCTTAATTCTTGAGAAGAAAATGTGGTGGCACTCTCTGGTCTTGACTTCCTTCCAGACTCCTTGTCTCTGCAACAGATTTGCAACATATTGCAAATACAGCATGTTATCACTTGCTGATGGCAATCTGCAGGGGAATAAGTGTGATTTAAGGATTTCAGCCTCTTTGAGAAGAGGTAGCTCACACTATGGAGTCTCCCATTTCACATTTCTATATGCATTAAGCAAAAAACGAACCCAAAATCTTGGCTTTCTAAAAACACTTGGCTTTCTGACATTCTACATTTTGGGTCATGTTTTCCATTATTTGCAGGACAGCCTGGGTGGGGAGGCAGAGGAGAGAGTGATATACAAAAAGAAACAGGTACAAATCTCAGAGTTTGTAAGCAATCAATGTAAGTGTAATACTGAACCTGTTGCTTGCACCTCTTGTCTTTCTTTTTAGGTTCAAGAGCCAGACTCTGTTTCTGAAGGCATACCAAAGGAAACAGGAATATTCACTGGAAAATGTAAGTTCTTACATTTACTTCTTGCTTAACCAGCCTTCCCCCAAATATATTATCTGATTTATCAGAGCTGTACAGCACTTTGTGACAGATGCCAGGTTTGGAATAAAGAAGAGTCATTGAATATTTAAGGCAGAAGCTTTGTTTGCTATGGAATTTACAACATTATATTGTAACAGTTGGCTTTTAATCTCAGAAAAATAACATTAGCCATTTGCCAAGTCCCTGAATGGGATTTCTAATAGCTGTGTCCCTTACCCAGTAATTCTCTCCCAATCCTTTGTATTTATGTAGACTGAATGAATTTTTTAGATTGGATTGACAATAGAAACCCTACAGTAAAGCTAGATCAGTGTTATATCCCTGCTTAAGTACCTGATTTATTATTCTGTACCAAACCAGCTCTCTGTGGGCCTTTCACCTGTTGTCCAGAGGGTTTCTGGATAGCCCAAAAGCTTCAGGAGCAGTTCCTGGTCCTCTGACAAGAATTTCCAGCAGGGTGTTAGGAAATGTTTGTCACTCTGAGTGCAGTCCAACACTGGATTGAGAGGGTTTGGAGTCTGCCAGCCTTGGAGACAGGAAAATAAAATGTCCCCTGGATAAGCTCCTGAGAGCCTTGATGCTGGATTGTTCTGAGCTTGGAGCTGGGTTAGACATCTCCAGAGGCCATCCTGAGTGTCTGTGAAGGAACCCTAAACTCTGGGGAATACTAAATCTGTGTGGATGCTGCTTCAGTGCAGCTTCCCACTGGAGAACAGCCCAATTCTCCTGAGAGCTCCTGCCTGCTTTACCCTGAGCATCTTCAGGCTCAGCACTGCCTTGGGAGTCGGATCTGCTGTCAGTGTAGCCACAGCTCCAGATTTGTCAGCTGACAGAGCTATTTATTTCTTTGGGTCCCTGCAAGTGCTGGTGAGAGCTTACACCCAAGTGAATCTCTGTGTGTACCAAGACTTGATCTGGCTTTTTGGGAGCTGGATGGCTTAAGAGGTTTAATGCTTGTTTGTTTTACAAACATCATGACTACTCATGCTTCTTCAGACATTACCCAACCTGATTATTTGTGGGTTTCTGTAGTGTGTGAAATGAAAGGTATTTGTAATTTACAGGGATGGATTTTTATGGAACCTGATTAGATTGGAATTTTGCTTGTTATATCTGTACATGCTATTTCTCTCGTTTAATTGAGGCATAAAACAGGTGGAACAGGAGATTCATATTCAGCCTTTTGTCCATCCAGCTTTCCTTTCCTGTTTATTTTCTGGAGATACAGCCTAATCAATATTTCTGCTTCTCACTGATGCTGTCCAATGAAAATGCTTCCATTCTGAAGTGTCCAGTTCTGATGTGAAGAAAATAACTTAAAAACATTAGTAAACCAAATTTTTCTTTGCTCTAACTGTGAGTAGGTGTTCTCTAAAAATGTATGGATTTCTGAGAGGCTGGATTTATATGAATCTATACAGTCACTTAGCTGGTGAAAGATGATGGATAAACCTCAGACTAATGGGTCTTCTCTGTGTCTGCATAATCACAAAATCTGTCATGTAAGTGCTTCAGTGTGTCCCTGGCTGCCTGTCAGTGTGCAGTCCCAGTAATGAGGCACTTGGGAACGTGCTGGATCAGCAGTTGTATCATTTCAAGTGAAGAAGGTGTTCTGACACAGACTAAAAGAAGCTGCTCTTACATGGAGCTGGACAAACAGAGCAGGAAATATCCAATTCCAGCATATAAAGTTATTTAATCTGTACAAAATATCCATGCTGCTGGTCACTGGGGTTTGCACTCGTGTTTATGTTGGCTCATTGCTACAAACCATTAAGTTTACAGAGACATTAAATTTATCTTCCTTTATGTAGGCCTGCAACTGAACTTCACCATGACCTGGGGAGACTCTTATTACCTGGGACTGACAGGACTTGAAGTGATAGGAAAGGATGGTCAAGCATTAAAAATCAATGCAGAGCAGATGTCTGCTTCACCCCAAGACTTAAATGATCTTCCAGAGTACACAGGAGATTCCAGAACGTTGGAAAAGTAAGTAACCAAAGACTTGGGATGCATTTTACATCAGATTTTCTAAAGTAACATTTCTATAAGCTTCTGTTATGTTAACACATGTTAATGTGAACATGATTTTCATCCCATCACTGCTCATTCTTGGAATTCACAGGCTGTCCAGGAACAGCTTGTTGTAGAAACATGAATGAGATGTTTCCAAAAGATGGTGTTTGAGCTGGGAGATGGGAACATGCCTGGTTGGTATTTCTGCCAAGGACTTTCCAGGAAGGAATGTGGGTGTTCTGTAGCATCTGTCTGTGCATATTGAGTGATATTTATGCAGGATTTATGGATAATTTCAAGGAAAACTTTCACGTTAGCAGAGAGTGAGGATGTGTTGGGAAAATGCACCAATAGGTGCCATTCTTTTGGCCATTTTGCAGCACTTTTTTTTGGCAAATCTAATGAAGTTTTATTCATTGACAAGTATATTTCCTAAGATTAACTTGTGCATCTAAATGGCAGCAGTGTAGAAATTACAGGCTGGAGATCTGGAGAGGACTTGGCATTTGGATATTATTGAAGCTGCATCCTGTTGTTTCTGAGTCATCTCTCCATTTTAAAGGGTATTTTTGGTTGTAATCCTGTCTTGCTGGCTTGTTTATGGGCTGAGACCAGGTTTATGAATTAGGACTTGTCTTCTCAAAGGCTCTGGAGTCTTCCTTAGAACGTTGTATTTATCTCCATGCACACTAACTCTGTTGTTTGTAATTTCTGCTAATCTGATGCAGATATCAGCCTTACTTTGTGTAATTCCTTGTTCCTTCTGCCATCTTGTATGAAAATCTCCTCTGTAGGCAGTTGCTGATCTAAGGAATCTTCCCATGGTATCCCCTGTGATGAACAGATTCTGGTGGGGGAGTCTCTCCAAACCCCACCCTAATGGACCCAGATGCAAAGAATTCCTTTACCTTTTTTGTTGGTGCCTTCTCCTCTCTGAATGCTCCTTTTGCAGCCTAGTGATATGTTGATCCTACAGAATTTCTGGCAAGCTTTCTGCCCCTGATGTGTTTGAGGGATTTTATTTATTGTATCTTTTGCTTGCTAGCCTTCAGACTCTTTTTTTGGCCTGTGCATACGCATTTAACCTTCCAGAGTTTATGAGTCTATCAATTTAGGGCTTTTTTGATCATGAATTTTGCTGAAAGATAGCCCATAACAACTTTGTTTATCCTGCTACTGAGCCAGGCTGGCTCTGAGTTTTCAAGTCCTCCTTCTTTCTAACATCTTTCTTAGTAAGTGGGTTATATTTTTAATTTTTCTTTTTTTCTTTTTTCTTTTTTTTTTTTCTTTTTTTTTCCCCCAATCTTGATTGTTTTGCTGGAGAACTTTTTTGGGCACAAGATATAGAGGCTCTTTTGGCTCTGGATATTCCTGCAAGCATGTTGAATTTGAGTACATTGCAGTGCTCTCAACTGTGGCTTTTGGAATAGGTCCCGTGTACTATTCAGGACCAAATCAAGAATTATCTCTTCTCTCATGGACTCCCTAATAAGTTCCTCTGTGAAAGAGTCATTATTCAAATCTTTTTCTTTAAGGAATTGCCAAGTCTGGCACTCATTCTTCCATTAAACTTTTAAATAAATAGTAAGTATAGACTTACTTTTTTTGGCAGTGTACCAAAGTAGTTACAGTGGAAAATGAATTCATATTCTCCTTTACTCCATCTTTGTACGGCACAGTTTGTGGTAGAAGAATATAATATCACAAAATACCAGCTTTAACTTTATTTAGTCAGCCTGAAGTCTGTGCTGTCATGGAAAGACATTGTCCTGCTGGTTGGGAGCTTTTTAAAATAACAGGGATGTGGCTAATTGTGTCCACGAGGGATGTGAGCAAAGCCTGGTCCTGCTCAGGGTTATCCAGCTGCCATCCAGCTCCTCCTGGCATCCAGCAGAGCTGTGTTGGCATAGAAACCCCTGCAGGGTGCCAGACACGCTGCTTTGGGCGTGGAGCTGGCTTAATAAATGATATTGTGGCTGGCTTTGAGTTCTGCCTTCAGCCACTTTGCTACAAAGGCACTTGAGCTTTCCTGTCCCTGTTCACACAGGGAAAACCTAAGGGTTTTGCTGTTTTGCCTTAAGCAGACCCAACTAAAGAAAATACTGGTTTTTTCTCCCCCCACTGCCTTTGGTTCAATACTTGCATGCTATTTTTGATGTTTTCTGTGCTTTTAATTGCATGCACAAGGACACGAGAGGCCCTGGAAGCTGGAAGTGGCATCTAGAATAAAATGAACCCTAGGAAAGTCCCTGCCTTTGATGAGAGAAGCCAGCTTTTCCCTTTGTGCAGCTAATGGACTTTTCTCTTTGTAGGTTAATAGATGGGACTAATATCACAGAGGAGGATGACCATATGTGGCTCATTCCCTTCTCTTTTGGAGAAGATCATCTGCTCACAATCCATTTTGATAAAACTGAAAGTATCGCAGGGCTCCGCTTTTGGAACTATAATAAATCTCCAGAGGATACCTACAGAGGGGTAAGTAAAAGAAAAGGAGCACTGCCAGCAAAAATATACAGCAGTGCATTGGAAAATTGGTACTGTGATGAATGAATATAGCTGCCTTAATGGAACACCATAAATCTTTCTAGATTGTCTGAGGCTGAATTTTGTGGCAGGTATAATGCATTCCTGTCTCCACAAACAGCAGATAGTAAAAAAAAAAAAAAAGAAAAAGCCAGAGATGGTTTAAAGAACTCTTCACAGCTGATTTTTCTAAGACACATACAATAGCACATATTATTTTCAGGATATATGATTCTGAAGTGGTATCTCAGTATCTTGTATCTAGACCTACTATATGATTCTGTATTTCCTGAAATGCAGGGAATGATATGAGGGAAACTTTTTCAAAGGAATTCTGTTTAGTTCAGGTTCAGAAGGCCCCTCACTCAGTACTGCCTTTTCCAGGAAGAGTCTTTTGAAATATTAACATTTAATAAATGGAAAGTTGCCACCTTCAAGCAGTTTGACTAAAATAAATTAGCTAAAATTGTCTAACATAAATCCTCTCTTATTTGCAAATTGCCTGGTTTATATCTTTTTTTCTGTACTAAATTGTTGGGATTGACAATTGACAGCTGATAGAGATAATTTTTCACCTTTTCACTCTGAGTTTGGCTGTCCCTCCTTTTCCTGCTGTACTTACACGTGTAATGATAATAATAACCAAACAGAGCTTGCTGTTCATTGCACAGAAAGTTTAGGAATCCACCTGCTCCCAGATTTTCCACTCCAAAAGGCAACTGTTGCATTCTCAATGTCCAAATTCAGACCATAAATAAGAATAAAAATGTTATAACATTATAAACTGGGGAGATGACGAAAAGGATCTTCCAATTAAATCCCAACTGATCCAGAGATTTGAACAGAGACCCTGATTTTGTGCTCCATCACATTTGCCCAGCACATTTGAAACATAGGAGGGTTCTGGAGCATTTTGAGCATTACCATCTAAATATAGCCCCTGTACAAATGAGGGGTTTAATGACACTTGTGTCCTGATTTCTGCTGGGATAGAGTTAATTGTCTTCCCAGGAGCTGTGTTTTGGATTTAGGGTGATAATAATGTTGGTAACTTACTGATATTTTAGTTGTTGCTGAGCAGTGCTTGTTAAATCTCTAAAATCTAACGTGGAATTTGGTCTCTGGAGGCCAAACCAATTAAAAAAAAAAAAAAAAAAGAAGAAGAAGAAAGGTGTATTTTCAGCAATTTACTTGGCTAGGTAGGAAAAAGAAGTGAGTCTGATACAGGTGTCTACCTGCATGAATACTGCAAGTCCCATAGGAGTTAGTGGATACCACTTAAAGGAGGAGCCCATACCTGCAGCCTTGTAGAAGGATAAAATAAATTGTTTGGAAAACAAAAGATGCAAGGGCTGCTGGGCCACAGGAAAGGAGGTTTTAGGCTGCAAACCCAGGGCATCCTGACATCTGTCTCTTGAAGTATTGCTGCTCCTTCTAGGAAGCAGTCCCTGGGTGTGAGGTGGAATGATTTGTTAGGCAGCTGCAGGCTGGGGGATTCTATTCACAGCTTCAGTGTGAGAGGGGAATGGCAGTGACTGTCAGAATGAAGACTCGGCTGCTATTTGCAGCTCTGTGAAAAATCACCTTGTGAGAGCTTTGTTATGCCATTTGTAAAATGCAATATGTGATGGCTGAGTGCCTCCTCAGATGATGAGAATTACTTAGAAATGAGGGCTGTAAAGGGCACATAAATATAAGCAGCTGGGGTATAATAGGTAAGATTCCATCTGTAACTCTGCAGACTTCCCATTCACTGCGTGTTTCCGTTTAGGAAAGTGGATTTCAGTGGATTTCTCACTTCCTCTTCTTGGCCTGGCAGACTTATTCAGCTGGAAAGCAGCATGCAGAAGAGTTTCTCATATGAAAAAAAATGTTTCCTTTATTTGGTCCCAAGTGTATTAAAGATGAAGCCAGAAATAGTTATTTCTCCACATTGGTAGTCATACAAACATTCCCACCTAATTAATCTTCATGGAAATGAACTGAGCCCCCTCCAGTGTAGCACAAACTGGTGCTTAGTGAAAGACCCAGGGCAGTAAATGCTGCTTGTGATGAACATTAAGTTATATTTAACATATCAGAGAGCAAGGTGCAGTGATTGATTGTTGCTGGTGATTGAACTGTTCTGCCATCATGGATACAGCTCCACAGCTGCTGGGGGAGGGCAAAGGGGCCAGGACTCCTGCATTATCTGAATAAAGGTGCCTGAATTATTCACTTTGATCTCCAGAGGTTGGATAAGGTGTGCTGGCATCTCTGAGGTGGTCACAGCTCAATTATCTCTGTCTGGTACAGGCGCCTTTTCTTTATTCCTGTGCCCTGGGGTTCCACACAGCACTGCTTGGCAGAGGAGTTTGTGTGAACCTGGAGAAATCCAAGTGCCACCTGCCACAAAGATAAACAGAACTGCTGAAATACAGGCTGCTGGAAAAGCAACAGAAACACCAAAATCTGCTCTGGAGAGAGCACCAGGCCGTGGGATTTCTGGAAGGTGCCCCCAGCCAGGGCTGGGCAATCCCAGCTGGTTCAGCAGAGCATTCAGGAGCATGGTGTGTCCTCATCATGTCTCCCTTTGTGACAGGGACTGACCTGAGAGCTGAGCCCTCCTGTTCTCTTAGTGTGTGTAAATATTGCTGCAGGCCCAGGAACCAGGGGATTGTTTAGGCTGGGAAAGAGCTGTAAGGTCAAACTGTGAACCTCACACTGCCAAGGCCAGCCCTGACCCTTGTCCCCAAATGCCTCATCTACACCTCTGAAACCCCTCCAGGATGGGATCTCCAGCACTTCCCTGGGCAGTCTGTGCCAATGCTTGACCACCCTCTCTGTGAAGAGGAGCAGCTTCAGTTTGCTGAGATCTAGTGCCATGCAGTAATTACAGGATCTGTCAATTCTTTTTTTAGTCTTTTCCCCCCCAAATCCCCAAACCTGAGCCATCCCCATCAGTGTCAGTGATGACATGGACACTATGGATTGCAGCTGCTGTCTGCTGGGTTAGGCTTTCTTTTGCCAAAGGAAGTCACACTCTAGAGAAATGAAATAAATACAGCTAAATAAAATTATTTCAGTCTCTGGAGTGAATAGAATTGTTTGCAATTATTTTAATGTAAATCATGTCAGGTAATCTTTTGTTTTGTTCTTTTAAACCAGGCTAAGATGGTCCATGTGGTGCTGGATGGGCACAGCATCTCCCCCACGGAGGGCTTCCTCATCCGCAAGGGACCGGGCAACTGCCACTTCGACTTTGCTCAGGAAATTCTCTTTGCTGACTATCTACAGCCCCGGCCAGCTCCAAGAGTGCCCAGGAGGTAAAGCAGGATGTCTTTGTTGTCTGAAACACGTGGTTTCTCTTCACTGTTGCAGTGTCGTTTCCCATTCCCTGTTGGAGCTGACTCTGTGAGGCTCCTGGATGGAAACATGGAGCACTTGGAGCAGGGCTTCACTTGGTTTGACCAAATTTGACCGAGGTCTGAGCAGAGTCTGGGTCATCATCACAGGTGGAGGCGTGGGGTGGTGTCTGTGGAGGTTTAGTTCTTTGGGTTTGTTCTCTTCTTTTCTGAATGAGCCAAGGGTACATAAAAAACCAGGTTTGTCTTGGTTTTGTTTTGCAGGGTTCCTTCAAGGACACTGGAACAAGCCAGTATGGACTATGAAGCACCATTAATGCCCTGTGGTTGTATCCTTCCCTTCATCTTCCTTGTCATATGGAATATTTTAGAGTTACATACCATAGTTAGCAGTCCTGAGCCTTTTGAATCCAACAATTTCGGGTGCTTTAAGGTATTAACAAGATACCAAGAATATGAGAAAGGCTTCCATAAAGAATGGCTTAAGAATAAATCAGTGAAACATCATATATGAATATGTGGCCTGTTTTCAGATCCTTTGGTAGCTTTTTCTCCTGAACTGCAAATAAGAGTGTCTGACCTTGTGGGCTGCACAACCATTTTTCAAACTGCAGATTAAATGGTCTGTTAGGACAAAGCTTTTGTATTGATATTTTCCTTAATAGCATTTTGCTTTTTAGTTATTTTCCAGTTCCAGCTGCTGACGAGTTGGGGTGATCCCTACTACATTGGTTTGAACGGGCTGGAGTTGTTCAATGAACACGGAGAGCAGATCTTGCTGACTGAGAACAGTATCCTTTGCACACCCAGCACCCTGGCCCTGCTGGTGCACACTTCACTCCCTGGAAAATTGTCACAGGGCATCACCTCCACATTGCCAGGTTGTCCCGTGGGATTAACTCTGCTTCTTTTTCCCTGTATTTGAATAATGAACCTCTTTTCCATGAGTTTTTATGGGTTCTGTATGCTTCTAGAACATTTCTTCCCTCAATGGGATGCACCAACAAAGCAGGACAAAGTTAGAGAAGGGAAGGCTTGAGAAGGGTGTGGTATTTTCCACTTTTGATATTTCTTCTGTGGTGGGGAAGGACCAGAAAGTTTGCTGAGCTGTAAATTCATAAGAAAAGATTGAGCTCCATGCTTTTTTTAAATGGAATCTTTCATTGTGCCTCAAGAAAGAAATTTTTCATAACTCTTGTTCTGGAGATTTAGGCTGTTCTAGATACTTCATGCAGTCATGAAGATCGGGGCTGATAGTTTGAGTTTGATTCAGAGTTCCCTGGATATCCAGCAGAGGGAATGGAGGGCATGTTGGGAAGATTGATGTTCATCAGGGTTACACTTTGTGCCCTGGGCCAGCTGAAGTCTTCTAAGAGCTGAAAGCTTCATACTCCAACATACAATTCCCATAGTTCAGCTACATGGAAGGAACATTTCTTAGCCTGGAAAGAATAAATAGCACAAATGCTGCAGGAATTGTTTATCTCTAAGGATTCTCACTGCCTAATTAACAGGGAATTCAATGAGATAAAGACTTTTCCCCAAGTGCTGTTTTGATTTGTATCTTGTATGATACACCCTGAAACATTTATACTGGACAAGAAACACTTTGAAATTGAGAAGTGATAACAAATTGTCTTTTAAGAACCGGGGATCTTTAACTGACCTGGTACAGCTCTACAGTGCAAAACAGTGCCAGGCAAAGAATCCTCAGCTCCTTTTCAATGCTCACCTGTTCCTGCCTGGGCAGCTGTGTGTGGGATGTATTAGGATGCCAGAAGAGCTTATTTGTCTTAGTGCAGTATTTAATGTGATAATTCACTACCGAATCAAGCTTTTCTTAAATACTTGAGGCATTGCTGGGCCATTCCTTCAGTTCTTTATAAATACTTACAGACTTCTAGAAAGCAGGACAGGGGGAAATGAATGTCCCTCAAGCTCAGGATTCATAATTCTGAAGACAGTGCTATCCATCCACGTTTCTTTGCATGCCTTTAACATTCATATATGTTTTTAATGTTCTTTTAAAGAGAAAATCTGGTTGCCTGTTCAATGGGGCTTTAATCTTGCCCTCTCAAAGAAATGAAAAAAGGTTTTATTACTGATTTTTACCACAAACCTTGGGAAACTCAAGCAAAACCTAGTTTGACTGATGACTGCCTCCTGCAGAGACACTCTTCTTGAGATAGATTTTTGTATGAGGAATTTGCAGAAGTTTATGATAAAAATATGGGACTTTTTCACCAAAAAGCTGGGAAGTGCCTATTCCTGATAATGGAACTTTATTGATGAAGTCATAAGTGCATATTTGAGAATAAATTAAATGCAGCTAGTTACTTGATTCCTATTTTTAGAATAAATTGGAATGCCAGAATATCTAAGGGTTGTCCCAAGTTCCTCAGCTATGCAGTCCTAGGAGTACTGCTGTAGTGGTGAAAACTCATTCATGGCAGTGGGAAGAGCATCAACTTTTAAACAGGGTGTTTCTGAAATATCCCTTTTTGGGTTATTTATGCTTAAAGGTTTTTTTCAGATATTGCTGCTTTTCCAGATAGTGTCAATGTTTTGGATGATGTGTCTGGAGACATCCGGACTCCAGACAAACTGATTGACAGAGTGAACGACACCACTGACGGCAGGCACATGTGGCTGGCACCACTTCTCCCTGGTTTGGTACATTTTCCCTTTTCTTTCTGTTTTACTCATGTGTGTGGATGGAACTGGAAGTGTGGAGGAAAGGGGGAGCAGATAGAATCCATGGCTAAGTTTGATATTAGTGACAGATGTTAAATCGCTGCTTTTTAGAAGTTGTTTTTATTGCAGCCTCTCTGGGCAGCAGCAGTGGAGGTTCCCCAGGTTTGTAACCTCCTCTCCCCATGGGGCAGCAGCAGAAGATTTTCCAGAGATGGTTTTTGAGTCACTGGGACAAAGATACTGATGAGGGAGTTCTGTGCAATAAACACCTTTGTGGTGCTTCTATGTTCATTTTTACAAAATGCAATGAATGTTGTTCCAGGAGTGAGAAATTATTTTTTAATCTCATTATCTGTGTTGAATTCAAATTCGTAGATTAGGGATGGCAGACTTAGTATTTCATGTCCTAAGGCCACAAATGATTCAGCCCTTTTACAAGTCCCATGTTTAATAGCTGGGATATCAAAAATCTAAACAGGAAAAGTAGATAAACTTAGATAACTTCTGACCTTGTTTTGGGAAAGAACATTTTTTAGAGGGCTGCAATGAACATAATTAAGGTGGTTTTATTTCTTAGAATGTATTTAAAAAGAAAACAAAGTATAAACCTGACCTGTGGTAAGTTATCACGTACTGTGTTGGCAAAATCCCCACTCCAGATGTTGCAGTTATTAATTAGAATATCAAAAGCGAGGAATTGTGAATTTATATCACGAAGTGTTGTAATGAAGGGCTATAATTAAGGTAAAGCTTTTAAGTATCCTTGGGAATAGTGAGCACTTGCATTTCCTAGGAAAGTGGAAGGTCTGTGTGGTGCTGGAGGCTCCTGCTGTGTAGATCCCATCTTGAATCCTGGCTATTTGATGGGATGTTCAGATGTCTCTTATAGCAGGATGACTGATTGATTTGACAGCCATCTGAGTGTGCTCATGTCCTTACAAAAGACATGCTTGCAGAGGCTGTTTCACTTGGGATAAAGGAAAATAACAGGCCCTGGAGTTCTCTCTCTTTGTGTTGCTCTGCCTGACACCAAAGTACTGCAGAAGAGCACAAAATACCAGTATTAAAGGGTAAATTGATAATGTGTGAAATGCAGGAGGCAGAAGTGATTTAATGGTGTTTTCTGTCCTTGAACTGTAACAAATTGCACCTCTGTAAGATCCACAGAGCACTTTCCCCCTCCATTTTGGGATGGTTGTTGAGGGGGAGGTGCTGGATGGAGCAATCAGCCCATTGATGCTCAGCCTCTGGAGCTGGGCTGCTGAACCAGAGCTGTGAATGCTCTCATCCTCAGTGCAGGCTGCTTGGAAAGCTGCATTAACTCTTTGATGTGTTGGAAGCTTCAAAGCTTGAAGGGAATTGGAATTACAGCCTTTCTTTTCCTTCCTAAATGTCTTTTCCTTTTTAATTCTAAAAGCGGTTTTCCTTTCAAATTCATTTCTTACATAAGCAGAATCTGAATTATTGTTCTCCTGTTACTGATTGTCATTTTATTTCTTTGTTTGAATGGATTTTTAATCAAATATATCATTTGCTGTGGGTTAAGAGTTGTTGTTGGAGACAATGTTCCAGTTGTCTCATGGAAAATTTCTATTGATCCCATCTACCTTTCTTTCTTCAGTAAAAAAAAACCCAGCATAATGATTTAATATCACCTACAGTATCTTCTCTAGTACATCAAAGGATTAAAACTTCAGAGGATGCTAAAGATGAAGCTTAAGATATGTTGATCCAAAGTTGATATAGTGGCTCATAAAAGGAAAAGCATGGAATTAACTGTAACAGGCAAGATTGGTTTTCTGCCTGCCTAATCTTTGGTCTTACCATCTTGACATTAACGTCACTGAAAGGCAGATGAATAATACCTCAAGCAGTAATTGTTTAGCAAGCATCTGGAGGATTGTCTCTAAATTCTTGCTAGTATAACTTACACAAAAATTGCAAAGTTTCTGCAGTAGCTTCCACGGTATACAGGGGAAGTTTTACTCTTGCAGATAGAAAGGTGGGTTCCATTTGTGTTTGGTAGAAAGAGATGGAATGGAATAGAATAAAGTCATTGATTCACAGAGTGGTTTGATTTGGAAGGGACCTTAAAAATCATCCAGTTCTAACCCCCTGCCATGGGCAGGGACACCTTCCACTGGCCCAGGCTGCTCCAAGCCCTGTCCAACCTGGCCTTGGGCACTGCCAGGGATCCAGGGGCAGCCACAGCTGCTCTGGGCACCCTGTGCCAGGGCCTGCCCACCCTCACAGGGAACAATTCCTTCCCAGTGTCCCATCTAACCCTGCCCTCTGGCAGTGGGAACCATCCCCCCTTGTCCTGGCACTCCAGGCCCTTGGAAATTGTCTCTCCACCTTTCTCACAAGCTCCATGCAGAGTAGAACAGAACAGAGGAGGCACCAGCTTGTCTTATCCCTAAGGACATGTCTGTGTTTGGTTTATGAAATACTCATTAAAAGTTTCTCTATCCCCCTCCTCCATTTCCTAGGCAGTTCAGGATGACAAGGATGCTCTGGATCTCATCTTCTGTGCTTTTGAGAGCAGCTGTAGGGTAGAGCCAACATCTGGGAATTATCAGCAGGGATGATAGCTAAACATCCATCCTCAGCATCACTTATCTCTCCTCCAGCTATATCTCTTTAAATATGAACCTCTTTTGATGTAACATGCATGAGAATTCGATTTCTTTGGGGAATTTGTGCTGTTAAATATGAATTAATTCCCTTTTACAGGTGAATAGGGTATATGTCATTTTTGATGTACCTACTACCGTGTCAATGATCAAGTTATGGAATTATGCCAAGACACCTCAGAGAGGTGTGAAGGAGTTTGGTGTAAGTAATTTTCCTGTGCATTTTGCATGTCCTGGTGAGTCAGCTGGCTCCTTTCTGTACGTGTTCTCACAGTTTGCTGAAGTGTGATTCCATGTAATCTCAAAGGATGGGATTCATCTCATTTAACTCTGCATTTAATATTAAAATGACTAATCTATGCCAGTCATCTGTCCTCCCTTTTTTTTGTCCAGGGAAAGAAAACTTTATCTGGTTTTTGTCTTAGATAATTGCCTTAAGACAGGATAACACTTGCCTTTTTCCACTGACTGTAGAGTAGGCCTGGAAGACTAGTTTGAACTATACACCCAAGTTTTAGACAGCTGAAGTGAGGTGAGATTCATTAATTCCCAGATTTAAGAGTGATTCACTCCAATGAATAGAATGGCAATTATGTAAAACACGAAATACATTTTTAATTACCTACTTGAAAGCTGCATTAAAAAACATCAGTGACAGGATAAAAAACTTTGGGAGGAAAAGAAAAATCAAACTCCAGCAGTGAATAGAGAGAAATGGAAGTTTTAAGGAACAACAACTAAATGATTGGATTTGTGAAACAAATAGGGCAAAATGCTTTCTAGTTAATTGCTAGAGACAACTACAGAAAGCAAGGCCTGATTTCTGGATGGATTTTTGGTTTATTTCTTCAACGTTTGCAGCTCCTGGTGGATGATTTGCTGGTGTACAATGGGGTTCTGGACATGGTGAGCCGGGTGGTGTCGGGCATCCTCCCCACGTGCGACCCCGTGGTGCCCCACCACACCATCCTCTTCACGGACGACGAGAGGATCTGCCACCAGCACAGGAGAGCTGTCATCAGGTACGGGGGGCATCTTGGCTGGGACAAAGCATCTTGGCTTTAAAAACTGCTTTGATGTGTCTGATGTCAGCAGGGTGGGTATTGCTGAGGAAAATTCCCTTCCAGAGCATCCCTGGCCTTGTGTGAGGAGGAATAAGTAGATTTTTTAGATATAGGACCAAATTACCAGCTTTGTTGGCAAGCATCTTTTAGCACTTCCTGGTATTCATGATTTATATTTACATCTGTTTTCATTAAAGCCTGTAAACACAAAATAAAAAAGTTAGGCTTCCTTGGAGAAGGATTAATAAATCCCACTGATATTGCATAGAGGAGGAAAATAGCAAGTTCATGAAAAAAACCAAGCATCAAAATTAAAGAAAATAAACTCCTCTGATTTGACACAGATGCTAATTAAGGAGCCAGAATTCTACTATTTTATAAGCAGTCTAATGAACTTCTAAAATAAGAAATGAGTTGCATTTGGGGGAATGATGCTTTAAATCCACTAAGTTGGCAATCTCATGGAGAATGTGATGAAATGCAGTGAAAAATGCACTTACATTTAGAAGGTCAGGATTGGTAGGGTCTCAAAAACAGTCCTTGGCAAGGAAAGGAAAGATTTGAAAGAATAATTTATTTTAAATGGGATTGAAAAGTGAAAAAATGAAACCTTTAGGAATGAACACTTTCTTATGTGTTGGACAGCTGACAAACAGGATGTTTTGCACATGCATCACTAGGGAAAAAAAGGGCAAGTTTTGCATGGATAAATGGTGTGTGATCCACTCAGAAGGATATTCAAACATTTAGAAATAAGCAGAGGGAACATGAGATGCCCTGAATAAAGATAGAAGTTCACATTTGCCTGCAGGGTTTATTTTCTTGTGTTTCCCTAAAGCATTTGCTGTTGGCCACTGGTCCTGTCAGAGGTTAAATAAATTATTATTGTTTGGATGTGTTGTGTTGGACTCATGTTTTTGTATGAGTGGCTGTGTTGTCATGGTAAAACCTGGAGGTGAACAGTTTCTCAAAATGAAAAAATCACTGAAATGGAAATGCCTTGAGGAAATAAAAGTTTTGAGAAAATTTTCAATGGGATGGAAAAAGGAGGAGGATGAGAAAAAAGCCTTTACTTTCCTCAGCTTCAGATCTTTCTATGGGCAAAATTATTTTACTGGAACCAGGGAAGCACCAGCTGTAATCACAGATCTTTTTCACATAACTTCCTTTGCACATATTTATAAGACATATATATGTCCTTTGATGTACTTTAAAGAGAAGTTTTTGGGGTCACAGACACTTTTCCAGTCGAGAACATGCTGAGCCTCTCCTCTCCCAGACTTCTGTGCAGGAGTTTTCTTGCCCTTTTTCCCAGCCTGGTCTGCAATCATCTTTTCCCTTTTTTTCACCTCCCACCCTACTAAAATACAGGGTACTTCAGCAGAAATAGATGGCCTGCTGGATAATATCCCTTCATTTTTAAAATGCTCTGGAGCTTTTAGCTATTGTTGCTTGTGATGTTGGCCTGTTCTCTTTCACATGCACTGTTCAGTATTTTATGAACCCAGACTTGCATCTGATATTCTCATCGATAGTGTTAAGTTTGGTTTGTTCAGTTTTGGCTCTCCTGCTTCACTCGGACAGTTTGAGAGACATTACATTTTTCTTCAGAAATAGAAACCCATTTTGTGCAGTATTTGGAGAGAAAAGAGAAGGTACACTTCTTTTATTGCAAAGGCACAAATGGGTTTTTTTGGTCTATGTGAAAGGGAGATGTTATTAGTGGTGTTTTCCTTACCTTTCAATTCAGCTCATGTTTTCCCCTGTAATTTTAGTTTAATTTACCTTTGAAGTTATTACTTTTTTCCCAAAAAGAAATGGTTAAAAGTTTGCAGCAGCCTTCAAGCAAAACTTGTCACAGTAAATGAATTTTGTTTAGTTCACAAAAGTTGCCAATAAAGCTCTTTCAGAATTACAAAGCAGTGTGGAAGTTCCATACCAGGATTTTTATACCCCCTTTGTACAGCTCTGATGTAAAATCTCACTTTGTTTCGTGGTTCAAGCTGTGTAGGCAGGCTTGAAAATTGTAGAGTGAATATGATATTTATATTTGAATATGTGCCACTAATTAAAACTGGCAAGAAACCCTTCAGGTGGATGAGGACAGGGTGATTCCTGTGTGGATAATCCTGTGTGGAGCTGTTCAGCCTGCAGGACTGCAGACATCCCTTCTTCAGTATCCTTGTCCACGACTCTCATAACTTTCCCAAATGTTGATTATTTTGGCTGTTGTACTGATTTCAGTCTTTTCAGCAATCATGTGGAGGATCAGGATGTACGAATGATGAATGAAAATGAGATTGTCACCAGCAGCAAAAAGAAACAAGTTGTGGCTGATCCTGGTGAGTTCTGTCTTCCACATTTTTCTTCTGCTCAATTCCTGCAGACATAGTGTGGATAATGAGCATTGTTATAGCCCTAAACTGGGAAAAGTGGGAAGTCTGATGTATATTTAGCTCTGCTTTTTCTGTCATAGAAAGACAAACTGCAAATTTCATCATCTGGTGGGTTTCTACTCTGTATCTAAATCTGAAAGGGGATGATGTGGTTGTGGCTCACAGCACCACAAATGCAGAAATCCTCAGCAAAGAAACTGGCTGAAGATAATTAGAGAATAGCTGTTAATTGTGCAGGTTCATTGATAGCTTTTGGAGTAATAAGTTCATTGCATCCCCACTGGCCTTTTAAGCAGTTTCAGAGATGGTGCAGATGTGTCTGAGAATCTGCTGCTTGTTGCTCCTTGAGCAAACCCAGAGCCACAGTGAGTGTAACAAGGGGGAAAACGTGTTGACTCCATTCCTCCCACTGTCTTTCTGGTTGGTATTTTTGCTTACAAAGTGATAATTAAAAAGACAACCTCTTTTTTTTTTCTCAAGGAGAAAGAGTAGATTGTATTTATAGTCTGAAGAGTACCAGTGATTTGTTGTAAATTACTCAGAATAGCTCCCTAAATACATCTCAAATTCTCAGCCAAGCTGGTATATTCATGATTGGTTTTCTCTCCTGAGCATGACACTTTCTCCAATTAGTTCTCTAGAAAGTGTTACAGATATTATTTGATAGCTTTTAATAACAGTTCCATAGGAGAAAGATTCGAAATGCCATTGCCTGTAAAAAACCAGCTTGGAAGTTATTATATTTAACCATTCTTGTCAAAAGTATTCTGGACATCCCTGTGCCCATTGGAATGGCATCCTGGCTTCCAGGGAGACCTGTCCAGTGAGGAACAGCTGTCACTGCCATGGCCAGCACACCTTGTCCAGCACTGAGGACACAGAGCCTCTGGAGTCACCAGCTGAGGGTGGCCTGTTGCCCTTGCCCCATGTCCCCTCTGCAGTCCTGGCTGCTGTCAGCCACAGAGGGTGTTGGTAACACACTTGTGGGATGATTTGGGTTGGAGGAGACCTCAGGGGGTTCCCTTCCTGAGGGGGGGTCCAGCTCCTGCTCAGGACAGTGGCAGCCCTGAATTCAGAGCAGGTTGCACAGAAAGCAATTCCATGGCACTGTGGACAAGCTGGCAGCCCTCACTGTCAGTGTCACAAACGTTACTGAGCAGGGCAGCTGGGCTTTGTTCTGGGGTGGAAAGAGAAAAGGGCATTTTTGTTCCTCATTTACTCATTTACATGTCTTCACTGTTAGTGTACAGTCCTAAAGCAGCCCTTCATTTTCCTCAACAGCTCTGCGCCCCAAAACCTGCATCTATGAGAAAGGACTGCAGAGGAGGAAAAGGTAACAAGGAAAGCCCTGAATGCATCCAGCCCTAAGTAACTGCAATCCAGATCTCCAAAATATGCATATCCAAATGGAAGATTTTCCATGTCTGCTGCTGCTGAACCACCTCCTCTTGTGAGAGGCAGTTTTATTTGCTACAGGAAATTTTCTTCAGAAAGAAATCTAAAACATGAATTCAGTTTCCTGGAGGATTCACACGTGATCTGTCTGAATTTTCTCCCTTATCTCTTAACTGAAAATCCAGGGAAGAAGGAACATAAAGGAGAGAGTGAGAACCTTTCTACTGACAGCTGCTCTGCCAAGTACTGAGAACTTGGGTTAAGCAGGATTGTCCACAGGTTTTTTAGATTATTTCTAAAGCTTTTATTCCTAAATCCTAGCTGGATAATCACGAAGATCCTCACTACAAGGAGGTGTTGCTTTATTTCTGACGCCTGTAAAAAGTTCTCTGCAAAATGCACTTATTAGAGGAAATACTCCTTAGCTGTTTGACTCTGGGCATGTTTTGATGCCAGGGCTGTCTGTAGGAGCTGCCACTGTTTCTGACACCTCGACAGGTTCCACTGGGCTTGCAGAATTGTGATGGATGCTTTTAGGAAGTGGAGATCAGGAAGTAGCTTTATCAAGGTTTAATAAGTGCATTTCAGCTGTCACCTTTTCATGTTCTGCAGTGAAATAATTATTTCTTTCATCATCTCACTACCGTGGAAAAAGCAAGTGAGGTGTTTTGCCTGGAGTGCCATTGACAGGCGCTCTGCACATCCTTCAGAGTCCTCTTGCTGCAGAACAATGTTTTTTCCTCCTATTTTGCCTGAATTTATATGAACAAGGAGGCTGTGCCTCTGTGCTGCACTAACCAGATGTTGCCAGCAACAGATCATCACTTCTGAGAAATGGTAAATGCCTTTTAATTAGCTGAAGGTAGGAAGGGAAGTGCATTTTTCAACAAAAATACCCTGCACATGTAGTCATTTAAATAAAACTCTACCCAAATAAATATGCTGCAGGATTTGCTATGCAAATGGACTTTTCCCTGAAAACTTGGTGTTTGTGACAACCTATAAATCTCTTCCATGGATTCTCATTTAGAACTTGCTCATTCCTGTGATTCTGTGATTGTTTCCAGAGAGAACTGAACGCTGAAGTGAGGATGTGCTTTTACACAAAAACCAGAGATCCTGGTGCAGCTCAGTTTAGAATCAAACTGTGCTGCTTCCCTTTCTGTCCTGTGACAAGTGGAATATCTTGTATATTTGCTTATTAAAACTTCACTGCTGTTGCCTGAGCTGAAAGGACACAAGATAACAATGCATTTCCCAGGTTTCTGTGTACTGATGGAACAAAAGAATTTATTTTGTACTAAATACAAACTACTATTAAATGTAAAATAGCGTGTGTAAGTACATTGTACTTTGTTTGAGGGCTCTTCCCAAGCTGCACTGACTAAAGAACCTTCTTGTTCTGAGAACTCTCCCCTCCTTTGTTTCTGGTGTAATTCTACCAAAAACCAAGTGCTAATTTTTGCTTCAAATCATATAACAGGCAACTCCAAATGAGAAAGAGGAGGAGCTGAGGGGAGGGGTATTGGAAGGGCTCAGAGCAGATACAAATGTCAGTGTTTGGAAGGGGAGAGGGTGGAGCAAGGTTTTCAAGGCTTAAGGCACAATCACAGATTTGTCATGTGGGCAATCTCTAGATGGGATGGGGCCTGTCACTTTGTTTGTTCTGAGAAAATTGCATTGGCTGTGCAGAGAAATGAAATCTGCTGTTTCCTGGCGCTGAACAGATCTCTCTTATTGATCTGCAGAGGGGTGAGGACTTCCTGTGACACCTGTCTTCTCTGTATCTGTCTGGAGCATCTCCAGTCCTGCGTGGTGGGCTAACGATTTTTCAACCCTAATGCTCCAGCTTTGGGAAATTACTGCAAACTATTTGGTCCAGCTCAGAGGGTCACAGTTCTCTCTGTGTTTCCCTGCCACCAAGTCTTCCTCACCCCAGCTGGTGACTGCAGCCCGTTTTCAACACCTTTTCCCCATGAAATCTCTCTCCAGTGCAGCTGGTCTGGCATGTGCCACGGAGTGCAATGGCTGCAGCATTTACCATCCTCCCCCAGCAGCCCTGGGACCCCTTCAGGAGATTCCCCACAGTGTGCAAAGGCCACGATAGTCTTGAGTGTATTTTAAAAGACTGTCAAGTTGTGGAACATCCTCCCCTGCAGTGTCTGTGTGAAGGAAGGGTTTGCCAGCCTGCTGTCTGCGATGACAAAAACCACCAAGGCACAGCCTAATGGAGTCCTTGGTTCTAGTCAGTCATTCTAGAGAGCAGCATAATGTTTAGAAAATACTTCATTCATCTCTGTGGGGTGGGAGCTGTCAGTGTTTGCCCTCCTAATTGGAGCCGAGATGTAATGACCCTTTATATAAGCAAAGATAATTAAGAGCCCTAGTCAGCCCTATACACTCAAACATAGACACTTGACTCATTTCCTCAGTGAATTAGGGTTAAAAAAAAGGGTCCATTTTTTACCTTTGTTTTTAACTAACTACTCACAAGTACGTTCATGTCAGACTGGCATTTACAGGAGGGACAAGAGGAAGAGTAAACATGCAATCAAGAAAATCCCCACGGAGCTCTTGAGTCAATGTCAGGCACATTTTCAGCAGGAGCAGGGCAGCTGACTGGGTCTGGGAGCAGGAGCATGGGGTGGAAGTGTTAGAAAGGCAGCTGCATCCACAGGCTGGGATTTGCCTGGCCATTATTGTAATTCATCATTCACATGGACCTTTCATACGGGAGCTTTTTGACAGGATCGTGGGGATGGAAGGAGAGATTTCCCCTCTGTTTATCCTTAGCAGCATTAATCATCTGTCCTGAGGAAACTCCTGTGCCTTGCTGGCTCTGGAGGAGGTTTTACTGTGCCCAGTAACATCATTTGACATTGTCAAAAGCACAGTAAAGGAAAAAGAAGGATTCATAGGAATTCTTGCTGAAGATTTTGATGTAAATGACTGAAGTTTCACCCAGTTTCAACATCTGGGCCCCGCAAAGACCTTTGTGACGTAGCTGCTCACCTTTACCTGTTGTGCTTGGATTTAAAGGGCTTGGATCAAGATAACAGAAATGAATTTGTTTGTCCCACAGTGACACTGAGAAGGGCACAGGATAAAGAAATAATCTGTGAGGAAGTACATGCCAGGCTGCCTACTTTTTGATCTAGAAAAAGATATTTTTGTCAGCCTGCACAGCGTAATCTGAAATGCCTGGGAAAGCCTGCAACTTTTCAATTTCTGCCTTTTTGTGCTTTAATCCAGGAGCATTTAAACAGCAGGGAGAGACACCTGTCCATGGATAAATGAGCAGGCAGTGATGCAGGGTGCAAAGGGCAGAACAGAAGACATGGAAAGTTGTGTATTCCCGAGTCAGGACACTCATCCATGAACCTGTAGGAGCCACATCTGGCAGCTGAATTAAACTGAGCCCTGCTCGTGGCTGGGACATGAATTGCACTGCAGCATCCTGCTCAGGGGGTGCTTTCTCTGTGAAATCTGCTGCTCCTGCTGCACTTGGACCATGTCCCTGCTGTGCCATTCCCCTGGTGTGCCCAGCCCTGCCTCGCCAGGGGTGTGTGCTGGGCTGGGGGCACTGACAGAGCCCCTGAGGGACTGGGTGGAGCTCTTGGAGCACCCTGCCATGGCCAGAGACAGGAGCTGCTGCCAGTGAGGCTCTGAGGGGGAGAGCAGGGCATGAAGAAGGTTGAATGGGGAGTCTTGAAGCTTTCTGAAGTTTCCAGGAGTCAGGAGCAAACATGAAGGGCTGTATTGACATCTGGGTTCTGCCACATGCCGGGGATGAATTCAGCTTTCCTTTGATTGATTGGTAAGGGAAGCATTCCCCATTCCCTGCTGCCCTCTCTGTCCTCACTGCTGGATGCAGCTCCACACCATCCTGGGGAACAGAGCCAGTGATGGAATCCAAACCTTGTGTAGGGTGCCTTGGGCTGCTCTCCGTGTTCTGGGGCTGCTGGTGCAGGAGGCTGAGCTCCAACAGGAGTAAAACTCACTGAAGTAACCAAATCTCTTCCAACATTCTTCAAGAAATGTAAACTCCAGCAGACACCAGGTGGTGGCTTCACCATTGTCCTTCACCAGATACTGCAGGTACTGAAGCTCTGCCCCCTGCAGCATTGAGGCACCTTCCTGGGCTCCCTTTTAGCTTTCTTTCCATCATAACTGTCTTTTAGCTGCACCATCATGCTTAGAAAGTCAGTTTGTCTGCCAAAACCATTCTGAAATGCTGCTCAGAGTCACTGTTCCACCCTGCTGGTGTGACCAACCCGTTATGCTCTCCAGACATACGTGCTCAGATGTGTTGCTGGTTTAGTTTCATTTCTCACATTTCTCATGTGAAGGGCACTTGCCCTCTGATCTGGGGTGTCACCCACTCCTGTGTCCCAGCACTGTGACTCCTGTTTGTGGGGGTCCCTGTTTTTGGGGGTGGCAGTGCTGTGTGCCTGCTGGGCTGTTGTGTGCCCAGAAATGCTGCAGGAGAGCTGCTCATTTTGGAGGTGTCTCCTCGGAAGAGCAGAGGGAGCAGTGGGAGGGCGTTTGCTTCCCTCTGTGGGCTGAGGCCCTGCTGGCCAGAGCACAGGAAGGGCCCTGTGGCTCAGTGGCCTCTTTGCCCGTTTCTGTGACTATTTGCTTGTTTGCTGAGGAATGACTTACAGCCCATGTGAGACACAAACATCCCTTTATCACGCAGCTTGTATCACCCTAATGGAATTCTGTCAGCTGAGGATAAAATGTGGACTAAGAAAGCAATTATAGAGTGAATCTCCAAGCTGCAGGAAGAGCTGAGAGATGGGGACTGAGTGCCCAGCTGGAGTAATTTCTTGTCCAACTGGCCTCTAAATCTTGCTGGGAAGAGATCAATTTTCCACCCTTGTCTGACAGCATCAGTTTCCTTCACCCTGACTCAGGACCCTGTGAAGTGCAGCAGTGTTAAGATCTGGGCCCAAAAGGAAACATTTGCAATTGGTGATTTGCTTCTTCCTGACCTAGAAATTACTGGAGAAGGGAGAAATCAGGCTGTACAGCTCCTCTGGTGTTCCCTCCCTGAGCTGCTGGCTGCAGGAGAGCACTGACCATCCCAATGAGCAGCAGGGTAGGCGTTTCCAGCCTGGAATATTGGTTCCAACACCCCAAGAGCCTTTACCCATGGCTCACTGCTTTGGCTCTAATTAGGAGAGGAAAAACACACGACCTGTGAGCCGCCTTCCCCAGGTGTCCTGGTTATTTCTGGAAGGTCTCAATTATGCAGTGAGACCACAGAGAGATGAGATCCTGTCTTTAGCTTTCAGCTTGCTCAAGGTCTCTTAGGGTGTGACTAAAATCAACTTGACTCACAAACTCTTAGTGGTGGTCCCTGTCCTATCGCTCATGGGACTTCCAAAAACGCCAGCATGCATGGACTGTGTGCAGTTTGTGGGAAGAGGATGGGCATTTTGGAGAACTATAAATCCAAGGAAATATATCAGACAGATAGGATTAGCTCACACTCAACTCTTCCCTCTAAGATATCACAGAAGAATTTGGGATGGAAGAGACCTCCAAGATCATTGAGTCCTGCCTGTGACAGATCACCACCTTGTCAACCAGACCAGGGCATCACAACTCCTCAGTTACTAAAGCAGGCAGGTCTCTCACCCAACTGTAAAATAAAATATCCAAAAGAATGATGGAGGGAAACAGCACATTAAAGAATTCCAGGATTTTATTGGCAGCAGTGTGACACCTGAGGTAAGGTCCTGCTGGTGCTTGAGGAATGGAGCTTGAGGAGCATAAAAACACAGAATGAGGGGATAGGAGCAGATGTGTTCCTCAGGGAAAATGCTGCCCTGGAAAACGTAGGAAGTAAAATGAAGCAGTGATGCTTAGGATTGTGGAGTTTGTTCTTTCAGAGCTCCACTTCTTGTTTTCCTCAGGTTCTCTGGATCTAACTGGAAAGGAGCTTCACACTGGTTTTTGACAGAACATTGTGGTGGGCTAGGCATGGGGAGGTGTCAGGGAGCGCTAAAAGAACTTGGAAATAGCCAAGTCTCTTTCTCAGCAAAAAAAGCATTTACAGCCTGAAAGTCTTTTGGTCCAGGAGGAGCCTGGGGTGGGAGCAGTGAAGGGGAAGTTTTGGGTCTGGACACTGCACCTCAGAGCCATCATAAGGGCCAGGAGGGGACTGGTATCAGCTGCTGCCTCCTGAGAGTGAGCCCAGCCAAGAATCATGGACTGAACTGTCTGCAGACTGTCCCAGCCAGGGCAGCTGCAGCTGGAACAGATGTGGGGCAAACGCTGGCATGCAGAGCAAGTGTGGCCAGCAGCAGGGACAGGGAACACAGAGGAAGCTGCCCTGGCTGGGAGGGTTTCTCAGGGAAATGACTCCTCACCCAAGGGGACCATTGTGCTGGGGAAAGAGAAGGTTCCTGTGGTAAATACGACGAGCCAGGACAGCTGAGCCCTTTTATCTCTTTAACTGAGAATTCTCTTCTGCCTGACAGCGTGAGGTGGCTGCCAGAACAGAGGTTTCTGTGTGAAACAAGCTGGGAAAAGGACTTTCATCTTGAGCAAGAAAGAGCTTTTATGTCTCATCAGAAAGGGCTGGGGGCCGAGGGAGGCACAGCACAGGAGGATGCTGTGGCCAGCACAGGGACACGGTGGGGCTCAGCCCTGTAACTCCCCAGTGGGGCTGTTCCTGCCTCTTATTATTGCTGGCTCTGTGCTCCCCTTCATCAAAGGTTTCCCTGACTGCCTTCTACAATTACACACCTCGGGTTTGTTTTTTTTTTTAACCTTACAGAAGTCAGACCGGGTTACACAGAGCTTCAAGAAGTTTGACCAGGAAAATTTCTAGGGGTGGAGGATGCACAACCTCTCTGGGCAAATCTGTTTAATACCTAACTGTCCTAAAGTTTTTCCTTTGGTACATAATAACCTGTGCTTCCCCCTCCTCCCCAAATTAAGGGCACAGATCAGCAGGGATAAGACTTCTGGCATTGCAGAAAGGTCATCTCTGTTGTTGTCACTGAGCTGTGTAATAATAAATTCCATCTCTCAACTGTCATTTCAGATTTGCAGATTAGCAGAAGTCTTATGATCCACCTCTTTCCTGGTATGCTGGAGACACTGCTAAAAATAAGTAGCAAAGCTACTTGAAATGGTCTGAGCCTAAACAGTGGTAAAAACTAATTTACAGTGAGTGTCAGTTCTGGCTTGTTTCCAAAGGAATGTTTTGGGACGGCTTGCTATATACTGGAAATTGTTTGGTAAGGATTTGCTGGTGAACAGATGAATCAAAGTGACATTTCCATTACCAACAGGAGATCTGTCGGTGGCCAGAATTCACAGGGAAGGATGTGGGATGATAGTATGACTTTTCATTATGTTTAATATTGTCAGAGAAATTAAATAGCCACTATTATTCATCTCTCTGGGGTAGTAACGTATCTGAATATTAACACAAAATGGGAGATCTGATCAAAACCCACTGACCCAGCAAGACACTGATGTGTATTTTAATCACTCTCTTTGGGCCACTCAGATAATTTACTCTTCATAATAAATGGGCAGGAAGAGGTGATCTGCATTTCTCAGGGCAGTGCTTGGGAGGATCAGTGTTCTGTCCTTGTGGTTTGTCTGGAGCCCTTTGGGACACCCCAGTGTCACTCTTGTTCCCAGGGGAGCAGCATTAAGGCCCTCAGGACATCTGCACTTGTGTCACTGCCCGTGGGTTGGGATAAATGTCCAGAGATGATTTACAGGACTTGTTTCCCTGTCAGACTCCCAGGAGGGGAGAGCTCTGTGCAGGGGGGCTCCAGCTCGGAGTGAAGTAACCACTTACAGAAATGGATAGGAAAAATGGAAAAGGGTCTCGGGAGGCACTTCCACCTTGCAAAACAAAGATTGTTGGTTTGTTGTGAAAACCACTGAAGTCAGGTCGGAATGGAGTGTGCCAGGGGCACTGGGTATATAAATGTACAGAGAGCACATCACGAGGAGCAGACATTGAGGTAGGAGTAATGGAGAAGGCATTGCTGGTAATTAATGGCACTGCCCAAACCCTTGTGACTCACAATTCAGGGCAGATGATGCCTGTAATTGATATAAAGATGCAGGCAGTTGCCCGAAACTTGCTGCGCTATATTTTAAGTCATAAAGCAGAAGAGCTGGTGGACTTGTTTTGCATAAAGCATTTGCATTATGCAGGGATATTATTATTAACAGTACGAAGGGGTAACCCTTGAGGTCATAAAATGCATGGTTCAATGAGTGACTTTGACTGCAATTATGCATTAGAGATATTAATGAGAAGGCTAATAAATGAATTGGTGATGCATGTAGACCTACCACAGCAAAGAGCCCTCCAAACCTCAGTGCTACAAAAAGTTTGTCATTTATCTTCCTGATCCACTGATGCAGATGCAAATGAAGTTCTTTTATTCTTTTAAAAATGTCATTGTTGTTGTTGTTAAAAGGGTTTTTTTTATTGCAATGGTTTAGTTTTTCAGCACAGAGTTTATCATCCAGGTTTTTTTACTGGAATGCTGTCTGATCAGAGGGGCTGGACAAGCTGACCTCCAGAGGCTCTTCCCAGCTGAAATTATTCTGTGATTCCATGAGCAGCATGCATCAGGACCCTGTGCTTAACACAACCTATCTGCTGCAGAATCTGTGCTGCCAACTGGAGCCACAGCAGGGGGGATATTAATGGGTTGCTTATTTAATGCAATCAATCAGTGCAAACTACAGATTGCCCGAGGCTGGAAAAAGTATTGTTGTCCTCACACTTCTGACCAGACATCTGCTCTGGGAGATGCCAGGGGGCTGTGCCAGGCTCTGGGGCCCCCAGGATGCGGGCAGGATGAATGCCTGGCAGCCAGCACGTCCCTTGAATGAGTTGATGCTAATGACTCTCGACCCGGGCACGGCTGGAAAATAGCAAATGTAATGCCTGTAGTTAGGAGAGAAAAGGAAAGAAAGTAATTTGGTCGGGTATTGGGTCTTCAAGCTCGAGAATATGTGTTCAAGGAAAAATAAAATAGTTTAATGAAGAGTAGACAGAATGCAAGGTGGATTTAAAGGCTAATTTTTCACTGTGTGTCTGATTGCCTGCCCTGCCTGTCTCCATACAAGTGGAGGTGATAACATTTTGGAGACAAGGCTTATTTATGCTAAGGGGCCATGCAGGAAGGGTTGGAATCAGCGTGAATTGTCCAAGAAGAACAATAGCTGAATCTCTTTAAGTGTCACAGTAATGGGGCTGTGTAATTGCTTTTCTGTCTGAATACCAGGCAGCAAGACCTAGAGCCTTGAGACAGAGCAAGCTTGTAACAGGGCACACTCTGGCAAGCTCAGGATGTTAAAATTCAACGCCAAAAAAAATGGCTTTCAGGGCTGTATATTTAAGACAGTGCTGTCTTAGTTTGGTTGTGCTGACTCAGTTGTGTACTGTGCAGGGAGAAGGGCTCTTCCTGCAGGTGTGGGCGGCCAGCCCTCGCCCTCCTGTTGTGTTAGGAGTGGGTGAATGCAGAAAAAATAGACTGGACACAGAAAAACTCTTCGGGATTGTGGGCAGACAGCTGTGCTTCTCTCCCCAGCAAAGCAGCAAGGAGAGCTGAGACTCGTGCAGGGATGGAAGGATGTGGTAATGCACATCAACAAGAGGAAAATGAGTAGAAAATCAGTGGATTTTTCTACCTGTATAGGGAAGATGCCTCAAGTACAAGGAAATGGTCCCCAAGATAATGCAGTAACTGAAGACTGAGCTATCTTCACAGAGCAGAGCTGCCTTCAAGGTGTAAATGCAGCACAGGGGGAGGAAGAAGTGAGGAGTCTGCAAAGGACAGGCGGAGTGGGTTTGTCCTGCTGCTTTCTTCCCCTTCCCTCACAGCTGAGCACTTGGGCTGCTGTGGCTGGCAAGGCTCTGGGACAGACTGTAGGGCTCAGAAGGTGCAGATTATTATTATTATCATTATTATTATTAATAATAATAATAATAATACATAGAAGCTCTGACAACACTGGCCAGCTCCAGCTGGATGTAAATAACCTGGAAATTCCACTGGAATAGCTAAAGGCCAAGACTGTCAGGGTAAAAGACCTGATGCACATCTCCAGAGTGGGTGGAGGTGACTCACAGCACAACTGACCCTGTAGAAGACAACACTGAAACCTGAAAGGGACCCAGAACTGACATTGTTTGACAGAACCAGCCCTGATGATGTAAGGTTAATAAAAATAATTCATGGACTTGTGCTGGATCTGAGGCATGAGGAGAATGAGGCTAAAAGAGAAAATCTGATTATATTCTGTGGCCTCATGAACATGAGAAACCACAGAGCCTGTTCTCACAGGAACAAATATATAAAGATTTTACAGGTAGGGAGGGCAGGCAATGCAACATACAAAGATTGATATTGCTAAATGTGTTTTTGTCAGTTCAGTGTCCATTGGAGGTTATGGAAAGCTCCAAAGGGAGACCTCAGAGAGAGCTGGGGGTCTGGTCTGCCACTGAAAAATGAGTGTGGAACGGTGCCTGTGTGTGTTCTGTGGGAGAGGATCAGCCTAGTGCCACCCATGTCATCCAAAGGGACAGGATTCCCTACAGGAAAGAGCCATGGAAGCAGAACAGGGTGCAGGGGGTGTTTGTGTGAGAATCAGACACCCCTTCTACAGGGCACAGAGCCTTCCCTGGATTAGTGATGTCCTCCCTGGGGCTGTGCACTGAGGGGACACTGCATCTCCGGTGCCTCTGATTGTCCTACAGCCCTGTGCCCACCTGTGGGGGAGCTGGCTGTCCCCTGTCCCTTTGGGTGCTGTCACTGTCCCACGGGCACACCCTGTGCACAGCCCTGTTACCCCTGTGGGTACCTGCAGGTGCCAGCTGTGGCTCTGGCTGCAGTGTGGCACAGAGGGGCTTTGTGGGCAGTGCTGTGCCCGTGTCTGCACAGCAGCTGGGAGGTGAAATAAATTGCTCACACAGGGAGCTTGAACCAATGTCTTTGTGAGTGCAGCAGGGACCGTCCTGCTGGAAGGCAGGTGGGAGCTCTGCCACCAAAGTGTCCCCATGGAGATGTGCCCAGCAGGTTCAGGGTGTGGCTGTGGCCCCCTCCCATCGCCCAAGGTGTCTGGATCTGTGCTGGCACTGGGAATGATCTGCTTTCAGTGCTTTTGTAAATGTTTTTTTTCTCCTCCCTGTTATTTTTGGAATAAGCTTTAGAATGGGTTAGAGCCCAGCAGAGGGGAAGGGGGGCTGAACTCTCACGTTGCCTCTTGCCCTCCTCGGGGCCTGGCAGGAGCAGCAGGGTGGACTGTTCTGGGGTTTGGTGTGTTTGTCACACTGAGACCAGGGAAGCGACTCTTTCCAAGAAGTGTCACTGACTCTGAGAGGGACTGGGTGAACCAGTGGGGCAGGGGAGTGTGGCTGCCACTGACACTGAGCCACGTAGCACCAGGACATCCCTGCAGCCCCGCACTCTCACCTTCACAGAGCAGGCTGCAGGGCCTGTGGGGGACACACTGCTCATCCATGGCACATTCCTCGTTCCCAGATGCAGAGGAAGGAGCTCCAGGAGCTCCATTTTCCTGTGTGTCCTCCGTGACCAGCAGCCTCCTTCCCCTGGGACAGGCTCCATAGCAGTGCTCACCTTGAGGGGCCCTTGCAAGGGGCCACAGCCTCTCAGCTGGGTTAACACATCTGAGCTGGCCCAGCCAGCTCAGACTGGGAGAGCTGGAGGTCACAGCCCTTCCCCTGTCCCACTGCTGGGTGGTGATTTAGGAGCACATGGCAGAGTTTTGTACCCTGGCCCCTGTTACCTGGAAGGGAACCTGGTTGGGCTCACCACTGCTGCTCATCGTTGTGCCCTGGGTTTGTGCCCCTGGAACCAAGGATTCAGTTGGGCAGAGGAAGGTTTGAAATTCCCAGGTCTCATCTCAGTGTGTGTTCAAGTTACGATGCTGATTTATTTGATGTGCAAAGCATTTTTAGATAAATAAATAAAAAAGAACAGGCACAATTTTCTAACAAGTAATGTCATTTAATGAATGATACACTCTAGAAAATAGAAACTACCCAGATGCTGGTTGGTTGGTCTGTTTGGGGCTGGGAGAAGGCCCTTGCTTGGACGTACAACGCCTCTGTGGGATTCTTTTGTCAGCATTTGTAGTTGCTGGAAACAAGGAAACGTCCATAGATTGAAAGAGACACCAAAGGAGCAATTGTTTTCTAAAACGTGGGAAGAGTGCAGGATGCCCTCCCACTCTGTGTCACTGGGCGGGTGGCATGAGGGCTCAGAGCTCACCAACACCTTCACAGACAATCCCTACCTAAAAGGGACAGACTCAACCGGCGGGGCTGCCACAGCCCAGTCCTCCAAAGCCACCACGGGCCTCGAGCTTTCCACAGCGCCTGCGGGCTCTGGTGCTTCCTGCGCGCTTTTCTGCACGTGTTGTGTCTCTTCCCTCAAGGTCTGGCTGCTGATTCCAGGGAATATGCTTTTCAGAATGTCACAGTAGACCGTGTAGAGCTCTGGGTCTATCCTGGGCTTGGGCAGGGCGCGGGCGTTGCAGGCCTGCTCGGAGGCCGGGTGCTGTGGCCAGTAGACGTCGCTGAAGAGGGCGGTGAGGATCTTGTGGGCAGCCTTGTAAGGGTCCTCCTCAAACTGCACCATGGCCTTGAGCTCCATCAGGGTGTAGCCGTTGTACCTCTTGCTGTCCTCGGCCAGGGGCTGCACCGTCTCCCCGATGTGTCTCACCTTCCACTTCAGGCATTTCAGGTCTTCCTTTACATCCTCTAGCTCTTTCTCCATGGCTTGGAATTCCTGTGTGGTTACAAATCTCCTGCCAAGGAAAGAAGTGGCAGAGACAGGGAGGAGTTCAGCGGCTCGGAGCAGGGGGATGGCCCAGCTCGCCCCGGGTCGGAGCCGTGGAGGTTTGGGAGGGACATCCCGGCCGTGTCACTGAGCACCATCCCCTGCTCTGCTCTGCCGGGCTCCAAGGGACAGCAGAGCTTCTCTCTGCTGCCTTCCCTACAGGGGAAAGTTGTGCTGTTTGTTTGGAAGGACAGGAGGTGCCTGAAACCTGTGCCCTGCTGGAGGAGCTGAGGCTGCTGACCTGGCCCAGGTCTGTCATGAGGTGTGGAGAGCTAAGTGGGTGTATGGAAATAGGGCATTTTGCTTCCTGGGTACCAGGGTTAGTGGAAGCACAGGGTGGGTACTGGAAAACAAACTCTGGGAACATCTGAACCATAAAAGATATCTAACTTTCTTTATGGGGGGCTCTTAATGATTCTATGCCAACATGGGCCATTTGAGGACTAAGATACCCGTGTAGTCTGGATACATACCTCTCATGATCAGGATCTTCCAGATCTGATTCAAACCCCTTTCCTGTATTCTTTAACTCAGTTTTAGAATAGCCAGGAGCCTGGGAACTCTCTTCAGGAGTCGCTGTTGCTGGAGGCCTTGTGCTTGTCCTGGTTGGGGTCAGTGTGTGATCTGAAGCTGAAGCTCGTAGGTTTTGTGCTGTGTGAGGACAGAAGGTGGAGAAGGAAGCTGCATTGATCCCTGGGCTGACTGGAGAGGAGTCAGAGTATTGCTGTGGCTTGGCTGAGCTGGGTGTTAGACTGAGCCTGAGGCTGGCTGGGCAAGATGCTGGAATAGTCCTTGCTCCCAGTGGGCTGGAACACGATATTGCTAAATTTGTATCTCTTTGCTCAAGTGGTTGAGGGTCTGGTGATTCCCCTGGGGCCAATCTAGTGATGGAGGTGATGTCCAGCAGGGTTTGATCCTGAACCATGGAGATCTGGCTGGTCGGTTCTGATGAAAGTGAAGAGCTGCTTGATGTGTTGCTGGAAGAGCTTGACGTAGCGAATGGGGGTATTTTCTGAGCATTATGGTCACTCCTGTTCCTCTGCGGGCTAGTGACACTTAGAGCTGGGTGTTGTGAAGCCCTAAAGAAAGACAAACACACACTTTTTCCTCTGGACTGGGCTACAGGCTTATAAGAAAATTTCAGGCCTATTTTGGGACAATTTTAAGCCTGTTTCCCATAACTGCATTTCCCCACAGGCTGATTTGCCTCTCGTGTCTGTATAAAACCTGCTTCTCGTGACCAAGAGCAAAGCACTTGAGAATAAGGCACATGAATTCAGGACCAGCTCCTCCCTGCTGCCAACTGAGCACATATCAACTATCCTCTGTCAGAACCACTGGGACATCCACGTTCTCCTTCCCAAAAGTCACACAGCTCTGCGAGAACCAAGGATTCGGTGCTGGGGAAGGACAGGAAGGGATGAAAGCTACTGGCATGTGACTGTGAGAACACAAAAACCTGGCTGCAGGTGGCCACGGCGCCTCTCCCTGCCCATCCTGCCCAGGGTGAAGACCTGCCTTCCTTCTGTGGGCCCTCAAGCTTCAGTCTGCTGGGAGCACTGCCTGGGAACCCAGGGAATTGGAGGATGGCTAAATTTTTCTTCGTTTGTCAATACTGATAGCAGGAGAGGAAGATATTCCACCCCTGTGGCCTGGAATTGTCCTGACAGGTAGGGAATGCAGCTGGAAATGCCTTGACCTTGAAGGGGAACACAAGGACAACGGCTGTGCAGATCATGGTGCAGGATTTCTAACAGCCAAAGGACATGACAAGCTTTTGTAGTGATGCCAGGGACCAACTGAGTCTTTTTGTGCATCTGGGAAATTCTTGTGGTGGAAGACAGCAGCAAATCCTGCTCTGGATGGGATGTGTGAGATCTGTACACGAGGTCCTGTCCTGTCAGCTACACACTCACTTCTCCTCCCTGCACCTTCTCAGTGTTGGATGCAATTAAACACCAAACATTTCAGGTTCTAAAGAGCATGTCTCACACCTCTGGGCTTCAATAGGGTTAATTTGCTAAATCACAGCTTAATTATCAGGTTTAAATCAAATTTAAAGGTTTTATAATTGGAAATGCAGGCAGTTACAGAGCTACCGCATAAAAGCAGAGCCTAAAAGGAATCATAAAATGGGTTGTGTAAAGGGCAGGAGAGAAAACAACACACACGTGTTCCAGGGAGCACCTGGGACTGCCTTGCCTTCTTAACCTGGCTGAACAGCACTGGAGAGCCAGAACTGCCAGCTGGGCATGAGGAAAAGCTTTTTCACCCCGAGGGTGTTCAAACAGGGGGGTAGATCGGGATCTCCATCCTTGGACGTGTTCAGATCTAACTGGACAGGGAATGAAGCAGCCTGATCCAGCCTGGACATTCTGGGAGCACAGGGCTGCACTAGAGCCCTCCGGGGTCCCTGTCCACTCTGTGTTATTCTGTGGTTCTGCCTAACTATGAAAATAATTTATTCCTCCCCCTGTTCCCCTTTCTCCTGTCATTCCTCTCCCCTCTGAGTCCCACCTCACCTTCCTTCTCTTCCACTGGACCCTCTGGGCTGTCCCTTTTCCTACTGACTTTATAGTGCTTGTTGCAGGAGAGTCCCTCATAAATAAAAATGAGGGTTTTTATGGGAAAACCAGAGTTAATTGGCTCAGAGGGATTGCTGCCCCTTCCTTGCATGTCAGGGTCAGTAGCTCAGGCTTTGGAACCTGGGAGACAAGAGACAACCCCATTTTAAGGCAATTAAAACAAAAATGCATTTTTGCTGTTAAAATTACATGTATTTATCCTAAAATATCTCACTGTGTAAAATGATCTGAGAACAATCCCTGCCTACATTCCAGGGAGGATAGGGTATGCACAGTAAGTGAAAGGCTATTTGGGTGCACATACAGTCTGAAAGACTTCATTTCACATGTTTAGCAGTGTGGGACAGGGTTGGCTTTTGGGGGGGGTGGTTTGGGGAGTTTTTTGCATAAATCCAGGATTAGCTGTAGGAGATGAAGCATTTATTGAAAGATGCAATTTAGAAGAATGACAGAAAGCACGTTTCATAACTAATCCCACTGAAATTTATATAAGAAACCTTTCAATTCACCTGTGCACTGGAGGAAACAGAAAATGTATTATAAACTGCCAGCTTATTTTGCTTCCCTTTTCCACCCCTTAGTTTTCATGGCCTGCCATGCTGCACATGGGACTGCATTCACTTGTATCATCCTCCTTATCTTGGAAGCAGAAAAAATGGTAGCTCAAGAAGCAATGTTAAAGCAAAATGTCAGTCTGGATGTTAGCAGAGGTAAATGAGGACAGAACTGAGACCTTTAGTTGTGGAATTTCCTGGTGGGCAAGGCTCTGCCTGAAGACAGGAATGAGATTCCCACTGCTGCCAGGGCAGCAGGGCTGGATCTTCGACCCGGTGCTTTATCAGAGGGGATTTTTCCCCACTCGTTTTCTGAATGTGGTGAATCACTCTGAACTGAATAAATTACAGGAAGAATTGCAAGGCCCGGAGTTGGAATCAATGGTGACATGAAATAGGCAGCTGATTGCAGCTGTCAGGTACCTCCACAAGGAGAAACCTTGGCTCAACTTTGAGCGACACTTCAAATGCGTCAAGCCCTTGTTGTCTGCCGCCTCCCAGCCTGTGCTGCTCAGCATATAAAGCATGTTCCCCGTTGTCACAGTGACCTTGGCTGCCGTCTGTGCCTTGCCCTCTCCAGCTGAGCTGGTGCTACAGACTTTTTCTGGAGACTTTTGAAAGTTGCCTGCACATCCAGCACCACTTTGCTTCCATGGCGCTCATGACCGAAGGAAAAAAAAACCCTCAGTGGATATCCATTATTTTAATGAATCATTTCCACCGTGTTTTAAACCTAGAGTTCTTCTGATGAACTTGTCTGAATAGAAAAAAAACACACTATGCTTTAGAGTGAAGCACTGAGGGATTGGTTGCATAAATCTCACTGTAGACAGCCGGGGTGGGAGGATGGTAAAAGAGCTGTGGGATGGACTCAGGGGAAATGCCTACAGGGTGATGACATGAGAATAAAACTATTTTTTTCAAGGCCTCCTCTTTGTCAGGTGACCCTTCTGAAATGCCCACGCTGCCAAAACAGTGACATATTATTTCTTTAACACTGAATTAATTTTGAATAATCTTTCAGTTTTCTACAAGAGAAGCTGGTGTCCTGAACTCTGGGTTTATCTGCCTCAAATAACACCACAGCTTTCAGCCACAGACAGTAAGAATTTGCTGTTTCCTGCTCAGCTCTTCCTCTTCTGGGCTATTTATCTCTTCTTTGGCTCTGCCACCACACCTGTCCCTCCTTGTCCTTTGTGATATTTCTCCTGCCTCTCTCTGCCCATTTGACATTCACCATCTGCATCTCTCCCACCTGCCCCGTGGGATCCATGCTCCTCATGTTAATGCCTCATGGTAGGAGAGCTCTGGAGGAAAGGGTGGAAGTGGCATGGACATACAGATCTGAAATCAGGGAGAATTGCTGGCTGGAGCCCAGTAACAGTGAACATTTCTTGCTAATAAATACCTGTGCAACAACATCGAAAATATCCTGATGTGAAACTTCTATATTTTTGTGCAGTGACTATTCACAGCTGGAGCATTGAGATCTCCCAGCCCTGCACTTCTGAAAGAAAAAGTTGAGACCTCCAAGGTCAAAAATGACAGTAAATAGACTTTAAAAGTGCCTGGAAATGCTAAATTTGGTATATCCGGGTGTATCAGATGTATAGGGGCCAGTGCCATATGTGTGCACAGGAAGGCACCTTGGGGACAGCAGAGGATGCCAGGTTATAGTTAGAGCTCCTGGTGCTGTTCTCAGCTCAGGCAAGTTTAAACCCTGCTAAAGGGGCATAAAGGAAATAAAATAATTTTATTTTTAACCTTGTTAAAAGAGAATTATAGTTCAGTGATGGACATTAAGTGGTTTAATACCGAATCATCAAGACTGAATAACTGCATTGTCCTGATTGGGACTCCCCTGAATTCAAGCTTCTGATGTAATTTATAATTTAAGGGCACTTCTTAAAACAGAGAGCTCAGTCTTGCCAACAGAAGAACCTGATATCCTGCCCTGGCATGAGGCCCTTTGTGCTACCTGTGCTCCCACAGTGCTGTTGGGCTGCTCCAAAACCTTTAACATTCTCTTCCAAAATCACCTGGCCAGGTGGTGTTTGTCTTCCACAATTGCTCAGCCTCGTTCTCCTCTTTACAGCCTTTGCTCTTCCAGTCCTCAGGGGCATTCCCCAAAGTCCTTTCCTCTCAACAAGGACAGGTTTTGTCTTCGTGGGAGGACAGAAAGATTCCCAATGCCTGAGGATGAGCCAGTGTTCCTCATCTGCAGTTTGGCTCAGACTGGAGCCTCCTCAGAGCACTCCTGAGGGCAGCTGGCAGGTCCTGCAGGGAAGGAGGTGCTGGTTGAGGAGAGCAGCAGGAGTAACTCCAGCTGGTGCTTCCTGGTGTCCTGCTGGCACGGGGCCACCCCTGTGGGAAGTGTCCGTGGAGTGCTCCCAGTGACCTGCTGGCATTTCCTCTGCTGGTGGCACTGGGTTGGTCTGCTCCAGGTGATGTGTCCCCTTCTTCCATGCCCCCATGGGGTCAGTGTGCCCGTGGTGGCTGCTCTGCCTTCAGCCAAGCCCTTCTCACGCTGTTCTCTTGCCACTCTCAATCCTCTGCTGGCCACGGGCCCCTGGAAGGGGGAATGTGACAAGGACTGGGAGCATGGGACCCTGGAACCAGCACCAAGGAGGATCCTGGGCTCAGGCCTGGGCCAGTCATGGCTTGGTGGTCTTGCTGGAGGAAGGAGAGGTTCATCTGAACGTTGTGAGGCTTTGTGCCATCCCAAGCAGCAGTAACTAATGGTTTTCCCTCACTAATAAGCATGGATAATGAGCATTTTGCAGCTTCTATTGGATTTGTAAGTAAACTGTGAACTGAGAGCACAACTTCACTCCTGTCACTTCATTAATATTGATCTGATTTCATTACAGAAGGTAATGGATGTGAGGCTGAGCCTGATGGAATATTGAGGGATGGCCACTGTTCTTTACCTGACTCTGGGCTTCTCGTTTGGGGTTTGCCTTCCCAGAGCTGTCAGCACTCTGTGGGATGAGCTCTGGGTCCTTTAAAATGGAAACGCTTGGGACAGGGCTGCCCATAGGACCAGCAGAGCTGGTTCCTTGGAACACCTATTGTCAAGGCTTGTTATTGGTTCTTTGAAACAAAGACCTCTGGAGAGGCTTCAATAATAAAATAAAGCACATTTGAGCACCTGCCAGGAGCTTGGCTGGTGAGAAACTTTCTCAGGAAACGTGACCCAGATCAGTTCTGTACCAACAGACATTTTCAGGCCTGTGAGGATGAAGGACAAGGATCTGCCTGTGGAAAGGTCCATGACTGACATGACATTTTCAAGGAGCAGGAGTTACCAAGATGACAAACCGAGCTGGAGAGCAGTGCCAGCACTATCATGCCTGTGGGGACACCACCTGCAGTGACATGGGACTGGAGAGCTGTTCCAGCAGGTCTGGGGAGGGAGCAGGACCCTCAGGGGTTGGGGTTACAGACACCAAACTTCCGTGAGTGTGTGGCTGAGATGTGCATCTCAGCAAGACAGAGGCAGCAAATTGCCATGAGGTTTCCAAATTTTAACAGCGCAGAGCCAGCAAGTCACTCTCCCAAGGCTCCCTCCTGCTGAATGAAGGATCACTTGCTTTCTTTCCAAGGAAATAGATGCATGAAACTGCACACATCTTTCCTGGAGAGTAAAGAAAAAGTATAGTATTCAGAGCAGGGCAGGAGCCATGCTCCAACATTGCTCTGTACATTGAAGCACTGATTCCCATAGCTTAAAGCAAGAGCTCTTGCAAACACTGAATAAAAGCACTGCAATTTCCAGAGAAAGTGCAAGAAATGGCATTAATTATACTAACGTTATTGTCTACCAAAGCTGCTTTCAATCATTTTTATATTCAATAGCATGCATCATCATGAATTGGTGACAAATATAGATGAAAAAAGGTAGTGATAATGAAAGTTATACAGGTGTAAATTAGAGCATATTTTTAAACTACTATGAAGTCACAGCTTCTTGAGATAACACAAAATTATAGGATATGTGCACATCCTAAATTGAATGCTGGAGAATTCTGCACTGTTCTTATGCTGGTTGGTTATCTCTTGGGCAATGCTGTCTGGGAAAGCAACAAACCTCTGTTCCCAAAGCTTCCTACTCCAAACCTGGTGCTGGGCCCCGGGGAGGCAGCGTGGGGACAGGACAAGCCATTGTGTGCCGCACACATTCGAGCCACGGTCACTTACTATTTGGGGAGCAGCTATGGAGGCACTGTAACCTCAGGTCCCCAGCCTCAGCCCTCTCCTCCTCAGCCCTGGAAAAGAGAATATAGAAGTAGCACCTTTAACAGAAACAAAGGCTGCTCCCAAATGTACACAAATGGAAGGGTGAAAACCAATAAGAGTCCAACGTACCTGGGCTCCTCCATCTATAGCCAGGCCCACCATGGAGAGGGTGATGGGCTCAGCAAGGACTTGGTTCCCCTGGCTTTGCCCCTCTTGGGAGAAAATGTAAAGAGGCCATGGGGAATAGAAATGAGGGCTCAGGGCTGCATGTCTCCACTCCTTCCCTCTCCAGGATGGATCTAAGCACCGGGGCCCAACAGCATTGTGCAGTACGTGTGTGTTGGCAGTGGGGATGGTGCTGCTCTGCACCATTTTAGTGCCAGTCCATGTGATTTCCAGAAGGAGCAGCTCTGTGGATAAAGCTTCCTGTGTTGCAGAATAAAGTACAGAACAAACCCAAGGCAGGAGGTTGCACTCACCCCTGTGCACTGAAGAAAGGGGAATAGGAAGATTGGAAATATTGATGTCTGTGTGAAGAGCTACTGACTCTGCCAATGGGAGGTACATTAGGTCAGTAACTGAAACCCTGTTCAGATACCTGGGTGACCAAGGAGGAAACCAGAGCAAAAGGTTGGCATGTCTTTAGAAGGCGTTGGTATGATCTGCACATCTGACACGAGCACAGTGGAGTCACAGGAAGCAAGCTGTGAGGATGATACATTACAGAAATGTGCAAAAGGGGAAAAAGCAGCGTGTGAATGATGATTTGAAAAGTTCTGGTTCTCACAGTGGTGGGAATAGCCCTGATTTATTAGCTCTGCAATAGCTTTGGTCCTGCTGTCTGTTTCAAACTGCTCCTAGCACTTAAAACTACATTTTCTGTCCCTGCAGAGATATTTTGTCTGCACTGCTGTCGATGGCAGTTTGAACTCAGCTCACTCCAGAATTTCACCAGTAGCATCTGCCTGCTTGGGTTGGTGTTGCAGATCAGAGTAAGGGCCCTGTCAGCAAGAAAAATGTTGTGAAATCAGCTACAATGGCACAATGGGTGTTGATGGACAGCTGCAAACGCTGTGCTACGGATGGGTGAGCCGGGGGAGGCTGAATCTTCCAGATTTACTTGCTAAGTATGTTGGTTTAACAGCCCTGGTGAGTGAGATTGGCGTCACAGGGAGCAGGAGGCTGGATACCAGAGTGAGACAGGGCTGTGCTGGTCTCTGGATCCCTCCTCCCACTGGGGCCAGCGTGGGACAACCCCTGACCCCTCTCTGCAGTGGCCTCAGCTCCAGGGGACTCTGCAGCCCTGGCCAGCCTGGGTGCACGTCCAAAAGCTGCTCTTGTCCTCACTAAAAGAGGGCCATGGGTAATTCCAGTTTCCTTACATCACAAACTTTTCATTCCTTGCCCGAGGCAGTGACGAGCTCTCCACGAGGATCTCACCTGGATTTGATTTCCAACCTTTCAGACCCTGAATCCTCACCTCAGGCTTCAGTGCTCACGTACCTTCACCCCAAGCCTGGACATTCCCTGGTCCTCCCTGGAGCTATTCCTGTCCTTGTCCCTTGCCCAGGGGCCCCCTCTGCCCCAGCAGCGGTTCCTGCCCTGCCCCCAGCACAGCAAAGGAGCAGAGAGGAAAGTTTTGTTCTTCACCTGAAAGCAAAATCCACCAGAATCCTGGGAGAAGGGAAAGGTGTGTTGGGGAGGGTACCTGAAAGGTTTTTTTTAAATATATGACTAAAAGAAGGCAAGAAACTGAGAACAAACTTGGGAAAGACATTGAGTCTGGGTAATCTGGCTGGCCTTGCCTGGATGGATGTGATGATGGTGTTGGCCTGAACCAGCAGAATTCCTGTGAATGCATCTTAATTATTACACAGCCATAGGGACAAAGCTGCCAAAACAGCAGGGGAGAGCTAAAGCTGCTAAAACAGCAGCTACCAAACAGCTGGGCAGGGGAAGAGGGGAAGGTCTGTCACCATTCCTGCAGCTGTTGTCACAGAGATGATCAGACTTCGTGGGAGGGAAGAAAGAATCCCTGTCCCTTTGGCTTGTCTGGAGGGATCCTCAGAGCAGGGAGGAAGGAAGAGGAGGGCAGGGAGGGTTCCTCTGCTGGCTGGGGCAAACCACAGACGAGGGACTGTGCTCATGACCACATGGGGCAAGGGTGTTCATGTGAAACAGAGCAGAGAGAGAAACTGGGAAGGGTGGAAGAGTGGTACTTGTTATGAACTGACACCCAATGAACTAAAAAACCCACAAAAAAAGATGAGCAAAAGATATAGACAGATATTCATTTCAAAGGAAAACAAGAAAAACGGAAGAAAAAAAACACTTGAAGGACAAAGACTGAAAGCTGACTTTGCAGATAATTTTGATAATTTTCTAGAACACTTAAGCATAAATAATACCTCCAAGTCTGTCTAATTGACCTGGTTTTCTTGGAGTTACCCTGAGGGCTATTGTACCTATCATATCTGAAAAGCTCTGGTATCTTTTGATTTTATATTGTGAATATAGGGTCTGTTTTGTCTGGACTTTTCTAAGTGGCCTGGATGTGTAACACCACGAATCTTTGATTTTTCAGCAGCTGCTGAAATGTTTTCCCAGTGGCAGGAGCAGTGCTTGGCTGGTGTGAGACAGAGCCTGGGGGCAGAGGGAGGCAGAGGATTGGGATGTGCTCCTGTGTGAGAAACTCCAAGAGCTGCCCAAGGTGGAGTCAAAGCAGGCTGTGGAGCAGAGTTTGGAGTGTGCACAGACATTCGTGTGTGTTAAAGGCTCTTCAAAGCAGGGGCTGCCCTGGGCATGTGGAGGAGCAGCAGGGCCACAGAGGGTGAGGCTGCTGTGCAAGGGGAGGGGATGGGAGCTGCTGGAGGGGCATCAGCACAGCAAACCAGGGGACAGGACCACAGCTGCTGAACTGGGAGCTCTCAAGGGACCATTCCAGCTCTTATATCCACATTTTCAGCAAATCTTCTGCTGTTATGTGCAGTTGCATGCAATTAAAACGAAGCACAATGCAATGATATAGCTGAGAAAACACGTGCAAGATTAGCAGCATTTTACTGTCAGTACTTCTCATAAAGCCAATTTCTTCCCTGGGAGCGGGTGCCTGTAGGATAATATTCCCACAAAAAAAAGTTTTATCACCCAAAATGGAGCTGACACTTTCCTTCCCCGAGCCCCAGATGATAAAGGGAGCTGTTGGGAATAATGATAAAGCTTTAATTTTCAGCAGGCACGCAGGAAAGTGCCTGTTGCACAGGGTGTGTCCAGCACAGAGAGTGGATGTGTGCTCCAGGGGGTGCTGGCTCTGCAGAGGAACAGGCAAAAAGGGTGAAGATATGTGCAAAGCAACTGGAAGGAAGAAAGGCTGGAGGGTTTTATTCATGAGGTATGAAAAGGAACATGGAGGTGGAGGAGTAGGAGGGAATGTGAAGTATCCCTGGGAATGTGCACAGGAAGGAAAGAAGATTTATTTTATTTTCTGTTTGTGCAAAGGCAGATGGGAGCTCGGGGAAGTTGTGTGGGACTGAGGGCACCCACAGCACCCTGTGGCACCCTGCAGCAGCAGGGATTGCTACTGGACAGTGCCTGGACCCCTGCAGCCAGAGCATTCCCAGGGCACAGCAGTGAAGCTGAGCATGAACACCACCACTTAAAAAAAATTTAAAAAAATTGTATATTGCTACACAGCTTTAAATCTCTAGAATGATCCCATGGTAACACTGTCTCTGGGCTTCCTATTATGTATTCAGATACAACAATTAAAATAATGTGATATAAAAAAAGAAAGTCATAATCATGGAGTTAGGGAACGCCACATGCTTGAGCTGAGTGTGCCAAGTGCGTGTGGAAGGGCTGGGAGGAGGTGACCGAGGAGGGAATTGTTGGGGGTGGAATTGTGTCATGTTGTGAGGGGAAGGAGAACCCAAATCAAACTCACAATGCCCATGTGAGACAAAGAGGTCCCTGTCCTCTGGGCCATTGGTATATTTTGCTATTTACTGTTCCAGAAAGGGCAGCAGTGGTAGTTCAACAAGTTTCCTTAGCATTTCCCAGTCTAACTCAAGATACTGTTCTGTATAATTCTCCTGGGCTCTTATCTGCACTTCTCACTCCAATAATTTGTCTGCTTTCCTCCCTGAGTGCTGATTTACCCTGAGGCACACATTGACCCCTTCCTCCTCACTGTGTCTGGGCTTTCTTTTCTCCCACAGAGAATTTTTTTAGAATTCACTGTCATATCCAAATGCAAAATTAGGAAAATCATAGTTGTTTGCCTCATTTCTCTTTTCCTTGCAGACTGTCTGAAAGCTAGAGTGAAAACTTGGATGGTAGCGGGGAGATCACTGCAACAACAGAATAATAAACAAAACAACCAAGGAAAAGCAATAATCATGGGAGCTCTCATGGGAGCAATAATCAGGAGAGCTCCTCACTCTGCTGCTGAAATGCTGATCATTCCAAACCTTCTGTCCCCTCAGAGCTTCCAAAGCACTCTTTTCACCATGCAGAAACTGTCCCACTGGTCTGACAAGCAGCAACGCATCCTGCTTATATTTTCTGCCCCCAAAATATCTTTATATCACTTCAGACTTTTGATGAGGATTTTCTGTACTTCTCGGCTCTTCATCCTGTGAGGGTCCCTCACCCTGTGGAGCCCTTCCCTGCTGTGTGAGCCCAGGATCTGTGTGTTCTTCACAATCCACAGCTTTAAACAAAGCCTGAACTTCTTCACCAAAGGATGAGGGCAGGAGGTTCCTGGAGCAGCCACAGGGGCCAGCTGCTGGGCAGAGTGACAGAGCACCCCTGGGCCTTGGGACCCACCAGGGCTCCAGCCCACCCAAGCCCCTGGTGGCGGGGTGGGTGGCACTGTGTGGGTGGCACTGTGTGGGTGGCACTGTGTGGGTGGCACAGTGTGGGTGGCACCCTGTGGGTGTTTTGCTGTATTTGTGTGGATTTGCTCCAGAGCATGGGTCATGCAAAGCAGGCAGGGGTGGATTGTGGGCATGTGATCGTGGGAGATGGCAGCTCCAAGGTGGCCTGGTGGTGGCTGGAAAATGCCTCAGCAGCTGTTGGGATAATTGGGAGGTGCCTGTTGCATGTGCTGAGAGAGCATGGGTGTCACATTTGGTACACCCCCACAATTTTACCTTTCTAGAGGGGGAAAATCAGCTTACATTGGCAGCACAGCTTTTTGTGAATTGGGTGCCTATTGTAAAGATGTTAATGAGTATAGGAGAAAAAGTAGGCCCTGGGACATCACAAAAATTAAGAAATACCAAACCAAGGAGGACCTTTTGCATTTCCCTTTCCCACGCCTTTTCCAGGTGAATCAGAGGCTTCACCCACGAGTGCTGAGGTGGGTGAGAGCCTGGGTTTTCTGGAACCAGCAGAGTCCATGGGAACCTCCCCTGACCGAGTGGCTGGCTGCACTGACCTTTCTCTGAAGTACTTGAGGGCTTCCTGGTCTAGGAAGTTCTGCTCTTCTCGAAAGCCCTGCTCAAAGATTTTGCGCTTGTGCCTGAACTCAATGACAGTCTTAGTGTAGGAGTTGAGGGTGGTGACGGAGGCAGCCATGCAGCAGGTGAAGGAGCCCCACGCCAGGCTGTGGAGAGAGAAACCAGCAGAGCTGGGTTAGCACAGCAGCTCTGTCCCATTTCTGACACAAACACACAGGGAGGGTGGGGCTGACAAACCCCTTCTGCTCATCTTACCTGTGCCTCGTGCTCAGGCAGGCAGGGCTGGGCTGGGGGCTGGGCACAGCCTTCATCCCATGCAGAACCCTGTGCTAAGGTGAGCACTTGGTGCACTCTGACAAAAACCTCCTGTCTTGGGTTATGTAACCAAAAAACAGTGTATTCTATTTCATCTGTAGAAAGCAGCTGGGGAGATGTTTTTTTTCTTTATCTCTTGTAACTCCAGGGGGAGGAGGGTGGATGCCTTCTGATCACAGCCCAGCTGTTAAACCAGGTGGGGCAGGGTTTGTGATCTCTGTCACCACTGCCCACCCTCGGGGATATCTTCTGTTCATGGGCCATTGAGGCTCACAGTGCCTGACACATTCCATCATCCATTGGGAGATGGAACACCCAGTGGGGAGGAGCCAACCAAGCCAACCATTCCTACCCAGATAAAAACTGAGATGCAGGAACACCAGGCAGCCTGTTTGCACTGGATTCCCAGAGGAAGACCAGACCCATCTCACCGGCACCGGAGCCTTTTTCTACAGGATCATCTCTGCTCCAACAGAACCACATCTGTCACTCCAGGAGGATTTATTTGGGCTGCTCCTAATACCCTGGCCAGCAGGGTGTCAGGTCATATCTCTGACTCTGTCAGGGTTTTCTAGGACTTTTGTTTGCTTTTTTGTACTACTGCATTTGTATTTTTAGTATTCCTAGTAAAGAACTGTTATTCCTATTCCCATTTTTTTTGCCTGAAAGCCCCTTAATTTCAAAATTGTAATAATTTGGAGGGAGGGGGTTTACATTCTCCATTCCAAGGGAAGCTCCAACTTTTCCTGACAGACACCTGTCTGTCCAAACCGAGACACCTCCCGATCTCCCTCTGAAGTGCCTCAGAGCCTTGCAGACAAGTGCTAAAATGCACACACTCCTGGAAGGAGCAAAGCCCCAGAGAGTCTTTTGGAGCAGCTTTCCAGCATCCGTGCATGGGACGCTGGCTGCACATTGCAACTGCAGTGGTGGTTTTTAATCTGCTTTCCATTCCTTCTTTCCTGGTTCATGGACCCTCTGGCATTCCTGCCTTGTGTCTGGTCTCTGAAAGCCTAACCAGAGTAGAAGACAACGCTTCCATTTTGTGGAGGCACCCACCTGGGGGTCTCCTGAGTGCCCCCCACCCGTGTGAAGGTAATCCCAGCCAACCTTGGCCAGCCAGGGGCAGGACACTGCAAACACCAACCAGGGGCACAGGGAGGCAGAGGGAGAAGGGAAGTGGAGGAAAAAAGTGACTGCCCCAGTGCCAAGCTGGAGCAGCAGCAAGTGTTGTCCTGGGTTTCCTGACAAGCAGGGCCAGCTGGGAGCTGCTCTGCTCCCTGCTCGTGGGCAGGGCTTCCCCCCCAGCTTCTTTTGCCCACCCTGACCTCATGTTCAGATAGGGCTAGTGAGGGACTCATGGCCCCAGGGAGTTGTGATGCTTTTTGAGCATGAAATGAGGCTGCAAAAAATGGCCCTGAATTCCTCCTTTTGTCCACAGAGCTCCTCTGGCTTCCAGCTCCCCTTGGCTTCACACTTGGCCCAACAACTCTGGCTATACATAGTTCACAGTGGCTGCCTAACTAAGCTGGATTAACTCCATCATCTGTGACACACTTTACCTGCTTCTTTTTGCACTTTTTCTATAACAAATTGATCTGAATTATGCAAAGCAGAAAGAATCCAGCCCCAGTAGCATTATCTTATAAATAAGCATTGTCAACACAACCCTCAGCATGAGCTATTTTCCCATTCTGCAAAGGACCTGCAGACAAGGAAGCAGTTTCTCATTTCAAATTAGACAAACCTTGAAAAAGAGCACATATTCATGGACTGAAAAATCTGGGGGAAAAATGGCTCAAGTAAACAGAAATGGCTCATTTCAATGATTTCAAAATTCAGCTTATAACAAGTCCTGCAGGGACTCCTGAGGCAATGAGATGTGTGGAGGCAGCTCTTTCCCTGTCATTTTTGAACCTGTTTGCCAGATGCAATCAAATGAGAAGGAAATGTAGTGACCCCTGGGGTGACAGAATTCCCTCAAGTTTCCCATGGCTGGGAGAAGTGGGAAGGGAGCTTGTGCTAGGTGTGAGTGTCCAGGCACAGCATCTTCCTGGCCTGGCATGAGTCTGCCTCCCACGTGCAGTGTAGGGAAGAGCTCCAGCAGCTGCAAACATTTCCAGCTGGGCTCCCAAGCAGTACCCAGGAAGAAGCCAGCCCAAACCACATGCCTCACTGTGCCTGGGAGGTGCCTGTGGAATGATCTTTGAGGGAGAATTTCTCTTGGATGCTTCTGATGGTTTCTAATCATGAAATCAGAAGTCCTGAAAGGTTCAGAGAAGGAAGTACAGAGTGAAGAAGTGCCTGGCATCTGGAAAATTATAGTAATTAGGCAGTTAGGATAGATGTACTTTAGCTTTTATGGCCCTTGAATAAATGCTATTTATTTTGAATTGTAAAGAGTGGTTGTCCTACCTTAGGAGTTACCTTAGGTGAAGGCCTCTTTAGCAGCAGTGTTGTTAATGTTCTGTGCCAGCTGTGCCCCAGATGTGCTGGGGCTGCACCCACAGAGCCTCCTGTAGCTGAGCTCAGGGCTGGGCTCTCAGGTTCCTGCATGGCTCAAACAGCTCAGACTTTTTGTATTTATTTTCTTTAGAGAGTCTGAACTTGAACATCGACTGATCCTACTGAAATCCCCTGCCTGGAGAATGCCCCGGCCCACTCCTGACTTGTGCCAGAGCCCAGAACAACCTCCAGGCTTTGCCAATGGCTTGGGAAGGGGATGGGATAACAGACACCACCCTGAGACACCTGAGCAGAGCACGAGCAGCCCTGCTTCATTTTGGGAAGGGGTGTTTTTATCATAGAAAATCATAGGAAACTTGGTTTTCCCACAGGCCCTTGGGGAAGGGATGGCAGTGTGGATCCCCAAGGCCTTTGGCTCTGGGCCATGAGGACAGTGTTCCCTGGCCCCACCTGCCAGGGCTGTTTGTGTTCTCTGGGCTCTGCTCTGTGGGTGGGTGCTGCAGTGGCACATCTACAGCAGGCTGGAAATGGAGGTGGTGGTGACAACTGCTGGGCCAGGGCTTCCCAAAGCTGTTCCAGGACATCACCAGAACCCAGGTGGAGCAGAAAATAATTCCTACATGTGTGGTTTTCCACCAGGCTGGGTGGGCATTTGTAACTAACCCTTCTTAAAGAAGGTGTTCGAGTCTGGGTGGTGCCAGGGGAGGTTCTCTGGTCTGTACATCAGTGTTAGCTGGAAGGCAGAAGCCTTGGGTTTGCTTCTTTTGACCTCTAGCCCTTCCTTTTCCAGGTATGCTACCCATCACTAGCATGGCATGAGGGACCCCATGGCCTTCCTCAGGCTGCTGAGCACCACTGCAGGCTGAGAATGCTGCTCCCTGTCCCAGCTGAGCTGGTGTTTGCACCGTGCCCCACATCCTGCATGGATAAATGTGCTGCCTTGGCAGCATCAGGGAAGGGAGAAGGGGAAATTACTGAATGCAAGGAGCTTTGTGGCTGCAGTAGGTGCAAGAAGGAGCTTTGTGGCTGCAGTGGCATGAGAGGAGCTCAGCTCCCAGGGGGGCTGTGTGGAGTGAAGCTGAGGTCTCACCCCAGGAACACGGGCAGAGGGGATGTTGCTCCCACATATTTCCCTGCTCATGGGTATCTCAGAGTCCTGCACAGTGAGACCTAATCCTGGTGCACTCCTGGTCCTTAAACCAAAGCCCAAGGTGCCTTCCCTGGCTGTGGCTGCCCAGGGAGAGCTGAGGGAGAGGCTGCTCTGGGACAGGGCTGGGGTCTGGGCTTCATCCCCCACGGAACAGGGTTCCCAACTCCATCTGCCAAGGGACACAGCTCCCAAAAACCATCTCCTATGGGATACCAGATCCATCTGCCATGGGACACAGCTCCCAAACCCATCATCCATGGGACAGAGCTCCATCTGCCATGGGACACAGCTCCCAAAAACCATCTCCTATGGGATACCAGATGCATCTGCCATGGGACACAGCTCCATCTGCCATGGGACACAGCTCCCAAAGCCATTATCCATGGGACAGAGCTCCATCTGCCATGGGACACATCTATGGGATACCAGTTCCCAACTCCATCTTCCATGGAATACCAGCTCCCAGCTCTATCTCCCATGGGACACCAGCCTCACTTGCCATGGGACACAGCTCCCAAACCCATCTCCCATGGGATAGCAGCTCCCAGCTTGATCTGCCTTGGGACACATCTCCCAAACCCATCTCTCATGGAACACCAGCTCCATCTGCCATGGGACACAGCTCTCAGCTCTATCTCCCATGGGACACAACTCCCATCCCCATCATCCATGGGACACCAGCTCCCAACTCCATCTCCCATGGGATCAATAGAGACGGTGATCTCCCCATCTCCATGGGACACCATCCCCATCTCTATGGGACACAGCCCCCATTCCTATCTCTCTATGGGATACCAGATCCCAGCCCTATCTCCCACGGGATAGCAGCTCCCAGCTTGATCTGCCTTGGGACACATCTCCCAAACCCATTTCTCATGGGAGAGCTCCCATACCCATCTCTCATGGGACACCAGCTCCCCATCTCTGTGGGACACCAGCTCCCAACCCCATCTCTCATGGGACACCAGCTCCATTTCCATGGGACACAGCTCCAGCAGGGAGTGTGGGTGGGATGAGTGGGCCCAAGGAGAGCTCAGGATGCCCTGAGGGACCCTGGTGCCCACTCTGAGCCATGGGGGCTCTTGGCGTGCACAAGATGAAGGAGAATAATCTAATGAGTGTTTATCATGCAAGACATTTGCCAACATTTCGAAGTTTGAGTATTGCAGTAAATTACAAAATAGATTACCGAAGACAAATATGCCTTATTATTTAAATCTATTGAAAATTATACAATTATTGTGACAGAGTTGTTATAAATATTAATATAAATATTATAAATATGTGAATGCAATGTATTTATAAGTCCATCATCACATGCAATAAATATTCATTACTGAGCCACCAAATAAGCTGTATTTTAAATATAATGTGATTTGTATTTTGTAACATGTTGTTCAAATGTTAGTAACTCCTCCTATGAAACACAGTAGAAAGAGGTGAGAAGGAAAGACTAATAATTCCCTGCAGTGCTGTGCATAAGAAGTATTTATTTATTTGTGTTAGCAAAGATTGTTGTCTTTGTTTTGAGATGGAAAGAAAATAATGTGCTATATTTAGAAATGGCAAGAGGAAAGTATTTTCCCTATCCATCCAAAGAGGCTGATGCCTCTGGAGGACTGGGATGTTGTTTGCAGGTATTTTTATTCTCCACAGCCTCCTGCTCTTGGTAAGCTTCTTATAAACTTGCAAGCAATATAACACAGATGCTGTGTCTTGGCCAAATTAGTTTTATGTGATTTTAGAAGATAAATGGGAAAGGTAAAAGAAAAAAAAAAAGCCATGTCCATTTTCCCAATGCTTCTCCCCATGATCCACAGGGAAGTCTCATCATGCCAGGAGCACTGCACCTTCCTCTGCAGTTGTGTTCAAAGCTGCACCCTAAGGTTCAACAACTGAGACATTAATTAAAAACAAGGAGGAAAAAAAAAAAAAAAAAAAGCTAAAAGTCTCAGAAATGCCATGGCAATTATGTTCCTAAATTGAACTTTAATGAGAGTGCTCAATCTGTGTTAGTAATTGTGGGTGCTGTTTATTTACAAATGCTCTGTACCTGCTGATAGCACAGCTGCTGCTGCACAGCCACCCAGAGCTGTCCCCCACACCTCCAAATCTGCACGGCCCTGGGGGCTCGTGCTCCTGCAGGCCTGGCAGCTGGAAATCCACAGGGTGTTCTGGCAATTGGGGCTGATGTGTGCAACGTCCCAACAGGCTGATGGCACAGCCCCAAAGAGAAAAGAGATGAACGGGGGTGACACTTACCAGAAGGACCATCCATAGTCCCAGGAATGTGGTCGCCAGTCCTCTGGCCCAAGGCTGACTGTCACTTGGAAAACTTGAGTGTACATCATGTGTGCCACCATCCCCAAGAGACCTGGGAAGCAGGGATTAGAACAGGAATTTTTGTGCCAACGTTTTTGATCATTCTTGAGGGAGCTACTGCTGTAAGTGCTTTGAGAGCTCCAAAAAAGTCTTTGTTGTACTTTTATGCCTCCTGTTCCACTGTGGAGGAGGGAGCTGCATGGGCAGAGGAAAGATGTGACTGAGAGCTCATTATTTTACATCATTCTGAATCCTCAATTAAAAGAGGAGTTGAAGATAGAAAATCGTTGAAGAAAATGTTGCACAGAGAGCATCCCCACCAACCCTGCTGCTGCAAGCCAGGGTGTGCCACCCACAGCTCCCTCACAGCCCATCACAGACAGGCTCAGGTGAGACAGGGAGGGGAGAGGCTCCTGCAGGCAGTGCAGGCTCAGTGTGTTCATGCCTCACAACCATATTCTGCCCCAGCAGTTGCTAAGATTTGTGAATTTGAACACTCAAAAAACGCTTGGAAGTTGCACCAGGAGGTGAAGTGAGCTTGGTTCTCCTGATGATGTGTGGGGAGAGGACACCACGGGGATACTTTTGGTGGTGCAGTGCTGGTGATGCTTTTGTGACACTGTTAGAGCTCACTGAGAACTGCAGCTGGGTGAGGATTAGACAACCTGTTAGACTTTCAGTCTCTGTCACGTTAAAGAACAAGGCTGCAGTAAATCACAGGGTGGCCTGAGGGGTCCTGCCTTTAGCTGGCCAGTGATCCTGCAGTTTAAACAGAAAAAAGCACCTAAACTTTATATTTCAACATCCCTTTGAGGAAAAACCAAACCCCACTTTAAAGCAGTGGTGGTCAGGAGCAGCTCCGAGGCTTGGAGAATTTTGTAGCTGTAATTTGGGATGTTCCTGCCATGGCACCTGGGCAGTGCAGGGTGATGATCCCCACTGAGCTCTGGGGGTTCAGGCTGAGGAGGTGGGGCTGGATCACCACATCCCCAACAGTTCTTGGACCTGCAGGTGTGCAGAAGCCTCTTGTGCTGCAGTGGCAGTTCAAGGCACTCAGAAATACCAATATTCTGCCATGGTGGGTACAGTGAGGTCTGTGTGTTACACTTGGACCATTCATTCACTGTTCTTTCTGGCCATCTAATTTTTTCCACGGTTGTCCTTCCTGTGCATGGAAGATCCTGATTTCCCTCCCCCAGCCACACCCAATTTTTGCCTCTTCTTTCCTTCAGAACCTAAACCACTCCATGAGTCTTTCCAGACATGTGGATGATTCAGGGCAGCTCTGGAGGAGGGGAGCTGGGGAATGTTGGAGTTGTGGGCATGCTGAGCAGGACCTTCAGCAGGAGAAATGTCAGGTTTGGTACAAACAACTGCAGAGGCTGAGGGAGGACATTGTGTGACAGGGGCTGGGGTGATTTGCTCAGCTGCCTCGCGTTGGAGTGACACACTGCAAAGATAGGAGGTGGAAAGAGCAAATCACTCCAGGAGAAATGAGATTTGGGCAGGGTGGGTGGCCTAATGGGAGCACAGCAAAGTGCTGCACACCTTGCTTTGTTCTGGTTGTATTTAATTTCCAGAATGCACCGGGAGCTTGCTGAACTTTTTAAATCAGTGGATTTTTCTTCAGCTGACTGCTCTGCCTCGATCTCAAGTTTGGAGTTTGCTGTTTCTATATGTCCTGTCAGTAATTTTTCCACCCTAATAAAATATTACAGCCTGCCCTGAGACCTGTCATAGTCACTCAGAGCCAGCAGGAGGTTTGACACAGCCAGGACCAGCCTCAGCAGGGCTGAGCTGCTCGCTTCTGTCACGCAAGCCTTGCACAGGGCTCCAGCCACCTTCAGCCCTGTGGCTGAGTGGGAGGCTGAGATGACACTCACTGGTCCAGGGGAGGAGGAGGAGGTCACCAGCAAACACTGGAAGCATTTTTGGTTTTATCTGCCTGATGGCAGGGCAGGATGGGGCTGGATCTGCACCTGCAGGGCTGTTGGTGCTGTTATGCCACATCCAGACTCAAGCAGAACAACACAAATCTTGTGCTGTGCTGCCTCCTTCACTTCTGGTTTGGTCTATTTTAGCTGTGCCTTGTCCAGTTTTCTCCACGGGGGAACCTCTCTGGTCCTTTCTGCTGTGCACTTAATGAGCTAAAATGTGACACAAACCAGCAAATGCTGGTGCCCAGGGTCAGCTTTTCCCCCAGCTGGCTGCTTGAGGCTGGGCAGGGAGGGCACAACGCCTGTGCCCCTCCAGGGCAAGAGGGCTCAGCAGATGGAAAATCCCGGTGCTGTGGGTGCTGGAGTGGCTGGAAGTGCTGAAACACCAAACACTCACAGCTGGATCGAGAGCCTGAGCCCTGCAGGACCAGGGCTGCCTGGAGGTGTCAGCAATGGGAGAAACTAAGGAACTTTGGAAAGCTGGAGATGGAGGAAATTTGGAAAAGACAATGTATTTTAAAGCATTTTCCCATATTTTTTTGACTAGAAATTCAATTTATGGAATGTGTCAGATTAATTAAAATGTTTTATTATAAATGTTACGTGAGAGACATCTGACAGTTTTTTAGTTTGTGTAAGGTTAAGAGGGATACCAAAATGGTGATGTTGTGGGGTATTTTTAGTGGCTCATAGGAACAGCAATAAGTGACCACACTATTGGGATATTTTTTCCTAACCTTTAGATGTTGAGCTATAAGAATGTGGAGAGCTCATTGCACTTTTATGAGGGAACTCAAGCACGAATTTAATGAGGAGTGTTATGCTCCAATGGAAAGTCCTCTTCATTACCTAATTTCTATTAAGCTGTGTCATTATAAATATGCTAAGCTTAAATAAATACAGTTTTCTTTTTTCCTCTGATATCCCTGTCATTGAAAACAACAGCTAGCAGTGTGCTGGGGTTTGGGGTTTTATCCTTGTTTCAATTCCTCTATCATTTTTCCCTGTAAAATTTTGAAGTTTATATTTGGACTATCTTGGCAATGAACTTAGAAAGAGGGAAGGCCAAAATAAAAATAGAAAGTTGTGTAGGAAAGAAAACTTCATCATTCTTACAAAACTTTAAAACTGCAGTTAATGGTGAAGGCAGAGAGGAACAGCATGGATGTAATTGATTGAATGCTGAAGAATTCCACACAGTTTGATTTTGAAAATGGAACTGATTTTTTTTTAAGTTCCAAATTATATCCAAAGCTGAAAAATATGCTTTGGCAGTTCTTATATTTTTTTGTCACTCAGCTCTACTCCTGACCTTTCCTTTTTGCTATTATTTCACCATTTGCAGCTTTCCCTGAAGATACACAGTTCTTCCCAGAATGTACACTGCCTGTTGTAATGTCTTCCAGCCTGAAATGCAGCAGAATAAAATGCAGAATAAAGCCTGAAACGCAGCAGAATAAAATGCACTTCTATTGCAGAAATTCCTTCTGCTGGAGAGGCCCGTGCAGCAGTGCTCACATGAGCACCCTGGCTGCTTGTAGAAATCCTGGAAATGGGGGGTTTAACCAGAAAAAGCCTCACAGAAGTGAAGAGGCCTTTAACCACATGGCTGGACTTCTTTTAGAGAAGTGAATTGCTCAAGTTCATCTGGTGAGGGGCCCCAAGTACAGACTGAGCACAAAACCAGCCCCAAACAGTTGTTCTGAGAGATGAACGTGTCCCAGAGCGCTCTTGGGGCTGCTCCTCAGTGCCATTATTAGAACCCTTTTCCCTCTCAATTTTGTTAATTAACAAGAGGAGATCCTTTCTTTGGTTTTCCAGCCTTCACCTACTTTCAGGATTAGCACAGAAAAAAGACTTTCCAGCGTTACATGTTTTTAATTTTCCTCTGGAAGATGAGTGTGATGATGCTGCAAATGGAGCAGAGGCTGGAGCTGTGGTAATGGCTGTGCAGGCTGGGGAAGGATAATTACTGCACTGCTGCTGTGAAATCAGGAATGAGGATGTTCACTTCTCCCTGGCAAGAGGCAAATTTATCATGCAGTCTTTGTGCCAAAGGAACAAAAAATTACAGTGAAAAATTGCGATAGCTAAATGGGGATAAGAAAGCCTTGGAGCCTGTGGTTTTTTATTCCTTCAAAGTGGTAGAATTTTGCTTTGTGGTGGTAAGAGGGGAAGGGGAGGTTCGTACCTGAAAGCACAGTGAAGACAGCAGCAAAGGCATTTAGCTTGAGCCCATCTATGACACTGCTTGAATGAAAGAGCTCGAGGCACATGAGGCTGAACCCGACGACCAACAGCAGGATGTACAACACCTCGGACACCACTGAGAGCCACAGCACACCTGGGGGCAGAGAAGCAACCACTCATCACCTGGGGAGCACTTGCAAGAGCTTAAAGGTGGCAAAAATTAATTAGGAGATCAGGAATATCTAGAAGTAACTGTGTATTAGGAATTTTTAATAAAGGTTGGTTTTTAAGACTGCCAATTGTAATATTTTTTTCCATATGTTTTTATGGCATCCGCTGTATATTGGGAAAAATTTCTTTACTGGAAAAGTTGTTAAGCACAGTGTGCCCAGGGAAGTGGTGGAGTCGCCACACCTGGAAGTGTTCAGAAAACCAGTAAAGGTGGCACTTCCCAATGTGGTTTGTGGGCATGGGGGCATTTGGTAAAAGGTTGGCCTTGATGATCTTGGTGCTCTTTTCCAGCCTTAATTGTGTGATTCACAGAGTTTAAACTCAGCAAACAAAAAAAAAAAAAAAAAAAAAGAAAAAAAAAAAGAAAAAAAAAAAAAAGGTGGTGAATGAAGATGTGAAGGGTGGCAAGGTGGCAAAGACACTGCAGAGAGAACAAGCTGTTGCTGGTTCCTGTTCAGCTTGGCTACAGAACCTCTGTGGGCACGTGTGAGAACCTCCTGGCTCCTCTGAGCCGAGGCACAGCTCTCAGAATTAACTGTCCCACCTGTGCCACAGTTTAGATGAGCACAGTGCACAGGCAGGGAGGTGATGGCACAGCACACCCCACTGTCTGTGTGCTGCTGGGACTTGGACAGGCTCAGGTGCCTCTTTTCCACATGGAAAATATATTCAGTCCATATTTTAAAATATTTACCACAGCCTGGGGGCTGTTGTCAGGAACTGGAGCCCTGCAGGATGGCTGTTCTCACTCGGGGCCCACCCCACAGGGTGGCACTGACACAGAGACTGCCCAGCTCCAGCAGGGTGGGCACACAGGTTTATGACGTGCTCAGCTGAGGAGCTGCAGGAGCAGAACTCGGCCTGGCTCCAGTTTCCTCAGCCCCTGGGTGCAGCCCTGAGGGTCAGGGCCGTGTTTGAGCTCTGCAGGACTCGGGGGCAGCGCTCAGGGCAGGGCTCTGCCAGCACGGGGCAGTGCCAGCAGGGACTGATGCACCACCAGGAGATCCACCCCTGGGAATTCCAGCACAAAACCTCCAGCAGGATCTGCTGAGTCTTTGAAAGTCACCAAGCCATGGGGTAAATTGGAGAGGATGGGAACAGATGATAAGATTGAGTCCCTGCCCAATTTCCAGTTGCTGTTTCAGCATGAGAATCTGCTCGAATTCTCCAGTACATTTGCTAACCTGATTGCTAGAGAATTCACCTGGAAACAATGAGCAGTGATGGAAAATTTCAGCCTAAGCAGTTGAAACATGGAAAGTTAAGCATCTGAAGACAATGGCTTATATTAGAAAATGTTAGCTGTAACCATAGAGACTGCTACAGGCTTCACTTATATTAATACCTTCTCTCCTCTCTGTGAGAGCACATGTGTGATAAAGCCTACAGTCCAGCTTATCAAACCAGATATGCAGTCTCACTTTTATCAAATATTTGAGTGTCCTCTTGGTGACCAGGCTGATCCCAGCTCATATTTTGTCTGGGAACCCATCTTTATAATTACATCTAATTAATATGTACTATTCATTGTTGCCACTGTAGCTGACCTTTTGAGTTCTTAAACCACACAACAGAGATAGCAATAAATAAAGCTTTTAATTGCTCACGGTGGCTGTGTGTGCAATAATGCATCTATCAACAGCAAACAGCTGCTTATCTCACTCCTCTTAGTCAATTTGGTATCAGGCAACTGGCACACTCTTCCAAAAAGGAATGCAAGTGAGAGAGAGCAAGGGTGTTGTTCTGAGATACAGCAGGGTTTAGAAGGGATTTTGCCTCATTTTCTCAAACCAGCAGTGTCTATGAGAGAATGATGGAATGATTTGAGTTTGGAAGAATTAGATGATGCAAACCTGACCCATAAACTGAGGCAGCAGAGAGCCCTAACTAAGGAGCTGTAATTCCTTTAGCCCACACTTGAAATATTAATGTACAGCACACCTGCCCAGGTGTTTATCGCCCTTGTGGAGCCCCTCTGGTGCTCTGTGCACAGCAGGGCAGTGCTGTAACAGTGTCTGCAGCTCACCACTGTGGTGTGGATCCATCTGGGCTTCCCTGGGGGAACAACTGGGCTCAGAGAGCTGCACTCCATGGGGTGACATTGGCTCAGGTTTAGGGCCAATTCTCTTGGATATTTGGACCTGGACACACTTAAGGAAGTTTGCTTCTGGTGATCCTAAATCAGGAGGGGACCCTGAGCCCCTTGGGAATGGAGGGTCCTTAGAAAGAGGGCTTGGTAGATTTGAGTGTGTCACCAACCAGATGGAATCTACCTGAGACAAAGGCTGGGTTCTGCTCCTGGGTAATCCTGGATGTGCTGCAGAGAGGGGAACAAGAAGCTGGAGTGCAGCCCTGCTGGAGGGCTCTGGGGGTTTGCTTGATGGTTTTGGGGGCTCAGGTGATGTATATGCACACTCTGCCTGTTGCCTGAAGCTGCCTGCAGCACCAGTGCAGTGATTTTGGAAGGAGCAGGGAGCTGGGGAGTGCACATGTCCCTGGGGAGCATCTGGGTTTGTGTGTCCATTGAAGGGAGACACGTTCAGAGGGACAGGAGGGCTCTGGGAGCTGAGCCTGGAGGGCCTGGGGGCCCAGCAGGTGGCCTTGGTTCTCCTAAGGAAGGAGAAAGGAACAGGAGGGAGGAACACCTGACTGTGTGGCTGGTGTCACAGGGAGTGCTTTGGCTTCCCTTCCCACAGGGCTGGGATAAGAGTGGCTTTGCCAGCAGGATAACCTTGCAAGGAAATGATGAAAAGCTCAATGAGACGTGAGTTTTGTTCTCCTGAAAATCCTTTTTGTGATGAGACACAAAGGCTGGGTGAGTTTGCTGTGGGAGGCATAGTCAATTACTACTTTTTTGGGGCCCTATTTTTTTGTATCTACCAAGGAACTCTCTTGTCTTATTCCATGGTGTAACTGCATACCTGCTCTGTGCCTTTTTTTTTAGTGCATCTAATGTTGGGAAAGGCAAGTCCCACACTGCAGTGTTTGCATAGTTCTAAGTCCTGTCCTGCTCCTCTGATTTTGAATTTCATCTGAAATAATAACATCCAGAAAATGCAACCTGTGTCTGAATTTTGCATTTTCCTGTGGCTGCCTGAAGCAGAACAGTTGCTCCAGGTTATTAATTCAGGAGACAGAATTTTTCTGTTCTGTGCTGGTGGTGAAGTGATCTCCCACTGCTCCTCTCTCAACATGAGATTCATGAGGCAGTCACTTGGCATCACTTCCCCTCACAACTTCTTACAGCCTCCTTCCTGCAAAGGAGAGAGCTCCTTCTCTTGAGGGGACCTCAGTCATTCCAGGTGACAGGGAAGAAGATCCCCAGGGGTTTTTTCTCTTTTCCAATCTGCTCTGCTGTCATCTTTTCTATCTGCTTACTCCCCTCCAGCCTGTGTCCTCTGCCCCAGGGATCTGTCTGGCCTAACTCAGCTTTATGAAAAATCTTTCCTTCAGAAGAGTCAGTACTTGCTTCACTTAGGGAGTTCTACCTGGATGGCCTGTAACTGAGGATCTGTTCTCTCATCAATCAACAGATTCCTCTCATCTTTTTGTCTTCATCCTGTTTGTGCCTGTGTTTTTGTTCAACAAACCCACTGCTGCCTGTGCAGAGAAGGGGCTGGGGAGGAGCTCAGCTGGGATGTGCCACTGTGCCAAGGACATTCCAATGTGAGAGCTCCCAGGAAAGGAGAGTCTTGGATTTTAAAGCAAAACTAAACCCAAGTGGTTTCAGTGGCACTCCCACATACAGGTTCTCACGAGGGTGGGTATGTGTGAGGAGCCCACCCAGCCTGCAAGCACCAAGACATGATGTGTTCAGCCAATCTTTCCAGGATTCCCTGGAATAATGCAGAGGATGACAGCTGTCAAGTCCTCCTCGTGCCTGCTGGGCTTTTTTTAGGTGAGGAGAACATGCTGGGTTTGCACGTTCCCTTCTGTGCTGGCCAGGAGCTGCCAGGACCTGTCTGGCTGTCCTGTGGCACAGCAGCTTGAGCTGTACCTCCCCTCCTGCTGCCTGAGGGGCTGCAGGGAGGTGGGCACTGTGGTCTGGGTGACCACTGACATCAGTACCATCAACTCCTCCTGCTCTAACACATTTCCCTGTCATTTTTGTCCTTGGTTCTTCTCCACCAGCCAGTCTGCCACTCCTCAGCAGTGTTGCTGATAATGGCAGAGTGACTTCTGTGCACTGTGAGAGACTTGGGATCTTTGCTCCCACCCCACTGAGATGCTGTATGTCCCAGGTGGGATTGCTCTGAACCTGAGCACCACAGATTGTGAGGCTTTTCCTGGAGGAAAAGGGGTCACCAGCTTCAGGATAACCTCCCTGTGAAGCAAATTCCCTGAAAGTACAGGACCTGGGCTCAGCTTCTCACCCAGAATTTGAGATTAAAAAGCTAGGAATCACCAAAAGACTTCACATAAACCAACTTATGTCATGGGGCTCCTGCATCAGAAGGAATCATATCACATTCAAATCATCTGGTCTCATGGCAGGAAGAAGATCAGTGCAGTAGCTGGGACATTAAAGAACTTTGTGTCTCTGAACTTTGTTATTTCCTAATCAAAGTGTGAGAGGCTGTCTTCTCTGTGGAGTTCATGGTGGGAAGCACCAGTGCCCCCTCCTCAAGGGCTTTGCCCCTGCAGCAGCATTGTTACAATTGTTAATTTTCCAGCACTCTCCAGTGAACAGACTCTTCACTGTGACTGAGAGCAGAACTCTTCCCCACGAGATCACCGGGGTTTCAGGCACTCGAGTACTCCATGAGCCATCTGGCAGGATCAGCCCCTGCCTTTCTGTCTGACAGCAGAGAGCAGCAGCATTCTGAAAGGAGGTCCATAGAGCTGAGTGCACCTCTGCAAAGGTGGTGATTGACTTGAGTGCATCCGCCTGAACCGAGATGTCAGAAAAAGGACATTGCAGACAGCCCTAAATGGATGGGACAAATGGAACGTTCTTTCTGACAGTGAGAGAAAGAGTCTTTAGCTCAGCCTGCAATGAGTCTCACAGAGCTCTTCCCAGAGCCTGGAATCATTCCAGGTCAGCCCTGGCTGCCGAGGGAGGCACTGAGTGCACAGTGTCACCTCCCAGCACGGAGCACCGAGGCAGGGAGCTCCACTGCTGAGCTCCCTGTGCAGCAGGGATTCTGATACAAGTCATGGAATTCTGCTCAGAAGAACTCGAGGCATTCAGCTGATGACTTCCAGGAGGTTTGAGCTGAGTTTGGCTGCTTGATACCCAAAGTTCATTCCTTGTTCAAACCCACTGCTGTTTCCTGACTCAGAACAGCAAGAGTTCACTCCATGTTTTCCATGAGAGAGCTCTGGTTAAGCTGAGGTCTGTCAAGCCTGACACGTTCTTCTGTGCTCCTTCCCCACAAAATGCCAAGATGATTCTTGTGTTGCATTATTAAAACCATTCTCAGGCTTGTTAGCAATTTGGATTGAAACACCAAGAACCTGGATAGCATCTGAATGGGATTATGTGCAGGATGATAAAGAAACATTTGCTGCTGTTTTTGGAATGCCAAAGTTCCATAGTTTCAATTACTCTTGAGTTTTTGAGATTAATGAGTCCAACGAACCAGTTCTGGAGAGTTTAAATCACATCTATACCTCCTACCACCTACAGTCACATGCAGCCATGGAGTTGGATGCATACTTGTCAAATCAGAAAAGTTGGGTTTTGGTGCCAGCTCACTATGCCAACGGGATCTGACGCCACATTTTGAGGTCCTATCTCCAGATGAAACACTGAAATCCTCTTCTGGATGCTCCTGCAGGCTGGTCAGGCCATGGAAATGACTGTCAGAGCCCCAGTGTTGGTGCATATTCTCAAGGAAACACTGAAGAGGTGGCCAACAGGGGAATTGCTGGGCGAGTTCAAAGCATTTTGAATCCATAAACATGAGCTGATTGCTCTTAAAGGATTTCTTCAGGGAAAATCACATTGCTGCTCCTGAAGGATGTTGCTGAGTCATGTTAACCATGTTATACCCAGCAAAGGCAGGGATTGTGTGCCTGGAAATGTCTGTCATGCATTTTGGACAGTGGCTTGGAAATTGTCCAGCATAAAGACACCCATAAATGAACGTATTACCTGCCATGCTGTGTGACATTGGCTGCTGAAAGCCCAGCCTTCCTGAGCAGTGCCCAAGAAGAAATGGTCTGGAATCTGTATTGATTTCTGAGGGCCCTTTCAGACAGAAAATTAGCTTCCTAATTGGGGCAAGCTCATATTCAGAATGCCTCAGTGGGAATTGATCCTCCTTAGGGGCACCCACTGCCTCAGCCTGTGCTCCCTGTGGGTCTGTGGCTGCTGCACCCCAGCCCTTCCCTGGGCAGAGCTGCCCTCGTGGGCTCAGGGGCTGGCCCAGGCAGCCTCCCCTGAGCTGTCACACTCTGCCACGCTGTCCCTGAGCAAGTGGCCAGGCTGGACAGTGCTGCAGGCAGCCACAGAGCTCTGGAGAGGTCTGGAGCTCCTCATCCCTCAGTGTCACACGTCTGCCCTGACAGCCAGGGTCTGTCTGAGCTGCAGTGAGACTCCAGCTCCAGTCACTCCTCTGCCAGTTCAACCCTGAGCTGCCTGAGAAAGTCTGATGCAGGTAATTGAAGCTTTGGGGGATTTTCTGCATGGCAGTCCATCATATGACAAAACCCCCTTCTGTCTGCTCAGAGCACTGGAGCTGAGCAATGTGTGCTCCTAAATAACCACTGAGAGCCTCGTGCCTGACTGAGATGAAATCAAGAGTGTGACTCTTGAAGGACAAGCCAGATGAGGAGCTGCTGAGGAGACATCTCCAAGCAAAGGAGAGTGTGGAACCTTCTCACCTCCCCACTGGCAGCTGCTAACCCAGACACTGCTGCTGCTACTGGGGGAGAAAGTGCTCCTCTCACCCTGTGGCTCCCAGTCATTGTCCCCAAGATCCCTGAACTGCCCAAAACACAGGGAAACCACAAGAGGCTGTGAGAAGCCAACCAGACAGAGGTCACCCCGTGTGGGAGGAAAAGAAGGAAAAGAGCCATGTCTGAGGGCCAGCCCTGGTTCTGGGTGGTGTGAACCTGCTCAGAGGAAGCCCTGCAGGTGTCATCTCTTCTTTGTACAAAAGCATTTCATTCTCCTCCTTGGTCTCCATTCACTGTGGCAGCCAGCGAGATGGGGGAGATCACACAATCACAGGATCATCAGGATGGGAGAGACCTCCAAGATCATCGAGTCCAACCCAGCCCTAACACCTCAACTAAACCATGGCACCAGTGCCACATCCAGGCTTTGTTTAAACACATCCAGGGATGGTGACTCCACCACCTCCCCAGGCAGATCATTTCAGTATTTTATTATTCTTTCTGTAAAAACCTTTTTCCTAACATCCAACCTGTATTTCCCTTGGTGCAGCTTAAGGCTGTGTCCTCTCGTTCTGTCAGTGCTGCCTGGAGACAGAGCCCAACCCCACCTGAGCACAGGCACCTTCCAGGGAGCTGTAGAGAGTGATGAGGTCACCCCTGAGTCTCCTTTTCTCCAGGCTAAACACCCCCAGCTTGTTACCCTTGATCATGTTAGCAGCAACCAAAAGTTCTGCTCACGTGTCTCCTGGTCTGTTTTTGCTGTCCTTGTGTTTCTTGACTCATTGCTCTGCTTTTTCAGAATTAGTGACTTTGTTGGAACTGACACCTGGATCTCACTTTAATCTCTCTTCTTTCAAGAGAGGAGAGAGGAAAAGATGAGGCAAATGGGCACACACTGAGAAATATTGTGCACATTGTTTTGGAAGAGCAGTGAGGCCAACCCCATGGAAATCTCTCTTTTCCAGTGCCATTAGGATAGGTTTAGGCATCTGCTCTTCTCTGCTACTCCAATGCTGGGAATCACAAGCCAGAAACACTGGAGTGATCAATAGAGAATGGTGAAAAGAATAAACCCTGAGCATGTTGTTGTGGCTGGCAGCGGGATGGAGCGCTGCTGGTTCATGCGTCACAGCAGAGCCGACCATCTGCCCGCTCCTCGCGTGCTGCAGAGGCACACCACAGAGCCAGCAGGGACAAGGCCAGCTCCGTGACCCCAAATGTCACCTGAGGTACCTCAAGCTGCCTGTTCTGCTCAACCACACCAGGCAGCAAGGGTAGGGAAAGGACTGGCACCCAGACAAGAGACTGCGCTTTGCGGAACATGGGAAACCAGAGGACAAACGCCTGACACTGCTGAGGGGAGAGAGGAAAAGCCATGTTTTGATTTTGTTTAGCTTCAGCTCTTCATTAGTTTATTATTTTGGAAGGTGAGGTGGAGCTGTGACTCATGAAATGATGCTCTTCTATGTGATGATGTGTTTTCTCTGACTTTTGATGGCTCTGGCATCGAGCAGATTGAATCCTGTGCATGATACTGAGCAGACTGTGGGATATCTTTGTATCTGTATTCTCTTTTTCCTGGTGTAGTACTAATATAATCAGTAAAGCAAGAGAGTGGAAAAGATGATGAAAAATACTCTAAAGGAGCACTATCCCATGTACCTTACTAAATGCATTTGGGCTCAATGTTCCCCTTTGAAGACCACCAGAGCAGGGCCTGTGATGTACTCCCACCCTCAGCACTGGGCTGAGAAATGAATGATGTTCAGACCAGTGTTCCCCATGTCTTTGGCATCCCCAGTGTGAAAAACAAGACTGTTTCCTCCTGCAGTAATTAGGAATTTAGCTTGAATTCTGCTCCATCTTTCTATATCTAATTGCCTTTTAAAGCTAACTTCAATGATTCATAAGAGATGTGTAAAAAAACACAGATAAAATACAAGTAACACATTTTTTCCTGCATACTTAATCATAGCTCTCCTATGATAAGTGCACAGGTATTTTTCTGTGTGGGTAAGGATTTACCCTTTTATATTGCAGATATATGAACAATAATGCAATAGGAAGTACTCAAGAAGAATATAGAGCCTGTTTTGGAAAGTGTACAGTTCTTCTGGGAGACCCAGTTACATTTCTTTTTACTGATGCAGGTCTCTAAGTACTCCTCTTAGAAAATTGATCCTCTGTTTTTCTTCTTGGGAACATCTACCCAGTACATAAAAAAGGAGATTTGTTTTTTTAACTTGGCTGTTACAAGTCTTGTTTGTCTCTTTTCTAGCCTGAAATCTGCTTTGCGTTGTCCTTCTCATACAAACAAGTATTTCTCTATTTTTGACCATAAATGTCACTCTTCTCTCTATGTCTTTAAATTTCATTGTCAGTGCTTTGAGCTGGGGCTGGCAGGGGAGGGATGAGAGGTGCTCACAGGGAGCTGCAGGTGGGTACATCATCAGTACTTGTGGTGGCATGGTGACTTGTTTTGTTCTTTGTTTCCTACGATGATCCTAATATTTCTTTTTCATCTTAATCTCTGCAGAGCAGAGAATTAATGTTTTCATAGAAGTGTCTGTCATCGCTCCAAGAACTCTATCCTGAGGGGAAAAGCTAATTCAGAACCCATCACTGTATATGTAAAGGTAGGATGACTCCTCTAGTTCCCCACCTCGCATTTCTCAGCACTGATCATTATCTGCCATTTGCTCGCACTCAGTGTCTGAGAGGGGTTTGTGCATGCTTCAGAGGCCTGCAGTACATCCAGTGGCTTTCAGGCTTTCAAGCTTCAGTTGTCCTTTCAGCTGAACATTTTAATGTATTTTAATCAGCATTTGCTGTTCTTGGGTTTCCTTCTTCACAACTGCTAAAAACACTTTCATTGCTTCTGAAGGATGCTGGATGTGTTAGTCACCCATACCAGGGATCTCTTACTAACATTTTGAATCAAAGGCAGGGGTAACTCAAGAACAAGTTTCCCACTAATTTCTCCATGCTCATATCCAATTTTTGTCTCAGCATCATGCACAGCATTTCTTGATCTGTGTATGGTGTTTTAAAGTCAGCTCTTGCTGTTTTGTTTTCTGTCCTTACACCTTCTCTGCTATCAAGTTTAACCCTGCTGTCTCTGAAGCTGTCCCAAGGGGTGATCACTAACACAATTCTGCATTTTTTATCTGCACATGGAATCCATCCACAGAGGTTGTGTTGCTCATTAATGACATTACCTTGTTATTCTGATTCAGCTTTAGTACATGACATCTGCTTTGTCTTTCAGTGTAATCAGCACCAAGACGTTATTGTCCCTCTAATTATCTTTCTCCCATCAAATTTCTAGTACACCTATTATGTCAGGATCCATTAAAATCAGGCATCTAGTTTTTCTCTTCTCATTAATTGCTGTTGGAATGCTGGTTTAGGAGCACGTACAGAACTGGCTTAGCTTTCTCTTTTTTCTCTGCTGTGTTTAGGTGAGACTTGATTTGTTTACTTGCTGTTTGCCATGTGCTACTTTAGCTCTGCCAGCCACTTTTTAGGCAATACAGAATTGTTATTGCTTCATCTCTCCAGGATGCACCATCACAGGCTGTGCAGGAGGCATCTCCTACCTCTGCCAGGACAACCTCTCATTTAAACCCCCCCCCTGTAAAATTTTTGCACTGTTCAGTGTTCACCGGCCATGAGAATTTTCCTTCTGCTGGGTTTTGCCTTGCCTCAGCCTCTGGGGTCTCTGAAAAGCCTTGTTAATTTTAAGTGTGTGAGTTTATCAATAGGTGGGAAGCAGTGCAATGCAAGCAGCTGCTGATGGCCTTGCCATTCCCTGTGGGAATTGTTCCACCAAATCAGGTACTCCAGAGCATTGGAGTAACCTGGAGCAGGCTGGAGCTTGCCCTGTGAATCCTGCCCCATGTTCGTGTGGCCATCTCTAAGCTTTGAGCCAACTCTGACGTTTGAGCCTGCTCCTGCAGCAGCTTCTCCTCAGGGCTCCTCAGGCCAGGGCTCCTCATTTCCATGCTCTGGGCACTCCTGGTGCTTGCAGGGTCACAGCCCCCACCAGCACCACCCCACAAACTGTTGGGGGCACCACATTTCCTGCAAAGCCCTGCTCTTCTCCAGAGAAATGCTTCCAGCACAAGTGCTGCTTCCAGCTGATTTCTCTTGCCCAAGGGGCTGGACTGGGCTCACCCTCTGGCTCTCCTTGGGGCTAACAGCTGGCAGTGATGCATTCAGAGAAGGATGCAGGAGCTGAGATCCCCACACAGCCCCAGGCAGGGGGAAAACACCTGTGGATGTGTCCAGCTGTGGTGTTATGGAGTCACCAAAGCCATTATCTGATCATTTGATGGGACCAGTGTGGTGTCATGGTTTCCAGATGCAATTTTTGGTCTTGGTTTCTTCCTTTTGAACGTATCCTCTGTGGCCTCTTGGGATTTCTCTTGGGCACAGATTTGAGACCATGGAAAAAGGATAACAGAAGGTGCCACAGGAGCCTCAGTGTTCTAGTGGGACACCACAGCAGGGACAGAAGTGTCCCTCACTGAAAAGGTCACCCTTTCCTTCCTCAGGCAGCAAAACATTCAGCAGCACCAAAACTTTGTTTAAGTTCTGTGGAGAATATCCCAGAAGCAATTGAGAACCGAAATATCAAGCCCAGCCTACTTTGACAGCTCCCTTCCAACTCCTTTTGGAAATATTTGCTGTGTTACTGCTCACGTCTGTAGTGAAAATTAGAGCACTTCGTGGGCCCCAACATCTGCTCTGTGAGAGCACATTAAAAGTCCTGGCCACTGTAACCAGCTATTGCTCTATCATTTTTATCAATAGCAAATGTGAACTCTCATAGGAAAATGGTTTTTTTCTAGTTAATATCTACCATCATGAAGCTGATTTTGCTAAGCGGCTTTGGCACTAAGAACCAGCAACAGCTAATAAATTCAATGTTAGGCTTATGAGGTTCTGACAGATTGCTGGCAGCTGCCTTAAATGCAGGAAAAAGCTCTCCTAGTGTGGGTTGGAAATGCTTATTTATACCATACTGTGGGTCTGTTTGCCCCAAATTTTGCTGCCTCCTTTTAGTAGATGTCATTGGTGAGATATATGAAAAGGGTACAATAACTGATCACAGATAGTTTTCAGCTCCACTGGAGATCAGCACTGATGCATAAAGATAAGGAGCTCAGCCATAAACTATTAGATTTTTACTGTAAGGATTTTCAGTTATAACTGTGAGGTTTGTGGTAAGGATGTGATTAGACCTCATCATGGATAGTTTTATTTACTGTGTGTTTTTTGTGATTGTTTTTTTTTCTATATCAGAAGGTTTTAAGTAATCTGCAGGAGTTTAACACCACCTGGCTGTTAATTGGTAGTGGATTCAAGCAAAGATTGGCTGTGTAACTACACCAAGTTTGTTCTTAATATGTCTTAAAAGTGAAAGGTGATGTGCTCAGAAGCAGGCACGGGCTTCAAGAGCCTGTATTTAGCTTAGAAGTTGGTCAGACATGGATCCTCTTTGGGTCAGGTAAAACCACCTAAAAGGAAAACTCTGGGAAACCTGAGTGCTCAGCTGCACTGAGCTTGTATTGCAGAGACATTTCAGATAAACAACCACCTTTTGGTGGTAAGTGATGCTAAGAATATGCACAGCAAGTGAATAAGCTGCAGTCTCACTGTGAAGGTAAGTTTAGTCCCAAATTTCCCAGTTACATGACTGCCTGTGAGAACCACAACGTTTCAACTGAACTCAAATTTGCTATTCAATGAATTTCATCCTTTCTCATTTACTTGGAGTGGCTGGAGCTGAGCAGTTGATAAGCCTCTGACCATTAAAGTCGATGCTGAGAGAGGGGATGAAGACATTAAAGCAATGGGAAGTTCCTTCTAATTGGAAAAGAGCAGATTAAATCAAGACATTAAAGAATTCTTCAGTGAAAGTAAATCAGGCATCAATTGTCTCTTCACATGTGGTGAAAGTACCTCTGGAGAGTACAAAACTGATGGTGAGAATTCCAGATGAACCATGTTGCAGTGTCCAACTTGATGCACAGTTGTGGAATTTATCCTGGTTATGTTTATGAGTCTGATGGTCAGCATTTTCCATCTCTGGCAAAGCACTCCCCTGTCTTTCTGTCAACAGGCCTTACAACTCCATGGAAAGTCTTCTGGAATAGGTAGAATTTTCTTTATAACACTACACAGAAAGAGCCTTCCTTCCTCAAAACAGAAAAACAGAATTGTCTAGAAATATGCACTGACATCATGCAGCAACTCTAAAATTCTCCTGGAAAAAAAATGCTGACAGCATTTCACACAACCAAAAGAAATCCTAAAAGTAAAGCACTAAACGCTGTTTTGGAATGTGTGTGGGTGATGCCACCAAGCATTATGCACCATAATGAAGTTCCACAGAAAGGGGATAAAGCAGAAAACTGCCCCACTGCCTTTAGAGCAGGCACCTGGTGCTCGCCCTGCTCTGTCTGCTGGAGGGGCCACGCTGTGCCCTGGGGATGGGAGAGGCAGGGAGCTTCCCTTCCCCAGCGCCTCTCCAGCTCCTCTCACACCCCCAGCACTGTCCATTCCATCTCCTCTCCTGTGTCTCTCCTTCAGAATGCAGCCCTGCTCCCATCCCTGTACAGAACTTTCCAGAACTTTGACATCCTCGCTGCACTGAATGGCACAAAGGACCCCCCTGCATGACAGAAAAGTGCAGCTTTCAGCTGTGTGCAGGCTGCTCTCTGCCCTGCTCCTGAGGAGGCCTTAGGATTTTGGCTTTGATATTTTTCATATATTTGTAATCCTGCAGTTCTTTAGTGTCTAACTCTAAACTCCACACACAGGGTGAGCTGCTGCTTTTCCCATTTTGGTCAGACACAACAATTTCCCTCCAGGCCTGGGAATCAAGGACACCTCACTGCCTCAGGGCCTGAGAGAGGTAAACAAAAGTGATTTGGGGGAACAAACTTGGGGTAAATTACTTCATTACCTGAAGCTGTGATTGGAAAATTAACTCCCAGTATGCAAATGGCCCAAACTTAAAAAAGTGTGAAAACCTGTGACCCTTTGTCCATTTTTGGGTGCAGCTCCTGGGGTTTTTTTCTGCCCAAAATGTATTTGCAGGCCCTTCAATAAATAGAACTGCTTTTTATTCCCTTAAATCTGTCTGGCCTCCGTTTTTAGGTAGCCCAAAAAGCCATCACTGAGTCCTTTTGTGATGTTTTCTAGCACAGGGTTTGTTTTCTGCTGGCTGCTGAGTGTTGAGCTGGTGGTTTTGTAAGAGCCTTTGTGCCCCAAGGTCCCATTTGCGTGCCTGAGATTTAACTCGGAGCCCATCAGCCACAGAAATCCCAGGCTTGTTCTTCCCTTATGTGCATAATTTATTTGGGTTTGCTTACAATGAATTTCACAGAGGCTCTGTGGCTGTTTCTCTCCCTGCAATATCCCCCTGCTTTATTAGCAGTAATTGCCTTTCTTCCCGTTTTCCAGTGGATCAGCAATTTGGGCAAATTAAGGAAAATTGTTCCTTACGCCACTTACTGCTGCTCCACCAAGCCTGAGGAAGGCACCCTGTGCCCAAAAGGTTTTGGGATTTTCTCAAAAAATGTACGGGGCCGCTAGTCAGCTGGGACCAGGATGGGCTCTGTTCACTTTAATTGAACTCTACACATTTTTTCCCCTTGTAGATTTTTCAAATGTGGGGTAAATAGCTTCTGAAAATAAAAGAAATCTCAATAATTAATCAATTAAACTCCAATAGCAGGGTGAGGAAAATGGTTGCAGCCTGCTTCTTTGCACTTGAACATATAACTTTTCACAAGGCTAAACCAACCAAAGAAGCATCTGGATAATTTCTTCTCACAAACAGATATTTGGTGCTGTCACTGTATTTTTCTGATCATAAATGTCTTCACGGCCTGAGGAGACCAGGCAGCATTTCCTTCCTCACTAGAGGAAGAAGGGAAATGTCTGCCTTACAGTATAAATCTCTCTTTTTCTTGAAAAAAGCCTGGGTTAAGATCAGCTAAATGACAGATCAGCATAAAGTGAGCAAGCAGCTGTCACAAACCCTTGGTTCTTGTCCCAGCTGTCTGTGTGTAACGGGGATGGCCTGGGGGTCCCTGTGTGCCTCCCCTGACCCTCAGGTACCACAAGACACAACTCTGATGCAATCTGTAAAAAGGGAAGAAGCCTTGGCTGTGTGGTCTTACCTTTTTCAGAAGCCGGGGCAAGGTCAATAAAACTTCGGCATTTTTCACCTTTAAAAGAAAAGGATTATTTTAGGAGACAGGAGTTGCTTGGTGCCGCTCTGCCTGGGGTCCCTGCCCTCAGTCCCACCCCATCTCTGCAGGAACTGGGGACAGACATTCCCCTGTGCCCCCACCTGCCCAAACCCACCCTGCCCAAGGGCTGGGCTTCCCTCGGGATGCAGCCCCTGGATGAGGAGGATGGGTTACAGGGGATGAAGGAAATCCTCCTTTGCTGGCCGAGTCCCTGCTGGGGCTGTGGTGCTCTTTCCCAAGGGCAGGGACAGCGCTGGTCTCTCCCCAGGGTGACACAATCAGCTCAGCAGTGGCACTGGGAGGGCAGGGGCCTCTTTCACCCACATTTTGCCCTCATTCTTGTCACCACAGACAATGCCTGTGCCCCACCCGGCGTGACCAAACCTCCCGGAGCTGGGGGGCACTGCCAGGGGCACAGAGCTCTCCAGAGATAGATGTGACACACGTGACTGTCTTGGGTTATGTAACCAAAAAATTTTTTTGTATTCTATTTCATCTGTAGAAAGCAGTTGGGGGATGGTTTCTTTTTTCTTTATCTCTTGTAACTCCAGTGAGGAGGGCGGATGCCTTCTGACAACAGCCCAGCTGTTAAACCAGGTGGGGCAGGGTTTGTGATCTCTGTCACCACTGCCCACCCTCGGGGATATCTTCTGTTCATGGGCCATTGAGGCTCACAGTGACTGACACATTCCATCATCCATTGGGAGATGGAACACCCAGGGGGAGGAGCCAAACATTCCTACCCAGATAAAAACTGAGATGTAGGAACACCAGGCAGCCTGTTTGCACTGGATTCCCAGAGGAAGACTGGACTCATCTCACCACCACTGAACCTGTCCAACAGAACCACATCTGTCACTCCAGGAGGATTTATTTGGGCTGCTCCCAACACCCTGACCAGCAGGGTGTCAGGTCATATTCCTGACTCTGTCAGGGTATTCTAGGACTTTTGTTTGTTTGCTTGTTTGTTTTTTTGTATTACTGCATTTGTAGTTTTTTAATATTCCTAGTAAAGAACTGTTATTCCTATTATTCCCATATTTTTGCCTGAAAGCTCCTAATTGCAAAATTATAATAATTTGGAGAGAGGGGTTTTTATGTTCTCCATTCCAAGGGAAACTCCAGTTTTCCCTGACAGATACCTGTCTTTCCAAACCAAGACAATGACTAAAACAAAACCTGAAGCACAAAGAAACAAAGCAAATGTACAAATGTTTCTTTAAAAAGTGTTTAAAATCAGGGAAATGCCTTGCTCTGAGCATCACAGCCTGTGCCACTCCCTCTGCCCCACTGTAAAATAAACTCTCTCTGTTTAGGACCCCACCTTTGGCCTTGCAGGAATTCTGGAGACGTTTCTGAACAGGAAATGTATCTTAGGGTGGATACTTTGAGCTTTCTTTTTACTTCTTCAAGTAACCAAACATGATAAAATAATTCCTCTGCCCTGGGTGCATCCCTCCACCAAGTCTATGTGCCCTTTTTGATATGATCCAAGGTGTGCTGGTACATCTGCCAGAGGTCATGGAATGGACCCATTTTGCCCTTTAAAACTTAAATTGATGCAAAGGCAGTTAGAGGACTAGGCTGGTTTTTTTTTAAATTAGCTTTGTTCATTTTTAATTACAAAGTTCAAAAGACTAATTTAGGAAAGGTGAGCCATTAAAAAAGCATAAACAGTGAAATGCCACAGTGATGGTGAAGTCAGTGTATTTTTTTCTTATTTGTAATTCAGTATGCATAAAAACCAATATAAAGTGTTCATCTTTCTGGTGTCTTTGCTGGCAAGATGAAGATAAATGTAATCATTCAAATGATGGCTGTGCTGACATAAAAATGTATTATAATAATGCTGTTATTACTACTTTTTATTTACTTTTTGCAGTTTTAAATCTATGCTAAATACTCTGAGAAGTGATGTGTACGTAGTCCATAACCTATGTATAATTAGCTATAAAAGAAAAGGTTCACTTGACATTGAAATGCACATTTTGATATGTCCAGGGGAAGGATTTCTACTCTGTGAATCCAGAGGACAGCCAAGAAAAGGAAGTGACACTTGGCTTATCAAAGCACCATCTCTGTTTCCAAAGGGGTGGGCAGGGCAGGCTGTGTCTGAGTCTCAGGTGGGTGAGTCAGTAAATTTTGTGGCAGACAGGTGGAAATGTAACTGATGGATCACAGAAATTTCCAGCCCTGCACATTTCCTGTGCAGAGCAGGGCTGTGACTCTTCCCACCCAAATTCTGAAATGCTCCAAGGATGGTGATTCCCATCCCCCAGTGACTCAAAGATGGAGTTTCTTCCCACTCTGGTCCACTTCTGGAGAAGTGTTTCCTTATACCCAATCCGAATTTCTGTAGCTGCTCTGGCACCAAGGGAGTCGTCCCTTCTCTGTTTGTAGGGACATGAACAAGCCCAGCTCCCCCAGGTTCTTTACTTTAGGTTCCTGACCAAGAAAGCCAGATAAATAAGTGGACTATAAAAGATATTATGGTGTAAGTAGAAAACATTCTCCTCCAGAGCCTCTGAGTTTTAGGGCATGAGGTTTTTCAGGAATTTTACTGACAAAAAATCCAGGGAATATAGGGAGACTGACCTCTAGATTTGGACTTGATATAAGCAGATTAAGGAGGATTTTTCATTCTAGCTGCATGGATCTGTGGCTTGGGTCTGGTTTTTGTGGTGGGTTTTTTTTTGGCAAATATAAGTTATTACTTTTATCACAGTTTTATCTGAACCTGACTTCAAGCTGTCTCTCACTGATCATCCCTCTCTTGTGTTACAGTGAATCCAAAGCCATTATTACTGGAAACCTTTAACAAATACCTGACTGTCCAGAATGTTATCCCAAGAGAGGCAAAGGGGAATGGCCTTTGCTGCTAGAAAAACTGCACAGGCTGCTCTGAGAGCTTGTCCTGCCCTTCAGACACCTGGCAAGGGACAGAGCTTCTCTGAGCTACCAGGGTGTTTGGCTGGAGGTGTCTTATCTGCAGGACAGAGGAGAGCGTGGTCACAGGGAGGAATGTGCATCCTCTTCCTCCCTCAGCCTGCCTAGAGCACCATCTCTCCCTGTGGCAAGGACTCCAGTTTAAATAACATGGGCAGAAAATACTGGAGTGCCCTGAAAAAGTCCTTTAGGAGTCATAGCAAGAAGAATGGCTGGGGACAGAGAAGAGCCTGGATGTCACCTCACTCTCAATGGCTGATTGTGCTGAAGGTCATGGTAGGAACTGCACAAGCAGTTCCTGACCCTTCCCTTTGTTTTTCCTGCTGCTGGAGCACTGGAAATCCCTCTTCCATTTTCAGTGGTAACCACTGGTGGTATTTATAAAGCACAGCCACACTTGCACATGCAGACATGCATCTCGTTGAGAACTGAAGATGTCAGCAGTGCTTTCACTGTTCCTCTTAGGATTTATTCTAAGTTATTTTTGGGTATCTTGTATAACTGATCTCTTAAGCCCTCTTAAGTTTAATTTTAGACTTGGCAGAGTTTATCCTGCTGTGCTGTCCTTTTCCAGATGCATCTTCTCCCCCTAACCAGGCTCCTGGAGAGTTTTTAGAGAACACAGAAAAGACTGTTCAGAGGAGCAGCAAGAGAAGTCTCTGAGATTCATCCCCTGAGAGTCCTGCCTTGACCCGTTGGTGCTGTGATCCTGACAGAGAAGAAAGCCAAGGAGTGACCTCTCCTGCACTTCACTCAAGCAGAAAGAGGAGGTGGGACCTGGCTGGAATTGTCTGCACTCCACACGGGAGCAGTGGCCACGAGCAGTGCACGTGAGGCTCTGTGGAGCTCAGCAGTGACAGGGAGCTGCTGCAGGCTGAGGAGAGAGGGCTGGCCAGCACCTAAGCAGCCATCAGCAAAGCTCTTGGCACCAGCTTCTTCTGTGGCCTCCCAAGGGTGAGGTAGAGACATCTCCTGTGCAAGTCCTTGCAAACGCACTCCCTCCTCATCACACTGACCCTGCTGGGCTTCCCAAGGAGGGGACACAGATCACAGGGGTCTGCAGCACTGGGAGCTAGCAGGAGTCCAAATTTTATCTGTGGCTGATTAATCCTAATTAGTCAATCTAATTCTGTATATGTGCATGTCTATGAGTATTTGTAACTTGCTGGAAACTTCAAACTGGAGCAGCCAGCGTGGGAGGAGACACATCTGGGAAGACTGAGCTGGTGGGTGGGGAAGAGTCTTGAGGTTGTGTGGGTAATAGGTGCAGAGCCTGTGAAAATATGAGGGACCACCAGTGTGATGTCCCCATGGATCTGCAGCAGGAACAGGTGGAGGTGTTCCAGCTGGATCTGCAGCCCTGGACAGGCAGAAGGGGGAGAGGAGCGAGTTTGGTGCTGGGGGTGATGTTTCTGTGGGTGCTGCTGAAGGCACAGCTCTCTGTGAGGGTCTGTGTGGTCAGATGTCAGTGCCAGGCTGGCACACGTGTGTGTAGGGGTGTGTGTGTGTGTGTGTGTGTGTGTGTGTTTGTGTGTGTTTGAGTACTTGCCCAGTCTGGATGGGAAGGGCTCAACAGCAAAGAGAAGAAGGAAAAGGAATTCCCTGGGCCTTCAAGTCCCCAGGCTCAGCTTCCTGGGATCATGCTCAGCATCCTCTCAGACAGTTTCTCTTGGGAGGTTTCTCCCATCCCGTGGCTCTGGAGCTGAGGAAGATCCCTCAGCTCTGCAGGGCAAATGCTTTCCAGCTCCGTGGCCATTCCTACTGAGGAAAGCTCAGCTTTGGGACGCTGTGTGGTCTCAGGAAACAGTTAGAGGAGGGTGTGGGTTTGATCACTGCATCAGTGCTGGGGACACACAGAAACCTGTGGCAGTGTTAGGAGATGATCTCTGTCTGGCTTGCAGCATAAGCCCTGTACTCCTCTTCCTGCTTCTTGCTCACAAACATGCTGGGAAGTCCTGAGCTCCCAAGCTTCCCCAGCCTGTGGCACGTACTCATCCTGAGAGCTGCCTCCTGTCTGCAGTGTCAGAGTGAGGAGGGAGCAGAAGGGTTTTCAGGGCAGACCTGGGGAGGCAGGGCTGTGCCTGGGGCAGGGCTGAGGCAGGGAGGGGAGCAGGCACTGCTGGCAGAGCTGCACAGGATGCAGGGCTCACCCATGGGTTCTCTCACCCAGGTGGGTGAGGAGCCCCCAGACACGTCCCTTTCCCTACAGAGGAGGAGTGGGGCTGCTCCATTGCCTGCTCCACTGAAGGGTTGTTGCAAAATCCCTTTTTCTGACCAATAGATGGGGCTCCTGGGAGGTGTTTTAAAGGCTTTCATTCTATTTTCAGTCTCACGTGAAGGGTAAGACAGCACAGATGTTACAGTTCATGCCATCACAATCAGAAGCCAAACTACTTCCTAATTACAACACATTACAAGCATTTTTGGCCTATCAGCTTTTGCCACACAATGCTGCTAATGCTTCTAAACCAATCATCTATTAAAATACCTCACGTGGGTCTGGCTACAGTGCATCTTTCATAGTTCTGTTTCTCCAAAATATCTGGTCTGTTTGTGAGGCCATCATTTGAAACTTGTTTCCAGTTCCATTTCTCTCTCAACAATGTCTGTCCTATCCCATGGCCTTTGTAAGTCAGCATTTATCTCAGAGTTTGCACACAGATGCACAAGGCTGTGTGAGCCTTCTGTCAGGCTCTGAGTATCCTCTACAAATCCATTCCCCTCACTGGGTCAGTGTCACACACACTTTGGGGAGCTGGGACTGCTGGAGACAAATCCTTACACCTTCCCAAGGCAGAGCTCAGAGCTCAGAGCTCAGCACCTCTCCAGCCTGAGCACACAATGAAAGCCCAAGTTCCCCCAAGTCCAATCCTGCCAGAAAATCGAGGCAAACAGCTTCCAAAGAACCATCAGGTCCCATGGTTTGGCTGCCTTCCCTGCCCAGCCCTGCACATCTTGTGGGCACATCACACGTGCCTGGCTGTGTCTTCCAGCATGGAATTCTTCCCTGGGCCCATGGAATTAGGGAGCTGCACAGGGCAGCTGGAGGCAGGTCTGGGTGCACATCAGTGGGGTGTGAACCAGCACAGAGATGTTCACCCCAGCCCTGCGTGCCCTCTGCCTCTGAGCCTTTGGGAGACCCACGTTCTACTCCTCCTTCCACCTAAAAGGTTGGGCTTGTTTGCTCCTGTGCTCAGGACCTCACTCAGGCCTGGTTTAGACTGGGAATCAGGAAGATGGCAGAAAAAACATCCAAAAAGCACTTCAACCTCCAGACAACATTCTGTTTCTAACACAGCTGTTGTCATAGCAAAGAGCAGAATTTGGTGTTCTGGGTCCTACTTATTCGTCCTCCATTCTTGAGTTCTTTCCTCTCTGAGCCAGGGGCAAATGGCTGATTAATAATGTGAGCAGCAAAATAAAAATAACCCTGAAAAATCCTACTTTGTACGTCTTGCAATGACACGGTTTGAAAATATTCAAGTTAAATAAATTGACTTAAAAGAAACCTGGTAGTTCTGGCTGAACTCTGTTATAACTCTGCTTTTCATCTCACCAAAAAAAAGAAGAAAGAAAAGCTGTCTGTATCCACTTACTCTGCATAAAATTTTACGAGTTCAAAAGTGCAGTTATGATGGAAATTTAAATGATTACATTTCTTTTAAACAACATTCCCTTTTAGTAACACCCTGGCTCCCAGCCTACGACAGACAAGGTCCCCTTTTTTCCCACTAGGTCTTAACACATCTTTATCTCTCCAATTATATCTGGAGTCATGTGATTCTGACGAGATCCCACATCATCTACTGAGAGTAAAATCACTATATTTTTCTAAAAAAAGATATAAACCTCAAGGGATCCCAGCCTAGACGAGGCTGAGGACTCCAACACAACTTTAGTGAAAAAAAGTACTACATGAGGGAAAATACAGGTTAATGGGCTCACTCAAAACTGAGTTGTATCGGGTTAATTACCAACTGAAATATTCAAACTTTGATTAAAGTCATCTCAGAGCACTTAATTGACTTCTTTTTCCCTAATGAAAAATAGAGTGTTAATCTGTAAAATCAACATTTTCCAGCTGACCCTGTTGATTTTGCTGGAGCGATATTTTCTTCTGGAAAATAAACAAGCTCACACAGAATTGCACAAGAATATGTTTCGAATGATGCAGATTATTATTTTCTCTTCCTCTGACAGCTGCCATTCATTGCTGATGCCCATCAACATTTCTGCTGCCTCTAAATATCTTGAGTATTTGCCCAGTTCTCAGTGATTACTCACAGCCTGTATGGTCTTTGGGATTGCTTTTAAACCTGGATTCTCCTTCAGCAAACCCCATCCCTTCCAACTTCCTACGTCTCCAAGTGGGAAAATGTAAGGCTTCCCAAATTCCATTTTGGGTGTGCTCTTTTCCCCAGTTTGCACATTCCCAAAGGAAGGTGGCTGATTTTATCCAGAGGTCCCATTCCCACGGTGGGGTTCCCTCTTGGGTGGCTGGAGCAGGGAAGGGCAGAGCAGGGCAGGGAGTGTGGGCAGAGCTGGGGATGCTGCTGGTGCTGCCTGGGACTGTGCCATGGCAACTGCTTGTTCCAGGCTGCAGCTCTCCCTGATGTGAAAAATCTTCCCCAGCATCTCACAGCAAACATCTCCACGGGCTGCTCTCAAATCATGTCTAATTGAAACCCAGCCAAGTTGCAATACTCAGCTGATTATCTTGGTGAGACCTGGAGGATGTGTACACACATCCGTCACTTGGAGAGCTGGGGAAGAGTTCAGGTTTCCAAGTGATTGTGAGAATCGGGGGAGCAGCAGTGCTCAGAGAGGTTTTCAATGATTTTGGTGTCAAATTAGAGCTGACTTCATTAAATCAAGGAGCTCTGAGTTGCTTTAAGTGTCTGAAGCTGTAGAACAGGAAGGGGAGGGTTTCACCTGCTCATCCCAGAGGGGACACACTGTGCTGACCCTGAGCCGAGGTAAATATGCCAAAATAAACTCGATATTGGCAATCCAGGATCCCCGAGACACCCAGAAAACTGGGAAAGACAAACCCCAATGCTATTCACAGAGGATATAGCTCCTGTATGTCCCTCACTATATGAAGTCTTGCCTTCTCCTGCCCTCCTGTGCCTGCCCTGGCTGCTCTTTGAGTTAAGATGTCCTGTTTTTCCAGGCAGGAACCCCTGGCTTGGGCTATGGAAACAAATAACTTTAACCTTTTCTCCATGACTTTTAAAGGCAGTGAACTGCAGCACACTGGAAATAAATATCCACTTCTTCAAATCAAGAGAAAAAAAGCTGTGCTTGCCTTTCTTCTTATGAACCTTATTCCCAAGCATGTACCCAATAACTTAGAAACAAATTCTCATTAGTGCTTTTTGTCTGCCTGGGTGATGCACAGTGAAATCAGGCTGTATGGTGGGGATTTTTTTTTGTCTCTCCAAACCTAGTGAGTCTAAGCATGGTGGGATGTCTCTACCTCTCAACTGATTTTCCACACTGGAAGCGTGGTTTGAGTCCTTTTCATAGCCAAACAGAAGGTGGAACACAGGAGAGTGGATTTTGTTTGCCTGTGACTGTTCTACAAGCCGTGTCATTCCACAGTAATTACATCTGCTTCTTATTACTCACTGGCTTTTGTATTCCTTTCTAAGCTAGATCAGCAAAGACTGATATTGCCTTTTGGTTTAGCAACAAGAAAACTGATGTTACATCAATTTTGACTGGCAGAGGGTCCTGGAAGAAGCAGCCCTATTCCCTGCTACCCTGGTTGCAGCAGGGATAGAGTTGATTTTGTTCCTAGGGCAGGTACAGGGCTGTGTGTTGGGTTTAGGATGAGAATAATGCTGGTAACACTGAGGTGGTTTGGTTGTTGCTGAGCAGGGCTTGCCCCATCAAGGACTTTGCAGTGTCTCATGCTCTCCACTGAGGAGGTGCACAAAAAACAGGAGGGAGCATGGCCAGGACAGCTGACCCCAGCTGGCCAGGGGATATTCCTGACCATGGAATGTGATGCTCAGGGTGTAAGCTGGGGAGAGTTTGGGGAGAGCTTGCTGGGAGCTCCAGTGGCTGCTTTGGGATGGGCTGGGCAGCAGTGAGCAGCTGCACTGTGCAACACTTTTGGGGGAGTTTGGTCCTCTCTCTCCCCTTTTCTCTATTTTAATTGTTGTTGTATTTTATTTTACTGCAATTATTAAGCTGTTCTTAGCCCACTTACCTTTCTCTGACTCTCCTCCCAGCCCCCTGGGGCAGGGGTGAGTGAGGGGCTGAGCACTACTTAATTATCAGTTGTTAAACCACAGCAACCTGTACGTCTCAATTCTGAGATCTGCCAGTCAGCCAGCTCTCCTAACACCACATAAGGAAGGTTTCAACATCAGGATTGAGTCTGGTGTAATTTAAAACCCATGGGGCTACCACAGTGATTGATCTCCCATCCCTTCTGTATTTCCTCAACCCTGACTGCATCTGTTCATATTTTGCTCTGACACTGGGGCAAGGCATCTCAGCTCCCTTTGAAATCTGGGACCTGTGTGTTAATCTTCCAGCACTTTGAAGTTTATCCCATTTACAAAGAACCACCAGAACTCCTCAGATGTTTCTTTAGGGCTGCTGGGTTAAATGGCTGAGAACAGACACAAGCAAACACTGGTGAGGAAGGGTAACAGATCTAATAAGGAGTAGTTAGCTGCCTGGTCCCTTCCTTTGCTCTGTTATGAGGCTCAGCCTGCAGGGACTTTATGTCCATGTTTTATGGCTGATAGATGTTCACACAGCTCGTCTGCCCAGCAGGATCGGGAGGACCTAAAATCTGAAAATCCCAGAGCACCGCAGACACAAAATATCCCCAACATGCTATAAAAACCTGAATGTCTGCAATAAAGCAATCACCACCACAGAAATCACGGCTATCATGTACCACAGGAAGGGAGCAAGAGTCCTCGTGAGGAACACGAATAAATCTGTAAATTCCTATGGCCAGACCTAGCTCATCCTGAAAGCAAAATACCAGGGATTTGTTAGGAGGAGTTCACAAGTGCTTTTCTGCAGTGGATCCTTCCCATGCTGTAACGGAAGGCAAAAATTTGTTACTCTCCCTGTTATCTAGCCTGAGGGAGATTTCCCTTCTGATCCCAAATTAGATCATCAGTTTAATGTTCAGTGCATGAGCAGCCATACCAATTAGATCCTGAGCAGCTGTAATAATGTCAGCAGCAGCAGCAGAGCAGCCTCCTCACACACTGCCTCCACCTGGAGCCAATTTCTGCTCCTTCAGATTAGAGAAGGCATTAAAACCTCCAGAAAACGTGATGGGCCCCCCGTCAGCAGCTGCTTTTCCCTTGGCTCCCACTGGTGCCCAGCAGCCACCCTGGAGCAGGAGGGTCACGGAGCAGGGAGGTGTGAGCCAGAGGGGCAGGAGGGCTCATCCCAGACCTCCTCCAAGCACCATCAGCTATGCAGGACTCTCTCCAAGGTGCCCATGACAGAAACGTTCCTCTCCTCTCCTGCAGTTCTTCCTGGGCCTTTGGAAGGCTCCGTTTCAGCCCCTGGGTTTCCTTTGCTCACACTGCCCTCTCTGGAGGTGAGGTCCAGGCACACTCTGCCGGGACTTGTCCTGGATTGTCACTTTTCCCCCTCAGTTATGAGTTGCTTAAGTCATATTATTTTCTTTATCCATACATTTGTAAGATATCACCACATCCCCTCTAGCTCCTCAGTCTGGTACACTACAGAACACCAGCTTTCTTTTCTCGAAGGAGATTTTCTCTTTTCCTTAACCACCTTGGAAACCCCACTCTGCACCTATTTCACCTTCCCCTTTTTCCTTACCACACCCACTCACCTGTGGCATTTACAAAACACACCGGTGTTGCCTGTGGTGCTGCTTTCTCCCTGGAGTAACCTTTTCTTTATGCCACAGCACTTGGCAGCTCCCAGCCACACCCCAGACAAATCCTGGACACCAGCTTGGTTCTTATCTTCCCCCTGAACTGGTACCTACCCGTGACCTCCCAGAGCTTTAGGCCTCAGCATCTGGCGCTTTGAACCCTTTTCAAAATGTAATGCTGCTCTTAGAGCCCTCCCAGGGCAGCTCACACTTCCAGCTACCCAGGAAAATCTCCCCTCTGCAATGCCAATATTCCCGGATTTGGCGTGGCGGCGTGCGTAAGAAGCGCACTCAAAGCAGGATTATTCTCCTCAAATTAAGACTTCTGCGTTGGGAATTGCAACGTCTTAGACAGATTCTCCTTTGGCCAATGAGGCAAACACGTCATGCCAGGGCTCAGCTCATCCCCCAGGAGGAGCAGTGTGACCTCCCAAGGAGAGCTCCCTCTCTCCTCTGTGATGAGGGTGTTGATCAGTTTGGGCACAGACACCTACTGTGTCTGCTGATGGCCACGGGCTGCTGTGGGCTTCATCTCACCTTTATTTTTTTAGGTGACACTAATTGTATCCCTAGCTCTTTTTTTCCTAGGTTGCTAATCCCAGCAATAAGAGAATCAGTCCCAAAACCAAATTTGAGGACACCTAGAAGTATCCATTGGTATAATTCTCCCTTTTGTATTTCTTGCCACAGACACCTTGTAGGACTGTTTTTAATCAGTTTACAATCTACTTATCCCATTGATAATCAAAAAAATAAAGTAAATCTGAAACACAGATTGATGCAAAAGGTCTCCCTGCTCCACTGTCTTTGTGTTGTCCCCAGTGACAGATATTTGGGGAAGAAAAAAGGGCACAGGGTGATTCTGCTTCTGTACTCCCCTTGTCACGCCAGTACTGCAGCAGCACTTTGGGATTGCTCTAAAATCATCCTGTTAGTAAAGGAATGGAGATTTCCTCTTTGGATCCATGTAATTCCCAATTTTGGCCTTCTCAACATTCCCTGGCAGGGAGCTCTGCAGGAAGGAGCACTGATTTCTGTCTGTTTTGCCTTTTTGTTCTGGAGTCATGGAAGCAGTCTGTGGTGTGTCAGTGTCACGTCTCTGTGCCCTGGGCCTTCTGTCCAGCTGGAGCCCAGGCTCAGGCTGCTCAGTGCTCCCCAGTGTGGGAGCCTGCCTGCCTCTCTCTCTGTTCTTACCATCCTCCCCACTCTCTGCAGCTCTTCTGGAAAGAATTTTCACTGGGACATTCCACCAAGTGTTTTTTTGCAAATCCACAAGGACTGGATCTAATCCATTACCCTTGTTTGAGAAGTGATTCATCTTGGTAAAAGGTTTACCTTTAATAAACCCATGCCTTTGATAAAACCTATTTGTTGCCATGCAATGAGTGCTTTCTCTGAAAACTGTCCTTAAATTCCTGGGTCAAGTGGCCTGTACAGTTTTTTTTCCACTTTCCTTTAAATACGGTGATGTACAGATTCTTCCAGTCCTGCATTTTCATGTACCAATTATTTCAACATCCTCAGATGGAGATTATCCTGGCCCCCCGGGCTCAGTTCCTCTAGCACTGGAAATTTTATCTTTAATATAGAGCTCTACCTCTTCCATTCCGTTTACCACTCTTTCCTTCCTAACAATTTATAACCAGCATTTTTTGCATTCCAGTCATGCGAATAAACCTGCCAGGTTTCAGTCATGCCAATTATATTGTATTTCTCATAATCCAGCAAGAATTCCCAAGTCCTCTTGCTTTTAATTATGTACTCACAAGGTACTTCTCCCCAGCCCCTGTCTGGGCAGCCACCTGTGGTGAATCACTGAGATGTGTGATTATCACAGAGGGCAGGGGACAAAGGTGTTGCAGAGCTGCTCTGCAGCTGGGAAAGGCTATGGCAAGTTCTGGTATTTATGTCACAGATTTACTCATTTCTGCTGGAGAAACCTCTCTCCTTCTCTGGCTCCTCCTCAAGGCACATTCAGTGCCCACACTTCTGGCCCATTTTGACGTTGACATCCAATCTAAATTCTACTCTACCATTTCCTCCTTCAGGAGTGCTGAGGAAAAGGTGGCATAGAGCACACAAAGGGCTGCAGACCTCTTGCCCTCCAAAAAATTCAATCCAAACCCACAAAAAAAGCCATGCATACCCATTCCTGCTCTCCTGATTTCTTGGGAGCATGGTGAGCATCCTTGTTTATTTAATGGGACAGTACTCTTAAAAGGCAGCTGGGCAGCTGCTCTTCCCCTGTGGCTGTGGATGTTAATTCTGAGCTTGTCTGTTCACTGGCAACTAAAGCAAGGTCCGGGTTAATGTTTCTTTCTATTAACATCAAAGCAAACACACAATTGAGCAAAATTGTCTGAGTTGTTATTGCTTCTGAGCTCTCAAGCTCCCCTGTTTGGGTTTGATGTGCCACCTTGCCTATTCATGGGTTTATTTCTTCATGGTGTGTGTGTCCTGGAGTCTGGAATCCCCCAGCTGGTTCACCACTGCTGCTGGCAGTGCACCACTGCTGTGGTGCCTTGTGAGGTGCCCCAACACACACCTGGACTGTGTGTGCAACGAGATCCACGCTCAAAGTCACATTTAAAAAGAAATGAAATGCTGCTGAGCTTGGCTCTGGGACACCTGGCCATGGCCAAGGAGTTCAGAGCCCAGGAGGAGGCCCCAGGGGCAGCCAGGGCTCATGAGCAGCACCACAGAGCTTTATCTTCACCTGTGTGCCATCCAAAGCACTGAACCCTCTCTGAAAGGGAGAACCTCTTTTTGGTAGACTGGCATTCAGCTCACTTTTGAGTCAGAGACTGTGCTAAATAATTACAGGACTCCCCCACCAATGAAATATAAATGCTCCAGTCCCTCTTTTCCCAGAGGGGATTCACAATTACATTTCTCAGGTACTAAATGCTTTTTGAATTCTTGAGCTGTCCTAGACATGCTGGATAAAAATAAACTCTAGATTCACAAATTATTTCAGAAATAATCACAGCATTCAATCTCTGTTAGAGCTGTCAGTGGAAACCAGGAGCTGGCACCACGAGGCAGGCACGCTCCGCTGGGCTCTGCACAGAGTGGATGGCATGCTGCTTGCACCTCAGCCTCTGGAATCTAAATGCACTTTGCACATAAACAGGGACAAGGAGAAGACACTCAAAATTTTGTTTGCTTGCTGCCTAAATGTCATTTTAAGGTGTGACTGAATCCCAGCCCCTCCAGCCAACTGGGAGCCCTGGGATCCTGTTCCCTGCAGCATCAGCCTGCTGGGAGCTGGTCCTGTTGGCACTACAAGCTCTGCTGTGTTGCAGCTGCACCAGTGCAGGGAGCAGAAAGTTTTGATAATGTGGGTGGAGGAGAGAGAAATCAAAAGCCTGGTGGCTTGAGGAAGAGTGTGTCTCATGGCTGTGAAAGTTTGGAGGCTCTGGAGAGTTTTGGCAGTACCACGATCACACAGAGAGCTCCTGGCATTCCCATGTGCCTGGTGGGATCCAGCACAGGATCACAGTGGGCTCTGCGTGGGAAGGGAGCCCCAAGGATCATCAAACCCAGCTCCTGGCCCTGCACAGACACCCCAACACCCCTGGAGGTGTTGTACAGACACTCCTGGAGCTCTGGCAGGCTGGGTGCTGGGACCAGTACCCTGGGCAGCCTGTTCCAGTGCCCAAACACCCTCTGGAGGAGAACCTTTTCCCAAAATCCACCCTAAACCTGCCCTGACACAACTTCAGGCCATTCCTTGGGTCCTGTCTCTGGCCACAACAGAAGAGATCAGTGCCTGACCCTCCTCTTCCCCTCATGAGGGAGTTGTAGACTGTGATGAGGGCTCCTCTCATGCTGCTGAAATTCAGACATCAGTGGGTCAGGGAGGAATCAGGGATGGGCTGGGAGCTGTGGAATGGTGCTGACCAGGGGCTCTGGCTGTAAGTTCTGCTGACAAAGTGTGAGGCTGTGAGTGGCTGTGGAAGGGAGTTTGCCTGGAGCAAGGCTGCTGCTGCATCACTTCAGTGTGCTGCTGGTAAAGCTTTAAGAGAGATGCTATTGACAGTGTGCAGTGCATTTCAGCTGGGGATTTTGGCTAATTTAACACACCACTATTTAGCAGTATTAATACAGTGCTGGTTAACCCATGACTGAGTGACTTGTGATGCCTGCAGGATGGGGGTCAGCAGGGGTGCTGAGGATGGGGATGAGCCCCTGGGGGGATCCCTGAGGACTGGGGTCAGCAGGGGTGCTGAGGATGGGGATGAGACTCTGGGGGGATTCCTGAGGACTGGGGTCAGCAGGGGTGCTGAGGATGGGGATGAGCCCCTGGGGGGATCCCTGAGGACTGGGGTCAGCAGGGGTGCTGAGGATGGGGATGAGCCTCTGGGGGGCTCCTGAGGACTGGGGTCAGCAGGGGTGCTGAGGATGGGGATGAGCCTCTGGGGGGATTCCTGAGGACTGGGGTCAGCAGGGGTGCTGAGGATGGGGATGAGACTCTGGGGGATTCCTCATGGGGACACTGAGTGGGGCTGTCTGTGTAAGCACAGTTCCTGTGCTGCTGGGCTGGGGCTGGTGCCTCAGTGCCCTGCAGTTCAGATAAAATGATCATCAGTCAGGCTGCAAAAGGCCATGACAACCCCCTGACAGTCTGGTATTACAAACCCATCAGTCTGAGCCGAGAGCTGTCGGGTATTTTATGTTGGCACTATTAGGGACAAATTTAGACCCGTGTCCATTACATTGCTCCTGTCCTCACCAGGAGAAGACATAGTAAATCTGAAGGAGGCAGCTGTCTGTCTGAGCCAGTATATCCCTGTACCTGCCTGGGTGATTTCCACAGGCTGGTCACTCCCAGTTTAGTAACTGAAGAGTTTCAAATAAGACGAAACTCTCACTGAGCTGCTCTGGGATGTGTGGGGGGAGAAGCAACCCCTTCTCTCCTGCTTTCACCATAACTTTTCCAAGCTGGCTTCCAACTCTCTCCTGAAATCACCCACTACAGCACAGCTTTGTTTACCCGGTACAGAATACATCACTGTGTTTCTCTTCTCCCACAGATAACTCACTTTTCTGAGTGGGCTAGAGTCACACAGTTACAACTTATCTCACACTTAAATCTGGACTTGGAAGGATTTCAATATCTGCCAGAAATATGGGCATCCTTGATCATGCCAACCCCGGCTAAGATGCTCAAAAAGCCAGAGTCTTAGGCTGCTCACTCAGGCTGCTGTGGCCTAAGCTGATTCCCAAATCAGTAAGACAAATAAGCTTTTTTTTTTCTTTGTTATTCTTTCTAACATCAAGAGTGTTGCCTTGGTGCTCTCATTTCAGCCTGGAGCTGTTGCAGTCCCAAGGCTGGAGTTCATGAACTTTCCTTTTTTAACATTAAACTGAGTTTTAATAAACAACTAATTCTGCAAGTACTCTCCTCAAAAAGACCAGGGAGAATACACAACACCTTGGGATCAAAGAGGCTGTGAGCATTTCTCTCGGTTTGCCCCATTTAATGGTACATTCTCACAGAGAATTCTACCAATTTTACTGCAATTCTACCCTAAACTTCCCAATCCCAGAGGGGCTGTGTTCTCAGAGACATGACACAACTCCCTGATCTACTCCTGGGGCAATGGCAGGATGGGATGGGATGGGAACAGCCCAGTGAGGAGCAAGTGTCCACAGCCCATCATCTCATGCTGTGTCACATCTGTAAACTTTACTTTTCAGTCACATAATCTAGGAAAGAGCTCTTTCAAAAGCAGAGTGTGGATGCTAGCTCTAGCAGACAGCTCTGGGAGCAGGGGCTGTCAGTTTGCATCTGCTGAGACCTAAATCGGTCCCAGGGCAGCTGCCTGCCATCCACCCTCCGGCGTCTGATTCCTTGGGAAGTGGAATCTACAGCAGAGGAAATGAATGCTCTGATAAGCTGGAGAGATGTCTTTTTGAGTGCTTCCCAGCAAGTAACCGGCTGAGCAGGGAACAGAAATGAGCTTTCTTGTGCCCTTTAGCTGCATTTCCCCGCTCAACAAACACACACTCCAGGGAGGGCTGGCGGGTGGTCATTTACTCCAGGGGGAGCAGAGAAGAGGCAGGCTGGGCTCCAGCTGGTAAAAGCCGTGACCTTAGTGCCGAACCTGCCACCCAGTGCCGGGGGGATGGCTGTGCCGTGCCAGGGGCGATGGCTGTGCCGTGCCGGGATGGCTGTGCCGTGCCAGGAGGGCTGTGCCGTGCCGGGATAGCTGTGCCATGCCAGGGGAGATGGCTGTGCCATGCCAGGGGAGATGGCTGTGCCGTGCCGGGATGGCTGTGCCGTGCCGGGATAGCTGTGCCATGCCAGGGGAGATGGCTGTGCCATGCCAGGGGAGATGGCTGTGCCGTGCCGGGATGGCTGTGCCATGCCAGGGGAGATGGCTGTGCCTTGCCGGGATGGCTGTGCCGTGCCAGGAGGGCTGTGCCGTGCCGGGATAGCTGTGCCATGCCAGGGGAGATGGCTGTGCCGTGCCGGGATAGCTGTGCCATGCCAGGGGAGATGGCTGTGCCATGCCTGGGGAGATGGCTGTGCCATGCCGGGGGAGATGGCTGTGCCATGCCAGGGGAGATGGCTGTGCCTTGCCGGGGGAGATGGCTGTGCCATGCCGGGGGAGATGGCTGTGCCATGCCGGGACCTCTCCGTGCTCGCCGGGCGCTCCGGGGCGCGCTGCCCGCCCGGCGCTCGCTGGGCTCCGGGGCTCGGCCGGAGCGCCCGGACCCCGCCGCAGCCAGCAGGTAAACAAGCGAATCCCCGCTCTGGCAGGGAACAGGTTGCTTTTCGACAAAGAACTGTGAGGAGCCTGCCTGTCTCCCCGCAGGGCGAATCTGCTCTAAGGCACAGAGCGGCTCGCCCGTCGCTTATCGCACCGAGGGAACACAAAGAGCGCAGGCTGCGAGGAAGTTGGTTTGTACTTACCAGCAGCATTGATATTTTCCTCACAGGAGTACCAGATCCCAGTGTGGAAATACCTGAAAAGGAAGCGGTCATCTCCCGTCTCCCAGCTGTAATGAACCACATTCTGGTTCGTCTCATTTGCAGTCTCATTCCCGCCGTAGTTGAGGCAGTTTGTCTTCTTCTCTTTCCCACAGCTCGGCTTGGGGACCCTCTGTGTGCCCTCACACCAGTGGGTCGTGATAAAAGCTGTTGTAGAGAAGAGGAGAGCCATCAGATTCAGACTCACTGCTAGCAGGGCTCTGCATCTTCGATTTGTCTTCATGGTAAATCCGCCCTCCCTCCCCCTCCTGCTGAGAGAAGAAGTCAAAGGGGTTTGTTTTATTTGGGAGGGGGGGGGTTTCAAAGCCTCTCACGATTCAGAATCCAGTTGTCCAGGCACCAAAACTCTCAGCTTGTTGCAATCCTTTGCTGAGGCGGCGGAGGAGGCTGTGCGGGCAGACTCCCATCCTTCCCCTGCACTCGCGGCGGTGCGGGTTAGAGCAGCGCCAGCGGGGCCGGCCTCTCGCAGCCGCGGAGCTTCAGCGCGCTGAGGGCGGCGGGGCGGCTCTGCCTCCCCGGGAGCGCCAGCGGAGAGTGAACATCTGCTCGGGGAGCGCTCTTCATCCTCCCGAGGGGCCCCGCAGCCTCCTCCGCTGGGAGACACCTGCAGGCGGCCGGGCTGGCTGTGCCCTGCTCCCGGAGGATGGGCAGGAGCGGCTCAGCGTGCGGCGGAGGAGGCAGGGACAGCCGCCACCCGCTGTCACCCGCTGCCACCCGCTGCCACCCGCTGCCACCGTGCCCGGCGCCGCTCGGAGCCCGCTGCAGCGCGCCGGGCTGGGGGAGGCGTCACGCCTCAGTCCCGAAAAGAATTATCATTATTATTATGTGGATCTGCGAGAGGCATTTTTCGTGTACCACGGGGTAGAGATTCGTCCAGGAGGAGGAGGAGGGATGGAGTGGTACTTTAGCATTTCTGCTCTGAGCTAGAGAGGAGTAAATCCAGGGCTTGATTCTGCTTTCGGCATAACGGGGTAAATCTCTTTCTTCAGAGGCTTGCTCTGGCAGCCCCAGAGGAATTCAGATTTGAAGGTGTGTGGTGTGTGAAATCCACACTTTTCACAGCACCAAGTGGGGCCCCTTGCCCAGGCTTTTATTCTCAGGCACAGCTCCTGCAGATGTTTTGGTTGAAGTGGATCTGGGGGAAATTTTGTAGGTCCTGCTTTGTGCAGGACTGATCAGAGCAAACCCTGGGCTTTATTCACCAGATGGCAATGCTGAGAGCAGGGAGCGCTTAATACCCAATATCCCATTTCCGAAGAGAAGTTCATTGTCCTCCCACCATGGCCAGCTGGCTCGAAGGGCTTCTGCCCCTTTGCCACTGCTCAGAGCTCTCTGGTGAGCACTGGGTGCTGTGAGGAGCACAGCACCCGATGGTGGTGGGGGCACAGCCCATGAGAGCCCCACACTGGGGCTGGCCACACCTGGCACACAGCAGTTCTGTCCCTTGGCACACAGCAGTTCTGTCCCTTGGCACACAGCAGTTCTGTCCCCTGGTACATAAATACAGTTTTCTGTGGGGAAGAAGCTGTTTGTGCCTTCTGAGTGATGATTCCAGTCTAGCCTGGGCTCCCTGCAGGGGCTGTGGGGATGCTGGTGGCCTCTCAGAGCAGTCCAGCAGTGGCTTTCCCTGGAAATATCCATGTAGCCACCAGGCTCATGCTGACAGACAGACAGACAGACAGACAGACAGCTCGTGCTGTGCTTTGCTGCCTGCAGACAGGACAGGGGCAGCTTCTCCAGCTCCCTGAGAAAGCCTGGGAGGATGAGGTGAAGTTTCTCCTTAAGGCTTCTGGGAGCTCTTCCTGCCTTCCTGATGCCCCCTCACAGGCAGCCACAGCTCTTTTTGGTGCCTGTCCTGAATGTCTGAGCCCAACTGTAAATGGGATTTTCCACTGTTTCTACACTCACTTGGCTTTGGTTATTTTTTATTATAAATAAACTGGAAAGTTAACAGAAAACTTTTGTGAGAGAACTCACAGGGCTGTGTGAGAATAATTGTGGTGGCAGCTCTGCAAGTTTGGAGAAATAACTTTGGACCCAAGAGCCTTTGCCTTGCCCACTCCTGCCTGTGGCTGAGGAGTGCCACCTCCTCAGTGCCAGGTTTTCCCCTGTGGTCTGCACTAGCAGAGTGCCTCTCCCTGTCCCAGCCCTTCCAGCATTACATCTTGCAGCCAATAATCAGCATTCTTTCCTTGGTTTTAATTGCATGCAAAAAATCGAGGTGATAGCTATTCAGAGGATCACAGGATTATTACTTCAATTATTTTTTAAGTTGCAGGACATTTGCTCAGTAATGCATTTGTGGTGTTCTTGTATTTTTCAGGGTTATCCACCTGCTAAGAGGAATAAACAAAGCACTTGAAACTTTAACAGAAAGCCTTCACAAGGAAGCTGGTGCTGTTCTTCAGGGCTGTCTTTCAAGTGGCTGCCAGTATCTGAATCATCACACTTCTCCAAGTGTGAATACAGGTCTTTACAGCTCTTTTCTCACAAATTTTCTCTATCTATTGCCCTGTGGATTGTGTTTTCTGGCCTGCAGCACCAACGCCTGCACACTCTGTTTCTCCCTGTAACCATCTCCCTGAGGAGTGGCCATCCAAGACTTTTGTTATCTGGGATGATTTTGTCCTAAATACTTCTTACATTTTGTTTTTACTCCTAATCCTAAGAGATATTTCTATTTCTGTTCCTCCTTATCTTCTTCCTTCTTGTTTTTCAGATTAGCAGAGCTGTTGAGAACCGAGATGGTGGCATTAAATAAATTTTTTAAAAAGGCAAAATAAAGCAGAAATTTGGTTTGTTTTGTGATGCAGAGCTTTTAGAATCTTAAGCATTTAAAAATATTGAGCACAAAGTAAAGTAGGCTCAGTCAAGAGATTTTTTTAATATGAATAATTTTCTTTTTCCTAAAGGAAATCAGGGGTTTTTTTCATTGTTGGGATTACTTGAAAAGAAGGAAACTGTTCTGTGCTATGCTGTAATGCTCCATCGACTTCTCTTTATATAATCTCTGTTTATCAGATCTGTTGTGTATAAAAATGGAAAGATCATACATATGTTGCAGAAGGCAGTTGGGATGCCTGGATTAAGTAGTATTTATGTGGTATTATCTTTAATGATAACGTAGAAGGCTTTGAACGGTACAGAGATGCAGTTTTCAGGTTTTGGCTACAAGAATCTTTAAAAACCTTTTTGCAGCAATAACTTTCCTCTGATGTTGTGAGAAAAATTACCTTCACAGGTTATAGTAACCCCTTTTGCCTTTAGCATTTCATATAGGATCTGTGCAATTTGTTATTACCCAGTATTTACTTGTGTACAAAAAGAATTCGACCCGGAGGATTTAAAATAATGATAGCTTTTGCAAAAGGAATCTTTCAATCAGGCTCTGTTTTTCACTAGTGGAAAACAGAGGCACCATTCACCAAAGTGAGAGGAAGCCCTACTTTTGGGTCCCCTGGTGCTGATGGGCACATGGTGAGCTCAGTCTGGGTGTTTATTTGGAACCAGCAATGTCAAATGCATGGGATTATATGCTGGATTTAAATCCACATTTTAAACCCCTATAGCTTTTATTTAATTTTTCATTTCTTACAGCTCTGTCCCCCCTGGGCTTCCTCATGTGTTTATTTTGTCTTTTTCAGCTGTCACTGGAGTGGATTTCCCAGCTCCTTCTGCCACTTTGGGCTGGACCCCTCCTGGCAGTTCCTCTTTGCTTTTCCTCAGCACCACAGAGCCACAGGATTCACTTGTTCAATTCATTTGTCTTGCAAATGGCTCAAAATCTCCTTTTCTCATTGGAATTTTCCTCCCTTGACATAGAGCTCTGCACAGCTCATCTTTCTCTTGCTCTCTTCCTACGGTAAATATCAATTATTGGTGTGCCCCCAGTATACCTCCCCTGTCCCTGCACTGTCCAGCAAAATGGGAACTTTCTCCTTACCTCAGTTATTTTTATATTTGGGGAAGAGGGTTGGGTTGGAAATACTGTCCGTATTTCCCCAGAGTGTGTTAGCCAGCTGTGAGCAGTTTGTGTTCACTCCAGACTCAGGCTCCCTTTTGCAGTTTTAACTCTGGTTTTAGTTCTTTTCTTGGCGCAGTGGCCCAGAGCAGCCTGTGCTCAGCAGCGATGCTTGGCACTCTGAGCACACAGGCTGGGCTGTGCAGTCCTGCTCATCTCAGACATGCTGCCCACAGACAATCCTGACTTTCTGACAGAAATTAAGCCCTCAGCAAATGGGCAGCCCCCAGGGGTCTGTGTGAAGGTGGGCTGAATATTGATACCACAGGAAATCTTGGTCTTCACTTTAACTTGTGGCTTGCAGTGTGTCTTTCATGTACTTTGCTTGTGGGCATTTGGGCAAGGACAAGAAGATTGCTCAGGAAATTCTCCCTGTTCCTAAAGCAACCAGGCAAAAAATGATTTCTGACAATACTGAAGCAAAGACCTTTAGTAGTCTTGACAGAGATGAAAGTGGTAAAATAAACTGTTACTTCTCCCATAAATATTTCCTTGGTCCAGGGTCACTGGGCTGTAGACAGGACACCCCTGAGTGCCCTCTCCACATCCCTGTCCTGCTCTGGATGCGGTGAGCAGTGCTCAGCATTGCTCATCCTGGCTGGGGCAGCAGGGCTGTGCCCCTCAGGGACTGCAGGCACCCTCCGGTGACACACAGGATCCCTGCTGTCCCCAACAGCGTCAGCTCCATCATCCAGCACTGCTCTCTGTGCCAGGACCGGGTGGGACTGGGATGGCGGCAGATTTGTACTGATCTATCTGCATTTAATTCTTCCAGCAGCTGGTGGAGAGGAAGGGAGATGAAAAGAAGTGACAGGTCTGAGTCATGCCTTGATTCATGTCTGGGAGAGCTGAGTGGCTAAGTTGCCTGAAGAGGCAGTCCAAAAGGTCAGGGCTGAGCAAGCACGGCATTCCTGAGGCTATTCCCAACAAGTTATTTACATGTGCCCACCCATGGTGGGAGTGAATTGACTGTAATGCTATCCTACTTTTGGTCCTGAATTAGAAATTTTTCTGTCTTAGAGTTGCAAGAATTATTTTGCCACAATTGACAGTTGGATTGGATTAAGATGGAAATTTAATTAATATTTAGTACTCTTTGTTAAGGCTAACTTTGATATGTCTCAGTTATTACAAGAAGCTACAGGCCCACTTAAGAAGAGCTCTAAAAGCAGAACCCACTTCATATTTATGGCTGCAATTAAAGAAGCATTCTTGCACATCAAAGCCTTAATGGCAGCTTCTGAGTCTTTCAATATTCCTGGGCACCCTGGCCTGGCACTAAAACAGCCCCAGAGCAAAAGTGGCCACAACAAATAGAACAGTGCTGAGAAATGTCACAGGGTTCATTGCCCAAACATGCTCTTTTATACCCCTGATTTCCATATTCATATAAAGTTATATATTGTCATATCCCACTGTGCTTTTTGAAGTGCCTAATCCACTAACTACAGATGAATTGATTCATATTACTTGCTGCTCATGTTTTTTAAGACATTTTTTCCCTTCTCTTATCAGTGCATTTTTAGGGACAGAAACTAGAACATTTAAATGTAGTTTTCAGTTTCTGCCTGGCAAAGGAGTAAACTGTGTGCATTTGGTGTCATTTCTATGAAGAATAATGTTGCTTATTTGTATGTATTTTTTTCCCGTAATTAGGATTCATCCATATGTCCAGGCATTTTAAGTGGTAGATGATGATTTGCAGTGGGATTTTAATTCAGAAAAGAGGGAGCAGGGAGATTTGTTTGGGCAAGCTCTGTACCTGGAGCTTCACGTTTCTGTATCTTTGCAGAAATTGGACCCTGTGCAAAATGTACTTGTGGAAACAGAATTTACCAGGGCAGATATAAGGGGCTGCTGGTGTGCAGGGATGGCTTTTGCAGGAGTTCAGCCTTGCAGAGGTTGGGTGCACGTGGTGTCACTGGGGGTGTGCTCCAAGCCAGGGCATCGAGAGCCCCTGGATGTGCCCATGAGCCCATCAGGGTGGTGATGCTGAAGGGGAGGGCGAGGTTTGCTTGCCACAGGAAGGCAGGATGGTCAGGCTGTCCCTAAAAGCTGAATGTAACAGGACTACACTGAGAGAGAAGTTACAGAACACTGTAAATTTATAAATACAGCCAGCAGGTTTTAAACATTTCAGCAGCAAACCTCAATTTGAGCAGAGATCTCTCCCGCGGGTGCACAGCAGAAGACAAAGCAACCAAACTAAAAATCAAGAGATCAATACTAAAAGCAAAACAGTGGCAAAGATGTGTCTCCAGAGCAAAGGCAGGTAATTGCATAACTGTTCCAAGGGGAAGAGAAAAGGTCAGCAGGCAGAAGACAGGCTGGTGCATGGAAAGCTTCTGCCTGGCTGGGGACAGCTTTTCCCAGTGCATTGCAGGAGAAGTGAATGAGGAGGCAGAAGTGACTAAGAAAATGCCAAACTGCCTGGGTAAGACTGTCCCAAAATGGCACACAGTGTCATGGGGAGAGACATCTCCAAACTGCAGGACTTCTGGGGCAGCACCAGAGCCAGCAGAGTGCTGAGAACAAAGTCAAATTTCACAATGAAGTTGTAGCAGATGGCAGAAGAGGCAGTCAAGGCCAGGACTTGGCAGAAAGAGGGAAAATGTTAGCCATCAGCCTGTCTGGAGAGCAGCAGGAGGGAGGAGATATATGAGCAACCTGGAGGACGAGCAGGACACGCAGCAGAGAGGAAGCAGAGAGCAGGGAGGGGTGCTGCAGTGGAAGGATGGTTTGGAGACCACAACACGATAAAAAATACAGAGCTGCAGCTGCCTGGTATCAAAGACCACCCTCACAGTCTAGGTGAACTCTCTGGCCTCAGCAAAGAGGCAAAATGAGAGAGCAATTCTTCAAAGGGAAAATGTTATGAATCTTCTGGGAACTTAAATGGGAATGAAGATACAGGAGCGAAAAGTTCAGCAGTATCACACTGGCTGCTCAGCTTGGGAGCTGTTTCCAGCCTCACAGCTGGTCATGAATATTTCCTCTTTCTAACCCCTTCCTTGACTGGGTTTTGGATGGGGAAAAGTCCTTCCTGTTCTCAGTATCCTGCAAGGGCTCAGGTAGGGAGCACTCTACCTCTGCACTTGACCTCTGAGGCTGTGTGCATCTTTGGAGAGACCTTCCTGTCCTCCACCATGGGCCCCACTGCTAGAGCCCAAATCATTCGGGTTTCACAGACCCCTGGTATTTGTGTGTGTTAGTACAACACCCTTAACAGAGGCTGCAGGGTTTGGTACAGACACGGGGCACTCAGTTAAAATAGTTCTGCCAAATGTGAATTGTTTGGCAGGTAGAATGTATTGACTTCTGCTTGGTCTGTAAACAGGCATCACACTTTTGATTCAGATGTCTGATCAAAGAAGGAATAATATAATTTTTTTAAAAAATTCAGATATTGCCCGAGACCCTTCTCAAGTCATTCCTTAACCACACTGGATGCAGGCACAGCAGCAGAGCTCAGGCTGGCAGTGCCCTCATGCCTCTGCTTGGTTCCAGCCCTGGGGATGTGTAAATGCACGGAAGCTGCTGCTGCCCCTGCCTGGGGCTGGGGCTGGGGCTGGGGCTGGGGCTGGGGTGGGCAGGGCGTGTGGCAGGAGCACGATCTGCACAGGGACAGAATGTCCTTGGCTCTTAACGAAGGTCTGAGCTGATCCCAGGCAAATCATGGACATTAAACTCCTCAGATGGGGCCATTTCTGCAGTAACAGCTAAATTATAGCCCGTGCACTGCAGGAAACAGAATTGGGCTCCGTGTGCAGTATTTACTTGGGCAATTTCACTTAACCTTGCCATCTTTTAATTGCTTTTACATCTTGATTTAGTAATTTCTGATTTTTTTAATAGTTCCATTTATTGAGAAATACCACAAGAGATGTGAACTGAGTAATTTTCTGTTTCTGCATCAGTAGGCAAATTCTTTAAACAATACATATCTGTCTCTGTTTTGGATGTTTATTATTTTTGTAGCAGTTTATTTGCTTGACAGAGTACCACCTTCACAAGAAACTGAGCTGATTTGCAGTCAAAGTAGTGCTTTTTGTTACCTCTAGATTTTGTAAGAAAAGAGACAAAACATAAAGTAATAATGCAGGAAACACGTAAAATGATAATTTATCAAGTTAAAGATCTCCCTTTGGTTGGAGAGGGAAATGCTGGACTGAAAAAAATTGCAAAAAGCAATATACTTGTAATGAAATATACTTCAGAGGAAAAATTACCCTATATTCCAGCCTGTTAGCGTCATGGAACAGATAATTGAATTCCTTGCTTTCTTGTCAATGCAGCAATATGTAACTCTGCTCGAATGCTCAGGTAATCAACAGCTTTTATGCTGATCTTCATAATTTGTTCTTTGAAAACTGCTCTAATTACCATTTCTTCTGTTCTTACAAAGTCTTCACAAAAAGGTTGGTGTTTTGGACTCACATCCCACAGGTGACAGAGCACAAAACCAAAACTCACCCAAAAGACAATGCAGGTTTGTGCTTTATTTCCATGGAACACTTTTTGAGAGAAGTAAAAAGTTTATTTTTGACAGAAATGGAGCCCCTTTGTACCTCATGAGGGGAAGGGAACAGAGCAAAGCTCCTCTGTACAGGTTCTTCACTGCTCTGGGCCTTTTTGCAAGGCGGTGTCGTGGTGGTGGGAGCAAAATCAGTTAGCAAAGGCAGTGTTTGCCATGCCCAAATTACCTTTTGGCTAGCAGGAAAATGCATGAAGGAGTCACTGATGGCAGCTGCCTGTGCCAATGCCACCCTGCTCCTGTGTACATGGCAGGCAGGGGAACTGCCCTTGTCCTCTGCCATGATTTCCAGGCTCAACAAAATGCAGCACATTCTTCAAAAAGAGAAGGTTGAAAAGGAATTTCAATCACATCTCAAAATTGGCTTCAAGCCACCATAAACTGGAATATCCCAATGTAAATTGAGTATATTCAGCTAAGGTGGCAGTGGCACTTACACAGTTCCCTCTCATGTCCCCATTGTAAGAATTTTTTCTCGGGTGTTTCTTTTGTTTAATGTTGTCTGTGCAGTTTTCTGTAACAGTTTAACTGCTTTATTGGCAATGAGGAAGGACATAAAATCTGTTATTGCAAGTGAGGAAGAAACATATGCTCTATGCTTAATGTGCAGCTGGAAAATACACATTAACATTTTTTTAAAGCCCTTCATATTCAATGGCCTTTTATTTCCCTTCTTTTCTGTGTACCCCTGAACAATTGCTGGTGCTGCCATAGGTTAGAGGATGGTGCCAATAATGCCAAGATTGTGGGTTTGATCTCCATATGGGCCATTCATTAGGAGTTGGACTTGCTGGTCCTCGTGGGTCCCCTCTAGCTCAGAAGATTGTGTTTCTGTGATTCTGAAAATGCAGCACTGTGGGGGGAAGAGATGGGAGGGGTTGCTGAGGCCTCTTGGACCTATGGCATAGACAAGCCAGAGGGTGAATCCTGCATGGGGATACCCTGTGGGGTGTCTAGAAATCAAGACACTGAACTCATCCCAGTCAATGGGGTGTAAAATAAGGATAAATGTGAGGCACAGGAGCTCCCTGAACCAGCCAAGGCCTCTGATGTGGAGCTGCCCTTGAAAATTCAAGCACTGGGCAAAGCAAAGGGAGGTTTGACCAAGAGCCCTTAGCCCTGCAAGGAGCTGAAGGTCTGTGCTGTCTGTGCTCCCCAAACACACTGCACCTCACTGCCAGTCACTCACTGCTCCAGCTTGGTGTAGGGAGGCTGAGACCTGCTGGGTACTTTCATATCAGCCCATGAAAATGCCCTTTTTGTCTTTGCTTCCAAGTATCTCTGGGCCCAGCATCTCGTGGGTGCTTGTAACCAGGCATTTCCCAGTAAATTATCAACAAACTAATAATGAATGTTGAGCCTTCAACGCCCAGACCCGCACGGATTTTCTCACCCTGTAATTTGCTCAATATTCAGCAATATCAATCTTACAATTCAGCACCAAAACACAGTGCTTCGGTAGTGTCCAGAAAGAAGCTAATGAGACAGGAATAAACCCAGCACGTGGGCTGCAACAGGAGGATGAGGATGGCCAGGAGCCAGGGAAGGCAGGCAAAGGCAGGTGCTGGCTCCTGAGTCACTGCTGCCTTTGCACGGTGCTCTGTTGCCACCCGATGGCCTCACACAAGGCTGCAAGAATGCAACTGGAAAAGGTGCATTCCTTGGGAGGTCTTGCTTTTCATTAAAACCACTGAGAGCTTTTGAAGAGCTCTCAGATCAATGTCTTTTCATGCCCTGCTGACACAAGTCTCTGCTTAACAGGTGATAAATGACTTTTTTACCCATGTGACAGCCATAATTGAAATATACACAACACCTTCATTTTATTTGTATTTAGAAGGAATTTCTCTTGTCTTTTGCAATTTCCTTCCTTAGGAAGAGGAGATACCTGGAGGACAATGGTGTTGTCAGGCCTGGGATGGTCACTACATGGTAATGCTGTGATTCTCCATCCATCCAGCCTGATATTCCTCTGTTTGCCAAGATAAGCACTGCATTTTCCCCCCACTCTGGCCCTCCTGACCACATCTGTCTTGTGTGAAATAATCACTGTCCTGTTTCAGGTATGGTGTTGAACCACAGGGATGCAACCCACAGGCACCCTGGGCAATCCTGACCACTACTCATTCATCTTTTTTTCTCTTTTCCCTTTTCTTTTACTATTTCTGGAGCCGATCTTTCTCTGTCTTTTCCCAATATTTTTCTACTCCAATCCTCTCTCATTTAAATAATTCACCCCTAATTTTCTTCTCTTTAAATGTTCTGGCTTTTCCTTCATGTGTACACAGCTTTTGTGTTTTTGACACCCTGACTGGGCGATGTTGGAGCTGTACATTGCCAGTGATGCTGCTGGTCTTGCAGAGCTCTGCTCCCCACGAGGTTCCCGGTTCTCCCTCCAACCTCTCCTGGAATCTGGCTGTTCCCCACATCCCTCCTTGCAAAGCACTGGTGAAAGCCTGGCACCCCTCACGGCGTTGTTTGCAGGTTTTGGTGGCACCAGCACCGTGACCTGTGCACAGAGGAGGATGCTGCAGGCACTCACTGCCCTTTCCAAGGAATGTGACCTCCCTTCAGGGTCTGCATTTCCCCCTGGCCATTCCAGTTGGCTTAGCCATGGAAGAATATGATAAGAACAAGAGGACACAGCCTTAAGCTGCTCCAAGGGAAATATAAGTTGGATATTAGGAAAAAAAAATCATGGAAAGCATAATAAAATACTGGAATGGCCTGCCCAGGGAGGTGATGGAGTCACCATCCCTGGATGTGTTTAAACAAAGCCTGGATGTGGCACTGGTGCCATGGTTCAGTCGAGGTGTTAGGGCTGGGTTGGACTCGATGATCTTGGAGGTCTCTCCCAACCTGGTGATTCTGTGATTGTGTGAATTCTGTGACTGTGTGAATTCTGTGAATTCTGTGAATTCTGTGAAGCACTTACTGAGGTAAAAACACCAAGGCTGAAATGATTGGAACCAAGGCCTGGGCTCTCCATGTCCTGCTCTGGTGAGCTCTGCCTTGGGAGCACCAGGGTGGCTGCAAAAGGGAGCGTGGGTCACCCTGTGTCTGCTCCTGGGTAGGGACAGGAAGGACAAGGACAGGAGCTGGCAGCTGTCACCTTCGCCTGCTTTTGATGTAGGTGGATGAAGATGCTGCAAAGGGCCTGTTTGTTTTCCAGGGTGCTCTAAAGTGCTTTTTGAATCCACAGCTGCAGAGCTTCTTCTGAGGGCATCACCACCACCATCAGGTCACATTGCTCAGCTTCTTCCCTGTCCCGCAGGATCAGCTGGGTGGGGGGCTCTGTTTCTTTCTGGAAAACAAATGCACTCACTCAGACACCCTCAGGCTGCTGAGTTAGTCTGCTTGCCCTTTCCCCCACCGTGTTCCCCTGATCCTTTCTGCCACAGCTGCCCAGAGTACCCACAGACACAGAAGCTGCTAACCTGCATTCCCACTTCAACTGGACATTTAAACATATTCCCGAGGAGCTTTTGATTGATTTCTCCTTAGCGAGTTTCTGAGAAGCCTGGAGGGGGTAGCAGGGGACACGGAGCAGTGCTGGCAGTGGCACAGCTGCCTGGTTCAGGGTGCAGCTGCTCGGGCAGGGTCAGGCCCTGCCTCCCAAGACATTTCCCCAGGAGCACCAGGAGCATCCTCCCAGTCCAGGGCTGGGGGCCAAAGGCCGTGGGGGCTGTGCAGCTGGTTCAGGGCTGCTGGATCCCTGCAGCTCGGCTCCTCACACTGGAATTCCTGGGAATCTGCTTTTTCTGCCTGCCCCACGCTCCTGTGGATACCCAGCACTCTAAAACCCAACAAAGCACAGTAAAAAAAGTTACCAGTGTGTCTGGCAGGACAGCAGTGGGGCAGCAGGAATATTGGAACACTTTACTGATTTTCCAGGTGAGGAAGGGCAGGGTCAAGGCTGCCACAGCAAAGGCAGCAGAGGAGAGGAGGGCAGTCAGCAGCCACAGGGATGTGTCACCTGGAAATGACAGAAACAGCAAAGCTCAGAGACACTGCAGGGACCCAGCACTCACTGCAGGGACCCAGCACTCACTGCAGGGATCAGACACTCACTGCAGGACCCAGCACTCACTGCAGGGACCCAGCACTCACTGCAGGGATCAGACACTCACTGCAGGACCCAGCACTCACTGCAGGGACCCAGCACTCACTGCAGGACCCAGCACTCACTGCAGGACCCAGCACTCACTGCAGGACCCAGCACTCACTGCAGGACCCAGCACTCACTGCAGGGATCAGACACTCACTGCAGGGACCCAGCACTCACTGCAGGGATCAGACACTCACTGCAGGGATCAGGCACTCACTGCAGGGATCAGACACTCACTGCAGGGATCAGACACTCACTGCAGGGATCCAGCACTCACTGCAGGGACCCAGCACTCACTGCAGGGATCAGGCACTCACTGCAGGACCCAGCACTCACTGCAGGGACCCAGCACTCACTGCAGGGATCCAGCACTCACTGCAGGGACCCAGCACTCACTGCAGGGATCAGACACTCACTGCAGGACCCAGCACTCACTGCAGGACCCAGCACTCACTGCAGGGACCCAGCACTCACTGCAGGGATCAGACACTCACTGCAGGACCCAGCACTCACTGCAGGACCCAGCACTCACTGCAGGACCCAGCACTCACTGCAGGGATCAGACACTCACTGCAGGACCCAGCACTCACTGCAGGGACCCAGCACTCACTGCAGGACCCAGCACTCACTGCAGGACCCAGCACTCACTGCAGGGATCAGACACTCACTGCAGGACCCAGCACTCACTGCAGGGACCCAGCACTCACTGCAGGACCCAGCACTCACTGCAGGACCCAGCACTCACTGCAGGGATCAGACACTCACTGCAGGGATCAGACACTCACTGCAGGACCCAGCACTCACTGCAGGGACCCAGCACTCACTGCAGGGATCAGACACTCACTGCAGGACCCAGCACTCACTGCAGGACCCAGCACTCACTGCAGGACCCAGCACTCACTGCAGGACCCAGCACTCACTGCAGGGATCAGACACTCACTGCAGGGACCCAGCACTCACTGCAGGACCCAGCACTCACTGCAGGACCCAGCACTCACTGCAGGGATCCAGCACTCACTGCAGGGATCAGACACTCACTGCAGGGATCAGACACTCACTGCAGGACCCAGCACTCACTGCAGGGACCCAGCACTCACTGCAGGACCCAGCACTCACTGCAGGACCCAGCACTCACTGCAGGACCCAGCACTCACTGCAGGGATCAGACACTCACTGCAGGGACCCAGCACTCACTGCAGGGATCAGACACTCACTGCAGGGATCAGACACTCACTGCAGGGATCAGACACTCACTGCAGGGACCCAGCACTCACTGCAGGACCCAGCACTCACTGCAGGACCCAGCACTCACTGCAGGACCCAGCACTCACTGCAGGGACCCAGCACTCACTGCAGGGATCAGACACTCACTGCAGGACCCAGCACTCACTGCAGGACCCAGCACTCACTGCAGGACCCAGCACTCACTGCAGGGACCCAGCACTCACTGCAGGACCCAGCACTCACTGCAGGGACCCAGCACTCACTGCAGGGACCCAGCACTCACTGCAGGAGCCCAGCACTCACTGCAGGACCCAGCACTCACTGCAGGACCCAGCACTCACTGCAGGGATCAGACACTCACTGCAGGACCCAGCACTCACTGCAGGACCCAGCACTCACTGCAGGGATCAGACACTCACTGCAGGGACCCAGCACTCACTGCAGCCAGCCCGAGCCCTGCGTGGCTGCTCTCCCACCAGTCTGGGTCACCCCTCCCTGGTCACTGCAGTGCCAGTGTGGGGGGCTGCCCTCCTGACCCTTCCTGGGGTACCCCTGCCAAGGCACAAACACCTTCCAAACAGGGCAGGAGGTTTGGGGCAGAAACAAAAGGAGGAGCTTTGGGCCAGCAGGGAGCAGGAGGGAGGGCTGGCTCTCACCCTGTGCCCTCACACACTGCGTGGGGCTGAAGCTGCTGCTCCTGTTGATGGCCTCGACGTGTGTCTGAGCCTTCACACAGTACTCAGCTCCTGCCTCCATGGTGTCCAGGTGAACCACGGAGCTCACCTCCTTCAGCACCTTCTGCTGCACCTGCACAGCCCAGAACAGAAAACATCAGGCACAGGATCTGACAAAGAACAGCAGCCCTACTCCTGATGCCTTAAAGAAGCTGACAATGAAACAACACACACTTTTGAGATAATATTAGTACAGGAGGTAATACAAAGGTTGGTCTTTATTGGAGGCCTCCAGGGGCAGATGTGGAAAATGCCCACAAAAGCCCAGCCCCTATGGGGTGAATATAGCTTTAAAGGTTTAGTAAATTAGCATAATTGACAAAAAAGCACCAATTAGGAGCACAAGTGGGGATGCAACTCCCTCTCCCCTCTCCATCCTCAAGTTCAGGCCCCTTCTAAATCCTCCCCCCTCAGATGGAACTGAAGTTTATTGGTGAAAATGTGTCTCAAAGAGCCAGTGCTCCACCTTGGTTTCTAAGAAGAACCAAGGTAGGATAGGGGCTTTGGGGAAAAGTACTGGGAAAACCAGCTAGGAACACAATGATAGGCTACAGAGCTCCAAAAATATGTGTAGAGAATACAGAGATATAGAAAAGTGAAAACCCAAAAAATGATCCAGCATCACCCTGATGCTTGTCCAGCCAGAGGAGGAAGGAGCAGCAGGAGATGTCTGAGTCTGTGTGGGTGCAGCAAAGGAAGGATGAAAGCAGCCAACAAGAAAGACAGTGGGGTGCAGAATGAGCCCACACACTTTGGGAAGGGCAGGAGGGGATGGAGGGAGGAAGCCAAAGAGTCAAAACGAGGATGCTGGGCCACAACACTAGACCAGAACCTGCTGCCCTGCTGGGAGAGGGATGTCTGAGGTCTGGGCTGATCTGAGGTTTTTCTGGGTGTGATGGATGCCAAAATCACCCCCATGCTGCTGTGGTGGGGGTGTGAGAGCTGTGCCAGAGAGCTCAGAGAGGGCAAGGACCAAGCTCGTGAGGGGTGGGTGAATGTGGTGTGTGTGACTGCGACACGCTTGAGCAAAGCTTAAACAGCCTGTGGTCAGCAGTACATGGTTTTATTGCCACAAATAGGTCTGCATTCATTGCTAGCAAAATGAATTTGCTATTTCCAGTGTCCCCAGCCACAGGAGGAGGGTTAACAGCTCCCCAACTGCTCCTCTCTCTGTGCTGCAGATGCAAACCTGTTCTCACAGAAGGCCTGAGCAGCCTCCAGCTCCACACACAGATGGAAAACTCCAACGAGCCAGGAGGGCTCTCCTGGCAGGGCAAGTCCTTCCCACCATCAAAATACCCTTCTCCACAGAAATATGAGATGGAGGGCCATTAGTTAGAAAAGATTTCAAGGACAAAAACAAGCCTATGACTGCCTGGGGTGACCTCTTGTAAAAACATCAGATGAGATATGTCAAATGTAAAAATAATTTAAAAAAATTATAAGAGGCCCAGCATAGGACTTGTACTAACCAGCAAAACTAATGTTTGCAACAGTCCAGTTGGCAGAAAGTATTCTGAAATTTGGAATTACTGTTGAGGTCTTTAGGATCACATACTGAAGAAGATTTAATATTTTATTCATAAAACACAATCAGATACAAACCTATTGGTTGTTTCTGAGGTGTCAGAAAGCCCCTGGACAAGGCTGAACTCATTAAGCTGGGTTTCACAGCGGGCAGTCCTGCTCCTGATGCCTCTTTATAGACTAAAGAGTTTTGTATCAGTAAATTGCTAATTGAGAGTGGCAGGAAGTCATGGTGGGACTCAGGTGTTAGCAGAGGAAGGAAGGAAAATGAAAACTGATACCTGCTAGTGGTACTAAAAACTCGCTTCACAATAGTAAAAATGACAGACAACTGTGAGGAACAGCAGGAGGATCTGCTAATAAAGCAACAAATGCAATTCAACACCGAGAAATGTGGAATTATGCTCATGAGAATTTTTCTCTGACATTTTCACAGCATCCTCCATCAGAAGCAGGAACCTGGGGATCAGGTTCCATGGGATTGTCAGCTCTGTGGAAGTCACATTAACAATTGCTGCAGAGACAAGGGAGTGGGAAGACTTGTTTTGTTTTATGGTGCTAACACAGAGTGTTCCTGCACCTTGGACTCTGCAGGTTTCTCCCTGCCCACACTGGTAAGGACAAAAATAGCTGTGAGGGCTTCCACAGGGAACAGATAAGTAGTCTGGGAGTCCTTGGCCTGGAAAAAGATCCGGAATATGAAACTAATGAAGTGGTGGGGAAAGTGAATGGGGAATAATTGTTGTCTCTCTCATCCCCAAATCAAGGTTGAGACTGCACAAGAGTTTGGCTGCAGAATTCCTCACTGCAGGAAGTTGTACAAACTAGAAGTTTACATAGGTTGAAAGCCAGAACAGATAAATTAATGGAACAAAGAACCACCAAGGAGTACTAATGCTGCAGTTTCTGGCTCAGAAAGCTGAGAAAAGTTTGTCAGTACCTCAGTGTGACACTTTAATCACGGTCTGAGTAGACCAGGTGATGTTCAGAGGGAGAAGTCAGCACACCTTTTGTTCCTGACTTTTGGTTTCTAGCTGTAGTTGAGGTATGTGAGGAGATTCCTGTTCCCAGAGAAGGAAACGTGGAAAGAACAGAGAAGCTTCTCCCTGAGGAGCCCCCAGCAAGCCCTGGCGTGTGCAGGGTGAGGAGGCACAAACCCCCTCCAGGCAGGACCTGCAGCCCCACAGCAGGAGCTGGGACTGCCCCACGGGCTCTGGGCAAGCTCTGTGTGCGTCCCTCTGGGGACTCTGAAGCTGAGGGTCAAACTCACCCTGTTCTCGTGGCCCTTCCTCCAGTAGAGCACCCGGAACTGGAAGGAGGGTCCCATGTCTGCCAGCTGCACCAGGACGTGCTGCCCGTCTGCCAGCACCCTCAGCTCGGGGGGCGTCAGGGACGCTGCCAACACAGAGACACCATCAGCACCCAGAGACAGCCCTGGAGCCCCCTGTGCCCAGAGAGCCTGCCTTCACCAGTGTGTGGGACCGATTTTCTGAAGCCTGAGAAGTGCTGGCTTTCCCAAGGGAAGTTTTCAGGACTTTCTCCTTTCTCAGGCAGCTTTGTGTAAACAACTTTTCTTCCCTTAACATTTCTGGGCAAACAATATTCCTTCCCCATAACAACCTCTCTCCCAGGTGTTGTTAGTGTTATTGAACCAATGGACAGAGGTGTCCATCCCATGGACCAATAATGTGCCTTTTTAGCACAGCATGTTATGAAAAGGTTGGAATGAATCATAATAAATCCTTCTGATTGTCCTCTGCCTGCTGGAGTCAAGCATCTTTATTTTGACAAGTGGAATGACACCAATTTGCCAGAACAGCTGCTTGCTTCAGTGGGGCAGAAAGCTCTCTGCTCTTCCTCCCTGCGTGTCCAAACACAGGACAGACTTTCAGCAGGACAAGGACCGTGGCTGGTGTTGCTAACAGGAATTTGGCAATAGCTGAGCTGCCCTGTATTGGGGAAGATGGAACAGGAAATCTTACAGATATGATTGCTTGGCAAAAGACTCTGAGAATATGAAACCTGTAAGTGAAATAGAAATGAGAGCTGGTTTTGATGTACAAGATTCCAAACCAGCCAGTGACTGAACAACTGCAAAGGCAATGGCTGAGTGGGCTGAAGGGGAGATCCCTGTGGATTGAACAATGTCCTTGGCAAACAGAAGGGATGCTGCTGCAAGCTGGAGAGTCCAAGGGTCAGGGAGACCCTGCCAGTTTGGCAGAGAAGAAAAAAAGGGGTCTAGAAAGCAGCTTTTAGGGTTTAAAATGTAACACAGTATGGGAATGTAGGACTGCTAATAGGCTGTATGTAGATTCTATAGGATTTGTGTCTTTTACTGGCTGGATGTTGTAAATGAGCATATTCAGCACAGAAAAAGATAGAATGTATTGTGACCAGAACTTAGGGGTCTCTCAGGCAGCTTTTAGCTGTGACCAGCAGCTTTAAGCTGGCTCTTTGTTACCCACGGCCCTGTGCAATAACCTGCATGGTAAAAGAGCTGCTGCAGTCCAGAGATCCCTCATCCACACTCTCTTCTGCAGCACAGAACTTGAAAGGCTCTGAATTTTCTCCGGTGGAGGAGCTGCCTGAGGGTCCCACGTGAGCAACTGCAGCAGAACCAGCTGGGCCACGGGAGCTGGGACACCACATCAGGTCAGCTCTGGTGCTCCTGGGCACGAGCTTGGCTCTGGCACACAGAACAGCAGCTGAGAAACCACTGCTTTCCATGGGAGTTTTGGCATTTATTCAGAGGTGAAGGAAAAAACATGATGAGCCTCAGGGTAATTCGCATGAATCCTGATTTTCTTTTAGTGTCTGCATGGTTTTAGACAGACTTGGGCTGATGATCTGCTGTGACTTCAGGTTTTGCAAATGTATGCAAGTAAATCTTTAGGCGATTTGCTTCCTGCTTACTTTGATATTCAAAGCTTGGTTTGGTCTGGGATTCTGCTGTGAGGAATATTAGTGATGTAACGAGAATCAATCGAGCACAGATGAAACTGCTGAACATTTATGAACTGGGAAGTTCAAGGCAGTAGAGAGCTCATGTTTGCACTATTTATTTGTGCCATTATTCACACTTATCCATGCCATTTTTTACCACTCTGCTGTAGCTGAAACCCATTTCAACCTCTTTGCTTTTGAGAAAGGAAGGAGAGTGATGCACAGTGCCATATAGAGAGATGTTCTTAATAGAATTTGCTCTTACATCCAGGGAATTGCCACTAATACTGAGCAATATAAAAACATAAAATCCAAGCATGTACATGATGAGTGTGCCACAAATGGGAGGCCTGGAAATCCTCTTTGTACTTTTAAGTGAAAGCTGAAAAAAATAAAGGTGAGAATCTCCTTAGCACCACTTCTCAAAATTGAAAAAAACCAACCTGATATCATTTGGAGGTTAAAAGCAAATCTTGTGCTAATGTATTAACAATAGGACACTGCAAGGTGCAGCTGCTAAACAAACAGGAATATTTCTATTTAGCTCAGTGCTGGCACACTGGACACCAAGTAACTATTTGAGAAGTGAAGAGGAACACTGACTAAATGGTTTGCTTTAGGAAGATCTTTTCAAAGTGTTTTTCATGTGTTATCATACTTGATGTGCTTCTACCCCTGTGCCTTTGGCACTGGGGCTGTGCAGGCTGGAAGAGCCGTGACAGTAAGAAATCACAATCTCATTTCACTCATATCAACCCAATCATTAATTCATTTTTTGGTTTTTCTGCTAGTTTCAGTTTGATATCAAGCCTGTAGCCAAACTGAAAGCAAGGGAATAATTGCCTTTTAAAATATGGATGGATCTCCAGCTTAGAAACTTTTCACTAACAAGAATCTGCCTGATAAAGCAGAGTCCTTCCTGACAGAACCTGTGGGCTGTGTTTGAATCCCTTGGCTGCTCTCAGACTCAGTGCCAGGTTTCCTAAGAGGTGTGACAGCAGAGCAGTACAAATGCACAAGGACAAGAACTTGCAGAGACTTTTCTTTTCTTTTAAACATCTGTCACATTCACACTGAATCCCAGTGCAAGCTGAAGTAGCCTCTGAACTGTCACAGCTTAGTCAGAGGAGTGTTTTGGGGTCTCTAAGACACAGGACCCAGCTGCCAAATCCTTCACTGAACCATGAGAAGCTGCTGCTTTTGTTCCTGGCAGTCTCAGGGATGTCCTTCCCCTGTCTCTGCCTGCCAGAGCTGTCTGTGCCTCTGTCTGTGCCTCCACAGCTGCTGGGAAAGGGAAGGATTTCTTGTCTAAAGAACTATCTAGTCCATGCTTCCACACAAAGGGACACATTCACCAGCTTAGGTGGCACTTCTGATGGTGCTGCTTTGACCCAGACCTCTGTGTGAGTGAGGACTGCTCCCTCTTGAAGTAGTGAATACCTTCCCAAAAAGGATGAATTTTTAATGTGGGCCAGTTCTGGTTTAGACAGTTTCTTGCCTGGCTAAATCTGATGAACGCTGCCCATCCCAGACTGAGAGCTGCAGTGTGACAGTGACCTCAGCAGAGCTTTCCCAGCACAGTTTGTGTTGCTGAAAGCATTTCAGCATGGCACAGAACAGAGGGAATTATTCCAGAGAAATCCTGGAAGGAGTACACTCATTTTAGGCTGCAGCATAAGCCTTGGGCTGAGCTGGGCCTCAGGCTTTGCAGGACTTGGAAGGACATGGAGAAAACATCCTGCATTGTTTGGATGGAATTAATGCTGTGGGTTCCAGTTTTCTCTGCTCCTCTGAGGTTACTTCATAGGTCTGACACCACGGGAAGAGGGAACCTTGGAGTGGGATTTTCAGGACAGTACAAGGCAGATAGAGGAGACAGGGCTGTTTTCCAGAGTAAAAGCTCCCTTAGGGTCAGGTTCTGGACCTCTTCAAGGTGACTACATGGCTTGGATTGAATGACAGCAAGCCTAGTTGATCAGAAAGCTTTAAATTTAAGGGTAAGAATGACCAACCTGCCAAGGGGAATCCCTGCAATCATTTTGCTTATCTTTAAAACCCTTGAAACTCAAGCCCAGATGAATTTGGCTCTGCCGTTTTGCTTATCTTTAAAACCCTTGAAATTCAAGCCCAGATGAATTTGGCTCTGCCTGGGGATGAGCTCATGTCCAAGAGCATTGTCAGAGAAGGGAACCCCCCAGCCCAGCTGGGAGCAGGGTGTGCTCTGTGCCTGTCTGGGCTCTGTGCCAGCCCTGGGCACAGACTGGGCACCCCAGCTCTGAGGGTCTCACACACGGGATGCATTCAGGGGCAGGACGCACTCATGGCGCGGCTGAAGAAGCCCTCGGTGGTGGCCCACGGTGACCTGGTGGCACCCAGCTCTGCCCTGACACGCAGCTTGTAGGCCACGGGGGCCGAGATGTCCTCGGTGACGTTGCAGAGCGTGGCTGTGGTGGGGGAGCACTCCGAGATGGGGATCCAGCTCCCGCCGGCGTATTCCCGCTCGTATTCCCTGCGGAGGGGGAGAACACAGCTGGAGCCCTGGGAGCTGAGAATTTCAGGATTTCTGTGGTGACAGGCACTGACCCCAAGCAAACACTGCATTTGAACTGAGGCCGTGGGACAGGCTTCCAAAATTGAGTGATAGCACTGGTGTGGGCCTGGTAGTTCTGGGTCTGAAAGATTTTGTTACCTGGGCACACCTGGGCTCACCTGGGCTCACCTGGGCACAGTTGAGTTTGGAAAAATGGGTTTTTGGGGTGAAAAAAGGGGATTTTAGAGAATGCCCAAAGGCTCAAAGATGTTCAGCTGCACCAGGGTGTGGTGGGAGCACTCTGCCTCTGAGAACTGCTCAGTGAGAACAGGTGAGACCAGGTGAGGGCAAAAAATGGGATTTTGGGGAAGAAATTTGGATTTTTGGGTGAAAAATGGAGATTTTAGGACAAAAATGGGGTTTTTAGGAGGAAAAATGGGATTTTAGGAGGAAAAATGGGGATTTGGGCTTACCTGGGGTGTTTTGCCTTTCTGGTTCTCAGAGAAAAACATTTTGGCCTATTCTCTAATTTAACCAATGGCACTGGGGAGGTGTCAGTCCTGTTCACCAGTTGTGTTAAGTCTGTATCGGAGCACCTTATAAAATTAGACAATTAAAGCCTTTTTAATGCCTTTTGCCTTCTGAAATATTTGGAGTCTCTTGTCTTTCGTTCATGTCCTACAGCGACACACTGGGATTGTGGCTGTGTACTTTGAATAGAGGTGTGTAATATCACAGGGTGCAAAATTTGAGATTTAAGGTTTTAGTATATAGTAATATATATAGAACAAGATAGAGGATTTAGGGTGTAGGCTAAGTTTTTCTTTCACCTTCTTCGCGGGTTTGGGTGGTTTTTTTCCAACTGGGTAAGAAAGTTTGCATTGTGGACCTCAAGTTTTTGATTATTGGGTTAAAATTATAAATAATATAGGTGTCATCTCGTTATTGGATAAATAGTGCTTAAAAGACCTTGAAAAGAGTTAGAGACAGAGCCATTTTCTACCTTGTTAGCTAGAGCTCACAACTCGTGAGACTGTACCATAGATAAGAATTAATAAACACTGAGTCCAAACACAAAAACTGCAGCTCCCATGCATTAATCCCAGCTCTAACACGAAGAAAAGAATATAAAACCCCCACATTTTAATGGTGCCCTGTGTGAGGATGGAACTCAGGAGGCAGCAGTCTGGCAGGTGCTGTGTCTGTGCAGCTGAGGCTGCCTGTGGGTTCTTTCCAGGTCAAACCTGTACTGGGATGCACTGGGGCAGGAACACCACAGGGGTTTGGAGCCAGTGTGGGAGGGTTTTAGATTTTATTTGGAGAAAATCACCCCTGAGTCAGCGAGCCAAATGCAGCTCGGCGTTGTGGGAGGTGGGGACAGCCAAGGCAGTGTTGATGCATCAAGCCCTGCCCACTCACTAGACTTGATCATCCCCCGTTCCAAAGCCATATTGTAATATAAATCAGACCTCAAGATGTATCAGAAACATCCTGTGGTGTGTGCCAAATGTTTAAAAGGTTTACAAGAAATAAAGCTCAATGTTTTCTCCTTCCTCTTCTAAATAAAATGTTGCAAACCTTCTTAACTTTTGAATTTTTGGATAGAGGCAGATTTCTTATATGGAATTGATGCACACCTTGGATTACTCAGGTATCTGTTAAACTGCAAACTGTCCCAGAACTGGAACAAAAGGAATTTTCCCCCGCTTCTCATTAACAGTGCTAAAGCATCAAACTTCTCTTAGGCTTGTGAACTGAATATGATCAAGACATCCAAAAATTTAGAACTTAAAGTTGAGATAAGCAGTGCTCAAAAAGCAAAAAGAATAAAAAAATTGAGTAGTTACCCCTGAAACTCAACTGAGTATTTCACAGTTGCTCCCTGGACGATCACAGGACTCCAAGTTAAGAAGTGTTTCATGTTGGTTGAAAGAATGGAGATACTCTGAGGTGCTGGCAACAAAACATCTCCTCCTAAAATTCTCAGCAAAAGAAAGGAAAAAAACCTGAATTTACTGGGGAAAAAAAAAAAGCTTAGAAGAGTGGTGCAACCCAGTGTTTTGCACCACAAATACAGAGTCTTCATTTCACTACAGTCACTTCAGTGTCTGGAGTATTTTGCAGAGAAGAGGAAGGATGGAGCAGCTAAAAGTGCTCCTTTGCCTTATTTCAGTTTTCCATTGTGTCACTACAACAGTTTGACCCAGACCTCTGTGTGAGTGAGGGCTGCTCCCTCATGGAGCAGGGAACAGCTTCAAAGATGGATGAATTTTTAATATGGGCCAGTTCTGGTTTAGGACAGACAGTTTCTTGCCTGGCTAAACCTGATGAATGCTGCCATCCCAAACTCAGAGTTGCAGTGTGACAGTGACCTCAGCAGAGCTTTCCCAGCACAGTTTGTGTGGTGGGAGGAAAAGGCCAAGCCCAACTGGCTTTAATGAAGCCAAGTTACAGATTTGGCTCTGTTGCACTCCATAAACTGTTCCAAGAAGGCCGTGGTTCCAAATGTGCTGCTCCATTCCAGGCTGCATTCTCTGCTGGGGGAAATCCCAGCTCCTCCCACCCTGCAGGGCTCTGCCAGTGGAAGGGGCTGTGTGCTGTCATCAGTCTTTATTAATAGAAGAAATTAATCCCATGCTCTGTAACTGGAATTATTACTTTCCTCTGAGGTCTCCACGGCATGACTACAGCAGGGTGGTTGATTTTACCCTGGGGTGTGTTGATGTGAAATCCTGGGCAATGTTGGAGCACAGGAGGGAGGATTCCCCACAGACACCTCCTGCACTACACTGGGAGCTCACCAGACTGATCTGCTGCTTTCCAGGCCCAGGAAAATCCCATTCTCTCTGCTCAGCAGGGAATGGCTCCCAAAGAACCTCTGGGAGGGAGGAATGGATCAGGGTTTCTATCAACCCACCACTGAACACTCTCCCCAAAACAAGGTAAATGTGCTATCACAGTGTGGTACTTAAAGATTATTTTTTGATTAAATGGATTTCATTTAACCAGGTTTATCATCCAATACCCTTTAACTTCCACTAAAAAGGGTGTTTTCTTCTGAGCCATGTTTACAAAGTTAACCAGGAAATTGTCAGTTGTTCTACCCAGCATCAAAACCAGGCTGACAAGTCCATGAGCAATGTTTTATGAAGCACTGGAACAATAGCACTCTAATTTCCTGTGTCATATCTTTATAAAATCAGTAATGATGTGGGGAACCATTATGCCAGCTCTCTTATGATTCTTTGGCACAAGTCATACAGGTCTGTTGACATAATGCTCAGCTGCTCTTTGAAATAAAATTCAGGTTTCTCTGGGATGAAAAATTTCCTTCCTTGTCGTTTAGACAACAGAAGGGTCACTCTCAGATCAGCAGTTCTGGTAGGCTGAGGGTCCATGCACTCAGAGCACTGTAGCCAAGGCAGTTTTAGTCTTTATAAAATGAAAAAAGCAAAGTTTTTAGTGACCTTCATACTGCAGCAGAATCACAGGATGAACTAGGATGGAAAAGAAAAGCATAACTGCCCATTTGGTCTCTGTGCCCTCCATGCTTCTCAACATTCAGATTTCTTGCTGCTTTTCCTTGCTCTTGGTTCCCATGTTAATTTTGGCATCCCAGAGTGTGAATTCCACACCAGATTTCATTTCCAGGAGCAAACCCTGCCTCTCCACAGGACTCACAGACACAACAAAGCTCCAGGTCTGAGCAAGGGTGAACTGCATTGAAGGTTTTCCTATTCTTTCAAGTCTTGACTTTAGGACATTTTTGATACAATTTTTTTGGCATTCAATATTACTAAGCTCTCTATTATTAAACTGTCTAGAAACCTATTTTAAAAGCAGAGAGTTCTGAATTGGACTATCAGTCTTTTAATGGCCCCAGGGTTATTTCTTGTCTGGTGGGACCACTCTTCATTTCCTGGCTATGCTTGGCTTAGTGCACTCTTTTCTTGTCAAAACCAGGGAGTCTCCTACTGGCACAGTGACTGCCACCTCCCTTCAGCTGAACCAAAAAGCTCCTACAGAAATTAGGATTCTCTCCTGCTTTCACTGGGAAAAGCTCTGTACCCAATGGCAATGTACATGCCTCTGTTCACTGATTTAAATTTCTGTTTGCCATTAAATGCTGAAGGTTATAGTTTGTGGGAGGAGTTTGTGCTTTTCCAGAGTGCTTTTGATCTAGACATAATCCTGTGTCATAGCCAAGAAAATTACATTCATGATTTCTCCCACTCATCTGTTGCAAGAGCCCACAGAGCAATTGTAACAAATACAAGTTTAACAGCAGGAGGAAAGACAATTCTGGGTTATATAAACAGCACTGAGGACAAACAGTGAAGTGTTTTGTTTGGATACTGAAATTATCCATCAGCTCTGGTTGGTTCATTTTGAAGGAAAAGGAAACAGGAATCATACAAAGTGCAGGAGACAACTGGGCAGAGAGCACAGAGACCCAGAGGGCCGAGAGCCCAGGGCTGCCACATTTCCATCTGATTTTGGAAGCAGCAGCAGCCTCACAGGAAAACCCAAACCACACTCACTCAGGCTAGGATATTGACTCTCACCCTAATGCCTCCAGTCATGCCAAAGAAATGGCATTTTCTCTGTAAATAGCATTTTTGTCTCCTACCCTATCAGCAGTATATGCCATTTAATTTGTTACACAAAGAATACATTTCCATTTAGAATGGTGATGACCCTTTTAATTTAGTTTTTTTTTCTCTTTGTGTTAGAGAGTTACAATTAACAAAACCCTGGTCAAGCCTAGTACATTTGCCTGTCTTACTTTTCAGTTTAAAATACCTTAAATAAACCTTTTTAAAGTTCCATTCCTCTGGGATACATTTTAATATCCTTGTTGCTCTTTGACTATAGAACAATATAATATTTCCTCATTATTTACTGTAACTTCATCACTACTATCACCACTACTTACTGCTAAGAGTATGTGATCACTGTAAAATATTAATACAATTACCTCTTTATTCATAGTATTATCTCCTTTCAGGGCTTCAACAAACACAAGAAGAAACAGCAACCTCAGACTTGGTGCTGCACAGTGTTCAGGAGGGCTTTACCTGGCATATCCCTTAAAATTTTATGCATAAGGCTGAGAAATTCTTCCTGTTGTGGTAATAAGCGTTGGCTTTTTAAATTCCAGTCATGGTGTTGTTTTGCCAGTCTGGGGGACAACAATGCCACCAGCTTTTGGTATCTTGGAGCATGGTCTGACTCTGCTTTTGAGGAAATTTCGGTGATGGGGAGTCTGACAAGGGAATTCCAAATTCTAAACACTGGTAACAAGAAATTAATGTCTGTAACATCCTGAGAAGGTAAAGGCATTTCTTGTTAGCTAAATGTTGAAAATGAAAGGCATTAATCTCTAAGTCCTACAAATAGCAATTTGGACAAGGATAATAAATGATGCTGAAGTCTCTTTGGCTAGAACTCTGACATGCAGGCTCTGGGGACATCCCTCCCTCACCTGCTGATTCCACACACAGCAAAAGGCAAGGCCCTGGTGCATCCCCCTTGGCTGGTCCCTGCACCCAGAATCAAACCCCAGCCAGGAACACGCTGTCTCCTGTCCTGGTGTGTGCTCTGCACAGCCACGGGGCAGCTCAGGGCATAAACACTCACCCAGATGAATGTTCTCTGCTCAGAAAGAGACTGGGACATGAATTTCTGGATTTCAGGTGGAGGCCAGGAGAATGGCAGACACAGTGTGAGTTATCCCACCTCTCCCTCCTACTCTCTGTCACAGTGTGAGAGGCTGGCAGTCACCACCCACACAGGCACCACTGCTCCTGCCTGGAACAGCACTCAGCCAGGCAGGCCCTAAGAAAAATACAGTAAAAACAACCCCACATTTCTTTAAAGAATAGTTGCCCAGCTCTGTCATCTTTTAAAACACATTTGTCATAATTCTATTGTGCAGAATAAACTTTCCCAGCAGAAATCACTTGATGGTATCACTGGATTCTGTCTGAGCATCTAAGAGCTATAAATAATGGGGCAGCTGTGAAATTATTTTTTCTGAGACAGAGGAAAAAAAAAATGGAGCACAAGACAACCAGAATGTTGTTGGCACAACCTAAAATGGCACATTTAGGAAACCTGGGCCAGGGAAAACCCAAGCCCACTGGCAAGGCATGTTTGCTCCTCTGAGATGCCCTGGTGTGTAGCATTTACTTGGATGAGCAGATCACCAGTAGCACAGCCTCCTTCCAGGGTGAAGGAGACCCTCAGAGAAGTGATTGGAGCTGTTAATTAGCACTTTTTAATATCCTTCCTCTCTGACCCTGCATCCACTGCACAGGCAGAGCCTCCCTGTGCCCGGAGTGATCAGCATTGATTTGTGTTCAGCTTCCCACAGAACAGCAAAGCAGCAGAGACAAATACAGCATGACTTAAATTCCTTTGAACTGAAATTTCCCTTTAGAGTTCAGAAATGACCTGCAGAACAGAATTTACGGGTTGCTTTTTTCATTTGCTTATTCTGATGCTCATTTTAGAAAAAGAAGTAAAATTCAAGATCACCTGACCTCCTCTCCTTTGGGGCTCAGGTGCTGCTGGTGCATATTGAACAGAAGGACAAAAGACTTTGTTACTCACAGCCTCTCTGTCCTGTGAGGATCTTTCAGCCCTTTACCTGAGAGGTCTGGTGCACTCAGGGCGCAGAGGATGAAGCAGAAGAGCTCTGGTGGCATTTTGCTGAGGTTTTTCCCCTGTTCACACCCCGTTACACATCTGGGGAGTTCCCCCTGCCAGCCAGGGAGCCTTTTCTGAGGCAGCCATGGGCTCCAGGGCTTGTGGAGCTCCTGCTGCCTGCAGAGTGCCAAAGAGGCACAGAGGTGTTGGGAGGGTGCAGCTGCAGGGAGTGCCCGGGCAGCTGCTGCCAGCACCTCTGAGCAGGTCTGTGCAGCTCTCTGCTGCATGGGGTGACTCTGCCTCACTCCCTGAGAGATTGCACAGCTTAAACAGAGGGCAGCAGGGGAGAGGAGGTGATGGGTTTTTCCATACAGCTGGAAATGCTCACTGCTCTGCTCAGCCCCAAACCAGAGAACTCCTGAGGCTTCCAAGCACCAGGGAGGTTTCCTCATGTTCCCGTGGCATGTCTGATGTCCTTGCACAAAGGACTGGCTGGTGGGAGGGACCTGTGCCCTCCAATTCATCTCAATACCACTCTTCTGGTGGCTGTGTTGGCTGTGTGCTGAGCAGGAAATCGTGTTTCCAGGTCTGATTTGGTGCAGGCACAGGTATCCCGTGGTTTTTCCATCTTCCAGAGTCCATTGTTTCCTCTTCACCTGGAGTGAAGGCAGGATTTTCCTCTGGATGCAGCTCTGGGAGCTGAGAACCCAAACCAGCCCAGGCTGCTCCCTTTGTGCTGCAGGCTGGCTCCTTCACAGGCCAAGGGAAAGGCAAAGTTCAGGGGGAAGCTCCTCATGTCCTGCAAAAGGTCATTTACATGAAATGAAAGTCAGACTGTGCAGGTAATGCAAGCAAAGGCCAAATCCCACCAAATCCCACCAAATGTCTTTAGCTGTGATGAATGAAAATGGTAGAAACCTCCCTTCTAAACTACTTCCTCCCCCTCACAATTTGCCAGATTAGAAGGGGCTTTTAGTTCTTAAACATTTGTCTCCTCTCTAACACCTTTTAGTAGCAAATACATGACTTCTGTTTCCAGTGTGAACAAAGGGATCTGTCAAAAATTGCTTAGTATATATTTTCCATGGAAAGAAAGGGTGGGGTTTTTTGATTTATGAAAGAGCAAAAATGATATTCAGTTAAGCAAAGCTCTCCAGATTCTCAGATGTGCAGGAGCAGCACAATCAAAAATCCCCATCTCGTCTCCTTTCCATCATCTCCCTTCTCCCTTTCATTTCTTCTTTCTTTTGCTTTCTACCCCCTCTCTCCCCTTTCCTCCTTTCTAGCCTCTCTCTCAATTCCCTTCTCCCTCCATCCCTGCCTCTGCTCCTTCCTGCACCCCTCCCAGCCTCCCTTTTCTTTCTCCTCTCCATCCTTGGGGCACACTGAGAGCCCTCAGAACACTTCCCAAAGCTGGAATGTTCTCTGAGACACCTTTCAAGTCATCTTTTCTCTTCTTGCCCTTCATTATCCATCCTCCTGTTGCTGTATCCAATATCTGTGCTGATAACAAATGTGCCTGCTGTGGTGAGTGACTTTATTGGTGTTGTGAAAATCATGAGGTCCAAGAGGAAAACATGGGTGTGTTTAACAGTATTAGCAATAGGACAATGTGCTTTTTGCTGGGAAGCAAAGAAAGATTTGCAGAAGAAAGGCAAAATTTACTTGTCAGTGGGAATAAAACCACCAGTTTGTTCTCTTGTTGCACCAAGAAATTATAAATAAGGCAACTCTGAAATTTGAACCATTGCTCAGAGCTGTGTGGCACATCTGGTTCTTCACCAGGTCGTTCTTGTGGTGCCATAAACATGGGGATGAATTTTGATTAAATATTTTGATTAAATATTCAGACATAAGCTGAGAAGGATCTCAAAGCCCGTGTGATGTGCAAGAATTGTGCCTCACACCAGTCACTTTATTACTCAAACAGATGCACAGAAAGGAATTTTCACACAGTTTGCATGAAATTTACTGGAATCAGTCCACAGCCAGAGGTTTTTCCGAAGATTTCTCCCTGTCTTGAACAAGTCAGACAACTTTTCATTTTCAAGGGTGGGGAAGAGGAATGCAGGCCCATTTCCTAATTAATCAATGATTAGCAATGAAAGGGAGAGGGGGTCTGCCATAACAATGAGGATTGCAGCTGCCCTGAGTTAGCAGCAAGGCTCCAAAGTGAAAACTGTGATAACTCTGAGTTATATTTCCTGCCTTAATTACAGCCACCAAATGTGGTGTGGGTGAAGAACACTCGAGGTGGGAGCTGAAGGTGGTGCACAAACAGGGCTGAGGGGTGCAAAACAGCAGGCTTGGAATAGAGGTGATTATTTAGATTACAGCAACAATAAAAGTGGCAAAACACCTCCTGACATTTCCCCTGTTCTGCAATGCTGTATGGAAATACATGGATTTATAGAGATAAAATGAACTCATTCTGCTGCACTGTTCTGCCTTCAGAACTGTACCAGTTTTACAGGTCTTTTTGAAATTGCTAAAACAAACATCTTCACAACTTTTCCTTATCAATTATGGTTCTGATTTTGTCCCTGTGAAATATTTTAATGTCATTCAGCAGGTGTTCCTAAAGATAAAAGATACTAAATGTGTATTTCTAGAGATAAACATGTGTCTGATGAACTTTGTTTTCCAATTCTTGCCTTGCATTTCAAATCATTGAGGTCAGAAGTTGCAGCAGTAAGCCAGGATGCTGTGGAATTGCTGTGCCCAATTCAGTTTGGGTTGATCACATCAGGTTATTTCCAAGGAAAATGGATTGAAGGAACAGAAAAGAGAAGACACAGGTGACAATTTTAAATGAAAGGTTTCAGTTATTTGAGTAGCAACTGGGCAGGGTTTTACATAATGATATCCTCTATCCTCTGTTATATGTAGATATCCTCGTGGGTGTTGAAACATTTTAATAACTGATTTATTTATATGTGTATTGTGGTATGCTTAAGATTCCAATCTGTGGAAGAACCTAAATAACTGTGAAAAATATAGAAAAAATATTTCACCTGCATCAAGTCACTGAGGAAGAAATCCCCCCTGAGTAGGAGAGGACTTGAAGCCTTGCAAACCTGAGCAGTGTGTGCAGAAGTTCTGTGTCCTGGAGGCTTCTCCACAACCTTGCTGTTGGGGCAGAAGCCTTGCTTAAGGATTTACCTACATTGCAAAACCACGGTGTGGGAGTGGAGGGGAGGGAAAACCACACTGTGGGAGGCAGCATGGGGAGCCATTCCCAGGACTGGAAACAGCCTGGGAGCTGCCCTCATTTCACAACACCAATAAAGTCACTCACCACAGCAGGCACCTCGGTTATCAGCACAGATATTGGATACAGCAACAGGAGGATGGGTAATGAAGGGCAAGAAGAGAAAAGATGACTTGAAAGGTGTCTCAGAGAACATTCCAGGTTTGGGAAGTGTTCTGAGGGCTCTCAGTGTGACCCAAGGATGGAGAGGAGAAAGAAAAGGGAGGCTGGGAGGGGTGCAGGAAGGAGCAGAGGCAGGGATGGAGGGAGAAGGGAATTGAGAGAGAGGCTGGAAAGGAGGAAAGGGGAGAGAGGGGGTAGAAAGCAGAGGAAGAAATGAAAGGGAGAAGGAGATGATGGAAAGAAGGAGATGAGGTGGGAATTTTTGATTGTGCTGCTCCTGCACATCTGAGAATCTGGAGGCCTTTGCTTAATGAAATATTGTTCTTGTTCTGTCATAAAAAACAAACAAACAAAGAAACAAAACCACAAAAAACCCCAACCCCCCCCAAAAAAAGCCACAACCAAAAAAAACCACACAAAAAAAACAAAACAAAAAACCCCCACCCCACCAACCAACCAACCAAAAATACCCACCAAAAACCAAAAACCACAAAACAACCCACCAAAAAACCCCCACTTTTCTTTCCTTGGAAGATGTGTTCTCGTGGATCCAACCCAGTCTCTTTTTGGAGCCATGCGCCTGCAGTGCTGCTGGGATGATTTGGCTGAGCTGGGTGGGGTATGGAGTGATTCAGATCCTGCAGCTACCTGGTTATTTGGGCAATGCCAAGTTCAGGGAATTTATGGATCAGCATGAAAGAGCTGTGAGGTTCCTGCTGCTGGGAAATGACCTGGCCACACCAGGGGTCCCTGTCCTGAACTTCAGTGGCACCACGAGCTGGGGACAAGGCTGGCACAAGAAAATAAATTACCAGAGGGAGAAGGACTGTAATAAAACACAGTGCTGGGTTCTTCCAAGAGAAATTATAGTGCTACCTGAGAGTAACTGGTTGCTGTATATCTAGAAAGCATTTTAAAAACTCTTTAAAGGGAAAAAGTTTGGTCGGGACAGACAATGGACCCCTAAACCAGCTCTTTAAATTCAGGAGTTTTGAATGTTAACTCAAGTACACAGCTGGAAAAGCTGCAGTGCTGTGTTTTCACAGTGGTTTATAGGTTTGGGCATAAAGGTACCTGGAGCTTTCTCCAAACTGAGACACTGACTGCACATATTTGCTTTTTGAGTGCTAAGGAATGATGTGCTCACTTAAGTGGACTGAGGAAGAGGCAGTCGTGTCCCTTTTCCCATGGTTAGACAAAAAGCCAAATGATCTCTTTTATCCATGCAGCTCTCCCTCAAGTCTCTGATCTCTACTCTTCCAGTGCTCCCAGTCCTGTAATGTGAATTTGCTGCTTCCACTGCATGCCACCCTGTGGTATGGACAAGAGGAGTGCAGCAGCTGCTGCTGCTGTGCTGGAAATGGCATTACCTGCATGTCTGATTGTCTCCTTTGCTCTTCCAAACAGCATTTTCTGTGTCAGGACTGGAGATCCAGCACAGGACACTGCGTGCACACTGCAGTTTACACATCAGCAGATATGTAGACCTTGTCCAAAGGCTAAGCTAAATAATTCTGTTTGAAAACAGGGCCAAAAGCCCTTTTAGGTTTGTATGATCATTGCCAAATCTGATCTCCTTTCTTATTATAGATGGAGTCCTTGAAATCAGAGTGAAAAAACCCAGAAGAATCTCTCATGTATCTCATTCTTAAAATCCCAAAGGAGCTCAAAGGCCCAATTTCACATGCAGTGGTCAATTAACCTTCACAGAAACTGCTTCTGTACAAACAGTGAGGTGGATTGACACCTCACAATCCCTGGGAATGAACTCATAAGTATTTATGAGGGATAACAAGGTCAGGGGGATGCTGAGCTCAGAGAGGTGGAACTCCCCCAGGAAATGGGGGCCATGGTGTGCAGGCCCCAAAATGGCTTCTGGTGTAGGAATCTTTGGTCTCAAGGTTATCTTTCCCTGAGATTCTCCTCGGGGTTGCTGTTCCCCGAGGTAACAAGGTTTTCCCCCAAGGTTGCTGTTCCCTGGGAGCCTCCCCTGGGTTGCTGTTCCCAGAGGTAATCAGGTTTTCAGTCTTCTCTTTGCCCCAAGTGTTTCACACCAGAGGTAGAGACGACAAGCTGAGTCTGCCAGTTCATGTTTCCAAGGTTGTTCATTCTTCATTATCTCTCAATTCTTTCTCAGCTCTGCCAGGCCTCCCTGGCAGGGAACCTGATCTCAGTTCTGTCCCAGCTCTGCAGGGCGTCCCCAGCAGAGCAGGACACGGGGGGGACTGGGCGGGTCAGAGAGCCCCACACCTTATGTACAGTACCCCTGACCCAACCACTGTCCACAATGAACTTTTTATTTACAAAACTGTACCAATGCCTACTACCTATGCTAACATGTCTGTTCTGCTCTAAACCAATCCTTGAGATCCAGCTCAGCAGAAAATGGGGGACGAGAGCAAGAACAAGGAGCACAGGGGCCACTCCCCAGTGCCTCCATCTTGCCTCTTCAACCCCATATACTAAAAGTCCTAGATTCTACATTTACATTCTATGATAAACTAAATACTACTTATTTTGAATTCTCTCAGCTTGTGATTCTTCATGCAATGTGGGCATTCACTGCCATGGCAGGGATCAGAGGCAGTGTCCTCCTGGGCTCTGTGTGAGGCTCTGACCCCCTTGGACAGACCCCAGACCCCCCTGTCCGTTCTCCAAACCCTCCAGGGTGGCCACAGGGATGTTCTAGACTCCGACACTTTGGCTGCACACTCTCAGTGCTGACCATTTCTGCTCCTGGCACTCTGCTGGAGTTTTTCTAACACCTCCATTGTGGGCAGTGGAATTGCAGGCATCAGGCAGCCGCAGTGTCTGTGTGAAATCACTCACATCCCACCTGCACACAGGCCTCAGAAAGTGGCCTGGGAAAAATGAGCAAGGAACAATAACAGTCCTTGGGGAGAGAAAAACCATCACCAGGCAGTGTTTTTGCAACGTGTTTACTGGCAGGGATGTTTACAAAGAGGTGTAAGCTCTGAGTGACCAATCATATTCATTGCACTGAAGTGCTGTAGAAAAGGAGAATTTGGAAAATAAAGATTGCTCTCATTTTTGCTCTATGCTGAGAGTCATGTTGTCACTCCCAAGCTGTCTGTACTCAGTAGTGCCACCACATCAGAAGGAAAGTGTTTTAAAGCAGAATAACCCCACTTGCACTGTTGTAGGGGTGGTTTTAGCTGGCTGTTCACTCTGCTGAGGGGCTGGCCGTGCCTCTGGGTTTTGCTGCAGCAGAAATGATGTTTGTTTTCCTGAGCCCATGAGGGAACCTGCCCGTGGTGCCAGAGCAGGGCAGCAGAACTGCAGCCCTGCTCATCCCCAGCCCAGTGTGCAGGGTTCAACCTGCACCACCAAAGGGACTCAGTATCAAACAGGAAAGATGGGCTTGGAAGGAGCAACTCCTTCTTGCTTAGGGGTCAAAACCACAAACAAATGAGCCAAGCTTAATGACAGAATGTTGACACAACAAGTGAAAAATTAAGGCAAATAATGGAAATAAGGGAAATCTAATCCTTGATCTGTACAATGCACTGCTTCAGTCTGATTCTCAAATGAGGAAAAAGTTCTCTGATTATTAAATGTTTCATCATGATATGCAAAGCAGTTGATTTTCAATGAAGATCCTCAAAGAAGTTTTGTTTCTAAAACATCTGTGTTGATTTATTATAGAGCTTTTTACCCCTTTACAAACACTATATTACAATATACAAAAGAACGGGGAGAGAAGGGAGGGAAAATTAAGAGTGAATTTCAGTGCAGGTGACAACATCTGTTAAATGTGCCCAGGGTCAGGGAGACATTAAAGGATCAACAAAATTTGGGAAAAATTTGTTTCAGTCACCACTAAATGTCACTGTTGCTCCACAAAATGGCTGTAGGCACCTTATTTTGTCAAGGATAATTTGACTGTGAAGACAAAATCCATGGAAGCTGTAATACACACTGGTGAATGCAATTCTCTTACATCTGCAAGAGACCCATCCCCAGCTCATCCTGGAAAAACATTAATTTTAGAGAAAAGGCACTTTGTTAAACCTGGCCATGAGGTTAAACAAAAAAAGGAGCCCTCTTTTTTCTTAAGGCCACTTGGTTTCTGGTATGTTTTCCTGGATCATAAATCTAGCAAGCCTAGTATAACTGAAAAAAGTGCTGGATTATTTGGGTTTGGGGCTTTGTTTTTGGTTTTGTTTTGTTTTGGTTTTTTTCCCTGAATCACTATAACTAAGAGAAACAAAATAAAGTACTTTGAATTGTTAGATTTTATCATGGGAATCTCTAGGAGGGACATCCTGCAATTCAGTGCAAAAAGATAATCTGGGAGTCTAATTTTTGGAAAAAACCTAATGTGTGTTCTAGTGAGGATTAGGAATTCCATTTTTGAAAAAAGTATGGATGAATATTTAAATATTTCAAACTGGCCCGAGATACCCAAGCACTGTGAAAAGACACAACAAAACTCCAATTATCAAAGATTTTTCTTTCTGTAGGGTGAAATGTTTATGGATGTTTTACTGTGTATACAGCTATTCCTTTTCATGAATTCCATGTTAGATTTTCCAGAAGCATGGAAATAAGGAGAAAATATAAGTTAAAAGAAATGCGATCTAGAAGGATTTGAAGAAAAATTGAGTTAACTAGAAAGAAGTAAGCATGCTTTTAGATATTTATACAGAGGTAGGAGCCAAGTTGCTGTATTAAAAGCCTTCTGGAGTTCAGAAAATATGCATAAGCATTCTGATATGGGACAATTCTTACTATGAATCATGTTTCTTTTCTTAACAATCTCCTTTTTTTAACCTGTTTATTTCTAAGGATGCTAACATGGGAAGTACTTATTCATTTATTTTTCTGAAGTTCATCTCTTCTACTTAGTGACATTTTCTCCAGCATGAATTACGTGCTCTGGCTCCTCCCAAACTCACTGGAGTTGCAGTGGTCAGCCCAGGAAAATCTTCTCCCACCTGAGCTTCCAGCCTGGGGCTGGAGAGATCGCTGTGAGATCACCAGTGCTGATTTTTGATTCACTGGTGTCTCACTGTCTGCAGTTCCAGAGCACTTGGAAACCTCTGTAAATGCAAAACCTGCCCATAAAGACAGGGTTACTTCTCTGATTCTCAGAAACTAAAATCAGGATACCTTTCAAGAGTACAAACAATGTATAATACCCACAGGGTGAGAACAGCTTGCTATTTTATAGAGTAATTTAAAAAAAAGTATCCAAAGACCATCCATGCTGAATCCTCAGAGCAGATGCAGGAGGATGCAGAGATGCAGATGGATATCTGAATATTCTTATGATTGGGTTTTACAGGAGAAACCATCCTTTATTGTCAAAATTCTGTGTCTGGCCTGAAGGCCAGATATTGTCTGGTAAATATGGAAATAAAGCCAAGAAACCCTTCTGCTTAGTTCTCATTGGGACTGAGGATGAGGAGGTAAGAATTTTAAAGAAGCAAATCCTGATTGTGCTGAAGATGGCTTCAGGAATTAAACTGAAGGGTACAAGGGAAATAAGTCAGACAAAATAGCTGTGAGCAGTGAGAATAATCCCTCTGGCATTCAAAATTGCACTCTAGACAGTTAAAAGGTGTACTTAAAAGCAAGCCCACCAGTTCTACCCAGTCAGTTAAGAATTACAGCATTTCCTATTCCAGTCTGTGACATCAGCTCATGTACATCTGACCAGCACAAACTGCCTGGATCATGAAGGGTTTTCCTTGGGAGAGTTTCCATTCCATAACTGCTGCTGAGGAATGTCCTTGTCTTTAGTCACTGCCTCTGCTCTCCAATACCTCTTGCTCAGAGAGCTTTGGCTTGGATTCTGTTCACTGATTTCTCTTCCAGTGCTCCCCAGCTCCTGGATACCATTTGGCTGCACTCCACTGAAGTTTGGGAGGATCAGGACTCCCTGAGTGGGGATGAAATTCTCTGCCACGGGGCAAGAGCTGAAATTCTGCCATTTCTGGCTCTTTTATTCTTGCCTGTGCACAGTGGGTGAATTATTGCCCCAGTTAAATGAACCCATCACTGCAGGTGAAATTAAAGGGAAGTTCAGGGAAGTTCAGGGAAGTTCAGGGAAGGGAAGTTCAGGGAAGGGAAGGGAAGTTCAGGGAAGTTCAGGGAAGTTCAGGGAAGGGAAGTTCAGGGAAGTTCAGGGAAGGGAAGTTCAGGGAAGGGAAGTTCAGGGAAGTTCAGGGAAGTTCAGGGAAGTTCAGGGAAGTTCAGGGAAGGGAAGGGAAGGGAAGGGAAGTTCAGGGAAGGGAAGGGAAGGGAAGTTCAGGGAAGGGAAGGGAAGTTCAGGGAAGTTCAGGGAAGGGAAGGGAAGGGAAGGGAAGTTCAGGGAAGGGAAGTTCAGGGAAGGGAAGTTCAGGGAAGGGAAGGGAAGTTCAGGGAAGGGAAGTTCAGGGAAGTTCAGAGAAGTTCAGGGAAGTTCAGGGAAGTTCAGGGAAGGGAAGTTCAGGGAAGTTCAGGGAAGTTCAGGGAAGTTCAGGGAAGGGAAGTTCAGGGAAGGGAAGTTCAGGGAAGGGAAGTTCAGGGAAGGGAAGTTCAGGGAAGGGAAGTTCAGGGAAGGGAAGGGAAGGGAAGGGAAGGGAAGGGAAGGGAAGGGAAGGGAAGGGAAGGGAAGGGAAGGGAAGGGAAGGGAAGGGAAGGGAAGGGAAGGGAAGGGAAGGGAAGGGAAGGGAAGGGAAGGGAAGGGAAGGGAAGGGAAGGGAAGGGAAGGGAAGGGAAGGGAAGGGAAGGGAAGGGAAGGGAAGGGAAGGGAAGGGAAGGGAAGTTCAGGGAAGGGAAGGGAAGTTCAGGGAAGGGAAGTTCAGGGAAGGGAAGGGAAGGGAAGGGAAGGGAAGGGAAGGGAAGGGAAGGGAAGGGAAGGGAAGGGAAGGGAAGGGAAGGGAAGGGAAGGGAAGGGAAGGGAAGGGAAGGGAAGGGAAGGGAAGGGAAGGGAAGGGAAGGGAAGGGAAGGGAAGGGAAGGGAAGGGAAGGGAAGGGAAGGGAAGGGAAGGGAAGGGAAGGGAAGGGAAGGGAAGGGAAGGGAAGGGAAGGGAAGGGAAGGGAAGGGAAGGGAAGGGAAGGGAAGGGAAGGGAAGGGAAGGGATGCCCAAACCATCACTCTGTTAGAACCCTACAACACCAGCCCACACTTTATACAGCCAAAATATCCTTTGGCATAAGCATCATGATTCCCCATCCCTCCATGTGAGCAAGAACACACTAAATTATGATATTCAAGTTAGTGGAGATGACTTTCATAAAATTTAAACCATAGTTCTGTCTCAGGCTTCAGTTCAAGGAGCCTGATAGTTTTCTTAACATTTGCACAGAAGAAGAAAAGTTCAGGCAACCTTAACTTCTCTTTGAGCAAAGGCTGAATTGCCAGGGGGAAAAGTGTCAATTTTCATTGATCTGATTCAAAATAGCCTCAGCCACCTTGAATCATTCATGAAAGGAGCAGGGTTTCTTCTCCAGAGGTACAAGGAACAGTGCAAGCACAGGGAAATGTTGTGACATTTTCCTAACAAATGTAGCCTGTGGACTCTCAAGTTCAAGTGATTTCTCTGGCCATCCTATGCCTAACCCCTCTCAGAAGTTCTGAATTGGTGTCTTTGGTTGTGCCACACCTCTTTCCTGTGGCTCTAAGTGGAAAGAACCAGACAGGAGACTCTTAGGAACCTCCCTCCAGGAAGCTTCAGATTTTGTCCCAACAGAACATTTTCTGTATCCAGCCGGATTTTCACTTCAAATAATAATTCCATTGCAACCAATGGTCCAAGACTGAAATCCCTTCTCTCCTTACTGTTCTGAGTGAGAGCAACTGCACTGTGGAGATGCAGGACAGAAATCACCATAGGGATTTATTTCCATTTTAAGGTATGGTTAATAACAGGGATTTTATTTTTTTGAAATTCTGGTCCTGCTGATTATGAATAACCATCTACCTGTGTCTCTGCTGACTTAAAAACAGAATTTCACCTCTCTGATGGTTTCAGGAGATGTGAACCTGCTAAGACAATACAAGAATTCAGTGATCTTTAACATAAAATCCATTCAAATTTATTAGGCCTTCAAAATGCTTTTACTTGGAAAATTTCCTTTGCTGCTTAAGGTGTTTATATTGACCAGAGTTCCAGAAAGGCAGCACAAAATACAGGACAAAATGTATCCTTCTGATCTTTTCCACTCTAATTTATTATTATATAGAATCTATTATGATATATGATCTATTTTTATTATCCAAGGCCCTTGTGCACACTACATCATCAGAGCAATGCACTTTGGTGACTTCTGAGTACTTTTCTAAATTATTCATACGTCTTTTTTTTTTATATCACCTCCTGTGGCATCAGCTAGGGACAAACAAATATTACAGACATGGCACCAATAAAAACAGAATGCATAATCAGTCTCTAAAAAGTCTGTATAGTCTGCCAAGTCCTGCATATTGCTGAAGAATACTAACAGCCCCTGGATCCCTCTAGTCTGAGGGTCCCCTTCTATGAAAAAATAATTATTTGACAAACTGCAGCCTATTTTCTACTTTCATAGATTTGATTGATTCCTTTTGAATGCATGGTTTCCTTTTAATTTGGAGGGCTTGGCTGGCTTTTTTTTTTTTTTTTCCTATTCTAATATCAGATTTTAAATCTTGTGGAGAGTTTGTTTTGTTAGTGATAAATAATAATGATTTTGATTCACAGATGAAACAGCAAAGCACACAAAAGCTTGAAGACATTCACACATGCTGCTGCCATTGCCAGTGCATTTTTGGTAGGGTGAATGAATTGAGAGAAAAAAAATAACAATTTGTGGATGTTGTGAAAAAGTACTCCAGAATGCTGCTATTGCTAAATTAGTACAGATTCCAGTCTATGTGTCCTTCAGCAGAAGGGAGGACACTCAAACAGCCTTGCTTTTGTATTGTTTGTTCATTTTTGGGCTACATATTTTAATCTAGATACCAGAAGAGTTCAGTAAATTTGCAAAGAGTTCCAAAAGCAGCTTAGAGCTGCCTAAAATATTGAAAAAAATGGTCTAAAAATTATAAAATGATGAAACTGTGTGTACAAATAGAGGGCGCTGTTAGATGAGTCAGTTACATGGTAGAAGAAGGAAAAAGTGGATTAATTTGTAACTCCTCAGGAGGTCTAAACCATCAGCCACCAAAGCACAAGGAAAAATCATTGGGCTGGGTAAAACAATTCAGGGGTGACACAAACACCAAGGGTCACACAGGTTCCTGCTCCATTTCTGGTCCCAGCTGAAGCCACTGTGGCAGCCACAGGCACAAATGCTCTGCACCAGGGTTTTCAGAACAGCTCAGAGGGAAAGGGTCAGGAAATGGAGACTGGTGCAGGGCAGGAGACAGAGCAGCCTTTGCTGGGCTTTCTTTAGAGGGGTGAATGCCCAGATCTCACCCTTTTATTTTCCCATGGCTGAGGTTTCTCCCCTGCTGCCATCGAGGGAAGGAGCACAGGGGAGCTGATGCCACAGATAGCAGTGTAGATTTAACCTCATTGAAAATCTCCCCTCTTTACCTCAGGAAAATGTAGCATTTTCTGGTTCTCATCCAATTCCACACTGCTCACCAGGGATTCAGCACAGAGAAAGGAGAATGGAGCTCCACTCATGGATTTCTCCACTGAAGTAACATATCTGCTGTCACTTTAGTCCCTACAACTTTCACTTAGCAGTGTAAATCATTTCTTGTGCTATAGCTCCATTCTTTTAATTAGCAGAACCTAAGAATTCTCCCTGGAATTAATAATCTTTTTGCTATTGCTCCACCTGGGGTATAAAGTAATTCTCAGTAACCCAAAATGTAAATGACTTTTTTTTTTTTTTTTGAGTGAAAATAACTCTGCAAGCCCAAACAGCAAAGAAATGGGGCTTGTGAGGAGAGCAGAAATGGAGATAAAGGCAAACAAGGCTGCAAGACAGCTCTGATCAGCTCTCAAACTCTTTTGGGATTGCTGTTCCCTTGGAGTTCCTGTACCTTTAATGAGGGAATGGGTCAGGAGGAGTTTGGTGACCAAATTGCAGCAATGGCAGAGCCACTCTCTGCATCAACCAAATTCCCCCAATCTTCCCCCAAAACAGAGATGCTCAGCTGTGCCAGGGACAGCTGTGCTAGAAACCCCTGGGACACCCCCAAATTCCACCTTGCAGACCCCTGAGGCTTTTATTTATCACCTAAAGGCACAATATCTCATAACATCTAAATTCAAGGAACAAAGATTGTCTGCCTTTCCCCCCTTATAAATGATGTTTTCTTTTTGTTGTGTTCGCTGCTTTGCCTTTATAAAACATTTCACTCTTGGTTTTTCCTTTGATTCATATATATGATGATGTATAAGCTTGGCTGTTCTCCTTAGCTATTCTTCATTCAATGAAAACAAAATAAAATGGTGCCAAACCATTAAAGCAATTCGAATTTACAAGGTGAGACACCCCTCTAAATGATGAATGGCTGAGATTTTGATTTATTACCTTTCTTTTCCATATAAAATGATGACTCCACGAATAAATGAAAGCTGAAATGCTGCCAGTATGCTACAATCATAGAATCCCAGGAGTTTTCTGTAGCAAAGGGTTTTTTGTCACCAAACCATATGGTAGCTCTTACTAAAACTGTAAAAAGCTATGAAAGCTCTGAAAGCCCAAGACAGCCATAACAAAATCCAGTGCAGGAACAAGTGTTGGGAGTCACTGACAAACAGCAGATCAGAGATATTGTGGTATATTTTAAAAGGAACACCTGGTAGCTGTGCTGTACCTATCTGAAACTATGGGCTGACTCTGGAAATCAGAAAGAGGTCTGGTGCAAGATACAATAAACAAATAAATAAACTTTATAATTTCATTTTCATTATTATTAGCTTTTAATCATTCTTTTGTTCTTGGTAAAGGTGAATATTGTTACAGTCATAATTATCCTGCTTGCATGTAATTGAGATTTGAGCAGCTCCAAGAGAGCCTCCACAATGCCACAAGTGCCCTGCTCATTGCCTGCTACCTTTGGTGCAGTTACCTGTGGAGACAAGAAGAGTGTCAGAAAGCAGAGCAAGTATAACTGAGATTATTTCCCTTCAATTGCATAAATTTTAAATCATCTCTAAAAGGGCAATAAACATCACCGAGTGATCTAGAGTGATCTATACATTATGTTGTCCCCAACATTAGGCATAAAAGGATAAAAAACCCACATAATGTGTAATCTCATTAGTGCTGATGTGAAGCAGACACAAATTAATTCCTTTAACTCTATATTCAACTGTAAACTACAATTGTAGGGAATACACTTAAACTGAAATAAAGCCTATGCTAGAAGAGGTTTCTCTTTGCAGCATTGTCTCTGACTAATGAGCCTAAGAAGAGAAAAGCCTGGAAAAGAGGAAAGCAAAGCTAAGTTTCCAGCTATTATCTTTGCAGAGTTGACATACACAGGCTCATTATTGCATTATGTTTTATTCAACAAAATCACTTTAATGTTGCAGCTTAAATTGAATTCACTAAAGCATCTCTTGCCTAATGTGTCTCAAGTGTCTGCTTGCTGTTTGCATTTTCTTCAGAATTATGGCAGGGAATCTTTGGAAACAGCAAAATTATGTGCAATCCACAAAACAATATGGCTGTAATGGGGTAATCGGCCTTCAGCGTAATTAAAGAACCATTGCCTCATCAAAGTACTTCTGCAAGAGACCTAGAGGCTGTATTGTACAAATCATCCACTTAGTAAAATTCTTTATCTGATTTGCATTTAAAACCCAGTTATGCAAATAGGCCTGCTCAGTGGATCACAAGGAGTGTAAGGACTGAAAAACCTCTGTGGTGGCTGAACAAACCTGCTCCTCCCCCAGAAACCACGGGGGCTGGTTCACCCAGAAATCTCTCAATTCACCTGTTATTCACCTGGAAATATCTCAATCAGTCTTGTGCAAGGCAGGGATTGCTTTGATGAGTACACACGGGGCTGTAAGACACCCACTCTAGACGTGCCAGTTCCCCTTCCCTGATTCCCAAATCACCCCACGACAGGGGAAGAGGCAAATGCCCTTCCTTACCTGATGATCTGTGTCAGAGCAGGGGAATTGCAGATCCCATTTTGATCTGCAAGCTTGATTCCCAGTTTAAACTAAAGCAAAAGGCAGTGAAAGGTGACAGTGAGAATTAGCAGTGCACCATTAGAAAGGCTCATTTTAAGAAGATTCAATTCCACTTGTGGCAGATGGAAAAGTCCCTTTCCTTAGGCGAACTTTACTCTTGAGTATGAACACAGAGATAAGTCTCTAAAACCAGCACATTGGGTTTGCAGTCCTTATTTGTGTTTTGCTGCCATTCTGTAGCTGCCAATGCTCGAGTTCATGGAACCTTTTGTCAAAATATACCTTTTTTTCTTTCACTATTTGCACTATCTATACACACTACTCCTATTGTATTTTTGCTAGCACTAAATCACACCAATCTTTCTCTTACACATCATTTCAGCACATGAGCCAGTGCACTTTAAACAAAGTTGTGTGTGAGGCTGAGCAAGGCAGCATTGAGAATGTCTCCTTCACTCAGACTGATTTATACAAATAAACCTTCTGCTCTTACCCCTCCTGGACACACCATGATAGAGTCAGAGCATCTCCTGCCTAACAAACCAAAATGAGAATTTGGGCATTCACAGCTGTTTGGGCCAGGTCATAAATGACCTTTTTCAGCTGCTCTGTGACACTGTCTGATGTGTGAGCCACAAGAAATATCTCTGAAAAATCAGTGAGAAGACTGCTGAAACTCAGGGTCACTGGCTATATTTTTTTGATTGGGAAAAAATGAGATATTGGAGACTCTCTCTTCAAATTCCTCCCAATCTCTACAAGGTGAGGGAGGGAAGGTTTCTGTACAAATGTGAAAGATACTGTGAGCTGTCCAGTTTTTATTGTTGCTGTGCAGTTTAACAGAGTGGGATTGAGAAGATTTTCCAGCACTCAGGTGCTGTGGAGTCAGATGCTTTGAGGTGACATCTCCTCTCCAAACCTGGAGTTTCCTGCAGGCAGCCAGGCAAGGAGGGAGGATGGCCAGAGCTGAGAGACCTGCCCTGGGGGTGCCAGGGGCAGGCAAACCCCTTTGGCTGTTGAAAGGTCCATGGCTGTGCTTCAGGAGCAACAAGAAGATTTTTCCCATGTGGGGAATACCTCATGGGCTTCCTCAGCCTGAAATCCCTGGAAGACACGGGAGGAGAAAGTCCAGCTGAAGTAAAGGGGTGCCTTTGCAAGAGAAAAACAGGCACCAGAGAATGTTATTTTCAAAACATTATTTAGTCTGTTTCAAACCTTAGTGCTGATTAAAGAGGTTATAAGAAGAGATCATTCATAGCACAGCTCTAGATAAATAAACTCACAGCTTATTTAAATAAACCTATTTGCTTTAATAAACTTTTAGTGACTGCTGGCCTTTGGTGCTGTCCTTGCAAAACGTGGGGCAGATGGATCTGACAGCATTAGGAATGGTTAATGGTGAGATAATGTTCATATCACCGGGTTCTAAAGTGCAAATTGCACCGTTTTTAATCCTGACTTCTTTTAAACAGGCCAAGCTCCCTTCTGCAAGCAGTAACCTCTGAGTCCAGTGACCTCCCTGTCCAGGAGTACCTGTGGGTTAAAATCTGCATTTCACCACAGCTGAGTTACAAAATCCTGACATGCAATTTTTAACTACAGCTCATCACTGTACAAATCTGTTTTGTTTTGGGATCAGTGTTTCTCCAGATCTCACCATCATTCCAAATTATTTCTTTAGTGGAGCCAACATCTTCTATTGAGCAAAAAGTAGGTAAATAAACATAATTGGTCTGTAGAGCTGACCCACATTGGAAGTACTGCTCATTGGAACCAAATTTGTCATTCCCTGTTTGTCTCTGCTCCTGTGGAACAAAGTTCCCTTCTCCCAGTCCATGCTTTGAAGAAAACACCACAAGCTCTCACCACCCAAGATGATTTTCCTCGTGTATCTCTCTTGTTCGAGCCTTTGCACTTCCCTTCCTCCTCAGCCCCAGGTTTTTGTCAGTGATGTGAGAGCTGGTATTGTTTGCACAATGTGAAAGTGTCTGTGGACCTATTCATTCATTAATTGAATATATTTTGAGTTCTTTCACTTGGCTGGTGAGAGTTGTCCCTCTCTGTCTGCAAAGGCTTAATTTGACAACCCTGGAATGACTACAGTGATACTGTAGAAATAATTCTTCCCTCTTGTCCAAATTGTGTGTGAATTTATTCGGGTTAAGTTTAATAATTAAAGTCTTCCTTCAAGTGAAGGTGAAATAAATCATAAATAGGTATTGAAAGAACTATTTTTGGTATTAATTCTTCATACCAGTTCAGTGACATGAGAAAATATTTATCATAAGGATGTAATACTTAATAACTGCTGGCTTCCTACATAGTTTTATTTTCTGTAACTCAGCCTTATTTCCTAGAAGTACGCTTTCCTCAGAACAATGAAATATTTTTCTTTTAAATTCAGAGCCAAACTGCTTTTGTATCTACATATATAGGTGCTACGACTTTTTTTTTTTTTTCCCTAAAAAAAATCCTCAAATTTAATGCATGGTGCTGGGTGTCCGTGAATAGCAAGTTTCATATTCCACGGGAAGAGTAGAAACTCGAGGTATTAAAGCATTTTGGTAGACAAAGCATTCTGCTTGTCCTTACCTTAAAAGGAAAATTCAAAGAAACACAAAACCAGAGGGATTTCTCTCGTTTATTTCCTGTTCTTTAATGTGAAGCATGTTGTCTGTAACCTCAAAGATGTTTCCTAATTGTATAAGAGAAATGCATAATTCCAAGGTGATAAACTCTCAGGGAAGTGACAGTGGGGCAAACGCACTAAAAGATATTTAGAAAATCTAAAAGATGTTCTAAAAATCACTCCAGATTTCCTCTGGAGTGGCTGAGGGTGCTGCTGGCATCAGCTAAAGGAATAAAAGGGGTGTTCTTCCAAGCCCTGGTTCTGTTTCCCTCTTTTATCTCCAGACTGCAAGAGGCCATGGCAGGGAAGGGCCAGGTGTTTTCCAGCACTGCAGATAAATTCTGTTTTGGGGGAAGGTTTCACACAGCAGGACGAGCCTGCAAGTCCATGCAGGACAATGGGAAAAGGCTCTCTGGAAAAGGAAAATGTTTCTTTGAAGGAGTGACAAGGCTGGGGGAAGAACATCTGTTGGGAATTATTCAGAGTGCTGCTGGTTTATACAGCAATGAAGCCAGACTTGGATCGAGATAAAGTTTTCTGTGTTTTTTGAGGTTTTGTTTTGTTTTTGTTTATATTTTGTCTTTGCTGTTGTTGTGGTGTGTTTTTATTTTTTTCCCCTAACAGAGGGAGCCTTTTAAGATGTAATAAATAACTTGCACTTGAAGTAATCTTCACTTCTCCAGTGCTAAACACATACCTGGAACAGAGAATGCAGAATGCTAGGCATGGGCTAATTTAGCATGTAGAAATTGCCACTCCTTTTTAATTAACTATTGATTTGTGGAATTTGTGTGCTGAGTTTAATCATGCTGGATGAGAGTAGATAACTTCAGTCAGTTTGTTTGAATTTAGCATATATAAAACAGATGCAGGGTATCTGTATATTAGAAGTAAAACTTCCTGCTAGGAGCAACCAATTTCTTCCCTAGGGCTTGGAATTCAAACTACAACTCCCTTTCAATTTATTGGAGCTTCTCAATTATAAAATTTTATGTGGCAAAAAAGATTTGATCTTTAAAAAATAAGCTTTATATTGGAATATCTGTACATAAGAGGATATATTCTCCAAAAATGCACTTTTACTTTTCACTGAGGAATGGAAGATGATCCTGCCAGGGCTGGCTGAGGTCTCAGGGTTAGCTGTTGAGTGAAGGGAAATGTCCAGCTACCCTTGAAAGTGGGAGTTTCTTTGTTCACATTGAGGAAAATACTCTGCCAAAGATGCAGTTTGCTACAGGATGATTGGGAGAAAAGTCTTGTACTATCATTTGAAAATCTTGCCAATTATTCCAAATTAGTGATTCTAAAGTATTTAAAAGAATCCAATAATGGACCTGTAAGTCTATTTAGAAATGGTACCACGAGTAAAGTGTAAATCACACTGCTTTTCTCCTCAGTCTCCCTGTGAGCACTTAGTCTATGTGGTATTAATAAAATGACTCTTTGCTCTGGTGATACCAATTATTCCATGGTCTAGGAGATTGCACTATTAAAATTCTGATATTCTGAATTTTAATCCTATTAGCTGAATCCCTGAAGAGTCATCTCCAGCCTTGGTGTGTTCATCCTCCTTGTATTTCAAGAAGGTTATTGTTCCCCTCTGTGATTATTTAGTCAAGGTATTACACAATAAGGCTTTAATTGTTTCTTCTGGAGAAATCCCTTTAGCCCAATTTGTGGCTTAAGTATTTGTGCTTATTGACCCAAGTGCATCTTCAGTACAAATGGACCCCGTTCCTGCTAGCAAGCTTTCAATCAACAGAGCAGCTTCCAAGTGTTTAATGTGAACTTTTCCTGAGCCCTCATGTTGGCTCAGTTTCACACCCACGTGATGATCTTCCCAATTTTTTGCTGGTTTTTCCACAGCTAAACCCCAAGCTGCTGGTGCTGTGCTCTGAGTGTCCCACCACCGACTCTTGTTGCTCTTCTGCTCTTAGAGGCCCTTAGCTCCCATCTGGAAATGCTTTTTCCTGACATTGATGGAATTTGTGTGAGATGGAGGCAGAAATGCATTGCAGGGGCTGAAAGGAGGCAGCAGTGGTGTGGGGAATCACCAGAGTGATCTGCAGCTGCTGCTGGAAATGGCTCCAAGGCCTCCTTGGGCAGGGCACCTCGGTGTCTCAGTTTGGAAAGACAGGGGTCTGCCAGGGAAAGGCAGAGCCTCCCTTGGAATGGAGAACATAAACCCCCTCCCTCTGAATTATTATAATTTTGAAATTAAGGACTTTTCAGAGAAAAATATGGGAATAGGAATAACAGTCTGTTACTGGGAATATTAAAAATAAAAATGTATAAGTACAAAAAACAAACAAAAATCCTAGAAGCTCTGACACAGTCAGAGATATGACCTGACTCCCTGTTGGTCAGGGTGTTGGCAGCAGTCCAGTTAAGTCCTCCTGCAGTGACAGATGTGGTTCTGCTGGAGCAGAGATGATCCTGTAGAAGGGTCCAGTGGTGGTGAGATGGGTCTGCTCTTCCTCTGGGAATGCAGTGCACACAGGCTGTGCTGTGTTCTGATCTCAGCTTTTATCCAGGTGGGAATGCTGGGCTCCTCCTGCTGGGTGCAGCATCTCCCATGGGGTGATGGAATTGTATCAGCCCTGCAGTGAGCCTCGATGGCCCATGGACAGCAGAGATCCCCTGGAGGGAGGATGTTTGGTAGATAAAGAGCTAAAGAACACTGCCCCAGCTGGGTTTAACAGCTGCCCATTGACAGAACACACAGCCCTCTACCCTCCAGAGTTATGAGATAAAGAAAAACAAAAACCAAAAACAAACAAACAAACCAACTCCACCAAAAATACCAAACCTTTTCAACCAGTTTCAACAGAGTGGGAATGGAACACATCTTGCATTGCAACCCAAGACTCTTGGGGACAGGGTCAGGTTTGCAACCAGATAAGGAGTACCCAGTCGTATTTCAGAATCTGGGCTTTAGAAATATCTTTTCATGCCCCAGTGATATGATAAACTGCTTGAAATACTTCTTTTTTCAAGGAAGACATGGGATTAGGTGACCCCAAAGCCTCCTTTTCAACACCCTCCTCTGTGTTTTCATAATAAAAATGCTCTGAGCTGACACCATTCAAGACTGTGATAGTTTTGCACATCTGTAATAAAATAATGTTTAAAGATGGGAAAAGAAGCGGCAGATCTACCAAAGCATTTGATAGGAAGATAAAATTTGGTATTTATTTAAGATAAACTTACAAAGCACTTTAGTACCTATGTAGAAAACTTATTTTTTGAGACTTGGATTCTGGTTTCTGCTTTGGTGTTTGCCTGGAATGATTAACAGGGCAGTCTTATGCTTCAGTTTCTCTGTGTACAAATGCCTGGAATAATTGCAGATGGGTTTCAAGAGTCCACGTGTTTCTATTGATAAAAAAATGTGTGCTGTAAAAGTTAGATAAAAAGGATATTATGCAAGAATGTAAGAAAGTAATAGAATAAATTCAAGCAGAAATTAACAAATATACAGAGATGGATGAGTTGTAGTATAAGTTGGTGGCCTGTATTTGTACAATTGTGCTGTTAACAGATGGATTTCTGTTCCTTGAATCACCATCATGAGATGCTGCAACCTTTTCCTCAGGTCCTGGCAAATCTGTTGGGCTGTGCCCTCAACAGCAGAGGGATGTTCCAGTGCCTACAGACCTCCGTGACCTCTCTGAAAAGATCATCTCTCAGGAAAATCATCCAGGACGTGCTGTGTGGTGAGATGTGTCTCTTTAAGCATGTAAACACTACAGATCTATTAAAAAAAAAAATTAAACCACTCTATATATTTGTAAAAGCTGAAATGTGGAGTATTTAGTCTTCATTAAAAGATTTTAAGTAATAGCTTTCAACTTGATGCCTAGACTTACTGGTTTGCCTCGTGGTACAGAAATGATCAATCAAAACAGAGTAGCTGATGCTGTGCATGTGTTATTCCAGCTGCTGCAGGAGCCAGCATCATTATTAAATTTAATGGCTTCTCTGCAGGGTTTCAAACTCTGTGGCCCTTAATGACTTCCTCGTGTGGTTTGTACCACAAAGGTACAGCTGCTTAAACAGGCCTGAGAAATGAAGGGCAGACCTTTAAAGCTGGGAGATGCAGAGGCTGTATCTCAATTTTAAACAGATCATTCAGGCCTGGTTAAAATGCAATAAATAAAAGTGATGTAGAATAGAGCTCAGCACCTTCCTGTGTTGTGAAGCTCAGGTACTGTGGGGGTGCTCTGAGCACACCTGGGGCTCAGAGCAGGTTTGGGGCAGGGGTTCAGTATTGTTATCTACTCATTTCTGAAAACATTCAATGGGGTTTTAAATGCACATTTTCATTCCTTACCTGGAATGGAACTAAAATTATCTATTTTATAACAACATCTGGTCATTTGTGTGTGATCAGTTCAGTAAATTACAAAGATTTCTGTAACTTTCAGTGGAACTATGAAATGAAACTTTGCCTGTGTCCTTAGTATGGTGTCTTTAACAGTCCTTTACTGAAATGTCATTTAAACATCAATCTCCCTGAGTCCATAACCAACCAGCTGCTTTTTAATCTGAATCCAACTTCATCACAAAGCCCTTAGAAGATGAAGATGCAGGAGTGCACAGGGTAGCACTAATGCAGCTCAGGTGCCTGTGAGGGCTCAGGTGAGGGGGCTTTGGACCCCACCCTTGAGCTGAGGAGTTGAAACCAGGATTTTTCCAGTCAGCCCATCTGTGATTGTCATTGCCCTTGGGGATCCCTTCTCTCCCCAGTTATCTGCATTCACCGAGGGAGGTCCTGTCACAGAACCCAAACCCCAACCTGCCACAGCCACAAAGCCAGGTTTGATGTGCAGGATGTCTCCATGGGCTGGCAGCACACAGGAGAAAACCACTCTGCCCCTTTTATCCTAAAAGAGAAAACCACTCTGCCCCTTTTGTCCTACAGGAGAAAACCACTCTCCCCCTTTTGTCCTACAGGAGAAAACCACTCTGTCCCTTTTATCCCACAGGAGAAAACCACTCTCCCCCTTTTGTCCTATAGGAGAAAACCACTCTGCCCCTTTTATCCCAAAGGAGAAAACCACTCTGTCCCTTTTATCCCAAAGGAGAAAACCACTCTGTCCCTTTTGTCCCACAGGAGAAAACCACTCTGCCCCTTCTGTCCCAGCAGGTGCCCAAGGGTAAATCCAGGTAGGCCCAGTGATTTCATCTGAACTGTGCAAAGCCTGGCACAACTGCACCCTTTAATCTTTGTAATTTTTCGGTCTCTTCCCCAGCAGAATTCCTGTAGGTCCCATGCAGTGCCCAGAGCTGTCTGACTCCTTGGCACTGATGTGCAGAGGACATCACAGAGCTTTACTGGGTCCTAGGAGGAAATGAAATATAGATGGAATGTGCCTCCTTTACTGTAGCTGTTAGTTCCACAGAGGTATGGCAGGATTATTTTGTCCCCTTTCACTTCCTAGCAATGACTGAGGTACTCCTCCCCTTGCTCCTGTGTTGTAGAGCAAGCCAGACTGATTTATTTCCATAAATGAATGTAAGAGATTGTAGTTTTGTTGCTTTCCAGAATACATTCTATTAGGGCATTAATTAAGTGAAGGCTTGTGATTACACAGCACCAATACTCACGTGAGAGGCAGGAAAGGAGCACAAGGTGTGAAATGTCTTTGTAATCCAGGTTTGTTTTTTTCCTCTGGTCTTCCCACCTTTCACTTCAGTGTATATTTAGAGATATTTATTTCACCACAGATGCATTCTGAACATGTCACATCATTGAAATAAGTGATACTAAGAATGATCCATGGGCACTTAAAGAGGTTAAGAGTCTTTTACCTGAAATACTGGACTCACTCTGAGGCTGATATGAGCAGACCTGCACCGCTCTGCTCTGTTGCCCTCAGGCAGATTTAAAGCAAAAACCTGCTTTACATAATAGCAGATAGCCAGGTGTTAGTTGTGCCACCAAAACCTGTATTTTATTCCTTGGATTAGCTACTTCCTGTGGTAGCATCTTGAAATTTCTGCTCTCTCAGTTATAAATTGCTTATACAGCACTTAGACTTCTGAGATAATGCGTGTCTAAACGAAACGAGATAGAGCCTTGCCTTTGCTGCCTGATAACAGGAGGAGACAAATGACTTCCCTGCCTTCCTCAGACACTGAATGGGTTTCTGTAATTGTGCTGTAAAATGCTTTGATGGATCGGGACATATCTTGTGATCCCACATAAAGCTGAACCCTCATCAGTCATGGGAGCTCTCACAAAAGGCAGGGACAGCTTCATTCTGCCTCAGGACTGAGGGAAGGGGATCTCTTCCCTTCAGGAGGGATGCTTGGAGGAAAGTGAACTTGCTAAAAACCGGCTGGGGTTGCATTTTGTTTCCTGTGGAGTACCTGTGATAACAGCTTATCTCCTGCTGCAGATCTTGGTCTTTATGGTGGCTCAGGTGGTAACAGACTCAGAGAGTTACACTTTATTTTCTTCCTTTGGTGATGATGTGAAGATTGCTATCTTCTACCAATAAATGCTGTAGCTCCGTTATTCCTACTTCTTTTGCTTTCAGATTGACCTAAACTGATGATTTTTCGTTTGGACTTCACCAGTATGCACTTGGTTAAAGGGTTTGTTAACATGTTTGGGTTTGAGCTGACTCCCTCTGTACTCCTGCAGCACAAAGAATATTGCTTTTGGCTAGCAGAGCCATTTATTGTGTGGTGGATTCTGGTGGTATCTGCTCGTCCCAGTTATCTAATGAAATCATAATACTGTGAGCTGGAAGATGTGATCAGGGTTCTGTTGCATGGAGTTTTTAAAGCATGGAGCCTGGCTCCCTCCTTCAGAAGGACACCCAGAGCAAAGGATGGGATGCACAAGCAAAGCAAAAGTGTGCTTTTGCACACTCCAAAGTGTGAGCAGGAGGCAAAGCTTGCCAAAGGAGGGTTTGAATGAACCTGAAGGGATTGAGGGAAGGAGGAGGTGTTGGCACAGCAGAGGGTGTGAGATGAAGATGTTGGGTGAGCTGCAGGATGTTCAGGTGACAGTCACCCTCGGAGGGGAGGCTGAATGGTGCAGCAGCTCCTTTGTCTCTTGCACCCCTCTCATTTGTGCCTTTGTCTTCTGCTCCTCCTTCAGCCAGTCCAATCTGCAGTATTCTGATGATAATGTCAGTTTTTTAGCTGACTGTCTCCCTGAAATCGCTGATAAGGTTTCTCCTGGCTCTCCTGATCAGGATCTCATTGTTGCAGTAACTGGAGCAGGGTGGGAAGAGGAGCAGAGCCCTGCTGTGCTCGGCTGCAGCGATTGCTGCATTGTTCCCTCTGCCTCTCTGGATGTGCTGGGAGCTGCCCTGGGCTCCAGCACTGCTCACACTCCTGTCACTGGCTCCAGGAGGCACCCAGGGGCTGCAAAGTGAATTTTGTGTTCAAACACGGAGCAGAGCAGAGCAAAGGGCAGCTTGGCAAGCCTGGCCTCCTTCACAAACACGCCTGGGTCGTACAAATAGATTTGTTTCAAAGGCATGACAGCTGTTGATGCTGAAACGCTGGAGTCTGGTCCTGGAATGTAATGATGAATGAAATGAAGGCTTTGGAGCTACCAGTACCATTATTAAACCTCAGATACCAAGGGTGTGACAGAAAACATCAGAATCCAGAAACCTTTAAGGGAGGATTTTGTGGAAAATAGTTTTCTTGGTGGTACTACGTAGAAAACCTGACCTTCAAACATGTGGAAAGCAAGAGATTTTCTGTGTCCTTACAGAGGTATCAGGTGCTTGAAATAATTTTCCCATGCACCTTTCCCCCTCCATACTTAACTTGATAACTTGATGAAGTTATCAATCCACGACTGACATAATTGGTGCCTCTGTCCAGTGCACAAAAGTTGTTTCTGCCAACAAATGTAAATACTTCTCAAGTCCCCACTGAATATTTGTTCTTTCTTCATTTTCAAATAAGTAATTCAAATGCTTCAAAATGCTTCTTTTGTGCGGGAGACATTACAGTTCAAGAGGAGACAGTCTGAACCAAGTTTAGAAACATCTAGAAAGGAGGCTTCCATGAAGCTGGTCTCTACTGGTCCATATTTCTCCATGCTCAAAACTTCTTATTCAAAACTCTGAGGATGAGCAAGTGCAAGGAAAGAGAAAGCTAAAACCAGCTTTCAGTGTCTTCTTTCTTCATGCCTGGTTTGTTCTTGCCTGGTTAGGGTGGGGAACAATCAGCTTCCAGTCAATTTGGAACAAGTGAGACAAACTGTGTGGTGAAAAGTGCTGCTTCACTGGAAAAGGCCCCGGTGTTAAACCATGGCAAGGGAGAAGAAAAGGGGGAAGGAAGGAAAACCTAATTGTCCTCTTGCCTGAGGCTGAGCCCTGTGATGAGCCAAGCAGATAATATTGACCACAGACGTTACTGGGAGCTTGAGTGGAAGACATTTATTTATTTTACGACCCAGGATGCTGAAGGAACAACTCAATAACTTCCTGTACTGGTTATATTGTATTAAAAAAGGCTGTGTGACAGAGGGAGATATATCCTTGTCCTTTCTCCCATCCTTATCTCAGTCTGTTTTGCCTGCAGCACAGAATCATCCCTGAGAGCACTAATGGACCTCGATAGCACAGAGCCAACTCAGCAGCTCCCCTCCCTCAGTCCTGGGGCAGTACAAGGAATCTCTCAGCATCACAGAGAGATCTCATGAGTTTTCCAATCACAAAAGCTTGCTAGTGCCTTCTAATGTTTTGAGAACATTTAGCAAAATATCAAAATTCATGTAAATATGAAAATTTAGCCTTTCTAGGAGGAGGTACTGGGAGGTAGGAGGGTTTCTGGCTGACATCTCTTGCGTGGCGCTCTGTGGTTGAGGTGCCTTTTGCTGGTTTCTGTCCTCCAAAAGGTATTTTGGGTGATCTGTCCAGGGATGGGGATCTTGGTGAGGCTGTTATTGCATGGATTTATATTGCAAAGAGTGTTCAGTGTGAAAGTTGTTTGGGTCATAAGGTTTGTGAACTAGCTTGAGGTGTGGGGAAGATACCATCTCCAACAGGAGCTTCTACTCTGAATGGTTAAATGAAGATGTTAAATTAAAATGTAACCCTTTAAAAAGTGCTTAAAGTCCTGCAACACGAATAAATACACTCTGAGCATATCAAGAGTTGCAAAATATTTCAGCTTTTTACTGCTTTTATGTATGAGATAAATCACAGTAGTTGTTTTGAAACAAGCACGTGTTATGTATTTTACTGCCATTGGTTAGCCTTGTGCCACAGTGGAAATAGCATTTTACACTCTTTAAGTTGTGTACTGGTTTGTGTACTGGTTAGTGTACTGGTTTGAAAGCAAAACCAGTGAGACTCCAAGTCAGAAATACAATTTATTAGAGAGAGAAGAAACAAACAACAACAACAACAAAAGGGTAAAATAAAATAAGATAAATGCAATAGTACAAAGGACCACTGACAGAGTCAGAATGCAAACCTGACACCCTGTTGGTCAGAGTGTTGGAGCAGCCCGCAGTGAGTCCTCCCACAGTGACAGATGTGGCTCTGTTGGAGCAGAGATGATCCTCAGGAAAGGGTGCAGTCATCCTCTGGGAATCCAGTGGGAACGGCTCCCTTGGTGTTTGGGATTGCTGTTTTATCCCGGTGGAAAGGCTTTGGCTCCTCCCGCTGGGTGGAGCATCTCCCAATGGGATGAGGTGATGTTATCAGCCATGTGAGAGCCTTCAATGGCCCATTCACAGGGGATGTCCCTCGGAGGAGGATGGGTGGAGGAAGAGATAAAGAGGCCCTGCCTTATCTGGTGTTATCAGGTGTCCCATTAACAGAAGGCATCTGCCCTCTTCCCCCCCTAGAGTTACAAGAGATAAAGAACAATATCTCCCAATCAACTTCAACAGATGAAAATAGAATACACATTTTTGGTTACATTTCTCAACCCAGGACAGTTAGGACTTACAGGCTTGGCCATGACTGGCAGTGTGAGCACCCTTCAGAGTGCCCAGCACGTGCCTGTGCTGCTCTCAAAGGTGAACACAGAGAAAATGTTTGGAATGTTTTTGGCAGATCTGCACAAAAATGAAACCAAGCCTCAGCAAATATGTTAGACTTGCAGTGTGAAGGGTGCTTTGAAACTTGGATTAAACTGCTTTTGTTCTGATAGATCCAAGTCCAAACTCCTTTCAGATGATGAAGTTATCAATCCATGATTGACATAATTTGTGCCTCTGTCCAGTGCACAAAAGTTATTTACTGCCAACAAAATGAATGCTGAGGCGCTTCTCAGGTCCCTACTGAATATTTGTTCTCTCTTCACTTTAAATAAGGAGTTCAAATGCTTCAAAATGCTTCTTTTGTGGGGGAGACATTACAGTTTGAGGGCATGTAAACTGAAAATTCACTTTGCTCAGGTATGTTTAACATGTAGGCAATATTCCATCCCAGCCAGTGTCCTTTCAGTGAGCTGACACCAAAGCACTCAGCCTGCTGCCAGTGGCTAAGGAGAGCTTTCCTCCAGAGCAAATCATGAGAGAAAACACAAGCTCTTTATTTATTTAGCTCTTATTTATTTATTTCTTTAGTTAGTTCTTTATTTATTACATATATATCTAATATCACTTAAATTTTATAAATCTTTGGCATAAACTTAACCTAAACTTAACAGGACCCAAACTTAACAGAGCTTAACATAATTTGAACTAAGCAACATTTAAACTTAACCTAAACTTAAACTGAACCATACTTAAATTTTACAGAATTAATCTAAATAGAACTTAACATTAACAAAATACTAAAATATAACTTAACTCAGGCCTAAGTATAATAAAACTTAACTGTGTTCAATTCTATCAACACTTAATTTATATCAAATGAAAATATAACCTTAAGTATAACTCATAATAACTGCAGCTTTACTAGAGAAAAAGAGATAATGACCTAAAGTTTGATAAACTGCTATTCAACTTTGCAGCATTTTGTAGATGTCTGTTTTGCTGCAAGCTCTGATCATTTATATCCAATATCCATATCCAAAATATCTCATATATCCATTTCCAAAATATCCACATTTTTGGATATATCCATATTCAAAAATACTCATATGTCCATATCCAAGAACATCCAAATTTTTGGATATATCCATATCCAAAAATACTCAGGTATTTTTTATTTCTGTGTGTGTCCAGCTCAGCTGGAGCAGTGTTTGCTGCCTGTATCCCCATCCTGTGGACAGCTGGGTCTCCAAGAGAGGGAGAGACCTGTGCTGTCCCTGGGTGCTGAGCAGCTCTGGTATGAGGCTCTCAGTCTGTGCACTGGGTTTGTGCCAAAATCCTTTCTGACCCGAGCTGTGTAGGCCTGGGATGCCATTTGAATTTCCTTTTGTGTCCTGTCACCCACAGCATTTTGTCCACCAGTGTGTAATATTGTCTCACCTGACTTCTGTGATCCTGAGGTTTTGGAGCAAGAGGTGTAATCACTTGTTTTAAACCTTTCCCCTATGCAACATTTTTTTTTTCCAGAAGGGAAGAATTTTTTCAGAATTATTTTTATCTTCCACCCCCTGCAGCTCTTGCAGCCTTCCAGTAGTGGTTTTGTCCTCTCTGGACATTTAAGATTCTCTTTAAAGAGAACACAGGAAAGACCTGGAATTTTGATGCTTTCTATAGAATTTGCAATGTGATAGGCTGGTGTTTATGAAGCCTATAGTAATAGGCTGTATTTTAATTGGTTTCCTTTCTAGACCTGTTCCACTTGGTAAGAGTTGCACAGATGGAAAGTGATGGTGGGGAGAGGAGTTCTTTTAATCATCTGCTTTGCACTCAGCAGGTGTGAATCCAGAGCAGCTCTTTGGATAATTTGAGACAGCTTTTTAAAAATTGCAGCAATGCTTTTTGGCCTGTGTTTTGATATGAGCCACTGAAGAGATGATGCTGTTTGTTACTCTGCTCCCCAAAGAGGGATTGTTATTGCAGCAGCTTGAGAACTGAATCTTCAAATTCTTCAAAACGTCTTGGGCATTGTTGTAGGTTAAGTGGAAGACTGAAATTTGATCTGAAAACCATGGGCAAGGCAGGAGGTGACATTCACAGCTCCTAGCAGTCACTGCCTGCTCAAACAGAGCATTGGAAAGTTTATTTTGAGGCTGAATAGGTCTGGGTGTGCTGAGACGAATGGAAATTGGAGGTGGATTATACATATATTTATTATATAACATATCTCATATGCTTCATGGAGACCAGAGGGAAAACAGCCACTGATTGGATTGGAAATGGATCCCCTTGATCAGGGAACTACCCACAGACATACTGGTAGTTATATTAAATATATTTAATATTTTATATTAAAACAAACCAGCTCCTCTGGCCGAGTCCTTCCTTTCTCCACTCTGATTCAACACTGTTGAGGCTCGAGATTATCAGTAATGAGACTTGGATGTTAAACACTCTTCAATCAGAAGCCCGGAGTGTGAACTGAGGGTAAGAGAGATTTCCAGTTGAGAAGGATTTCAAAGTGTTACCAAAAATTATGTGGAATAATTTGCTTTCTTGGGAGGGGTTTTGTGTCTGCTGCCTTCATGTGGAGTTCATGGCAGAGTAAAGAAAATAAAAGAGAGATCCCAGCCACCCTATGGGTTTGTAGGAAGGAAAATACAGGGTCACCAAAAGGAAGGGCTGTCTTCATTAATATATTTAATAATAAATAAAATTTATTATTATTTTGCAGCTTTGGAGAGAAACTTGAGGACTTAAAAATTAGGTTGTTTCTGATCCTTCAGGAGAGGTGGGAGAAACTAAATACACCATTTGATCCCAGGCTGGAGCAGTGAGCCTTTCCATGTTCCATATTAATTAGTGAAGCCCTGGCAGATTTCTGGTAAAGTTTAGGGGGATATTTTGGTGTCTGAGAGATGCTGAAGGATTCAACAGTCAGCAGCATCCCCTGTTTTGTTTTTTATTATGGCCATCGTAGCACATGTTACTGCAGAATAAGTTTACACGGAAACCTGAAGCTATAAACAAAGGAGTCAGTGCCTCTAATGTTTGTTGGTGAACATAAAACAATAAAAAAACAATGAAATATTTATAAGCTTTCAGAAGTAATTACAATGATGAGGTGCAGAGTTTAATTTAGAAGCAATAGCAAAATAAATGAAAAATTAATTTTCCAGACTTACTGGTTCATTTTCAGACTTATTAAAAATAACCTGGCCTCCTTGTAGCAGTAAGATGTGCCAAATTACCTGATTAATGCAAACTTATAATTCTGTTCTCCACCCATTCAAGTAATTGTTCAAGTGGGGAATTTGCCTGTTCCATTTTTAAAAAAAAAATCAGAGAACACATGAAAAAAGATGTGAGCTTTTACTGCTGATTATGGTGACTTTCATTTGCAGAACTGGCATTTTATGTTCTCCTGCAACATGAATAGACTCAGAGAACCTGTGTTTTCACTGCAGAGAGGACATACATCAGAGGGCTTTAAATCAGATCACTTTTACATTGGCTTGCAAACTGAGGTGAGGTAAGGGAATGCAACAAGTATTCCATTAAATTAGACATCACAGTGCTCGGATATAAATGCCATTCTGAGGTAATTCCCATAATTTTACTCATTAAGACACTAAAATCAATGAACTTCTCTTTTATGGTGGTTGTGAACTGGTTGAGCTGAATTGCAAAATTATTTGGGGGTGCTCTAACTCTGCTTGCACTGAAAATGCTGGGTTTGATGGCAGCACAGTGAGGTGACAACATGAAATCTCTGGGCTCATCTGTCCTTGAACCTCAAAATTCACTGAGTGAATTCAGTGATGTTTTCTTGCAAGAGCCCATCAAAGGGATCATTGTTGAGTCTAAGCTCTGAGAGATGGAGTGGGATCCAAACAATGCACCCTCCTGCAGGGATGTTCACCCCTGAGCTGGAACCACGAAGAACTTGATGAAACCACTAACCACTTGATAGTTCAGCTGCTTATTTGTCAAGTGGATACAATAAAATAAAACTTCTTTCCATCTAAGCCTGATGGGCTGCAGTCAGCAGGAGTTTTCTCGCTTTCTACCTTTTCTCAAACCTCCTAAAACCCCTTTATCCATCCCCTGGTTCCCTGTACCCAAATCCCAGCGGGTTTTGGGTGGCACTTGGAGGAGGCCAGGCTTTCCTGCAGGGAGCAGCACAGTTCCCATCGTGTCTCCAGCTGCCTTTTGCTCCAGTGTTCTGTTGGTGGAAACATCCCTCATTTGAGTCTCAGCATGCCTATTTCATTTTTTTTAGTGTATCTACAGTCCAAGAGGAGGTGCTGGCTGGAGCTGGACTGACTGCTGAGAGTGGTGTTGCATATGGTACCTGTGGAATTTGGGCTGTTCTGGCTTGCTGTTGCTTTGACTGCATTTTTAGGAGTGATTTCAAGCAGAAATGTCTGGAAAGCAGTTTGTGCAGGGATTCCTGAGGTCTCAGAGCACTTGTCACTGACTTTCAGTTCCCTCTCTGGGTAAATGGCCTCTCAGATTTCAGTGACTTGTGTTAATGGCTTTATTTGGATCAGTTTTGTGAGGGTGCTGTGGGGAATCCACACGGACTTGACTCTGAGGCTGCTCATTAGGTGTAAAATGAGTTCTGTCAGCAGAATGCAAGGGGTGGCCCTGGCCAAGAGACCAGTTCTGCCACTAAAGAGCCGGGAGGTGAAACAGTAAATCAGGCTGGTGTTAAGCAAGAAATGCATCATACAGGATAACAAGGGAGGCTGGACATGTCTACAGCATTGACTCTCAGTCTGATCCCTTTATCCTCTTCTGAAATTTATGGTGATCTGAGCCCTGTTCCTGCAGTGAGCTCCCTGCCCGCAGCCTGGTGCCCCAGCTGAGTGTGGGTTTATGTACTGGAGAACTTTCTGACATCGTGGAACCTTCTGGTCCTGCAGAAACACAAAAACTGTGACTGCCTGCTCCTGCCATACAGTATTTGTGTGCTAAATAACAGCAAGCACTGACAAACCTTCTCTCACAAATACCAACAGAATTTATTTCTTGCCTTGCCATTTCTCATTTCCTCTGCATGAAGATGTTGACATTTCAAAAATATTTGATTTTCATTAGAAACAAAAACGTGATCTCTGTCCCCGTAAATTTTCATTTCTTCAAAACCAGAGGCTATGCTTCAGCTATGAGGAAGTGGGTGTTTATTTTCTGGTTTGAGGGGAGCTGGCAGTGCCTGTGATGTGCAGACAGGGATGTGCAGGGAGCCAGCAGTGCCTGGCAGGCACGGCTGGGTGTGTGGCACCGAGGCAGCCTCAGCAGCTGCCTGCCTCCACTTCAAACACAAATCAAATCCTGCTGCAACTGCCAAGGCCTTGCCAGGCACTTGAATTCCACGAAATCAAAGCTTTTGGATGGAGATAGGCTCCAAGAGAAATTGATGCACTTTACTGTGCAAATAAGCCTGAAGTGCATCGTAGCTAAAACAGCACCTCTGTTTCAGAATCATTTCTGTCTTTTAGGTGAGGATGGGAAGGTTAAGGAAGAATAAACGAAGCTCAAATAGAAACCAGGATTAAGTGGCTTGTCTGATGGAAAAAGCAGCTGTGAATGGTGAATGAGCCCTAGAAATAAGAAAGGCTTTTGCAGTTTGGTGGAGATGATCTAAACAGTTGTGTAACTCTTTCAGGAGCTTCAAGCAGGAGAAAAGATGGCAAAGGGTGGGACAAGTTTTAACAATATGGTAAAGAGGGTTTTTTGAAGGATTTTTTGAAGTCAACAGTTCTGCTTAGGGGATGTGACTTTTGAAGAAAATCCCTGTTGTTGGTCTCTACAGCTGCTGCTGTTGGTGAGGTAACTCAGTGGTGTTTATTAATGGTTTTCTTTCCTCCTGAGCTGTATGGGAGTGAGAACTCATGGTTTTGAGAAGTGGGGCATGACCTGGATTGCTCTGTGCTCATCTAGGGTGAAACCCTTCCTGCAGGAGCTGCCTGGCTGTGCTCTGGCTGGCAGACTCCTGTTTATTGAAGAGGATCAGTCATCAGCTGAGCAGGGCTCTTCTGCAGGCTCATCACAAGTGGACATGACCCTAAATTGAAGGCCAAGCTGTGGGACTTGACCACTGCAGGTTACAAGGTGTGTGAGGCTTGATCCAGCACCATTTATAAAAACTCTCAGCTTTGTTTTCCCTCTGCTGAGCCCTCTTGGTTTGTGTTCTCCCAGCTCTGGAAGTATTCACAGCTGCAGGTGAGGCAAAGGCCAGTGCCCACCCCCGTGCCGGGGTCAGTGCTGGCAGTGGGTGCTCAGTGTCCCCAGCTCTGGGTGTGCAGACACCTTGGATCTCTCAGAACTGCCCCCTCACCCTCCTGTGGATCTGCCTGGAGGGTCTCAATGACCAATTCCTCCCCTCTTTGGTCATTCTTGAATCACTGACACAATGTTCCTTGCTCAAACTAAAACCCCCATCATAGTGAAATCACAGATTACCTCCTGCTAGGATTCTGGCCAGACAGAGCTTGTTGAACACAGCAGAAAACAGAGTTTGACTCCATGAATTCATCCACACCTGGCTGGGCACCACTCCTGAAGTTTTGTCCCTGAGCTCCTGACTGGAACATATCTGGACGTGTGCAGTGGGCTTCTTAGGGATTTACTTCCCTCTGCAAGATATAAGGAGCCTCATTTAAATCTACGAGCACTTAAGTGTGAGAAAACAGGACTCATAATGTTGTTTCGGTTTTTTTTAAAGCCTCTACTTCATCTTGCCTTCTCTATTTGAGGAATGAGCAGCACATTGCAGTCTATATGCCAAAGCACTTGGTTGCTTTTTTTTTTTAAAGGTTTGAATATTGCACCAAACCTTTGATTATATCTGGTGGTGTTTTCAGTAAATTGTCTGAGAGAGCAAAAAGAACCTCCAAGCTGTGCTGTTGGGTTGCCCTAAACTCATTTTAATCTCATGTCTGCAGTTCTAGGGCCAGAATGTTATGCAAAATTCGTGCCACAGCGTGGAATGTGAATTTAGAAGATGCAAAGTTAAGATGTAAAGAAGATACAAAGTAGGATACCCTTAAAAAAACCCCAAACCAACCCCCCCAAACAAACAAACAAAAAACAAGCAAACAAACAAAAAACAAGCAAACAAACAAAAACCCCAACCCTCCCAAAACAAAAAACCCCACAAAAACCCCAAAAACAAAACAAAACAAACAAAACAAAAACAAAAACAAAAAACCCAAACCACCCCCCCAAACCCCAAAAAACCCACAAAAAACACAAAAAAAACCAAACAAAAAAACCACAACAAGAAACCCAACCCTAAATTTGTAGTGAAATTATTTTGAAAGAAGCTGTCGGGAGTTAAGGCCACCTTTGCATTTTAATGGGTGATCACTCTTGGCATCACCACCAGCACACAACCAAAGTCCACAGCATCCCCGGGGGGGCAGCGGTAAATTCGGATTTCAAGGCGGCGCAGCCGATATTCCGTGCTTTAAGGAAAGCCGATTTCCGTGGATGGGGAGAGGAGGAACGGGAGGGTTCTGGCGCTGAAGCAGCAGCACACGGTCGATATGGGAGGCTGGAGAGGGCTGGAGCGGGCTCGGTGCCGGCGGGAGAGGGCGGCAGAGCAGCGGCTCCGGAGCGCTCAGAGCCGAGCTCGGCACAGCACAGCCACCGAGCTCCCGGAGCCAAACCCCCTCCAAAACGGCACCGAGGCAGCCTTTCTTTTTTTTTTTTCCTTTTACCCTCCTTTTTTTTTTTTTTTTTTTCCCTTTTCTTTTTAATAATAATAATAAGTCCGCGACACTTTGAAAATGTCAAATTCCTGCGGCAGCCCAGAAGACGCGGGGAAGCAGCGAGGGAGAGATGGCAAGATAAGAAGGGAGGATGTGGATGATTCCCAGCCCGAGGGAAAAAGGTTGAAGCTGGGCAACGAAGGAGGAAGCGGCGGGAAGGACAGAGAAGCAGCAGAAGATGCGATAATGCCCTGCTCAGGCAGAGAGGAGCCCGTGCCCGGAGGAGGTGGTGAAGGCAAAAGTGTAAGTGAGAATCTTCAGTGGCTCAGGGAAAGGGGGAAGGGCCGGGAGGTTACCTTTGAAATTATTTGGCATCCTGAAGTTGGTAACTGGGCATCGGGAAGAGCAGGACGAGTGCAATCGAGTGTCCCATCTCACCGGGATCATGGGCACGCTGCTCTTTAATCTCTGATCTTGCCTGCACGCTTCCCAGTGCAGGAGTGTGTGCTTTCATCTGCTCACTGCCAGCTGCTTGCAAGATGTGTATTGCAAGAGGAGCGATTCCTTTTTTCTTGTGGAGAAGGAATATTACCTGCTGAATTTCCTTTTCAGCTCCCTGTGTCCATTTAGAAATGGGGTAATGGGGTGAGGATTGGTGCTTTGAATGGGGCAGTTTGGGATGCTCATCACTGTCCATTCAGACTTCCAACTGCATTTGTGTTGAGTAGCACTATTTTACAGCTGGGGGTAGAGCCTGCAGGAGAGGGGGAGAATCGGTGCTTAGAGATCTCATCTGGTGAGATTTTGGCAAAAAGGAGCTGCCGAGCAGTTGCCTATACAAACATCAGCGCTCCCAGGTTTTACAGGGGGATAACTTTGCTCAGCTCAGCTGCTGTGCCTGTCAGCAGCTCCTGAGGCACAGCACAGACCTCGGGGACAGGGCAGAACCTTTGGATCCCCAGCCAGCCGGAGCTCTGCCCCTCCCGGGGCAATTCGGGCCAGGTACATCTGGACACTCCCGGCTGCTTCCCTCGGTCAGAAACACCGCGGGAGGGTGGTGGGGACAATGCCTCGGGTGCAGGATGTTTTCTGTGTGAGCTTCATAGGGAGAGTGCAGCTTTAGAGATCACTTAAGAGCTGCTGGAGATTTCAGTGCACTGATTTTATCCAGAAGTTTTCTGAAATGTGGGTATTTTCTCTCCTGGGATTGATATCCTGAATTTAGTCATGCTTCTTCAAATGAGGAGCTGAGTAGATGCTTAGCGTCTCGGTAGAATTTACATTTTTAAATAATTTCAGAGATAGTTTATTTGGTTCGTTCTTGGTGGAAGGTCATCTCTAAATGCAACAGTTTTCCTGAGCTACAAAAGTATTTAAAATGTGTGTAGTGTTGGTTTGTTTATCCAAGCAGACATCTCTTTTATCAAGCCATGTAAGTGCAGAGAGTTGCACTTTGCTCTGTGTTTTGGGTTTCCAGTGCTTTGTGAAGTTAGGTTCTTTCTAACTCTCAGACAGTGAAGTACCACTCTTGCTCTTATACCACTTCTGGCAGAGACTTCTTTTCCCCAAAAGAAATGCAAAATACAGGCAAGTTAAACGGTCAAACCACAACCCTTCCTTTTGTCTGTTTTTTTCTTTTTTACCTAAGAGTAAAGGTTTAAAATCCATTCTACTTTGTGATAAGTATCCAGAAGTGAACACCACTATAGGTTGGGGTAAAAGTCTTTTTGATGGTACATCTTACTCTAATGCCTAATTAGGAAGTTACTGAAGCATAAGCCTTTACTGCATAAATTCAGTTGATCTTTTAAGGGATCAATGCAGAATATCTGAGAGTGATGCAGACCCGAATCACTGGGCTCTGCCCCAGCTGAGGCCTGGATTAGCCCCTTATTTATGTTCTGCTACTGCAGCAAAGTTCTGTGCTGGGGAATACCTGTCTCTTTTTTTTTTTCTTTTTTTTGTCCTTTCAAGGACCTGGTGTAGCTGCTCCAACTTTACATTCTGGCTTTTCATCAGGGGATTGTTAAAAATACTAACAAAGCAAATCAGTTCATGAACAACTATTTCACTGCTTGTCTCTCCCAAAAGCAATTCTTAAATAGTTTTTACAATAAAATAATTGTTCTTATAGTAATTCTTAAATTAAATGGTGTTTGATTCAAAACTCATCAAAGCTCAATGAAGCTCTTCTTTCTCCTTGAGTGGATTCTGGCTTGGGATGTTGCACTACATTTTGTATAAAGTTCCAGTTATATTTTTTCCCTTCCCACTTAAATCTATCTGTCTGATTTGGAGGCTTTATTAGAAATTAATTATGTGACATTTGAAATACTGTTAGTATCCATTTTTTTTCTTAAAGCAATAAAAACTTGTTCAACAATGACTGTAAGTGTCTGTCACCTTGTGGAGAGCGAGCTGCTGGAAAAGATGAACTGTGTGCCCTTAGGAAACACTGGAATGACTTCATTTCTGTGCTTAGAAGAATCTTTATTTTATAGGCATAGTGGTATGGGTAATCAATGCATGCATTGGAGGAACATTTCCTAATAGTCCATTATGTTGTCCACTTTAAAGAAGGACATTTAAAAAAATTATAGGCTTTGACTTCATTTTTAGACTAGTAATAAAACGCCAGCACAGTGTGTGTGCTCTTTCTCTGTTTATTCCACTGCTGTTTGCCTCACCCAGCACCGTTCTTGGGTTTAAAGAAGGAACCTGCTTTGGTCAGCTGCTCCAGCTCATTATTCCATTTATTACGGACTCGTGGATTCTGGAGAATGCAGACACAACGTGTATTTTATGGTTCTGAAGTGATGTGGGCATCTCCTTGGCATCCTGAGCTGACAGCAGGAGCTGCTGCTGGGCACAGGTTGGTTGCAGAAGGATTTTTGTGCCCCTGGACAGAGCTCCCCTCCCTGCCTTGGCAATGAGGGGCTGCATTTGCCAGCAACTGGTTGGCAGCAGCTCCTGGAGTGACTCCTTCCCTCAGTGCTGGTGACTGCTTCATGCAGCAGCCTGGGGTGAAACTGGAATTGTTAATTTAGGTGCCTATTCAAATAATTTTGCTTCTTGCCTTCTCTTTTGATTGCCTCCATTACGGTGAGGGAGCTGCTGGTGCAGGTGTGAATCACAGTCCAAGGCCATGGAATTGTTCCCTCTGTGATGTTTCCTCCTGGCACAGCACCAGGATGAAGCCTTTGGTCAAACCAAGGCTTTGTAGTGAGGTTCAGTGTGAGGAATCCTTCATTTGGTGCAGATGGGGGGATTGGCTCTGGGGAGTCACTGCTTTTCATCCAGCTTGGTAAAAGCCTTGAACCAGGGTGTCTGGGGAGTTCCAGTGCCAGCTGTGTGCCTGCAGGATGGCCACAGCTGCCAGCTCTGGGATGCCACAGGGCTGATTGTCACCCTGCCCCTGACCATACACTGGAAATGGTGAAATTGGGCTAAAGTTGTATTTCCTGAAATAGGAAGGGTATGAAGAATTAAACATGCAAGTGCTGACATCTTTCTGGGCTGATGGACATGAGGGAGAGTCACAGTTACCCACGAGTGATCACCAGGAGAGTGGGTCCTTGTAATCCATGTATTCTTGTCTATCAAGAATACTCCTTTCTTCTCTCTCTTCAATCAAGCCTTGGTCCATATGCCTGCTGAAGGTTCTTTGATTTTGGTGCAAAGACATTTCTGTATTCACAAGGCCTCCTTCTTTATGAACCCAACCTTCCCCCCTATAAATATTTGTGCCAAATTTAGAGAACAAGAGTAAATTTCCTGGGTTTGGTTTGACTTCTGTAATGCTCCCACAGCACAGCTCCCTAAACTATGTTTTTATCTATAATGCCACCTGTGCCAGGAGAGAGCTTGAACTTTTACCTTTTACACAACTTTAATGCATTTATGAATTAATGTACTTTTTTTTTAAATTGTCTTTGTGAATACTTGGAAAGGAGGAAAGGGTAGAAGTACCATGAAGAAAAAAAGGCAACTTTTTGTTGCTAACATCAGAAGTAACATCTTTATCCAGTTTTGGAACTGTCATGTTGTAAAAGAAAACGTGAGGAAAGTACCTGAAAAAGTTCTTAGTGCTTTTGTAGGAGGGGAAAACTGGTTCTGCTGATCAACTCTGAAGAATTGACTACACCAAACTTGTATCATGTGACAAATCCAACCTTCTGAATTTCAGATTGATGAAATTGTAAATCCAGTTTAGATGGGGAGATGTGACCATGCTATGCAATGCCCTTGTCTTTCACAGAGAACAAATTGTACCTTGTCATTACTCTGAGTAATTCATTTGGGGACTCCTGAGGTGTAGAAGAACATACCTTGGGAAGCTGAGAAACACATGTTGAAAAGCTGATCATTTAAAAGGAGGAGAGGCAAGTTTTTCTAGAAATTAAGATAGGAGCATGGAGCTTCAACTCAAGATAAAAATCCCTCGTTTGAAGGATGGGTCTGAGTTCATGGTACCAAATTCAAAGCTCTGTCAAGTTCTGGTGTGGATGTAGGAATTGAGCTCTGCCTGGATTCACTGCAGCAGCTTCAGGGTGTGCCTTCAGCAGTGTGAGCTGCTGTCCTGGAAAGCCTTGGGGTAAATAACAAAGACATTAGGAGGCACTGAATGTGAGAATGGTGTTAATCTTGATGAGTGAAATACACATTTTTTTCTCTCTTATGTTTACCTTGGTTTAAAGTAATTTTTGGCTCAATAACTTCAGGCTCTTTCATTAAATAAATGCATAAAACATGGAATCAAGGGTAAGAATTGGATCTGAAATCTGTCAGTTTGACCTTTCTGTGGACTGCCACACAAGGTTACACTGTGTTGGTGCAGTTTCTCATGTAGATGTTCTGTTTTAGGACATTTGTTTGCTCCTTACAGTTGGTTTATTACAAAAATTGACTTGTGTGTACGGCTTTGTGATCATGATTAAATTTATAAATATTACTTTAAAGAGGAAATGTGTTTGAGAAGGGAGGAGCTGGAATGGTGGGTTTGTCTGGACTGAGAGTCCAATTTAAGGTGCTGATTTTTGACTCTCAGAGCTCTAAGCAGATTGAACCATTCTGCTGTCAAGGATGAGGTTTAGATCTTTTTCTCTCCTCTTTAAAAAAGTGTTTCAATCTATTGAGTTCCTTTTGTCCTCAGACATTATGGGATGGATGTGTTTTAAGAGAGCACCATAGATTTAAAGTGTTTTGAAGAGCAGGACATTTGGAACGTTTTGCAGTCTGCATCTGCCTTTCCTCTCTTTCCTCTTTTGGGTCTGATTACCTAATTAGAGGATAACTTAAGGATTCAATCTATTGACTTGTTAGGCAGGCTGTGATAGATGCTGGAATTAATGCTTTTGTTTTGATTCAGAACACAATCAAATTCTGTGATCCAGGAGAGAGACGTAAGTATTTGCCTTTGGACGTGGGAAGAAAGGAGGTGATAATTCTTTAGAAGTCAGTGTTGGTATTGATACAAGGTGCTGGAGTTACTTCCTCAGGAATATTTGCTAAATCAAAGTAAAGGAGCTTTGGTAGAAAGGTGTGGATAAATCAAAAATTGGTTTGGATTTGATTCCAAGAACGAGAACGAGCTGAAAGAAAATGTTCTCCCTAAAACTGATTCATCCTCCCGTTAACCTCTGCCTGGTGTCAGCAAACCCTCAGCAGACAATGGCACTGGAGCTGGAGCAGGAATAATTGCAGCAAAGAGACAGGAAAAGGCAGCAGAGACAGACCCTTATCAGCGACCTTGCTTTGCCATTTTCCCTGTAGCTGCACTAGAGGCAGGGGATAAGTGTGCAAAGAAAAAGGCTTTGTGTGCATTACCCCACTATTCTGTCATGAGGGAGATTTAATTTAATTCAGCAAATGACTGCCTGTTCTCAACAAGCAATTTCAACCAAGAGCAACATTGGTCAGTTGTGTTTACTCATTGGAAGTTCAATTTCACAGATAAGGAACATTCGTGGAGCATTTCTATCCCAATTTGAGTAATCAATTGCCTAATATTACAACTTCTGTAGAGTGCCTGGAATATGACTTTTGATTGAAGTTAAAAATGCATTAAAATCTTCCAGAGTGCAAAAGAAGGCATTTGTGATCTATGTTGAACTAGAGGAGATATGAAATTAAGATATTTATATATTGCTCTTATTTGCTCTGCTTTCTCCTTCTGTATGCCAATATGAGCCATGAAAAATTTTTATTTCAAGTCTCTGTGATTTAAAGATTAATAAAGTTGTTTACTTTACTTTTTTTTTGTTTAAATATTTGCATTCCTAGTCATTAGCCTGGACTACAACAATGAGGAATAAGCCCCAGAAGCTATGCAAAAATTGAAAATGGAATCAGGCTGGTGCTTCACTGGCTGTCCCTTTCCTGTGGAGTACTCAATGTTCAGACTCATTTGGGATGCATTATTACTAAAGAGTTGCCTACTTTGTTCCATCAAATTAGGCTGCAGGATCTGCTGCACTGCCACCCATGTAATTTCCCCCTCAGGAATGCATTTAATGTGTTCTGGTGTTCCAATGCTTTGCCCACTGTGCACTTCTTAAACAGCCCAAGGAGTTACAGGCAGTCCTGTCTGCACTAGAAAGGATCTCACCCTCTAAATTCAGAATACAGAACTTTTGCTTTTGATGGCTCTCGTGCTCTGATCTCTTCTGGCACCTAAAGGTGCCTTTAAAATGGGCATAACTGCTTCAATACATGAGCCAGTGATCACTGCCAGCAAACTTCTACTGCTTCGTGTAGGAAATGCAGCAGTTAAATGACTTAATCTGGTGTAGTTGACTCTAAGTGCTAGATAATGAAGTAATTCTCACTTAGTTGTACTGATAGTTAATTAATAAAGGTCCATCTAAGCTTCACAAATCAATGAGAAGTGTCTGCAGTCCTTGGTAGGGATAGTTTCATTCCAGTCTGAAAAGCAAAACTTGTTTAAAGTGATTTCCTGAGCACAATAATTCTCACACAACCTCTTCTCCTTTCAGCGGCTGCTCCTATCCCTGCCTGTTTCCAATTTTTTGGATGTCACCCCTACTGCACAGGGACACGGCTTTAGGAAAAGGGAAAGGGCACAACTCTGGTCCCTCATTTCATAAAAAAGATCTTTCTTTACTGAGTTGCTCACTGGACAGACAAGGGGAAAGGTGGAGGTGTGGCTGTCCAAGGTTGTGTGGCAAGGATTGAGCAGGGACACCACGGGATCAGGCACTGCCATGGACTCAGGAGGGTTCTCTGTTCTCCCAAGGTTTTGTGTTTTCCCTTAAAGAGCTGAGCAAGGATCAGCCATTAATGGATGCACTGAGAGGACTCTGTATTTCTCCAGCTCCTGTAATTATTTTGATGATATTGGTTACCCTTAAGTGTAATGAGACGGTGAAAAATAAACAATTTTTCACAAAGTTTCCATTCTTTTTACTGTCCATGAATAGTTTGATAAATTCCTGTTTTAGCTGAGTTGCACAGTACATTCAACATCTTCAGGGAATGTTATTTTCCACAAAATGAAGGCTAATCACAAACAATATAAATGGATTTAGTATGTAAAATTATGAAGTCACCACACTGAGATTCTCTTAGTTCCCTGAGCTGGGCCACAACTAAATGGAAATGAAGCATTCTTATCAATAATGCACTGGGGGAGTAACATCTGTTCTGAGATGCTGAGAGGTTGCTTTTTCATTCACTAAAATATTTATTTCAACTAAAAAACCCTAATCTTTTCACTGTCTCCAGAGGGCAGAATCATTGACTGTTATGTTTAGAAACTGTCTGTGAATTACAGGAGTCCATATAAAATGGAAAGAATGCTGATTGAGCAATTAATCACTTTTTACTTAATTTAAAATAAATAATGACATTCTAGAAAGCTGTTGCAATAGCTCCAAAAAAAAAAAAGAAAAAAAAAAAAAAAAAAAAAAGAAAAAAAGAAAAAAAGAAAAAAAGAAAAAAAGAAAAAAAAGACTGATTCTTGGGAAAGCAGCAGAACAAAATTTCTTTCTCTCACTATAGGCTGGGTTCCAATTCTTGCAGGCACAAAAACAATAGTTTTTGGTGATGTGACAGTATTTAATTCTAATTAGCCAGTGTTGAGTTACACATGTTACATAAAGGTTGCTGTTCTTGGCCACTCATCTATAGATCCTTCTTAGGTTTCCAGGCTGGAATTGAGTGCTAGACCTTGGTTTCTGGTAAAAGTTAATTCTGTCTCCCTAAATTCCCTAAAATTCTGTTTGAGCTACAACATGGAATTTCTTACAAAAACAGCCACTGTTGATTAAAGACCTCAGGTCATGGACAATTCCTGGAGTCACCAGGTAAATTTCTTGCTGCAGATAATTATTCTCAGAATAAAAACAGAAATCCTTGCCTGCAGTTGGAATTTCCCCGAGTGCTCATCCCAGCCTGAGTGGATTGTTTGGCACCAGATGTTATTGACTCCCATGATGGGAATAAACTCATCTCCTCCTCCTGGATAAGCCAGCAGCTGGATCCATGTGCTTTATTTTCCATTTCCATCCTGCAGGTCTGTGCTCCCCATCTGAAATAATTCATCTGTGCCCGCGCTGGCTCTTTGCAAGTTCAACATTTTTGCAGAAAGCTGATTCTGCTGGATGTCCCCTGTTAATATATCAATGGTTTAGGTGCTGCTTGGCCTGGGCTCCACATTCATTTACCAACAGCTGCCAGGGTCACAAAACACTCAGTGTTTGTCCACGTGGAAGTGCATTTTTGTCAGACAAGGCCAGAATTTATGACTGCAATTTGATTAAAATTGTCTGAAAATCACCAATGCCTTGATTTATACATACCCACTTTCCAATTCACTGGGAAAAAAATCACTGAATAATATTCAGGGAAGAACAGATCCTTGTGGGATCTTAATTGCAGAGGTATTTTAATTGGAATGACTCCACTCCTGCTCCTTTTATTTTTTTCCCCTATCTGCTCAGTTTTAATTCATTTTAAAATGTCCTGTATAGCTGAGCACACCAACCAATCTGGAGCTGTATGTTGGCACTCCAGAGTGGTTGCTTAATTGTGATTTAAAAAAAATTCTTTATGTAACTGAGAAAAAAACCAAAACTAAATGAATACCTTGTTATCTGTTGACAGATGAATTTTGCCCCAGTGATAGCTTTCCAAGACTCTTCATTTTCCCAGCTGACAGGTCAGTGTGGATAACTGTGACTCAAACCCTGTGTGGTGAGTTGGCACTCAGTGTCTTCCAACCTGGAAGCTGCTCAGGCTGTTCCCTCGGGGATATTGTGCATTGTTAGCAGGGAAGATTTTAACCAAAGCAAAATGAAGGAAGGAACCCCAGAGAGAGCCCAGCAGTGTGGCTGAAATCAGCTCTGGGCCAGGGTGGGTCTGCAGTGCTGGGTCACTGCAGGGGGATGGTGTGATGGAGCTGGGGAGGGATCAGGAGATCCCCAGCCCCTGCTGGCTGCAGATTATTGATGTCTCAAGCCCAGGTGGAAGGACTCTCCCCTGGAGGTGTCTGGGGTCACCCCTGGGTGCTCTGAGCAGGCACAGGGAGCACCAGCAGGCAGAGGGGTGAGCTCCCTTGGGGCTGCTGGCACAGCTCTGGTACCTCTGGAGAAGATGAGGAACGGGGCTCTCAGAGGTGGGGACAGCCTGGGCTGAGCCTGGGGGTCTCTGGTTTCTCCTGTGGCACAAAAACCTTCCCCCAGTGGTGTTTGGGCAGTGCCAGTGGGGTCTCTGCCAAAAATCCAGAGCCAGGCTGCAGCATGGAAGGTTCTCCCAGCCCGGGGAACTGATATATCTTTGCTTAAATCACCTTATTAAAAAAAACAAAACAAAACAAAACAAAAAACCCCAATCAAACAAAAAACCCCACCAGTAATTCCTGATATTTCATGCCAGTTGCTCAGTTCTCTCATGGCAGTCTTCATTAGAACTCCACATACACAAGTGATAGCTTAGCAAAGTCAGTGCCTGGTGGTGCTGAGAGGACAGAGGCATAGTTTTCTGTTGTTTTGTTTTTGGTTTTTTTCCCTGTTTGTTTACTTTTCTGGGAAAAAAGCATAATTCCACGGAGTAATATCTTTGCTTAAACCTTGTTAAAAAAAAATAAGTCAGTAATTCCTGATATTTCATGCCAGTTGCTCAGTTCTCTCATTGAAGTCTTCATTAGAACTCCACATACACAAAAGATAGCACCCTATTATCTGTTTACTTTCCTAAAGCTTGCTTTTGTAAAATGAACAATTACTTAAATTGCTAAAGTAGATTTTTTTTTAAATACCAGCTGCATAATTGCTATTCTTGTTGCTCTTGAATCTGTTTGCTAAAGGAAAGGGGATCTTTCATGTGCTGTGCCTCAGCCCTTCATCTGGAGGTTCTGAAGAAGCTGTTGGAGATTCCTAAATCAGTACTGAGATCTGAATGCTGCCAACAGAGGGAGGCTGCAGGATGGAACTGGCCACACTGGTATTTTGTGATTGTGCAGATGTGTGCACATCCTTGGTGCTGCTTTAGTCGTGCATCAGTTTCAGTAATTGCCAGAAATAATTTTCTTCTTCTGAGCTCAAAGTCCAAAATGCCCTCACCTGATTAATGTCTAATTCTGGCACGCTGACCTAAGGAATCCTGGAAATGAAAAGTGCCTATAAACAAAAGCTTTTGACTTTCTCAAGCACTGACCCCACTCCTTGGGCTAAAGGGGAGGAGAATGCTGTCTGGGGAAAATGATGACTTTCAAGGTGTCAGATCTGTTCTCTGTCATCTCAAGAGATTGCATGGACTTTGAAAATTCACTGATCTTTTCTTTCTGCGCCTCTTTAGTTTGAATTTTTAAAATTGGCTCCCCTGGGAGCAGGATGGGCACTGGGGGTGTGGGTTTGGCTCCAGCTGGCAGAGACCCCTGATGCCAGGCCTGCAGCAGAGCTGGTAGCACAGTTTATTTACTCAGTGATAACATCAGGAACAATTCCAAAGAAATGGATGTTTGTGTATCCCTAACTGGGAATGTTAAGTCAGGGAGGTGACACCAGCTCTCTCTGCTGCCCCAGTATTGAAACTGGCCCCAGGCAGTGTCCAGACCATTTCCCTCCCAAACCCAGCACTCAAACCCAGAATCACCCACTTTCCACAGAGTGCCTCGGAGCTCAGTGATCCCAAAGGCACCTGGTGTGAAGTGCTTCAAGTGCCAAAGAACTGATCAACAGCTTAAAGCATCAAAACCTGCAAGTTTCATCTGAAATAAATGATATAAAGTCATCTGAACGGCCTTCCTTATGAAGGCAGTTTATTATTTATAGAGACCTTAAAGGGGATTTGGAGGCAGGTTGATGAAATGTCACTGCTTTCACCTCACAAAGTAATTGTATTTTAATGAAGTAAAGCCTCTCAGTTGAAGAGATGATGTTGGCTGGTGGGGGAATACAGACAAAATGTAAGGGAATAAACTGGGGAAAGAATCTGCTTTTCTCAGGGGTGCCAAGAAGAGAGGGAACTAATTCAAGGAATTGTTGTGAAGCTCCCAAGGCGCTTCAGTGTTCTTGATCTCCCTTGAAACCAAAAAAATCAGTCACTGAGGTCACAGCAGCAGAGGATAGGACCTGAGTGTCACTGGAGTTACATGGTTTTATTTAAACCATTAAACTTTGGTCCTTGACAGTGTTCAGAGGATTTGGTCCTCACTGCAGGGTTTAACTCGTGGTGTTGGTCACCTTGGTGGCACTGGGTGCTGCTCTGCAGGAGCAGAAGCCAAAGCCTCAGTGTGGAGTGCCCCAAGATCCATTTTTCTTCAGAAATCACACAGAAGAATGTGCCTGTGCATCTGACTAATGTTTTGTTTTCTCCCTTTGCATGGTGATTTTCTTCCTCTAACTTAGAAAGAAGTTAAAATCTCTTTGCTTGTAGTTGTATTTACATTAGTTCAGTCAGAGATCCCCTGACTCCAAAAGCACTTTCTTAGCACAATTTCCCAAGAATCAGTTGCACCACATAAAACAAGTAGTTCAAATTCTCATATTCTGGGTTTAGCCATTTTTAAGCAGCAACAATAGAAGTTGAACATACACATCTCCATTAAGTTGAAATAAAACTTATTTTGAAAAAGATCATGGATTTGTGTGATGAAAGATTCATGTAAATTTAGGAAATGTGTTTAGTATTGCTGATAATAAAAGCCCAATTTCTTCTGAAGGGCTGATAAGCTACAGCTTAAAGGTGACTTTATGTATTCAGTGTAAATTTTTTTCATTCAGTGCCAGAAAGTCCTGCAAAAGCCAGGCAGACTCCCCCACCTTTGAAATTAATTTTTCAGTACGACTGCAGCGGAGCTTGATTTGCAAACACAGCATCTAATTTCCTTTAGATTTGGCTTAAGGAAGCTGATTTATTCCAATATAACGCCTAGTAGACATATTCTGTTTTCACTTAAACTGAGAGGGCAAAACCTCCAGAAGTGACAGTGGGATCCTCCTAAATCTCCCAAGATCTGAGCCAGAATCTGATTTTTGCATATGCTCAAAACTTTGAGCCCCCTGATACTTTCTGCAGAACTGACAGAAACATTTCATTAAACAAATGATGATTATTTTCTTGGTGGTTTTTTTTTTTTTTTTTTTTTTTTTTTTTTTTTTTTTTTTTTTTTTGTTTTGTTTTGTTTTGTTTTGTTTTGTTTATTTTATGGTGCATTTGCATGCAAATGGCACCTTGAAGAGTGACCTGCCCTGGTGCCAGTCCCTCACCTGGAGGCACAGTCTCTGCCTGGGTCTGCAGCTGGTTCTGTGGAACTGATGGGTGCTCTGCTCTCGGGTGGAAAGGGAGCAGCAGGAGCTGATGAATTCTTTAACCAAAGAATTGGTTAAATCTTTTATGCAAAGATCTCTGCAAAATTACACACACCGGGGGAAAATGAAATTGAGAAGCCACACAGACCAAGAGGAATTGTCTTAAAAGTGTTCCCATCCCTGAGCTGTCTCTCATCATGCCAGTGCCAAATTAGGAAGAAATTGTACTGCAGAAGGAACAAAGTTTATTGGAGCCTACAAGGAAACGCCCAGAGCTATTCTCAGATTATTTTAACTTGATTAAGATACCTGTGGTTGCAGCAGGATTTCTGTCTTCTGGGGGAGGAAATCATCACTTCAAAGTCTGATTTAGGGGTTCCTGAGGTAGGAATCAGGATAAGAATGGTGGCTTGAGCCAGGCACCAAACCCATCTCTCAAACAGAGCAATACAGAACTGTATTAACATTGTTTAAAATCCTGAAAACATGTTCAGTGAGAAAGCAAAGCAGATCTGGATTGAGGCAACTGCATCTTCTGGGAAAGTGACATTTTGTGTGCAGGTGTCTGTGCCAGCCCCTCAGTCCCACCCTGCCCTGTCCTGGGTGGCTCTGATGAAGTGAGCCCTTGAACCCTGTGAGGCTGAGAACCACGAGCTAAACTGCTTTTGCACTTCCCCGAAGGTTTCCCTCCCTTATCACAACTCATTTTCTCAGTAACAAGTTCTGAGTGTGTGTCCTCCCAGCTGGCAGGAGGTCAGATGTGGTTTTAGTTCTGTGGGTGTTCTAAGGATGTCTTGGGGGGAGTTACCAAGGGCAGCCCTTGGTGTTGTATTTGTTACCAAATACAGGCACAGGATTTTAGTCTGTGTGGAAAATGGTGGTAAAGAGAGAATATCTCACTGAGATAAAAGTGTTTGTTTAACTTTCCCCCTCATTCTCAAATTCATTTGGAAGCCAATGAGGATTTTTTTGTTGCTGTTTTGGGTTCATTCAGTTTATGGATTAGGAGCAGGGTTGAGGGAGATGCCTTCACACTTTTTGTGGAGGTGAAAGAGCCAACACAAAGCAAAGCCACGTCCTTTCCTCCCTGTAGCATGAGATACCTTGTAGAACATTGTCAGAAACCCTAAAACACGAGCCCTGGGCAGGGTGTGATGAGATGTTTCCAAGCAGACATTTCCCAACACGTGCAGCAGGGAGGTGGAACGAGGAAATTGCTCCCTGGAGACTGTACCTGGATGGCTGAACTGTTCCTGCCTGGAGGCAGTGTGTGGCTGGGAGCTCCACTGAAGGGCAGCCTGGCAGTGCAAGCTTTGGTGTCTGGGGCAGAGAGCAAGGCTGTGCCCCAGGATTTGGTGATTACCAAATGAGCAGAGAGAATTAAAATTGCCCTTTATGACACAGGCACTTTGGGCAGTCCCACTGCTCTGCCCAGTTTGAATCCTGTGGCACGGAACTGGCCTGAGGGCTGACAGAGGATGTCTGACTGAGCATCTGCATGGAGAGGTCACACCCCAAAATAGCACCGGGGGCTCTGAAACCCAAACAAAGTGCTGAGGCCATGATCACATTGCCTTCAGTGAGGGCACAAATCAATGCCTCACCCTCACTGTCCTTTCTGAAGCTGTTTTTAGAATCCTGGTGTTTAGGAATCCCCCGTGCCTGCTCTGGTTTCCTCCTTTGCTCTCCCTGTCCTTTGGTCCCTCTCCAGGGTGGGGTTGGTGCTCAGGAGCCAGCAGAGCTCTCCAGGCTCCTGAGACTCTGGGAGCTGCAAGAAAAAGCTGCTAATTAGAGAATGGGCTCAATTTCTACCTCCATGGCCCGTTCATCTGCAAGATATGAACATTTTAATTTCCTTGAGTGATTAAGGAGCTAAATTTCGAGTCTGCTTTTATTATTTTGTGGCAGTGTCAGTTTGCTTTCTTCTGCTTTGCTTTATTATTATAAACACTAAATAGCAATTTTACCTTCCCACTGTAAATGCTGGAAGGCTGCAGTGGGAAAAGAAAGCAGTCAGCAATACCTGCTTTGAAGAATAAAGGAATTAAATAATCCTGAAGCTGATTCTTATCACTTGTCATGTTCTTTGGGCTACACCTCTTATGTGTGTTGGGGGGGAAATAAATTAGTTTCTGTAAGAATGAGGACAGCTGTGTCTGTGGGGACTCAACTGCCAAATGTCACCTTAAGCATTATAAAATTTGCCAAAAGATTAACATTAAGAAATATAAGATATTGTACAATTAGCATGAGAAAAGTGTGTGTGTGTGTGTATGGAAACTCTCTAAATCTTCTAAGAAATATGTAGGATTTATCATAAAGCTACTCTTGGATTACTAACTCCAAGTATTAAATTGCAAGTAAACCTCTTTTTTTTTTCATATCATGAGTCTGCCTTCAATCAAATTATAAAGTAGCAATTTTAGATGTAGTTTTTCTGTTAACTTCTACATTTTAAGCTTTTTGGGTGATATTTTAGTGACAGATTTATCTGTAAGACTGCAAACAGGAATGTAAGCTGCTACACAAGCATGCAAATGAAAAGCTGAATTTTTAGTAAAGCTGAGTTTCTGAAATAATTCCATCACTTCAGCTCTATAGAATTCAAGAATAAACCAAAATGTTAATGAGAGACTTGATTCAAAAACGGGAAACTTAGAAGCATTGATACTTGCTTGAAAGAAAATTCTTTTAAATCAAGGGAACTTTTAAATGGATTGCCAGAACAGGTTTTACTGTGAAAAATGGTTTTGTTTATCCTTTTTATCAATAACCTTTTGAGTTCTGCCTTGCCAGGCAGGTGAGCTGGCAGCACTGGTGGCATCACCTCCTACTTCAGCAAGAGCTGGATGTGCAGCTGCTGGCACTGAGAGGGGATCATTTACTTTCTTTCAGTAGACTTACAAAATAATTTTAGGAACTTTAAGAACATTTGAAGCAGGATGAATTCGAGCATTTCATAGGGATTTGACTTGATTTCTTTTTTTGAGCAGGGTTGGAGGACAAGTGCTAAAATATTGCTGTCGCTATTTGGAATGTTCTTTGAAGAGAAATTTTAATTTTTACTGAGATTAAGACTGAATGTCCATTTTGCACAAGTTCTTCATTCTCCTCTTCCATTGTTCTTTATAAAAGATTTAGATGGTTTGGGAAGCTCAAGTAAACACTTGGAGCTATTACAGCAAGACAATCTTGACATAACTTATTCAACATCAATTTCTGGTGTGTGTCTGCACCTCAGACAGCACCTGACCTGTGTGATGGCATTGATGGCTCACTGTCCACAGGCCTCAGCTTCCAAAAAAAGGCTCCATCCATCTGTGAAGTGGTGATCCTGATACAATTAGCATTTTTAAAAATAATTCACAGTAAAAGCACTTTTTGAGGGACAGAACAGAACTCCCAAACTCTTTACATTGTCTTTGAGGCTTCTGCTATGTAAGTACAACTCTTCCAATTATCAAAGGAAAAAAACCAGTGTGCCACACAACCCAACCCAACCCCTGTGAAAAGCGACTTTTGGAATAAAATGCATGTGGAAGCAATTAATAAAAAACGGTGATAAAAGAGATGAAACCACAGCAGCCCCTGGCTCCTCAGGTGCTGGGTGTCCATCCCTGCAGGCAGCTTGGTCCAGAGCTGTGCTGGGGACAGCTCTGTGTGCTGGGGCTCCCTCCTGCTCTCCCCAGGGCACCAGGGACCATTTGCTGCTCACTGGCAGAAATGTCTGACCCCTGATCATTAATGTTATTTTTAAACTGATCACAAGTTCTGTGGTCACCCCTGTTTTGCCCAACTTGTGCACTGCCTACCCCTGTCTAGTTCCAGAGTCAGAAAGGCATTTCTAAGCTGTTTGCTCTTGCTTTGGTTCTTCCACACAGCTGTACAGCCTGATTTAGTTCTCTCTGGGCCTGATTTTCTGAAGCCTGAGAACTGCTGGCTTTCCCAAGGGAAGTTTTCAGCACTTTCTCCTTTCTCAGGCAGCTTTGTGTAAATAACTTTTCTTCCCATAACATTTCTGGGTAAACAATATTCCCTTCCCATAACAACCTCTCTCCCAGGTGGTGTTACTGAACCAATGGAGAGGTGTCCATCCTATGCACCAATAATGTGTCTTTTTAGCACAGCATGTTATAAAAAGGCTGAAAGGAATTGTAATAAAGCCTTCTGATATCTTCTACCTGCTGGAGTCAAGGATCTTTATTTTGTGTCTAATTGCGACAGTTCTCCATCGCTAACGAGGGCAGGTTGGTGAGGGCACAGAGAGAAGGGCACACAACTCCTCTCACAGCCTCGGCTTTGGCCTCGTGCTTTTCAGCACTCTGCAAGTTCCACTTCAATCAGTGGTGCTTAAAACTCACTTTACAATAAGGTTGGATGTGATCTCACCCTCAAAGTCAGGTGCCCTTTTCGTTGCTCTGATGCAGACGAGAGTGAATCTTGGGCATGTGGCAGCAGAATCAGATTTTTCCCTCTGGGTCATGGGCAGGGTGGAGAAAGTCCTGTCACAGTCTGGAACTGTGGCAGGGTGATTCTAATGAATCATGGATCATGCTCGGTGTGTGAGGGAAATAATGTCAGGAAATTTGTTGGTGGAAAACCTCAGCAGGCTCTGGGTGAGGCGGTTTCCAGGACTCCAGTATTTAAACATGGATGTAAATGCCTCTTGCACTCAAACCGTGGTTAAAACCTGTCCCCTGCCTTGTCTAAGAAGTTGCCTTCTGCAGCTTTTGGTGTTAATTTCTGAGTCCCTTTAGGTCTCTGCCTGCTGGATTAATTTCTTTGTTACATTCAGAGGCAGGATGACCTGTCCCTCCACAGCACTGGCAATGCTGATGAGAAATAGAGAAATAGCTGATGTCTGAGAGCATGACTGCTTCAGGTTCAGTGTCCATCTGCCAGCAGGCTCACATTAATCTCTGGTTCCTCAGTCAGTCAGCAGGAGAGTGTTTGGTTGTGCTGAAACCCAGCTGAGTGACCGAGACGAATCCTGAGCGCCGCGTGCTCACACAGGTTTGGGCTCAGGGGTTGATGTGTTGGAAGATCACAGAAACACCCCCTGCTCTCAATATCTGCTGATCTATGAAGCCACTTTATCACTCAGGTGTCTAACAATATGCAAATGTGTGTATTAACGGCTTCTGTGCCATAAAAATGGCAAGTTTATCACTCTGCACTTTATAGAGCCTGTAGAATCTAGTTAGCAAAGCGTGCTCTGTTGGAAAACAAGATTACAAATCAATTACTCCTTGCTTGACACAGCTCAGATCTCTTTCCTGAGATCCTTGTTCAGCTGACACTGGGAAAATGAACATGCCTGGGAGTGTGACCTATTATTCAGAGAGAACTGCAGGCTAATAGCAGTTTTGATCATTGAGAAATCTATTATTTTTTGACCTGCAAGACAGCCTAAATGGCCCACTTTTATAAAGGAAATTTATAGGTTTATGAGATCTAACATTCAAGCCCTTCTTAGCTGGGAAGTGGAGGCCAGTCCTAGATGCAGAAACACAGGAATTTTCATCAAACCCCTCTCCTTTGCTGCAGTTTATTCCCTAGGGGGGCAAAATGCAGAAGAGCTGATTTCAGGAAAGCAACAGCACCATTTCCAGCAGAAGTAATTCATCAAAATACTGCTTTGAAGAATGGCAAGGATTCAGTGGAACTGAACCCTCCTTGTGTATAAACACAGATCAAATCTCATTTGGGTGGTGAGGTTCAAAGATTCTCAGAGCAGACTTCAGGCTCACAGATTTTCTGTCTTCCTTGAATATTGAGCTCTCAGAGGAGGGGCTGGCCACACAATCAGGCTCTGGCTACCACTGGAGTTGCCATATGGTGAGTGAGCTTTGCTCTTAGAACTTTTGTTTTTCAGTGTGTGTACTTTTCTTGCAGACTAATAATGCTCGGGGATTTACTGTTTATTTTTATTCCTCAGGTTTAATATTGCAGCAGAAATCTATAGCTGACATTCACCATGTTATTAAGCAAACATTTCATATGAGCCGTGCTTTATTTTTTCTTTGAGTGACATGTCCATACTTTCTTTTAAAACTCAGTGCAAATAAAATCTCTGGATTTAATATTATTTTTTTCCTTTTTTCCTCCTCTCTTTTTAATTTTTATTTCTCTGCTGTTGAATAGGGAAGTCACTTCAGGTCCTTGCTATTTAGCATTCATTTGGGGGTGGTGTCTGCAAAATCCTTTTTTTTTTAGAAATTAAATATGGCTCTCATATTATAACAGACACTTTGAATCTAACACAAAATCAGAAGAAGTCAGTAATTAGATTCTTGTTGCATTTATACACCCACTGTTGCTTGTTTGAGTAAAATTTAAAGCAGGTTTTTTTTCTTCTCAGTGTTGGGCTTTGCACTGGACAATACAAGCGTTTTTTTGTATTGTGTTGCTTTTCTTTGCAGTGATGTGAGGACTGGTATGAACACACCTTCTGTGGTTCAAGAATTCTTGTCTTGTATAAAACTGGGAGCATTCAGTATTTCTGAGTATCACAGGCCCTCAGCCTGAATTAAAGGTATTTTTAGGTCATAGGAGTACAGACATCTAGGCAGAAATAAGCGCAGGTATTCCACTAAGTTTAAACATTTCACTTAGTGCTGCAAAAGCCTGACTCCTACATCTCTGGTACATAAGAGCTGGAAAATGTTAAAATATGTATGGAAATATATTTTCATCATAATAAATCTTGCTTTGACTCATTGGTATGCAACCACCACATAATTAAATGTAATTGAAGTACCCTGCCAGAGGAGGTGTGATCCAAAACTAATTGCTCCTCGTGCTCTGCTCTGCAGTGTGGTCTGGGAGCCGAAGTGAATTGTGTATTTGACCTGCACAAAATGAACAGCAGCTGCCATTTTATCACACTGCACCTGCATTTTAAATGCTGCTAATTAGTCAATATTAAACTAATAATGAAGCAGCAATAGACACTGCTGAATGTATTCCAGTGAATGTGCATCATACTCATGTACCACAGAGACAAACGATTTTCTACCCTGGTTTGTAACTAAGAGCATTCAAGGATTCCACGTGTTCTTTCAGTGATATGAAACATCTCTGAATTTAGTTTTTCTGTGGAAATACTGCTGGACCTCACCAAATAATCTTCTATAATTAGTGAGGTGCTCTAGCTATATCCTTTGTGTAGTTCTTTGTATAGCTCTAGCTATATCTTTGTGCAGTCTACGTTTGTCTTAGACTAAGTTTGTTAATTCATTAAATTGGACATTGTTGTGCTGCCTTTGAGCTGATATAAATAGGAAACTCCTGCAACAGTGAGTTCTAGAGTGGACAACATTAGACATGTATTTAAAATGTAGTATTTTCTCAGTTGTGGTTTGCTACAAGCTATGACCATCACTGAATTTGTTGGAGACTGAATTAAGGGTGTTTTTATGTTGTGAGACTACAGATATTTAAACAGAAATAAATCTATATCTATATATTGATCTAGGAATAGAGAAAACTCCCTCTATGGCTATGTTTTCACTGGTAAATAGCAAGGCTCAGATAATGGATCTTGAGAGCAAAACTAATTATTGCTAATGACCCTCTGGTAGCACTGGCTTCCTTCAGAAACACTGGAGCACTTGTTGATTCAGCTCACATCAGTCAGCGTTTCATTGGGATGAAAATAGCCTCTCATTCCACTGGTAATGTGCTTTGCAGGGGACTCCCTGCAAATTGTTGTAGAAGGAATCCAAAGATAGGGTGGTTTGAGAGGGATTTAATTAGCAGGAGTCACAAATGGTTCGTTGCCTGCTGGAAATGAGCAGTGTAATTGCAAATCTAATCTGTCCATGCCTGGAACTTCAGCAGCCCTGATGTCTGCCATGGAAATTGCATCAAGGCCCTTTCCAAGGTAGGCAGTGGTATCAATTTGCTTGATTGATATCTTCCTCTTGGCCACATATCTGTCACTGAGCAAATACTTATGGCACGGGTGAATTGGTTGAAATAATGATGGCTGTGTTGTGTTGCTCTGGGAAGTCAGGTGATTCTAATGATGACTCTGAAATATTTGGAAAGGAAAAAAACCAATCCAGTGCTGCCCTCAGAGCTTCCTCCTAGCTTATAAATACTGGAACTTTGTGCTGTGTTGTAGCTGTAATGCAAATAACTCCAGAATTAATACATCCAGAAGAAATAACATTTGCAGTGAAAAATACATATGACAGAGTGGCTTTTGACTACAGTATGCTAAAAAGGGTGTCAATTTTACTTGGCTTTATCATAATGCACAAATTGCCTTTTAAAGAAAACTACTATTTCTTGTGTCTGAAAAATGTGCTTTAAAGTTTGTTTTGCTATTTAAAGCATTTTTTCCTATACTGCTACCTTTTTCTGCTGTGATTTAACTGGATTTTGCTGCTTCTCATTCTTAAAATATATGGGCAGTGTGTGGACAAGGTCTGTCAGTGTAAGTCTTGAGATCTTAAGACAGTTTTGGTGTGGTGATCAAAAGAGGTAGCATATGCTTCCAAGTCACTTTGGATTAAATATGCTGATTTCTGAATGTCACCTTTGACACTAAAGTTGGATAGAAATGAGCTTCTATTCTGGGGGAAAAAAAATTAAAAATTTCCCTGCAATCTTCTTGACTTATAAACTGAGGGGGTATCAGTTGTGTAGCCATGAGGCTGCTGAGTGATGTAACTTGCATCTTCCCTTATTCACAATTCTCTGAAGAATCCTTCACTATTCCAATGAAAAACTCCAGCACGTGAAAGCACCCAGTGTTCCCTTCCATCCCAGCTTCCCCAAGCCCTGTGACTTAAGGCTGCCGAGTCCTTAGAGATTTACCCTGCCTAGAATATGGTCATTAATAAATACTAAGTTTCCAGATTTGTTTTTTAAGTGTAGTGGAGTCTCTACTCCAGTATTCATTCTAAACTAAAGCCAGGCAGAGACAGGTGACCTTCAGAGTAATCAGTAAGTGGCATCTGAAGAGCAGGAGGTGCAGGTTTGGGCTGTGTTTATTTAATTCCTGTCAGCTATGTGCACATATCTGCATACCAAGCAGTGCCACACATCAGCTGTGGCAAGCCAAGGTTCGTTTCTGCAGGAGATGTCACATGTTATGTAAATAACTAAACTTGGGTAAGACTGGAAAAATATCTGAATATGATTCTCTTGTCCCTATTCTGGACAAGAAAGAGGCTCTGGAGTCACCTGGTTATTCTTGAATTTCTATTCTCAGCCCAAGACATTGCTCTTAAGCAGGATTTCTTGAGCAGTGTAATTAGCAGAAACTTGACCATTGTGATAACAGATTGAGTTTATCACTGCCCAGTTATCCCCGTGAGGAGAGGGGCAGTGTTTCCTGTGGCATTCTGGTTTGATCAGGCTATATTCAGTGCTCACTGAGGGCTCAGGGAGCAGCACACCTGCACACCCTCCTGCAGGTCCAAACTCTGCCCCAAGGCTGGGCTTGCTACCACGGGAGATAACATTATTTCCATTTTCCTTGGCTGGCATGCTGCTCCTCATTATTCCCTGCTGCTCGTGGCACTTGGAGTTGGTGTTTGGTCTGCATGGCACTGGCACAGCTCAGGTGGGATGGGATGAAGGGGTAGGTGTGGACCCCTGTGATTTACCTTGTCACACACAGCCTGTGCTGAACCCTTGCTCTGAAAAAGCCAAAGAAACTCATGGCTCAGGACAAAAGGGAAGATAAAAGCAGAATGAAATAGTGACTAAACGTCATGGGGAGCAGTGCAGGGTCAGGCTGTGCCCTTTTGCTGACAGGGCAGGATTGTGGGTGCAGGCTGGGGTGATCAGGCAGCCCTGGGGGTGTGTGAGCCATGGCAATGCTGAACTGCCCGCTCTGAGCCGAGAGCACACAGGGCACAGCAGTGCCCTGCACACCCTGCTCACACCTGGAGCATTGCAAATGCATTGCTGCTTTTAATGCAGCTGTGGGGAGCTGCAGCCTCTGCTCCTCAGCTCCTCTGCGCTTTGACAGAGCAGCATTGATTCAATTTCATTTCTTTCTATAGATCTGCACTTGCTGTGCCCCCAAAGCTCACTCACCCGTGGTATCTTCTGAGGGGAGCCCTCCTGCTTCCCACAGACACTTCACATGGCTGCCACACTCAAGGAGTTTTTTATTAAAGAGGGGATATTAAAGTGCCTCATTCCCAAATCTGGAGCTGGCAGTGCATGTGGAAAGATTGTGAACATTTGATAGTCACTCCCTGGCCTCTCTGCTTTTATTCTGTAACCTGGGGCTTTCACTGTTACACATTTTGGAAGGAAAAGCAATTTGGAGTCAGCACAGAATTTGGATGATATTATGGGCAATTCCTCTGAAATCCTGCAGTGGAGAGGCACTGCAGGGAGATGAACCAAAACTGAGTACAGAGGGCAAGTGCAGAAGGTTTTTGTGGCCACCAGAGCCCAGAGAATAGCTCGTGGGCAGGGCCAGGGCAGCAGAGCAGGGATGTGGTTTGGGCTTTGCCCTTCTCCAGGGAGGGGCTGATTTCCCTGAGATAAACTTCTCTAAATTCTGTAACAGCTCTGTGGAGACAGTCCCTGTTCTGTGCTTCCCATGGACTTACTGTGCTGTCACAGTGGAGGATTTTCACTGGGGATTGCTCAAAAAGCTCTCAAAAGCTTTTATTTATTTTTTATTTTATTTTATTTTAATTATTTATTTATTTTAATTTTAGAACATGTTGATGCTGATAAAATAAGGTGGACTACTTCTGCCTTTGTGATAAATTCCTACCACCACCTTTTTTTTGGTGCTGTTTGCTATTCAAAGCAGTAAAATCAAGCCTCTTCATTACTATAAAACTTGATTACATAGTGTTTGTAGCAGAAATATTTTATGGGTCAGCAGGAAAAATAACCAATTATTGCAGACTCCTTGCCACAGAGCATGGCTGAGTTGCTGTGTTTCATCAGGTACAGTGTGATCCAAGCTGCTGTGAGCCATTCAATCATCTCCATAAATTAGACTCTCTGCAAAAGGAATTTTCAAACCCAGCATGTAGATTTTATATTTGGTTAGAGGAGATAAAATAGTTGGGGTTTAAGCCAACACTTAATAATAATATGGTTTATGTTTCACTTATAAATACATAAAATCTAAATTATTAAGAAACCTAAGCTGTATTTTCAAAAGTGATCTTGATATGTGAGGTTTAAAATCTCAGTGGAAAGGAGGTGATTTTGTATTTCTGAGTCAATTTGCTCTGGATCTTCAAATATATTTGGGAGCCTTATTGCTGTTGTCAGTAAGACAAGGTTTTAATACCTAATTAGGTAACAATCTTTGTATGATGTTCTTACCTGCAGAAAATGTAAATTAAAATCTACATTAAAAGGAAAAAAACCTTATAATCCTTATGGTGTAAAGACTGACTTCTCATACATAAGTTATGATTTAAGGCAGTGCCAGAGCCTTTGCAGTGTTTTATTGGATTCCAGAGCTCAATAAAAATTGCTTTTTTTTCTACAGCTCTGGTGGAAGGGAGTTTAAACACTGAGGCTTCAATAGATGTTACATAATTTTGTCCCTTTTTAGACTTGCTCAGCACTGCATCAAGTGGTGGACTGGAGACAAGGGGGTAGGGATTCCTTCTGCAGGTGCCTTAGAAAAGGGTGAGAATTCACTTCCCCCACTAGGAGGAAAGCCATTCCAATAGTAACAAATGACCTGATGTTAAAAATTTCTTTAATTCTGCTAGTGCAGGTAAATATTTTAGTTCTATGAGCTTTTTTTTTCTTCTTTTTTTTTTGCTGTGAAATAATTGTATGGAAAGACTAAATAATTCAGCTGGATCTGGATATAACAAAACAGGAAATCTAAAGTCTATCAACTCTTGGGACAATGTTTTGCCAAGAAGTCTTTCCTAGGACCTGTATTTAGGGACACATTAAGCTCACTAAAATGTGAAGTGTGATTTAAGATCTGGAAGCTTCAAACAGACCTGGGTCCCTGGGTGAGGGATGCTTTGTTGAATCCAAAAGCTGATCCTCTATCCCAGGATGTATCGATTTTCCTTTAAGGAGCTGGCATGCATCCCTGGGAAGAGGCCTTTGCTCATAAACCTTGATCAAAGGCATTCTCTGTGGTACATGCAGGTAAAAATTCTACAGAGGCTTTTCTATCTAAATCACCAGACTGATTTATAATTTGTCTACACACCAGTGGAATGATTAACCAAAAAAAGAGTAGTAAATAGTGTTGTTTTTTTTTTTTTCTTTCTTTCAGTGAGTGGGATTTGAACAAGAAAATCTAATAAAGCAGAGAAAACCTGCAGCTGAGGGCTGAGTTATGCACTGCAAACACTCTAAATTGAATTCAGGCTAAATACTTATGTAACACAAAGTCTAAAAGCTTTGTCATCATCAGTAGGCCACAGCATTAAATGAAAACTTCGTTTCTGAGGCTCTGGAGCAGCAATGAGGTTGCACTTCCACAATTCAGCCACTTCTGAGAGTGTTGCTTGTAAGGTTTCCCATATCCCCCCTAGGAAGGACCCTCAGCTGTAGGAGAGCATTTATTGACACTTAGGCAGGAAGGTTTGTGCACCTTTAGCATCCCTAAATCTCTCTTGCATATTCCTCCTCTTGCAGAGATCAGGGCTAATGATCCTTGTGGAACTGGAAAGAAAAAAAATTCTTTTTCTTCTGTGCACTAGGTAACTTATTTTGATCAAAGAGTAAAACCTTTCCAAGGAATTGTTTACAGTTTCTTTCAGGATACAGGTCTCCAGCTCCTTTTTATACATCCCAGTCTTCTTTATCAAGTCCAGAACGTTGCATTTATTTCTTAGGTTTAAGTGCAAACTGTGGAAAGACAATGTAGAATACAATTTTAGAGATTCTGGAAAGGAAATGCAGAATATTTTGCCCAGTGCTACACAGATCCAACACAGCTGGGTCTGAAAGAAACACAGCCACGAGGAGTTCTTGGACTCAAGACTGCTGAAGATGAGCAGTGAGTAAAGGAAAAGGGAAACCCCACCTGCATTAACAAGGTCTGTGAGTAAAACAAAGCTGCTGGAAAATGAGAAGTCAATCAACCTATTTGTGATGATCATCGATTGATGTGAGTGGTGTTTTATGGGAGGTGGTGCCTCGGAGTGGGAAGCTCTTTAAAGGATTTCTGTCAGTGCTGCTTGCAGGTTTTTCCCTGGTGATTTTTAAAGCTGAGTCTTCTTAGCCACTTAATTTTTGGGAAAATGCTATCTTAGGTAAATTTCTGGAAAAAAAAAAGTTTTGTTTGGATCACAGGCTGGGTATTTGTGATTTGTTAGATGTTGAAGTTACAAGAATATGTAAAACCAAGAAAAAAGATAATATTTAAGTTTCTTGACCCTGCAGATTAGGGAAGTCAAAGAAAGCTATTCTTATTTCTTCTGAATCTGTTGCTGTTCATGAGACACAGCATTGCCAGCAGATGCAGCACATCATCTTTAATGTGGTTCCAGGGTATTTTTAATGCAGATACCACAAGTAAGCCCTTTTTGATTTTCAGCATAAGAAAAGCTAAGCAGACACTGATAAATGGTGCCCTAGCAGTACCTGGTTACTGAGGAGACAATGGCAAACTCCTCAAGGATAACTGTGCTATATGAGAGGGCAGGAGAAATCTCAGCCTGTCACAGCTGATGGTGAAGTTTTATTTTTATTCTGCCCATCAGCATTTGTGTTTTGATACTGAGGATTTTGTCTATCTTACCTCCTAGGCTGCCATCTCTGTTTTTCCAGCCTTGAAGAAGAACATAAAACATGCTGCCTTTATGGTTGGCCAAAATTGCCATATTAACAAGGAAGTGTGAATGAAATTGCCAGTACAAATGACATGTATCGCTGTCATTTAGGTTTTGAAGTTGTTACACTCCTGAATGAGGAGTAGCAGATGCTCCTGTTACCTTGAAGTGTCTTTTTCTAAGCCCCAGTTAAATCTGGCATCATCTGTTTCCCAGCCCCACAGTCTTAATTTGATACCAGGCGCATTTTTATCCCATCTGAGTGAATGTGAAAATATGAAGAGGAAAAGAGTGCCTTAGGGGTGATTTTCTATTTCTGGAAGTAATCTCCATTGATATATTGTGTGAGCCTTCAGAGTAAAGACAATTGAAGATGGGGAGAGAGTGATTCTTCTTTTTTCCCCTACTTTCCTAATATTTTTTACAACAGGCAGGACAAAATGAGCAACCTATAGAGAGATCCTGTCTCGAGGAAGGGAAGTGTTTTGTATATAGGCTTTATTCAAAGGTGATCAGACTGGATTCTTTTGGTGTTTGTTTTTTTCTCTTTTTTCCTCCCTTTTCTCAGTATTATCATAATGAGGTGCCATGAGGAGTAAGTTCACCCACCCCCTTGTGAACTGGTTTGTTATCTGGTGTTGCTCCATCTACAGCCAGCGGGGCTCTTGAGCTGATTTTGTCAGGAGACTCCAGGAGAAGTTAAAATAGAAGTGCAGTGAAGCTGCAGGGCACAACTGCTGAGTTTGTGGCTGTCCTGAGGAGTATCTGATGCTGCAGTGGGAACTCTCCATTAAAACTCCTGGTCCTGACACTTGCAGCACCATTTCTCCATTCATCTGGAAGCAGCAAGAAATGCAGGAATTTGGGTCTGTGGGCTGGTGTCCTTTTGGGTTGTTAGTAACTCTTCAGCATTTTATTAGTGACAAAATTAGTCATCAGTAGAGTGGTGACCTGCAAGAGCCAGAAACACAGAGAAACCAGACAATCATGGATTTTAGAGAACTTTCCTTACAATCTTGGCCATGCAATGTAATAAGCAAATAAAAGGCATAGCTTAGCTCAGTACAAAAGTGATACATTTTCCATGACAGAACTTCTGAATTCTCTGGAATGCAACTTTGAGAGGCTAATGTCTAATATTTCAGGATTAAGGTCTTGCCTTTAAAGCTGCCTCACAAGGTACTGACTTTTCAGTACAGACAGAGTTCAACTTTAGTCTGAGTTTAAAAGATAATCTCTGTGGTTTGCAGATACAAACCTTGTGTATGAAGATAAGCTGGCTGTGAGAAGGACACCCTCTTGGAGGAGCAGACTATTTTTATAACTTAGGACTTTCATTTGTCTAAGGGAAATGAATGTATCTATTTAGTTGGAAAAATCACTTTAATCTCACCTCAGTCACTTTAACACAAGTTTAATGTTTTCCCAAGGTTATGAGTTCTGTGCACTGTACACAGCTGAAAAAAATAAAATAATATTTCAGTCTGTAGCTGCTACCAGTCTCTAAACATAGATTCAAATCGATATTTGCCCTACTGTAAAGCACCCTAAGGGTTGTTAGGTAGAATAGGGTTGTGTTTGCAGCCTACTGGGGGCTCTCTAACTCCACTGCTCAATGATCAGGCCAACAACATCCAGGAATCTGCTGCAGCTATAATTTGAGTATTGTTTCCATTGATTAGTGCAGGTTGGGCAGAGAGCACAGTGATGCAGATATTACAGCTGGAAAATGAGGTTTGAGCCATGCTGTCAATAGCAGGTGGGCTGTGCTCCTGTGTCAGGAGGATGCCATTGGATCATAATGATACAGCCATTGATCATTGGAATTGGGCTCCTTCAGAGAAAAATGTAGCAAGCTGGATAAGCAGGCTGAGATTTACTGCCTGAGAACATCCTAATTTTGAAAGCTCTCATTTAGAGGTTATTTGGGATCCAGCATGAAGCTGGAAAGACAGAAATCAGTGGATGCAGGTCCCTGGACTGGGAGCAGTGTCCCCTCCAGAGCAGGTTCAGTCACTTACCCAAACACAGCTCATCGACCAGATTGTTTGCAGAAGGAAATAGCTCACCAAAGCTGACATCTGCCTGCAGTGCTCTGAAGATCATGGCATTAGCAGTTTTCCATGCTGCCTTTTGTTGTTTAAAGCAAAATCCTAATCCCAACACAGGTGTCCTCTTTGTGCTTAAATATCTCCACCTGAAAGAATACACAGAGCACCTACACTGTTAGAAGCATTCAAACTTTTCTAACTGCTGCCTTGAGCTATTTTGAAAACACGCTTAGATCTTGCTGTTGTCAAAGTCCTGTTGTGTTTTCTAAATAAGGATTCATGAAAATAGGAACAAAGTAAAGAAAGGCATTCTAATACAGTAAGGTGGATCCTGGTAATTATAGGCCAGTGAGCCTGACCTCAGTACCCAGTGAGGAAATGGAGCAGTTTATACTGAGTGTCATCATGCAGCACCCACAGCATGGCCAGGCTGTCACACCCAGCCAGCGTGGGTTTAGGAGGGGTAAAGGGAGCTGGTCGTGTTTGACCAACCTGCTCTCCTTTGATGACCAGGTGACCTGGTGGATGCAGGAAAGGCTGTGGATGTGTACCTGGACTTCAGCAAGGCCTGTGACCCTGTGTCCCTCAGCACCCTCCTGAAAAGCTGGCAGCCCACGGCTTGGACAGGAGCACTCTTTGCTGGGGTAGGAACTGGCTGCATGGCTGGGCACAGAGAGTGGTGGTGATGGTGCTGCATGCAGCTGGTGGCCAGGGAGCAGTGGTGTTCCTCAGGGGTCTGTGCTGGGGCCAGCTCTGTTCAATATTTTATTGATGGTGTGGATGAGGGGATTGAGTCTTTCATTGGTGGATTTGCAGATGACACTAAGCTGGGAGTGTGTGTCCATCTCTTGGAAGGGAAGAGGGCTCTACAGAGAGACCTGGAATGGTTGGATGGATGGGCAGGGTCCAATAGGATGAAGTTTAATAAGTCCAAGTGCCAAGCCCTGCATTTTGGCCTGCACAATAACCCCCTATAGCATTATAGGTTGGGGATGGTGTGGCTGGACAGTGCCCAGGCACAAAGGGACCTGGGGGTGCTGGTGACAGCAGCTGGACATGAGCCGGCAGTGTGCCCTGGTGGCCGAGAAGGCCAAGGGCTCCTGGCCTGGATCAGGAATGGTGTGGCCAGCAGGGAGGTCATGGTGACACCAGGGAGGTCATTCTGACCCTGTGCTGGGCACTGGTGAGGCCACACCTTGAGTGCTGTGTCCAGTTCTGGCCCCTCAGTTCAAGAAGGACATTGAGATGCTTGAGCACATCCAGAGGAGGCCCCGAGGCTGGGAACACAAACCCTGTGAGGAAGGGCTGAGGGAGCTGGGGGTGTTCAGCCTGGAGAAAAGGAGACTCAGGGGTGACCTCATCACTCTCTACAACTCCCTGAAAGGTGCCTGTGCTCAGGTGGGGTTGGGCTCTGTCTCCAGGCAGCACTGACAGAATGAGAGGACACAGCCTTAAGCTGTGCCAAGAGAAATATAGATTGGATACCAGGAAAAAGATTTTACAGAAAGAATAATAAAGCACTGGAATGATCTGCCTGGGGAGGTGGTGGAGTCACCATCCCTGGATGTATTTAACAAAGCCTGGATGTGGCACTGGTGCCATGGTTTAGTTGAGGTGTTGGGGCTGGGTTGGACTTGATGATCCTGGAGGTCTCTCCCAGCCTGGTGATTCTGTGATTGTGTGAATTCTGTGATTGTGTGAGCTGACTGTGATGGTCCATGACTGTGTTGGTGCATTTGGAGCACCATCTCTGTGATTCAGCTAGGTCACACAGAGCTGCTGATATTTTTGTCTCCAGAGTTCACTTTCTGAGCCTCAGCCTCAAAACACATCAAAGGCAGTGGGATTCACTGGAATGTGCACCCTGGTACAACTGCTAATTTCCCATTAGTAAAGTGTCCCTCAGCAACTGGTGCACTTTAAGAAGGTGGATTCATCCATTCAAAAACTTATGTTGCAAAACATCTTGGAATTCTTTTCTTCCCACGTTCTCTTTTTCTCCTTACTAAATTATTTATGTAATTTATGTAATTACATTTATGTAATTATTGTCTTATATATTTCTCCAGCACCTGCCATTCTAATTTAAAAAAAATCTTAGCAAATTTGGTCCATGTACCTGCTGCAGTACTTTCTTTTGTACATTTACAGTGTAAAGTTTTTCCTTGGTCTTCTGGGGCCAAATTATCAGCCAGTAGATGCTCCAGTGACTGCCCCTGTCTTGTCCTGGTTCTGCTCTTCCACAAAGCAGGGTCACAATCCTAAGGCAATTTTCCCCACAGAACTGGATGCTTTCAGACAGTAATTGCAGCATGGAGGTGACAGGATAACATTAGACAGAGGGGGAGTCCTGGGCTGTCCTGGTACTGTTTGGGTTAGCTCAGTTTGCAGCTTCACCTGAAGTGTCTGAATCAGAGGCTGGGAAGGGAAAATCTTCTGAAGAAGGTTCTTGTGTTGTGAGTTGTGGTGCTCCTTCCTTCTGAGTCAGCTGGGACAAGAACACAGGGAAAGAATCTTTTTTCTGCCTACTGATTCTGCCTCCTCTGGAATCAGCAAATGCAGAGACTATTGAAAATAAAATAAGAAAAGGAGAGTTTGCCCTTTTATGTATATCTAAAATAAGGATTATATTGCTTCTGGGAGTGTAGGGGAGAACACAGAGGATCTGGGGTCTCTCTGTGATGGTTTCCAGGGTAATTCAGTAGTTCCAGTTGTTCCTGTGTAAGGCTCATGTTGTGAATACTGTGGGCTCAAAGATGCAAATGCAAAATTCTTCAAATACCTTGTGCTGCTATCAAGTGCCAAGAGTTTACAAGGACATTTATAGTAAATTTTAACAAGTCAGGTTCTCCTCCAGCTGCTTTCCTTCGTGGGTCTGGTAGTGCTGCATCTTGGTTAGATCCAGAGATCTGTGCTAGATCTGTGGTCCTGTTGAGACCATTGTTTCTTCACATTGTGTGTATCTTCTGGTCCTTTAAAATAATTTCCCTGTTGCATTTCCAGAACCCTCTGGACTCCTAATGCTTTTCCTGTTACATTCTTCATAAATTTCCACTGAGCCTGCAGCATTTATGTAATAGTTTGTGCAGTTAACACCTGAACCCGAGTCCTAAAGCATTTGAGTTCAATACATTTAGGATAGGAATGCCTGCAATTTATTTTAAACTTACATCCCAATTATCAAATCCAGTTTATTTTCTATTTCCCAGTAGTTTTTCAGCTGTGCTTGTGTGGCAAACCTTAGAGGAAAAAATAGAAGATTAATTTTTGAAACATATTCTTCGTGTTCTTTGTCTTTGAAAATCAGAAATCTCCACGGATTCTCTCACTCATTTTACTTATGTCTTTATTTATACTTTAAAAATAACTTCCCATTTTTTAGCTGTAGTGACAACTTCTGGACTGTTATTCTCAGCTGCCCTGAGATTTGAAACAATTTCCAATAGCTGCTATTCTGTTTATAATCTTTTATTTCAATCCAAACCCTCGGCTACTACAACCCAAATATTTGTGTAGGAAGAAAGGTCAGCACACTCAAGATGGATTGTTTTGTTTTGTTTTTCCAAAGTAATAATGCAAAATTGTGTGTTGGCCAGCAGCAAGGGAGGGATAGCAAAATCTTTGCCTGGCTTCTGTGAGTGTTGCTGGTGTCTGGCAGCCTGCATGGGCTCCTGCTGGTGGGGAAATAAGTGAGAGGTGCTGGAAACCTCTGCCTTTGGTGGATAAATGACAGAGGGCAGGGTGGGGAAATAAGTGAGAGGTGCTGGAAACCTCTGCCTTTGCTGGATAAATGACAGAGGGCAGACACAGCATCTGTGCTCCATGCGGGGGAAGAGCATTTGGGGTGTGAGGAGAGTTTTCTGCTCTGTGAGCATGTAGAGAGAGAGGGATTTCTGCTGGAGCTTCAGAGAACACCCCAAAGCCTCTGGGACAGCAGGGGGATCCACAAGCCAGCCCTGCAATTCCAGGGAATTGTTTGGAGGCAGCTGGAGGAGACGGCTGGGCCTTGCAGGTGCCTCCACTCTTGTGCCAGGGGCCATCGGGATTTGGCCTTTGGGTTCCACATTCCCTGCAGGACCTGTGCTGCTCACACGTGGGGATTTGGCCCTGGGGTTCCACATTCCCTGCAGGACCTGTGCTGCTCACACGTGGGGATGTGGCCTGGGGGTTCCACATTCCCTGCAGGTCCTGTGCTGCTCACACGTGGGGATGTGGCCCTGGGGTTCCACATTCCTTGCAGGACCTGTGCTGCTCACACGTGGGGATGTGGCCCTGGGGTTCCACATTCCTTGCAGGACCTGTGCTGCTCACACGTGGGGATGTGGCCCTGGGGTTCCACATTCCCTGCAGGACCTGTGCTGCTCACACGTGGGGATGTGGCCCTGGGGTTCCACATTCCCTGCAGGACCTGTGCTGCTCACACGTGGGGATTTGGCCTTTGAGTTCCACATTCCCTGCAGGACCTGTGCTGCTCACACGTGGGGATGTGGCCTGGGGGTTCCACATTCCCTGCAGGACCTGTGCTGCTCACACGTGGGGATGTGGCCCTGGGGTTCCACATTCCTTGCAGGACCTGTGCTGCTCACACGTGGGGATGTGGCCCTGGGGTTCCACATTCCTTGCAGGACCTGTGCTGCTCACACGTGGGGATGTGGCCCTGGGGTTCCACATTCCCATTTCCTGCAGGAGCTCCTGAGCCTCCCCCACACCTGCAGCTCCCCTGCTGCCCCTCAGGCACAATCCCTCCCTCCAAACACATCTGTCCATCCGTGTGGATGGGGAGCTGAGCTGCTGGGATGGAGGAGTTGCTTGGTTTTTCTCAGCTGCATGCAGGCTATGCCTCTAGTGAAAGATGTAGGGATCAAAGCCCTTCATAGGTAATGAAGATCTATTGGATTAATCAATTGGTGTTCTCAGTTATACAGAGAAAAACCATTAAGTTTTGTCTTAAATGTGTACCTTCCGATTTAGGTCTGCTGGAACACTTGTATTGTTCTTAGCAAATGAACCAGTCATGGAAAATGGCATCCACTCATGTTAGTAATGGCAGTTCATTACATATTTTGTTTTTTACAATGAAATTTCCTTTTTCTTGCCAAAGAAAGTTCAGTGGAAATTTGGCCTTCTCACAGTTAGGAGAAAACATATTAGTGATAAGTAGTTGATCAAAGCAATCTTACAAAATATTCCTTTAGAACCAGCTGTTTCCAGGCCATCTCCTTCCACTCTATGAAATTATCCACAAGAAACATGCCCCAAACAACAAGCTAATCCATCTGTGTCAGAGTTAAAGGCAGGGGGAAAAAAGTGCTCTTAGAGGTTGAAAAGTGCAAAGCAAATGTATGTTAGAAATTAGCATCACTCAATGTACTTAAAAATTTTTGCTGTGTTATCAACATGATTTATCAGATATGCAGCCACTGATTTCTTTTTGATACATGAAAATACTAAACATCATTGAAACATCTTGGTTTAGAGTACAAGACAAAACTTTTCATTGTCAGTCTCTTCAGATGTGTTTTGTTTTAGCATTTAGATTTGTAAAGAATTACATTTACTGGGGTGTATTTTCTAAGGGTGTCTGCAGATTTCTATGGAACTTTTAACACTACTAAGAGTAATTCACACATATTTAATGCAGCAAAACTTTCTCAGTGTTGAAAGACATCTAAACCTGTCTTGTTCAAAATCACATTTCTAACTTTGTTCTTGAGAGAAATATTTTGAGTAAATTTGCAGAATAAGTGAGTGGTTATCGAGGGAATCTCCTCTAGGGAGGAATTACATGGACCAAAACTGAAACTGCTCAGAATCCCCGTGAGGGTTTCTGGCAGACCAAAGCCATGGCAAGGTTTATTTCAGTGACTCAAGGGCTCCATTACAGACAGGCCCCTCCTAGGCACTGTCTTTTAAGCTCAGCTTTGCCCTGTCTCCATTTGCTAACAGTTCCCAGCAAATTTGCTCTAATTACTCCAGGTAATTTGAGTTAATATGTCACCTCCAGGCTGCTAATCAGTCAGCTCTGCATGTGTTCCTCGATGATTACAAGTGTAAGAGCCTGGGTTTGTTGTTCATGAAAATACCTTATTTTCAGCATCTGTGCTTTGTTTCATTGTGGAGGAGAGGCTTCTGTCTCTGGGACTTCATTTATGGCAGCTCTCAAAGGATTTATATTGATTCAGCAAGGATACTGCCTTATTTTAGATCCTCTGAGTCCCTTTTAGGACAGGTATTTTTATTCTGAATAATAGCATTTGATGGAAAATGTCAACTGTAGTTATTCCTACTTAACATAAGTCTGGTTTCTATTTCCCATTTGACAAGTTCTCTGTAATCTCTCTGGCAGAGATCCAGGTAGTATGAGATGGGTATTTGGAGAGTTTTGGGGGAAAAATTAATTTGGGCTCAATGCTGCAATCTCTGCTAACAGAAGTGATCTCATTGAAGCCACTTACTTGTTAATAAGGGCTTTGAGTCCAGCCTTCAGATCATGAACAAAGGAGTATTTTGTTTGTTTGAAAAACCCACCGCAAGGCCGCGTTCAGAACAAAAGGGAAATTATACAGGGAAATGTTCCCTTTTATTAGCCCAGGTTTGTGTTGTTTCAGCTGACACCTGCACAGCACAAATTGCCCAAACTCCACTGACTGGTGTGGAGGTGAGTGCAGTTCAGAGGTGTACAGAAATGTACAGAAATACCACATCAGAGGCTTTTCATTAAAGTGCCTTTCATCATGCACAGCAGTAAGTCAGCACTACCTGCAAACACTGGCAAAAAAAGCAGCAAGATCTACCCAGGAGGGTTTCTAAGGATGCCTGGCCAGTGAAATGAGGCTTTGGTGGGTGCTTTGCTCTAGTGCCTGGCTGAGCTTGTAAATCCCTTCAGTACAAGTCACTGACATGTGGGGGTATTTTGGGAGTCATGAGAATATTCCTGCAGGAAAAGATGTGAACCAGCTGGCTTGGACCAGCCACAGTGGGACCCTCACAACTTGGAATCAGCCCCAGTTCAAATCATTCAGGAGGGTGGCTCTGCCTCTTGGCTCCAGAATAGAAGAGAAGAAACTTTGCTCTCAGTGGTTTTTATGCACTTTGACTCTCCAGAGAACAGAGGAGAAGGGAATGATGGCAGAAAAAGGAACAGAAAAGGAAACCATGGCATGTTAAGGTGGTTATAGCTGAAAACAAAAACCTCTAGAGCGATGTGAACAGTATTTTACAGGGAGAGAAAACTCAGGTGCTTTTGTTTTGGGGGTGGAGGAGGGAAGGATGTCTGGAATGTCAGGTTAGGGTCAGGGCTTTACACTGATCTGACATGAATTCTGCTTTGATTCTTCTAGAGCTTTTTTTCTGTAGGTATTTGCATGCCATTAATTTTCATTGCTTACAAACCTGCTGGAGGCAGGAATCATCCTGGCTGGAGTCACACTGATGTAGATTCACAGTCGTGCTGAATTCACAGCTCAGCAGCAGGCACAGGCTGCAGGGCAGCACTGCTGGGAGGGTATTGCTTGCTTATCATAGAGCCACAGGATGATTGGGGTTGGAAGGGACCTTAAAGATCTTCTTATCCCACCCCTGCCATGGACAGGGACACCTTCCACTATCCCAGGTTCCCCCAAGCCCCATCGAGCCTGGCCTTGGACACTGCCAGGGGTGGGGCAGCCACAGCTGCTCTGGGCACCCTGTGGCAGAGACAGACCCCTGTGGATGGCATCCCCTCCTTCCTGTGTGCCAGCACAGCTGGGTGCCCTTGCCAGGCGTGCTGAGGGTGCAGTGATCCCTGTCCATGTTTCTGGGGAACAGGGCTGGTCCCAATGCTGACCCCAAGGAGCCTCTTAGGTCTCTGCTCTGCACTCAGACATGGAGCCATCAGCTCTGAGTGTGAGCATCAGCCAGTTCCCTCCCCACCCTGGGGACCCTCTGTCAAACCCAGGACCCTCCAGTTTAGACACAAGGACAATATGTGGGACAGTATCAAATGCCTTGCACTAGTCCAGCTAGGTGAATATCAGTCATTCTTCCCTAATTTACCAGCTCTGTAACTCCCTCATAAACAGCCACAAAATGTGCCCTCAGTGAAGCTGTGTTTGCTGTCACCAATCACCTCCTTATGCTCCAGGAGACTTGCTGTGCAAGCTCATCCAGCTGCTAAATGGGGTCGAAAGTTTTGTCCCTTTCCAGAGCAATAATAAAGCGATAATGTGCTCCTGAATCTCAGGAGAGTGTAAAGTCTAATTTGCTTCCGAGCTCAGATCGAAGGTGGAACCTTTGCTGAACTGAAGGAACTGAACAGTTACACTCAGCCATAATAAATCTGGCTTTAGTTCATATTAATAGAATGAAAATTGACTGGTCTTCTGAGGGAGAATGTTGGTCTGGTGTTGAATCACTCTGAGTGTTTATATGAAACCAAGTTTGAACAAACAAACAAAACCCCACAGTGGCTTAGGTTGGTATCAAGGGCCTTTATGGCAGATCGAGCCTCATCAATTTGACATCAAGTTTTTACTGAGAGATTAATGTTTATCCTTTTGCATAAATCCTTACCATATGTCTGGGTATTATGACTGATTCTGACCAAATAAATCCTGTGAGTGATTCAGTATTGCCCAGAACTGGCACCCATTGCTGTGGGATCAGGGCCTCCCTGGGTGCTTACAGTAATTGATGCCTGGTTTAATTTTTGCCTCCTTGGCCTTGTTCAGGTTTTCACTGCTGCTTGTGGTATGATGAAACCTATGTTGAACTGCATATTAGAAAGGTTGGTATTCAAATTAATCAAACACCTTTTGTTCGTATATCTGTGGGAAGAAAGAGAGTGCAGGCAGAAAAACCCCAGGACCTGAGTGTGACATCAAGATGCAGAAAAAAGGAATTTTCCTGAGAGCTGCAAAAGCTGAGAGAAATTGATAGCAAAATCAACATTGAAAAAAAAAGAGGGTTTGGCAGTCCCTTCAGTGTCAGTATTGCTTTAAAATTAGTTTTGCAAATCTATATTTAATTAGACAGTTATTGTACTGTGTGCTAAATAAACACTAATTATTAAACATGGGATTTATTGAAGTGTAATAGGTATTTCTAAAACTCTTAATTTACTTAGCCTGAGTAAACAAATTTTAAATGATCAACATAGCTTCTTGTACAAGAACTACTACTGCAACTAATATATGCCAGCATCCAGGATTATATAATATTTTCCAATAGATATTTTATTCCAAGACATACCTCAGGAATATGGGCTCATCTGTGTGACTCATTTAAAGATCAGGGATATTAATTATTTTTAGAACCTTTTGCCTTATATACTCATCCAGTTGTCATCTAAGTCTTGAATGCAACAAGTGAACCTGAAGGGGATAAACTCAGGATTTCTTTAATGGAGCACCTTGCTTAAACCTTCTGGTTCATAAGGTTTTTGGCAACACCACAGGCTGAAATTTGAAAGCAGTAATAATTTTCCTGTCCTTACCCTCGTCTGCTGTCTTTCCTGGAATGGAGAGACACAATTTACACAATTACACAATCACAGTAACACAATGTGACGTAGTGCAGTACATTTCAAACCTGTTGTATTTTTATTTTAACTGTCCTCAGAATTAAAGGTCAGTCTGGAACTTGATAAAAATGCACTTTTAGCTTTCATGAATTTGGGAAAACTGAATGCTCTTTAAGTGAGCTCTTCAAGCCAATGCCCAATTTGATTTGAAAACTGTAGCTCAGCTAAATATGCCCAAATAGTTTAATTTCTCTCTCGAGTAATTTATGTTGCAAAAGCTTGTTTTGGGTATGAACCTTCAGAAAAATGGACTTACAAGTGTGCATTACTGATGGGAAATGGAAGCTGCTGTTCAAGCTGGGCTGTCTGGCAGAGAAGTTTGTACTCAGGTTTCTCCATACACCTAAATCCTTCATGGAATATCACCTGATCTATTTGGTGTCCACAAAAGATCACAAATACAAGTCTGGGAAAATATGTGGAATATGTTGAGATCTTTCTAGGAGCAGCATCTGGGCATCCATACTTCCTGCCAGAGTATCCAAGACTCTCATCTTGGAGATAAAGGGAAACTCGAGGCTTTTTTTGGAAGAGCTCTCAAACAGTCTCTGACAGTCTTTTATCTTGGGTATAAAAAAAAGCCATCAATAATTAGCGGGCTATATTTGGAAAACTCGATGTCTGATGTAATCAGAAGGCTTGGCAAGGAAGAAGAGAGTTTGCATTCTGCCCAGAATAAATATAGCATTTCTAAGTGCTTCGCATCTTGCCTTTGCAGTAGAGCTTTTTGTCTTTTAATCCTGCTTTTAAAAAGCAGGTTTGAAGATATTCTCCTTTCAAGGTTTTTTCTTCTTTGTTTCTCACTGGGCTCTTTGAATTGCTGTTTTGTTTAGTTTGAGAGTGATTTTATTATATCCTGAAATGAAGCATCCTTCTGAATTAGTCAAGACCCAAACTACCATGGAAGTGCCTATAAGTGAGCTTGCAAAAAGGAGGTAAGTTACCTGAATAAATGCTTTACTGATTTGAGACCAAATGATGGTAGTGAGCTCTAAGTGGGTTTGAACTGCTTTACATTTGATTGCCACTTTTTTATTGAGGTGTTCAAGTGATGAACAAGGCTTTTGATGCAGATCTTTGGGCCCCCTCAGTCTCAGGCATTGATGGCTCATGTTTTTGTATTCACTTCTACTGTTTCAATATTTGCTTCATCCTCTTATGTCCAAAAGTCCTCCCCCACTTTGTTAAAAAAATAGATCTCATTGAACATTGATGTCAAGAAGATAAACCTCATCTTACCTACTCTTCCTTTAGGCCAAAAGAGCAGGGTCAGAACTGGTGTAATTTTTAATTTTGAGGCAAATTTGGCTATAAATTCCTCCTCCTGCTCAACTTCAGACTGCCTTTTTCTCCCCTTCTGTTCTTCATTCTTTTAAAACTTGGTGTCTTTATCTGGACACAAGACTCTTGCTAGCTGAAGCAGCTTATTAATCTCTCTGGAAGTTAGATGGATGGTTAGCTTTGAAGGAAAAGGAAAGCAGTTTTTGAGACTGTAATCTCCTTTATCTCTAGGTTAACACAGGGAGAATTCTTGCATGGAAAGGGACCCATGCTAAATCAGAGAGATAAATTAGAGTAGCCATTGCTATATTTTTCAGATGGCAAATTAATTTCATAATTATTTCCATTTTTGTCCAAGCCAGGGTGCAGCATTGCTCAAGAAAGGAGGGTAGCAGAAAGAATTTTGAGAACACCCACTTTTCTATACATCCTACATAATTAGGGGACAAGAAACCCATGTGGGACCTCAAGGGAAAAGTGGAAAATGTAGAATAAGGAGGAAGAGGTGCTGTGAAGGCAGAGTAATCCCAACCATCACAAAGGGTGCAAGTTGTGCTTTCAAGAGACACTAGAATGGACACCACAAACAAAGAATAAAGCCAGCACAAACCTGTGTAAATCAAACCAAGTTAGAACTGAGTCTTAGGGAGTAACTGCTCCTGCCACCTGAGAAGGGCCCCGAGCGTGCCCTGGCTGTGGTGGCTGTGCCTCACGGAGGTGACACCACAGCCACAAGGGCTGGAGGAGCTGCTGCTGATACATGGGAAACCGTGCAGGTGTCAAAATAAATATCTTCTATGGCATTAAATAGCACTTAGGAGCTGAGGGATGTCCCTGTTAGCTGTGGGTAAGAGAATTTAGGGGGCCTTCTCCTCCTCTGAGCTATCACACCTCAGTAAATCACCCGAGCTTGCTGTGCCTTGCTTTTCCTTTGTGTGAGTGTGAGCAGTGGTGGCTCCTTCCTCGCAGTGACAGAGGCAGGAGGGTGCAGGGCAGGCTGTGGGAATGAGCCTGGCATTTAGAAACTGCTCAGAACCTGTGCTGGGAATAACCAGCACTCCTCTCATTGGGAAATCAGCAGTGAAAAGGAGGAGTCTGCAGTGTGGGTTAAAGCTTCTGCTGGATGAACCAGTTTGCAACACTTTACCCTTTGCTAAATTCATACCATCCAGCCTTGATATTCAGGCAACCTTTTCTTTGCACCCTGCCAGAAATGCCTTTAATATGATGTGGTTGTGCTTTCTGTTGCTCAATGGGATTGGCAGAGCAGTGGTTTTACAGTATTCCACCTACAAGGTGTAGAAAAATGCTGGATAGTGATTTCACTCTTGAGGGATCAAAAAAGCTGAGAAATAAGCTTGTGAGTGTGCACCTTAACTCCTTCAAAAAAATCCAAGGAAATTGTTTTTACATAATATGTCTTCAGAGGGACAGCACTTTAGCAATGTGCTCATGCAATTCATCACCGAGGTGACAATACTCTAATGATTTATTAGTAATACATCACTGCAATGTTTTCCCACCAGTGATATATTTGAGATCATAAACCACAGAGAGGGACAGCAGACTGAAGTACCTGCAAAGCCCTTCCCAAGCCTGTCCCAGTTGTTTTATTGAGAGAGGTTGTCAGCAAGAATGCTGAGATTTTTCCATTCCTGGAAAAATCTGCTGGGGAGGGGGGTCTTGCCATGAAGATTCCTGGATGTGGTGACAGCTGAGATTCTGTATCTGCCTTCAAACAGTGCAGAAAATCCTGATAAATGCTTTGTTGACTGATGGTCTGGGCCTTACAGCAATTGTAAATGCCTGGGGTTATTCACTTTTGGTTTTTAATGCCTTTGGACATTGAAAAGCACCAGGAAATGTCTCTGAACCTTGACATCTCAGTGTGCAAAGTCTGGGCCACGTGACATTCTCACAAATGTCATGATAGGAACAAAAGGAAAAAAAGTTCAGTCTCCATGGCAGTGCTGCTGCTGTTCTGCTACCAGCATGAGGTTACACAGTGTTATCACAGGCTTCCTCCCCCTCTCTGGAGATCACGTTAGGGATTGTTCCAGAAAATTAAAAGACATTTTCTCACCATTCTGATTTCTGTTACTTCGTGTACCTTATCCATAGTGCCAAGAGCAGACTTGCAAATGAAATGGGTTTTTATCACCGCGGAGGCCTAGCCAGAAAACAGACTGGGGACACAGATCTGGGTGCAACAGAGCAGCAGGGCAGGAGCGCTGCCCCTTAGTTTATTTTGACATTATATACCTGTGACAAGGTGACCATGGATTGGAGAAGGGTATCACCACCTCTCCTGCCACATTGGTCCAGGAGGTTGTCATTCAACCCCCCCTTTTCTTGGAGAAGGAATTCATAACATTGCTAATATTTACAAAACATGGTCCTGTGTTTACAATTCACCAGCGTGAGAAACTGCACATTTCTCCTTTAATATGAGCGCTCAGCAAACCAGGAAAATTCATGGGAACAGGTTTTATTTTATTTACCACCACCTTCCCCACCCTTCAGCCAGTCCCTCTGAAGACTCCTGAGCCCAGCCTGGGTGACCTTCACCATCACAGCCAGGGATGAGTGCTGTGACCCCAGGCCAGCGTGGTGCACAGAGGTTTCCTGAGCAATTCCACAGCTGATGTTGTGCTCAGAGCCAGCTCATCACTACCTGATGCTGTTCCAGTTGTTTGTTTTCATCTCTCTACAATTACAGCCTCACTTCCTGGAGAGGCACCAGCTTTTCCTTTGTGTGGGAATAGGAGCAGGCAGCTGTTCCTGCTTGCAAACACTGCAACAATACAAATTATGGCAAATCTTTGCCATTGGCTTGAATTCAAATTGGGTTTGACTTCAAAGTTTTGCAGGGCTGAGTTGATGCCCACGTTGAATAGAAAGGAAAGGTGGTGTCAATAATATGAAAATAGATTTTTCAGTATTTTGTGAATCACTTTGCTAGGATGAGGTGTGTCATGAACCTGGGACTCAGCCATGAGCCCATCCAGGAGGCTGCAACCCCTTTGAAACCTTCCTGGGCCACTCTGGGTTATTTCTATTTCTGATAAGAGTATCAAGGCATTTAATTGCAACAAACACTCTGCCTGAAGGCAACAGTAAATCATAACCCACTTTATGACCAAGAACAGAATGTACAGAACTCAGCAAGGGCTGGAATTTTATTAGGTTTTGCAAAGGCTTCACCAGCTCTGCAAAAGGCAATTGGAGGACAGAAATACTCAGCTTGAAGCATTTTACAAATCTAGAACCAAAAGCTTGGCTCTACAAATGCACAAACCTTCCACTGCCTTCCCTGCACCTTAGCTATTGATAAAAGTCAGGTGATGTTGAGTGTGGATCAGCATGAGCAGGGAGGAGTTTGGTTGTTTACAGAGAAATCAGAAAGTCAGAAGCACCCTTTGGTGTCTTTGGGAGCTAAGAGTGCCACCAAAATCCTGTTTGTGCCCCCTCAGCCCCTGCTTGGGAGCTGCTGATGATGGGTACAGTGTAGAATCAGCTAATTTCTCCTTTTATTGCAACTTCCACATGTAATTTAATGTCAGTTTAAAAGCCACATATCTGTGGAGACTGAGGTTTGCTGGTTTGGGTTTTTGTCTCTGCTTTGCTCGATTTTTGTTGTGCAAATGCATTTGGATGGAGAATTCCTGGCCCCTCTCCTCCTGAGGAGCCTGCCTTTGTCTCTTTGGCACTGTGGGTGCTGTAGATGTGTTTTGCTTTCTGCCTTTCTGAGCAGATTAATTATCTGTAATTCAGAGTGGATGGACTCTTAAAGCATCAGCTTTATTGGAATGAACCTGCATGAAGCATTGCAAAGTGCACTTATCTCTGTGTTAGTACCAGAGCTCCTCAGGGCATGTAAAAAGAGCTGGCTTTTCTCAACCTGATTCAGATCAAATCCTTCCATTTAAATACCTTCTCCAAGCCCTGCTGCAAAGGAAGCACCTCTTACATCTGTCTGGAATTCAGGCACCTTTTTAGTATCCCAGAATGCAGGAGAAATTGTGTGGGTTGGGCTGTGAATGGCCTCAGGAGCCTTTGCAGCTCTCTGAGAGGCCCCTGCAGCACTGAAGGCTGTGCAGGCACACTGAATTTCCTGCAGCTGGTACTGAAGCAGCAGCTGACATTTCTCTGACTTCGCTGGGTTCTTCAACGTGTTGGTTCTCACCTGTGGCTGTGAAGGTGAACAGCAGCTCAGCTGGGGAAATAAATGGAGGGTGGTGCTTGTTTTTGGCCCAAAGACAGGAGAAATATCATATTAAAATAGAAATATAATACAAAATGAGTTAAATATTGTTTTAGTGTGCTGAGCTGCATTCCAGCTGTATCCAGAAGACAGAACCAGGCAGCCTCTGTGTCCCAGACTGTGTCAGGCACTCTGTGCCAGGCAAGTGAGCCCCAAAACAAAGAGGTTGCAGAGTAAATCAGGAGGGGATTAGAAGAAAGGTTTTTATGCAGAGGAAGACAGATAAATGAAAGGATCAGCCTCAGGTTGTGGAAGGAGGCTGAAGCTGGGAATTGATGTCGGATCTTAGGCATTATTGACATCTTCACTGGTTCAGCAATGGGTCCTAGCACGGGTTCCCTTTCCTGCAGCTCACCAGTTCTGTGGAAGATGTTAGAGGAAAAAAATCTCTCACTTACTGCTCCTGTCAGTATTCTTAGGATAAAAAATTCCAGAAGTCCCATTATAGAGAAAATAACTGAGGCCATCATTAAAGTTCTAGAGATATAAAGAATATGAATATGCACTTCACTTTTAATAACTTCCTGCTTTGAATTTTTCTTTTGAAAAAAGAATTTTCCCCTTGTCTTGGTGGGAAAAACAGAAGCCATCAGTAGCCTTTTTTTCCTATGTGTCAAATGAATTTATATCCAGGTAAATTTATATTTACATCTTTTGCATCCTGAAACAAAGAATTCCACAGTGCAAATGAGGGAAGCATGAAGCATTTTTTGCTTCAAACGTTCATGCTGATAATTTTACTAGTTTCTCTCTAGTTTTTGTGTTGATAGACTGAGCAATCATTTCCTCCTTGTCTGTGCTGCACCTAGGTTTATATTCCTCTCTGCTTTGCTCCCTCCCAGGATGAAGTGAATTTGATTTAAATATTCTTGGGATAAGTTTGATTATGATTGTTGTTCTGCCCTCTACTTTAATTTTAGTCAATTCTTTTGCAGAAGGTGAGGAACAAAGCTGCACAAAATGCTGAAACTATGGACTCACTGTGGATTTATTCAATGCCCTAATGATGATTTCTGTTCTGTTCTCCATTCCTTCCTAATCATTCCTAACATGTTATTTTCTTTCACTTCTATTGAGCGTCGAACTGACACTTTAATTGATCTGTTATAGCTTCAAGATATCTGTTATTTTTTCCCAAATGCTAACAAGGTGCCAGATTTCATCAGTCCAGGATGGCTTTTCCTCTTGTGTGCATCACTCCCCATGGATCAGCACTGAATTCCATAATTCCAGTGCTTTCTGCTCCCACACTCTGTTACCCCTCCAATCCTGCCTGCCCTCTGCAGCCAGATCTCACCAGCCCGAAAGTCTTGCTAAAATCAGTTATCTTTGTCATCTGGCTTTTCCAGAAACACAGAGACTAAAGGCTTTAAGAAACCTAAATTAGCTACTCAGAAATCTTGTTAATTCAGAATTAAGGTTGCTCACCCGAGATCTGTTCCATTACCAGCCCAATCCTTCTGTGTTTTACACAGAACAAATGCGAGTGGATGAAATCTGTTTTACCTGAATTAGCAGGCAGCAGCCAAATATTTACTGAGTCACTTATTCAACTTGATTGAATGAACAGAATATTAAAAAAGCAAGAAAAAGGGGGAATATATGCAACAAAACCATTCAAGCAAAACAGTTCTATTAGCCATTCAAGGAACAGGCTTTTGGCATTAGGGGTGTTGTTTACTAATTGGATTTACTGTAGCAGTGATTACTTAGTGTCTCACAATTTTCTGTACTTCAACATTCACCTCCTGTCTGAATAAAAGCTCTTGTGCTTATGGCAAGATTCCCATTTCCTTCAAAGACACTTGGGTCTGGTCTCTCTTGTGTAAGAGGTTTTTAAAAGATCTAAATAGTATAATCTTGTTTTACAGCTGATATTAAAGCTACTCTGATAGTTCTTTGTCTGTGCTTTTCGGGAGATAACAGACAGACAGATCATGTAAAAACTGGTTTGAGAATTTTCCACTCCATGCAGAGTAGCCACAGAACATTTGTGAGATGATGAAACCTGCCACAATAACCTGAATTTTCAGATTTCAGATGTGAATAGTTCAGGAATGAATGAAGAGCTGAGATTTGTGTTATAGAAGCTACAGTGTAATGGATAAAACAATATTTATTTCTCCAGAGTGCTTACAGTAATTTCTTCTCTTGAGCTTCTGTAAGCTGAAAACCAAAAGTGAGTTTTTCTCTGTGTTTATCAGGTTCAGTGTAGGAACTGATTTGACTCTTAAGTCCTTCCAGGACCACCTTGTCTGCACTGTAACTGTTGAGTTGTTTTTCCCTTTTCCCTCTCAGTATTCAGCCTGAATTTCACTGCTCCTGATGGTTCTCCCTTTACCCACCACTTCATAAATCTCAAGTCTGAGACTTGTGAATTTTGAGTGGTACTTTGATGTTTTACAATTATTCATACCTTATATATTGATATTGTATTTCTCATTCAGAACATCTTCAATTCCTCATATTCGTGTTCCTGTTTCCCTTTGATCTGTATCATTAGTGAGTTCTTATTCTGTGTGCTGATACTTTTTTCTGTCCACTTTTACAGATCTTGCCACTTCACTATTGATTTTCTTTTCTCTTTTTGTTTGAGATATCTTCTTTATCCTTTAGGTTTGGAATTTTTTTTCAACTTATGGGGAATTGTTTCTATTTTTTTCCATATATTTGATCTAGTATCTTTCCCTTAAACTAATTTCCCTAGAAAGCAGCCAGTCAAAAAGAAGCAGAGAAGAATAGGATTCGTTTCAAGAGAATTTTGATTTAAAATGAAATCACAGGAGAATCTAACCTGTGTGTCCATCACTCTCCCTCCTTCTCCCCCCCTCAGTGTCTGTGTCTCCCCAGTCCCCCTGCTCTCCCTGCTCTCATTCCTTCAGGACAGCAGCCTTGCATTAGCTGTCTCCTCTGTGCAGCTGGGCTTTAGGGGCTCTGTGTCCCTGATTTCTGGGCAAATTTGTCCCCACCCTGTGCTGCTGTCTCCAAACGCCGTCCTGGTGTGGCAGACTGTGGCTGTTTCTCAGAGACGTTTCCAGGCACAGAGAATTAAGCAGATTACTAACATTTGTTTTCTAGCCTGTACCCTGCAGACATGGGATCTCAATTCTTCTCTCTCCCCCAGGCCTGAGGTGGATGGGCTGGAGGAGTCCCTTGATTGCTGTGTGCTCTGGTTCTCATCTCAGAGCAGCAGGGCTGGGGGCTCCTCTGTGCTTCATTAGAGGAGCCTGAGCCAGGAGCATCCTGAGCTGTGCTGAGACGCCCCAGTGTTGTAATAAATCAGCAGAGGGGACTCAGTTTTCTCTGCAGAAAAGCCAATTCTTTATTCACAAAGCTCATATTTATACGAAATATCAGAGGGCACTGTGTTAAACCTAATTGGCCAGCAATACAGTGACACTCAGGTCACTGGCTGGCAAGGGCTGTTGTATATGTCCATCAAATCTTCTCTCTCTAGATATGTTTACATATTTTCTGATTCTCATGGGACAAATTCATTTTTTATGTAGGTGCAAACTTATCTTTCTCTCTAAGAATAGGTTGTTGTGTTCATTCTTATAATTTCTCTTTATAGGAACTTAAAAGCTACTTCTGGCTTACCTAGAGTAGCAGGGCCTAAATCATATTTTATAAGGCTTTTCTTCTATAATATCTTTACCTGTCTGCAACACCACAGTGCTGGGGAGCTGGAGGCCACACAAATACCTCATGTGGGCTCTCCATTAAGGGTCTTTTTGCTTCCTATCTGGGATTGTTTTATTTTATGAGGGCTGACAGCCTTGCCAAGAGTTACCTCATGCTTGTGAGGTGCTGAGATGTGCAGGGGAGGAGCGGGGGCATCGCTGACCTGGGGGTGGCACAGAAAGTGTCACCCCTGCTGCAGCAGCCACTGCAATAAAGGCTCAGTGCAGGACTCACCCTTTTAAAGAGCAGCAGTCCCAGCCTTGCTTCCAACTCTGCAGATTGCCTCTTTGACACATTTTCCCCCTTTTTCCCTCCATCCTTCCATCTCCTTTCTTTCTCATCAATCAGAACATTCGTGGTCTGCTGATGTAATTAGGAAAACAGAGCATTCTGGCCAGAGGTATCGATCGAGGACTTTATAATAAAAGTTAGCAATGTTTAATTTCTTGTTGTCAGCTTTCATTGTGCTAAAGAAATCAATTTACTATTGTCTCTTCTCCATTATTCAATTGTCTAATAAGCTACTTTGCAGTCCCCTCAAAATCAAATTTTAATGATAAATCACTGTAGGAATGGAGAGCACATGAACCCATGTACACAAGGATTATCCCAAATCCATAGTAGGTGGGATGAACTTCTTTCCAATTAGAAATAAATTTTTTTCTTTTCTCTTTTTAAAACAGTCAGTTTTTCTGTCCTTTCAATAACTCCACAAGAGGGTTAGTGTAACTTATTTTCTCTCACTTAGGATTCATACGTTATCAAACCCCCTCTGAACCCTGAATTTCACTCTTGAGGTGATACCTCTCTCCTTTTTCCCTCCTCACCTCTCTCATCCCACATCAAATTAGTGTTAAAAAGCAGAGTCAGAGTGGAGTTGTAAGAGAGAAAAGTGTGCTCACAACCCCTGTCTTTGCTCTGGCTCTACCCCAGCTCACAGTGAAGCTTTCAGAGCAGCCACCGGAGCAGGGAGTGTGTCAGGAGAGCAGCATCCCCGACCTGCCAAAGCTCTGTCTGTGTCGCAGAGCAGCATTCCTAACCTCGCAGAGCCCTGTGTGTGTGACACAGGCTGAGCTGTGCTCTCTGTGGGTCACAGGGCTCTGAGCTGTGCTCTCTGTGGGTCACAGGGCTGAGCTGTGCTCTCTGTGGGTCACAGGGCTCTGAGCTGTGCTCTCTGTGGGTCACAGCTCTGAGCTGTGCTCTCTGTGGGTCACAGCTCTGAGCTGTGCTCTCTGTGGGTCACAGGCTGAGCTGTGCTCTCTGTGGGTCACAGCTCTGAGCTGTGCTCTCTGTGGGTCACAGGGCTCTGAGCTGTGCTCTCTGTGGGTCACAGCTCTGAGCTGTGCTCTCTGTGGGTCACAGGGCTGAGCTGTGCTCTCTGTGGGTCACAGCTCTGAGCTGTGCTCTCTGTGGGTCACAGCTCTGAGCTGTGCTCTCTGTGGGTCAGGGCTGAGCTGTGCTCTCTGTGGGTCAGGGCTGAGCTGTGCTCTCTGTGGGTCAGGGCTGAGCTCTGCTCTCTGTGGGTCACAGCTCTGAGCTGTGCTCTCTGTGGGTCAGGGCTGAGCTGTGCTCTCTGTGGGTCACAGACTGAGCTGTGCTCTCTGTGGGTCACAGACTGAGCTGTGCTCTCTGTGGGTCACAGGCTGAGCTGTGCTCTCTGTGGGTCACAGACTGAGCTGTGCTCTCTGTGGGTCACAGCTCTGAGCTGTGCTCTCTGTGGGTCACAGCTCTGAGCTGTGCTCTCTGTGGGTCAGGGCTGAGCTGTGCTCTCTGTGGGTCAGGGCTGAGCTCTGCTCTCTGTGGGTCACAGCTCTGAGCTGTGCTCTCTGTGGGTCACAGACTGAGCTGTGCTCTCTGTGGGTCACAGGGCTGAGCTGTGCTCTCTGTGGGTCAGGGCTGAGCTGTGCTCTCTGTGGGTCACAGGCTGAGCTCTGCTCTCTGTGGGTCACAGACTGAGCTGTGCTCTCTGTGGGTCACAGCTCTGAGCTGTGCTCTCTGTGGGTCAGGGCTGAGCTGTGCTCTCTGTGGGTCACAGGCTGAGCTGTGCTCTCTGTGGGTCACAGCTCTGAGCTGTGCTCTCTGTGGGTCACAGCTCTGAGCTGTGCTCTCTGTGGGTCACAGGCTGAGCTGTGCTCTCTGTGGGTCACAGGCTGAGCTGTGCTCTCTGTGGGTCAGGGCTGAGCTGTGCTCTCTGTGGGTCACAGGGCTGAGCTGTGCTCTCTGTGGGTCAGGGCTGAGCTGTGCTCTCTGTGGGTCACAGGCTGAGCTCTGCTCTCTGTGGGTCACAGGCTGAGCTGTGCTCTCTGTGGGTCACAGGCTGAGCTCTGCTCTCTGTGGGTCACAGCTCTGAGCTGTGCTCTCTGTGGGTCACAGCTCTGAGCTGTGCTCTCTGTGGGTCACAGGGCTGAGCTGTGCTCTCTGTGGGTCAGGGCTGAGCTGTGCTCTCTGTGGGTCACAGGCTGAGCTGTGCTCTCTGTGGGTCACAGGCTGAGCTGTGCTCTCTGTGGGTCACAGGCTGAGCTGTGCTCTCTGTGGGTCACAGGCTGAGCTGTGCTCTCTGTGGGTCACAGCTCTGAGCTGTGCTCTCTGTGGGTCACAGGCTGAGCTGTGCTCTCTGTGGGTCACAGACTGAGCTGTGCTCTCTGTGGGTCACAGGCTGAGCTGTGCTCTCTGTGGGTCACAGACTGAGCTGTGCTCTCTGTGGGTCACAGCTCTGAGCTGTGCTCTCTGTGGGTCACAGGGCTGATTTTATTTCCCACTCCACTGAGAGGCTCCTGGCTCTCTTTTGATGCTGTTTTTCCCAGCTCGGTTTTGGGGGTTCTGCTTTTCATAGGACTTCATAGGGCTTTCATAGGGCTGCAGCTTAGTCCTGATTCCCTGTCTGAGGAATAATTTTCAAGAGATGTTTAAGAGAAATGAAATAAACTTGTTATCTGTAAGATAGGTTGCTCTTGGAATTCTGAGAAAGGTAAAAGCACTAATTCTTAATATTTACCTGAAATAAAAATCTGAACCTGTCTTTGACATTTATTAATATATGAAACTCTTTTAAAGCAATCTCACTTCTTTGAAAATAACTTACATGTATATCATGCCCAACAATTATCTTGTAAAATCATTTTAGTGGCAAAAGGTGCTGTTTGGACATACCCTGGTTTCAATTCAGGCTTGCCTTGCCTCTGATTAGCTGGGCAGAAAAGGCTCCCTGTTCTTGGGCCCACAGATAAATGAACCAACTTTACAAACACCATGAGATTCAGGAAACAATGTGCCTGAACACTTGTACTTGTGCATGAAGTAATTAATCATTTTTTACATTAGGAAAGCTGTACTATAGATCTCAATAATGCAATGCACACCGAGCCATTGCTTTCCTCTGCTCATAAATCAGGTCACAGTGTAGCCACCATTCCATTTTTGCAGTTGCAGGGCAGTAAAGTAAGAAGTTTATTGCAAGCTGGTAATAAGAAGGGAATAACGGCCTGGGAGGCACGAGGGTGAACGAGTTAATGAGTGAGCAGTTTGAGTTTTCTTATTGGCTTTAACCCTCTATAAATTTAATGGCTTCCTTTTAAATGCCTCTTAATGAGAAAAAGCAAAGTGTGAGTTACTTAATGGTGTTATTGAAGGCTTTATCTTGTTATTGAAAGGGAATGATATAGTTTATCCAGGGTAAATCTAGAGAAAAATAACTTTACTTCAGGGTGGGGATGCTCTGTGGGCTCGGTGTCTGCAGGAAGGAACTGCAGGGGTGCTCTCGGTCAGGGTAACTGGTGGAATATATAATTAGTGATCTTCATTAGTTCATAGAGACTTAATGAGTTCAGGAGGCTTAGAGATGTCAGTCTGCAGAGGAGCTGCTTCTCAGGAGCAGCCCTGACCCTCTCCTGGGCCCAGTTGGCTTATTACACAATCTGTGCCTTTCCTCAGCTGCCCCTGGGAGACTGGGAATTCTCACAGGAATTTATCCACGTGGGAATGCTTTGCATGGATGGTTTCATGGGATGTGCCAGCTGCCATACACATAATTCCAGAAGTTTATCAATAATCCTTCCTAAAAAACAAACAAACAAACAAAACCCCCAAAAAACAAAAACAACCCCCCCCAAAAAACCACAACACACACATACACAAAAAAACAACCCAAAAACAACCCAAAAAAACCCCCCCAACCAACCAAACAAAAAAACCCAAAAAACCCCACAAAAAACCCCCCCCAAAAACAAAAAAACAAAACCAAAACAAACCAAAAAACAAAACAAAACCGCCAAAAAAAGGGAATTCCTAAGAGTTTAGTACTGGAGTTTCTGAGTTTCTGTTGGAGGGGCTGGCAAACAATACTTTTACTAATGCAGGATATTATGGGATATAACTCTAGAGGTTATAGCATAGAAAGCTTCTCACTATGTACAAATAAAAGCAAGGTATTTAAATAAATGGGATTTAAACTAAATGGGATTTAAAAATATGTTTCCAGTGCATTTTGTATTTGAATGAAAACAACTAAAAGCAAGTAAAAACTTTATTGAGAGAACATATATTTTCCTAAATTTTTCATGGAAGCAAACTGTCATTTTTCACTTTTTTCTAACCAATCATATGTTGCAAGTGCAAAGATTTTTCAAGGGTAAAAAGACAACTTTTCTTTTTCTAGTTTGGACTATAGGAAAAACAATTAAAAGAAGGCTATGACCTGCTTTCATTTACACCACTATAGATCAGATTTAAAATATCTACTTAATTAGATTTGGCCCGATTTAATGTTTAAACAGATCAGATTATGGAATGTGCTGAGGACAGTGGTGGTGATCCTTTTCAGGACACTCAGACTGGGAGATCCACATGTCTCTCATAGAATATTCTGAGTCAGAAGGGACCCACGAGGATCAAAATGGCTTTAGAAAAATGTGGGGAGATCTCAGGGAAAAACTCTTTCAATGTCCTCTGCTTTTATCCACAGCACAGAAGAATTTCTGGGGATGGTGTCCCACCTTTCTTTGCCTCATCCAGCTGTCCACAAGGCAGATGTTTCCTGTGCCCACAGTGCCTCCTTTACCAAAGCCTCATCCCTAACTCATGATTAACCTACAGGAATCTGAGCTCAGCCTGCTAATTACATTTTCAGGAAACACCAATGTAAGAGTAAACATCTATATTTGTGTGATGGTTTTGGTGATTCCACTGGTTGTTAATCTTTTAGCTGCTCCAAATTAAGCCAGTTTCCTACACAATCACAACAGACCTCTTATCCTCAGAAATCTGAGCACTTGGTATGGCTAACCATGCACTGAATATATAAATGATGCTGCCAGACCCCAAACAGCAAGAAGGTTAGATATTAATTAGATATTACATATAGGAGACAGCAAACTCATCAGACCTAAATAGTCCGGTGGCATTTCTGCTCTGTGGAGGGCTGGTCCCCTCCTAGGCATGGAGCAGGAGATGTGATGCCTGGAATATTGGCTGAATTCTCCTTGACAGCTCCAGTTTCTGGCTCTGTTTGATCAGGTGGTTGTGACACTGTGGGTGCTGAGCTCTGGCATCTCAGCTGAAGTGGCTCTGCTCTATCTCTGCCCACAGCAAAATGTATTCTCCTGGTAAAAATCACATCAGATAGATTTCGGGGTTTTTTCTTTCCTTCTGATCTGTTTAGATAGAAAGTATTTGCTGAAGACATGAGAGCTGACCTGGAGAGACCTCAGTGGCACTTTCTGGCTTTTGAAACCATCCCAGTACAGAACTGGCCTGGTGTGAGCTGGAGGTGAGCTGGGTTTGAGGGTTTCTTGGTCAGGAAGGTGCTGTGCTGTTGCTGCTCCCTGATTTCTCCCCTGGCACCCAGGGATGTTTCACCTGTCAGGGCTGGGACCCAGAGACAGTGAGACCAGGGGAGAATCTCTGGGATGTGCTGCATGCAGGAAAAGCCTTACACTTGCTGTTAAACCCAGCCATAGATGCATTCCTGGGAGGAGAAGGAGGCTCAGCAATGCTGTTTCTATCAATTTATTAAGGGCACAGTGCTGCAGAACAGCAGAGCCTAGTGTGTGTAAATCAAATCAGGTTAACAAACCTGAACTCAGTGATGTGTAATGTTCACACAGACCTCTGACATTTCAAACTCCTGCCTACAGGGACTGGAACTTACTTCAGCATTTTATAAATCAGTACATCAGATACGAATATTTTGACCTGGACTCCATTCTTATTAATCAAGGCAATATGGGAATGTGTAAGATGAATCATAAAGGATTGCTGTTCATAAGCTCTTAAAGCCAGAAAAGACCATCAGATATATCTTGTTGACCTTCTGCCTAGCACAGATCACAGAATTTTCCTTGCCATATCAGGACCAAATCCATCAAAAGCTCAGGAAGCCTTGCTCCAGTGCACTCTGGCCACAGAACCTGCTTGTTTCTTCAAGAAGCTTTTAAAGAAAACATCAATTACACTGAGAGCTATGGCTGTCATCTCGTAAGTAAGAATCATAGAGTGATTTGGCAGTGCAGTGTACCTTTGGGAGGGATTTGCTCTCCTCCTGTAGCCTCTAAAGCTGCTCTAAAGGCCATTTAATATGCTGGGGGAGGACATCCTTGACTGCAGGTAGTGTCTGGCCAGGGGCTGTCCTGCCTGACACAGACTGTGCCCTCAGCAGGGGCAGCCAGAGGGTCTGAACCCTTTGTGGTGTTTATAGGTGTCTGCCTGGGCACTTCCTGGAGGCAGCAGAAAAACCATCAAGCAGCACTGAAAGGGAAATGTGCTGTAGTTTAGCAGAGCCTGGGTTTTTTTCCCATTTCACTCTATGCTGAAGATCTTACCAGTTCTTATAAAAGTCCAGACTATGATGTCCAAGATGGCTCAAACCAGTTTTTATCCCTTCATTCCTCTAATGAGGATAAAAAAGTATCCTGTCTTTTTTCCCTTTCTGCATTCACCTATTTATTTTACTGCAAACAGTACACTAGAACCAGCCTGCTGTAATAGCTTACTAAAATCTTCCTTTAAGTAAGAGTTCCTTTGAATTGCAGATTTCCTCCTGCACATCCTCAGGGTTTGTGTCCATGATGGTTTACAGAGCTCAGATGTGGGTGCCTGGTTGTGGTGGAGGTGTCAGTGTGTGCAGTGTGCAGCTCTCTGGGAGCAGTTTCAGGCTCCCATGCCATGCTGTGTTGCCATTCATTGCTGTGCTGACAATTTCCCTAATCACAGCCCATTTGAAAGAACAGGTCCTTGGGCATATCTGGCATTCCTTCATTGAAAACCAGACAGTTCTAACTCTGTTCATTGCTCAGTTCTGATGAAACTGCAGCACTGGGAGCCTGAGCAGGCCCTTCCTGCTGAGTCCTGCTGAGCCTGAATTGGGCAGGTGGCCCATCTGTCTTGGTTTGGAAAAACAGGGTCTGCCAGGGAAAGCTGGAGCCTCCCTTGGAATGGAGAATGTAAACCCCCTCCCTCTGAATTATTATCATTTTGAAATTAAGGGGCTTTCAGGTAAAGATATGGGAATAGGAATAACTGTTCTTTACTAGGAATATTAACAATACAAATGTACAAAAAAAGGCAAAAAAATGAGAAAACACTAAAGGAGTTGGAATACAACCTGACCCTGTTGGTCAGGGTGTTGGCAGCAGTCCAGTTAAGTCCTCCTGCAGTGACAGATGTGGTTCTGCTGGAGCAGAGATGATCCTGTGGAAGGGTCCAGGGGTGCTGAGATGGGTCTGCTCTTCCTCTGGGAATGCAGTGCACACAGGCTGTGCTGTGTTCTGATCTCAGCTTTTATCCAGGTGGGAATGCTGGGCTCCTCCTGCTGGGTGCAGCATCTCCCATGGGGTGATGGAATTGGATCAGCCCTGCAGTGAGCCTCGATGGCCCATGGACAGCAGAGATCCCCTGCAGGGAGGATGTTTGGTAGATAAAGAAGAGCTAAAGAACACTGCCCCAGCTGGGTTTAACAGTGCCCATTGACAGAACACACTGCCCCCTCACCCCCAGGGTCATGAGGAAAGGGTCATAGAGAGAAAAGCACCTCCCCAGGCAGTTTCAACAGACAGGGATAGAATACACACTGCTGGTTACACCTTGCATTGCAACACAAGACACCCTGGTGAGGGGTGAGGGGACCTGGCTTCACTCTCAAACCCCGAGCTGCTGCTCCTTGATGACAGAAACACAACCAAGATTTGGTTTTCTTTCTGAAGTTTCTGGCTCCAGCTGCCCGATTTGGCTCAGCTGCATCCAGCCAAGGGCCAGATATCCAGACAAGAGGTGATCTCCTGCTGCTCTCATGGACTTTCCTGCCTTGTCCAAAGCCTGCTTCCCTCCTCAGTAAAGCTGAGAATGGTTCTTCTGCTGCTCTGGACTGTACTGAGCTCCCCCTGGCTTTCAGATGCTGGTATTTTTCTCAAATGGATTGATGCAACCAGGATATAGAAAACTGCCTGGATTTAACCTTTTTAACTTGAGCAATGACATAAAACTTTTCATCCTCTGTGTGTATGGAGAATTTCAGGTTTTCTTGGACATCAGTGATGTCTCCACAGCTCTTAAAATGAAAATATATGATTCTCACAGTAGAATTCAGACACAAGATGGCAGAATCAGAAAGAGGAGAATGAATCACTGTCACAAATACTGCTCCTCTGCTGCACTGACAAGGGAAGATAAAATGGAATCATTAAACCAGGGAACCACTTGCAGATTTGAATTTGGATCTCCTGTACTGAGAACAAATATCTTTTTCCCTCAGTACTCAGTGCAAGGAGCATGTTCTGTCATTGTATTCTAGCATTTGGCATTATTGCATGAGTTAGTGAGTAAATACTCAAAGAAGAAGGTATTAAATGCCACCTTACAGCAGCACTCTTCTAAACTGCAGTCCTTCCTGCTTCCTGAATGTTGGTATTTTTCAGTGAAAATAAAGTATTTGTATTTCTTTCAGCAGTGGAGCATAATTAGAGCCATGCAGGAGGTTGATTGTGTAGCTCAGTGTGTGAAGACCATTCACAAAGCTGGAGACAAAGGGAGGGAAATAATTTAGACTGATGAGAGTTTAGGCACCTTGCCTGGTTTTGGACAGTTGTAACACCCGTAAAGAGGCTTGGGTTATTGATCTTGCACCTTTGCAGGCAAAGGGATGAGGTGACACATCCTCTAATCCTACAGCCCAGGGTACAAAGGAGGGGAGATGTTGGTGTAAGGAGCAGCTGTGAGGGAAGGTCTGGTTATAATCACCTGAGTGAGGGTAGGATAGGAACCTGAACTGCACATTTCCCCTAGTCAGGAGCCACAGGATATTTTGGAAAGGCTTTTCAACCCCTTGAAATAATTTTAATTAATTTTTACAAACAATGACTGTGGACTGGGGTGTTGTGCTGGCTTTGCCACAAGCTGAATGAGGACTCTGAATCTTGAGCAGCCTGGTGAGCAGAGCAGGGCTGTGTAAGATAACCTGTGTCTTCTTCCTGTCTCCCTGGGGCTGAAAAGAGGGGAAACAATATTTAGAAATGTTGAATTAAGTCACTTCATCAGGTGTTTTACCCTCTTGTCTTTTTCCTTCAGGTTAATGTAGTTACAACAGGTACAACTGTTTATTGTGCCTGTGTTTCTCTTGCTTCCTTCTTTTGCCAAATGAATTTTTCTGATTTTTCAGGGAATATTTTGCTCTGACCAAAGCCAGTCCTGTGTTCATATTTTGCCTTTTCCTCGCTGCAGTGACAGGGATGACACGGAGCAAGGTACAGCTCATCACAAAGGGTGTTTTCTGGACAGGATGCTTCTTGTCCTCTTGCTGTTCATTTTCCATGATTCTCATAACAGAAATCAATAAAAAAGCAACCTGCTAGCAATGATATTGTAAATTATTAGAAGGAGGAAAGGTCTTGGAATTAGAACTAGGGAAAGGATTCAGCAGAGAGGTTTCAGCTTCCTCCAAGTTGCCTTTGTAGATCTGTGTTTTACCTCCATTTATCCATCCTGACATAAAAGTGTGTTTTCCATTAAGGGCTGGAATCGCAGCGATGACCTCTGCAAATGCAGGGAATGGATTCTGCCCCCAGCGGGTTACAGTCGATAAAATCTGTGCTGGCACAGAGGGACAGCCTGTTTTCCTGCATCATTAGCTGCACGTGTGCAGCTGAAAGAGAGAAAACTTCTGTTCCTTTTCATTCCCACACTTGGTGCACACTACCCTGGCTTGTATTCAGGATGAGGTGTAGTTGTGTCATCCTCTGAATGACGTTGTTCTTCTCTCCGTTTCTTTTTTCTTCTTGCATTTTTTCAATCTTTTAAAGCCATCAGTGCATATATGTACTGCAGCTGGACTTCTGAAAACGTTTTAATCAACAGGTTTTGGGTCATCTTGTCCAATTAAATTTATATATTATCATTCTTAAAAGTCACAAAATGTAGAACTCTGCTTTTCCATGAATGGTCTGGGACTCTAATTTCAAGATTTTTTCTGTTTAAATAGGAATAAGTTACCTTGGAAAAAGGAATTAAATCCTCTGCAGGTAAAGGTTATATAAATTACAGAAAACATAATTATATTAGATATAAAACAGGGAATTTGGTGTATCACTGAGGGATTATGTTATGGATTATTAGCATTGAGTTGATTATTTGCCAGCTTAAAGTATTTTAATCAACAGGTTTTGGTTATTTTGTCCAACTAAATCTCTATATTATCACTAAAAAAAAGTCCCAAAATGTAGAACTCTGCGTTCCCAGGAAAGGTCTGGGCCTCAGATTTCAAGATTTTTTCCATTTAAATAGGAAAAAGTTACTTGGAAAAAGGAATTAAATCCTCTGCAGGTAAATGTTCTATAAAATCTGGGAAATATATCTAAACTAGGGAATTTGGTGCATCACTGAGGGATTATGTTATGGATTATTAGCATTGGGTTATTTATCAGCTGAAAGTATTTAAAATAACAGGTTTTGGGTTATCTTGTCCAATTAAATCTGTATATTATCATTAAAATTTAAAAAAGCCTCTTCAAATGTGTGGAAAATATTTTTTCTCTCTCAAACATGATGATTGCTCAGTGGTAAGGGCTGTAATGAAATATCTCAGTTCATCTCTGCAGGCCTCTGTGATCCATAAACATTATAGCCCAAAGAACAACACAGGAACAATCAGCTGTGAAAAAGGTCAGAACCAAACTCCTTTTAGGGCTGTGTAAAACAGGGGAAGAGAACATGCTTGGCCCAGAGCAGGTCATGTAACAGCCTACAGAGGAGCTGAGGAGCCTTTAACTGAGAAAGCTTCTGGGTTGGAAGTCAAGGTTACAGCCCAAGGTGTCTCTGGAGCATTCCTGTATTGGGTATGTGCCTGTGCTGTATTTAACATGTGCTGTTTGCAAGCTGACCCTCTGGGAGGGAATCTTCTCCATCAGCTGTTGTGAAACTCTTTAACATAAGCCCAGCCATAAACAAACAAGGAATTTCTGACTTCTGCACGAGAAAACAGACAGCAATGACGGGCTGAAGTTAGTGAGCTGCTCGGAAGGGGGAATCTGCCTCTGCCAGGGTTTGTCAGTGACAGGAGGTGGTTTGAATCCCAGCACTCTGTCCCTGTTCCTGCCAGCACTCAGCTCTGCTTCTCTCACAGCCACACTTTAGCCTGCTGCCCTCAGCTGTATTTTAATTGAGGCTCATAATATTTTACGACAGCTTTGTCTTTCCAGATCTCAAAGCAAATGGATTTGTAAGTCCCTTGACTCCAGTGTGATACACATGAGCTGTCTTCCCACAACATGGGGAGGGTAAAACAGCCAGAGTGTCATTCACACAGGGCTCAGCATCTCAGGAGTTCAATATTAATTGCCTAGTGGGTATTTTCTAGAAAAAGAGACTTAGTACTGTGACATTCTGTGCCCAGTACAGGGTGAAAGAGCAAAGGGAAAAGAACCTAAAGCTGACAGGGTTTTAAACAAAGTGAGTTTAAAACATTGAAGCAGGTGAGTTTTCATGATGTACCCATAGAGACTGATGCAAAATCACTGCAGGTTGCTGGTCTTTGCACCATTTTGCATCACTCATCCCCAGCCCTGCCCTTGGATGTTCAGCCAGTTCTGAATCCATCCCTGTCTGCTCACCCAGCCCCTTTATCAACAGCTCCTCTGTGGGGATCTGGAAGGGACACGGTGTCAGAAGTGTTGCTGAATTAAGGCAGGCAATATCCACTGCTCCTCTTGCCTGCCAAGCCATCCTTCAGCCCAGAATGTTCCCAGCTTGGCCATCACCACTTCCCCTTGCTGAATCCATGCTGCCTGCTCCTGATGTCCTCCTGTTTTCCATGTGCCTGGAAGTCTTTTCCAGGGTTGTTTCCCCATCATCTTTCCAGGCTCTGAGGTGAGGCTGTCCAGCCTGTCATTCCTTTGGTCCTCCTGCCTGTCCCTTCGGAAAGCAGGAGAGACCCTGGAGCTCCTCCAGTTCTGCAGGTTGGTGTGCTTTCCCTCGAAGTCTTCTGCAGTTAGGTAGATTTTTATTTCTAAGGAAATAAAGAAGAAACAAGTGTTTTTCTGCAAACTAAGGTGCTGCTTCATTAGAATGAAATACACCAAAGGGGAGAGAGAGGCAATTTGATCTTGAAGAGCAGAACCACCATCATTCATGTAATCCTCACTGTGTTAAAGCTGCAGCAGCCTTTTACAGTGACAAAGAACAGCCTGAGCACCTGATTATACAAGAGAAAGTCCTCCTAGTATTAATCAAACAGCATTTCAGAGTCCCAGCTTGCACGTGTAAACTCCAGGTGTCAGACAAAAGTGATTTTCCTTGCCCTGCCATGATGATATTTGTTTTCCATGATGAGGCAGGAGAGGTCGAGAGCAGGATTGGCTTTTGTGCAGCACACAGGAAACACCACAAGGCACCCCTGCCACAGCCAAGGCCTGTCAGATGCAGCAGCTTTGCTCCACAAAGCAAAAGTGTGAGATGGAGAGACCCTCTGGATGTGCCTCATTGCCAGGGAGTGTGGGAGGAGGCACCTGCAGCTTGGCAGGATGGAAAAGCTGCCCCTGACTCTGTCAGTCTGGGGCATGTACAATCACCCCTTTCAGATCAGTGGTGTGTGTTTTCCAAACTGTAAAGCTCTGGGGACTCCTAGAAATAGGGTAATGCTTCCTAGCTATTAAAAGTAAAACCTTTTTGAGAATGAGCCTTGGATTCTGCAATTCTGTGGAAACACAAAAGAAAAGTTTCAAAGGTGTCTGTATCACACAGACAACAGACACCTGAAATCCCCTTAGTGGGCACTCAGTTTCCATTTTTTGCAGTGATGATGTTAAAAGGGGAACAGTGGGAGTTAGGAGAACTGGAATTTCCTCCCCTTTGATTGTTTGTGTACTGTGGGAGAAGGTTATGCTGTTTCTGAGGCTGTTCTCTGTGTGTTGGATAAGGCACATTGAGGCCACGTGCAAATGGGCTGGAGAGCCCACATCATGCTGTGTGAGGAGCAGGGCTTCTCTCCAGAGGGGAATTCATTCCTATCTGGTGAGGCAGGATGCTGAAATCAGCTGATGTAAAGTTTTATGTGCATAGATAAGAAGATGGAAGATTAAGAAATATAAAAGGCAAAGGAGGGAAAATGAGATTTTGCTCTTGATCTTCTTTTCATGCCCTTCAAAACACACAGCCAGATGCTTGAAGTCAGAGATGCAGTGGTTGGCCATTTTGGTGGCAGCTGTCATTGAGAAGATAAATATTAATCAAGGTTTGTATTGCTTAGAGTAAAACTGGGAGTAGAGGACTGGTGAGAGGAGCATATCAGTGGCAGAATTCACAAAGTCAGAATCTCCAGCACAGCGATGCTGTGCTCTTCTTCCCCTAAGGAAACCAAGCATTAGAAGTTGTTCTCCTGCTTTGTTCATTATTTTTCAACACTTTAATTTCCCTCCTACACCAAGTGCTGCCAGCTCCTCTCGCTTTCCCCGCCATAATTTGGGTTTGAATCCTTGTGTGATTCAGTGTGGTCACTGGGGAGACATTGCTTTAATGATTTGGTATTTAACTGCTCAGTGCTGCTCGCATCACAGAGGAGTGGCAGCGCTGACAAAGTGCAGGCTGCCCGTGGGGAGCTCTAGATCACTGCAGAGATGAGTTGCTATGGTAATACATTACAGAGCAATGAGGGATTGGGGAAGATGCATCTGACAGTTTGAGGTAAAGGATCATCATTTCCTTGCAGCTTGCAAAAAGTGTCATAATCGGAATTTCAGTTGGCTTATTTTTCTTTTCCTTTTGCTTTCGTGAGGTGACATTTCTGCATTGCCCCGAGCAAGCTACAAAACAAAAAGGAAAAGGCTCTGTCCTCGTGTAGGCAAGGGTTGAAATAAAACCAGAGGGAAGAGGTCACTTCTGAGGCAATTAATGGAGAATATGGTTGAATGGCTGCACCGGTCCTCTCTGTGTCCTTGCCTCTCTCTCACTTGAATACACAAATCTTCATTTGATAGGCATGAGTGATGCATGAAAGGGAAATATGGAACGTCTGAAAAGTAGTCTCTAGTCATAAGACATACTTTAAGATAGAATAAAATTGTAAGATAGAGTAAATATTCCTGAGAATAAGGGCCAAGAAGAAGAAAGTCAGCAAAAGAAAAATTAACAATACAACCCCCCCACCCCCAACTTGTTTCTCCAGTGTGCATGGAATTAGGAAAAAAAAAATGCAGTAATGACATAACTTGAAAAATAAAAGTAATATTTAAATTTGAAAATGGAACAGTAACACAAACAGGTGTATTTTATCTTTTCAACTTTTTCTTCAGACATTTGTCTTAGTATTAACACCTATCTTTTATCTATGTATGCAGGCAGAAGTAGACTAGTTTATGTAAATAGGTAAGGGACAGTAAAGTATTTCCCTTCAGGACCAAGACAATGGTTCTTGGGTCAGGTATTCATATATTTAATGTTTACATAATAATACTTCTTGAACAATTACACTCCCTATCTCTGAGAGGCGTAAGAACTTTCAAGAGTCAAATCACTCCTGAGATTTTCTTGTACTTTTGGATGGAGTATCTATCCAAATAGATATTTGGATCTAAAATATCTGCACACCAGAGGAGTATTTTTACTGGAATATTTGGCAGTTAAGTTTTGCTTTCAGCAATTCTGAATCCCACCAAACCTTCAGAAGTTTCTCAAGGGCAGGTGCAGGCACAAGAATTGCATTCTAGTGTATCTCTTTGGCCCTCTAGAAGTTTCTGTGGTGATAATTTCAATTCATCTTCTGGATAGAGACCTACAAGATGTGTCTTTCCAGTGCTCACACTATTTAGTCATGCACAGGTTTACAACTCTGGGTATTAAAGCATCCATGGGCTCTAGGACAGGTTTTTGTTGGGTTTTTTTGGTTGTCTTTTTGTTTTTTTTTAATGAGCCAGCATTGGTTTTTAGAATCCCCAGTCCCAGTGCCTCAATTCTATTAGCTTTTAAAAGGACTTGTCTTCCTGAGGGCCTTAAACAGTTCTGGAAAACACAACTCATACACCAAACATAGGAAGGGTACTGAAGTCACCCATTCTCGACCTCAGGTAAAGTCCTTCTCTTAACTCAGGTATCCAATTAAGGGTTTCTGCTCAGCATCTTAGCTCCAGGCAGAATTAGAAGCTTGAGCTAAGAGCAGACATTTGCTGTTAGGGGAGCAACCAACCCAAGCTGTGTTGTGTAACAAATCATTTCCTCCTATTAGACTTGTCATAAATGCATGAGGAATGGTAATTCCTTGATCTAATATCAACCCTTTGGGAGCAATGTGTTTGAATGATGTCATTACATAATGTTTGAAGCTGTTAATGTGATTACCTGGAGTCACTGGAGAGGCAGGAGGCTCCAGGGGACTGCAGAAGGCTTTGGCTGTGCTTGTTCTCACAGAGGTTTGTGCTACAGCTGAAATCCCTTCCTGTTCTAGGACTGCTTTTTATTCTTGCTGCTGACACTTGTGCCAGAGGCTGCTGCAGTTTAGAAATCACGAGAGGGGAAGAACCCAAGTGTCAAAGCAAAGGTTTTTCAAAAAGCACGGCACAGGGTGAGAGGGCTTGGCTGTGCTCAGCCAGGTCAGCACTCATTCTCCTCCTCATGCAGCCTGCACTAGAGGACAGTCACCTCTGGAGCCTGGGGGGTTGGGAGGGATTTTTAGCAATTTCTGGAGTGCCACAGAGGATCATGCAGCTCAGTTTGGGCACAGAATAAAGGGGGATCCCTGCGGGCAGAAAAAGTGTCCCTCAGAGCCTCTTTGTGTTGCAATGAGGCTCTGTTTCTGCAAATGTTTGATTGCTGCTCATTCTGTTAAAAGTGGTGACAAATAAAAGTTATTGTTATTTTCACTTCCACAGAAACCCTGTTTTCATTCCATACTTTTGTCCTGATTCCTTCCTACACTTATGGATTGCCTGGTTCTCCCACTTCTGTGGAAGAACTTTCTTTAAAGGAAGAAAAGAAAAGGAAGAAGGCATGGGGTTTTTATTTCTTTTTCATGATGTTCTATAGTAACTAAATCTGGCTTTTACAATTTCTGTCTGTATGATTCTGCTTAAAAATGCATGAGCTGTTCCAGGCACATCTGTAAAATGCTCTGAGCAGTGCCTATAGTACAAATGATGTCATGCCCTTCCAGTACTTCTCTGGTGAAGATCATAGACTAATTAATTAAATTATGTGTTTTGCAAAATAGAGCTATTTTTTTTTCTTACCAGACAATTTTCAGTGAAAACATGTAGCTCATTTATTGATAATGTGTGATCTTTATGACAATGGGATCTGAGCATGTTTTAATTTGGGGGGACTAGAGCTGACTGGCTGAAGATTTCCACACACACTGTTTATGATGTCCTTTGGTCACAGTGCTCTTGGTCCCCATCCCAGATGGAAATCTCTCTCATCTGAAACCTTCATGCAGAGTATACATTGCTCAAATATTCCTCTGACACCCCTGCTGAGGCACTGGGGGTGCCCAGCCTCTGGCAGAGGTTAGAATACACATTTGCTTCCTGGAATATAAACCCTGAAAACCAAATATTTGACCCTGGGCTTCATGTGTAGTTAAACAGAATGATTTCTTCTTCACCATTAGTTCATTGCCCATGTTTGAAAACTGCTGAGCCAGTTTTGCTGACTCTTGGTGCTTCTGCTGAGGAAGGGAAGGATTGTGCCCCTCTCTCCCCTTTGGTTCTTGGCATGGACTGAGGCAGGGTTTACACCACTGCAGCTGCTTGAGTTACAGCATAGAGAAAATGCTGCTCTTTCCCTGATCCTTTGCCCTGTCTCCTCTCTTGACCTGCTCTGCCTTTTTCAGAGCTCTGCAGAGCCTGTTCAGGAGCAGGAATTGGGGTCTGGAACCCCGGGGCCTGCACGAGCAGCACGGATTTCTCTGACCTGCCCTGGCTGTTGCACTGATGAGGATCAAAGTCCATAACCTACTTTAACGAGCTTTAGGCTTCCTCTGTGTTGGCATGAAAACGCTTTCTTTGCACGTAACCATAATTTCAGGTTGATCAAAATCCCCCAGAATGTGCTAAAATTGATCCAAATTGGTAAATGGCTGCTTATGGTTAAAGAATTGAAAGAGATTTTAAAGACAGATGTAATGGTAAGAGTTTGTGTTCCACAGGAATTCAGCATCTTGTCTTTCATGACATTTGTGTTAAATTTCCTGCTCATTTAGATGGCATGTTTCAAAAATATTTTGATCTCCCTGTTGCCAGGGAAAAGAAAGCAAAAGAGGTTTTAGGTGTTACGAGTGTCAGGCTCTGTCAGTGGTAAATGTGGTTTAGATGTTGAATACATGGTTGTCATCACGGACAGCTAAAAATACACCTCTTTGCTCCTTTTAATTTTTTTTTGTTTGTTTGTTTATATTCTGGGCAACAAAGATGCCTTAGCTTATCAATGATGTATCAAGTATCAGCAAAAGGGTTAAAAAATTTTCCCACCTTGATGATAACTCCATCTTGACTCCTTACATATGTCTTTGTAGCCTGAGATCTTAAGGCAACCTTTCATTAAGGACAATCTGCTTTATTTATGGCACAATCTGATAAACAGGTTGAGAGAAATAGCACTGACCTATATGTAATTATTTGATCTAGGTATTGGAGGCTGAGTCAACTCTGGGGCATTTCTCTTCCCTTCCTTTTTTCAATTTACTGCTACTTATTCTTATCAAATCCAGTCAACTGTAAGTTCAGGAGGAGACAAGAAGCAGACTATAGATCCATCTGAGCATTATGAGATCCTGGTATTAAACCTTGATGGTCTGAAAAATCCAACAACCATTAGCAGAAATGTTTCATCCTTCTTTTGTGTCTTAAATGCAGAGAGAATCTACCAGGCCTGTCCTGTTCATTCACATGTGCCTTCCGTCATAGGTTCCTTTTTTTTTTTGTTCCCAAGAGTTTCTGCTATTTAAAGGTAATGTGGAAGTTCCTCCACATGCTGTTAGGACTTGATTCATTCTCCATGTAGCTTGGGAATAAGGATTTGTGCAGAATTCTCGGGGGAAAATGGGACACTGCCACCTGCAACCAAAGTAAAGAGCACCAGTGTTCATCTCTAGGGATATAGAAAGAACCTGTGGGAATCCTCAGTTAGCACAATTACTGATCAATTGTGATTACACAATTAGCTGAATTAGACCACTGTACCCTGTAGGGTGCTGTGTATTTTGGAGATGATTTCCACGAATTCACCTGCTGAAGGAGATAAACAGACCCTCCCTAAAGTGCCCAGCTGCTCCTCAGACCTGTGTGCTAAATGCTGTCAGCTCTTGGAAACCTGAGTTTTAATGAACTTCCACAGATGAAGGTGGTGACAAGTCTGTACTTTACTTCTATCAGCTTTAAAGACAATGAGTTCCAATTTTTAAGGTCTTTGTTTCTAAGGATTTTCTTAGATAGTCTCAGTAGAAACCCAGTGCTGCATTTTCACCTGTGCAGGACTCTTTACCCTTTTATTTTCTTTTGATAAATAAATACATTTCTAGTCTGTGCTTTGTGGCTTGCTGGATAGTCTTATAGGAGATGACCTGGAAAATAAAAGAAATGAAAAACAGATTGTAGCTTTTAAGAATTATCTATGGATTCAAAATACAGGGAAATCATGATTTGGGAACACTTTTCATTGCTTTTTCTTTTGGCAGCATAAGATTTAGCAGCATTAGCAAACCTGTGTATGAAGTCTGAATATTTCTGTTCCCTTCTGAGGATAGAGAGCAATTTTTCTTCCCACCTTCCCTGTGTCATATGGGGTTTATATGCTGCTTCTTCTCTACATAGCACCCTCTTGATCAAACATTAAAGAAAAAACAATAACAAAAAAGAGACATTTACAGGTACTCCATCTTTTTAAGCCCTGTGAAAAGTGAAACAGGCAGGCTTTCAAGGTGCATTCAGTATTCATCAGGCTACAGAAAAATAGAACAATATGGGGCCTAAAAGACAGTAGGGAAGTGTGGGGGTTTGAATCATAATTGAATTCAGACTGCACTGATCAAGGAAGGGAGAAGAGAAAGCTATGAACACACTGAAGCAGAGGTGGGGATAGAAATTCCTTTGCTTTGTGCTTCTTTCCAGACCACAGTGGCAGGAGGCTTGTACTGACTGCAGCAAAAGAACCAGCTAATGACGATCACATTTTATTTTTACAGGGAGAAATATTTTACAGAGAGTGTGCTGCTGTGACCAAGGGCTCTGTGAGCCTCAGACAACTCCCTAAGTATTCCTAAATAAGCCTTTTCAAGTTTCTCCTCACCTTGAGAACTCTGCAGAAAAGTTACTTGTGAGGATAAATACAGAGGTTACCAGAAATTCACAAATGCTGAGGGGACAGGGACAGCCCCAGAAACGTAGGGAAAAAATGCCTTTCCTATCTAGGCTTCTGTTTTCAGAAAAAAACCCTTTTTCCTATTATAAGGAGTGATTTATCCATTGTTTTTATTCTAAGAGCTCCAGATTCCAATTTCTTTTACAGTTGTGTGTGTCAGGCCCAGGAAACACTGGGGAAGTGTGGGCAGCTTACAATGACAGCCTGCACCCCTGATGTTAAGCACTTCTTATTACATATGGAAATTCTCAGAGAGAGGTATTAAGCTCAGTGAGATTTAATGTTTCATGTGCATAAAACACTCTGAACAACTCCATAATTATATAAAAAAAGGCAGATTGATTTATTTATTTTAAAAACACATATTATTGTTGTATTTCTCTGGGAAATGGTTTCTCCCTCCCCAGAGACCCCTGGAGCCTGTAACTGTGTAGTTTAACCCTTCCTCCCCTTTCTGACCTACTGGCTGAATTCCAATGATCTCTCCTTAGCAGGAGCCTAGATAAGGCCCTCTTCTTCCTCATTCTTCCTCTTTTCCCCCTGGAAACCATCTGGAATAAAGGTCTTGGAATACATCTGGGGGTCAGAGCCTCTTTTGGAATCCTTTGCTCTGTCCCTGAATATTCCTCCAAAGCCTTCTAGGATCTGAGCTAGCACAGGAACTTTGGGGGGCTGCAGGGGGGATATTTCACATGATAAGTCAGAGAACTTATCATGAGCTGCAGAGTCTGCTTTGCCTCAGGCTGAGCCCAAGAGCCGTGTCAGGCTGCTGGAGCTCCTGGGAATGTCTTGGTGAGACATGATTTGATTTTTCAGTGCTGGCTTGTTAAAAAACCAGTGCTTTTCAGAAAAGTTTCAGTGTTGAAGAACCTTTGTTGAGATCCCAGCAGGTTTCTTTAGCTTTACAGCTTGGGTTGTGATTTAGGCAATTTGGGAAATGAGGGCAATCCTGACATTTTCACCCAGCAGCTGTGGAGTGACAACCCTGATTCCTGAAAAGGTATCTAGGAAATATTTTTCAAGGTTCAGAAAACCACTTTGCAGACAACATTTGAATTCAGAAAATGTAAAAGCTTCTTTTAGAAAGTTAGAATTACTAAAGTGAATTACAAATTTTTAAAAGAGTTGATGGCAGGCTTGCACAGACGCACATAGCAAACATTTGTTAAGCTTTGTAATGTGAAAGAATAAAATAAAAATACTTAAGACATCTTGTCAGCTTGGGCTTCTGCATATTTTTTCTATGTTTTTTAGGACTCATGCCTCATTACAAGTCAAGATTGCTTCTGTTTACTTTTGTTTTAACAACATTGTATAGCTAATTATAATTCACTGAAATAGCCCCAAACGACTGTTGATTTACTTATGTGATGGATGGTATTTGTTTTGTGTGTTTATTTTGTATCAGAGTGGTTAATGGGTTAGAAATAAATGTTCTTTCTGGAGAACAGTTTTCTTTTGCCCTTGAGAACAACTACACTCACCTGGGGTTCTGTGGTGAAACAGGAGAATCTGGAGGTGTCAATACCACAGAGCAAGGAGCAAACACAAATTGCTGCCTCAGAGGTGACAGAAAAACCCTTCCTGGAGCTTGAGAAGGGGCTGCTTAGTGTTTCCAGTGAATTGGAAAGCCAAAGAATTGCTGGGCTAAATGAGACCTGTGAAAAGAGGTTTATGAGGGCACTGGTGAGGAGGTTACTCGGACTCAGTAATAACGAAAGCAGAATCTCCCTGAGAGCTTTGGCAAACCCAGGGTCTTGTCTAAACCTATCCACGGGCTTACAAGAACCTTAACTAAGGGATAATCTTGAATTTCTGTAGAGAAGAGAAAAGATTTTCTCTCTGGCAGCTGGATAATGGCACAAAGAAATCCCGTTGGTTTGGAAAAGTACCTCAGCAGCACCAGAAAAACGCCAAGTGTCTCCTGAACAGCCTTGGGCGGTCATCCTGGTGCACAGATAATTAACAGACACAGTGAGAGGCAGGGGGGGAATGAAGCTGGAGTACAGCAGGATGGGCAAGCCTGACTGGGAGCCCTGTGCATGAACCAGGTCGGGTTTGAAGGCTGTGCTGGCTCCCCAAACACCCGATCAGCTCTGAGTGCGAGGGGTACATCAGGCCAGGTACAGCAGTCTGGGAGCACTTTCCATTTTCAGTCAATTAATCCTCTCACAGCATGAAATAAAAAGATCAGAACACGATGTTAAACCTCATTTTGTATTTTCAATTACTAGAGGATAATTATTTTCTTTTTAAGTCTTGGAAGATGACATGATCTGAATACTCAGCTACCTGGCACTTCTGCTTGTGTTTCTGGAAGCAGAAGGAGTTCAGCTGGGGCAATGCACAAGATAATTAGGTTTATTTTGGAGCCTGGCAGGGCTCTGTATCTACCATTGTCTGGAGAGAGGAGTGCAGAGACGTCGAGACTTTGGCGCGTCTTCTTTAAAGACCAAAATCTGGGTGGTTGTAAAAGCAAAGTCCTTTATTTCATCATTGAAACCAGTCTCAGGAAGGCACTGGTGCTCCAGTTGGTGCCAGTGAGCAGGAGGGCCTCTAACACAGAGTCCCTAAGCCCCAAGCAGAAGCAGCAGTGACAGCACTGTCACCTGTGTTCTGTGAGGGTTTCATCAGTAGCGATCGCAGAGGCTTTGTGATGGGTGTTTCATGTGCCTGCTAGCATCCTCAACAGTGCATTTTATTCTGTTTTTAGCCAGTCAGGTGAAAACACCGTGTTTCTAAAGCCTTGCTGGACCTATCCTAAGCTAAGATTGATGTGTGACAGTACTCGTAATTTCTTACACAAATTCTTACACGTATAACTCCATCTGTTCCATCTAGGAACGTTCAGCTAGGCTACCTTGTTTTTGTTATGTCTAGAGCTTAACTAATTTTGCAAAAGGCAATGCTACTGAACTTTAAAGTAGGTTTTAGGTCCTTTTCTTACTAACTAATTCGGTCTCTTATTTGCTTAAGGCACCTTAAAAAATCTCTACTTATTTAAAACTAAACTTGCATTTCTACCTCATGTCTGTGTGGATTTATGTGTTTTAGTTTCTCTGGAGGTTTTAATTCAGTCCTCACATTTCTGGACATCCCTGGGCCTGTGGGGATGGGGCCCAGAGGGATTTTGCCTCTACATAATTTGGTGTTTCTGCCTGGCTATGAATTTAAAACCATTACACATCCTGACAGTGCAGCACTTCAATCCTAGTTTTGGGAATTTTGGGCTTTGTAAAGTAGGAGTTCAGCTGCACAGAGTGAATTTTGTGTGTGGCCTGGGAGCAGCAGGGGGTGGCTGAGGTGCTTTGGACAGTAGTTCAGTGCTAAGTAAACCTGATAGAACAAGGTTTTCATCTTGTTAGCCCTCGTTTCTGCACAAGTGAGCATGGGAGAGGAATTCACACGAGTTCTCCAAGAGAACAGATGTGTTTTTGAAAATCATTGTGGGGTGGAGTTTGGAATGTTGCAGGTTTCCCATTTATTTGAATGGAAAATAATGAGATTTTAAGTGTATGTATGTGTGTGCTGGATATATAATTCACTTTTATTGTACAGGCCTGCTTTTCTCCTTGTAGATTTTTAGTGGATGAATTCCAATGATTTCAAAGAAGAAGTGTTAAGGCACCAAATATGAATATAACAGAAAATAAAAGTATCAACAGATTTGGCTCTGGTATTTGGTTTTGGCATTGTTGGAATCCAAAAAAAAAAGGTGTATGAAAAGTACTAGGAGTAGCATAACTTAAAATAAGTAAAGCCTAACTAATGTCATATAAAAGAATCACTATTTAAAAAGGTATCAGTGCAATGTAATCGCTTTCTCTTCTGCATGGAGTCTCTGGAGATGTCAAATTTGTATGCTTATGCTTCCCTTCTCTGGGTGCAGTGAATTGCACCTAATTTGACACAAATTTCTGCTTCTCTACCTTCTTTACTTTGGATTCAATTGAAGTTAAGAAATGCAATGGTCTAGGTTACTTATGATGCTGAAAGCATCACTGTGATGAGGTTCACCTTGGGCAGGAAATGGAAAGAGGTCAGGGAAGGAAAATGTTAAGAAACACATTAAGAAAACAGTGTTCCCTATGAACAACCTTCCCGGTGAATTTTGTACATCAAAGTGTTGTGCTGGAGATCACATTTCCTCTGCAGGTATTTTCCTTATGCAGAAAACAGTCCCTGGAAAAGACTTTTCCTTTGGAGCACAATGAACACAGGGCAGTCTCTGCATTTTGTTGGGGTGAAGATACTGATTATATTTTTTCTTTTGACCTGAATGGGCAACAGCTGACAAAACCAGAGAAATCTATTTATTATTTTCTTAGGTACCTTCAGTTGCATCAACCATTGGCATAGGAGGTGCAATACACTGTATTTTTTTGTCAACTTTAGTGGGGTTTGCACATGTGCAGCGGTGAATTCTGACTTATCTATTTCCTCTTGAAATGTTTTTATTTTCTAAGAGGATATCTGCAATAGAAGTTACAGGGAGGGAAACGGCCAGTCCTTGCTTTTTGTGGAAAATGTTTCTTCAAGGATTGAAACTTTCAAGAAATCTTCATCAGAGTGAGCTGTCCAAGATGCGACTGTTTCATTTCAGATCTGCATTTACAGCCAGTAACAATTTACAATAACAGCCAAGTGCATTATGAAAACTGTCGGTGACTTATAACCAACCCTGGGGGGTTTTACTGGGAGGAGAGCTAGACCTGTCTGCTAGACTCTGTACTACATAGAAAGTTGAAACTGGGATGATTCAGGATAAATTCTCAAAAGTATTGAAGCTTTTAACCACAGCTGGGTCTAGTAGAAGTTCTAAAATACATAGACACTTTTTGAATGCAGCTGAGTCCATCACTAGGGAACTGGAAACAGTTTCTGTTACTTTAAAAGTGGAAGGAAGAAGGAATGAAAAGAAGGTGAAAATTTGCAGATGCCTTTTCCCTCACGCAAACAGTGATGGAGCAGTCAGATAATTAAGTTGCCTGTGGCACATGACATTAAGAAGCATTTTCTGAACCGTTAACTGAGATTTAATCAGTTACGTATTTTATTCTTGTTGAAGAGGGTTAGTGTAAAGTTCTTATGGTGTTTCCTGTTCCATGTTGAAGGCAGTCAATGTATCTCAACATATTTGTGGTGGGTTTGGCAGTGGGAGGGTGAAATGTGTGGATGTGGCACTTGGGGACAGTGGTGGACCTGGCAGTGATGGGCTCATGGTTGGACTGATGATCTTAGAGGGATTTTCCAGGCTTCAGGATTCTATGATTCTATCCATAAAGGTCTTTTCCTACCTAGATGATTCTGTGATTCTGTGATTTAATGATCCTAGCCCGGTGTGGTAACAAAAACAGACTAGAGAGAGACAAGGATGACTTTCTAGGTAATGCTGTGAGTGTGATTCAGGTGAGACAATGACAAATGAAGCTGCTTGTGCTCTAAAATCTAAAATCTATTAAGCAGGTGTGTATAAAGCTGGCACAGGTTAGTTGGCTGCTAGGGTAAGAAGAAATGTAAATGTTTTCACTCAGCTTCTTCATTTCATGAAGCACTAAGTGGTTTTGTGCTTACTGCACTACACTCAAACTGCAGGATTCTCAGCTCAGCTCTACACCACAAAACCATAAAGGCAGGTACAAGCTCTATGAATAATTAAATACTGTTAAGCAAATGAGACAGGTTTGGATTTAAATACACTTCTGTAGCTTTCACTAAATGTGTTCAACATGCAGAATTTGATATATTTCTTGTTCAAAAACATGTCCCCCAAAATGTATTTAAAGCAGGTGCCTATGGGATGACCACAGGGATATTCCTCTTTGGGAAGGTGGGAAGCAGGTTTAGTAGCATTGTGTTTTGTGACTGTGAAATAGCAACATTGTGGTTCACTCACTATCTCATGTTAACCACAGCTAGATTTACAAGCCAGAAATGTTTTTCTATGCATGTTGCACGTGTTTTTCATGTCGTCTGATGTTGGCTGGAAATGTAACTTGGAAGCCTTGACTAGAAATTTTTGGCTAAGAATTTCCTAAAAGACCTAGAAGATTTTTTTTTGTTGTTGTTGATGTCGTTGTTACCCAACTCCTTGGGTGCCCGATTTGAGATGCAATAGAAGTGTGATTTTCAGATAGGAGAGTTCAATGTCTTCTGCAAATAAAGACCCTTAAAATGTCTTGAGGAGAGCATGTAAAAATGGGTGAGGTCCTGCCTAACAGAGCTGTCTCTCACCATCCACTCCCCCCAGTGTTTGGAATTCCAGGTCATTGTCCCTCTGAAGACATCAGGCACTGTGCCTGCCCTGGCCTGGAAGCACCAGCACTTTTCTCTGTCAGACTTTGAGAGCAATGAGTGAGAATACTGAGGAGCAGATTATCCTCCACACAGATCCAGTGATTAACAGAGGGATGAGATTCTGCACAAAGCCTTTACCTGCTGCTGAAGAAGCTCCAGCAGCAAATTGCCCCCTCACTCCCCCTCTCTTGTGATCAGCATCTTGCTCACAACCCCTTCATGCCGGAGACAGAGCAGCAAAAACAGACACGGAGGTGACACATTCAGAAGCTTTAAAGAAAAGGAAAACCTGGAGAGATCTCCCTGTATACCTGTGTGTGCAGGTTGTAGATGCTGTGAGTATGCAGGAGAGAGAACAAGGCACTGAACTAATTAATTTTCCCCTCTCATCTGTTCTTTGTTCATGCTGAAGTGATTTGTGCAGTGAAATCTGGCTGAGGAAGAACATTGGCACATTCCTGCTAATGATGTCACTTAATAAATGCTGCCACTGTGGGAATGATCAGAGAATTAGAAACCACCTAAGCTGCACTAGATTTTTTAGGTGGATCTGTGCTAATTTAATTCTGGTTTTGGAAGAAATAGTTCACTAACTTGCTAAGTGTGGACAGTACACTGCAGCGATATCTTTTCCCACAAATTCATGAAAAGAAGATCATTGTCAAAATCTGTTTCTAACAATTCACTCTGTAGAGAATTGCTACAGTATCCATTATCTTAGGTTAAATCTTTATCAAATGATCCATTTTAAAACTGTTCTATAGTTCATAGCACTTAAATTTTTCTTTATCCCATTAAAGTGCTTTAAGCTCCTATAGAAATCTAATGCACATAATTGTTCTAATTCTGCTGAAGCACACTCAAATCTCTTTCGCCCTGTTAAAGTAGTTAAAATGCCCTTGTTCAAGAGGAGTATCAGCTATTCAGAGTAGGCTTGAAATAATATATAGAACTTTTTATCTCTTGAAGGGCTTTCAGATTTGATTTCTTCCTTCTCGAGAGTGCTCACTCTGCACAGGAGAGCACAGAAAGCTCTGAAGGTTAAATAACTGTGCTGTGTGCATATGGATGTACAAAACCCCCCAGCTGCCTTCCACAAGTCCAGCTCCTGCCTGTGTGTCCAGCTGCAGGGGGAAAACAAGGTCCTAAGAGGTCCCACTGACTTGCTGTTTTTCACTTATTTTGTAAACATTTTGTTTTCTTTCATTGTTGTTCTGCTTTCATCTGCACTGATATCACTCCTAGACACTTGCTGTTTGCCCAGGAGGTTTCTCCTTTTTCAGACAATAAGTTCCTAGAGTTTCTATTTTCTTTTTGTTTGTGGTGGGTTTTTTGTTTTTGTTTTTTTTTTTTTTTTTTTGTTTTTTTTTTTTTTTTTTTTTTTTTTTTTTTTTTTTTGTTTTGTTTTGTTTTGTTTTGTTTTGTTTTGTTTTCTTTCCACTCCCCAGTGGCATGTTAGGATGTCTCCAGTTTGTACTTCCGAGTCCAGCTGCACTTTAGGAGGGTGCTCCTGTTTTCCAAGCTGGCAGGCATTTCCTTTCATTCTGTAATTAATGTTTTTTTACCCCTCTTCTAACCAGACCACCTTTCTGACTGCTCACACTGCTTGGCTGCTTTAAGTCATTATTTTCTTTCTAGAATATTAAATGCATCCTGCATCCAATCCAGAGAGAGATGTCTGGGGCTCACATATCCAGCCTTTCTAAGGGAATAAAATCGATGGCACAGTCTGTGCCCAGCATGGACTGGGTGTGTGTAGGTGGACCCTGTTCCAGCCAGGCTCTGCAGGGCTGTGTGTGACTGTCACTCGACAGGCACAATAAGTTGTGCATTTAAAATGTACTGCTGCCTTTCCAGCTTTGCCTCTGGTGTGTTTTCTTTAAAAGCCAAATTCTCTAGAGAGATTCCTGTTTATGGAGTTGTATAAATTGAGGTTTGGAAGTGCACTGGGGTTTATTTTTCTTCTCAGGTTAGAATTTGAATGCGCTCCAGAGCCACGAGGTGCTGCCTTTGAACGTCATGAAATATTGCTGAATATCTGATCAGTGACACCTTGCCTGGGAGCAGGGAAGGCTTCCTGCCTTCTGCTGAGCTGCTTCTGGAAGGACTCACAGCTCCTGGCCTGGCACGAGCTGTGACAGGTACAATTCAAGGCTTGCCATGCTCCTGTGTGTGAGGATTCACAACTCCCTGGCTGGATTGGGTGGCAGTCCTGGCTTTGTGCTGAGAGCTCTGTGCACTGCAGAGAAAAGTGTGTCAGGAGTTGTGCCTAAACCTGCAAGCCAAGGCTCTAACTGAAATGATTTACATCTTTTATTATGGAACTAGATATGTCTTACTTTCCCCGTTTTACATTTAGGGAAAAAATCAAAGCCTTTAGAGTTTTGATTTTCATGCCATCTTGTTGGATTCATCGCTGGTGTGTTTAATGAACAAATATTGTAATAACTATCACAAATATCATTGTGGGAAAGGTCTGTTAGTGTTGCTGGATCTACTCCAGGATTAAACTATGAGCACCCTACTCTGTGTCTCAGTGATTTGCTGCTTGGTTGGGTGTGGGTGCTGGCTATTGCTTTTAAAGCAGCCTAATTAATTACATTAATGAATGTGTTGCCCACTACACAATCCTTGTATCCTAAAATAAGTGTTTTGAATGCAACAGGAGATATAAAAGGAGTAAGGAAATGACTTACCTGCAGTTCTATATACATGGTAGGACTAGTAAGACCAACTTAAACTCCTTGTCTATATTCCTCAGGACCAAGCCACTACATGCTAAAGATAATTCTCCATATTCATATAACCTTTGCCAAAATGCCTCTAATTGTGTTAGTGATCTTATTTCACTGGGCAGCTTTTCTTACTCTCTGAACAACTTTAAAATAAGAGGTTGTAATCAACCCTGTTATTATTTTCCATTACCATCTTTAGCCTGCTTCTTTTGGTGTTTTTGGTTCTGACCAAGGTGACTTATTTCTTATTTATCCATTTCTGTTCTATGAAGCTTTTACATAATCAGTTATTATAATCTGTACAGAACTTTTATTGAAGTGTATTTCAAAGGCTTTTTGGTGGGAGATAGGTTTATTATTATGAAAACAATCTTTATACTAATTTAGACATCAACTAATCTCTTATTTATTCAAGTGAGGTAGTAAGATTGAATTATGTTTCTATAAATTTTCAATGCTTTCTCGGGAACGTATAAATTGTTCAGAGCTTTTTGTCATCATTGTTTTGCTCAGACAAAATGTATTACAGCAAATTTACTGCTTTGTACCGTGCTGTGTTCCTTAATACTCTACCATGCAATGTTTATTTTGATTGAAAAGGAAATTATTTCTCTGTGTGTAGTAACATTATCCTGCAGGCCAAGTAACACTTGAACATGGTGAGAGATGGGGCAAGTGTGGAATTGAGTTTGCCTCTGGTACACAGTTCGGGTTTGGCAAGGAGAAGATGGGCCTGGCAGCACCCAGCAGGGTGTTAATTGCCATAATGTTGATCACCTGGGCCTGATTAGCCAATTAGACTAAAAAAAAATTATCGAGTTAGTCACCTACCTACCCACCCTGCCTGAAAGGTCCTGTTTGGGTACAGGGCCCCCGGGAGGCAGTGCTAAAGCCTTCCTGCAGCTGAGCTGAATGAGAGTCCCTGCTCTCCCCAGTCCTCAAACGCTGTCATTTAATTGTGGAATCCAGCTGGGATGAGCAGGTGCAGAACAAACCGGGGGGAAGAACCCTGTGAGATCATCGAGCCCAACTGTGACCTGTCCCCACCCAGCAACCAGCGCCAGGCCCAGACCTTCCTGAACCATCTCCCAAAAGGTGACTGCACCGCCTGGGCAGCCCTTTCCAACAACAGCCACCCTCCCTGCCCAGAAACTCCTCCTAATGTCCCACCCAGACCTGTCCTGGGCCAGCTGAGGGCTTTGCCCTGCAGTCAGCCCCAGCGGCGGCTCCAGGTGAGGAGCGGCTCCTGTGCAGGTGTCCCTGCTGCCCTGACCCTGCCTGCACACGCCCTGCTCCTGACACAGTCCTGACACAATCCTGACACAAACAATCCTGACACAAACAATCCTGACACAAACAATCCTGACACAATCCTGACACAATCCTGACACAATCCTGACACAATCCTGACACAAACAATCCTGACACAATCCTGACACAATCCTGACAAATCCTGACACAATCCTGACACAGGTGTCCCTGCTGCTCTGACCTGCCTGCACACGCCTGCTCCTGACACAGTCCTGACACAATCCTGACACAATCCTGACACAATCCTGACACCATCCTGACACAATCCTGACACAGGTGTCCCTGCTGCTCTGACCCTGCCTGCACACGCCCTGCTCCCGACACAATCCTGACACAATCCTGACACAATCCTGACAAATCCTGACACAGTCCTGACACAATCCTGACACAAACAATCCTGACACAATCCTGACACAGTCCTGACACAATCCTGACACAAACAATCCTGACACAATCCTGACACAATCCTGACACAATCCTGACAAATCCTGACACAGGTGTCCCTGCTGCCCTGACCTGCCTGCACACGCCCTGCTCCTGGCACAGTCCTGACACAATCCTGACACAATCCTGACACAATCCTGACAAATCCTGACACAAACAATCCTGACAAATCCTGACACAAACAGTCCTGACACAATCCTGACAAATCCTGACACAATCCTGACACAACCCTGACACAATCCTGACACAGGTGTCCCTGCTCTGGGGTGACGGGGCTGGCCAGGCTCCCCCTGCCAGGACACGGGTCCTGCCAGCTGCAGGGTTGGGGCACTGGGCCCACAGGTGCTTCCAGTCAGGTGCTCCAGGTGCCCCGGGGCTCTGGGTGGGCAGCACGGAGCCCATTTCAGCATCTCAGCCTCCAGCACAGTTCTGGAGCTCCTGTGGAAGACACCAGGGTGTGGAGGTGCTGCTGGCTCTAAGAAATAAGGTATCTGCACATTGAAATTTATTTATCCATAGAGGATCTCCTTGGGTTAGTGTTCCTGCAGGGTTCCACTTTGGTTTTTTTGCTGGGCAGGTCTGTTCTTGGTGCTTCTTTTCTTTAATATCAGAAAAATTATCTAATGGATGAATTTAATGTTATTATTTTCTATGTTTGAATAATATTATGCAACCAAAATGGTGTGTAATAACTCAGTTTGGTAACTGGGAAATGAGGTCCTGCAGAATGTGTGGCTACTGGGAGCCCCAGTTCTGTTTGGAGTGTCACACCTGTGTGGGGGCTGCAGGATCTGGGGCCCGTCGGTGTCCCAGTAGCAGGATCCTCGGAGAAAAGAGGGATTTGTTTCTTTTAAGGAAAAGTATGGAATATATTTGCTTTGTAGTGGGGGGGGGGAGGGAAAGAATGTGGCAAATTAGAAAGCAAAGATTCTTTGTGTTCTGAGGCTGGACTGCATTCAGGAAGCACTTGGCTCTTGCCACTAAATGCCTGTCTGATCTTGAGCTAAGCATTTAATTTTGCTTGAATTTTTTTTGTCAAATTGTGATCATAGAATTTCTGTTATCCTCTACTTGCTCCTCTTTCAGTTAGGAGCTGCTGAGGACCTGTTTCTCTGGTTTTGACCATCCAGCACTGAATGTGCAGAGGATCTTTGCCTTCAGGGCCTTGCAGTGTCTGTGGGAGCATCCAGCAGGTTCCAGCAGCCGACACTGCTGTCCCGAGGTTATGTGAGCTCTCAGTGGGACTTGCCCAAGATGATGTGGATGTACATTGATTTCTTAGGCTGTGGTTCTTGGGGGCTTTGTCTCTTCCAGCAGTGCTGGCAAGTTAAGCTTTAAGGCTTTTTGCTCTAACATTAGATGTTGCTAGAACTGCAGAAGAAAGAACTTGTATTTTATATAGGCTGATGAGTTAAAAATATTCACCTGGTTAGCCATAGTGGTATTGAATTAATTCGCCTTGTTCTGTAATGTTCAATCTGTTGCTTTACTTGAAATTTTGGAAGTGTGAGCTAAAGGGCTGGTTGTAAATAATGCAGTGCAGGTGCCCAGGGATCAGATCCTGGCCTCTCCAGAGCTTTTAGAGTTCAGCTCTGCTCAGTCAGCTGGAGTTCTCAATGCTGAGTGGATTTGCATTCTTTCAGCTTTATTTGAATCCTGTAAGGTGGGAGCACATTCAAAAGTCTGAAAATGCCCAGTAATGCTGTGGTGATTTTGTCACTCTGTGTATTTGCAGTATTTTGAGGTATATTTGGTACCTACCAATGTGCCAGCAGATATTTGGTCCCCTTTGCTTCTCCCACAAATCTTTATGTGTATTAAGCCACTGTTTTTGTCCAGCTGTCAAATGTTGAGGAACTGCTCACCAGTTATTGCTGGAAGCAGAGCTAATTGAAAGGAAGGGTGAGAGATGATGTGTTGGATTTCTCTTTGACTTATTTCAGAAGTCTGAGGGCCATGGGTGTCTTTCTCTTAAGAGCTCAAAGTTTCTGCCTTAATGCATGAAGGAAACTCTCTTGGGAATTAATTATCCTGAGTATCACTAAGGTCTGGGAGACTGCAGTGTTAATGAGCAGGAAAACTAGGCAGACTTCCTGAAAAAAGTCAGAAGCAGGAGCAGTTACCTTTGACAAGTTCACAAATAAAGCATTCTTAACATGCAAGGCAATATTGCCATGTAAAATCTCCTCAAATGAAGGAAGTTGCTGTGATTTATAGGATTTTGAAACCTAGGAAAGTGTTGCATGAAAGAAGATTACATCGTTCAAATTACGTCATCTTCTGAATTGGAGAAAAGTTCTCAGGATGTGTATGAGGTCTCTGATAAATTATTTTGTTTGCTGAGTCTTGAGGGCTGGGTGACCTGCGGTGTCTCAGGCAAGAGGAAGCTGTAAGTCTTGGCAAAGCTTGGAGGAACCTTTGTATTTCATGACTTTGGAAACTTAAGAAGCAGGAGTGTATCTAAATTTATTCTTTTAGGTCACAAAAGGAGCACTCGGTGTAAGAGGAATGGTGCCCCTCATTAATTGCATCATCACTTGATAACAGGATGTAATTAGCAGATTTGAATAAGGGCAGTGATAGAGGCAGCTGTTATTGACAGAGGACAGTGTGTGCCCCAGTGCTCTAATCTGTCTGGAAATGATTGTGGAACTCGCTCCTATCCCTGCCTCTGCATTGGCATTTTGTGCTGTGAAACAGACCCTATTTGTTCCACCTGGCAAAATTAATTTTGTGCCTAATTTTTGGACTGACCTGAGACAGTGTGTTATTCATTAATCTGTTACTGAATTTAAAAGCCTGCTTTAGCACTGAACGAAAAAGTGCACCTTCATGAAATCTGTTCAACGAGATTGAAGTGAAAAAATAAAACTCTGCTGCTGACTTTCCATCACTTTTGCTGCATATACCTGGAAAACAGTTCCAAATGGAGCCCTCTGAGGTCCATCCTGGGGCTGAGAGGTTTAATGCCTTTGTCAGTGATCCAGAGGAGGTGATGGAACGCATCCTCATGGATGTTGTGTCATTGGGGTCAGGTAATGAACTCAAGGGCTGTCTTTTGGAGGGACTGAGAAAAGAACAGGGAATAAGGATCTCATAGAGATTTACAGGCCAAATGCAAATTGCTGCTCCTGCAGTGGTGCTGAGGGGTTTTTGTGGGCAGAGCAGGGGTCAGCTGGTGGCTCTGGCAGTAACAGGGGCTGGGGCCGTGTCCTGGGCTCTGCTGGTGGGGCTGGGGCAGTGTCCTGGGTTGTGTCCTGATGGTGCTGGGCCGTGTCCTGGGCTCTGCTGGTGGGACTGGGGCTGGGGCCGTGTCCTGGGGTCCTGTGTCCTGGTGGTGCTGGGCTGTGTCCTGTGCCCCATCAGCCCAAGCACAGGCAGTGCCTGCAGGGAGGCCAGGGCTCAGCTGCTGCTCCTTGCAGCCAGGCTGGAACACTGAGCTGGGGTGTTGGTGCAGGATGGGAGAAGTGTGGATAAACTGCAGTGAGCCTAGAAAAGGGCCCCCCGAGGGGACTGAGACACATGAACCATGAGGAGGGGCTGGGAGGGAATTGGGTTTGTTTTGTACAAGTCTGTACTGTTTTGATAAACAGTAAATGAGGAGATGGAGCTGGGCTCTGCTCTGAGGGGTACAGGGGGAGGATGAGAGGCTGGCCAAAAAGAGGATGATCCCATTGGGCAGAAAGAAAAAACTAAAAAACCATTGGAAGAAATTTCCCAGAGAGGGTTTGGAATCCCCTGCTTGTGGGTTTCAAACATCCCCTTGTTCTGACCCAGCTTTTGGAGTTCCCCTCTGACCTGAATGATTTTATCTGGAAGTCCTTGGAAACAGTCATGAATTCCTGCTGGGTTATTTTTTGTCTGATAAGTGAATTGAAGGCATGTAGTTTAGGATCATCTCATCTCCCTGCTTATGCTTTGACTGCTAGATACTGCTAAGTCCTGAAATTTGGAACAATTTTTGGAAGTTGGACAGTTGTTAGCAGCAGTTATTTTTAATCAAAGTTTCTAAGCAAAACCATAAACTTGTCTGCAGACTCCCTCCTGATATAAGCTTCTTAACTGTAATCCAGATTTTTAATATAACCACAGCCAAATACATCTCTTGAAAGATGCTTTTTTCTTTCCTTTTTTTTTCTTTAAACCTGTGCTTGTGTGCAGTTGATGCCTTGCAGGTGTGATATTAATCCCAACTGACCATAGTTAATAAAATCACTGATTTCACAGGCATTACTTGCAACAGTAGAATGACAGGTTGGTGATAACTGTAGAATGTTTTTGTTCACTTTCTCTACCTCTTTGAGTTGTGCGTGTTTGTACAACAGTTTAATTTTGTTGTGTGTGAGGCAGAGTTAAAACAGCAAACCTGTGGAGTTAAACCCTCACTCCACTTAATGTACAGCTCATTCCCACTTGGTATTTCCACCCCTGTGTTTAATGTCAAATATTCTTTTCAGTACAGTAAATTTCCTTTACATGCTCAAATAACACTTTTTTCACTAAAATGTCTTTTAGAACAATTACGGATTTGATGGGTGACTAGTGAAATGGGTATTTAATTGGAGGATTCTTTATTATTTTAATAAAGAGAAGGACTGTTTAATACTAATGCTCCATCAGTAAAATCAGTGTAAGTTCTGTGAAAGTTAAATTGGAACAAACATGGCACGAGTTGTTAAAGGTGTGTTAAAGGATGGTCTGAGCTGTTAGCAGAGAATAATGAAAAACAAAAGCAGAAGCTTATAGACACGCTAAACAATGTATAAAATTATAAAATCACATAGGAAGAGAGAAATGGATTGGCTGTTGGAACCTTTTAGCAGAGTAGTTGGTAATATGGGTAAGATGTTTAATGGATGTGTTTATTTAGTGAAATCCAAAACAAGAGACAACCTAAAGCCAGATTTTAGATCTATTTCTAAATGCAATTTATGTCAATTGCGCTTAATAGCCTGCTAGATTGAGAGTCAAATTTTGTGCATTTTATAGTCAAATATTAGGATTAATTTGGTGTACTACATTGCATTATTTGATACTTTTGAGCCCTAATCCTGTTTGACTTTCAAAATGCTGTTCAGGAGTTGTTTGTCTGCATCCAGAGGACTCATTTTGCACTTGTGTAGAGTGGGAAGAAAACAAAGCTCTGGTGTGTAACTTCATTAAATTTGAAGTGGGAAAAAACACATGTCACAAAGTTTTGTACTTCTAAATTTTGAACTCAGTGAACTTAAGAACTCCTGTCAAACATGCAGCAAGCACACAGTATTTGATTTTTGTGCAGTGATGTGAAAATGATGTTTTAACTGATCTTTGGTCTGTTTTCTTCCTCGGAGCTGCAGACTGACTGCTCTGTGCTGATAATAGGGAGAAGGCTGAATTGACAGGCTGCTCTGTCTTTTCATCTTCAAAGTGGCCCGTGGTGAGCAGTGCCCTGCAAACAGCTGGCACCTTTCTCTGTCCCCCACTGATGGAGGCAGTCTGTAAACACAGATTTTAGACCACAGTCTGCAGTGAATAATGAGAACTGCATTTTTCTCCCTCAAAGCCAGTGGTGTTTGCGTGGAGCAAGGTCTGTGTGTTACCCCTCTGCATAACACTGATATTTGTTACTGCAACACTGAGAGAAAACCAAGAAATCCATTTGATTATTTGGGTTTTTCCAGCTCAAGATGAGTGGCCTCAAACTGGGGAAGGTGTTGGGTAATCCACCTGTGAGTCAGTTTACAGTGTTTAACACAAAAGGAGCACAGTAATTACAAATCTCAAAGTTAGGGGGACAAAGCCAGAAGGGCACAAAGAGCTTTCTGCTGGCACAGGTGGTTTCTGATGCTTTCCACATTTCAAGAGGGGTGTTTTGATGCCTGGTTGAAGATCAGTTGAGTTTTAAATGCAGATTGCTTCAATAATAAGCACAGGTCATGTGCTTTGAGGAAACCCCAAATCCCTGAGATCCATGAAAAACAAAATTGGAAAGAACAGATCCTGATCCCAAGTATCAATAACAACAATAATAGTATCAATAATACTTTGGCAAGGTTCAGCTTGTATACCCAGAGCATAATTTGACAGGAAGGGTGTGCCCATGCCTGTTTCAATAATTATTATTAAATATTATTTTTCTGCTCTTCAGGTAGGTTTTACTGATAGCACAGCTTTTTCTGAACAGCAGTCCAAGTTTCAAGACATTTTTGTTTGCTCTTGAATTAAGACCTGCTTAACAGTTTGTTCTGGGGAATCAGACCTCTCCAGAGTATTTTCCTTTGGGATAAGTCTTGTTGTTTTAAGTAAATGAGCTGTTGTGTCTGTGTCAAGAAGATTGCACAGTGATTTCTCTGTAGAAACAGATTAAAAGGGAAGGAATTACTACAACTGCAGATTCATAATTTTTTTTTTAATTTCCAGTATGATTTACTGAGTAGGGCACTGAGCTGGCAAAGAGCTGGATTCTCTCTGCTCTTCTGCTGCTTCTCTGCTCTGTGTCCTTGAGCAAGTGCCCTCCTCACACTCGGTTTGGCATGTCTGTGAGATCATGAACCCATCAGACCATGGGCTGTGTCTTGCCATGTGTCAGAGCAGGGGCTGGAACAAAGGCTTTCATCATGTTCTCAGTCAGGCTTTCTGAGCACAACAAGTACCCTCAGAACACATCGGTGCTTTTCCAACCCATCTATTGAAGCTGCTGAGCTGAAACACAAAGATGCTGAGTCAAGGTGGGGAAAGCAGTAGGTGAGTGGATGGTTGGAAGCACAGGACTTTAGTGTGTGTGGTACATCCTGAAACTGAAAATATCCAAGGGCTGGCTTCACTGAAGGAGACCAGGTCATTGGTTAACAATATTGAATCTTTTAGTAGCTGGATTGTAAACCCTGGCTCTGCAGGCCTGCTCAGTCAGCTGTGGAGATATCTGAAAACCTTTATTCTGTTTCTGTTTGAATAACATGGAGTCACAGGCTGGCTTGGGTTGGAAGGGACCTTACAGATCAGGACCAGTGCCACCCCTGCCATGGCAGGGACACCTCCCACTGTCCCAGGCTGCTCCAAGCCCTGTCCAGGCTCCAAGCCCTGTCCAGCCTGGCCTTGGGCACTGCCAGGGATCCAGGGACAGCCACAGCTGCTCTGGGCATCCTGTGCCAGGGCCTGCCCACCCTCCCAGGGAATAATTCCTGCCCAATGTCCCATCCATTCCTGCCCTCTGGCAGTGGAAGCCATTCCCTCTGTTGATCTTGTAAAACATCCCTCTGGATCTTCATGTATCCAGAACTTTCAGATACGAGCAGCAGGGGCTACTGTATGAACAAACACAGTTATGGAAGAATCCTAGAACATGGTTTGTCCCTTTCAGTCAAAGGTTGGAAGTTAGAGTTCAGAAACTAAATGATCATTTGAAAAAAGCCTTTTTCTTTTTCAATCACTTTCTGGTCACTTTGGTATGGGCAGTGGAGGGCAGTAAGAGAGAAAAAAGCTAATGAATTAAGACACCACTGACGATCATGAATGTAATTATTTCAACAATTATAAGTCTCTCTAAGTCTCATGACTTTGAAACAAAGGAAGAATGTAGATTTTCACTATTACTCTGAGGAAGAAAATCCATGTAGAGCTCTGGTTAATGGTATTAGGTGTGGTGGGGCCTGATGGGAAGGGATCTCTTTGTTGCTCTCTGTTACTTTCTCTACTTTCTGTTTGATTTTCCTTCTTTCCTGCATTGTTTCCCTCCCCTCCTTTTCTTTGATCTACTGAAGAAATTTTTTTGAGCCTTTCTCAAAGAGAATATGGCTAATAGCTGTACTTAATATCCAACACAATCCCAAAGACAGCAGCCTGCTGTACATTAAAATTACAGTTGTGTGCCTGCACATCTGTGCTTGTCTGTTAGATTTGGAGGGTTATATGTGAGAATATGTGAGGCAGCTTCAGGACTCAGATGAAATACAGCTATAATTGTCTGTGATCAATTGGAACAATGTAGGTCAACTAGAAACTGCATTTTTGAGCTTTCTCATCTTGTCTCCTGCCTTTGTCTAATAAAGTATTGCTTGAAAGGAAATCTCAAAACAGCACAACCCCAAACCTCTTAAAAATAATCATTTAGTTTGTAGAGAAATGAAGCTTCTTCTCAGCTTCTCCTGACAGTCTGAGTTTATATTGTTGTTATCCACTTGTTCTTACATTTTCATTGTTTCATCTCTCCCTGTGTTTGCTAACCTGGAACCCAGTTAAACTGTAATAATTTTTGCATTTCAGATGAGAATTCAGTTACTATCCAGAACTGTGGCTTTCTCCATGGTTACCTGGCATGTGTGTTTTGGAAATTTATTGTGTTTTTTTCATTTCCTACGTCATAACCACTGATGACATCAATGGCATGAGATTGTCAGAACATGCTGTAAATGCAGCAGCAGCAGCTCAGTTTCATCCTCACGGATGGCAGTGTCAGTCCTCGTTAGCTCCAGCCCCTTCCTGAGGGCTGGCATATGGAATTCTGTACGTGTGCTGTTAATTTTGCATCCAGCAATACCCTCAGATGAAAGAGTGTGAGGGAGGTGTCACAGACACTCTCACTGCAGTCATCCCTGCCAGGACAGCCTGCAGGGGAGAGGTTACTACACGACAGCTCTGCTTTACTCAGGCTCTATTTATTTAAACAGATAGGCAGGCTGCAGGAGGGCAGGGAGAATCAGTTTCCATCAGATTTTCCCCAGTTTCACAGATAAAAAAGAAAATATGTGTGCAGAAAGCTGGCACACATAAAAATAAAATTGGGCCCTCCCACAGTGCAGAAGGACTGGCAACACAAATATTACTTAGCATTTTAATAGAGAAATGAACATGATCCAATACCCTCAGTTTCCCTGCTTTCAGCTTTTGATAGATCCCATTTCTCTCTAGAACAACAGCTTGATAGGCCATGAATACATTTCACCTGTCTTCTTTGTGGGATATAAGAGCTATGTCTTCTTCCTTGCCTAGTGCTCACCTACACTTAATTTTATCTGTTGTTTACAGCCATCTCAGTCAAATATTGCATCTTTAAATGCAGGTGTGTGGTGCTTCAAGCAGCTGGGGTCTGGTACAGGCTGGTGCCCTGAAGGTGCTGCTGCAAAGGAAAGACTCAACAACCAGGGGAAAATGTTGTTGCGTGTAATACTTGACATCTGCTGCTTTCAGTTATATGAAGTAGCAAACTGTAGAAGAGATTTATCAGATGGCAAGCTGAAGCTGAGCTGTTTAAACATCCCATGGTCTACTACAAAAGAGCTGCAGGAAGGTTGCTCTTTTTGAAGTGTTGCAAGTTTGTAAGGAGAAAAATGTGTGTTTTCTTTCTTTTCACCCTGGCAGCCTGGGAAGGAAGCCAGTCTCGTTCTTTCAGCTGGCACACCCTTGCCTGGTTCCTCAGGTACCAAAAGTCAGGCTGAACTCTCCCAAAAGGCTGTGAAAGCTGGATTATTGTTTCCATTTGTGTTATGTTGATTGTGTCCCCTATGGGGAACAACAAGGAGTTATTTTAAAACAGATGGTCTGAGAGAAATTAAGTAAAACAAGATAATGTTGGATCTGAGAACTGTTTATTGATAACAAAATAAAAGAGGGAGTTGCCCTACTAAGGAGGACTAGAAAAGACAGAAAAGGAGGAAGGAAAATGAAAAAGGATGGAAGAGAGAGACAGAGAGAAAAAGCAGGCACCACCACCAGAGGGTTGGGGAGTGCCATCTGATGGGAGCCCTTCTCTGGAGGGCAGTGTCCTGCTGGCTGCCTGTCCCATGTGAGGTGGGAAATGATTGCCAGGCAAAGTGTCCCCAGAAACAGGGACAAGGCTTTTTCCTGGTTGCCTCCTGCAAGTGCCACATGTGCAACCCATCCCGTCCGTGCCTCTGACAACCAGTATGGAGACAGAAATCAGGGTCAGCTGGCTCCTCACATTGAGGAAAACCATCCCTGCAGAAGGGAGATTTGTCCCGCACTAAGAGTAGTGTGGTTTATTTTTTATTTCTCATGGGACCATCTGAGCACCTCCAGTGAGGCCACTGAGCCGTGTGGGTTCCCAGGGGATGAGGAATCCTGCAGAGAGTTCATGGCAGTGCAATGGAACACAGAGCAAAGAGGCAGTGTCCAAGTCTCCATAGATGTCCCTGTGTATGCTGTGAATCCCAGGATCACCTTCAGGGATGGTCCTTGTCTTTCTTGGAGCTTGGCTTAGACTTGGACAATTCTGTTACTGAAGTCAAGGATAAATCCAAAAGGACCTGTGCAGAGGAAGGAACCTGGCTGTGTTACTCTTAGCCAAATAATTCCCTAAATGCATGATTTCAGGGAGAAGATAGCAAGCTACACCATATTTTTTGAGCTTTTCACTCCCTTGACAGAAGTGATTTAAAGGTCTGCTCTGATTTGTGTAAATGTCCATTTTGTAAATAAATTCCCAGAAACCTAATGTCACCGAAAATCAGGGAGAAAATAAAACCCTCTAGCACTATATTTGAAGTGATAGAGAATCAGGCATTACTTTATTTTCTGCCCAGGATCTGACAAAGAAAATACTGGAAACACACATATTTTTGCAGGATTTTCTTCCAAACTTTATCCAGTCAAAACCAATAGAGGTGCATTGTTTCAAAGTTCACTGGTCCAGAGTTGAGCAACCCCCAGTACTGAGTTTCCCATTGGACTGAATCTCCTCTCCTGATTAACACCAGATCTTCATTCTTCCATTTCTCATCAGTCTTTTGATGTCTTATCAGTCTTTTCTGGACCAGATGTCTCCAAATCTGCCAGAGGTGGCATCTGGGGGTAGATGGCCACTGATGTTCCCTTGATGGCCTTTTGTCTTTCTGGGTATCTTTGTGCTACTCCCAGTCTGTTGGTATGTTCAACTCATCTCCCTAAAAAAAACAACTAAAGAAAATGCCTTTCCCCAAGGCAAGTCACATCAAGCCTAACTAGAGAGACAAAATAACACTTTAAAAGTTGTTATTTCCAGTGTTACTGCTGTGGATTTACTGGAATTCCCAGCTGGCCCGTGGGTGGGTGCTGCTGGGGGTTAAATGGGACAGCAAGGGCGCTTTGTTCTGTACGAGGGAATCTCAGGTAGCTCCCATTTCCTCTTCAGAGCTGACAGAATTACCTGTGTTGTGTTTAGTGGGGCAGTTCTCTTAATGATGTGAGTTGTTAAAATGGTGCAAGCTCCTAATTATTTAAACTTTGCTTGGAGGACGCAGAGCTGGGCCTGAGCCTGTGCATTTATTCCATCACAATCTGAATCTGTAGCACTTGAAATAAAGAGACATTTCTTAAGCATTATATAAAAGTTTGAGGGTTTTTAATTCTGAATCCTGAAGTATTTGGCTCATGAGAGTATAAATGAACCAAACTATTCAGCAGCTTAGGGCAATGTATTTTTTATTGATCCCAATTCTGTGCTATTATTGTTGCTTAATGAGGAGCTAATGTAATTTCTAATGAAACCACATGGTTGTTAAGTAGAAGAGCTAATGTTCAGTTTCCCTTGTGACAAAATATACTCTCTTCAATTAAAATCCAGGAAGTAAAATTAATACCAATGTAAAATTTTGCAAGAATTAATGTCAAGACTGAAGCATTTTATTATGTATATAAATTACTTGGATAATGAGATTGAAAGCAAGTTATTGGAGTATCTGGGCAATCCACGAGCTCATTGAAGACCACTTAAATGGTGAAATCTGTAGAGGCAGCAGAAAGAATGGGATCTCCCTCATCCTTCTACCTGACATTTTCTTTTCCATTTGGTTCCTGCTAAGAACACCAAATGTTGAGCAGACCAGCAGCAGAAAGGAAGATTTATATAGAGACAGCCCAGTTCAAAAATTTAGCTTGGATGTTCTGTGTTCTAGACTGAAAGTTATCAGAAAAAACATCCATTTCTGCCTCCTGTTCATTACAGAATTACAGCTGGGAGGAAAGGGTCTTTGGCACTGCTTGGGTGGATCCCATTTATCTCATAGTTAAAAAACAAACCTAAAATGTGAGGCCAGCAGTTGAAATGAGAGTCATTTGGGTTAAAAACCACCTCTGATGGGCTCTTGTCCTTTTACACGATGGGACACTGTTTCCCAGTAATCGAGCTCTTCCTTTGATAGCCATGAATTTTTCAGGGATGATGGAGAGCAACCCCAGAATGATTTTGGCCTTTTCCCACAGCACTGATCCACCCCTCTGGTACCACAGGCTTGTCTGAACAATGGACTGCAGTGCTCTGTGTCTGCTGAGGGCAATGCCTGTGGAAAACGAGGTTCACTCTCCTCGGGAGTAAAATTCAAAAATTTAGTGAAGGACAATAGGAGACAAAGATAATAAAGCAAATTTTAATGGCTGGCTGCTTTTCAGCCAAAAGCACACCTGCTATTTTGGAGACACCTTTATGTGCCTTTTCCATTGCATCAGTCTATTGCATATTCATAAACAATTATGCACATTTAAACTTTTCCCAAACTAGTTCACATGTTCCAGTTCAGCCTGGCTCCTCCTCAGTCCCCCTTTTCAGAGCTTGTGCATTTCTTGGCTGTGGTTTTAGCCTGCTCTTATTGTCCCTCCAGCCTGGGTTCTGCTCTGTGCTCTCTGCAGATGGCAGTGCTGAGAGTTTGGCCTGTCAGCAGCAGGGTCCTCACCGTGTGTTCATTGGATTTTATCCCAGCCAAGCAGGCACATCAATTACCACAGGCACAACTCTATCAGCTATTGCACTGCTATAGTGTAGTTAATAGCAGAAATAAAAACTGTATCCTTACAGCAAAGTTACTTTAACATTATGCATAGAGCATCCATTTTAATATCTGTGAAAAGCCAATATTATAATATGTATTTATAACGTGCCTGACTGCTCCAGCCCTGCTCAGAGGGGAAATGAGCTGAGATCCTGTGGCAGGGCAGTGCTGCCTCTCCACAATCCTACTCCTATCCCAGCTGTGGGGTGGGGAAGGAAAGAATCTCTGGGCCCCTGTGTCACATCGAGTGCCATAGAATTGTAATGAGGGGACCTCAGTCTGCTCACTGCCCAGCTGTGGTTCACTCACAAGTGAAAAATTAAACACTGTAGGGTAATGAAATATTTATTAAAGCAGATGAAAGATAAGTCTCTTTATTGCTTAATATGAAGAATTCTTTATATTAAATAAGCTTCATTAGATGCAGTAGCAATGGCTGTTCCTTCTACCCCTCATGGTCTTGTTCCTCTTGGTAGTTTATTTTCTTGGCCATTTTTTTTCCTCTTCCCCTTCTGATGTGCAAAGCAGAACAGCTTTTACGGGAGCAGCAGTGAAACCTTGGAATTACCAGTGGCAGGCAGCATGAGGAATTGCTGTCAGCCACAGCGGTGTTGTCATGTGGTCTCGAGCTTCCAGGCTGGAATTCATCCCACTGGTTTCCCAGTTTCTCGATGGGAGCCTATTCCTGAAGTGGTGTGGGCTGAGAATAAATACCCACATCAATTTCCCTGTTTAAAGCCACTTAACCCCAGTGGCTCCCTGACCTAATTGAAATGGGTTTGTCCCAGGTGTGGTCTGACAAAGTCACTGAAAGGAGGCTTTATTTTGCCATGTCTATCAGTTCGATCAGTAATGTGATTGATTTCCCCTTTGCTCTTGTGCTGGAATATTTTTTTTTCCAAAAGTAAAACGAATAAGCCATAAGTAGCAGTGAAACTGGGTGCCTGGGTCCCTTGGGAAGCTTAAAATATCTTGGAAAAAATATTGTGCCTGGAAATTTTCCATTTTCTTGCAAGATTGATCTTGTAGATGTTCTTTCAAGAAATGGTGAAAAACAAAGGACCTGCTGCTGGTTGGTTTTTTTTTTTTAATTCTTTTTTGAGGATTGCTGGTATTTGTTTATTTTAGTATGATGTGAGAGAGGGCACGTTCTCAATTGAAATCAAGATATCCAAATAACAGAGAGGATTTGTATCTCTGGTCCAACTGTCCTGGTCTTGAATCTCATGAAATGGCAGCAATGCAGAGACTTGCTGGTTTTGGCTGCCTGAGAGAAACCCCGACAGACAATGATGAGACTTGCAAGATTAGCTCCTGCCTCAGTAGAAAGGAAAATTTAGAATTTAGTTGAAAGGTTTCCTAAGTTCAGAGGTGGGCTGAGCTGGAAATCGTGTTTGTTTGTGATGAAAGCAGTAATTGCTCTGCAGTGTTGTTTTAGTGAGCACCTACAGAAACTGCAGGACTTGCAAGAATCACTCACAGCAATATGCTGCCTCACTCTCTTTTTTTTTTTTTCATTTTTTCCCCTTTATTTGTACACTTAATGTGCTCAGCAGAGCTCCTGCTCATTTTCCTGCTGACTGCACTGTATTTTGGAGTGGCACGCTCCTTCCATGCATAATGGGAGATGCCCATTGTGGATCACTTGCAGGAGAATGTAATGACTCATAGATACTGTGAGGTGCTTTATTGCATCCTAATTCAAATTACTGCAGCATAATGATAATTGCTCCTTTATGAAAAGGACCCCAAGTGCAATCTAAATGAATTCCTACCCTCAGAAAACAAAGGGTAGTGCTGATAGGAAGAAAAAAAAAAAACCCACAGCAAATTTGAGTTGGCGGGTCATGAGTGGGATGTTTTTCTTTCTGAGATTCTTAAATTGAAAATAATTGTAGTTACTAGAAAAAATGCCCAAAGGCCAGAATGGAAATTTTGAGCTCTGCTCAGAATAACACAAAAAGTGTTGACAATAAAGATCTTGTATATCCAAAAGCTGCCAATCATGCTTTTGACTTTCAGTTTCTCTGGTATCTGTTCTTCCTCAGAAATTATCTATTTACTGCTGAATGCCATTTTCTTGTCAGCATCCCAACAGTTAAGAGCCTGACAAATCATGTAGTTAATTTACTTGGCTTTGAGTTGAGCAGCAGATAATACAAATACTCACCACATGCCCCTGTCAGTGCATCCCATCAGGAGTGAACTGCACAGGCACCACAGCAGGGCTCTGCTAACACATGTGGGCACCAATCCTCCTGCTGAAATTAGCAGCAGCTTTGAGAAATCGTCCATGTGAACGTGGCTCGTTTAAATTGCAATGATTAAAATAGCACAAAGTACAATAAAGCAGTTTTCAAAGCAGGGGTGGATTAGGGTGGCAGGGAGGTAGCTCAAGTTCTAATGAACAGCTTGGAAAGGACAAGAGTGGTGGAAAGGAGCTGTGAAATAACTGGAAGGTAAAGTAACACTGAGGTGCTGTGATTTGTGACTGAGTGGTCCTGGGAGGCCCTGATGCCACCCTTTCCTTGGGGTTTCAGGGGCACTGGGCCAGTCTGTCTGCTCTCTGCAGGTCACTGTGAGCCCACCCTGTCACAGTCCACACTGGGATCTTCTGGTATTTCCTTGTGTGCCTCTCCAGTAAAAGAGTCTCCATCCTTACCTTTCTGCCATGCCTTGTCTCACTGTTAACCCAGCCTTCCCCGCAGAGTCTGAAAACCTTTTGGTACTCGGTTTGCTCTTCAGTTTTTATTCCAGATTCCCACCTTCATTTCTGTGGTGTGCTTTTTTTTTTTTTTCTTTTTTTTTTTTCTTTTTTTTTTTTATCCCCTTACAGGAGGTGTAGCTGTAGACTAAATCTGCTATATATTATTGCTGTATTTGCTTTTGTTACAAGTCTCAGCTAAAATCTGTACACTCGTGTGTGTTTAATGAGTTACTTCTCTGTTGCTTGCCTGCCTCAGGATAGCCAAGCCTCTGTTCCTTCTGTTGGTTTTCCCTTTTAAAGAAGCAGCACAATGCTTTTTTCTTGAGCAACTTTAATCTTTGCTGTGGTGATGTTGGTATTTACACAGTATGAGCCAGAAGAAGACCCCATTCAGTGACTGTGTAGCCATGAGTGTGCTCAGGGTGCTTTTTGCCCATTTGCCCTAAGGAACAAAAACTATTTTGGAAGTAGAGCTCCTTAATAAGCTGAATGTGTTGGTCTTTAGTAAAGGCAGGTTACTACATTTATCCTTAATGAGAGAAGATGGGTATTTGGGGTTTTAAAACTAGTGTTTATCTCCTATAGCTTTGCAATGGGCTTAACTAAGGTGATGTGGGGAAATGCAGGAGTTGTTCAGAGAGATCCCTCAAGTTTGTCTCACTGTGTGAGCTAGTTTCATCTTTTTTAGTGGGTCATGTGTCTGTTTTTTCTCCCTTTTCCATAAGCCACAGTAAGCCCTGGGATCCTGCTCAGGCATTTGAGTGCTCCTTGCACTGGATTGCAGCTGTGGGTCACTTATTCACACTGGTTCCCAAGCCTGCTGTGCTGTGTGTGAGCCTTTGTGTTGTGAGTTTGGCATCGATTTTATTTTAGTGACAGGCTGTGATCTGGTCTAGGAAATGGCATCAAATGTCAGGCTTTGCCTTTTCCCCATACCTGAGCAATCATACCCAGAATTCACAAAGAATTTCAAATTTGCTAGTGTGATCAAGAGATTGATCAGCCTAAAGGCTGTGAGATCCTGTAGCCTCCTGATTAGCTCTCTAATTAGATTCTTTGCTATCTTCCAGGGAGGGAGAAAGCCCTACAACAAATAAATACCTGGTCCTGAATGTTATAAGAGTGAGTCCTCAGTCCTGGAGCTTGCCCAGGTGACATTTGTGACACCAGCAGCCTTTAGTGTTACTGCTAGTTTTTGTCACTTCTGTGTGTGAAGTGTGGGAGTGGGTCTTGCAAATGACTGAAGTTACCTTTGATTTTTTTTAAAAGGATATTTGGAAAGGCCTGAGAGGTGTCTGATATTCCAGCCACTTTTGTGAAGCTTAAGGATGTGTAAGGAAGGCAGGCACAGCACTGCCCAACTCAAACAGGAAAACTGATAAGATGGCAAATGGAATTAGCAGAGGAAATTGAGGAATGTGCAGGGAGGGAGTGATGCAGCTCTTGAGCTCAAGGCAGCCAGATCCCAGCACTGCTGTCTGTCTGTCTGTCTGTCTGACATCCTTCCTGCAGCTTCCTATCCAAATCCTACAGGTACCTACAAATCCTACATGCCTTGTGTCTTCCTCTGCATTCAGTCACATTCTCACAGCTCCTCTGGGCACAGGGGAAAGGTTACTGATAATACAATAAACTGCTTGGAAATCCATCATTTGTGTCCCCAAACCCTGGGACACGAACAGTGATACAGATGGAGATGGGCAAAGGGGAAGGTGAAGACTGTGGCCGTGAGAAAAGAATCCAAGAGGGAACGTGGAAAGCCTGGCTGTGTCCAAGCTGCTAATCCAGAGGTGCCCAGCCACAACCAGAACTATTCTGGCCACAGCAACAGCAGCCTCCTCCCTATCCCCTGGTGGGCAGCTGCCTCATTCCAGCAGCCAGAAGCTCTCCTCTTTCCCAGCAGTTTCTCTGCCTCTCCCTGTCTCTCCCTTCCCTGTGGCAGTGGCAGCACACTGGCACACAGACACAGGGGACATTTGGATGTTTGGCACAGACAGCAGCTGCCATGGTTATCCTGCTGCCACGAGCACCCAGAGCCAGCCTGGAGGGCAGCACGTCCTGTGGGATCTCAGTGAACTGTTTGCTCTCAGATTTCAGGGCTGGGGGACATCTCCCCCAGGCCTGGAGTGGGGTGAGAGCTTCCCCTGAGAGCTGCAGCTGCCAGGTGGGCCCGGGTGTGACAGGACAGGTCATTCTGCAGTGCTGGCAGCACACCCAGAGCTCTGGGAGAGGCAGCAGGCGCTGGGTGGTGCAGCTGAGGCCTGAGCTGGACAGAGCCTTGGAAAAACCACGGAGAGAGGCAGCAGGACAGATGTGCAAGTGCTGTTTGGGATGGAGAGAACGCTGCACACTGCTGTGCTTGTACTGACATTTGTAAATTAGGGGCTTAGCTTGTTAGAGACCAACGTTCTCAAGAGAATAATTGGGGTTTTTGGGCACTTTGTTGCTTGTTCTGTGTCAGAAGGCATGACAAATGCTGCAGAATATATCTGACTTTGGAGTAGCTGCCTTTGGGTCCCAACAAGCAGTTCAGTTGCTATTTATGTGTGAAACTGCAAAGAAAAAGGGGTGTTGTTGCAGAAATTTCTGACCACTTAAATTAACCACCCAGTTTGCATTAATCTAAAAGGATGAGCAGAGACTAGGCTCGCTGTTTAACTTGGAAAATCTGTCTGTATGGAATTCTAGTTGTTGGTAAATGTTACATGGTGGAAGGGGATGCAACAATTGTGTGACTCAACAAAAATTGTCTCTCCTGCCTTCCTGGGTTGCTGTGTTTGCAGTGCACCAAATTGCAGAACCTGAATGTGCTGCATTAGTGCATCAAGTCTGAATTTGCTCCTTGAGCTTTTAGCATCCCATAATTAATATTTTCTATACCCTCACTCCTAGCCCACTTTATGATTTCTCTGGGGAAATGACTCCCTGGCAGGAAAGCCCTGTGAAATTGGTCATTATTTTACTGAAGCACACAAGGGGGGTGGGTGCATGTGCAAAAGGGCAGAGGCAATCCAAGGGCAGGAAAGGCAGGAGTGGCTGAGTAACGCCAGCCTTGCCAGGGTACTGTGGGCACTTTCCTTAGGTAAAGGAAAATATCTTTTAATTGATTCTGCATGCAATAACTGGGATTTTTAACATGCACACAGTCACTCACTTCAGCCTGAGAGAGATGGCTTTGATTCAGCAGAGACACAGACTGGAATCTAGGTGACCTGGAGGATTCTGGCACTGCAATCATGTGCAGAGGAGTGGGGGGAGATGTCCTGGAGCTCCCTGGGCTGTCCCAGCACCAAGAGGATCTCTTCAAGTCCCAAATGCTGATATTCCACCAAGTGGAAGCTATGCAAGGCTTTGCTGGAGCCATCAGACATCTCCATAATCCAGAGAGGTGAACTGAATAAAAGGAGGCCTGTGTGTGAGGTTATCTTATTGTGCTAAAGCCCTAACTAAGCTGACTCTGCTTTCTCTCTGTTTTGCAAGCTGTAGAAACTTACTGACCTTTATCAGACACGGAAAGGTTAAAATTGAAATCAGGGGAACCAGGAGCAGCTTATGGGACGAGCTGAGCTGCTGTGTGCCATAAGTGAGCGCGGGGGAATCTCTTCTGAGTCACCTCAGAACTGGTAAAAGCTCCACTCAAACCGGTCAGGAAGCACTAGTCCTTTATTTTGTGAATTAGTTTTGTTTGTTTGGTATTTTGGTGTTTTGATTTTTTTGGGAAGCAGGTAGGAGAGCCGCTATAAAATCTGGAGACGGTTTTTAAAATTTATTTTATTATTCACCCACTTATTTATCCCTGTCCTGATACTTCCTGATTCCAGAAAAGATCAAGAGGGGGGAATGCCAGAATGTGTTCAGAGGGAAGTTAATGCATTATGCAGGAAGTTTCAGCAGACAGTTCAGACATTTAGGAGTCTTAGAGTAGAACTAAGCTGCTAAAGCACACTGAGCTTGCCGAGCCCTGTGGGTGCAGTACAGCAGCCTGTCATACTAAGTGCCACATTAAAGTCCTTTGAATTTAAATAATGCCCTCTAACCCGCACTTTTTACGTGCTACCACCAGGTTTCCTCAGTTTTTTTCCAGAATGCTTCGTAACAAGACAGGGTTTGGATTTTTAGAGGTGTTGGGTTTTTTCCTGTATAGTATATCTTTAATTTTCCATGTCTAGTGGAGTGGGAGAGCCACAGTTCAGACCTTCTCTCTCCTGAGTGTCAGCTCTCCACATTCACTTCCTAATTCCTCAGACTTGCAGTTGTGTGATCCAGGTACCTCCAAATGAGAGGTGGAGGCTGCTCGAGTCAGCCTCTTCACAGCTATGAGTTTGATTAGGCAGAGATTTAACCAGTATAAAAATGGTTTAGTTCACAAAAGGTTGATTTAAAAAGGTTAAAGGTTAGGTTGATTTAATGCTTTCACATACATATATATATACACACATATATATAAAAGAAAAATGCACATGGTATATATTTTAGCATAAAGTTTCTACAATATTTGCAACAGTAGTCAATCCTTGTCAGTGTTAACACACTTTTATGTAATTATTTTTTTCCACGTGGAGGATTGAGGGCTGGAAGTGAAGGTTGCTTTCCCTTGGCCACATCAGGTGTCCTCAGTGTGCTGCAATAGGGACCAGGGATCTGTGGCTCACACTTGGATCATTCATTCTCCATCCCAGGCACTGAGGAAATCATCAATTTTCCTCATCTGACTGCAAATGTTAAAGGGTTGGAATAACAGCACTGCCTGTATTGTGAGGGCTTTAATTGTGCACTCAAATTGAACATGAATTCTAAGATGAAGATGAATTCTAATAAAGAACAATTCCATTCTGAAAACTTTGCTCATCCTCCCTCCAGATTTGGACATCACAGCACTTTGTCACTGGTGGGATAAGGGCTATAAAAGATGACATTCTTGCAATTATGAAGAAAATATTTCCTGTTAGACAGTTTATTGCTAAAATGCAGCTCTAACTCTGTAATAATTGATTATGAATGTTCCTTTTATGAGCTGTTAGAATTGGTAATGCAGACACTATGTCTGGAATGAAGATAATTTAGCATTTCTAAATACAAATCTGGATCAAAATCAGGACTGGAGTAAAGATTTCACCATTCCTCATCACCTTCTATCCTTGCTGAAATTTATAAAAACTAGTCAGGAAATTTTGAAAACAGTGCCCAACTATTAAATCCATTTCTTCCAATATTTTATCAGCTGTAGCCATAGCTCCTGTGCTGTGTCCCACAATAAGAGATGATAATTCTGAAGTCTCACTTGATGCAATGACCTGGCATTTCTGGTGCTAGTGGTTGCAGTTTTGACTCCTTGATGCTATCTACTGCTATGTGGTATGGCATGCAAAAATATTTGAGTATTTTATGGATACAGCTGTATTTAATTTTTGTGAGTAGGCATGTGACAAAGAGCTCATATTCCTGTGTACTGCTAGAGCAGTGAGTTTTATTTTGATCTTTATGGCGATTGGTTTTGTTATATGTAGGGATTGAGTCCACTGTCTAAGTTACTGAAACAGTTGAAGAACAGAGTTGTAAGACCTGAGCCCCTCTTTTTCTTTTTTTTTTTTTTTTTTTTTTTTTGCCTGGGAGAGTCACCATGGATGAAAGGCAGTAAAGATGTGGTTTGTTTCTCACTAAACACAGTCCTTTTTCTCCCTGTTCTGTTATTCCCCACAGTGCCAGCCTTTCACTCGTATTTACTCATTTGTCTTCCAGCACTTTCCTCTCCATGTGTCCCAGAACAGCCCTCCAGGTGTTCCATGGACCTGGAAATTCTGCCACTGTAAATCCCTAGCACTTCCAAATCCAAATTTTAGCTGTGCTCTGTGGTGCCCATCCTCATAACCCTTCCAGGACTGTCAAAGATCACCCCAGAGATGATGGAGTCTGCTTTAATTAACAAAGCCCTGACCTTGGCAAAGGTGGCAGCCTGAAATGCTGAGTGCTGGCTCGCTCAGGAGGAGGAGGAGGCAGCTGTGGCAGTGAGTTTGTGCACAGATGTGAAGCAGGAGCTCCCCATCTCCCAGAGCTGTTCCCAATCTCAGTGTGGGTTGGAAATGTCTGCTGGAGTCCTGCAGGCTGAAGGGCACTGGGGAGCACAAACCTTGTTCCCTGCCACAGGGAGAGCTGCAGCTCTCCAGTGCCAGCAGGAAGAACTCCTGCTGCCTCCCCAGCTCACTCGTGCTGCTGCCTTCACTCCTTGTGTGATGCTGGTTTGATGTAACTCGTGTTGAGCACTTCGTGATCAGGCTGTAAGAAGTGACCATTGAAGGGTGAAGGTGTTGAAGTTCCCTTGAAATGTTTGTGTTTTTTGTTTTTTTTTTTTTTCCCTGCAGATAAACAAGTCAGTGTGTGGAAGCTGGAGAAAGAAAAGTGTTCTGTTATTATATTTTCCTTACTTTGTTCAAATTACATTTGTAGCTGTTCCAAATGCTTCACTGTAGCATTGAAATTATTGGATTTGATGCAACCACAGTGGAATAGGATTCTGGAATAATTCCCATTTTTTAAAACAATCCCTACTCAGGCTGTTTATTTCAGCACTAACCTGTCTACTCTTTGACTCATACTCCAGATGTACTGCTTATAAGCAACCAACCCAAGAATTGCAGATAGTCTGTGAAAAGCAATTTTCAGTGTGAGATTTCTTCTCTCTACCCCCATTTGACTCAGTGCAGAGTTTAATGAATAGAGCAATTATTTATTTTCACAATGGGGTTCCATTATTAATCCAACCAATTTAATTTCCTGATTTTGCTACAACAAGAAAAAATAATTTAAACTGTAGAGATGAGCAGTGCTATCTCAGGGGCCAGCACTGAGTAGATTCCTGCGCTGTAGATGACAGGCACATTCCTTGTAGTCATGTCTTATTTCTAAGTGAAAGGGTTTGGATGTGCTTAAGAAAATCAAATCTCTGAAGTCTTTATTTTTATTGCCATTATTTATTCTGATCTAGGTAGTCACAGTTTGTCTCCACAAAATGCAATAGCCATAAAATACTCAATGAAGTATTTGCTTCTTGGCAGGAGCCGGCTACAAATGTGATGGATTAAGCACAGTGTAGCTGGCACCCAGAGAGATGCAGGAAGCAGCTTCCTAGAATACAAAGGTGTTTTTTAAGAGCTTGAAATCAGCTGGATGATGGATATCCCACACAGCAGGACCAAGGCAGGGCTGGGTTATCTGTGTGTGACAGACAGACAGACATCCACTGGCCGAGGTGGGTTTGAACCGAGCTGCTCCAGCTGGTTCTGCACCTCCCAGAGCGGGGCTGCTCCTCTTTCGAGCTGCCAGCCAGGGCTCTGGAGCTCTGTGACACACGGGACAGCAGCACATGGTGGCATGAGCTTGTTGAGGTACCAGGACAATCTTTAATTCACCCTGGAATGCAGCAGAACCTCGCTATTTATGCTGGACTAGCGTAGAATTCAAAATACGTAGGTCTAGAAGATTGTGTCTGGAATATAAAATCCTCTTGGAATATATTCTGAAGCTGAACTCTCAGTTGTGTTATGTCTGGTGATCACTCCTAATGATTTTCCTTCCAAACACCTTGTTCAATTCAATCCCTTTACTCCCTAAATTCCCTTCCTCCCTCTTAACCATGTTCTCCTTGTGCAGATTCCTGTATGTTTGAACACCTTTAAGTCTAGAATTTGGGGATCTTGAGGTCTACTGAGCCGCTAAAGTGCTGCTAAGGATGTTTCCCCAAAATTAGGTGCAGAAAACACTGATCCCAGAGTGAAGCCCTTTGTGATGATGAGTTGAATATCCCCTCTGAGAGGGGATACTGGGAGAACAGTCTTCCACCTGTGACATAGGGAAGGCTGTGGAAGAAATTATGTCATCACAGAGTAGCTTTTTGGGTGAGTGAAAAACCCCAGCAGTCTGTGTAATAAAATACAGAACCTGTCATGTAAAACTCTGGAGCAAAAGGGAAGTGAAATCTTCATGTTGTGAAGAAAGCAGTAATAGTATGTTCCCCGAATTGGCTCTAAATGGATTTCTGGTGAGCTGTCGGCCCTTTATGAGCAGTGACATGACGAGAGAATCTTGGCATTTCACGGCGCGGAGCAAACCTGTCAGATCTTAAATGAGTGTCTCGTAAAACTGCAAGGTGGCACCCAGCGGCACAGGCGCTAAGGCGGGCGGCTGCAGGGTGGCAGAAGCGGCAGGAGCTGTCCCGGTGCGCGTTCCCCGGTGCGCGTTCCCCGGTGCGCGTTCCCCGGTGCGCGTTCCCCGGTGCGCGTTCCCCGGTGCGCGTTCCCCGGTGCGCGTTCCCCGGTCGGGCGCGCTCCCGCCGGAGCCGCCGCCGCCGCTCCCTGGACACAGGCGCCCCCTGCGGGACACGGGCGGCACTGCGGCTGCGGCCACCGACACAGGGGGACCGGGGGGGCACTGCCCCGGGCCGCCTCCCCGGGGGAGAGGGGGGCACTGCCCCGGGCCGCCTCCCCGGGGGGACAGGCACAGGCGTACATTGCACAAAGCCACCCCCTGGACCGGGGGATAATGCACAGAGCCACCTCTCTGGGACAGACGGACAGCAGCATAGAGCCGCTCCCAGGACAGGGGGACACCGCTCAGGGCCACTCCCAGGACAGGCGGACACTGCCCAGGGTCAGAGGGACACTGCCCAGGGCTTCCCCCAGGACAGGGGGACACTGCCCAGGGCCATTGCCAGGACAGGGGGACTCTGCCCAGGGTCAGGGGGACACAGCCCAGAGCCACCCCCAGGACAGGGGGACTCTGCCCAGGGTCAGGGTGACACGGCCCAGAGCCACCCCCAGGACAGGGAGACACTGCCCAGTGACAGGGGGGCACTGCACAGGTTTGTTCCCTGGGCCAGGGTGACACTGCCCAGGGCTGCCCCCAGGACAGGGTGACACTGCCGAGGGTCAGGGTGACATTCCCCAGTGCCCGGGCTGCCACCACCAGGACCCTGAGGGCTCCGCTCGGTTTGGCTTTGCGGTCTCTGCCTCTGCTCATGGTTGGTTTTTGCACCTTCTGAACAAATGGGTGTCACCGCCCTGGAGATTCATTAATGAATGAATTAATGCGAAATTCCTGCGGCTTCCCTCCTCATCTTTCAGGCACTGCAGTGTTCTGTGGGAAGGTTTTCCTCACCTGATTTATGGAAGGTGGAATGGTGGAGAAGAAAAAATCTAAAAAAGGGATAACTGAGAGTTCAGATGGGAATTAGAAAAAAGGGAATAATAGAGAAAAATGGAAGTAGAGTGGCTGGTGGTTTAGTACTTCAAGTTGAGTTGATTGTGAACAGGACATCTCAAAAGTAGTTGCTGAGACTGAAGAAAACAGCAGCTCTTTATGTAAGAAATAACACAGACAAATTAGTAAGGTTTTTTGTTGTTGTATTCTTATTGATAAATTTAGCAATATATAATTTTTGATTAGAGTACTTTTACTGAGAGTAATCATGTAATAGTTTGCCATCAAACTATGAGAAATGACTAAAACTCTAATGAGACTTTAGTTTCCATGGATGCCATTAAAATAGAAACAGAAAGCCTTTCTGTCTTGTGAACTAAATCACTTTTGAGAGAGAACCTCAAAGCTGCTTGAATGACTTTTGATTTGAGAGTGTCAGATTAGGGGAAAGTAGAAAGTATGCAGGATTAGGAAGTCTCAAAGAACACTCCTAGGGGAGGGAAAATGATCCTAATATATCAGTTAAATTATGGCATTGTGTGCTATATCCTCACATTTGCAGAGATCAAGTGTGTGAGTTTAATCTGGTGTGAGTTGTGGTTGGATCCATCACTGGATAAAAGCCTCTATGCCACAGCTCTGGCTGTTCAGTTGAGTGTTATCCCACCTATCTAAAATATATTACTATTTCTATGCAGGCTTGAGGGTATTAACTTACTATGTGCTCTCTGTGGTTGTTCCCCTGTAACTAAAATTTGTTTCCAAAAATCATCACAAGAAAGGATGAAGGACGACTGCTGGTAGAGACAAAGTAAATGGATTTTCTAAATGGCATTGCTTACTCATGCTGAAAGCTTTTGTGGCATTTAAGTGCTGACAGCTGATGTAAAAAATGGCCTGAAGGAACCAATTCTGGGTGTTCAAAAAGTCAGTTTTGTACCTATCCCACACCACTGAGTTTGTGTCACACTGATTAAAGATTGCTGGAGGTGGCAAGAAACAATCTGAAAGTCTGCAGGGCCTGGTGTGGAAGGGAACTTTGAGACTGGGAACTGGGGGCTGAGGAAGAGGAGGGTTATTTGCAGATAACCAGAAAGGCAGAAAGGTGACATGCCATGGCCGAGGGTCCACCTGGCCCTGTGTCAGGCCTTGGGTGTTCCTCTCCTGGCTGATGCTGCTGTGGAACAGTTCTGGGACCATTCCTTTTAATAAAAACTTTGTTCAGCAATCTTATAGTACATTTTTCACTGAATTCTTGTGAGACTTTTACTGTGCTGGGACTCCAGGGCCAGGCTCCAAGTTATTAGTGGATTTTTTCTTGCTTAGCACAATTTTCGGAAAATCCAAGTGTGTGCAGGAGCCTGGGCACCCCTAACTGAGGCTTAAAAAGGCTCTTGGCTGCTTTAGACAATTCTACTTCTTGTTCACACTGGAAGTGTGTGGGCAGATCCCCTCATGCCTGAGAAATTTAGAGGAATTAAAGGTTTGATCCAAGTAATGAGTGATACAATATGGGACCATACATTAAGTTAGTGATTCTAGAGCTGTTCAGATCATTCTGGAGCTCTGAAGATGACATCCTAAAAGGTTCAGAAGGCCAAATCTATCTAGTCTGCATGAGCAGAAATATTTCCTTGCAGCCTTCCCAAAGGACCAAATTTACCCAGGAGTTTAACAGAGGGGGATCTTGGTGCAATGATTCCCAGTGTGACACACAGGAGCCCTTTGAGATAATGAAACGTGTGTTCAAAATCCATTTTAGGCAGCAGACTTACTTTAAACAGCAACTTGCAGCTGTGGCTCTGAGAGGCAGTCACTGCTAGTTTTCCATTTGATCCATGACTGCAATAACAAGGCGTGCATGGATTATTATGAACTCTCACTAATTGTCCAGCAGTTGTGGGAGCTATAGATCCCCATCCATGAAGATAATTGCCCGTGTCACGATGAAAGATCACTGCAAAAGAAGCATTTCATGCCTTAAATAGTCAATTAATGTGTGATTTAAAGTACCATTGTTTGTACATGACCATGGTACCCCAGGAAAGAATTGTGCCTGGTTAGTTAAAATAGGAAAACGGTTGGAATAGCTTTAACAAAGTAAGAGCTCTAAGAAAGCTCTGCTCTCATGGTTGCTTTTCCCTGAGATTCTCCTCGGAGTTGCTGTTCCCCAAGGTAACAAGGTTTTCTCCCAAGGTTGCTGTTCCCTGGGAGTCTCCCCTGGGTTGCTGTTCCCAGAGGTAATCAGGTTTTTCATCTTCTCTTTGCCCCAAGTGTTTCACACCAGAGGTAGAGACGACAAGCTGAGTCCGCCAGTGCACATTTCCAAGGTTGTTTATTCTTCATTATCTCAGTTCTTTCTCAGCTCTGCCAGGCCTCCCTGGCAGGGTCCCTTATCTCAGTTGTTTCTCAGCTCTGTGAGGCGTCCCCAGCAGAGCAGGACACGGGGGGGGACTGGGCGGGTCAGAGAGCCCCACACCTTATGTACAGTACCCCTGACCCAACCACTGTCCACAATGAACTTTTTATTTACAAAATTGTACCAATGCCTACTGCCTATGCTAACATGTCAGTTCTGCTCTAAACCAATCCTTGAGATCCAGCTCAGCAGAAAATGGGGGACGAGAGCAAGAACAAGGAGCACAGGGGCCACTCCCCAGTGCCTCCATCTTGTCTCTTCAGACCCATATACTGAGAATCCTAGATTCTACATTTACATTCTATGATAAACTAAATACTGCTTATTTTGAATTCTCTCAGCTTGTGATTCTTCATACAATGTGGGCATCCACTGCCATGGCAGGGATCAGAGGCAGTGTCCTCCTGGGCTCTGTGTGAGGCTCTGACCCCCTTGGACAGATCCCAGACCCCCTGTCCGGTCTCCAAACCCTCCAGGGTGGCCAGAGGGATGTTCTAGACTCCGACACTCTGCTAGGTACTTTCCCCTCTACATGAAGAGGAAATGTTTGCCCAGCTGATTTGTGGGGCTGAGCATGACATTGGCATCACCAGGGTCTCCCAGCTGCTCCTGGTTGGAATTGCCCTGCTGGGAGGGTCCTGCATGCCTGGGGAGGATCCTGTGCTGCAAGCCCAGGCTGGAGCCAAGGCTGTCCCTGGAAGGGCTGGGTGAGACTGGAGGGTGAGATGTGGCCTCACAGTGTCATCACAACTCATCGTTAGTTTACAGTGTGTCAAAAAGGTGCTACCTAAAGGTCATTAACCTCTGATTTATGGCTCAGAGTGGGGCACTAAGGAAATATCTCTCTTTTGCTGAAAATTCAAAGAGCTGTTTCAGTCCTCCGTGCCTCCCACCCTTCTCCTGCACCCTTGGGAGCAGCTGGAACGTGGGATGCTGACTGATGGCTGATGCCAGGCTCTCTTCCTCATCCCCCTGGGACAGCCCTGCTGTGCTGAGGAGGAGTTGCCATTCCAGTTGGGATATCTGGAGGATTCAAAGGCTGCAAACATCAGAGTCTCTTGCGAGGCAATAATTTTGGACACTTGGCCATCAGAGTTTTCTGGGAAAAACATGCATTGCAAAGGCTGCTTTAAACTCCAGGTGTGTGTCTGTCTTTGATGTGTTCTCGCTAATTTTAATTGACTTTTCTGAAATATTTCAGGTAAGTGCAAACAATATATAAATAATTGTATAAATATATACAATATTGAAGCAATACGTGTGTTTTCTGTTGTAGTAGCTACTCCTTCCAGTGGGGTGTTGGCCACAACATCAAATCGAGTTTATTCTAAATTTGAAGCAGGAATGATCTGTGTGTTTTACTTAAACACAATCAATTATAGCAGGAAACCAATTTTAACAGTGAAATGATTGGGATTTCTAGTCACCTGTGTGGGAGGAGCTGTTTTATGTGGCACTGTGGATAGTGAGGAAGGGATGGCAGCAGCTTTGTGTTGTGACAGTTTTTGGGCTCAGGGGCATAGCTCAGGCGAGTGGAACTCTCTGGACACTCATTTGAATATCACAGTCCAAACACAAGTTCCCACCTGCAGCACAGGTGAGCTGTGCCCTGTCCCTATTCCTGCAGCCTCAGGTAGGGAGGAGGAGCAGCAGAGTCCATAAACAGATTTCAAACAGCAATTTCCCTCAGGTGAGAAGGGACATTGGAAGATTTTTATCTCAGTTTTTGCCTTGGCACTGATGGATGTTACTGGAACGCATTTAATGTACACAAATGACAGATAAATGGAATGAGAATATGCAGCATGTGAATGACAGTATCTGGAGAGATGAATAGTACAAGTTGCCTTTCTCTCCTGTGAGGTTTAGCTCACAGTTGATACAGCAACGTGTCTAGTTCAGTTGTTAAAGTTTAATGCTTTAAAACTTCTTTCTTCCCATCTGAGATCCTGTCTAATGTGAGACATGACACTCCTGGAGAATGGAATTACAGTATCTTTGCTATTTTCCCACTCTTTGTCCCACATTTTCCCCTCCTATTTGTGTTGCACTTGGATTTTTACTGCTGCTACAAAAATGAAATTAATCACCAATCTCATTTGTAGCTGCTGGGAGCAAGGAGTACCTAGGAAAGCAGGCTGTGGAGTGGATTTGGACTAGTGTGGATTTGGACTAGCTATAAAATCACTGTTTTTTTCCTGTGGAATGTCCTTGTAACTGTTCCTAATATTTTATGACCTGTTTCAGCTTTTGCTCGTAATGAACTTTTGCTGTAAAGAATCACTGGAGCAGTTCCCCCTGCTCCCCACACTGCAGCTGGAGATGAATAAGACATTTCTTGCTTGTGTCATTCTTTGTAGCCAGATTTATTTGCAAAACACACCTAAAAATGTGCTCTGTCAATATGATTATTTAATGACTGACATGACTGTATCTATGACTGACATTTCTGTAGCTCCCAGCACATGGCCTTAACCCTTTCCCCAGAAGAGCACATTTATAATTATAAAGGGTGTAATGATTTTTTCCTTTTCTTTTTTTTTTTTTTTTTCCCTCTCCCTTCAAGGGAGTGCAAAAGCTGAGCCCATTTCAGCTTGCAAAGTACATTTAAATCTCTGCTATCTGGAAACCTTTCAAATTGCTCAGTACTTTTAAAATAGTGTCAGCTCATTGTCAGGGCATGATACAGAAAGGAAAATTGCTGTCTCTCTGCTCTCAGCAGTATCAGACAAGCTTTCTGATTTAAGTATTGCATCTGAAATGGAAAAGTTAATCATAGGCCTGCTCTGCATCATCTCTTTCAAGCCCGGGTAAAAGCAGCAATTTTAGATGTTACATTAGAGCTGATTTAGTTGTTGGTGGAGGAGCAGCACAGAGACCCCGTCAGCACTGGCGTGTTTGGCTCTAACACAGGTGGCCATCCTCAATAGCAGCTATCAAACAATTTCTGCTCCAGGAGGAGATGGACATCCCCGGGCCTTGGTGGCCTGTGCAGTGTCCAGGGACAGCTCAGGATGGAGCTGGTGACAAATCCCCCGGAGCTGTGCCCCTTTCCCCAGGGAGAGCTGGCCTTGCCCTTTGGCTCGGCTTTCGGCCTCTTATGGTCGACAAACCTGTGTGGAGTTTTACTCTCTCAGAAGTGACTTTGAAACCTTAATTTGTGCCAGAATAAAAGAGCCTCTGATTTGCCCATGGTTTAATAAATGTGGGTCCTGTTTGCTGCTGTGCAAGGCCTTTGGGGTGGCTTTTGTCACACACCAGGGCCTGCAAACACCAGAGGCAGGTTACAGATGTGTGTGTGCTGCCTTGGGAAGGCTGGCCTGGAACAGAGGCTGGACAGAGCTGGAGAATAAAGTAGAGATTTATTGAAAATCCTTTAAGGATACACCTTGGGCAGGGCAAGAGCCTGGCCAGGGTTACACCCAGGGTGGACCCCAAATGGTCACAAAATGGACCCCAAATGGCCACAAAATGGACCCATGGTCACAAAGTCTCACACTTTGATAAGTTTTGGTCTATTTTCACATTGGGGTTTAATTGTCCAGTTACAGCTTCAGGTTGTGAGGTCCCATCCTCGTTGTTCTCTCCCCTCAGCTCTCTGCTGTTTATGCTTTTTTGGGCCTGAAACTTGTATCAAGTTGTTCTTGATTTTCAGCAGGAAAAGGATTTGTTTTGTCTCTCTACTCTGTGAAGAGAACTTACTAACATTTAATGTGAGGCTCAGAATGGCACCCTTAGGCAGCACAGAGTCTGAAATACATGAAAGGTAAAACTTAAGGCATCATGTGCATGAGGGATGGACCCAAATATGCTCTGCTGGCAACTTTGAAGGAATTTGACTGAAAATTGTGCCTGTTTGTGGAAACAGGGAGGCCTCTGTAGCGTTGTCTCTTCATTTTAGTCCTGCTTCTACTTGGCGATTCCTTGAGTCCAACCCTGTGGCTGCTGGCTAATTGAAAACTCAACCCAGGACTAAAGGAACTTTGGTCACATCCCATTGTTTTGTCAGGAAGAATTGTCCCTCTCTCAGCCTTTCTGCTCAACTCTTTACCTCCATGATTTATACCAATCATTTACCTAACTTTATTATCCATAAATCATTCTTCCCCCTGTGCTGACTCCAGCTGTGCTGCTTTGGGCCATTCTCACAGCTGCCCTAGTACCTTTAGGGGTATTTTTCCTTTAAGAGTGAAGCCTGAAGCTCAGTAGGAGCTTCTGAGTACTGAAAAGTTCTTGGGGAATGCTGGTTTGGTCACCAATCTGATCTAGGCCCAGAGTAAATCCCATGGAAGGTGTGAATTCTCTGCTCTGAATGCACTCTGGAGAAGAGAGGGATATTTAAACATGGTGTCATGAAGAAGAGCACATTTTACATTAAACTTCAGTGGTTTTCATATCTTGTACACCTTTTTAACCTATGTTCAATCAGAAGCATTATCTTTGGAAATTCATAATAATTCCTCTGTGCCTGCTGTATGGATAATTTGATGTGCTTTGTCTGAAATATGTGGTTTTCCCCAAAATTGGTTACAGTTACTTGCTGCTTATCTGTGTTTGAGTTTTAATGATGTGGGTGATAGGTTAAAATTCCCCAGACCTTTTGCAGTGCTGGCTGTGGAAACTGGCACTCTGCTGCACATCATTTCTGATTTCCCAGGGAATAACAGGAGTGCTTTTGTAGGCAACAGGCTGAAGGATTTCTGTGTTCTCCTGCCTTCCCCAAGTGCAGCACTCAGCACAGAGCTGCAGCTCTTTGGGAGCATTTGTCAGCCAAGATGAAACGTGCCACTCTCCACTCCCACCCTGTGCATTCCAGGATCAAGCTGTGGCTGCTAGGGATGCCTGTTACTCTCGTATTATTTTAAATCTGAAATGTTCAGCATATTTATGAGTGGAGGTTGTAGCTGGAGCAGTGCTCAGTGCCTTATAGAGTGTGTACAGAATATGAATTCCTCTGAGCACTGATATTTGTTTCAGCTGGAATTGCTACTTTATCAAAAAGCCAAAGGGAATAAAGACAAGGTTTTGAACTTTTGAAGCTATCAATTTTATTTTGCTATCAGCAGTTATTCCTGCTTCAATTAATGGTGTTAATCATCACCATGGCCAGCTACAGAGGATGCTTGTGTAACAAAGAAATCTGCCCCACCTCACCCTACTAATGCAGCTTTGAAATAATGCTACATTTAATAAACCAATTATTAAAACTGTAAGCAATTGCACCTTTCATTCATGCCAATTTCTCACTTGACATTTAAGAATGAATATATATATATATAATTGGGAAATAGTTTACCATATAGAATGATGAGAATGTTTAGAAACAGTTTGGACAGAAATTTTGCCTGTCCTTTTGACTCCAGATGTACTCAGTGGTTTTCTGAAAGGGTTCATGTCGGTTTTCAAATCTAATTTGGTAAAACTTGTTTCCCACTGTGTTCACAGGCTGAGATAGAATAAGTGTTGTACAGTGTAAAGTTTATTTTTTTTAGGTTTGAAGCATTTTTCCCTAGCTCATGTTATGTTTTAATGATAGGCCTCTCAAATAAATAGATAAACTGTCCCTAAAATATACAGAGGCAAAACTGTGCAAGCAGATCAGATCCTAAACAGCTTTGGTGTGTTTACTGGATGGGCTTTTTTAGCCTACAGATTTCAGCTCTACTAATAAAACTTCACTGAATTAAAAAAACAAAACAAACCCCCAAACCCTCATAGGCTGTCTGTAAGAAGCTTATTTGAGGAAAGCTTGTCTGCTGGGTTAGGAGGTTTCGTGTCTGAGCTGTTGGCAGCACAGCTCCATGGCTCGAGGGCAGCCCGTGCCCTCGTGGATGCCATGTGCATAACAAGTAGGGAAAAGCACTTCAGCATCAGCTCTCAGATTATTTAACTTCCAACAAGCTGTGCAGAAAATTTGGAGTGTGTGTTTTATGCAAAGGAGAAGTGTTGGGCATAATCCTAATCCTGAAGGAATTCATTTGATGGCATTTTGTGTAGTCAAGAATTCACTTTGATCTCCAGAACATGTACTTTCTGAGACTCTTTTTAGGTTTATTTTCTCTTTATTAGCATTATATATTGCATTATATAAGAAAAAGGGAAAATATGTCATGGACCCTTTTAATATTTGTAATAGCTCTGATTGCTGCATGCAAGAATCTCTGTGAACAAGTTGTTGAAGACAATCCAGTGATGCTGGAAGAAGGAAAGGTAAAAATGAAACTCTCAAACTGGTGTGGATTTTACCACTCCTTCCATGAATTAGGAAGTAGGAGAAACCATACCTGGTATTGCCATGGTCTCTAGCACTCAGACACAGAGAAAAAATATCACAAAAACAGTCCAGGTTCCACTTTTGCTCAAAATCTCATGTGGTTAATGGTTCCCAGGTGTACTAAAACACAGCTAAAAAAAGAGATGTTTGGTTTCACACCAGTTTTTGCTGATCTTCAGGTGATTTTGTTATGGCTTAAAGTGGATTTCACCATCCAGCAGCTGATAAGGGCACTTTTTCAGTGGATTGTGCTATGGCAGAAATTTAAATCAACAAATATTTTGATGCTTTATCCTTCTAAAACCCCTAACATTAACTCCCTAATTCAGAGTTCCGAAAATAATGAATAAAAGAAGGTTAAGCTGGCTTTGTTGAATCCTCAGAAATATTTTCTGTACTCATGCTAGATAAGATTGAATCTTTGCCAGAGAGTTGAAAAAGTGAAGAAAATTGGTTTCCCAGTAGTGCCTTGCCTTGGGTAACTCTTTTAAAGGTTCATCTGAGAACACTGGATTTCAAAGATAGTCAGTAGACAACTCTGACAGGGTGATAATCGTGCTCTCCACTGCTGTGATAACTCTGAGTTTAAGCCTGGTCTTACTCAGAGGAGTAAGAATGGTGTAAAGTGGTGTTAGAGCCCATTTCTGAATGGACTGCACAGCTGAGAGTGCAGCTGTGCTCAGGGAGAGCAGAGGCTCTGCTCAGGACCACACCAAGGGCCATCGTGCAGGAGGCAGAGACTGCTGGAGGAGCAAAAATGCCCCAAAGGAAAAATTACAGATCACAGGAGGACAAAAAAAATAATCATAAAAAAGGATTAGAATCAATCTATTTAGAAACTGGATTTTAGGGTTTGTGCTGGTTCAGTTGCTGTGACATAGCAGTGACAAAGCTGAGATGGAAATCACAGTGGGACTCCTGATAAGACCCTGGAACTGGAAATCAGGCATTGGTTACTGAAAAGGTGAGCTAGGCTCTGAGGTGTAACACTTTCAAATGACTTAGCTGTAAGTTAAGGTTACCATCAAAGATGCTGCACTCTTGTTTAGAGTGTTTTGCCTCATCCTGCTGACATTTCCAGTGTCCCTGTGCATCCTGCTTTGTACCACAGACAGGCTTGATGAGATGGACAGCTTTCTGAAAGTGCAGCACTACTCTGGAATGGAAAAAATTCCATTAATTAGGATAACAAGAGAAAAATATTTTGATTACACAAAGCTCTTTGCGAGCAAATTAGCAAACTGACGCCTTATGGTGTCCACATTTTTGTGGTGTGGCCATATGGAAAAATTAGACACTGAATGGAGCCAATCAGTGTTCCAATCTCATACAGAGAAATTAAAACTTTGACCAGTTTGTAGCCAACACTGCTGCCTGGTTGATGCACACAGGCTCGGGAAGTCTGTGCTTGTGTCTGGGAGTTTTGTGGATGAGTTAATTCATTTACAGAGCTGACAAATAGCTGTAAATGAGTTTTTGGGCCCCAGCTGAGGCAGAAAGTTTATCTGCAAAGAAGGTTTATTAGATCTTGCAGTGACAGTGGAAGTCCCCTGGTGTGTGTCTAGCCCAGCTTGTTACTGTGCTGAAGGTTTATTTTGTTGCTTTGGTGCTGTACCTGGTCCTTGTGCAGATTTGTGATGATTACTGTAGATGGCAGCAAAAGCTAAATAAAATACAACGATTTAAAAAATTAATTAAACCCCTCCCTCCTGCTGTCCTGAGTGTGCATTTTGTCTTGGTGCCTGCCAGCTGTTCTTGAGGATGGAAGCAATTACAGGCAGCAGAAGCCAAATTAAATTACATATTGAATTAAGGTTTCACTCACAGGCAGTTGGGGGGTTTGTGGCTGTGTTGGTTCTCGGTGTGGACTGTCTCAGACACCAAAAGCCAATTTTAAAGCTCTCCTGATGATCTCTGAATTCCCCCTGTTCTCCCAGTGTGTGCCATGGTGCCAGGAAGGAGCAGGAGCAATTCGGACAAATGATACTGCTTCTGGGAGTACTTTTATTTTCCTTCCTGTAAGAAGCCTGCTGTTTCCTTTCTTTCATTGCAATTAAATTAGTTTCCTCTTTTATTTTTGATGTCCTTCCTTGTTCCTTTCAAGTGTTGCCACTTCCTCTCTGCTCAGAGCACATAAAGAAAAATGGTTTATTGTGCCATCATGCTAATTAGCTGTTTAATAAGACACAGGATTTTCTCTTGCAATATCAGAGTGCAGGAGAAGCACAGGACAGGCACTCGCCTCTTGGAAGTACTTTGGAATAGTGGATGGATCTTTAATGGGAAAGGACTCCCAATGTTAAGTTTATTACACAAAGCAAAAGATGATTTTTAAATATTCAACGAGCACAAAACCCAAATGATTATGGGTGAACTTGAGAGCAGGATTTAGGGGCAAGCAATAAATAATAAATGTAGCAAAAGGTCCGTATGTGATTAGCAAAATTGCTTGAAAAGAGCGAGCTGTGAGAGCTGGGGGTCTGCAGTCTTTGTTTTTACTCTGGAAACCATAAAACTCAATTTTCTGCATGGGAGACATTTAAAATTAGGCAAAATGTAGTGCATCAAAATGACCCTGTGCTTTTGAAATATTTCTGAAATCCCTTTAAAATGAAAAAGGAGGATGGGAAAGTATGGAGCTGCTGTTTGACAATTGTGTTCAATATATGATGAAGGTGGGCACAAAGCTCTAGGTATTAAAGCTTATGAATGTATTAATGCACTGCTTTGGGGGAATTAAACTTTAATATTGATGATAAACCTTCCATAATAAAATGTGTGGAGAGTGAGAGTAAATCTCTCTTGCAAAGTCCCCAAACTATTTAAATAACTGCGTGCAAGCTGTAGCATCTCCTGAGATATATTATAAATGAACTTCTGCATACGAATGTACATTGTGCACAAAGTGGTTTTCCAGCAGAGTTGCTTTCTGCCCTGCAAAAGAGACTGTCCCAAATGACTGTATTTCTTTAAAGTGATTGATCTCTAGCATCGATTCCACAATATTTCTCTCCAGATACACATCATTCACTACCCAGAGTACATCCCCGTGGGAGATTCCTGTTGACTGCTTTGAAAATGGTGTGAAATTCCTGCAGTGGGTTTTTCTGCCAGCCTGATGTTGTTATTTTTAGATAACATTATGGAAGAGAGATTGTAATGCTTTAAAATAAGAAATGCTGAGGAGATAGAGGGAATTGTGAGTTACAATGATCTGGAATGTAGCAGAAGAGTATTGAACAAGTATGTCTGGCAAAAAATCCCAGACTCGTGCTTCCCATCAAGCTGGAGGATGAAAATGTCATTTTAGAGAGCCACTGTGGAAAGTGAAGGCGTTCTGGAAGTTGAACTGCACGGAGCTGACATGAAGTTTATTTATTAATTTCCTACCAGAGTACAGGAATGTAAAATCTGCCTTTAGAAGAGGTTGTGTGATGAACTCGGCTGTACAAACCTTAGGAACAGTTAATGACTCGAGCAGCTACACTGATGTGCTGATCTTGGGATGTCAGTTTAGATCTATATCTGAAAGGTAGAAGAGAAGTGTTATCGCAGAACTGCAGATTTCAGAGGGTGTCAGCAAAACCTTGAGCAAAACAAATCTGCTCTTTGTTCTCTGCTCCGTTTGCAAGGTGGGAAGTTTTGGGAGAAAGTCCACTGTGCTTCCAGTTGTGGAAAATTCCTCAAGAAGAAGGTAAGTTCAAGCAGGAGGCAATTCTAGAAGCCAAACCCAGATAGACATCAGGCCTGACAAAAGAGCTTTTTGCAGATGGTTGTCAATAGCAATGACACAGCACTGAAATGTTCAGCTGCTGCTCTGGCAGCTTTTATTTCAAAAGCTTTGCTTACAAGTGTGGCTTTGGTTACTGTGGTGTATTGGGTTGTTGCAAGTATTTTATATTTTCACTTCTGTGAGTGTGGTACCTTCTGGTACCTGTAACAAGCTGAGCTGTGCAGTCACCAAAGGATTACTAGTGCTGTGCTCAATTAACCTGGAAAAACTTCTCCCTGTGATTAATTCAACTTTTTGGGAGCTGTCCCAATGACCTTCCAGGTCAACAAATTGGCCATAGGACCATGGCAGCCTTTTCATTTATACTTTTGCAAAGAGAAAGGCATTTCTTAATTGTGATATTGGAAGAAATATTGGTTTTAATTTCTACTTAACAGGAAATCCTTATGTCTGATCAATTCTGGGCATTTTGAAGTAGTCATTGCTGCTCCTAAAGTTAATCAAAACTTACTGCTGTGTAAGAAAAATCAATGGGAAACAGATTGAGATCATATAAGGATAATTCTGCTGCAGGGCCTCTCTGGCTTCACCCATCAATAAGCAGGAGCCTGAGTGCTAAAAGTTTCATGTGTCCTCCTGATGTCTTTATTAATCACCTGAGCACCAAATCCTCCCATTTACCAAACTTCATGGGTCTGTTCTCAGTTACAGGGTGGGGGTTTTGTCATGATTGGGCCGTAAATTTGTGCCTGCAGGATCTTTCAGAAATTTCAAGGTGTTTTCCATGCAGATGCAGTGTAGTGAGTTACAGTTAGAGCTGTTTGGGAAGGACACTTGGATTGAGAGCTCATTCTGGACAAAATGTGCAGGGAAGCTTCCTAAAGGTGTTTTAGTGTTCCATTTGAACAAACCCTGAATCTTGAGTTTTGGTCTCTAATGTACAAAATTATATTCTGCATTTATATAGTTGTTGTCTCTATTGCTATATAAAGAATATACAATTATAGAAAAAAATTATTCATGTGAATAACAACTATATATTATATAATTACAACTATAAATGTACATATGATATGAAATATTCTCCACATATACATATTTTTATAGTCAACCTTTTTGGCTATTAAGCACCTTATAAAATAGAATGATGGTATTTCAACAGACCAGACTGCAGAGTGATTTATGCTTCATGGCAGAACGAGAAGTGTGCATTGCTTTGACTTTGTGGCACGTCTGCAGCCATTGTCATTGCAGGCAAATAATTGGCAATGCCATCTGTTCCAAATGCAGGCTGAGCCTCTGCATTGTGACTTTGGGCAGAGTTAGACAGTTATTGACTCGGGAAAATGATTGAAAACAGGATTTGCCTAATACACTAATTACTGTCCATTAGATGATTATTTTTTGGTGTTATCGACCTTTCCCTGCACCTCTCCCTATAGTTGTGGGCACACTGCACTGCAATTTAAACAAACATCTGATGCAGGCTGTGGAATTCCTCATCAGCTCTCAGTGTTTGTCTTCCTGAGGGCTCTTCAGTGGCTTCCTGTGAGTGTGGTTGACATGGATCCCATGCCAGCGAAAAATACCTTACTGCTATGGAAAAATTCAACTTCTCTCTCTCTCTTTTAGGATATGATTTATTCAATCACTCTGGGAACAAGGTAAAGCTGTAGTTTGCTTTTAATCCAAGGAACTTGTAATTTCTTCTGACTTCATTTATTTGTGCTGGGGACAGGCAGCAATGGGTTCAGTTTGGGTTATCTGTGTTTTCCCACTGGTCAGCTGAAACCAGGCTGCCCAAATGTCTGTAAAAATAGAATTGATGTCCTAATTAGTTTAGTTCAGAAGGAATTTTGTGTCCTGTTGCTAGGCTATGGCAAAGAAAAAGGAATTATAGCTTTTGCCAATTTATAAAATTACTACTCGTATTTAGCAAAGGATTTTGGGACAGTGGGAAGAAATTTACTTAAAGTGCCCATTTAAAAATGGTTACTCTTGAACTTGCCCTAATTATGCCATTTTAATTATTTTAGGAAACATATTAAATGGTCTTTTAACTCTGCAGGCAGTCAACAATCAAAATAGGTAAATACACAGATATTTGCATGCCTTTTCCTGTGCATATCAATATGCCACAAGAGCCTGCTCAGTGGAGGGGAACAGCATCTTCGTAGTCATTAGGAACGACTAATGTGTGGCTGAATAATGATCATTCTAAAGACCTATTTACCTGATAGATTTTATGGTCCTGATGGAACTATCAGAACCTAAATAACAAAGATTTTAAAATGTCCTTAAATATTTCTAGAAAACCTAATTGTTCCTAAGGAGCCCCATTTACAGTCAGCCTGGCAAGCTGCAGGTACCATTTCAGAAGCTGAGAATGTGTAGGAATGAATAATCTATTTATGATGCATGGCACCCTGCAGTTGTGGAATACAAAAAGTCAGGTCAAATGAAGTGTTTTTTTTTTTTTTTTTTTTTTTTTTTTTTTTTTTTTTTAATAAAAAGAGGGGAAAGGCAGGGATGGTCTTTCAGTTGTGGAATAGAAAAAGTCAGGTCAAATGAAGCTTTTTTTTTTAATAAAAAGGGGGGAAAGGCAGGTATGTCTCTTTTAAAAGCATGATTTAGGTGTTGGTTTCTTTACATTCTCTTGGCACGGAAGCTGTGTGTCCCAGTTAAGGAGCAGTAAAGCCCTGCCCAGGCAGGGGGAAGGTGAGCATGATCATTCTCTTGATGCAGCTCCTGTTAAACTAAGCTGTGAAATACCCTGAGACTCTTCATCCAGGAAGGTAGAGAGGTCTGTATGAACCCAAAATTTGTAAGAAATTTCTAATAATGTCTCATTTTTATTAGTCTAGGGTACTAGTAGATGAGTTTATCTGTTAGTGGTAGTGTTTTTGTGCCTGTGGCTGTTGTTCCTCGGGTGCTGTGTGTCACGGGCTGTTGGGCACTGCCCTGGGGCCAGGGGCACACAGACCCTGGAGCAGTGCAGGGCTCCAGCCCCAGCCTGTCTTGTGTCCACAGCTGCCAACCTCTGTGGCTTCCAAAGCAATTCAGTGACCTTGAATTGAAAGCCTCTCCTCCAGCCCATCCTGCCCAGCTGGGGCTGGAGGAGAGGCTTCTGCCCTAGTGCCCCTTTCCACTTCATCTCCAATGGCATTTTCAGGAGTTTGGCTTCTCTTCCACCACCCAGCCTGAGCCTCTGTGAGAGATAATCCATGTTAAATGTGAGGATCACTGTGATCTGAGGGCCCTGATCCATTTAATAAAGCCAGGTCCATCCAGTTAAGTGCCTAGGAATGTGAATGCTGCCTTTTAAGAATGTTTCCCCATGCTTAGGAGTTTTTCCTCTTTACTTTCAGGTACAGAACATTACCTCTTACCACATAAATCATTACATGCATCTGAAGTCTCACGTCTCTATTGCTTGAAATTGTGTATTTTTTTTTCCTTTTGTAAGACAGGAGAACTGTCTTATTTTATTATTTAAAGGAATGAGCAGTGAGTACCATATGAGGGCTGAACTCTGCTGTGACACTGGCAGCACTCCTGGCGTGGCTGGGCAGCTGCTGTGCTCTAGCAGATGCTTGTTTTACCAGATTTAGTCTCTCTATTGTTTTCCCAAGCTCATTATTCTACCTGCAGTCTGTTTCCCTTGGTGCTGACATGATCCAAGGCAAGGATCTGTGCCAAGCCCAGCAGTTCCAGTGTCCCAGGCTCCTGGGCATGGCTGCTGTACCAGGGGAGCTCAGCCAGTCTTCAGGTGACTTTGTTCTGCTCAGGCTTCCTGACACAGCTTCACTTCAGCACCAGCTGCCTCAGAAGGCTCCTGAGTAAGAGAAATGTCTGGTTTTGGCTTCCAACCAAAGAAATCTTTTCCTTCATTTATAAAGATAACAATTAAATAGGTAAAAATATTCATTTTGCAGCAAAAGATTTTTTTTTTTGGTTTTTTGTTTTGTTTTGTTTTTTGTTATGGCATGGATAATTTCAAGGATATTTTGTTTTTCTCAAACTGAGCTACTAATGAACATAAAATTAAAAGATGTTTGGCAAGAACCCCTGTAAGAGGGTGCTGATTCTACTACAGAACCCATCTAAATTTGTTGGGCTGTAAAAGACAATTCATTAGGAAATCAGTCTGTAATTTGAAGTATATTTTGTTTTATGATTTCTTTTCCATGTTCCAAATCTCCAGTGACTTTGGTCATCCCTTCAGCCTTGCAAAGGTGACCAGGCTTTAGAAGGAGTAGATGAAGAGCTCTGTCATGTAAGCACCAGCCCAGTGTTTAACATCTGCTGCTCTGCCACAGATGAAACTTTGGCAATAGTGGTGTTGGTGGTACAGATTAGGTGTGTGTGGAGTCCAAACAGCAGAGTAAAAACTGCAGATTCTATGAATAGAACAAGCTAAGGCAAGTACAGACTTCTCTGGATCTCATTACACAGGAATAGTCTCCTCATTAGCTCATTTGACTCAAGTAATTCTCCTGCTGGGTTGCTATTTCTGGGTTCAAAGTGAAAAAAAAGGACAAATAACGTGTTTGCTCTTTGCTGCCATTAGTTGTTAATTATGTTTAGAGAGATATTTCTACAAATAAAGCCCATCTGCACCGGTGTGAGTGTATTTCCATCTGTGTCAGCAGCAGTGCTTATTTGCTAAGAGTGGAACGGGGTTCCTAGAGTGGAGGGGAATGAGGAACTTGACATTGGAACATGCAAAAAGTGTTTTGCTGTGTCCTTCACTCAGAGAATCCCTGTGGCTCAGAGATCCTGGGTACAGGACACAGCCAGGCTCTCCATGCACAGGGCTGGGAGTAACAAACTACACTGGGAGCTGACAATCTGAAAGACTGACCAGATTCTGAATTTCACAGCTGCCTCTGGTTTTATGGGCCAGCTGAAAACTGCATCTGAAGGGAGCTGCAACTGGGAGTTTGGTGCTGGAGCCAAAAGCTGCCATCTGTGGCTGTGCTTTGCAGGCTTGAATTAAATAACCAGCTCCTGAAAGCTGAATAAAGCTCATCTTTGGGAGTTTTGAAATGACCAGTTGCACTCAGGAGCAATTCTCTAGTGCTGAGGGCTGGCTTGCCTAGGTGTGCACGTGGTTAGAAATAAATAGATATGGAAATCCTTTAAGGTTTAATCCACCAATGCTGAAATATCCCAAAAGCAAAGAGGTCTGTAAAAACATGTGCATATCTGTCTATGAATATTAATGATCCAGGTGCTACTCCACTTTCCAAAATTGTTGAGAAATTCAAGATCTTTCACATTCAGCCTCATCTTCAATTCTTGTCATGCATTGTCTGCCCAAACTTATGTAAAACAGTGACTTTTATTCATTGTAATATTGTATGGGAGTTAAGACTGAAAAAGTAGGGGTTGCTGAGATTAAGGAAGGGAAAAGCCTCTGAAGCTGTGCTGGTGGTCTTTAGAGGCAGGAAAAGTTGCTGCAGAGACTCAGGCAATGATGATAATGCAGATCCACGGGGAAAAGAGCAAATGGTAATGGGCTTAAATTGTACAAAAGAGACTGAGATTTGGCATTAAGAAAAGCTTTCTAAAAGAAGTGGAATAAATGACTTGGGTAAAGTGGAGTTTTTTGTAACTGAAGGCTTTTTAAACCAGGTTAGATGGATGACCCTAAGGAACGACTTGAGTTGTATATCCTGCTTTTTGAAGTTAGTTAACTGTCTTATTCTTCTGGCTCGTATTTTATTTTCTTTGATCCTGTTTCTTTCTCTTTGTGAATGCTGTAGTGTTCATAAAAAGTTCTTGGTCAAGTGTACTATCAAAGGAAAACAGTTTATCAAAAACATTGTTTTAAATGGCAGCAGAGCCCCCAGATACTTTCCTGGTTACTTATTTTCATTAGGTAATGAAAGTCAAGTCAGCTCAGTTAAGTCTTGCTCTGGAAATTCAAGGTTTGTTTGCTTTTGAATTAAAAAGAAAAGCTCTAATTGTAAATTAAGTGCAGCAAACTGCTGTTGCCCATTGCTGTTAACCTCCTTAGCATCTGTAATGTAGAGCCAGCTTTTGAAAACCTTGGACAATCAGTTAATTATGTGAAAAAAGTTATTGTGAGCTTTGCCCCAGAGCAGGGGCTTTGGTTGAAGGCTGGCTGGGATCACCAGGACACCTCTGTAATTATCCTGGAGCACCTCTGGGATCAGGAGCCTGCCCTGGGCTGGCAGCGTGGCTGATCTCTGGTTTAAAGGAGCACCCTCCTGTCACATCAGCACTGCTGCAGTTCCAGCTCCTCTGGTTCCCTCACTGCCCTCAGAGCTGGGAATCTGCTCTGGGCTGGTTTCTGCTCCCCCTGCCCTGCCCTGCCAGCAGCAGCCCCAAAGCTGCAGCTCCTCATCCTCGGTGTGAGCGATGAGAACATGAGGCTGTGCCTGGGACTGAGGGTGGCAAAGCAAAGCCTTGGGGCTGTGGTGCTTGAAAACAAAGCTGATTTCCTTACCAGGACAGGGGAAGGGTCTTGCTAGGGAATATGATTATTTGTGTGAGTTAAATCCTGCCATTCCATCTTTTTAGCTATAACAGACACAGACTGTGCTGAGTCACTCCTGATTGCCTTATGCAGAACATGCTCTGCCTAAAGAGGGTTATTAAAGACTGCTGAGTACAGAGAGCTTTAACAAAGAGATCTCAGAGTAAACACTGACATTTGTTACTGCCTCTGTTTAGCACTGCTGAAGGTCCCTGGGAACTTGGGAAATTGAGCTGTCAGATCTACGAAGATGAAATGAAACTTTGTTCTGTGGCTTCAGTCCCTTAGGAAAGTTTTTCAGGTCATTTAGCGTTAGTGCTGTGAGGAGAGCTCATTATTATTTTCCTAAAAATTATTCCCTTTTGTTGATAAATGTAGAGTGACAGGTTGGCATTGCTGTTAGTCCGCTTGTGTTTGGTTGAGGCAGTGCCTGCAGGACTGACAGGGCGCTTTGCAGGCAGCCTGCCTGCTCTGTGGGCAGCACACCATGAGTGATGGGTGGCAGAGGGAACCAGCACACCAATTGACTTGTGAGCTGTAGTTAAGCACATTCACAGGATGACTTGGCAAGAAAGCACACAATGTTCTGGGAGGAGGAATCACTTCTCACTGTTTCCAGGCTCAGGCATAGCACTGTTTAAAAAAGAGAGAGATTCAGGGGAATGATGGAGTGACAGTGAAGCCGAGGTTTGACTCTTAGAAACTCTTAGACTGGGCCGTGCCTGAGGTTTTGTCAGTCTAATTTGCAAGTAGGAAAACTTCAGTGTTTATAGAAGTCTTCTTAACACTTTCTTTGGATTGCTGCTCTAATGAATTTTTGTAAAATGTGTACACCATATTGCCCAACAATTTCAGAGATACAAATGTGGGCCGTTTAAAACACAACAAATTTTCACCCTGAAAATATTAGCTGTGAATCAGAAAAACCCCAAAAGGCTTCTCAATTTTCATAGTATTTTTCAATTCCATGACTAAGGGCATAGAAATGGCTCTAGGGACTTAAAAATAAGGACAGAACAGCTCTAATCAATGTTTGGATCCCAGCATTCCATGTTGTATGAATCTGGGGGAAGAGGGAGCCACCATCACTGCTCTGGTCAGTGTTTTGGTGTTAGTCCTGTTCTGCTGGGGACCCAGTTCTGCAGGTTTTATCTGTCCCCCATTCCCCCTCCTGAGGATTCTGATCTCTCAGCCCTCCCCCCAGTGAGAGCAGAGCTGGGAAGATGGAGCTGCTCTCTGCACAGCCCCAGGTGATTAAAGACTGAAAACGTAACACAGGCTTAGCATTAAATTCATGTTTGCACCTTCAGGCAGCTGCACTGTGAGCAGTGGCTCTCGGAGTTGCAGTGCTTATCAGTACTTTTGTGAATATAAAGGGATATTATGGCTTCTGGTATCAAGGCCCACAATCTGCATGCAGGATTCTTTTCCTTTAAGACGATAATCTCTTTTCCATTGCTTCCTCAGTGCCTGAGGAGTGGAAGAGTCAAGGCCAAAACATGAAAATCCACTGTTCCTCTGGACAGGCAGCATGAAGAAGTCACCCTTTATTACAGAGATGTTATTTACAAGCTGACTGTTGTTAGTGAATGCTTCATTACATGTAAAGAAAATAGTTTTCTTTGGGACATTAATTTTTGGCTCTGTGTTCACTTTGCTGAGTATCCTTTTCTGACAGGCACAGGCAGTACTGCTGCCAAACAGTGAGCCCTGATACTGCTGTGGTTATTCCTTAACTAGATGCCATTTGATTTATAATCCAGTGACTAATTTCAGAATCAGTAAGCCTCAGATAACAGAGCAGGTCCCAGGTAGAGCAAATTCCCTTGTGAATTCAGCTTTAGTAAATAACCAGGGAGCTGGTTCTGTGTTTGAAACACATCAAACCACCAGGAGCCAGTGCTGGCTGCTGGAATGTCCCTGCTTTGGGTGGGGAGATGTTGGGACAAGCAACAGGAGATACAAACCACAGTTAGTTCCCCTAGATCTGCACTGTTTGAGTTTCAGCTGTTTGCTGTGGATATGCAGAAGCAGAGAGGTTTGCAGAGACTGGAAGCTGCAGTGGTCTCCTGCCCAGTGCTGAATTTCAACCCCAGGCAGAACAGGGCCCACAGCACGGCCCACGTTTACTGGAAAGAAATATTCAGCTTTTGCTGTCAGAGCAGACCCTGCAGCTCCACTTGGGAGTGCCAGAAGCTGTGCATGAGCTCTGGGGTGGGAATGCTCAGCTCTCTGTGCAGACTGGCTGCTGGGAGCTGATGTTTCTTCCCCTTTCCCTCTGTTTCCATGTTGAACATGTTGGCTGTTCTGCAATGGCTATATTCAGTTGGGTTTGTTAAAGCCAAGCAAATGTTGAAATGAGCATTTCTGTATCATTTCATTTGCAAATCCACCTCTGGTGAAATCAATGCTTCCTCTCTCAAAAAAAAAATTCAATCTTATAATTTCAGAGGAATATGTGATGATGGACACAAAGTTGGAAAGCTTTTGTCTTGGAACAGTGATCTCTCAAATATCCAAAGGTTAAGCATACTCTTAAGTCAGGACTAGTTTGTACCTGCAGCCTGGGATGTCTGCTGTGCAAAAGGACCCAGGGAATACTGGAGCAGCCTGTGCTGCAAGATTTCAGTGCTGGGAGCCTCAGGAAAAGCCTGTGCCACTTGTGTCACTGTGTCACTTGTGCCAGGGACACAAGGTGGAACCTGCTATGCAGCTGCTGAGACAGAAACCACACCAGGTTACAGCTGGGTATCACTGCAGAGTCCAGGGAAACTGGTGAGAACTCTCACCTTGCACTTTGCAATAACCACTTGGAAATTTGCTAAGTCACTTTTATAAACCAGGAGGAACTGTTTAAAATGCTTCTTCTGTCCTGCAAGCTTCTTCACAGATTGTTTAATCCTACTCAAAGCCTATTTTTAGGGAAACTGTCTGTTTTGCAAGTATTAGCGATATCTTTCCTTGAATTTGATGTCCATTTGAGAAGTGAATTCTCAGCTGTCACGTACAATTTTGTGCTGGCAAACAGCCACCCAGAGCTCTAACTGCACATCTTCCTGCCTTCAAACTCAAACAGCCACAAATGGTTTTGACTCTCAGCTCTGTTTAGGGAGCAAGCAGAGATGAAAGTTTCATCATGAATAAATGAAAGCTTTTTGTGACTTAAAGCTGCAAGTTTTAGCTTATGGAAAAGCTTGATTTCAGAGCTTTATTTAGGACATGACTCAGAGTTATGACACAAAGGGGTGAAGGAGGCTGTATTTGGGGGTTTGTTCATATTAACAGGGCTTGGTGAGGAGCTGTCTTGGCTGCCATGCAGGGAGGTCTCTCTGGCCCAAGCTGTCCCCAGGTTTTCCCCTCCTTCTGAGGGCTGTGGCAGGGAGGGTTGGGTGGGTGACTGTCGTAGGTGCCTGGAGTTTGGCTGTGGTCGAGTTTCTTAGGTATCGTGGGCATGATATGCTCACAGATACCATTTGAGATATTTTAAACTAGGCTAAACTAGGCCTCAGGCCTAGGTCTAGTAAGCTGCAAAACGTTCAGCATACGTAGTAGCAGATAAACTTATCTTCTACTACGTATGTGTTAAGGTATGGCTACTCGCAGCATAGAGGTAATGGCACTAAATCTCTGTAGCTACCTTAAATCTAGATTGCTTACATACTTTTGTATGTTCACTACTTATTACAGTACACTTGCTAACTGTAAACTAGTCGTTCTGTACTTAACTAGCTATCTCGCAAAATAAAGCAGAGTTCGTGCTAGAAACCATACTAGTTAGTCTCACGTTACTCTAGTCCCCGGTCTTACCAGAACTCAGCTACATTTGGCCAGTGTCAAACCATTGCATCCATGAAAATTCCAACTTGGCATTTATTTGAGAAATAAATAGTGACATTTCTCTTGAAATGGTGACAAAATTCAAACTGTCTCTGTGGAGCACAGAATTAGGTACAAATGGTGGCTCTGGGTTCTACGTTCTTGAGGAGAATCTTTAGGAAGCAGATACAGGTCCCACACAGAGGATGTGGAGGGATGTCCTCATTCATTTTGAATGCAGTCACAACTTTTTGCTCTGAGTTCCAATGTCTTAGAGCACTACAGAGACACTGCAAATTCTGGCAGAACTCACTTGGCTGCAGTCATTCCAGTTTCCATAACATGCCATGGGACAGGCTTTCCCCTGGGCAGGGGGCAGTGGGGGTTATGGGGAAGTGATACCAGGATTTTGCCATAATTTCTATTCTTGGTGCATCCATTCCCTGCATGTTTCATCACTTTCTCGGAGCATTTCCCTTCCTTCTCCCTGCTATGTTTTACTGCTGTTTTCCTTTAGCTGACAGGTACTGTGGCACATTAGCACCAGCTACATAATTTCATAGCTTGTATCCCTTCATAAACTCACTGTCCAAAGTATTATATCCTTGCAAGAGATATAGATTTATTTTTCTTAAATATACAAATTTTAAATTGCACTCAGGACTCGAGCCATTTATTCTTAAATTGAATCTTATTTATTGTAATCCAGTTCCAACTGATAGAGCATTCCTCACATTATTCTGACAGAAATAAACACGGAGCTGAAGTGCTATCTTGGCAGAGTTATATGAGCTTGTAATAGCTGCATGCAACTGAATTTTCATTTCACTTTTATTTATTGGAAAGCTATCCTAGGATTTTGAATTGATTCCTCACTTTTGTTTGCATTTATATGTATTTCTTCAATAAAAGGAAGAAATCTCCTGTTATTTCAGGCCTCATCAACCTTCCTGAAAAATAACATGAATGCTAGTATATAAGGAAAATTGAAATACTTAACTGTACTTTTTCTGTCCATGCCAAAAGAAATCTGTGCTAAAGCAGCAAGTGCTGGGGGCAGAAGGTGGCTTGGAATTGCAGGTGTGTGTTGAAATGACATTCAGAGAACAGGTGTTATAATGTTTTAACAAATAACAGGTGGTGCATATGTTAAATTTTTCTGTGAATAAAGCAAACCCAGGATTACAATACCCTTGGGGGAGCTCCCCAGGCCCTGGGCAGTGCACAGAGTGCTGCCCTGACAGGAGCTGAGGGAAATCAAAAATTGTCAAAAATTGTCAAAAATCACAGCACAGGGTGTAATTAGTAATATTTCCAATATATATCTTCATCAGTTCTTATCATTGCACAGTCATGGAAGTAGAGTCCGTGGCATGCTGCTGCTAGCAGAGGAAGGAAAGAGGAGAAGCTTTGGGACAGCTGGATGATGCTCTGTGGAGAGGCAGCCCCTGTTTAGCCTGTAAAAGCTGCTAATTCTCCACAGCAGTGAAGTATTTATTTTCTGAGTCAGGATTCTGTCATGTTTGGCCAGCAGTACCTACAGAGGAAATTTATATGAATGTAATATAGCAGAGACTGGACAGGGTATGTTGTGGTCTTTTTTTTTTTTTCTGAAAGACTCCATGTAATGCTTGTTAATTTTACAATAATATGAGAGATACCAATTCTAAGTAAGTGAACTTCACAGTTGTGTAATTGTTCCCAGTAATGTAACAACATGCTTATATTGATTATTTTCTGAAATCTCAGCCCTAGAAACCTGATCCTAGCTTGTCTGAGCATTTTGGGGCAGGGCAATGCAAGGTGGGTGATGCACTGCTAGAGCAGAGTATTGGTGCTTGGATTTGTGCATGGCTCCATTCCAACTGGTGCCAGAGAAACACATGAAAAGTACATCCTTCTGTGAGAAGCATCCTGCAATAGTGATCAGGCAGGTCATAAATTTAAAATATGATAATTGATTGAAAATTCTGTAGCATAAGAAATATTTCTGTGCCTGGGGGAACAAATAATGTGGATGCATCCTGTGGCTGATCTTTTGCATTTAAATCCACTTAATGAGAATGCTGGCTAGTTGGTGAATTCAGCCTTTCCTGCTGGGCTGTTTTGGTGATGGGGTACCAAGGGAGAATGTTCCTGTGGGATTTCCAGCACTTTCTGCTTTGCTCAGTGAAAATCAAGAATCATTGGAAACATTACCCATGGCCTTTGGAGTGGAGATACAGCCTGGGTGGGTTTCCCTGAGCTTCTAGCAAAGAGAGAAACTTCTGATTTCTTGTCTGAACCCAGCTGCAGTGTCACTGGGGCTGTGCCAGTCAGCAGTGCCCCAGCCAGGGCAGGGCAGGTTCTGAGAGCCGTGGGGTTTTTGCTGCTCCTGCAGTGCCAGGGTGAACCTTCCAGCCCGGAGACCTCGGTGATGATTGTCACTGCTCTGCAGATTCTGCTCCTGATTGTCTCCTAATACTCCTAGATAAACGGTCCTGAGTGACTCGTAGGTTACTGAAGTCTCTGCCTCAGTAAACCTGAAGTGATTCTGCTCAGGAGATAATGGGCAATGTCACACATGCTCATCTGTGCCCTTGGTGATTACATTTTGAAAGTATTTATTTAACTCTCCCCATGTTTTGTCTTTTCTTTACCTTGCTTTCACAGCAGATCCTGCAATAATTGACCCACTTCATGGACTGCTGGAGGATTAGGAAATACACAATCATTCAGCTGAGCAGGAGTAGTTAGGAATATTCTGAGTTTCTTACACTGCTTCTATTCGACATCTCTCCCTGTTCCTTACAGGTCTTCGTTGTTCTGGATTCTAAAGCCTCTTCTTGGCACATGGAAAAAATAATTTCCCATTAAAAAAGCTCCTTGTGTCTCTTACACTGGTCTTTTTGTTGAGTATCTGAAGTTAGTGGTTGTTTCTGTTCCTTTACCTCAAACAAATAAACCCTTTTTTAAAAGTTGCTCTTTTCTTGTGCTTCTAATCTTTTGAGCCCTTGGACAGCCATGTCAGGCGTCTGTTTGTTTTTCTGCTGTGGAATCTCATGCTATTAGACACATTCAACTGCAAAATGAGTATTTGTATGATTTTAGATGATCTAACATTAATATGCTTATCACTCCTAGTAAATCTCATCCTTGTTTCTTGACTCACTGAATCAGTATATTGGCAGCTCCTGACACGCAGCCATTATCCTTGGCTTGTGATAGTGGGATTTCACAGAGAACTTTGCATTAAATAGGATTCAGGACCATGGATTTAAAAAATGAAATACTTTACTTTATATCCAATAAATAAATGATTTTTTCTGTGACTTTGTTTTCCAATTTATTTCTATGTAACTTTTGATTCAGTGAGTGTTATCTTTTGGAAAAGGGCAGCATTCCTTTTTGGTAGTGTATCATTGCAGGAGAATCATTATAGTCTATAAATACATGAATATATCAGAGTTGATTAAATATATTTTGATTATTTGGTGAAATATTGTCTTCCAGATAAAGCTGAATACATTCAAAGGCTATACATATATAAAAAATGGCTCCGCATTCCCGTGCTAACTCTGAATTGTGAGACAGGGGCAGTGTTGTGCACTCCCTGCTCCAAAGGACAGGGTTGGGGTTGGTTTTTCTTTGGGTACGGTAGGAAGGTATCTCTGCTGTGTAGAACAAGAGGTGAAACCCCTCAATAACTCCAGATTCACCCATGCAGTAAATGATGGGAAGGCCTTGGACATCTCCTACTGTTGCCCACCAGCCTGAGAGAGAATTCTGCTGCAGTGACATTTCTGCAGGGAGCGTTGTTTGTGTGTCTGGAGGAGCCTGGGGTGTTCCCTGTGCTGGAGCAGAGCTGTGCTATATCTCTGCTAGGGAAGCCACAATCTGTGCCTGCTTTAAAGGGTTCCTATGTTAGAGCATTTTCTATCAATTGATTGCAGTTTTCTGTCTGTTCAGTCTTGTGCACCCTTATGTTCTCAGCCCTTTTCAGAAGCCTTGAGGACACTGTTTTATTTTCATTAGAGAAGGCTTACAGAAATATGGAGTCCCCTTTCCAGATTATCTGAATATTTGCTTCATCCAGGAACTTCTGCTGCTTGCCCAGATTGTCTTCTGCTGGGACTTACAGGAAGAAATAAAAACCTGGCAGGAACTTTGTATTTAACAAGGCACCAGCACTGAATTAGAGATGGGAAAGGAAAAAGAATGGGGAAAAAAGTACCACAGTGGGGAGGAACACAGTGACCAGGCCACCCAGCCCTGGGGCTTTGGAGCTCTTCTGTCACAGCCCAGAATGGTTACAGAGTTCAAGGCAAACTTTTCAGGAGAAGGGCATGGATGTCCTGCCCCTTTGGAGCCATCAAATGCAGCCTTGTGCTACAATGAGAACATGCTAAGTATACTTAAAAGAAAGATTGGACAGTTTTTGACCAAAAGGAAAATGGATTTCCACTTAAAAGTTTTCCCTCCATGCAAGCAGGTGAGAATATTTCAACTCCTTTCTGTTTTCTGAATTCTAGGATTGGGAAAAACTCCATTACTCTATTTCCAGTCTCTACCATTCCACTCTGCTTTCCAACAGAATGAAAGATTTCTTCTCGTCATTACTATTTTTTTGTTTTGTTTTGTTTTGTTTTGTTGTTTTTTTGTCCTTTTCCCCTTCTCTGAAGCCCGTGCTTGAGGCTGCCCACCCCTCATGGATCTAAATGCTCCCAGCACAGAGCTGGGACTCCCTGGATGTCCCCAGAACCTTACAAGGCACAAGCTCCTTGCAGAACCAGACCCCTGCAGACTCCCTTGGCTTTATTTTCTGTTTTAAAACCTCATGCTTCTGTTGAGGAGGTGTGATGAGAAGGGAGCTGCTCTGACTCCTTTTTGCCAGCCCCGGTTGGTACCCTGAAACTCAGCTGCACTGTACCATGCAGCACCCTGATTTATGTGAGACATCACGTATTGATGCCTTTATAGACAGCAACTTAGTGTTTCAGAGGAGTCTGCATGTTACAAAAAGGGCAGCAGGTGTTATTTAGACTAAATTGACCTTGAAATTGATTTCTTTATTTTATGACTTACTGAGGGGAGATTAATACTTTTTTTTTCCTGCAGCCTGAAACAATTTACATGGTAATAGAAGGCATAGTCAGTCAAATAAATTGCTGGAAGTAGTGGTGTTCCAAGAAAGAAAATATGGATCTTACTTGCATTGATTCCTTCTATCCCCAGGGAGTAGCTAAGACTTTTAACACTGGGGAAAGACTGCCAAAATTTATTTTCCCATTAAAGGCAGAAGAATGGATAGTAATGTCTGCTAGCTGACATTTACTCCAAACTTTTCAGTTTGAGGGGTGGGGAGAAGGCTGTGCCCCATATAAAATTTAGGGAGCGTTTTATTGCTATTGCTTGATTTCTCTAAGGGCAGATGGATAGTAATGGGAATCATAAGAAACTTCTGGAAAGCCTGGCATGGACACAGCACAGCTGCCCTTGGCAACAGAAAAAAATAAAATAGCCTGTAAATGGTTGTTGCAATTCCACCTTCGAGTACCAAGTAGAAATCGCCTCAAAATACAAATGTTAATGGAAACAAGAGACCCAAAAGAAATTACCTGGAGGAGGCACTGATAGGAACATGAAGTGTAGCTCTACAGGAGGGAGAAAGTTTTGTTTATTGTGCTGCTGCAGTGTTGAAACTGTGTAATTTCCATTTTCCTGTAGCCTCCAAGACAAGTGCACAGTTAAATGATTTCTCAGTGGCACAACACTTTGCATAACCTGAACATGTACCAGATATTATTATGACACATTACCTGAAAATGAGTGCGAAAGCAGCTCCACAAACCAATTTTTTGTTTGCTGTAAATACAGAAATGGTGTAGAGGAAAGTGTCTTGTATGTGCAAATCACGATGAGGAGAATTAATCTCCTTTGTCTGTCAGTGCTGAATGCTGCTGTTGCAGCTGCATGAGGGATGCTGATCTCAGCCTGTGTGATACAGCAGGAGGAGAAGGGGCTTTGGTGGATCCCAGTCCAAGCATCTGGAATCACTGAGGAAGGGATTTGGGCTCTTGCCCAAAAGATTTAGATTAGTCTGGATTGTTACTGGAATTCTCTGCCCCCCCTGGAGCCAACCTAGACCTGAGGAGTTTTGCTATTTTTGCTTTTATTTTCAGGTTCAATGTCCCTGGGTTTTCACAGGTGGTAATAGGGAGCACACCATGAGCTTCCCAAGGTGTCCCACATGCAGCACTGGCCTAAAGCTGTTTATGAATTTGTAACTGCTTCACAGAGCTGTGCAGTGCTTAGAAATTAGCTGGGTTGGGGGAAAAATATATCTGCAGAAGAGCTGCTTAAAATGTCATATTTATTTAGAACTCAGGGCACTGCCTTCTGGAAGAGTTGTGTGAAACAAAATGTGTTGTCTCTCTGCCTGCCTGGTGCTCCCAGGGAGCTTCCCAGGAGGAGCAGCCCTGCAAAAAGGTTAGTTTGGATTCCCACAGTCCTTCCTGAGCACTGTGAAGCTGTGATCCCGGGGAAATCGTGCAGCCTGAGGGGCTCTGGAGCAAGAACATCCTGCTGGGAAGGAAATGGGCACGGAATATAAATATCTGCACATCCATCCTGCTGCACAATGTGTTTGCAGGGGGCACAGCAAGGCAGGAGCAGGGCAGGGCTCTGGGGGCAGCAGGTGAAGGGACAGAAGGGAGGAGAGTGACAGGAATAAACCAGAAGAAAACCTGCCGAGGCACAGCGGTGGGGAGGCTGTGGAGGCACTATTCAATCATCCAGGCTGGATCAGAGAGGTTTGCTTGGTGGTTTTCTTCAGTGTGGGTCTCAGTTTGCAGCTTCTTAGTGGACAACAGTGACTGCTGTCCTTTGTGGGAAGCATGGAGCTGGGCTGCAGGGTTTGTGTGGGAGGTGATTTTTTTTGATGGTACTTTGGCAGCTATTTACACCTTGTAAAGTCTGTTTGTTGGCACTTCCTGTGAAGGATGTGTTGTTTGCAATGGCTAAATTGAATGGAGAGCGAGGGATACTCTAATTTATACTCAGGGTGAGGGAGTGAAGGATTACTGCCAGCTCCCTGAAGTATGATCTGTCTCCTGGGTCACAGCACATCTCCTATAAACAAAGGCTCTAGAAGCTTTATATATAGAGGCATACTTGGTGATGATACTTAAAGAAGTTTATAGAAGTTACTTTTTGCTGTCTTGGACAGGTAGGCCTCAATTTCACCTCACCAGACTTTAATTCCCTAATAGTAGGGGGAACTGTGTACCTTGGCTTGCCATATAAATCTGATCTCTATTGACAGGAAAGGCATGACAAGAAGAGGCCAGCCCTGGGAGGCCTTTTCAAAATACAAATATGAATGTAATGGCTGTATTCTTAGGGAAGAGGCAAAAATTTAACATGCTGACTCTAACATAGCCTTTTAAAATCAGAACTGTTTTAACTACTGCCCTGAGTCTTGCACTTGAGTTTATTGCACCTGTATTTAGACACTGGCACTGCTATCACCTGTAAAAACCCCTCCAAGCCTTTGTCTCTGTATTGCAGTAACAGCAGGGTACTCAGCTTTTTCTCCTGCCCAAGCCCCAAACTGCTTTGTGACTTGTGGAATGCCAGCTGGGCTGTAGGAGCAGCTTCCTGAGGGGTAGAAGATGAGGGATTTTACATTGCTTTAGGGTGGATCTAGATGGAGATGTGACACAGGAATGGTGAGCCAGCATAGCCATGGGCTGCCTCCTGCACAGCCTGTGCTGCAGGGCTTTGGAACAACATTTACAGGGCTGCTGCTAAGCAAAAAATAAACCAAGGTGCCTCTAATGGGATAGAGAGTCATTTGTCATTAGATGCTGAGAGAATTTTGAGTGGCTGAGGAACTGTCACCCAAATTTCTCATGCAGGCCTGGCTGAGGAAGTGCAGTGGAGCAAAATGTGTTACACACAAAAACCTGTGTAATTTAGTCAAAATGTCTAAGGCACAAGATGCATGGCAATGAAAATCTCCCTAATCAAATGTTTTACTAATGGCACCTCTGAGTCTAATCACAGCATTGCTCAATGTTGGTCTTTATTCCTGATATGTGAAGTGCCAACTATTATCTTTAATCTGACTTTTTTCCCCCTCTTCTCTTTTCAGGACTATAAATCTGATGTTATGACTGTGGTTTCCAGTGCCAAGAACAGTCCTCAAGGTCCAGTAAGTAAAGCATTTTGCTGAAGAGATTAGATTTTGTAACTGAGTTTAGATGATCTTTTAAATTGTTTTGGTCATCAATCACTGGCACTAACTCTTACTTGTGACACCTTGCTGCTTTTGGAGTGACTGCACTAGAATTGGCTTAAATACTCTTTAATATGTGAATATATAGTACAGGGAATGTCTGTCGTAGCAAAGAGGGGAAAAGTGATTAGAACTGTTGCAGTTTGGTTCATTAATAACCCCGTGGCTCTCTCTTGAGTGTGCCACAGACTGTGTCACCTCCACACACAGACTGGGCTCCAGGCTGTGACACTGCTGTGCAGAGGGGATAAACCCTGAGGGAATGGGAGCACAGGGTACATCTGCAAGCACCCCTGGAGTTCCACGTTACAGTGAGGAGGGCAGATCCACAGAGAGAAGGGAGAAGTTGGGGTGAGTTCAGAGCCGTGTGAGAGCAAAGCGTTCACAAAGGCTTGGAAACTGAGCAGGGCTGGGCCAGCAGGGAACCACCTAAAGGTTGGGCATTACCTCCCCTGTGTCTTTGCTGCATGCTTCATTTTCTGTCTAATGACAGAATAATATTTTGGCAGGAAATGTGTGCCATAACCCAAGGCGTTACAGACCTGATTTGCAGAGGGGCTGGTGATACCCAGCACTGCCTGATGTCACTCGGGGTTAATCGTTCATTGCAGTCAAGTTCCTTTAATTTTTTTTTTTTTCTTTTTCTTTTTTTTTTTTTTTTTTGGTCTCTCTATAGCAGTAATAGAGTGCTACAGGGCCTTTCCAAGTGCCTCTCCTTGGATAGTGCCAGGAATAGAAATGATGTCACTGTGAACACTTAGTTTGGGTATTCTCCCCGCCTTCTTTTTCTGATTATCTAATCTGTATCCCCTCAGACTCGAGGTTGTAGGGCTGTGGATGTATGCCAGAATAAGGGAATACTCAGTATTTTGAATGTTTGGCAACCCCCTTTTCCCTGTTTGCAGGCATGATTAATGCTGTTTTAAACATGAACATCAAACATCAACAGCTCCCTGAGAGGAGGAGGTGGTTGGACCCCCTCCAGATGAGCGCTGTCTCTCAGTTGGAAATCTCTGGCTTCTGAAACTGCTTAGTCACACCAACGGAAATACAAAAATATCTGGAAAAGTGAAAATGTATACAAGAGGTTTTTATCTTCTCAGATGATTTGACACAATGTTTTGTTGGGGTTTTTTTTCCCCATATAGTTTTGGAAGGATATTTTTTGATAGTTCTTCCTGCACTGAGGCTTCTTGCTGGAATATCTTGCTACACAAAGTCACAGCCTTTCTGTTAGCTTGTCAAAAGTTAACTTTCAGAATGACGTTCTGAGAGGTGGAGGTTTATTTTTAGAAACTTGGTTTTTGGTGTTTCATATATTTGCATTGAGATTAGGTTTGTGCCAGATAAAAAGGAATATTTTGAAGGATGATGTAGTGTTTTTCTGGCTGAATGTGTTCTCTAAACTAGAAAATGTTTTTACAAGTGGAGAACAAGACTTGATGAACACCTGTCATTTTGTACTGAGAGGGTGGGGGCTTCACTGAATTTCTTGGTTAAACTGTCTCAGAGTGTTCAATTTTTTTTTTTTTTCTTTTCTGTGGCTAAATCCTTTTGTTGTCTGTAACAAAGTGTCCTCAGACTCTGAGGTAGAGGCTTAATAAAAAAGATTTCAATTATCTTCCTGGAGCCTCAGTAGCTTGGACTTTAATTATTTTTGGCTTATTTTTGAGTGATGGAAAGAGTTCTAAAGGCACGTTTAGCAGTGCATTTTGATGTACTCAAGTGATGGAAAGAGGAAAAGGTTTCCTGTTTTCCATGATATTTCTTATGCCATACTACAATGGCATAAAAATAATGATCTAGGAGTTGAGCTTATTGCTCTTGAAATTACACTGTCTCTGTTGTGGCTTGGAAAATTGTTTGTTGTGATGGATGAGAAGGAATACGTAGATTTTTCAAGTGTGTTGCCAGATCATTGCTTATAGAACAGTCTGGTAATAAAAGGAGAGTTGACAGATGAGAATTCAAATGGACCTGAGAATGAATTATTGAATAATGTCCCACTTCCAGAGCCTGAAAAGCTTATTTGCAGGTGTTTTTATTTTATTTTATTTTTTAAATAATTGTGGTCTGCTTTTCCTGCTCTTAGTGACAGATCCTATATGAAAGTCTAATGCAGCTCAATCTCAGGCTGAATTCACTTTTGTGTTACATCACTGCATTGAAAGGGCTGGAGTGACTGTGATATAAAACTCCAGCAGGGAGTCAGATCTATCAAACTTCATGTTTCCTGATAGCTAGAGCTGCCTAATAGATTGTTTGCTAAATAATTCAAGATGTTTTCATTAAGCTGAGTGATTGAGTCTTTTAAAGCCTTTCTTTTGTTCTTAAACCTCATCAGGCAGTTGGTTGTACCTGCAGAGCTAGGAAAATCTAACTGAAGGAATTATTATTGGAAGCTTTAGGAAGCTGTAAAATTACTGGCTGCCAGGCTCTGGAGGGATGGATTTGGGCTGGATCCTTGGGTTTCTGTCCCTTTTTCTTATGGCTTCCTCTCAGTTCTGCACTCTTCTATCTGCAGTCATCTCTTAGGCTGCTTTGAATTCTCCTTCCTGCTTATTAAAGGTTTATGTTTTCTAAAGTGCCTTTGCTTTTCCCCCAGTCTCCATTTCTCACACTCTCGTCTATATATCGATATTTGATAACAAATACCATGTACTGTTTTTTAATCAAGCAATGTTGAGAAAAGGTAGTGGGAATAAAATAGGACTCTTCAGGGTAATTCAGAAGGGACAATAATGATTTTTGCTGAGAAATAAAATCGCTGCGAGAATTGCTGCCTGTGATCTGAATAGAAATGTGATAGTACCTGAAATTACTTCATCTCTGCTGCTGCTTCAGGAGGGATATCTATTAGCTGGGGATAAAGGCTTGTAAAAAAAAAAAAAAGTAGATTTCTTTAAATTTCAGATTCCTTTTGAATGAAATCCCTGTTAGCATTCTTACAAAAAATATTAAATGAATCTGTCACTACCAGGGAGAGAACAATAGAACTGCAAGCAAAAATAACTCTTCCCTGAGCATTTGGATAATGGGGTGGGTGGGAGGGGAGAGCCTTCTGCACAGGGGGAGAAGGGAAAGTGCATTGTGCAGGCATCTCCGGTAGTAACACAGAGCTGATCCAACTTGTGCCAACAAAAACAACAAATCTGGGAATATCTGGCTAAGTTTGGTTTTATTTCTCAAACTCACTTATAGTATTCCTGAAAAATAGAGGAAATTCCTTGCAGCTCTGTCATGAGGATCAGAGAGTGGTTTATGCTGAATGGAATACAGCATGAGGGGAAAGTTTACCTGAGGAGATTTTGTAAAGTTTTCCATCACATTACTGCTCTGAGAATCCAGGCACACGAAATGTTGCTGTGTTAATGCACAGCAGATGGGAGAAGTCAGAAGCAGGTACAGAGTGCTGAGTTTTGTTCCTTCCACCTCCATCTGCTCACACTGTTTTGCTCCATGTTAATGCCCATGGCTGTGTTTTTATCCCAGCTGAGGAATTGGCCCAATGGCTGGAGGTTACAGCCATTATTCCGTATATTATGGAAATATTTCCACATTATCTGGAAATGTCTCCTTGAAAATCCTCCCGTATCATTTAGGTGATGAGACAGTGTTCCTATTACTGGTTTTATAGGGAAAATCCTCAAATTAGAAATGTGACTTGGTGAGGAATGGCATTAAGACAAACTAAATATTCTTAGATCCAAACTCCTGTAATACCTTGGCAGCTTTCCCCCGTTCCATCAGCCTCTTCTTGTGTGCTGTTATTAAATCAGGTGCTGGATGTTGTTTGTCAGGGGTAACCTTGCCTGGAGTGGTAATGGTGTGGTGTCTACAGAGCTGGAGCTGATTTATTATTCCTAGAGAAGCAGATCTCCAGGATAAGTTGACATGGTTGAGATTTTGAGTTTTTCATTGATTAAAATCAAGTTAGGTGTCATCTCTGCTGGCAGGAGAGATGAAACTGAGAAATTGCCCTGTTCTCACAGCCTTCCTTCATTTCACCATCAGAGATTCTCCTGTGCTTGTGCTTTAGCTAAGGAGGTGAGAGACTAAACAAAATAAGAACAAACTATTTCCAACAGCAGAAAATTCAAGTGCTAACAAGCAGGTGAATCCAGAGAGCTGCTGAAATGCCAGGTATAGTTTGAATAAAGGGTCCTTGAATCTTCTTGAATACTCATAATTCTGGTGTAGAAAGAAAAGCTGGGGCTGGGCAGCAGCTCAGCACAAGGCATGTCTAAAGTAGAAGTGGGGTTCTTTTAAAAGGGATTGCAGAAAAAGCAAAGGAGAAAACCAATAGCCCTTGCTGCTGTTAGTAATCAAATTTTGGTACTTCTAAACACTGGAATTTAGTAAACTTTCAGGGAGGGGCTGGTGACCCTGCTCACAAGCTCAGAATAAATGGGTAGAGATGAAGAAAAATCAGGAAAAGCTGTGTGTGCACCAGAGTTGTGTAAAAGCTGTGCAGAAGTTGATGTTCTTCACTGCCAGCAGTACTAAATTGGTTGTAGGGTACTCCCAGAGATGGATACGAGACACTGAAACAAACTGTATAAAATACATTTTGTACAGCAATTCTGCAATTTCTCCTAACATCATCCAAGTGAAACTAAAGGAGAACTGATCATTGTGCCTTGCTTGGCCTTGGAATCTTAGTTCTCAGTCAGGATTTGCAGAAATGTGCTATTGGGAAAATAAATGAATACAATTATTGATTTGCATAAATGTTTGCACAGCAAGACTGAACCATTGCATCGCTGCCCATCCGCCCAGATTTGTTTAGCTGTGGTGTGGGAATCACATCCTGTTCATTTTGATGTTTTTATCAGGCTTGCAGGCAAATAAATCAATGCATCGTTAATATAAAAAGTATTTCTAGTTCAGTTAATATCTTTTTATTATGATTTTCTTTTGCACTCTACCTGTATTAGCAGTGTTTGTTAAGTGCTACTAGCCAGGATTTAAAAAGCAAACAAAATGAAGTAAGTAAACACCAAACTAGAAAACCTGCTTCTAGAATTCAGCACTAAAAACTTTTGAGAATTCTGATGAGAATCAGAATTTATATATCAAAAGCAAACTAAACAACAAACTAGAAACTTGCTTCTGGAATCCAGCCATAAAAACTATTGAGAATTCTTATGAGAATCAAAATTTGTATATCAAAAGCAAACAAAATGAAGTAAGCAAACATCAAACTAGAAACCTGCTTCTGGATCCCAGCAATAAAAACTTCTGAAATTCTGATGAGAGTCAAAATTTATATATCAAAAGCAAACAAAACTAAGTAAACCAACATCAAACTAGATACTTGCTTCTGGAATTCAGCAATAAAAACTTTCGAGAATTCTGATGAGAATCCAAGTCTATATATCAAAAAGGAAACAAAACCAATCCAACTAAACACCAAACTAGAAACCTGCTTCTAGCATCCAGCAATAAAAACTTTTGAGAAGTCTGATGAGACTCAAAATTTATATATCAAAGCCAAACAAAAGAAAGTAAGCACACACCAAACTAGAAACCTGCTTCTGGAATCCAGCAATAAGAACTTTTGAGAATTCTGATGAGAGTCAAAATTTATATCTCAGGATGAGGGATATAAATGAGTTACCCCTGCCAGTGGTCCCTCTTAACAGCAGTGCTGTCATTTGGGCAAACGCAGTGTGATGTGCATTAGGGACCAATTTATGGGGACAAATCTTGTGAATTCCAGCGGGACGGGGTGCAGGGAACCAGGCCGGGTTTTCTGTGTGCGCTGAGCGGAGGGGTGGCAGCGCTCCGGGCCGGGGCCGGGTGCTCTGGGAGCCGGCCCGGGTGCTCTGGGAGCCGGGTCTGGGTGCGCTCCGAGCCGGGTCTGGGTGCGCTCCGGGGCCGGGTCTGGGTGCGCTCCGGGGCCGGGTCTGGGTGCGCTCCGAGGCCGGGGCTGGGTGCGCTCCGAGGCCGGGGCTGGGTGCGCTCCGAGGCCGGGGCTGGGTGCGATGGGTGCGCTCCGAGGCCGGGGCTGGGTGCGATGGGTGCGCTCCGAGGCCGGGGCTGGGTGCGATGGGTGCGCTCCGGGGCCGGGGCTGGGTGCGATGGGTGCGCTCCGGGGCCGGGGCTGGGTGCGATGGGTGCGCTCCGGGGCCGGGGCTGGGTGCTCTCCTGCCGGGACCGGGTCTGGGTGCGCTCCGGGCCGGGGCTGGGTGCGCTCCGGGGCCGGGCTGGGTGCGATGGGTGCGCTCCAGGCCGGGTCTGGGTGCTCTCCTGCCGGGGCTGGGTGCGCTCCGGGACCGGGCGCGCTCCGAGGCGCAGAGCGCGATGCCGAGATGCCATCTAGTGACACCGGAGCGCAGGGCTCAGCCACGGCACCCAGAACCCGGGCTTTTACCCAAACCCCTCGGCACTGCCCTGAACCTGTGCCGGCAGAATGTGGGGAATGGATTTGCAGAGGATTCTCAAAGCCTGACAGAAGGCTCACACAGTCCTGTGCATCTGTGTGCAAACTCTGAGATGAAATGTGTTAGAAATGCCATGGGATAGGACAGACATTGTGGAGAGAGAAATGGAACTGGAAACCAGTTTCAAAATGGAATTAGAATCAAGTTTCAAATGCTGATCTTGCAAATAGACCAGATATTTTAGAGAAATAGAACTATGGAAGATGTATTGTAGCCAGACCCACAATGGGGTATTTTTAGGTGAATACACCTAAAAATATTTAAGTAATCAAATAGCTAAAGTTGGTATTTTAACAAAACAAGCTTAAAAGGGATTAGCAGCATTGTGTGGCAAAAGCTGATAGGCCAAGAAATGCTTATAATGGATTGTAATTAGGAAATAGTTTGGCTTCTGCTTGTGGTGGTGTGAATTGTAACATCTGTGCTGTCTCACCCTTCACATGAGACTGAAAATGGAATAAAACTCTTTAAAACACATCTCAGGAGCCCCATCTCTGGGTCAGAAAAAGGAATAATCTAGCAAAGTTGGTGCCCTATACTCAGTGCCTTGGCTCTGGGTTGCTGTTCCAGGACAGACACTGTCCCTGCCAGCTCACCCAGGCTCCCTGCTAAGCCTAAAATGTGTTTTTGCAGAATTTGGTACAGCAGTGCTCTCACCTGGCAGAGAACAGATGTAATAATGGTAGGAGAGAAGCTTTTTGGAATATAGAACATTTAAATTTTTGATTTTTTAAAACAACCTAGATCCATTCAAACTTGTGAGTATTTATATGATTTTTGTTGTTCATTATTGAAAGAAAGATATTATTTTTAAATTGCTGCTTAAAAATGTCAGATTCATAAAATGTCTGGGGTTTATTGTTGGGAATATTTTTTTACTTTTAGTGGGAAAGTACCAGTTTGAGTCTGAAATGAGCAACCACGTGCAATGATCTTGCATTTTTTTTTGCAAGATCACTGCTGGTAATGGGGTTTTTGCTGGTAATAGATGTGATTTGCTTGAAGAGAGTCAAATCTGGGAAAAATCACAAATTTTGTGCCAGACCTAATCTTTATTGTGGGTTAGGTGGGAGTCTGCAGTGACAGTGTCCTCTTGGCCACATTAGCACGAGTGTGGAGGAAAATGCTCTTGTCTGTATAAATGTCAGATGATAGGAGGTTTCACAGGATAGAATTTTGATATCTGGGAGTTCAAGTCAGCAAAGTCCAGCACATCTCAGGTTCCTTGGAAAATGGCTGTAATCACCCCTTTCTTATTTACTTAGCAGAGAACAGGATGTTCTGATTGTCCCTGCACTTTGCAGAAGTGAGAGTGTGCACAGATGGGGAGATGCTGAAGGGGTGATTGGATAAATGTCCTCCCATCACACAGCACTTGGGAATTCTTCATGTGAACACTCTGCTGGGGAAAGGTCAAAGCAGCTGCTCTGAGCATTTCTGCAGGAATCTCTCAGCCCCAGAGTATGGATTTGTGGGTGCCTGTTTAAACAGACACATCTGTGTTTGGATATTTAAAACACAAATGCGAACGAGGTGCAAAATTTAAAACAATTTGCAATTACCACACGTGGAGATTCTGGCAGTCTGACTGTATTAAGGGTGAAGACCAAACAGCTGAAAATAGTGTGATATTGATCTCTTCCCCTGGCTGTTTGTGCAGTTCCACGGGAGCTGGGAAGGAAGTGTTTGTGTTGAGGGATAGATTTGCTTGTGGGGAGATGGCTAAACATCCATTTAATGCAGAATACTATTTAAAAAAAAAAAGGCAGGAAGAAATAAGCTCCCCAAAGCAATCTGTAGTATTGATGTTTTTTAAAAAGGAAGGGGTTATGAGAGTAATTGAAGCAATTGCAGGTTCTGCCTGTTGCTCGTCAGTGTTTTCCAATTTACATCCTAAGAAAACTGCCAGTAATTTCCTGCCTAAGTAAGATGGAGAGTGTTGTTAAAAGCACAACAGTGGCTGTACTTGGTGGAGTGTTGTGCATGATGTTTATTCCAGTGTGGCTGTAACAGGTATTATGAACCTTTAAGAACTAACAGCTATGCAAGGATCTTTATTGTGGTCCTGAATTTCCCCAGCTTAGGGCCTAGATGTTATGGCTTGTTGGAAATTTCCATTTTTGCCTTTAATAACCTCTAATAAATATTCTTCCTAAGTTTTTCTCTAAATAGGTTTTGAGCCTGCACATTTTTTTGCATTTGAAATATTTTTAATTATGTCTTTTGACCTCCTGTCCCCAAAGGGCTTTTCCCTCCTTGGGGAATATACAGGTTTTTTACTACTACAATTTTTGCCACTGTTTTATTTTAAATTTATACACAACAGTGGAAGAAATCTGCTGCTTTTTCCTTCTATAGGTACAAAAAGCCATAGTAGAATAATTCAGAATTACAGTCTGTATCTAAGTGTCTGTTTAATGCCACATGATTTTTGATTATGTAAAAGCCACTGAAAAATCTGCCATGAGTGAGTTGCCAGTGGAATGTTTATGGTGAGTTATAGCTGTTACTAATGCCAAATATTGTCAGAGTAAACTGTGGGTTTGATTAAACAGTTCTATAATGATGCTATCAAGGCCTCAAGCATCTGAAATACGGAAAACAAATGTGTGAAAGTACCAGCAAAGAGAAAAGTAAAACTGTGAGGCCTGAAGTAGATGTGCCAGAGTGTGGGTGTTTGTTATTCCATCTTCATTAATAAAACACTCCATGAGTGCAGCAACAAAATGTGAGTCACTGACAGGAAGGCAAGGAACTGGGACTTGAAAGAGATTGAAACCTGAGCCAAGAATCCCCAAATAACAGGAATGGAATGTGATGTTCTTATACAACATGGGAGAGAGCTTGAAATACCTGTTTTGAAACTTTTTTTTTTTTTTTTTTGTAAATGAAGTCAATTCTAATATTGCTAATATTGGGAAATTCATTAACTACAACTGGGCAAGAGATCTACCCCCCAAATGGATGTTTAAACCCAGCAGCTAGTGAAACAAGGGATCCACAGGGGATTTTCACTGAGTGGGGTGTAGAGCAGTGAAATGAGATTGGGAACCAGAATTACCCACTTAGAGAGGGAGTTTGTCCCAGTAAGAGAAGCTCACGTGGACTCAGCTGCACCACCAGCAGTGTCTGACTCTGGATCAGCGTGAGGGAGGTTTTGAGGTGAAAACATCAGTGGAGAAGAGAAATACACAGGGGAAAAGTGACACCCCAGTGTCTCACGAGTAAACATTTCCTCTGTTACCTCTGCTGACATAAATATCTGCAGTGTTGAAAATCCATGCTAGTATTCACCATGCCTGTTTGCTCATTAAATGAATTAATTCCTACAGAATACTGGGATGAATAATAAATATTGAATTGAACTCCTGTTAGCATCATATACGGTGGCTAATCTTCCCCCTCAGCTCATTGGGAGAGTGCAGGTGTAAAAGTTAATTAAAGTTAACTAAAGTCAAATTATCTTTTTAAGCTGGCAAAACAAGTTTTTCCTCTTTCAATCAAACCCTGTTGTTTTCATATTTTTAGTACTGAATTGGTGTTTTTAGACTTAAAAAGTAGTGTTTTTATTTACCAATGAAATTATAATAACTATTTACCCTAAGTGGGGAAGAAGAGTCAATGTTTTGACAAAAGTCTTAAAGAGTACTACACAACAAATAAGGCAAACACTTTCATTTTTTTATTATTATTTCCTGCTTTCTGCTTTTTCAAATCAAACTCCATGCAGAAATTTATTGTTTGCAGCACTGTATTTAAAGACAGAAGGTCAGCTGACCCATTTGCCACCTGTATCTTTGGGATTTTTTTATATTTATAATAGGATTCTTATATTTATAATAGAATTATACTATAATGGAATTATGGACAGAAAAGAACTTGCCATGTAGAAACATACAACTAATGCCAGGGTTTCAGTGAGTTTTTCTTCTCCTCTGGTAGAGCAGGTGCAGCATTTTCCCCACGAGCTGGGCTGGACAAGAGGTTTAGTGCTGAGAGGCTGCTCTGGGAATTGTCACCCAGGGGCAAGTGGCACAAACTCACAATGCCATCACAGGGCACTTAAATCCCAGAATTTCCCCAGGCACAGAAAATCCCCAGTGCTGTTTTTCATGGGAATTGCTCTGAGTGTTCTCTGCACAGCTACAGGACCTGGGTCTGTCACAGCCCGAGGTCAAGGGCAAGTGCAGCCCAGCAGGATTGGGAAAACCCCACTGCAGAGGGGGGATTTCAGTGCTGTGCCTGCCTCAGCCCCTGGCAGTGAATATTTAAATATATTCTGAAGAGTAGGAGCCCAGTTTTTCTTCACCTGCCTCAGAGTGTGAGAAATGTCCCTTTTGTGTGTGATTTTGGTGAATGACCCCAGCAGCAGATGCTAACTTAGGTGAAGTATTTGTCAAAGACACATTTGTAGCCTTCAGGTGTTATGTCTCTAATACCTTGAAAATATTTTAAGACTACACTGTGTGCCTGCTGTTAATGTTCATTTCAGGAGTCTTTTTATCTTTTCTCCTGAGTCCTAAATATGTCTTTATGAATTCCTTTAGCCCTGAACTGACATCTCTCTTCTTCTCAGTTAAATGTACATTTATTCACTTGAAAGAACTGGGACAGAACCAGTCACATACATATTTCCTACATTCTCTGATTAAAACTCAGGTGGAAGCCAGGCATGTTTGGATGTCCTCTACCCTAGCATGTAGCCAGGGACCTTTTACTGCTTCATACAAATTGGACAGCTTTTATATGTTATAGGAAAAAAAATCATAGCTAAAAAAGTGATTTGTAGCAGCTATGTAAGTGGGCATTGTGCAAGGGCAGCCAGTGCTTTTTGTTTTATGGAAATATGGCACTAAATCTTCCAAGTTCTCATTAAGGCTATTAAAAGAACTGCCGAGGTTCTCACTGTGGTGATGGGTCATTGCAGAAAGGAGTGGTGATTGGTGATTTTTGTGGTATTTGTGGTCATCTGGAAGCAAGTAGAGCAATTTAGAGAACAGAGCCTCTGTGCTCTTGTGTGTCATGGAATCCTACAGACCCATGGGTGTCATCTCTCCACACCTGTTAACCAGGTAATGCTCTTGGTCGTGATTTGGGTAGCAAAAAGTAAATTATTCTTCAAGACAAAACCATGTAATGACTATTCAGTTTTAGGGGTGTTTACATCTCAGAATTCTACCCGTTTGAGCCATCACTACACTGGCAAACTGCATCTCCTCCCTCAGGTTCATCTGTGTGGGAAGGGCTGTGATTTCAACATTTGCTCTTTGTAAAGACTTCACAAGGGCCTGAGATGCCTCTGTTCTGCTTTGGGGTCATGGGCTTTGTTCACGTGGGCTTGTGATTTGTGTTCTACTCAGGGTCCAGCCTTTCTGAACATTTCCCCTTTCCTGAGGGGCTCTGTTAGGAAATGCTTTTTGAACAAAACAAGACAGGCTAGAGCTTCGTTCATGAAACCAGATAAGGCAGCTTTCCATGCTTGTATTTGTCCCTGGCCCCTTTAAAAGTAAGTTGGAATTATTTTATTTTTCATAGGAAAAGTTTCATGTGTCCCTGAGCCCAAACTAGTCCCAGCATTCTGGATTATCCAAGGCATGTGTTAATGCAGAGGTATTTGCTCTCTAGACCTTCACTCCTTCAGGGGGAAGTTCTGCTTGATAATCAGAACACTGTCAGTGTTGTCTGCACATCCTCGTGTTATCTGTGCATTAGTGGCACTTTCTGAGCTGGTGCATGACTGATTTCCCAGTGAATCTGATTTCCATGTGCTGCTCTGCCCAGCCCATCCTGCTGTGGAGCAGATGCTTGCCCTGCTCCGCAGCACCCACGTCCAAAATATGGAATTTGCCAGGATTATCCCAGGTCGCTCTGAAAAGCTGTGGAATTAATTAATTGTCTTTGTTTAGGAAGCTGGCCAGTGCATAAAGAACGGGGTGGAACATCCCATTACCACTTGTGCAGGAGTTGTCAGACAAACCCCTCTGCACAAGAAAACCAACCAGCTGTGGTGGGAACTGGAGGGAACTGGCAGTGTACAGAGCACCTCTTCCTAAATGAACAGAATAAATGGAAAGCAGGTGAAAACTGATTAGTAAAGCAAATGATAGGATTGGTGTTTTTGAAAAGGGAATAAACATCCCAGCCTGTGAATGCAGGTAAATTCCTGTGTCTCCTTTACAGAAGTGAGTCATAGACAGAGAAGGTTCTGCCACAGAACCTTCTCTGGGTTGTCAAAGGCTCTGCCTGGTCTGGCTGCTGCAGCTGCAGAAGCCTTATGGTGCAGCTGCAACCCAACACAGCAAACGAAGGCATTACAACATTTGACTGTGTCTGCAAAGGCCTGGATTTCGTGTGCTCTGTCCAAATAAAATAAAAAATAACACCTTGATTTGGTCTTGTTCCCACTGTCAGTGACAGAACTGAAAGCGAGGAGCAGAGATGAAGTGGCTTTGCAGAGGTCCTGTTCTCACATATGGATGCCCTTTCATCTGGTTTCACCCCTCTGTGTTTTTCTGTTTTAATTAATTCCTGGGTTATCTGGAGAACGGTACTGTAAAAAGGAAGTGACTTATCTGAAGTTCATATCCTAGGAAAACATAGATTTTTAACATCTTTTCCCACTTCAGCTGTAGCACTACCTCTATGCTATCATGCAGTCTTTGTGTACAAAACCTTGTAAATGTCCTTTTTTCCCAGGATTAGACAGGGGAACTCAGGTTTCTCAGAGTAAAACGTTTCCCTGCCCCATGTTGTTATTAGTGTGTTTTTTTGGTCAGTCCAGCCCCGGGTTTGGCTGTAGCAATGTAGAATGTATTCCCCAAATGAACAACTCTGAAATCCCCAGTAATCATATGAAAATCCTGTCATTTGCCCTTGACTTCCAGTAGCAAGCTCTGGTTTCACCAGTCCCTGATTAGCTGTATTAGCAGGTTGGCATAATTTCTACAGGCAAATTTGCTGTCCCCTTAATGATAAATGGAGCTGCTCTCCCTTTACTTAACATGTTCTCCCTGGGGACTTTTATGGTGTCAACAGCATTTTGAAAAATTGCTGCAGAAATAATGAGGACAGGGAAGTATGCTTGTGTCCATTTCATTCATCCACTTCTGCCCATTTTTTACCTACTCTGTGGCCCTCTCAGTCTTGTTAGAGCCACTTACAGAAGGAAAGTGCTGGAAGATTTTTTTTAGTGGCATTTCCCCTGTCTAGTTTTGCTTAGAAATACCAGTTCAAGGTCGGTTTAATTGGGATGGGGGAGGAAAGATTTTTGTCTTTTGATTTGTAAGAACTTACACCTGATTATTTTCCAGAGAATTTATTTTCCTGCGTTGAGTAACCCCTAAATGCTCAGTGCCATCAGTTCTGCCAATTGTTCTTCCTTGCAATGGGCAAATCACATAAATGTAACAAGGGAGAAGGAATGTGTATTTTCTTTCTGGCCAAACAAAGAATTGCAAATGTAAGAGCCTCTTTTCTGAATGTGATGGTGCTCTTTCATAACACAGAGACACTGCATGGGGGTCATGTCTATCTTTTTAAAGAGCTTTTTTAGGGCACTTAAATATTCTCTATTTTTTCAGAACTTTGAAGGTTAGGATTGAGTCCAAGAGCCACAGACTTTCCCAGTGCATGTTGTGCATATATTTAACCTTCAGCTCAGACCCTTTTCCCTCTCAAAGAGCTTCCATTTCAAGCCTTGTGTTCTCTATGTCCCCTGTGATCCAAAAAAAGTGCTTTGCTGCTTTTTATGATGTGTGGGTCCTGTTTATTGATCACATTTCTGTTCCAATAAATCAAGAGTGAGACTGGGGTAAGGCTTTGCCCTCCTCAGGCTCTGAGCCCCTGCTGTTCCCAATGCCTGGAGTGCAGCTGGGGATCATTGAAACAACTCTGACAGGGGCTCTGGGGCTCTACAGGTCCCCCCAAAGACACTCATTTATGTTGGATGAACCAGTCTTACAGCAGATTACTGAAGTGATTCCAAATTTACCTCTACAGTGTGTAAGGAGTATGGAGAAGTTTTATTTTGCAGTGTTTTCTACCTGAAGAGCTTCAAATAATTTACTTGAAATCAAAAGATTGAGATTGACTCATTTGAAAATGGTACATAATAATAATGATAATCATGATGATAATGATAAGAGCAGTACTGTGGCACAGCAAGCCTTTAGCAGGGGATATTGGGATGAAAACCTTGATGCAGCCCCTGGGGCTGCAGTGCTGGGTGGGTGACAGGGCTGCAGCGAGAGCAGTGCACCCTCAGGGTGGGAAGGGCACAGAGAGATGAGCTCAGGCTTCCCAGCTGTATTGCAAATGCTGCATTTTAAACGGTGTGTGCTCAGCTCAGGGGCTGGGGGTGTTCTTAGGCTGTGTTTGTCAGAAGGTGAGCACATCCAGAACGGGGCTGTGTGACTGGCAGCGTCGTTCCTCCGTGTTCCTGGCCGTGCAGAAATGGAGCAGAGCCTGGGAGCCGGGCTGACAGCAAATGTCAGCGTGCACAGATGTGAGCTGAGAGCTCCCAGCTGCTCCCTGTGTGCTCAGGTGTGCTGCTCATCCTGGGGCAGCACCAGGGAATGGAAAATGCTGGAGCTGAGCTGGTCACGGCTCCAGCTCTGCAAGCCTGGCTGGACACTCTGTGCTTAGCCTGAGACACAGCAACCATCAGGGACAGCATTTGGTGGGGGTTTTGTGTGGGGTTTTTTTGGTTTTTTTAATTATTAAATTGAATAAAAGTGCAGCTCCTCATGTTTCAAAGACACTGACACGTATTGTTGCACCACTGACCCTAATGAAGAGAGTTAAATTTTATACCTTTTCAAGGCATATAAACTATTTCCTGATGTCAAACATAACCTTTATAACCAATAGACAAACTGGGGACCTTGTAAGGCTGGTTATTGTCATGATGCAAATTTCGGAGCAAATGGAGCACATTAACAAGATTAGCAATGCAAAAAGGCAGAGTTCAAGGTAGGGAAACAATCCAGGCTTTTCCAAAGGTAAACCTTTGTGTTATTGTGGTCCAGCTATGTGCATTATATGTTTTCTTTGATTTCTTTTCTCCTTTAGAATAAATTGGCATAGAATAGAATGCTATTTATCTGGAAGAAATCAGCATTTTAGAAGAGAAAGTAATTCTTAGGACACTGTGTTTTGCTTTTTAGAAAGCTATGATTTCCAATCCATTGCAATATTAAAATAGGCAGCTATTTATAGTTTTAAAGTGGTTGAAAGAAAAGAGTTTGCTCTTGAATAGGAGCATTTATGATTACACAGGGTATTTTTTTTTAATGTGAGGAGGGAACATGCAGGGAAAGAGAATCCCAGCTTGCAAAATTGAACAGTTTTCAATGAGGACAATTATGCCTTTAATTTCCATCCACTGGCAGCCTTATTATTGTAATAAGGCCATGACAAGGGTCTTTAACCAGTGCACCTTCAGCTTTTGTCTTCATCATCACTGAGGTCTGATTTTGAAATTATGTTCTCCTTTTACAAAGGCTTCATTCTCTGAAGGGTAACTTGAACATGCTGAAAAGATTGTTGAAATTTTGGGTACCACGATGAATTAATTATGGTGTGTAGGCCGTGCTGTGATGGGTGCTGCTGTGATGTTGCTGCTGCTGAGTCTCTGTTCTGAGCAGCTCCATTGTTAATCTCTGCTTTTTACTGTTTTATCACTTGTCATTGTAACTTCATCTTGTAAAACACTTCAGAGTGATGAACTTATCTCAGTTTTGGGCCTTGGCACAACTGGGTTTTGATTCTTGAATGAAATAAGACACTAACAGAGTCAGAATGTTATCAGAAGACACAGATGCTCATTTGAGAGGACTTTTTGCACTTGCTTATTCATACTTTTATTCACTTTCTCTCTGCTCTGTAGGTGCTGAGTTTTGAATCTCTCCTATAGCATCTCTGGACCTCTCTTCCAATGTTTGACCATATTCCTGATGGAATTTGTTTTCCTTCTTTCTAGTCAGCAGTCCCTGTGTGTTCCAGGCTGTGCCTGTACCTCTCACTGGTGTGTCCCTGTGTCCAGCTCTGGCTCTCTTTCCAAATTCTGCCTTTGGGGGGCTGAAGGGAGCCAGGGCTTCCATCAGGGCTGTCCCCAGGGCTGAGCCATCCCTGCTCAGTCCCCAGTGCTGCAGTCCCTGACATCTGCAGGGGCTGTGCCAATGTCTGCCTCACACTGAGGCCCCAGACTGGGCACACCTTGGGGTTCAGCAGTTCTGAACACCAGCAAAGGTAATTTCTCCCACCCTCAGTCTCGCCAGCTCCTGTGACACCCTCCTAACAACCATGGAAACACTGACATTTACTTTGCCAGTCCTAAGCAGCCAGGCCTGCCATGCACAGTGACAGTTCCCAGTCTCCCCAGTTCCCACTTTGCTTTTTATCTTCTTTCTCTTTCTTTCTCTTTCTCTTTCTCTTTCTCTTTCTCTCTTTCTCTTTCTCCTCTTTCTCTTTCTCTTTCTCTTTCTCTTTCTCTTTCATCTTTCTCTTTCTCTTCTCTTTCCTCTTTCTCTTTCCTCTTTCTCTTTCTCTTTCTCTTTCTCTTTCTCTTTCTCTTTCTCTTTCTCTTTCTCTTTCTCTTTCTCTTTCTCTTTCTCTTTCTCTTTCTCTTTCTTTCTTCTTTTTCTTTCTTTTTTCTTTCTTTTCTTTTTCCTTGAGACAGTTTCTAGTCCCAGCAGATGTTGGAACACTTTGGATGTGGAGCCAAGAGCTCAGGGAGCAAAGTCAACTAGAGGGGATCTTTAATCTTAGGGAGATGCTCACATGGAATTCTGGAGATGCACACCAGAGATCCTTTCCAGCTCTGGATGAATTTCTGTGAGCTGTGGGGTTTGTGCCTGGCTCTCAGGAGCACCTGGCAGCATCTTTGGTGTGTGAGTGGAGGGTCTCCTTTGCACTGACTCTTGGAGGCAGAGCACAGAGAACCCTCAGTTCAGAAATGTCTTTCTCAATTTACTTCCCTCACTCTGTGCATTTTAGGCAGGGTTACCTGTCAGCGTGACCCTTATTTCTGGGTTGGGATGTTCAAATAAGCTGAAGCAGGAAGGTAAATAACACCAAGTAGCCAGTTTAGTTCTGGGTGCCCCAAGGGCTTTTTCAGTGTTTCATCAGCACCAAAAAAAGTGATTATTTCTGGAAAGTCTATGTGCACGTGTGTGTGTATGGATGTAAACTAATTTCATATTATTCTGTGCATGGAGAATTGGGTGTGTGTTAGAATCTGAAAGTCAATTTTGTGTCTTTTAAAAAGTGACAAAGAGAAAATTTGTCCAGGAGGATTTATTTGGGCTGCTTCCAACACTCTGGCCAACAGGTGTCAGGTCGTATCTCTGACTCCTAGAAAACCCCAACAGGGTTTTCTAGGACCTTTGTTTGCTTGTTTGGTTTTTGTACTACTCCATTTGTATTTTTAATATTCCTAGTAAACAACTGTTATTCCTATTCCCATATTTTAGCTTGAAAGCTCCTCATTTCAAAATGATAATAATTTGGAAGGAGGGGGTTTACATTCTCCATTCCAAGGGGAGCTCCGACTTTCCCTGACAGACACCTGTCTTGCCAAACCAAGACAATGGCCTCAGCAATTTTTAGTCTTCCTCTCTGGTGGTCCTTGCAGGAGCTGTCTCTGCAGAGGGAGGCTCTGCTGTGTGAGACCCTGCAGGCAGCGCCCCCAGCACAGCCAGCAGCGCCCTGGGCTGCCCTTGGCAAACCCCACTGCTGCCTTGGCTCTGGGTACCTCCTTAAAGCTCACACCCAGCTGCTCTCCTTGTGCCCAAACTGATGCTTTTTTGGGCTACCTAAAAACAGAGGCCAGACAGACTCAAGGGAACACAAAGCAGTTCTATTTATTGAAGGACCTTCTGGTACATTTTGGGCACACAAAGCTCCCCAGGAACTGCACCCAAAATGGACCATGGGTCAGGGGTTTTTCACACTTTTATAAATTTGCTCCATTTGCATATTGAGAGTTAATCTTCCAATTACAGCTTCAGGTAATGAAGACATTTACCCCCATTTGCTCCCCCAACTCACTTTTGTTCACATCCCTCAGGCCCTGAGGCAGTGAGGTGTCCTTGATTCCCAGGCCTGGAGGGAAATTGTTGTGTTTGACCAAATGGGAAAAGCAGCAGCTCACCCTGTGTGTGGAGTTTAGAGTTAGACACTGAAGAACTGCAGGATTACAAATATATGAAAAATATCAAAGCTAAAATCCTAAGGCGTTGTTCCTGCTGATGCTGTTGGGAGATCTGAGGTGTTTGCTGTGGGGAGAGCAGGCTGGGAGCAGCCTCTCCATCCCCTGCACTCACCAGTGGCCACGGGTCCCTCACAGAACAGGACTCGGAGCAGGCTCAAGCCACTGCTTTGAAAGTGCAGGATGAAAAAAGCATTGCAGCTTCCTGCAATTAAATGTGGAGGGATTAATTATAGTGGGGAGAAATCTAGCCACTTTAGAGTTTCAGGAATGATTTTTAAATGTGGGAAAAGATGTTAATCACTACAATAGTGATATTGGGGAGCCTTATTTAGTTCTCCTGGCTGTCTGGATAAGCAGTACTGTGCAATGTTTATCACTCAGTCCATCACTCAATTGTTCTCACTGTCTCTTTCTCTCTCTTTTCCTGCAGTATGATATCTTTGTTTCAAAACAAAGGCTCTCACTTCTTTCAGTGTGAACATTTAAACTATGCCAAATGTAAATTTGCCTGCAAAATACCCCACTTCTCCCAGAACAGAATGGGACTGTATTGTTTTCTAAAGAGCATTTAGAAATGCACTTTAATTTCAGGGGAAATAAGACAGCCAGTTTTGATATGAGTGAATTGTACACATAGACCCAGTTCTGCTCTGTGTACCTGCCCTGCCTCACCCAATCTTACTGTCCTCTAGGAAGGGCAGAACTTTTGTTCTCTTACCTTTCTCATGGCAAAATAAAGTAAGATAAGTTTACCTTTATTTTGTTTCTTTCCCCACAGCTTGTGGTTTATGAAAGCAAAAGGATATGGCAGTCCCCAAAATTCCGATTTTTCAGCTTTCTGAATTTCAAGCATTCTGGAAGATGGGCAAATAGTGTTTGCTCAAGTTCTCTTTACTCTGCCTGTTCTCCTAAGTCTGAATATGGAATATAAATCCATGATAAAATCCAAGTCCTTGCATTTAAATTAAAGGGGCTGTAGTTGGTGAATCTAAATATTTTTCGAAGGATCTTTCTTTGCAGATGCTGGTCCATGTACACTGTGAATTCTTTCTCCTTTCCAAGTGGAATTTATTATGTAGTGGCTGGAATTAATGACCAAGACATTTCCTCTTGCTATTAATGAAAATAGAGAGTATTTCCAGTGAAGGCACCCTAAATTCTTTCAATACACTGGGACACATGAGCAGAATCTTTCTGGAAAGACAAAACAGGTACAAGGAATCTTTAGCAAGGAGCTAAAGCAGATGAAAAAAACCCAAACCAACAAATTGTAAAATATGATGGCAGCAATTGTTGTCTGCTAAAACTCAGAAACTAGTAATGATAAATACAAGTTTGATTTTGATTTCTAGGGCAGAATTAATATAGTTCTATGACAAAATGGAATTTCCAACTCCCTGCAATGAATCTCTCAGCAAACTGGGAACATTTCACCCAGCAAATGCAGTAACTCTCACCTTTCTGAACAAGGCAGTGTCCAGCTGCACACCTTCCATCTGCCCTTCCTTTAAAAAGTCTTTCCCTCCACCCTTTTTCTCCTCTTTAAAGTTCCAAGCAGGTGGATTCTTAGCAAAATGGTTCTCTAGCAAAGTATATTCAATAATGTGCAATATAAGGAAATATTTAATTGGCACTGCTTTTTAAAATGCCTGGCAGTCTCCAGACATTAATTTGGCAAACGCCTAAAGCCTGAATAATATTTCTGCAAGCACTTTAAAAGCCTAGGGAACACAATAGGAAGATCTGGACCATTAAAATAGTTAACTCAATGTTTTAGTGTTTGAACAGTAACAGAGCTAAGGTAGGACTAAAATTCTAGGATCGTTTCAAAGTATATCTGTCTCATTTCCCTTTATAGCCTCATGCAGATGCTAATCCATCATGTTATTTTGTAGGACCTCGGAAAGTTTAAAGGTTGTTTAGTTGGTGGAAGTGCTCAGGGTGATTACTTCTAGTTTGCTTATTCTGCACTTTTTTTTATAAAACAGTAACATTTTATGCCCAGTAAGCTCTATTACTCCTCATTTGTTTGTAATGCTTCACGTCACACGCAGGTGCCAGGTACCTGGGTTATTATTCATTTTTGAAAAATGCTTAGCACTGTTCCTTGCACTGCCTCCTGCAGTAAAGCTCTGATTGATGGAGCTCAGCCCCTGCAGCTCCCCGGGCTGGGCTGCCACTGCCACAGCTCCCCAGAAACACCCCAGACACTGCCCCTGGGCACCCTGAGCAAGAGTCTGCTCATTTGCATGGATTTTCAGAGTCATGGATGTATTTTTCTTTATGAAAGGTGGATATATTTAACACTTTATGGAGGTGTCGTTTATAATTCAAGTGGCCAAAATATTTTCCGCAAGGATTTATAGGAGCATTTTTAGAGCATACTTATTAAATCAAAGAATACATTTTATAAGTTTTAGCTGGTTAATTGTAATGCAGTTTATTGGATCATGTATTAACAAACTCCAGATTACCTGATTCACCATGTAGCTGTTTCTTCTTTAAGGCCATGAAAATAAGCAGTGATGGTAGTGCTGGCAGTCACTAAGCTGGGACTCTGGCTATTGATGGGCATCTCTTGATGTGCTGGTCTGGATTTAGAAAGGGTGGATTTCCCACCAACCTGCAGCAGACAGTGCAAGCTGAACCCCAAAACTGTGCTGTGTTATGAGAATAAATCAATAACTGGGATAGAAACAAACTCCTGCTCTGGGGTCGAGGCCAGGGCCTGGGCAAGCTGTAAATTAGGGAAGAGAATTTATTTCTTTAGCAGGGCAGCTGCTGCTGCAGGGAGCAGAGTGAGGCCTTCTTTAGCATTGCTGAGGAGACACTCCCAGGTGCTGTTTGTGCCCGTGCACATCTCGTGTAAAGGCACCTGTTGTTACATCTTCAGTGCTGAATCCATTAGACCTCATTAGGGGGGTGGAAAGCTTTGAAGAAAATCAGGCTCAATTTTCTCTGTATTTTCAGATGCTGGCAGAGGTAATCTTTAAACCTCATTGCTTTACTCAAGCTGTTGTAATGGTACAAAGCTTTTTGCTCTCGTTGTCTTACAGTAGTGTAGAAGTTGAGGAGTGCTGACAGGTTAAAAGGAGCAGGGTCAGAAGGTGAGTTATTGCTCCACAGAATGGTGCAGATTTGGTATCACCTCATCATCTCAGTTCCTTCCTAAAAGTCCTAAATGCCACTTTCCCTAAAGCCTCGAGGCAAAGTCTTTGTTGCTGAGCTGGTTTATGTCACTCCTGTGACACCTCTGTGGCTGCCCCATTCCAAGGGGCAGCCTGGCAGGAGGGCTGGGCTCTCTGCTGCCTGTCCACGGGATTTCTGGGGAGCAGAGGGGAGGAGACAGACTGTTCCCATCAGTTCCCTTCATGCCAGGGATCTCTCCTTGCTGTAGGGTTCAGTTCTATATCCCTTTATACACACAATCACAGGCTGTTTAAATAGGAGTTGTTCGGGTTATTCTTTATTTTACCAGGAAGAATGCAGATAAAGTTGTCACTGCTAGGATCAATCTTGGCTAAACTGATGTGTCAGGAGCCACAGATCTCCTTTAGCCTCTGGTGCTTCCAAAGTCTGGGTTTGTACAACCACCTCTGCAGTGTCTCACCTGTGGGCAGATACTGATGGAGGGGTTCATGAAAACTTCTGTCAGGGACTGACATCTGTACCAGCAGCTGGCAGGAGAGAGGGAGGGGAAAAAGAATTCACAGAATTCACAGAATCACCAGGTTGGGAGAGACCTCCAAGATCATCGAGTCCAACCCAGCCCCAACACCTCAACTAAACCCTGGCACCAGTGCCACATCCAGGCTTTGTTTAAACACATCCAGGGATGGTGACTCCATCACCTCCCCAGGCAGATCATTCCAGTGCTTCATCACCCTTTCTGTAAAAACTATTTCCTAATATCCAACCTGTATTTCCCTTGGCACAGCTTAAGGCTGTGTCCTCTCATTCTGTCAGTGCTGCCTGGAGACAGAGACCAACCCCAGCTGAGCACAGGCACCTTTCAGGGAGCTGTAGAGAGTGATGAGGTCACCCCTGAGTCTCCTTTTCTCCAGGCTGAACACCCCCAGCTCCCTCAGCCCTTCCTCACAGGGTTTGTGTTCCCAGCCCCTCTCCAGCCTCACTGCCTCCTCTGGAAAAGAGGAAAGAGGCTGAAGATGTGTGGGGTTCTGGGGTTTAATTATTTACATTTTTTTAATTTTAATTTTTAAAATTTAATTTTTTTGAAATTAATTTTAAAATTTAAATTTATAAATTTATATTTGTATATTTATTTATAATTATAAATTCATATATTTCTAAATTTACAATTATAAAAAAGTAAAAATTTACAAGTTAAAAAATTAACATTTTAAAAAATATTAAAAATAAAATTTACATATTTTTATTTTTATTAACAAATATTTATTAATAAATAAAATAGTTGTAATTATTTGCAACATTTTCCTGAACTGGGCATGGCCCCATGCATGGAATGAATAGAAAAACAGCAATTTGTGGTTACTGGACAATGCATGAGCAAGAGAGCAGAGATCTTTTTCCTTAAGTCTAAAGCAGTTATGCCATTTTAGGGTGTTTATACGATGTACTACCAGAGATATGAAGAAAAGAAATGGGGAAAGTTTTCAGGCCTGGCTCCTGAGAGTGAACAGACCTGCATTTAGACCCCCTGATATTCTTGGCCTATTTTCAGCAGCAATGCCTCAAATTCTGTGTGAACAGCTGGATTTGATGTCTGGAGGTGGAACCTGAGCATGGCTCTCCTTCGAAGAGATTCATTCTCCTATTTCATTCATTCTCCTATTCTCCTTTGAATATTTCACTTGATGATGAACTTAGTTAGGGGAAGAGTCTTCACTAGGGATTTCCAAGAGTTTTATTTTTCCAAGTGGCAATCAGGAGCTCTAGCTAATTTACCTGCCACTTTGGGGCACTGAATTCTTGACTGCGTTTCCTCCTGGTTCTCAAGGCAGTGAAACCACCGAGCCCTTCAGGATTAAAGTGTCCTGCCATGAGCAGAGACTGCCACTGCCCCTGTGGTCAGCCATGGAGAGACAGAGTTCCCATGGCATCAGGGATTTCAGTAGAGCTGAACTCAGAAGTGATTCCCATTGACACAACTGCCTCAAGGTTTCTCAGAGAGGGATTGCGATAAACGCCAATCACTCACTTTTTGAAATTTATGAAAATTTAATAAAGAATAAAAATTGGTTACAAAAAATTAATACAATAATAAAAGTTCAAAAAGTTTTCAGAGACAGGACAAATAATGAGACAAATAAGAGCAAAGAAGGTAGCCCGGGACTACCGTCCCCCCTCCCTCCCAGACAAAGGCTGTGAAGGAGAAGGGCCCTCTTTGGGAGGAATGTCCCTTTTTTGATGACCAAAATTTCACGATTACACAATGTTTATCTTAAGACAGACCCGTTTGCCCAGAGTCCCCCTTCTAATCCTGGGCGTCCAGGAGTTGGGCTTGACCGGGTGGCTCCTGTGGATTCAGTCTGGCTTGACCAGGTGGCTCCTGTGGATTCAGGGAGATATGCATCTTTTCTTCTGAAAATTCTAAGGGGGGGTTCTCTTCTTCTTGTTGTAACTGTTATCTCTGTTGAGAAACACCTCCGAGCCTCTCCTCTTTTTTTTTTTTTTCTTGAACTAAAGAAAATATCTTACACACAATTCTTTTATTACTAAAACTTAATGTTAAAAACTACATTTATTATATTATTCAAATGTTAATACAGCATAACTTTTCTACCTAGCATATTGCATATAGTAAATATCTGCGTAGAGCCACACCCACACAACAAGCCTTTTTCACAGGGATGCTGGTGAAGGATCCATTAAAGGGGTCATTCTCAAAGCCCCATTCCTCCCCAAAGCCCAGCTGTTCTGCAGGCAGGCTGTGGTTCGTGTCTCAGGAGCCTCCTGAGTCAACCACTGCTGCACGTGGGGGTGGTTCCTACCTGAGCATCAGCCTGGGTTATCAGAACCTAGAATAGGAATGAGGAATGAGAGAGCACAAAATCACCAAATGGCTTCCCTAGGTGCAGGAAAGGGAGGGTTCTTATCCCTGTGGTAACTCCATGTTGCTGCTATATTATGTCCACCTGTTACATACCAAATTTTCAGTTGGTTTTTTTTGTAATAATAGAGTCAGAATAGGTTAAATTTTGCTGTATTTAAAACTATTAAAGACACATCAAATTTTACTTTTGCTAGATCCAGCTGATAATAATTTGCAGTTCTATTTTCATGTGATACAAATCAGGTGTTGATAAAGTTAAGCTTCACCATGTTCAGTTCTGAGTAATGTTATGTTTTATTACTTTAGTATCCTCCCATGTCCCAGAGGCTCTGCCACACTGTGGAGCACACTTGTATCCTCAAGCCTTTGCTGTATTCAGAACTAACATACATTTTTTGCCAAGGTTCATTACTTTTTTACATACACAATGCAGAGAACATGTTCAAAATAACTATTTGAAGTCAAGCTGATAAAACAAGCAGCAGTTAATTGTCACAAATTACGCCCTGGGGTGCAAACAGTGCCAGCAAGGGTGGATGAGGATGAGATATATCTAGAACAATGAAGATCTAGATTAATTTTATCCAATAGGAGAGATACCAAGCTGATCTTAGGTGTTGCTCACCTGAAGCACAGGCAAATGGGAACAGAATGGGAGCTGCCATTCTGCAGGGAAAGAAGCAGCTTCAAACCTCATCTAGAAATGCCTGAAGTGCAGTAAGTAAGAAATCAGAGGGTTTGGCTGAAGCTGAACAAAGCTCATCATGACTTTGTGGAACAGGTCCTGGTTTCACACATCCATCAGGTTCATCACACCTCCCCAAAGGGCTGGCAGTGATGTCCCTGCATTTTGAGGATGCCCTTGTGTGTTCAAAGTGCCTGTTTCCCTGCATGCCATTTGCATTAGCATTTTAAATGTTAGTTTCCATAAAAAAGCCTATATGGTACATTTTCAGCTTACAAACGAGGCTCTGAGATAGGGCAATGTTCACCTGGAGGGTCATATATTTCATGCTTCATTGCTTTGTGCTGGTGATTTCTGAGGTAATCTGCAGCGTCTCTGAGAAGAGGTGCCAGTGACTGTGCCATGATTGCTGTTTGGGGAAGTGTGCTGCTAAAATGCCTGTCTGGCAGGCAGATTAACCACAGATTTATATGCATTTGCTGAGAAAAAGATTTGGCCTTCGAAATCCTGGTTTCTAATTGGAAATAAGCAGGATTTTATACTGTCCCTCCCCCCCCCCTTTTTTTTTTTTTTTCCTCATGAAGCACGAGGAATAAGAATAAGCTCAGATATTTACTGGGACTCTTTTGTTACTTGGCAGTGCTCCTTCGTAATTTAGGTGTATATTGGTCATTTCCTGCAGGTTCATATATTCCTTCTCTCTTGATTGTTTCATTTCTCATGAATCCTTGGGAAAAAGGATCCTTTTTAGTGTTTCTCTGCTGTGTTTCTTCTTCAATATCAGTTTATCAGCTGGAGATGCTTATTATGTTATTTAAGTGAAAAACTTCTTGCCATCCCCGTGGAACTGTAAGTCTTCTTCCTGGAGTTAGAACAGGTTTGCCTGGGGCCTGGGCTCTTTTCTCTCCAGCCAGCACTGCAATATTGAGAAACAATTGTTTTCTCTGAAAATTGAAATCTTCTCTTGCTCCTCTTATGTTTCATCCATTGGTGAAACTCTCCTGAAGGATTGCTGCATTTCCAGAATAGTTCCTTATTTTACCAAATTTCTTTTCTCTTGTAAAACACTGGCCTGGGTAAGAGTTTCCCTTCCTTGCACCTGATCTCCTTTCCCTTAGTTTTGCAGCTTTTCCCCAGGCATCCAGGACACACTGCAATCCTGCACCTTCTGTTGGGAAGGACATTTCCCAAACCAGCAGTGAAAACATTGTGCATTCCACTAGAGGCATTTGCATAAATGCAGCCACAGTCCTTCCTTAAAGAGAAGACAAATGACAACAGATTAACACAAAAAAAAAAAACCCTATACTCATATACCTTTGAGTAAATACACAAAAGTCCTGCTGGAGTAAGTAAGAGGAATCATGTTAGAAGTATTAGATGCAAAGAGAAGACAAAACCACGACAAGTCCAGAGAAAAGCAGAAAGGGCAAAAGGAACAGATGCTGAAACAGCGGTGGTTTAGTATTTTTATTGTTAATGGTTTGTTCAATCATTTAATTACGGTCTATTTTTTTTTTTTTAAATTTGGCTTTTCACTGTCTTGAAGTCCTTTAGCCAACTAAATCTGGGGCACAGGCTCTGGTGTCTGTCTCAGAACCAAATCCATAAAGACTCCTTTTGAATGATAAGTGTTTTCTCCAGCACCCAGGGACACAGAAGTGCTTGTCCCTGGGGCCACGTCTGTCAGTCCTGCTGTGCTCTGGTCACCAGAGGGGTCTGCAGGGACAGGCTGTCTCTGCCCTGAGCCTCCCCCACAGCACAGCCCCACGGAGGAGAGGACAGGCTGCTGTCACAGGAGCTCACAGCACAGGATGGGAGATGAGGAGAGGATGGGAGGGTAAAACGTGTCACGAGGTGAAGGGTGGAAGGCAAAGACCATCAGAGCTGCCACAGGCTGCAGCCTGTCAGGGCTTTGCAAGGAAATGTTCAATATTCCACAAACGTATCCATAGCTGAACACAGAACCTGATGGGGCTCAGAAAGAAATGCTTTGTGACACTTTTCCTGATAAAAGCTTTCCTCAAACCACACACCACAAAATGCTGGGCTGCAGAGGGACTGGAGCCTCTTCCAAGCTCTTTGCAGACTTTGATGGAGATGACATTGCAGACAAGAAAAAATAAAGGCTTCTGACACGCAGAGGCTTTTGGTCTTTGAGTGTTGTGCTGACTGAATGACCTTGTGAAGAAAGGGAAGTGTTCAAAACAAGATCTGTAGGTGGATGCTCTGCTTGATATTTGCAAGGTTGTGAGTAAGGCATTTACTAGGACTTTAAGTGCATTTGGCATTTTCCTACTTACATGGTTTGAAAATGAAACAAAAGGACATGTTAAGAATTTTTTAAAGTCATTTTAACAAGAAATAACAGTCTGCAGGATTTGAAACCATAAACAATAGAGAACTTGCCACAGCGACACTCCCAACTTAGAATGTTTTAAAGTTTAGAAGTCAAGAAAGCACCTGCTTTAGTCTGTGCATTTTCAACTGGCACATTTCTTCCCCATGTTGATTTAATTATTCTGTTTTGAAATTTCAGTTCAATTTAGATACACATTTAAAAGTGAAATATAAATCAAAAGCATACCACAACTATTTAACAAAGCATGATTGACTTAAACTGGCAAGTTCAGTGCGTTGGAATTTGTGATGTTTTACTGAAACTCAGTAGGCAAACACACATTGACAATTTAACATTTTCATGGGCTAAAGTGGAAAAAGGGAATACACCACATTTTGTGCTCAGCCTCCAACAGAACAGACCCTGCAGTTAATCACACGTGCACTGGGTTCTCTGGGTGCTGCTGCACACCAGGCTCCCACTCCAGCCACTGCTGAATGGCATTTCCAAGCCTCGGTGGTTTATTTTTGGTTTTGTTGGTTCTCATGACATTTGGAAGCAATCTGCAGAGTTAGAAATAGGAGACACTGAGCTTTCCATGCACAATTCCAACATTTAGACTGAATCCCTAACTCTCTTTAAATGCTTCACAGTGCTTGCCAGTTCACTGCAGCTAGGAGTTTATTTAACTCTTTATATCATGAGTTCTGAGAGACAAGTGTGCAAGTTCCATCAAATTTCTTTTCCTGGGAGGTTTGTGATGGCAGAGCTGGTCTGTCCAATTTAGAAAAGAAATACAGGTGGTTTAGCATCAGCTAAATGTTTTTGTGTGGGGAATCTGTGTAGAATATTCTACTTCAAATATTTTTGATCAATAGGTGGAATATGTAAGGTACAGTCACCACTGTGATGTTTTTAATTTTATTTTGGTTTAACTCTGTCAAAACCAATTATTCTAAATTTTGGACCTAAAGCTTAAAGTATCTGGACTGCTGCAAGTCTGTGGGAAATTCAAGTTTTGCTGATTTCCAACTCATGTTGGCACGCCAAGTCAAGGTTGATTTCTACATCCCAATCTCAGCAAAGTGACTCTGTTTTATTCAGCCTTGGGACTACTAAAGTGAGACATCATGTGTTTGTAGGATTCTTTGGGTTCAACTTAAATGTCCTGGATTTTTGGCCTGTTTGCGAGACCAGAGCACACCAGTATTTATAAATAAAATAGTTTTCAGAGCACCTCTAATAATCAATTTGCTTTTCACATTATCCTATTTATTTCCTTTCTATGACTTTTTTTCCCACCACCTGCATCAAAAATCTGATTTCAAGAGCAAGATAAAAAGCCAGTTTAGCATTTCTCAAACGAGAGGCATTTTTGATGTATTAAATATTTTTCTCCTGCCACACAATGTCTGGCCATGAAACCAGGAGCAGTTGCTATTCTTACAGATCCTCTCCAGCACAGAGCGATGCAGAAATGAAGCCCAGCTCTGCTCCTGAGTGAAGGGTGCAGAGGTGTCAGCTCGGAGCTGCTGCTGCTTTTGAATATGCTGATTGTGCTCTGCAAGGAGCCTGGGATCCCCTGGAGATCTGTGATCTCTGCTGCACATTAGAGCTGTCTCCCCAGCGAGGCAGCATGAACCAAATACATAACTTTATGAGCTCTCCTGGCCTCAGATCTACACTCAGATGACAAAAAGTAAAAAGAATTAATCAGGGCCTAATGCAGCAGAGCGTTCTGCATTGTATCTTCATTAGGCTGCTTTTGCTTTCCTATTTTGGAAGGGTCTTTTATTTACAGATTTCAGAGCCAGATGAGAAGGAGAGTTGGTAATGCACTTCAGCCGCTGCAGCACTGAAATTCAAAGGCAAGGACACAGGAGGAGAAAGATTATCATCTTATTAGTGAAGGAGGATAAAGATTATCAGGCTGCAATGATCCATTATTTATAGGAATGCTGTCCTTTCCTGTGTGTGTTACTGAGGCATTTAATGTATTTGTGCTAGAGATTAACATTGATGTTATTTTCTTTAATGTCTGTTTTCAGTCTATGCTATGGAGCTTGGCATTCAGGAAACTCAGCCAGAGGAGAAAAACAATAGTATTAATTAGGAATGTCAGTCATGGGTGTTATGAAATTCAGAATTGCCAAGTTTCCAGTGCAGTTTGGTGCTAATTACAATAGAGTGTGGAGACAAGCTGTTCTGTTCCCTCTAAAGAAGTGCAGAGTTTGTTGGATCAAAGTGCTAATGCAAATCCTGAGGAATGCAACCCTGTTTCTGGAGTCACTTAGACTTTTTGGGGTTTATTTTTGTTTTTAAAGGATGTGTTGCCACAGCTAATTCATCAGCAGCAGCACTTGCTTCTTCTTCAGGGCTGCTTATCACAGGATCTTGGTCTGCTCCATAAATTATCCTCAATTTGCAAATGAGAATTTCGGCATAATAGAACAGAACAAATTTAATGGGGTTTAGCTGAGTCATCATCAGAGCTGGACGCTGGAATTGGGTTCCACCTGAGCATTTCTTTATTTTCCCCAAGAGTTAGAAACCCAAAGCTGCATCCTGCTGAGCTCCTGGGAGTGCTTTAGTAGCTGCAGGCTGCTGGAAGGAATTGTCAGTAAAACCCATGAAAACCAAGGCTGTGCTCAGAATATTGTCTAGACAAAAGCTTTGTCCCAGTGGAAAATCTATTCTCTTCCACAAAAAAAAAAAAAACTCAAACAAACAAATAACCACCAAAAAAACCCCCCAAAAAACCCACAAAAACAAACAAAAAAAAACCCAAACAAAAACCAAAAACAAAAAAACCACCCCAACCCCCCAAAAAACCAACAAAAAAGACAAAGAGCCCCCACCCAACCCCTCAAAAAACAAACCAAACCAACCAAAAAACAAACCAAACCAACCAAACAAAAAACCACCAAAAACCCCCCCACAAGCCCTGCCCAAACAAACAAACTCGAGAACATTGAGAAGCATTATTAAGGAAAGCTGGTGCTCTGAGACTGTTTCACCCTTTGCTGAAAGCACTTGGCTGTTTGCAAGGCTGGGTTTTGAGCCTGAAGTGTGAAAACAGGGTGTTTTATTGACAGCAAGTTAATTTAAAATTTATTGTCATTATTTTTAATGAAGGAAAGTCTTCACAAAGTTATGCAAATCATAAGCAGTCCAAGGGTCTCTTTTGCAAAAGGAAAACATCAGGCTCAGTCTATGTTTGCATTTGAGTAATGCATTAAAATCAATTAAATCCATTTGAATAATTGAGGTAAATTGGTAGTAGTGAACTGGGTTGTCCTGACTGAGGATGTAATTAACTTCCAACTAAGTAATTGTAAATTAATTAGAAACAAAGTATGCTCTCCATCTTGTAAACATTTTAGTTAAGGATTGTTGGGAGTCGAAATAAGGTTAGATTAGAATCAACAATCACATTCAGAGAACATTTAAGAAAATAACCCAGGGAATGATCTTATTATAGGAGAGTATTCTTGGATTGCATTTTCCACATCAGGGAAATGGAAAGAATAAAATTTCTTGTGCTTACACAGCTTTGCTACAGTCCTTGTTTAGTATTTGACTGAAGTTCTAAAGTAACTTCTCATCTGAAAGATTTAATTCAAATGCTGCTGATGGAACGACCTCCTCAAACCTCAGGTTTTGGTACAGATTTGTATTTCCAGCACTGCTGTTAAGTTTCTGATATTTTACTGGTACCAGGTTGTTCAGTAATAATTGGGTACTTTCATATCAAAAGAGACATAAATAACTTAAATTGCTTGAGAAATTTTATTTAAAAATTCCTTTAGTGTATATTTCTCTGTCAAATTTCAAATTATTAAAATGCTCTGATTTAAAACATTGAACAATTGTTTCAATATAAAATTTCCAAGTCCTCATGCAGGTAACTCTGAGGGATGTGCTTACAGGCAGGCAAGCAAAAAGTAAAGATAGCATGTCCTTAGAATTTCCATTTTTTGTTTTTCAATTTTTAGTGCTTAATAAACTCACTTAAGTGTAAGTTAAACGTGCTGATATCTATCACTGAAATGGAATTGACAGACTTAAACTTTGGGAAAAAATATCTATGACTGTCACTTTCAATGAAAAAGCAGATGAACAGAAATTTCTGTAATTTTACCCCTTCTAATATATGGAAAACAGATTGTGAACATTTATTTTCCCTCAGATTATGGACAGGACTGCAGTGCCACTTAGCTGACATGTTTATTGCTGAAGTGTTTATTTTAGTATTAATGCTTAAAAGCCAATACAAATTTAATCTTTTCATAGCTGAAGCATTTTGTGATTCAGAGTGAGTGATGCGATGAGTAATGGTAATTCTGCTGATTGCACAGATTTGGGCATGAAATACTTTAATCAATGAATACATTACTGAAATATTTAAAGAGAAACTGCCAGCTTCCCAAGCATTGGTTGGTTTTAGAATCTGGTGGCTTTATTTTTAATATTTTATTTTTAAATCGAGGGAAATGATTTGGTATGTGAACAGAAATACCCCGAATGTTCTCCAGAGTGAAAGGATGGGAGGGAGAGGGAGGATGAAACCCTGCACAGGCAGAGCTGTGCTGGTGGAACAGGGAACAGCTTCAGTCAGGATGTGGAGAACAGTGGAAGGGGGACTGTTGGAATTTTAGCTCCAGATGATTTTAGCTCCACGAGGGTCCAACACACTCTGAGGGCTGTCCAGCAACTTCTCAAAAATGGCTTATTATTAATTAGTGAGACAGCACGGTCAGGAGTGTCTTGTAAAAGCAAAAAGGTTTTAATTAAAGAAGAAAATGATACAAAACAAAAGCCATGCACAGTGCAGGGGACCCCCCTTTTGCACCTGCTACAACACCCTGAGAATGCCAGAGAAGCCTCGTGCTCTTCCTTAAGTATTGAACGATTTAGGAGGGGTTTTTGGCAAATGGCCCAACAGAAAATAGCAACGTTTCTGAGGAACAGCTAAAGAGACCTATCAGTGTTTTTGTCTTGGCATTGAGCCAATTACTGCCAGGCGAGCAAAGAAGTTTCTGCAGTTCTTCCCTTAAAAGATCCTGGGTTGAAACTGGAACATTTTCCTTATTTAGAAAACATCTACCTGGTCGTGGGGGGTTCAGTGCAACAGGGACCATGCAGGAAATGAGGATTCTGCCTGCCCTGTTCAGATCCATGCCCTGAGCTCAGGAGTGAGGCAGGAGCTGCTGGTGTGGTGGCCAGGCACAGCATTTCAGGGAGGTGCACTACGAGTGCCAGGGGTTGGATCAGGCAGGTTTAAACTCTGAGGATTTCATTAGACTTATATCTCCCCTGGGTTTCTGTAGTCTCTCTATGTTGCTTAAGAACTTTGCAAGATCAAAATTGCTGAGCAAGTCCTGAAAATGATGAAAAAAATGTTTTGGTTTTGATCAGCTCAAGTTTTATAATAGGGAGTTTTATGTATCTTTAAAAGTGTCATGATCTGAGCCTGATGTTCCATCACTAAAAGGGACTCGTGGGTGATATGGGGTGAAGACCAAGAAAACCTCACCCAGTTTGCAGGAGCACATCTGACTGCACAGGGATGAAGGATGAAGCCCAGTGCAGAATTTCTTCAGGCTTGTTCAGGGTGTTGTTCACCCCAGCCTCAATGAGCAAACCTTGGCCATCCAATTTGCAGCAGAAATAACTCTGATCATCACAGGTTTGAACTAGAAGCGGAGGCTGTGCAGGCAGATAGAGAAATAGGGGTAGAAAAGTGCTAACCAGCAGTGGTGACAGCTGGCTGTCCTAATATTCATGGTGGGCCAGCAATACAATAGAGGATAAGCCTGAGCACTTCAAACTGCAGACAATTGGCAGTGCTGAAAACACAGCTGTCCTAATCCCAGTCAGGCCTATTCTTTAAGCCAAATAAGAAATAAACCAGGCAATGTTGAGGGCAGAATAGACAGATAAACATAAACATGAAAATTGAACTTGAATACCAACCGATTTTTGTTTGTTTTGCAGTATCACAAAACAGCAAATGCAATGGCTTTGGAAGTGTTGTGGGGACTTGGAAATTTCCACAACAGTTCCATCTGTCCTGAGATTTATGATTAATTACATCTGCTGGGAGAAAGGAATATGGACAGTTTTTCTTTCCAACTGTTTTTTTCTGAACTCAGCTGATAAAAATGCATGTAAGTTCCTACAACCAAAAAAATTCCCTTTGCTAATTGTGAAATAAGTGGATTTTCCAGCAGACTGTATAATCCCCTACTTGTGGAAATATGATGTAAGTAATCACATAGCACTGATGTTATGAAGATGAGCTCTTGGCATTTGCTGAACACTATGGCTAAAATGTCTTTTTTCAGGCTAATCTGTGAAGCAGTGTGAACAGAGTAATCAGATTGAGATGAAAAAGTTTAAGTGGATCATCAATATGACAGAAAAGGTTTTAAGAACACTTCAAAAGATGGAAGAGAAGGGTATATCTTCTATTTCAGTTTTTAATCTTAGTGAATTCTATTGTGCTTGTCTGAAAAGTGACATATTATTTTTCACAAGGATTCCCAAGTGAACCCAAAGTTGTGTGCTAATACACTAAAATCAACTAAGCTAGCCTGTTTTTTTACTTCATATAAACTGGAAATGAATTTGGTTTAAAAAATGTGGTAAAAGTGTTCTGTTAATCAGAGACTAAAGATTTCAGCGTTGAAAAGGAGTATTTTTGCCAGAAGCAAAACATTATAATGATTCTTATTAATTAGTTTAATACTTACTTTGAGGACACACAGGCAAGTGACATAAGCTAAATATGTAACTATTATAAAAATACTAAACAAAATTAAAGACTTAAAGTACAACATTTATTTTAGAAATGCACAAACCCAAGAAATAGGTTTTTCCTGTTAACAGGATCACAAGATAAAGAACACAGGTTTGAAAAAAAGTGCCTTTTTCATTTACTTCGCTTTGGATCATGACAGAAACAAATGTCTGCTAATGTTACTTCTCCCAGTGTTTATTTTATTTAACAGTAGGGATGAATGGATCTTTCCTCAACCTTCCCTGCAGATTCCCTGATGTAACAACTCTGTGTGTGTGTTAAATTCAAAGCCTTTGGAAATTGCTGCCTGCCTTCAGTGGCCTCTGGGTCAGGTCCTGATGTAACCCTGGCACCTCTTTGACCAATTTGACTTTTCCATGCCTGAACTTGCAGTGGGATGTTCCCATAAATTTGATGGCATTTGAACAGAGATGAATTTCAGTAGGCTCCAGGAGGAGTTGACTCATGACTGGACTGGTAGGAGTCACTGGAAAGAGCAGGGCCAGTTTCTTCCAGGTTTTCCTGAGTTCCTGGAATGCTTTAAATGCTGCTGATTTGCAGAGGTAAAAGGGGTGGGGAGATTCTGGATTTCGCCATTTTCACCGAGGTTGTACTTTCTCATCTGGAAGTCAAATCAGGTTTTAGAGTTCAGTTTCAAGCATCATGTTAAAAAATGTACCTAAAAATTTTGCAGCTTATCCAAGAGCAAACTTTCTTTCAAGTCACATTACTTGGTTACCACATGTTAACCTATGCCAAAGAAACCCTAACAAAAACCCCCCAACCTTTTTTTTTTCTCTCAGCTGCTTCCCAACTTGCTGCTCTACCCCAGTGGTGCAACATCTCTTTCCCTTAATGCTGCTAAATTGGTTTAGTCCCATGCTTTGGCTTCATCTACAGCTGTTACTTTATTCCTCAGATGAGCACAGGGAACCAGGAATGTGTCACCCCTTGTTTCCCAAACCCTCTGCAAGGTTTCAGCTTCATCTCTGCAGGTGTCACCCTGGTGCAAAACCTTTGGAGAACAGCAGTGTTCCATGGCACCAATCACCCTGTAAGGATTAAGGATTAGTTATTATTTAATAATGAGTTATATAAAATAATTGTGATTTTATTTCAGATTAGGCCTTCAGGTGCTAATTCCAGGCTAACAGAGCAGTGCAGGGAATAAATCCAGCAATCTGCACTTCCCCCGGGGGATGCTGTGCCTGCAGTGAAAGATGGGATTTTGCTCAAGTGCTATTTTTACAAGCTTAACTTTCTCAGCCTTGCCTAAAAACAGAGCTCCTTTTAGGGCAGCCAGTAGTAGAGGGATGCTGCTGTTTCATCCCCACATGATCCATTTCAGCAAATGTGCAGTGCAGTATTTGTAGAACTGGTTACTATTTTAGTAGTTTGTGTGATGAAGGAAACACAAATTATGGACATATTTCAATTCTTTTGCTTAGCCTCCTGATACAAATTTAGTTCACATCCTCATTTCTCCATATATTTAATGTTGAGGTGAACACCAAAAAGTAAAGTAATTATATTTTCTTGGCCATCATGGGCTATAGCATTGCAATTTTTTTTTTGTCTTCTACAGAATCCCCTTATAATCAGTTATTCCACTGGAAAATGCCAGTGGGATCTGGCATTTGGTAGTGGTTTATCGTGCAGATGTTTTTCAATGTTGATTTTTTTCCTCATCATACAACAAGGCATTTAAATCTAATTATCTTACTTTGATTTCTTACTGTATTTCTAATACCACTGTGAAGAGATCATGTCTATTCCAGAAGAAAAGGGGGTAGAAGATTCCCCAGGAAAATTAAAACTTAAACTCAGACATCAGACAGGATATAGAGAAAATAGTTTAGCCTTTGAACAACTTCATTATGTCTGAAATATGTTCTCCGTTATTTGACATTTAAATACAGATGCCTTCTGCATGAAACGTGCCAGAACTCTGGAGTTCTTTGTCATGCATAAGGCTCAGTTACCAGGTTTCCAAAGTGTACAGCTCTTAAATTTTATGAATCAAACCTTGACCACTATGCCAAAGACCTTTCATATTATAGAGGAATAAAAATTAACTTAGGCAAATTTTTATTTTGTAAACATGAGTTCTGCTGATCTCTGGCTCTTGTATTCATGGGCAGGATTGGTGATTTTTCTGTACATTGCTACTCACCACAGTTAGTGGGGTATTCCTGCCTCATCCAGAATTTTTCATGGAGAAAATATTACAGAATCAGTAGGACCTTCTTCTACCTTAATCCTTTCCAGTAGGGTATAAAATTTCTTAAAGCTTTTAGGAGCACTAGTTGAAATTAATATTGATGTAATGCAATGAGCCCTGTTTATTTTAGCTTTTTAAAATCAGACTTCTCTGAAAGTGGGAGGTTCTAGCGAGCTCACAGGTTATTTCATTCAGCCTGTTTCCCAGGAATGTAAATGTGTTTGGTCACAGACAGGGATAAATTTGCATTATGGTTCCACTCCCAAGTATCCTTTAATGCTTTCTGTTTGGCAGTTGTCCATCTGCATAGGTCTGTAGTGATATTTGGTACTCTACAGATTTCCCCATCCCTAAAATTTATCTGTCTTCCTTACTTCTCTGCTGAAGTTGAACTCCCTAATCCCAGCACCACTCCAGCTAAGGCTTCCCTCAACCTTCACAGCTGTTGTCAGTTTTTATTGCTGCTTGTAGCAAATCCAACCCAGCAAATCCAACCCAGCAAATCCTCTGGCTGCCTTGTCCCCTGCTCAGGATTCAGCGAGCGCCTTTGGAGTTTGGGGCATTTGGCTTAACAAAACCCAAAAAGGATCCATGAGCAGATGGAGGTTAACGACATCCCCACCAATGCTTCTTTCTCCTGCAGCTCCTCAGCCACAGGCGCTGCTGAAGTGCAGCTCCTTCTCCATGTTAGGTCCATCCCTCTGGGATAAAGTTCTTTCCCAGGAGAGCTTTTCTCTGGATGTGAGAGACCTGTGACGAAACTGGGATGTCACAGACACTCTGTAGTGCCTCTGGGACAGCGATGGCTCCAGCAAAGCTGACACAGGGCTTTCCTAGAAATACTGGAACCAAATGCTGGCTTAACCACTTTGCCATGGAACAAAATGTGAGAAGGAATTGTGTGCTGGCAGATCTCTGGGATGTGTGCACTTGAGCCTGCTGCAGTTTTATGTGAAGGGCACTTTAGAGAGGACCCAAGTCAGCATGGATCAGCATTCCAGCAAGAACTCCTCCTGTTCTTAGTACGTAATATTTTTTGAAATAATTTCTTTATTCTAGGCCTTAGAAAATTTGTGATATTCCTCTTGAAGGAACACAGAAGATATATGAGATGGGGTGCTTTAAGCACTGCTTTGAATAAGTAAAAGTAAAAAATTAAATAAATGCTACGCCAAAATGGAACTTAACAAATATGCAGTCTGTGACACGATCTCACACATGAGTAAAGCTCCCCTCATGGCCCTGCATGAGCAGTCAGGGTTTATGAAGTGGCAGGGAGCAGACCTGAGGGTCCAGGCTTCAACTCCCCGTTCGGGTGCCACTTGTCCCAGCACAGGGACTGTGACAGGGCTTCCTGGGTGCCCTGATTCCAGGGCAGATGGGGCACAGGAAAAGGAGCGGGTACGGCAGAGTGCCCGAAAAGGAAAATCACTTTAATAAGAAATAAGATAGAGACAATGCCCAGAAACCAAACACAGTATGAGGGCAGAACCCCAAAAAGACAAGAAACAAGGAAGGAGTGACAATATATGGACCTGGGGGTGGATGATTCTGGAAGCAATACCATATATGGAACATAGACAACCAATCAGGGAGCAGAGCTTGGGCTCATTAACATAACAACTGCAAAGGCCCCTGGGAGGATGCTTCTAGCTCACCCTAACTAAACAAATGCCTCCCAGGGCTTGAAGCCAGGCTTCTCAAAAGTGACACTTGCCTGGCCCTGTGCCTTTGCCAGGCTGTGCCCACCCCCCTGCACCTGGAGACACGGTGTGGTGATGTGTGACCAGCAGTTCCTCCTTCCTGCACACTGCTGTGCTGTGGGGAGTGCCACAGAGATGGACAGGGGACTGGGAATTGAATAAAAGCCTGCAAGGGCAGGGGGAGTAGCAAAAAAAAAAGTTCTCCTGTTTAAGAACAAGGTAAAAAACATGATTGAATTGAAACTTCTCTACCCAGAAGGATTTTATTTGCCTTCCCCTGAGATCATCAATTAGCTGGGTTCATTGCCCCCTGAACATTCCTGCTGCTCACACCTTCAGGAGCAGGGAAAGCACTAAAGCACAGCAGTTGGAAAAGGAGAGGAGCATGGTAAAGTACTTCCCTCTGCTAAAACACGTCTGTGTATTCCCCTGGGGCTGTGTGTACAGCTGAATGCAGCTGCTGAGGAGATTCCTGCCAGGGCCAGAAAGGTGTGCTCAGCATCCCTCACAGCTGGGAGAGGCTGGCAGGGTTCTGGCACCTGTTTCCTCGCTTGCTTTTCCTCCACACAAGACAAAGGAAATTAAAGACAAGTCAGGAGACATTCCTAACCATTATTTTCTCTTCTAGTGTGGATGCTTTGCAATGATTTTTCCTTGACAGCAACCTACCTAACCCTGCCCCCACATCTTTCATTTTCATTCCACTGATCCCCCTTTAACTCTATATCCCATTAAGATAATATTTGCCATAGGAAGGAAACTGTAATTCAGCTTTCTGTAAGCGTGATTAATGCAGAACAGATTGTAAGCATATTGTTTTCATTAGGAAGCAGCTACTGAATGTTTCCATTTAACTTGCTGATTGCTGCAGTTGTTGCCATATGATAGAAAGTCTATTAGTCTCTGTGTCTCCTTAAGTCAGTATGATATAAAATGTTTGTGTTCTGACAATAGTGTCTATTACAATGACACTTACAGGAATGATCCATAGTGGAAAGCAAAACACAGCTTGCCAAACCACATTCTCCACATGGAGAATGGAAATAAGAATTGGGTTCTTGTCTTGCTTTAAACTGAGTGATCTGAACTAAATGCACCACTTTGCTCATAAATGCTCACACCAAGTCATATCTTGTGTCAGATCTTTTTCTTTTAATAGAATGATGTTCAGAAACTCTGGCTCAAAAGTAGGTGATGGTTGTATAAGGCAATCTGAGATTATTTCTGTGGGCCCTCTACCTGTAGATAGATTCTGCTTCCTCATAATTTTCATTTATCAGAAGAAAATAATTCTCCTGGTTCCAAGGTGTTAGAGTGGAGCTAAAAGTGACCTAAATGAAATATGGAGACTGACCAGTTGAAACCAAGAGTCAATAGAGCTGTTGTAGACGCTGACCATATTTTCATGTGAATAGTTCTTATTGTAGTAATCAAGGTGGTATTAAAAGGGCATGAATTTCATGAGGATAACACCAATCTGCATTATTCCATTCAGTTACACAGGGAGTGTCACACTGTGATACAACCATGCCATCAAGATTTTGACTTCAGAAGATTTTGTGAGGATGATCCATCAGTGGTCATCACACAGGATGGTCAGGAAGCACTCTGGAATTATTCCCAGAGTGAAAAGCAGATTTCCCCCTGCTGGGCTCATTGCTGGGTTCCTTTAGTTTGCTGCTGGCCCTTCTTGCTCTCTGTTGAGTGGCCCAGGTGTTTGGGGTCTCAGGTTTGCAGAGAATCACAATGTGAGTGGCGAAGTCTTACTTGTAGCTCTCCAGATTATTTAATCTTTTAACTCCGGCGCTACACAAACCACACTGAGAGCTATTAACGTAAATTAATTATTCCTCCTGCTGGCTTCTTTACAACTTGCTCAGACGAGGGATTATTAAATGCATCATGCCTTACAAATTTGCATGCATTAGAGGCTTTATCGTTGCCTGTGCCCTGCTGGCCTCCACCAGGGCTCCAAGAATTAAGAAATTCCTGCTCAGCCATTTTTGTTTTTCCTGCTCTGTGTCCACGTGGCTGCAAATCACAGCAGAGCTGGTTCCTGTGCCCATGGACCCTCCTGGAAATGTGACATCCCAAACCTGTCCAGGGCATGGGAGGAGTCCCACTGCCCTTGGCCCTTGATACTGTTAGCTGCCATGGAGAAGGGAATTATAAGACACAGCAGAATATGTGGTTTTTTTCTGATTAAATGTGATTTGTTTGGGGTTTTGGTTTTTTTTTTTTTTCAATTTCTGGTTCAAACAAATAAGGGAAGTAGATAACCATGGTAACCCAGAAAAATGTGGATTTAGATCTGCTGGTGTATATCTCTGGGGAGTTAAATAAATGTGTAGAGGGGTATTTATTTATTTGTTTACCAGTTTATCCTATTGTTGGCTTTTTGATCCTAAATGACAATAAAAAATTCTTGTAAATGCAGAGATATAAAAAACCCAAACCCTTTCTGTGCCTTTCAAAAGATTTTGTTTTAACACTTTGTAAATCATTTAAATTACGAGTTTTTTACTTTTACCATGATTTTAAATAGAGAATTTTGAAATGATGTAATTAAAAAAAAAAATAAAATGTTGATGGGGCAGTTTGTTTTAAATTTTAGCAAGAAAAGTTTCAAGTTTGATGTGTACTTAGGTAGTGCTTTGAAATAAGCCAGCTCTTAAGTGTTATTTTTGAGGAAATCTCAACTATTCAATCTACTAAGCTTTTCTGCCCTCCACTGAAGTTTCTGTCCTGTGCCTCCCCAGCTGAGCTGCAAATGTGACCACAAATTCCCACCATATGTATTGCTTAGTTAGGTCCTATCCACAGGAGTTTGGAGACAAATGCTGAATTTCTGCTTGACTGCAGCATCTCTCATTATTACCCAAGACCTCTGTGCATGGAAAAGGGGTTCTTGTAGGTGTAAAAATGTTTATAAAAGGTTTTTGCCTCATAATTGGGGATTGTCATAATTGTCTCATCATTAATGATACTTCTTACTGATGGCCTCTCACTCAGAATTCAAAAGGGAAAATAGCAATGTTAGAACTGTATTTCATACTTTACTGCAGATTGCTTGCAGATTGATTTTTTTTTCCTGTTTCCAGTAATTTTACAGCAAACACATGGACAGCTTTCTAGTCTAGGTTCTTAAATCCTTCTTGTAAGTGAAAAATTTGTGCATTCTGATTTCATTCCTACGAGTGCATTTTGAAAAATATTTTCACAGAAATATTTTTGCATTTCAGCATTTTAGGAATGCTCAGAGCTTACCATTCAGTTTCTTGATTTTTTTTTTTGTTTTTAATGCTAAATGCAAAGATTTGGACATTTTGCTGTTGTGTAGTACTATGATAAACAGGCATCTGCTTGGCTCTTAAACGTGGTCAGAGGAGTGAATAAGCAGATTTCTGTGGACTGTGGATTTTCCCCAGTTTTGTAAAAATTATCATTCAAACTGTGAGTTTAATCCAGTATTTTAAAAGGAAGTTCCTGAATAGAACATGTAACAGCACTGCTTCTTTTGGAAGCTGGCCTCTGTTGTAAGTAATTCAAGTATTAAGAGTTTTGTACTGAAAAAAGTTATATTTCTTTTATAATGTTGTACTTTCCAGCTAAGAGGTTCTCTGTGGTTGTTATAATGTTGACAGTAGAGAACCTTCAGTTACTGTTGGTAAAGATTGGTTCATTCCTCTGCTCTTTATATTATGGTAATGCAAATTAATTACAGACTGTATTCAAAGGTTCTCGAAACTAAAGTAACTTGAACACTTCAGACTTCAGTCTGAGTTTTTTCAGTCTACTGTTAATTAAATTGAGCCCTATTGTGAAATTTGGGGAATTTGTTTCTGTTTGTTGTTGAATTGACAGAGTAAAAATAAAAATTGAGAGTAAAAACTGAAACTGATGCTATGTTCTGGGAAAGATTCCATTTTCCCTGAAGCATGACTGACAGCCATGTGTCTGAGCAACTCTGGTGCCTGGGTTTTTGAAGGTTTGAATCCTGGGAGATGGCAGCGATTCCCAGCAGGGCAGCTGAGCTGTGCACAGGCACCTGTGCTCCTGCATTCAGCTATTTCTCTCTGCTTGCCTATTTTGAGACAGGTTTCTTGGAGGATTGGTGAAATGTGAGCGTCTATTTCACAATGTGGTGTTTCAGCATGGTCCTGCTTCCCTGCCCATTGTCCTTCCTCGTCACCAGCTTGTTTTTCTTCTGAAAAGGGGAAGCAGCAGGAGCAGGAAGCAGAATCCCCAGTTTTAACTACGATGTTAATATTGAGGGAAATGTCAGTGTGGGCTGGAGATGCTGGCATTGCAATAGCAGCAGTAATTCTCAGATTTGTGGCATGTATGGGTACGACTTTATGACCCTGGAAGAATTTGAGATCAGGTATGAGCTTATGAATGGCTCCTGGTTGTTTCTGGGGATCCAAACTGAGTAGGGGGAACATGGGGTGTGTTATCAGAGAATCAGGATTTTGTTTGTTCTTTGTTACATAAAAAGTTGAGGCATGGGTAAAAGTAAACTTTTTACAGTATTCATTACAATGACATGCTTCAGTCAAGCTGTGTTGATTCCTTGGGGATTTTGTAGAAGCTGAGTTTATATTATTTCTCTAATAAAGAAACACTAAAGAGTTAATAAATATGTCAGAAGGCTTTCCACTGCATTTTGTTTCCCTGATAGCAGCATATTTTGTGTCTATAGCTACAGTATGCTACTGGGTGAAGATAAATGGATTTCATAATCTCTCACTGGGGAGAAAAGTGAGACTGGAGAAGATTGGAGCTGCATGAGCTGGATAACTTAAGATTATAGCTCTGAGAGGCAGAGCTCCAAAAAGCTATTAAAGACGTTACCTTCTTGATTGGAGATTCAGGAGTTGATGCACTGCCTTCAGTCCTGCTATGTTTTCCAACTTTCATTAGGTTTATATCATCCTCCACCTGGCCCTTCTAAATTGCTGGTCTGAAAAGAAATAATTTTTTCAATCGTGTGTCTGTTACAAGTAGATTCATCTTCCAAAAACATTACCATTTCCTAAAGACTGGATTTAAATCCATCAGCAGAGTATGGAGGAAAACACATTGTATTCTTTTGACATATTCATTGAGATAATTTCTAGATGGGCTTGTATTTAGTATATTGAATTGTCACAAAGGAAAGTCTATTATGGGCTTGAAGAAATACCATAACTGGTGATTACAACAGTAAAAAAAGTGAAATTTTGTAAAGGAGGCTCATAAATTTGTTTTGTCTGAAAGAACTGCTGCCAGTACAGAAAGAATTTGTGTTGGGACAGGGCAGATTTCTCTCGCAGTGTGATGCATTTAGTGAGGTTTGTCCCGTTACCAATTTGCCATTTGATTGCTGGGCACAATTTCAGAGAAACTGGAACTGTCAGCTGTAGTCAGCCATCCTTTAGGAAATGCCCAGTAGCTTTAATAGCTTTAAAAGTGATTAACACTTCATTAGCCTGGGGTACTGTTTGTGGTGGGGTGGGCTCAGCCTGGCTGCTGGGGGCTGCTCTCATGCATGTCCCAGGCAGGACCGGGGCAGAAAATGGCATGAAAAACTCTTGGCTTGAAGTAAAGGCAGTTTAATGAAAAAAAGCAGAGGTGATGTGCAGAAGCAAAGCCAAACCAAAGGAAATTTCATCTCAATTTCCCACCAGCTGCCAATTTCCTGCCACTTCCCAGGAATCAGTGTCTCAGGATGGGCAGGTGTCCCTGTCCCAAGCCTCTTGTGGCAGAGGCCACCCCTGCAGCCCCCAGTGCCACCCTCACCCTACCCCCAGTGCAGGACACAGGGCTCAGATGCTCTTGGATTAACAGATAAACAAATAGTCTGGATTTGCTGATATCACCACTTAGGACTTCAGATAGTCCTGACCACATCCAGTGCCACTGGAGGAATGAATTTGCCTCCTTCTGTCTGTCTGCAAAAATATTTCAGTCTGTTAGGTTGTAATGTTCACTTTGAGGAAGAAGATTGCTGGATGGCCATGTCTTTAGGTGTGATTTTCCCCATTATTGGCCAGGGATTTACCAAATCCCTCTGTCTTCTGCCCTGCTGATACATAAAGATCAAAGAGAGAGTCTGCTTAGATGAAGATATGCTGGGATAGAAACATGTTATAAAAATGGAGAGTAGGGCTTTTTCACACATCTGACCCATCTAGTTACAGTCTTCACTGAAAACATTTTCTTTTGTTAGAAAATTATTTTTCAGCATTTTAGGTTTAGTTTTAAAATGTTCTGTTTTAAGTCTTCTTAGTTGCTTTTAACTTCTGAAATAAAATCCAGAAATCATACAGGTAGTTAAAGGGGAAAATGTTGTTCTCACTTCTTTCAGAAGAATCTCCCAGGTTCTCACCTCATGTTTAAGTACAAGAGATCAGAGAGGCTTAAGAGTCAAAGAAAACTTCAAGGCACAAAGAAAGACATTTTGGATAGATGTGGTCCACAGTGAACCCATGCAGAGTGCAGTAGGGAATATTGTACAAAAAAAAAGTAGGTTAAGAGTAGAAATTTGGAAATCACCTGCCAAAGAGTGTCAGATAAATTGATGAAAGCTCAAATCTTACACATCTGCTTTTCTAACTGCTGTAATTTTAGGGAAAGCATTGAGACACACTAGGTTTATGGTACACTGTTAATGATAGTTCTAGAAGGTTTTGACTTCTTTTGCTTTGTTCCCTGTGTTTCTTTCAGAGGAAAACACTGCTTTTAGGGCTGCCCACAATTCCTATTGCATGGGAAATGCCTATATTTCAGAACTTGTTTTCCTTCTTAGTTGAAAATATTTTTGATGCTGAGTTTTTGCCCTGCCTGAGGTGCTGTATTTCCCTGTTCCCTAGGCAGCAACAGCTGGGAGCTTCCCAGCCTGGTGAATTTGCACTCCAGTGGCAAAACCCTTCCGGGGAGCCCCGTTTGGAAAGCCAGGCATGTTCTGTCAGAGGAGGCAGCACTGTGGTGAGCAGGGCTAAAAATTGAGGGTGTTCTGGAGAGAGCAGAGAGAAACCCAACGTGTGACATCCAGTACAGCCAGCAGTGCCTTTGCACTGAGCAGAGAGGATGAACTGCCAAAGCCCTTGTGTGGATCTGGGAGCCCGCTGGAAAAACTGGGTGTGCTCCCAGCTGGTGATTCCTGAAAGAAACAGCATTGCCCTGAGCGTGGAAAAATCTGCAACAAATGTGATCTGATCAATGGGAGAGCCTGTGGAACACAGAGCAGCCACTAAAGGGAGGATGTGGGAACTTGAGCCAGGGAGATACAAAGAATAAACTGAAAATGTGGATCAGTATGTTTAAAAATGGGTTGGAGTCCTTTTTACCACTGTCTTTTTTACCAATGAATAATGAGTTTTACCTGGATATTTTATAGACTTATTTGGCTTGGAAGAGACTTTGGGAGATCTTCTAGTTCAGCATCCTACTGAAACTCCTGAGTTAAATCAGGATTGTGCCCTGCTGAGTTTGTATTCTCTCTGGTGAACAGATATTCCACAGACTTCCTGGCAACTTATTCCTAATAATATAGAGAATTATTCCTGATAATTAATCAGAACTTGCTTTTTGGCTTTTTGCTGTGCATGTTTCAGGAGAATCTGGTTCCTCTTTCTAAAGCAAGGCCAATGCCTTTAATTTTTTAACTTCAGGCTGACTAAACCCAAATCTCTGTGTGTCCTGTCTCGTAGCCCTGTAAACATCTTGGGGACCCTTCTCTGGACTCACTCCCATTTTAGATGTACTCAGTGCCAAAGATGACAAATGCAGAAGGGATAAACAGAGCAGAAAAAGGCTCTTGAAGGCAAACAAATCTCAACTCGTTGAAACGTCAAATGTGAATTCTGACAAAGCATGGAAAAAGAGTAATTTTCAGCTCTTTGGTGTTCCCACAGGCCCCTTATTCTCATGTAGGTGTTCTGTGGAGTTGTCCTGTAGGAATTCAAGGATCCCCCCAAAAATTTCAGTTTTAAGTAGTCCTGTGCAGAGGGCTGAACTTCATTTCAGAAAGAAAGGTCAGAATTTCTAAAGGATAATTCTACAGATGTTTGAAAAAAGGAAATGTGAAAATTTTCTCTCAAGAAATAAATTCATGTCTATTAAGATATTAAAATTCACATTTGAGGTAGGAACTTCAAGTTATTTTTGAATAAAGTTTTCAGCTCTAACAGAAGTTACAGGTTTGATGCAAGTAGTGTTGAAAGAAACTCTGTTGGGGTACAGGGAAGCAGAGTTCAAGTTTTATTGTTCACTGACCGTAGGACAATATTTTAATGACATTGAATATGCAGGATGGACATCTTACCTTTCTAAAAGACTCAGCTCCCTTGGACATTCTGTTGGTGTTGACTGTTTGCTCATCTGAGCATCTCCTGGGGGCTTTGCCATACATTCCTCATGCACCATGTCCTCCTTGTGGTTCTTCATCTCAGACTTCAAGGATTGTGGCTTCTCCTGTTCTCCTGCTCAGCAGGGCTTGGTGGTGGTTTTTTTTTTTGTTGTTTTTGTTGGGTTTTTTTTTTTTTTTTTTGGTTGTTGTTGTTGTTGTTGTTGTTGTTGGTTGTTTTTGTGGGTTTTTTGGGTTTTTTTGGCTGTGTTTTTTTGTCTTGTCCTGCTGCAAAAGGAGAAAATCCTTGTCCAAACCCATGAGGGTTCTTGCCAGAGGATCTGATTCCCTGGTGGGATAGATGCCAGCAATGGGATAAATTTGTAGACTATTTTGTCATTCATTTAGAGGCCCAGGAATGGCTTGATCTTGGCCCACAGAACATCTACTGGAGTAGAAATATATGAAACTCTGGTATTAAACATCATGGTTTTAAGACCCAGGGCCCAAAAAACTGAAGTGTAATTGGCTTGCCCTACAAAGGCTGTTTTCCCAAACTTTCTGATGTGAGGAAGGCTCGTGTGGCTCGTCCCTGCACAATACACTCCTCAGCTGTGTGATCAAACCCACAACGATTTGGAATTAAATTTCAATAATTTAAGTAATCCTTCTGGCATTGCAGCTCAGGGCACGTCGAATTGGAAATCCTATTAAGAAAAAGTGTCTGTATTTATAAGAACAGGAGGTTCAAAAAGTGCTATTGAAGCCAAAGCTTTTAAGCTGTTTGATTCAATGGGACATGAAAAACTTGTTAAAAATAATGGTGGGGAATTCACTGCACATACTGAGAGTTTTGACAATTAAAAGAAAGGGTGAAGAATCTCCATGAACATGAAGAATGGCAAAATAGCTTTTGTGAGAGTGGGAAGCACAAGTGGAAATATGCAAAGTATTAATGTGCACGTTCTGTTGTCACACGTGCAATAAATAATCTACACAAAGAGAATCCAATTACTGGACACAGGAAATTAATTGTTATATTTCCATCTTTGTGATATATTTGTGTGACTGATTTCCGTATTTGAACTCAGCTATGTACATTTATATTTAAAGTAGATTTCTTGTCAGACGCCTATACTGCAGTCAATTTAATTGGAAAAACTCAGTAAATCATGTGGAGATGTCTGAGCTCCTGAAGGAGCTGGGATTTGGCCTGGATTTCTCTAAGGAAGGGATAGAAGTGGCAGCTACTTCTAGATTTACAGGGCTGAGGAAGTTGATGTCAATTGTCTAATCCAGTGTCCCATTTTGGAGCAGAGCCTTTGATGGCTGTGCTGTCTGTGTGGATATCCGTGAGTGTGAATTTCTACTCCCACATCTGTCTGCAGAACAGGGACAAACCCTCCTGCATAATGTCATGGATTGGCAGAGAAATCCAAGAAAAGGCATACAGAAAATAACCTATCTGTTTTGAAGGGCATTGCCAAAATTTTAGGAACCCCAGGAGTTCAAAGCGTTTTCTGTTCGATCTCAGAAACGATGGATTTTTTTTCTTTTTTTAATGCTACTGAAAGGAGGTGCCCAGGACAGCCCAGAAAATCCATTACAGATCTGGCACAGCACTTACTAATTTTGGACTTGGATTAGTAAATTAACAATGGTGTTTTGCTCTGTCCCAAGCATTCTCTCACTGTTACAAGACGGTTCTCAAAAAGGACAAGAAATGGATAAAAATCTTCCTATTGCCTCCCCAGAGTTTTAGACTTAGTGATAAAGCATGTGAATTTTGAGAATATTTTAAAAATACCCCAGAAACAGCAACAACAACCAAAACCTATTATTGTTTGTTTAAATAGTGCTTTAAATTGGAGCAGCTGAACTCCTTGCTGGTAAGGATATGCAGTTACACTTGCTAAACTATATTTTTAGAAAAGAAAATTAAACTAAGAACTAGGCTATTTTTGTACAGATGGTGAAGACAATAGAAATTTTTATATGTATAGAGGGCCTGATCCTTTAGGTTGTCCATGGTGTCACTTCCGCTGTTAATTCTGGCTTTTGTTCATTAAGTTGTCTCCTGAACTTGCAAATATTTAATTTTCTGCCATCCTCTAACCACAGAAAACATTGTCTACAGGGACATGAATGTTCCTGTCTTGTCTTCATAAACACAGCTACCAGAACTCTGTATTTGTTAGAGCCGGACCACTGTCTGCAGGGTTGGGGTGTTTTTTTAACATTTTGTGAGAAAAATCTTTTATAAATCTAACATAAAAACCATGCAGTGTGTTGGTGGCTATGGGAAATGGTCACCAGTTTATTTTACACTATGGTGTAGTGTAGGAGATGATAATGAAGCTTTAATCCAAAGAGTTTGTTTGCCTAAAATAAATGTAAATTTGGAGAATTTCTGTAGAGAGGTAAACTTCTCATCCTCCTTGCTTATTTAAGGGTCTCAAAAAATCCACATACACATTTAGTTTGGAACTTTTTTTTTTTCTTTCTTAGAATCTACTCAATCCAGAAGGGTGAGAATGGCTAGATATTCCTGAAGATGGTAGCTCTGGATTTGTTGGCACTAATAAAGTGTTAAAGCTAAATATATGGCTGAGGAGTTTGCATATTGTCTTTTTCACACTCGAACAACAAAGTGTGGAAGAAACCTGAGGGATAATAATTTCCTGGTCTCATTTCCCAAGACTGTTATTCCTCATCTTGACATGCTATTAAAATCATTTAATTATCAGTATTTTTACTTGTCATTAAGTTACTGATGCTTCTGTTATTTTTATTTCTAAAACCTTGAGTGCCCACACACAGACCTCCCCCTCATATGCACGTCCTTTGCCAAATACTTGTGTCGGATCATCTGGTCTCCTGCAAAACTTCTGGCTAATTATAGTCTCTGTTGAGTGCTCTGAAGTATGACAGAATCCCCACAGAATCAATATAAATCTGCACTCAAGGAGGAGGATTTGACTGCTCGGTTGATTTTCAGACAGGTTTGATTTGGTTTTTATTTTGTTTTATTTAGTGATACGTGTATACGCAAGCAATTTATATTTGCAGTTGCTAAAACTCCCAGAATTATTCTTCAAAGAGTAGTGGTGTTTCCTGGATGTTATAAATGCCAATCCACCTTGCCAATTAAAATATAATTTGGTTTATTAACAAAATGAAATTACAGAATTTTGATAAAACCAACAAGTGGAGTTACGGTGACGATTACCCGGGATCGTCAGAGGGTGAACGGGACACAGCCTCTATCGCACTGCAGTCCCCCAGAGTTCACAAATTGGCCCTGTCTGGGGTCCAGGTTTTATACACTTTATTTTGCCCCTGGCATAAGATTTCGCCACAGTGCTTTGTTTTCTTGGAATAGTTATTTGAATGCATTGCCGTTGTTGGTTTGCTGAATGGGGTCTCCTATGGGAGGGAGAAGTGTCGATTTCTTTTCTCTGCTGTGTGAATGGAAGAGGAAATTTTGAATGGACAGAGGTTCTCCTCCTGTGATCAGTGTGAGTTCCTATGGCTCTGCTGCTTTCAGGAAGAGAACTGATTGCTCATCTTCATGTGTCCTCCTTTCTGATGCCAATGGCAGCGTCTCCAATCCCTGGCAGTCCATTGTCTTCCTTTGGGTGTTGCCTGCCATGGAATTTGTCGATTCAGTGGCTGACTGAAACTAAGGTTACATTCTACAGAACATACTTACAGTTTGCATTTACCAAAACATGATTTTAACATACTATAATCCATAAAAACACGAATTAACATACCATATTTACCACACTGGATATGAGTTTATCTTTTGGTTCATCATCGTGTCTGTGGTGCAGGTAACAGGATTCAGCCCTGCCTCTCTCGGGAGTCCTTTGCTTTGGTTGCATTTCCAGTTCCAAAGCCTGGTACAGATATGAGTGCTGGGGAAGGGGTTGGTCACTTCTGTCCGTGGACACTGAGCAGGCGCTGGGGCTGCCTGGAAACACAGCAGCAGCACATGCCAGGCTGGCCTGGGCATTTCAGCAGTGGGCAGTGGCTGGGACTGGCTGCTCAGCTCCCACAGCCTGCACACACAGATCCTCACTCACACTCACCCAGTGTGATAAATGATGTGGAAAATTCGTGTTTATAATGTATGTATAATATAAGTCAAGTTATGCCCTTTGAAATAAACGGTAAAATCATACAAGGCAGGTGGGAGGGGGGGAGTAGACGGATTTGGAATCGAAAAAGACCTTGCTGGGAACTGGGGAATGACCAAATTTACAAGAAAAAAAGAGAGCGGGTCCGAGGAAGATGGGTCCTCTCCGGAGATGGGATTGTGAACTACCCAACCATTACCACTGAGATGGGCCTTGCTCCCACTGGGGACACGCATCTCAACACGCAATTCCCAAAAGTCATATTTAATATTCATCTCCTCATGGAAGGACTATTCAATGGGCCAACGGCAAAGATGAATCCCCCTGAATATGAAGTAAAGCTGAAGGGACAAAGAAAGCATGGAGTAATGCTCTGTCCTGCTAAAGAAACTGTATAAAAACTGGACTCACAGAACCAAAAGTGAACAGGGGAAGCTGTGGTGCATACGGGTCACAGCTAAAGTTCACCCAGTCCCGATCCCAGGACTTGACACTGATTCTTTGAATGTTGGCTCACCCGAAATTCTGTCCATTTATTTTTCTAAAATTAATAAAATGATTTATTAATTTGGAATTGGCTCGGCATTTATTACACTGGCATGGTGCAGACCTGCTTCTTGTGCCTTTGAATCCAGAGGGGCACTAAGGATTATTAAAGCTATGGCAACCTGTGGTTCCATGGGGGATGGCACAAACTTGTGGAAATCTTGCATTTGTACTGGGGGAGCTTGCTAGTCCTGGTGTGATTTTAGTGCCAGGCACATTGGTTGTCCAAGGACAGGAGGCAGAATGTGTGAAATTCCATGTATATAAATATATCTCAGTATGTGTGTGTGTATCCATATCTGTGTGTGTGTAACATTTTTATCCTGAAACTGGAACAGCTCGTATGTGTGTGGGTGGAGAGAAGGAATGGCACTTATTGCAGGTACTCAAAGGCTCCAAACTGGACCAGACTATTGCTCTGAGTGGAGCAGCACAAAGCAGATTGGACTGGGTGAGTGCCAGAGGCCCCTCCAAGTGACATCATCCTGTGAATCTGTGAATTGTAAGGGAAAACAAGTCTAAATATGAAAGGAAGTGAAATTGTGTAGAAACTGAAATCTATTTAAGTCTACTCATCTTTCTGAAGCTGGAAGATGAATGAGGCAGACCAGGAAAATAGTGTGGGTGACCTGTCCAGGGAAATTAAATCTCCTCAGTTTCTGTTTTAAGAGGCTAATTTGAGAACCACATCTCTCAGGTCTGGTGCTGACTCTCTCAGTATGATGGAATTTCCAACTTCTCTTTTTTCTGCTCCTTTCAAGTTACAGAGACAGTGAGTAACTCATCTCAGCAGCCCAGCAGGACGTGCATCCCCTGAGATTCCCTTGTCTGACAGGTTACACATTTGTAGTGCAGGTAGTTTTGATAGATGCACTGACTATTAATGTGTGACTGCGCTCCGAGCAGCTGAGGAGATCTGCTCAGGTATTCACAAAGTTTCTCTGAGACATCTACAGCTACATTTTATTAAACATTCCCTTTCCCCACTATTGTTATGGAGAACAGCAGGTTTATAGCCAATTCTTATCTCCCTCTCCATCTGTAATACCTTGATTAAACACTGTTTTAAAAAGATGACACAATGGCAAATAGGTCACCTTTTTCTTTAAACTGCTAATTGTACATTCTTTAAGTAGAGCTGTGATTTTTCAGATGGACCATGTTTCTTCATGTCCTGCTAGAATGAATCATTACGTTTGTGAAGGTTTCATTTCACAGTTCACCTTTTCTTTTGCGTGGCTCCTGAGAGCACCCCTCTGTAGTTTTTATTCTGTCATTTGTGATATGTGTCTGTAAAGGTGCAAACGCAGAGGGAAAAATTAATTTGTCAGTAATCCCTTTTGTGAGGAGCTTTCCTTCACTCTGTTGCTTCAATTCTTCCTTCTGTACACATATTAATTTACACGTACAGACACAAAGTACTTAAAAATGTTGTTTCTTCAACGTGCTTACAGTTGCCTGTGACTTTTTAAAACTTTGCTATTTATCAGAGAAAACACTGCCACTCTTGTGAAAATAGAAACTTATACCACTTACACCATCTCTAAAGAACTAAAAATGTCAAGGGGGCCATAAAAGGAAAATAACACAGTTTGTTTTGAAAATTGTTCCATGACAACTTCTGTAATCATTTTGACAAAAGTTCTGTAAACTGAAACCTTTGTACTTTTTCAATTGAACGAGCTCTGAAGGCACAATGCATCACTGGAAATAGAAATTAAAGACTTTCTTTTTGTTCTGGGCAAGAAGCTCTGCACTCTGCGCCTCCAGAGTAAAGATGTTCTCTGAAACAAACAGAGAATTTTGGTGTGTGATATATTATAATGTGAGCTGCTTCCTTGACTTTTATCCTTTGTGCTGCTCTGGAAGCAAAACAGATCTGGCTTCTTTGCATACTAATAAACATTGCTGCTTGTAATTATTCAGTGGTTACAGTAGTGCTCCTTTGAGATGAATCTTTGCTACATTATTTACTTTGTTTCAGTGATTCAGAGCCTTTAGTTCAACTGTAAAACAAGGCTTTGCTTTTGTTGTGATGTTTATTATCTCGGTATTTTTTCCATCTGTAAGGCAAGGATTGGAGCAGCTGTTTAGGACCTGATTCTCTGAAAACAGAAGTCACTTTACAGTATTTTGATTTTAAAAAAATGTGCACCTGGTATAAAACAATTCACTTGGAAGTTCTCTTATATGGTTTCAGTAGAAGTCAAAGATCAACCTCTCCACCATTCCAGATCAGAGGGCAGAATCTTCTTGTGAGTTGCCATAAGTGATCAGATAAATGATATTTGTTTTATATGATGGAAGATGTGTAGTATTTATCATTTTGGTTTTCATAGGCATTGCATGTTTTGCTACATATGATCCCTCCCATGATGTTTGCCAAGTTTTCATTTGACAAAGCCAAAAATACAACTGATGACAAAAAGCTCATTTCAGTTGAAGTTAATTTCTTTGAACATATGGTACCTGTTATAGTCTCAGGTATATAGGTACAGAAATAAGAAGAAAAGAAAGCTAAACAAGTAGATAATTTGAAGAATAAACACCTGTAATAGAGCAAAACTTCAGATTGTATTCTTTAAATCAAATCATGACCAAAGCAGTTTATTGATTTATTTAACAACATGTAATTAGTTAACTGCCAATCAGGGAATTAGGCATTCAGACAGAATCAGCCAGCCTCTGGATAAGCCACAATAGCTGACATTTGTGAAATGTTCTTATGGAACTATAAATTTCTAACCTGAAAGTTTCTGGTTTTCCCTACACACCTGCCCTGTTCTGTGGTCACCCCTCTCCCTGTCCTGGCTGTGGGGTCCAGCACAGCACCCCACGTTCTGCCTCCTGCTCAGGTGGGCTCTCCGTGCTCTTGGGGTCACTTCTGGCAGACACCGAGCCAAAGACCCCACACATCCTCTGTCACCCTCCTCTCCCTCCCCTTTGTTACAAATTTTTCCTGTTTCTTGGCTGTTACTTTTCAAGCTGGCTTTGTTTTTTCCCTTTATCATGTTTAATCCAGCAAAGGGATTAGCATTATCAGTTCAGGGGGGCTCCTTTCTCAGTTTGGGGGTTTGGGTTTTGTTTCTCCTCAGCTTTTGTGCAGCCCTGTGCCAAGAGAGGGACCCACACTCCTTCCCCCCTGGAATCAAAGTCACTCCAGGAGAGCAGCAGAAATGTGCCTCAGGTTTATTGTTATTATATTTGGGACCCCTGAAATAACAATATGCTCCAATCTCCTTGGAGGGCATGTAGCAATGTTTATTAAAAGGCACACCCTTTTCATACACTGTTCAGATACAATAAACATGACTGGTCATTCAGACCAACACCCTTTCATAAACATCTTTGCAAGTAAACAAGTTGCAAATCAGCAGGTGCAGAGGTTAGAAATTGTTTGAAGAGTCTTCCTGCAGAGCAATGCCTGGGAAAGCCTGTCTGACTTGCTTTCCTGGGTTCTGATGCTGCCTGATGCCTAAAAATTCCTCTGTCAGCATCCACACAGGTTCAGCTGTGGAGTGAGAAGAGTTTGGGTTCATTCCCCAGCCCTTGCTGCTCTGCTCCCCTTGAATTTTCTCTTTACACAAAGCTGACACCTGCAGGAGCCTCTTCTGGTTTAACTTCTAAGTTGCTTGTTTCTCTTTTTATTGAAGATTACATTTCTTTTAATTAAGATAAATGCATGGAAGGCACTGACAGGGTGAGGACTGCATTCAGCTGAGGAGCCAGCTCTGCTCCATCAACATCTGTTTGATCTGCTTTTGGTGCTCTCCTTTCTGTGTGCTGTACCCCTGAATAGACCCTGAAATGCAAACAATTGCTGATCATGCTGCTGGCTCTGATAACATAACTCATAATGTTGCCCTAATTACTTACATTATAAAACTGTCAGGTCTGGAACATTTGGTCTCTCAAGGCAGCTCTCCAATTAATCTTTTCCTTTTTTATTAGAGATCTTGTTATGTGATTGTCTTTTGGGGAGGAATTAGAAGGTTTTATGTCATAGTGGTGGGTGGTTTTTTTCTAAAAAGCTTTCACTGATAATAGAGCAAGAAGACTTCAGAGCTACCCATTTTTTTATTTTTATTGCAGCATCTGAAAGACTGTTGTCTCTGCTACTAATGCCCAACTGCTGAGGAAAAAATCATAGAACAAGCCAGGTTGAAAGGAACGTTGAAATATCATCTGGTCCAACTTCTTGTGGACAAAAAGAGCATTTTTAGGACCCTGTCCAGTCATGTTTTGTAAAGCCTCCAGTGATGGAGATTCTGCCACACCCACAGGGAGGTTGTCTCAGAGCTTCCTTGTTTTCACTGTGGAAAAATAAAGGTGAAACTCCTCCTGGTACAACTTGTACCTGCTGCTCCTTGTCTTCAAAATGTGGCTCCTTGTGCAGGCAGAGCCTCCATCCCCTCTGGAGCACTGCCAGGAGGTCACCCCTCGTGGAAAAAGGGTTGCTCCAAATCTACCCAAAATTACATTTTCCTCATTCTTCAGCCCAGAGAGGGTGGAAGCTGACATTTTGATTGAAGGTCCTGAAAGAAGCTGGTGCTGCTTTTCCTTTTATTTTATATAAAATGAGAGGATCATGTTAAAATCTCTGCTTAATTTAAAGTACAGATTTGAACCAAGATCTTTTATTTCTAAAATTGTGCACCTGGCTGCATTTTTATAGTATAATCTCTCCCCATCTTTCTAGAAGTAAAGGCTTCATTTTTCTTCTAAACAATGAAATTGTTTACTGAAAAATAAGCTGGCAGATCATTGTGCTTTATGTGTCTAAGTGTCTAAGCCACTAAAATACAAAGTTAGCTTTCTCTATCAAGACTGAGTTCAGTGATTTTTAAACTATTTCATATAAAATAATGGTTCTGATATTTTCCAATTTTGCCAGGATCTGGGTCTGTAGGCATAAAGCCTGTGCCTCTACTTGTTAAATAGGGGTTCAAGACTGATGCACTCTGAAAGTCTTGATATTTTTAAAGTTAGCTTGCAGGAAAAAAATTTAAATCCTGCCACCCTCCCAAAAAGACAGTACTGTGGTTTTTCTCTGCCTATAAATCTGGAGATATAAAAGATGACAATGATAAAAATGTGATGTAGATTCAAGAATCTGTCTCCAATATACTGTCCTTTATGTTCAGTGCAGCTCTAATGCTTTCATTCACCTTGTTTGTAACTATTTCCCTTATAAATTATCATAAACCTGAAAAGGTGGGCTATTTTTTAGGCTTAACATAACCAGCACTGCCTTATTTCAAAATCCAATACAATTATGAACACACCGTAACTTTTGGATGATTAAATTGCAAATTGTGGGTGTCCACGAGGCAAGCAGATATATTAAATTTGTTCACCTTCATAACTCATCCTCACACACACTGGATATTTTTCAGGATCAGGGCAAGCTGTGCTTGTTCTGCCTGAGGTACATTCTACAGTATTTATGGTTTATCAGATGTACAGGAGATCTTCTTCAAGGAGATACTCATACATCATTTGAACTTCAGTAGTTATTACATTGTTTTAATAGAAAATGTTATAAATGAACGAGTTTTATTCTCTCTGAGACACTTTTATTTTTGAACATGACTTTCTCAATGATGTTATTTTTTTTTCGTTCTATGAGAACATGAACTTCTTGTTTATTGCTCACTGATTTTATAAACATATCTCCTTTTCTCCTTGGAGAGCTATAAAGAAAAAAAGGTCAGCAAGCAGAAGCTAAGTAATCCAAGTGTAGTTTTGCAGAAGTTTTGTGGAGTAAACATGACACCTGTTAAAAACCTAAAATCAAAGTAATCAAGACAAACAGTTTCACTCCTATTTGCATTTCATTTGAATGAGGAATTACAAGCTACAAAGAAATATTTGAAAGTGAGGTTGTGATTTACAGCTGTAAACTAAGGGGTACCTGGCTTCATCCATGTGGAAAATACCTGCAGTTGCTGTGGACTTAGACTGTGAGCTCATCAAATAAACTCCCTGACTTATCTTGCAAACAGACCCAAGATCCCAGGACGCAGGTGTCTGAGTGTTTGTTGATGGAGCTGAGAGCTTTTTCCCTGTCACTTCCTGCAGAACTCTCCTCTCTGATATTGGCAGCCCCTGAGCGGCACTGCTGCAGGTGCCAGGCTCACCTGGCTGCTTTCAGGGGCTCCATTTGTCCCTGGTTCCTTTTCCATCTCTGTTATATTTGTGATTGCTGGCTGGGCCCTGTGAGAGGCAGCAACCCTTCGGTGCTCCTGTTGTGAATACATTTTTCCCTGCAGGATTTCCTCCTGCATTGGGCTTGTCTGGGACTCCTGACACCACAGCTCATCTCCCCAGGCATTGCAGAGCTGTGCAGGAATGAGCTCTGCCCACAGTGGCATCTCCTGAGCCATTGTCTTGGTTTGGACAGACAGGTGTCTGTCAGGGAAAACTGGAGTTTCCCTTGGAATGGAGAATGTAAAAACTCCTCCCTCCAAATTATTACAGTTTTGCAATTAGGAGCTTTCAGGCAAAAATATGGGAATAGGAATAACAGTTCTTTACTAGGAATATTAAAAAATACAAATGCAGTAATACAAAAAATCAGCAAGCAAACAAACAAAAGTCCTAGAAAACCCTGACAGAGTCAGGAATGTGACCTGACTCCCTGTTCTGACACCCTGTTCAGGGTGTTGGGAGCAGCCCAAATAAATCCTCCTGGAGTGACAGATGTGGTTCTGTTGGACACATTCAGTGGTGCTGAGATGAGTCCAGCCTTCCTCTGGGAATCCAGTGGAAAAGAGGAATGTCTGGGGTCCCTGTGTCCCCATTTTTATCTGGGTAGGGATGGTTGGCTCCTCCCCACTGGGTGTTCCATCTCCCAATGGATGATGGAATGTGTCAGTCACTGTGAGCCTCAATGGCCCATGAACAGAAGATATCCCCGAGGGTGGGCAGTGGTGACAGAGATCACAAACCCTGCCCCACCTGGTTTAACAGCTGGGCTGGTATCAGAAGGCATCCACCCTCCTCCCCCTGGAGTTACAAGAGATAAAGAAAAAAGAAACCATCTCCAAACTGCTTTCTACAGATGAAATAGAATGCAGATTTTTTTTGGTTACATAATCCAAGAGGGCCATGAGGATCACTGTGCTCCTCTCCCACAGCATTCCTGACAATGGGAAAGGCTAAAGAAGGCTTGGGGGATTTCAGGCTTTTGGCAAGGGCAGTGACAGTGATGCCTTAGGATTCAGCTTTTGTATTTTTCAGATCCTGTTCTGCTTTAGTGTATAATACTAAAATTCCATGGCCTGTCAGCTGCTCTTCTCCTGTTTTATTCAGACAAAAACTTCCCTTCCATGCCTGAAACTCAAGGACACCTCACTGTCTCAGGCCCTGAAAAATGCAAACAGCAGTGAATTGGGGGGACAATCTGGCAGTATTACCTTCATTACCTGGAGCTGTAATTGGAGGATTAACCCCTCATGTGTAAAGGACCAAACTGATAACTGTGTGAAAAACTCGTGACCATTGCCCACCTTGGGTGTAGCCCCCGGGAGGCTCTGACTGCCCAAGGTGTATCTGTGGAAGGCTTTTAATAAATAACTGCTTTTACTCTCAGTCTTGTCTAGCCTCAGTTCCAGGTACCCACCCAAGGCATCAACAGATCTAGGTTTAGTTCTGCATGTGATTTAGGAACTGTTGTGTAATGCAACTAAAGGCCAAAAAACCTCTCTAGATCCACATTAAATCACCTTTGTTAAGCTGCAGTGTGCTACCCAAAGCTGCAGCAGTCCTCCCAGGGAGTGCTGTTTGAATTAGGAATGCTGATAGTAGAGAGAACCAGAAATGTCCACAGAGTGCTTGGACCTAGCAGGAGTGGGAACTGAGGGAATCTGAGATTATTTGCACATGAACTGGAGCCACTGTGTCTCCACTTATTGGGACAGAAGTAGTTCCAAGTAGTGCTGGTCTTGTTCCTTTCCTGTCACAGGTGGAAGAGGTGAGGACATTTTGGATGTCTCCTCCAGAGAACTTAATATTTGCCTTTTTTTTTCTTCATTTATCTTTTGTATGATTGCACTGGATAATATTGCAAAGTCATATAAAATTAAAATTAAGTTTGAAATAGGGTTTGTTAATTACAGTATTTAACTGTTGTGGTTATTGTTTCCTAAGAGATTAATGAGGTGAATTATTGTCACATAATTAAACTACAGTATATCTAATCTCTTCCATACCCTTGTGGTTTACTGTTATTCAAGTATCACTTGAAGGTTAATTTTACTTAGCTGATATATATTTGACTTTGGCAATACAGTTTATATCAAAATATGTTTTTAAGTCTATTTGAAAGTCATTAGGCAACAGCTTTGCCAAAATTATCACTTTAAGCTTTACAAGTGAAGGTAAGGACATAAAAACCAGTTAAATCAGCAGAGTCACATACAGGTACAAATTCAAAACATCCCCTAAAATGTTTTTACCTGGAGCCTTTTCCTAGAAGCAAGGAATCCCTCAGTCCCTGGTCAGAGGCTGTGCCTGAGGCTGTTCAGATCAGCTCCTGGCTGTTTCCTGGGCTGCTTGGGCAGGAAATCCTTTTGTCTTGACACACAAAAATCAGGAACATGCAGTAATACCTTTATAGGAAAAGATAAAACTACAGAGCCATCAAAACATGCCTCTTCTCCCAGAGAAACAGATTAATTTATATACTTGCAATTTTTTTTAATCCTCAAACCCAACCTTTTCCTCCTTGAGCCACACTCAGCATCATTTTAATTCACTATTCCTGATTTATTCTCATGCTAAATCTGTTTAAAAGATGGGTATTTTATGTATTATACTACAGTAGAAAAGCTGCTATTTTGTCCTTGTATTAGTCACAGGTTTTTTACATCAATTTTTTGCTTTCTCTTCAGTAAGCCTAAGAAATTACCTAGTCTATAACACTGTAATTTCCCCTAAGTTATGGTGCCAAAGATTTGAATCTACTATTTTCTCTCATTTCTCTCTCTTCTCATCCCTGTATAATATGGACAAAATTAAAATTCTTTTCATGAAATTATAGATAAGTGTAGAATCAACCCCAAAATGAGATCTTTTAAGAAAATAAGAATTCAATGGCCTGGAATTTAATAGTTTTGATATTCATCCATGGAATAGAAGCTAAAGTAGTAACTGGATACAATTTTCAATCCAGAGATTGTCTCTCTTCTAAACAGAATTCACAAATCTTTGATGTCTGAAAAATACAACATTCTTGAGCCTTTAATCTAAGTTGTATTTTATTTTTAGAGATTTATCAGCCAATACTGAAACAGTGAAATCACTCAATAACTTTCTTGGTTACGACCCTTTTAAAAGACATCCCATTTTGCATTTCTAGAATATTTCCTCTTCTATATACTTTTCACTCTAAGTACCCCACAATTTATTTAATTTTTCTCTGTAATGAGTTGGAGGAGGACCCTTTGTGTCAGGCACAACACATTCCAGTTTCCCCCAGTTTTCCCCACTGGCACATTTTCTTTAGGGTCGCTTTGCAGCGCTGTGGAATTCCTCGAGGCTATATAAACCACAATTATCCAGGTCACTCTGAAATTGTTTGCTCCTTCTCCCCTGCTTCTGTTGCCTCAGAAATTGTGTGCCATCAGCAAAGGTAACAATTCTGAGCACAGCACGCCAAGGTCAGGGCTCCAGGAAACAATCTGAAGCTGTAAGCTCCCAGGAGCTGCAGCTGCCCCTCCACAGCTGGCCTGCTCCTCGTGGCTCTGAACCTGCTGGAATTTGTGTTGTCAGGCCTTTGCAAACGTGCTCACCTCCTTTCAAATCAATCTGCTCTGTGCTGCGCTACCAAATGCTTTTCTGAGTTCCAGATAAATTGTCCATTCCGTTGGGATTGTCTCCAGGTAAGTAAGGGATGAAAGGAATTCCAGTTGTCTGCTGTGACCTCCCCTGTTCTCTGTGTTCAGCCTGCTGGCATGCTCTTCTAAGGCAGGCATTTCTAAATCTGGCTTAATAATTTTCTGTCTTCTGCATAGCTGTGTGCAGGATAAGAAGCTTGGGCTTTCTATGGTCTAGGAGCCTTTTAAAGTAAAAAGAATTATATTAACTGCTACTCTGCCTCTCAAATACTCCCTTCCTTCCTTCCTGAGTTATCACAAATCCTGCCGAGGGCTTTCCTTTTCCCCTCACCATTTTTGTACAGATTTCTCAGTTGTAATTCAACTAGGCCTGGAGCTTTGGCAATGTTTAATAGTTATAATTGCCTAATTAAGGTATCAGCTCTGGTAGACCAGAAGCCTTCTTTCTCCTCTGTCTTTCCAGTTTTCAGGAGTGTGTTCACCACTTCTGTCAGATTCTCCTTTGAGTATTCATTATGAGCTGTCTATAAAGATATGAGTAATCTGTCTCTTTATTTTAAAAACTGCTTTGCTTGAAGATACTTCTCCCATTCCTGTCAGGCTACAAGTAGGTGAACAAAAAAACCCCACAGTTACAGAGAAAAATTGGTATTACTGTGAAACAGTGGAAATCTGTCTTTTTCTTTGCTTTTCAGGACAAATATAAACTGTGTAATAACAGCATGTGTGCATGAGGGAGAAAAGGAGAGGCTTGGGGACTGAGTGCAAACTGTGGTGGTAAGAAGGGGTAGAGATAATTAACGTTAATTGGCAAAAAATGAAGTCAGATCCTGCCAGATGAGCGAGTTTTGCCTGTGACAGGCACTGGTGGGTGATTGCTCTGACTTTGCTCCAGCCTGGGAGGTTTTCCTCTCCAGCTTTTCCCACTCCCTCCCCTGTGCCATGGGGGACAGAGCAGTGACCAGCAGCTGGGGGGCTTGGCCAGCCCAGCCCAGTCCTTGGGGTCAGTGTCAAACAGGAGAGGACACTGAGAGTGCCAGCCTGGGGACACTGAGAGTGCCAGCCTGGGGACACTGAGAGTGCCAGCCTGGGGACACTGAGAGTGCCAGAGTGGGGACACTGGGAGTGCCAGAGTGGGGACACTGAGAGTGCCAGCGTGGGGACACTGGGAGTGCCAGAGTGGGGACACTGGGAGTGCCACTGTGGGGACACTGAGAGTGCCAGCGTGGGGACACTGGGAGTGCCAGAGTGGGGACACTGAGAGTGCCAGCCTGGGGACACTGGGAGTGCCAGCGTGGGGACACTGAGAGTGCCAGCGTGGGGACACTGGGAGTGCCAGCGTGGGGACACTGAGAGTGCCAGAGTGGGGACACTGAGAGTGCCAGCATGGGGACACTGAGAGTGCCAGCGTGGGGACACTGGGAGTGCCAGAGTGGGGACACTGAGAGTGCCAGCCTGGGGACACTGGGAGTGCCAGCGTGGGGACACTGGGAGTGCCAGCGTGGGGACACTGAGAGTGCCAGAGTGGGGACACTGAGAGTGCCAGCGTGGGGACACTGAGAGTGCCAGCGTGGGGACACTGAGGGTGCCAGAGTGGGGACACTGAGAGTGCCAGCGTGGGGACACTGAGAGTGCCAGCATGGGGACACTGAGAGTGCCAGCGTGGGGACAGTGAGAGTGCCAGAGTGGGGACAGTGGGAGTGCCAGAGTGGGGACACTGAGAGTGCCAGCGTGGGGACACTGAGAGTGCCAGAGTGGGGACAGTGAGGGTGCCAGAGTGGGGACACTCGAGGGACCCTGCCCTGGTTACCCTGCCCTTCCCTTGGGGTGCTGCAGCTCTGGGGCCCCCATTTACAGCTGTGGGATGTGTGTTCCTCATCCAGTGTGGGGAACGGATTTGCAGAGGATTCTCAGAGCCTGACAGAAGGCGCACACATCCCTGTGCATCTGTGTGCAAACTGAGATAAAATATGTCAACTTACAAAGGCCATGGGATAGGACAGACGTTGTTGAGAGAGAAATGGAACTGGAAACAAGTTTCAAATGATGGCCTTGCAAATAGTCTGGTTAATTTGGAGAAATAGAACGGTGAAAGATGTATGATAGTAGGACATACGAGGGGTAATTTGAGATGATTGGCTTTAAGGCATTTACAGCATTGTGTGGCAAATGCTGATAGGCCAAAACATGCTTATAATGTGTTGTAATTAGGAAATAGTTTGGCTTCTGATCATGATGGTGTGAATTGTAACATCTGTGCTGTCTCACCCTTCTCATGAGACAGAAAATGGAATAAAAGTTTTAAAACACCTCTCATGTTGGTCAGATGTTTCTGACTATCTCTGGGTCAGAAAAAGGGATAATCCTACAATCCAACACCAGGGATCCATCTCCTGGCCAGAAGGGAACTGCCTGATGTGCACCTGTACAGAGGAGTGGAGCTTTAGAGTTTCTGAGTGTGCTGAATGTCTGGGCAGCCATCTAAAATGTTGGTATGATTTCTACATTTACATAGTTCCTCCCATTCTTCTCAGTTCTTGGAGAGTTATTCAAACTTGACTGCACAAAAATGATCCGAACCAGTATCTGAACAACTGTTTTAAGCTGAGCTGTCCTAGCTCAGGAGGGATTTGTCCTTTAGAGTTTTCTTACAGTGTGCTGGAGAACTAAAACAGTTTCCTTGCAGGTCTTGGGAGGACTTCTTCAGTCTGTAATGAAGCACGTAGGGGTTGTGATCCCAAAGGAAGTTCTTGCAGAATTCCCTCAAAGCCAGGGGCAAAGCCAGGGGAGGGAACTGCCAACCTGCTCCCCTGTACATTTTGGGGTTTGTGTCTATAAATCTTTCTGTAAACCTTGTATTTGGCTCCAATTTATCTTCACATCTATTCCAATAAATATCCCATTTCCTTTCAGAGAGGATGCTTAACATTCCCTAGAGGATTTGTACTCTTCCTTCTTTTGCCCTTTTATACAGATATTTAGATGCTTCCTCTGCAGGAGAAAAAATGTCATTGAGTCCTGTGTCATTTCACATGTGAGACTGGGCTGTGTAACACTGTACCACCTCCTGCACTACCCTGATGGAGATAAATTGTCCCAAAATTACCCTCACATCACTTAGCTCTGGTAATTGTCCAAGTCTTACAGTAACAGTTTCTGGCATGTCCAGTGGGTGAGTATGAGTTTCAGAGTGCCAATTTCACTACAGTTTTTGCAGCAGTGTTTTTTTCTAGCTCCTGATGTTTTATAAAATAGGGAAATGCACTGTTTTGGAAATGGGTGTGGACTGCATGGACACCACCTCTAAACAATGCAAAGACAATAAATCTTGGTGGCACAAAACACAGAGGAATTTGAGGCTAAAGGTAGAGGTAGAAATCAGAATCTCATAAAATTAAAATGATGGAAGGGGAGGGCCCCAGCTTCCTCACTTCTGTTCTGGACAGAAGTGAGCTGGACTAGAAACCTCTGGAGAAGCAATGTTGTCTTTCTAGGGGGAGGAGAGGGGACAAAAAGCCACGAGGATGGCCCTGACTGTAGGAGGGGGCTGCTGGCAAAGGCAGTGAGACTGGGGAGCGAGGTGCAGTGACAGCTTGGGCATACAGCACTGCTGGGGGCTCAGGGCAATATTAATGTGCCTGCTTTTAATCGTGTGCCTGGGAGGGATGGAGGAGAACAGGAGATTCAGCTGTGTTTGCACAGGGACTGAGGTTTTACTGCCAGGCTGGGGCCTCCCTCCCAAGCTGGAGGATGAAGTGGGGGCTCTGCAAGAGGAGGAGGCAGGGTAGGGGATGAGGTTTGTGGCCACTGTTGCAGGGCAGGTCCAAGATGGGATGGTTCCACTGATATTCCATCAGCCTGTGGTCACTGATTTCTCGTGGGGATGATGGATAACAACACTGCAGGCACGATTTGCTGATGTTGCTGAGGACAGGACAAAGCTCCCTCTCCTGCCTGTGCTGCCATCCATCCCCTGGGTCTGAGGATGCAGTTTGCAGCTCCATGAGCTGGACTGGGATTGCAGCAGACAGGAAGCAGGAGCAAGGCTTTTAGAAAAGCCACACCTGCCCTGTTCTCGGTGTTCTCCAAAGGCTCTGTCAGTTCTGCCAAACAGATCAGAGCCTCCCGTGCAGAGGATCCTTGTGCTGGCAGGCAGGAGCCATGGCCAAGCAGGGCAGAGTCGCTGTTCAGACACTGCATCCTCACTCCCCTTTCAGGTCTCTCTAAACACAGCTCCCAAGAGGTGGAAATGGATGCAGCATCTCTGATTTTCAGTGCCACAGTGGTTAACTGTAGTATTTGTAAATGTTTCACAGGAAAACTACTTACGTTGGTAACTTGAGAAACACTCACAGTAATAGTCTTCAAAAATGTTCTTCACCAAACATTATATTTTGAAGAGATGCCCATAGAACAAAAAATATTATTCTGGTCTCATCAGGCACAGACATTTTTCCTTTTTTCAACATTTGCTGGGCAATCAATATTCCTGTTTGCTGTTTGTCTGCTTCTTAAATTTTAACAAGTAATTCTGCTTATAATTGTGACACATCCTGATTTTGTAAAAATTGGCACCTGCTGTGTGTAGGATAATAGAGCAATTCATTGTGTTCTGTAGGAAGAGCTGATTTGCTGCTCATTTTACCTGGAAATGTCTGAATTTATAAGTGGAGTTACCTTGTTGAAACACACAATTACTGGGGATGTAGGTAAGTGGGAGTAGAGATTTTCACTTGTGTAACAAGAAAACCCCAAATACATGAGATTTTCTTGGTTATGGATGCAGAAAAGTACCAAAAATTAATGTGACCAAAAGAAGTGTTTGTCTTACTAGATTTTATCTGTGACATCCATTGGTTGTAACGAAGCTGGAGAAAGATTTCTGAGCAAATACAAATACAAATACAAATACAAATACAAATACAAATACAAATACAAATACAAATACAAATAGTTGCTTTTTACCTGCAATGAAATTTGCCCTGTGCAAGGAAGAAATGGAATCTGTGGCAGTTCCCCATCCTGTTAGCAGATGAGTGCAGCTTTGGTGACTCTGTATGCACACAGTGCCCCACGCTGCTTTCTTCCCAAAGCAAGGGCACATCCCAAGTTTCTCGATGTGGCATTTGGCAGGGCTCTTGAAGGCCAGGAGCAGAAAGGATAACATTTATTGCTGTTCTGGGGGCTGTGGTGGGATGCACAATGGTAAAATTGAATCCTGGTTATCCTCGTGGGCTTGGGGCAGGGGAGGCTGTCCCGTTCCTCCAGCACAGCCTTGTCATGCTCATCCCCAGGTCATTGTGGGACCTGCTGCAGACACAGAGTCCCAAACTGATGTATTCCCTGCAAAAGCTGGAGACAGCAATGAGGGGAAAAACAGGGAATCCTTTCACTTCCTTTTGCTCTTTGGAAAAGGAGCAAAGAAAGGCTTTTCCCTGCTGCTTTTCTGTGTGCAGTGTGAGAGCCCAGGGCTGTGTCCAACAGCTGCAGCACAGCCTCTGCAGGCATTTTATCCTGAGGAAGGGAATTCCTTACCTGGACTGCTTCAGGGGCTTGTGGGGGTGAGCTGGGATCCTTCCTCACCCCAGGGAAACTGGTGAGCTGGGATCCTTCCTCATGCCAGGGAAACTGGTGAGCCTGGATCTTGTCTCACCCCACAGGAGTTGGTGAGCTGGATCCTGTCCATCCCCCAGTGATTTTGGTGAGCTGGATCCTGTCCCATCCCCCAGGGATGTTGGTGACCCTGGATCCTGTCCCATCCCCCAGGGATGTTGGTGACCCTGGATCCTGTCCCATCCTCCAGAGATGTTGGTGACCCTGGATCCTGTCCCATCCCCCAGTGATTTTGGTGAGCTGGATCCTGTCCCATCCCCCAGGGATGTTGGTGACCCTGGATCCTGTCCCATCCCCCAGGGATGTTGGTGACCCTGGATCCTGTCCCATCCCCCAGGGATGTTGGTGACCCTGGATCCTGTCCCATCCCCCAGGGATGTTGGTGACCCTGGATCCTGTCCCATCTCCCAGGGATGTTGGTGACCCTGGATCCTGTCCCTTCCCTCAGGGATGTTGGTGACCCTGGATCCTGTCCCATCCCCCAGGGATGTTGGTGACTCTGGATCCTGTCCCATGCCTCAGGAATAGCTCTCTGGAGCCCGTACCTGGCTCTGGAGCCCAGGCTCAGCTCGTGCTGCAGTTTCCCAGGTGGAATTTGCAGCCCCAGCCGGGGGAGCAGAGGTTTGGCATTGCCAAGGAGTGCTCAGGATGGGAGACAAGGGCAGAGCTTTGCCAGCAAGTGTTAAAGTGAACAACAAAAGCACAGCAACTTCAGCTGTTGCATATTTACTGTTTATCTGCCTGAGACCCAGGCAAATTAACAGCAGCCATCTCATTTTTGTTTCTTACAGATTATTCTCCTGTGACTTTTAATTAAAACTTCCCTTAGGCACAGAAGAACCATTGGTGATTTTTTTTTTCTGGACTCTCTCAGCTTTAATTACCTTTTAGGATTTGAAATAAGCCTTGTGTTTGCACCAGATCATGTTTACTACCGAAGGAAGTTCCAAAGGGATCAGCAGGGATATTTACTATGAAATCAAAATTTCACCTAAAATATATTTAAAATATAGTCAAGTAAACATGCCCTTCCCCCTCCTATAAACCCTACAGCCAGGTTTAATAGTCTTTCATGTATTTTAGACTGCATAACTTGTGTTGAATCTCCCATTCCTGCACTGTTCAATTTTTTACTGGGAATATGATTACATTGAAATGAGACTCCATCGGAGAAATAAGATATTGGATGGGCAGTAGACCAAGGCAAATTCCTGAGCAGTTTGCATAAATGTTTTTCCAACCATAATAGCAGCTTCAGAACTTAAGCAGGAGAGCTAACCTGTCAGAATGCAATTTCTATTCACTGCTGCTCCAAACACCTTGTTTGCCAGAGAATCATCCCGTTTGTTTTGTGTTTACCTGCAAATAAATCTGATGTAAAAAGGGCTCAAATGGGTATAATGTCATTCCAGCTGGAGAGAGGGGAGGTTTTTAGCCACTAATAGGTGGGTAAATATGGAGGACAATGTATTCAGGGGCAGCTGCTGGGATGAGCTCCCCAGGACAGCAGCAGGGAGCAGGCAGCGTGGGCTGCAGTGTGAGCACAAGATGAATAAAATAGCCCTAATAATTTCCTGCGGTTGACTGGAGAACTGCTGGCAGGTCTGGTAAAAACAGTTGAATTGCAGCAGGTCTTAGAATAGGGATAAATGTGTAATGCTGAGAAGACAGAATATTTTTGGGAGGATCTTTGGACTGAGGAGAGCCCCGTTATGCTTTCCATAGCACTGGGCTCCTCGGCAGTGACCCTCTGCAGGTGGGTAGGGACAGCTCAAGGAGTATTTCAATCATTTTATTCCTTTTAAGGACAGCTCAAGGTGTGTTTTAGTCAAGGTTTTGGGGTGTGTTGATGTATGTGTACATATGTATTTCCAAAGGGCCCAGTCCAGGCTCATCCCAGCTCATCAGTACAAACTGTGCAGCTCAAGAGGATTTCTCATTTGGCTTTTTTTTTGTATAGAAGTGAAGAAATCTCTGAGGGGAGCAAGGTCTTCCATTGCCTTATTGAATTGATGATGTTTTGGTGGTTGTTGTTAATCAGATGATAATATTACTGTTGGCTTCAGCCTCATGATCTTTTTGATATCATTGACTGGCTGGCTGGCTGCTCCATGTGCTTTTCAGACAAACAGGAGATAGGGTTAGAAAAAAATAAAATTAGCTTGTCTTTCATTTACTTATTTCTGAGCTGGTATATTTGCCCCAGATCCCCAAGTAACAGGCTTAAGTTTTGCTTTTCAGGTATTTTAGCCATTGAGGAACTGCACAGGCAAATCACACTTCTGGACTCAAAAATGGACTTGATTTGAAATGATCTTTTTCTGCTTATATATCTCTATATAATGAGCATTCTACACACAAATTGGTTTTTCACAGATGAATATTCTGTGCATTTAATTTACATTCTGCATATGGCTGTGTGCAGTAGAGCTATTTAGCATAATAAAAAGATGAAGGGGAAGAATGGAGGAAATACTTTTTAAACTAATGGTATGAAGTTAAGTGGTGTGCTCCTGTTTACCCTTGCTAACAATCTAACAAGCCAAGGACATTCATCAAGAAGAAAGGCCGTAATTAATTAAGTGAAATATGATGCAATGCACAATTAACATGTGTTACAGCATGTCGGTAGACTCATGCCAATAAAATAGTAATGTCAGCTAAAGGATTTGACATTTATGTGGATAATAAAATATTGACAGGTGAATTAGTCTTTTTTTTTTAAATAGTTTTCTGAAAGAAACTCTTTAGCTTAAAAACCTATAGCAGATATCACTAGGAAAAGCCATCACCTGCAGGCAGCCTGTCCATAAGAATTCAGTGGGAGTCAGGCAGTAAAATACTTTATGAAACAATCTGCCCTTAATTTACTGGAATCTCTCATGGTAGAAAAAATGATCTCTCATATGTAGATTTTTTTTCTGTGTTAAACAGTTTCTTCCTTTGTATTTTATCATCTCCTTGAGCTCTTACAAATGATCTCTCCATGTGAATAAATGGCATCACCCCAGTCCTGTGCAGTGTTGTTCTCCCCACCCCATTTTCTGCTTTTCTGGTGTGTGCACATCTCACTGCACCTTCCCACGAGGGAACCTGGGCATGGTGGGTTTGGGATTCTGTGAGGCACAGCAAACTGTGATCCCCACCTTGTTTTATTTGTGCCAGAAAAACTGGAGGCGTAGAGGTCGTAAATTTGGTGATAGCCTGCAGGAAAGCTTGAGAAGTAAGGCTACATTTTCTCTCTTCTTAATTGCATTATGGTTGCTGAAAGGAAAAACATCACATGGAAATCACATTTCTGTCAGAAAAATCTTGGACTTGTTATTTCTACAAATAAGCTTAAGATTAATGAAACTGAAAGCAGCAATCTTGCACTTATTAGGGCTGCAAATAACCTTAAGGTTGATGAAAGTAAAAGGAACTGGTCAGTTCAAAAAGGCTTTTTCCCCCTATTTTTTCTCCATTTTGGTTAGACTGCACTACCAGGGGTACTTTCTGAAGCATTTTTCTATATTAAAGGAGAAACTCACAGGAAAGGCTTTTAAGAATATCCACAGGTGAACAGATGGAGACCCTTCTGTCTTTCTGTACCACGGTTTCAAGGGAATTTTAGGATGGAATTTTCTAAGCACCCCTTCTTTGATGCATGGAGATAAATCACAGGCATGTTCCCTTAAAGGTTCCGATGGGAGCTCCAGTCTACCTTGAAATTCTCCACTGGAATAATTTGTAAGGATTGGGGTCAGGGAATTGATTTGCTCGAAAGCAGTTTATTTCAATTTGAATATTTCGAAATGGTGCTGGGCACCTCCGGTAGCGTGCCTGAAGCGAGATGATCCTGTTTCCATGGTTTCAGGCTGAGATTTGGGTTACTATGGTGTCAGCCTCTCCTTCTTGCTATGCAGGAAAGTAGAGTGTGACCTGGGCAAGGTCATGGAGACTTAAATCCTCAAAGAGGCTGAGCTGGAGCAACAAAATTAGTCACTGCAGAGAAGGGCTTTTAGGCAGCTGGTGCCTGAAGGGGAGACTCAAGTCTTGTTTGTGAATTTTTGGGAAGTGCTGGGTTCCAAGGCAGGGAATCAGCATTCCCACTGGACTGGGAGTTCATTGCAAATCCCAGCCATTTTATCCAGCTGGGATTAACGTCCAGGCATCAGATGGATCCTGTTAATCAGAATTAACATCCAGGCATGCTCCTCTCTCCACAAGCTGTGCTGATTGCATCCTCTCCCTGCAGCAACACTGTAGTGCCCCCCATTCCAAATGGGATGTGGGTTGAGGACACAAACAGTCCCTGCAGTGAGAGCTGTCACCATGAACATGTTACTGTTGCCTTTCTGTTTTCCTTTGTCATTTTGATTGTTCCCAGTGATAAATATGGGGGGTTATGTTTTTTGAATTCGTTTTTCTTTCCCTAAAAATGAAGCAAGCTGACCTTTGATTTCACTGCCATAAATGAATTCCCTGTATTTTTATAAATTCATTCCCTGTGTTTTGTTCTAGCTGTCTTAAGCAGTTTATAAAGCTTGGGTTTTTCTGTTTATTTTTTGTATCTTTGTGTCTGGACAAACTGACCCAGTGCTCAGAAACCAAGCAGTTAGAGGGGCTGGCACACTGCAGTGTGGGTGCTGCTGGGGAGCTCAAACTGGGAACGAGAGCCACAGTAGCAGGGATTGGATCATGGCAAGCCAAAAAACTCCCTCAGAACTTTTTCCTTAGAGAAAGGAGCAGCATGCATGGCAAACCCAGGCTGGATCACAACACAGAGGTTTGGGATTGAGCACCATCTGTTAAGCAGCAAGAAAAAACCCCAAACTTGATGCACAACTGTTCCCCAGGCCCAGAGAACCAAACATTTAGGCAGTGGCAGGGGTTCCTCGCTGTTTGGTTAATGGACTAGTGGCTGTTGGGTTCTTTTTTATTGCTAAGTATGTTTGGGTTCAGTTTTTCTTCCTTCAAACAGGGATTTTAATCTTGCATCCTGGGATTCAAGTATGTAAATCCCTCTTAAGTCTTCTTCCAGCTTCCTCAACCCCGCTGCAGTATTTGCCTTTTGAGGTTTGATTTTGGCTTTCTCTCTGTAATCTAGAGATAGAGTTACATCAGAGGGCTGCTACAAGGGTGATATCACAGCATCCTGATGCCATGGTAATAGATGCAGACTCAGTCTCATATCTCTTGATTGCACCCAGAGAAGTGCCAATTTATCTATTTCATCACAGTGAAGCAGCTCTTCCCTCCTGAGTGTACAGTTCTTCTGAGTGTTATTCCCAAGTAATAACATTATCTCTCCAGCTTATACCTGGAGGGGAATTATGTGAAGTAGCAGTGTAGTATAATTATTTCAGTGAAAAGCTGCAGTCCTGACCAAAACAAACAAAAAAAGCAGCTCAGTTCTGGTTCTACACACACGCAAACAGGTACAATAATCAGGGGCACAGCAGTGATTTTCATTATTCTAAACCAGTCTGACTGGAAGTGATCCGAGGGGCACTTTGGAATGCATTAAGGACATTGCTCCTGAAGGAAATTGTGTTACTTGGAATGAAACAAATGTTTAATATTTGTGGTTTCTCTCGCTTGTCTCATCTGGTTTCCTTGCAGACTCACACCTGCCGTTCTCCCCAGGTGTCTCAGGGCTGTTGGGCAACGTTTCTCCTTTAGACTCATTCTGGCTGTTATCATTTGGAAGTGTGGAAAGGAAACCAAAGAATCCAGGGAAGTGTGGTACTGGAAATAAACTGCTCCTTAATGCTTTGTGTCTTGCCATCACAGGGAACAGGGGATTCTTTCCTGCCAGAGGATTAAAGGTGTTACTAAAGAGGAGGACATTGTGGAATGACTCTTTGCTTTCAGAATCTTGATCATCATTGCCCTTCACTCTTTGCTTTCCTGTGTGCTGACCCCCTGTTCCTTCTGCATTTTTGATTTTATATTTGCATTTTTGATGCCCTGGGATCCTGCTCTGAGAAAGGGAGTGTAGAGGTAGCCCTGGCTGATGCCTGTGCTGGGCTGGTTTGTCCTGCTGGCACCTCTTGGGTGCAATCACACCCTGGAGTTATTTTAGGGGTACCCAGGTCTGGGCTGCCCACAGAATTTATTTTGTCTGGGCAGTGTTTGAGGGCATTTCTAAAGTCTCAGCTCACAGCAGGGTTTGAAAGTAAAGGATAAAATGGGGGTAGTGTTGAGAAGCAGCTGTGTGAATATGGATTTTGTTTTCTCCGAAAAAGGAAGAGTATTTCCTGACAAATCAGAGCAGCCTATTGCATTGTTAAATGGAAATCTTCATTGTTCTCTTTGTTATCTTGCTTGAATTTAGGAGTTGCCAGATATTTACTCACTAGGGAGTAGAAAATCAATGACAGAGGTAAATGTGCAATGAATCAAAACCATTGCTGATTTCCAGACTAGAAGATGACTGTTGTTTTAGTCTTCTCATGATCACTGTTATCTAAAGAGTAATGAGGAATGAAAAAGGCACATATTTAAAATAACAATTTTAGTCCTTTTTTTGTCCTCCAGTAAAATTTGAAGAGCTGCTATTATTTTTTAACCTAGTAGGTTTTAATCACAAGCTTGCAGGTTTAAAAAGCAGAAAAGGTGGCTGAGGCTCAGTGAAGAATTAACTCAATTTCAGCAGTGGCCCTCAGCAAGCTGACAACAGCACAGCCCTGACTGCAGAGATGGATCTGAGGGCTGGTGCCTTGGTATTCAAGTGGAGAACTTTGCACTAATTTAAATCATTAAGATGAGCTGGCACACAACAAGTTGGAGTCCCAGGGGCCTCTAAATGTGCCAGCAGTTTATACAAGTTGACCTCAGACTCTCTCATGTGTAAGCAAGTCAAGGGGCACCATCTGCAGCTGGCCTTTGGAGCTGTCAGGGGTCATGGAGAGCTTAGGACTGAATTCCAACCAGTTATTTATGGAAGAAAAAGAGAGACTTTAAATAGCCACACTTTTAAGTGAGTTATTCCAGGCTTTGTGACAGCTAAACATGCAAGCAGCCTCTTGCAATCGTGCTCATTTCAGGCATACGTGTGATTAAACTGCTGTAAACATCTGAATTGTGTTGCAAACTTCAGTGTTTCCTTGGTGAGGTGTATTCAATGTGCACACCCAATCTCTTTCCATGAACTGAAGTACTATGGCTGCATATTTTACTTTGCGTTTTCTGCATTGAAGGTAGACTTTTTGAAATGTCTTAACACTAAATTTCACATAGCAGGACTGAGATAGCTGTCGTTGAAATCACTCATGGTATACACCAAACTATCATAATTTTTACTAGTATGAAGTGAGAACTTTCTGTAATTATTCACTTTTTAATGTTTGGGTTTTTCAAGATGAAAACCCAACAAAATTATGCACAAAACTTTACAGTTATTTCTGAGGCATATTGAGGGGGTGATGTGATACTGCTAGAACTGACTGCTGATTGGAAATCATGGAGCTATAATGAATTTAATTTTTCACTCTGAGAAATTTGGCTCCTAACCTCCTGAAAATATAGGTGAAGTGACTTTCTTCATGCAAAATATCTGTATTATCTATATCTATATCTGTATCTATATATATATATAATCTATATTTATATCTATGTATTTGTATATCTATCTATATCTAATCTATATATCTAATCTATATCTATATATATCTGTATCTATATCTCTTTATCTCTATAGCATCTCTATATCTCTATATCTCTATATCTAATGTATATATTTATGTCTAATCTATATATCTATATTTCATCTATATCTATATCATCTATATCTAAACACACCCCTCTGACAGAGGCACCCCACAGGGTCACAGGTGAATAAAACCTTGATTTTTCTCCATGTACCAAAGGTGTGGATCCCTTACATGTTTCTCCTTGAATATCCACTCAGGCTGTTCCTCTGGTAAAGGTTAATTGCAGGAAAAGGTTTTCTCCTGATGTTAACACAGGTCTGTGTTAGTGCCATCTGTAGAATGCCAGAAAACAGTGGAATGCTGTTACAGCCTAGCTGTATCTTGTTGTAGAACTAAAAAATCCCTTCCTGGCCTAAAGAGAATACAGAAATTGACCTTTTAAAATCAATGTTGGAAAAAAAAAATCTAAACACAAATCATTGCACTTTTGTAGTGATGTGGTTTTTAGCACCTCAGACTGAATTCACCAAAAAGATTTTTAAAGAATAAAATGGGAATAATATTATTCATTGTGAGGAACTTAATAAAGTATTTCTTAGCTGTAATTAAATTACCAGTTGGGCTACAGTCATTGATTCAGCATCTCAGATAATCCTGGGTGTTTTGTGCACTGTGATAATGGCACTGTTATGAAGAGCTGACATTCCTCACAGGTGTATGGTAAGGTTTGATCAGTAGTCAAAAGAGAGAAAAATAAAAACAACATGGGGAACCTGTCTGTTGGAAACTATTTGAGCTTAGCTGCTTTCAGACCCAGAGTGCTATTTAAAAGTTAGTAAAGGAGATAATTTAGAGTCTCTTGCCCACAAGAAAAGATTATCTGACTTGTAATGAACTAACCGAGATTTCATGTCAGTACAGGCAGGCTGACAAGAGTATTGGGTATCCCCACCAGAATCCAAACCAAACCTTGAGCTGCCTTAGTTGAAATCTTTGACTCTATGGACATTTGATCGTGTCACAGATGGGACAGCATTTCCCTTGCTGTAAGGGAAAGTCATGTCTTGTGGTGGGGCTGCAGCCCGTGGGACTGTGCTCCCTCACATCACGGTGATTTCTTTGTCCTCTGCCTCTTCTCAGAGTCCAGAGATTGCTTTTGGACAGCTGCAGCCCTGTCTGCTCTCAAGACTTTCCCTTTGGTAGATTATCTCCACAGGAATATTTCCTGGTTTTCCTTGTGTGTTTGCATGTCTGTGATAACTTTACATCCATTCCTGGAGCCTCCTTGTGGATTTAGCACGTGGCTGGTTGTGCTCAGGTGCTTTTGGAACCTGTCAGGACCTGGACAGACGGCAGTGTTGGTATTCCCTTTCAACAACGAACCACTGACTCATTTTCTTCTCTGCTATTTTCATTTTAGCCTTGCCTCTACAGCTTGTCAGAAGTGTCTCTATTCATGCATTTCTTCTGTTTGTGGCTCTGGTACAGCTAAATCACCCATCACCAGGCTGATGGATATATCACGGCCATACCAGCACAAGATGTTTGCTTTTCCTCCTGCTTGCAGCAGTCCCGCTCTGAGACTGCTGCTCTGTGTGGCACAGAGGGGCATTAATTGGAATTTAGGAGATAATGTTGTGCATAGTATTTTTTTTTCTCAATTCTTTTCTGAGCAAATGTACAGAGCCAAGAGCTCTGCACTCAAGATGTCTCACTGATCTTTGTGTGCCCTGTAGTAAAGAGTTGTCATTTCTCTCAGCTTTTTGGCTGTTTGGTGTCTCTGACTTCTGACCAAGTGGCCATCCTAGTTTGGGACAGAGCTGCCAACTGCTTTCATGATGGCCACGTGCTTTGGTCACATGCCCTCCAAAAATTTTGATTCTGAAAGTGCCACGTAGGAATTTCTATTTCTGCTGGTTAGGAATTTATATTTCAGACGCTGCTGGAAGCAGCAGTCCAAGAGGATCTATTTATAGCTGTCATCACACTCTCTCTTCAAATGGAAAAAATGTGATACTGTGGCATTTTAAGAAAACAATAACAAAAATCACAAATCAGTGGAAGCACTATTTAGTTCAGTGTAATAGATGAATAATGCTGTGGATAATTTTACCACTCCTATATTTAGGGAAACAAGGCCCTGTAGTATGTACCAGCAGAACTTGATCAATGTGAAGCACCAGCTGGTGTTCTATAAATGCAGATCTTAGGGCACACATCCGAAGAACTCTCAAGCTCTGTGAGCACCAGAGAAATTACAGCAACTGTCACCAAGTGGGTCACTTCATGGAAATCAGTCTGGGGAGAAGGCATTTCCCTTTGGAGTCAAAGTACCAGGGTTAGCTCAGTGCTGCACCTGGAAATGTTTCCCCAAATGGGACCTGGATTTTTCTGGGCTTGTGAATTCTGTCTTGGTTTGGAAAGACAGGTATCTGCCAGGGAAAACTGGAGTTTCCCTTGGAATGGAGAATGTAAGACCCCCTCCCTCCAAATTATTCCAGTTTTGCAATTAGGAGCTTTCAGGCAAAAATATAGGAATAGGAATAACAGTTCTTTACTAGGAATATTAAAAAAAAAAAAAAATGCATTAATACACAAAAAAACCAAGTAAGCAAACAAACAAAACTCCTAGAAAACCCTGATGGGGTCAGGAGTACGACCTGACACGCTGTTGTCAGGGTGTTGACAGCAGTCCAAATAAATCCTCCTGGAGTGACAGATGTGGCTCTGTTGGAGCAGAGATGATCCTGCAGACAGGTTCAGTGGTGGTGACATGAGTCCAGTCCTCCTCTGGGAATCCAGTGGAAAAGAGGAATGTCTGGGGTCCCTGTGTCCCCATTTTTATCTGGGTAGGAATGGTTGGCTGCTCCCCCTGGGTGTTCCATCTCCCAATGGATGATGGAATGTGTCAGTCACTGTGAGCCTCAATGGCCCATGAACAGAAGATATCCCCGAGGGTGGGCAGTGGTGACAGAGATCACAAACCCTGCCCCACCTGGTTTAACAGCTGGGCTGTGATCAGAAGGCATCCGCCCTCCTCCCCTGGAGTTACAGGAGATAAAGGAAAAAGAAACCATCTCCAAACTGCTTTCTACAGATGAAATAGAATACACATTTTTTTTGGTTACATAACCCAAGACAGCTTGGCAGGTGATGTCCTGCCAGGCATGTCCTGATTTGTCCCTCCCCAGGGCTGGGGTGGTGTGTCCAGCCAGAAGATGTTACAGCTCAGAGCTTGGCTTTGTGCTCTCACTGTTCTGACAAAAGAAATGCCTGAGCCTGAGGCAATTGAAATATAGTCATGTGGAATGAAGGGATCTGGACAAAACTAATAAATGCTCATCTGTGCCAGTCCCAGAGTTTCCTGGAAGTTTAGCAGTCACTGTCAGTTATGGATTTAACTTTCTCAAAACTGTGGCGAATTTTCCTTTACTTTAGTGCTGTATAAATGTCCCTTAGTTTGTAGAAGCAGTTTGGGGAAATAGGCCCAGCTGAATTGACATTTACCTGTTCATAGAGAAGAGGATTCTTTGTTCCCTGGGGACTCTTGCCAAGATTTTCATACAGTTAACAGAATAGAAGGGTTGCTTTTGCAAATCCCTGGTTCCCTTTCTGTGGGAAGTGTGCAGCTTGGTGGCTTGGCCCTTTTCCTTTGTGAAGCTCAGTTCAGCATTGCAGGGGATTTAAAAGGTGCCCAGTGCAGGCACATGCAGGATACACCTCTGGGAGTTGAGAGAAACTGGGAATCAGGTAAAAACTAAAACAACAACAACAAAAAAAAGCCAATTGCTGCTCTTCTCTTCATGCAAATGTACGATCAGTCCCTAATTAGTCCTTGTAATAAATTTGCTGGTGACATCTTCATTGCAGTGACTACAAGGCTATTGTAGCAGCTCTTATTTGTAACATCCTATTTAAACACAAATTTTTATTTTCACCATTTTAAATCTCTTACTGTTGCACAGGAGTGGCAAAAATAATCATCTTCTACTCAAGATTTCTTTGTTTATCATGTATTCATAGTGTTTGGGAACAAATGGGCATTGCTGGTGTGAAAGACCTGTCTTAATGTAGGTTGTTAGACAGATTCCTAGCAGCAGGATGAGAAGAAATGTAGATTTTGACAAAATTTAAAGGTATGCATCCATAAAGTTCTACACACCTGTTCTTAATTTTACCAACTATTAAGTTAGGCAACAGTAGTAAAAAAAAATAACCACATCCTAGTGCAGATGAATAAAAAATAAGAAATATCCCCTCTGTTTGCTCTATCTGTACCACACTTTTGAACTTTCTCCCAGATTGTGTGGGCTATAACTGTGGAGCAATTGAGATCCTGACCATAAAACATATCCAAAATCCTTTCCACCTTTGTTTAAAGTGGTTTTTAAAGCACCACAGGTTTCACCCTGGCATGTCCTGTTACTGGACTGTCCAGCTGTGATGGTTTTGGCTGGGACAGGGTTATTTTTCTTCACGGGAGTTTTGGGCTTGTCACCAAAATGATGTTGATAATACACAGATATTGCCTTTACTGCTGAGCTGTGTGGCTCTAGGCTGAGCCCAGGGCTCTGTGTGGCTCTAGGCTGAGCTGTGTGGCTCTAGGCTGAGCTGTGTGGCTCTAGGCTGAGCCCAGGGCTCTGTGTGGTTCTAGGCTGAGCTGTGTGGCTCTAGGCTGAGCCCAGGGCTCTGTGTGGCTCTAGGCTGAGCTGTGTGGCTCTAGGCTGAGCCCAGGGCTCTGTGTGGTTCTAGGCTGAGCTGTGTGGCTCTAGGCTGAGCTGGACACTCTGTGTGGCTCTAGGCTGAACTGAGGGTTCTGTTTGGTGTTAAACTGAGCTGTGTGGCTCTAGGCTGAGCTGTATGCTCTGTGTGGCTCTAGGCTGAGCCCAGGGCTCTGTGTGTCTCTAGGCTGAGCCCAGGGCTCTGTGTGGCTCTAGGCTGAGCCCAGGGCTCTGTGAGGCTCTAGGCTGAGCTGAGGGCTCTGTGTGGCTCTAGGCTGAGCTGTGTGGCTCTAGGCTGAGCCCAGGGCTCTGTGTGTCTCTAGGCTGAGCTGAGGGGTCCCAGCACAGCAGCAGTTTGTTTCAAAGCTGCAGCAGCAGGTTTGCCCTCAGCTGCCCGTGCAGGTGAGGTTCATCTCGGGGTGGTGGCAGCAGGGCTCAGATCCATCCCTGGCATCTCTGGCTGCCCACACTGACTGCCCCTGTGTGCCACCCACCAACAGCAGTAATTTATTGCCTTGGAACCGCAGGCAGGAGTCCCTGTCACTCCTTTGACAGTGGTGCTGACATTCTTCTGTCTGTGATCTCCTTTGCCATTGATCCCACCTGTTCGTATTTATGGCAAAACTTAATAGTAGTTTGAACAGACTTTCAGTTTTCTCTCCTTTATCTGTGGTGGTTTTTTTGTTTGTTTGTTTGTTTGTTTTGTTTTTGTTTTTGTTTTGTTTTGTTTTGTTTTGTTTTGTTATTATCATGACATGAAAGATCTTGTAATCATTCCCAAGAGGCCATATCTGGTAGAAAGTTTGATAACAAACATTTTAAAGAAAAAAAGTAGTTCCCATGTTGCATTAGAATAGCTCTGTGCATGGAAGGATTGTGGCTTACAGCTCATTCATTTCTCTGACAGAGACCATTTCCAGCTCCCTCTCTTGCTGAACTAGGAAACTTCTAATCCTTTATGTGAAGTGCACATAGCTGGAAATATTAATATTTGTAAGAAAATGAAATCAGATGAAAGTGTGAACAAAATTAAAATAATTAGGTTACTGAAATAGGAAAACAATCCCATATTATCACCTTGTCCCCTCATTTATCTGCAGCTTGTAAAAGAATAGTGAGGCCCTGGTTTTGCTGCAATATTATTTTATAGTTACATGAGCTTTCTTCAGGTACAGGGAGAGGTTTTCCAAAGATCTTGCAGTCTTGGTTCTGTATTCTTACGCAGGAAGGAAGAACTGAAATATTGATGTGATAACTTTGTGAGAGGAGTTAATCTCTCAGTGTGGAAATGATGCCTCCTTAGCAGTGAAAGATGATCCATGCCATCCATGGGGTGCTAATAAAACATTCCATATGCCAGCAGAATCTGTTTCTCTTCGTTCTTAATAGGAATGTCTGCACCTAATAGTGATAAAATGAAGTTTAGGCTATTAATAACTTATGTTGTATAATTTTAATGAAAAAAATAAATTACACTAAAAAGCAGAAAAGTGGTGGGTGGTTTGGTGAGGTCACACCAGGGGATGAGCAGCAGCCAAATGGATCTTTGGCAGGTTTTCCACCCAGCCCCATCCCCAGAGAAGCTGTGGAATGCTAATGCTGGGTTTTAATCATGTTATCACTGAGTGTCAGTGACAGTTGTGATGTGCAAGACAAGGAAACACACAATGGAAAAAGATTTCAGTTCCATAAGACTCTTGAGGAGCTGATGGGATTGGCTTCCTTTTCCTTCAGGGGTGGGAAAGAAGTGAGCAGAGGGTATGGCTGATGTGGAAAAGGAGCAGCAGTGCTCCACATGTCCCATCCTCTTTACTCTGAGGCTGCAGAAAGCACCAGCTGCCAATAACAGTGCAAATAGCAGGAACTTGAACTCCATGTTCAAATCTTTTCAGTGCTTTTGCTTTAACTAGAGAGTATTTCACTGGGAGTTTAACCTTGCTCCTTCCTTCACTTTTTCTTTGAATCTCTGTTATCTTCATGTATTTATAACAGGTACATTTACTCAGTTATCCTCATTATGGGACTGTCCCTAGGGGAAGCTGATGGCACTAATTGCCATTTTTAGTGTTAGGAACAAGCAAAGCACAATTTAAAAAAGTGTTTTGCGTTGGTTAAATCCTACTTACCTAATTTTCTCAAGATTGAAGTTAAACCAATCCTGAATCCTAAAGATCTGACATTAAGATATCATCATCCATTGACTCCCAGGGATACTTCAAACTTATCTGTGCAATTCCTATAAGAAACGTGCTGGAGGACAAAAATGATGTTTCTGGCTTAGAGATTTTTTCAGTACCTTCCAGGACACTGGGGGCTGGTTTTACTGTGAAAGTCACTCGTGGTTTCCTTGCTTCCATCAGGAGTGTGTACAAATCCTGTGGTGTTTGTGGGTGATGCTGGTGGCCTTGGACAGGTTTGGCACAGGGCACTGTGTTGGGGAAGATGAAACAGGAAACAGGAAATCTTACAAATATGATTGCTTGGCAAAAAAATCTGAGAATATGAAACCTGTAAGTGAAATAGAAATGAGAGCTGGTTTTGATGTACAAGATTCCAAACCAGTCAGTGACTGAACAACTGCAAAGGCAATGGCTGAGTGGGCTGAAGGGGAGATCTCTGTGGATTGAACAATGTCCTTGGCAAACAGAAGGGATGCTGCTGCAAGCTGGAGAGTCCAAGGGTCAGGGAGACCCTGCCAGTTTGGCAGAGAAGAAAAAAAGGGGTCTAGAGAGCAGCTTTTAGGGTTTAAAATGTAACACAGTATGGGAATGTAGGACTGCTAATAGGCTGTATGTAGATTCTATAGGATTTGTGTCTTTTACTGGCTGGATGTTGTAAATGAGCATATTCAGCACAGAAAAAGATAGAATGTATTGTGACCAGAACTTAGGGGTCTCTCAGGCAGCTTTTAGCTGTGACCAGCAGCTTTAAGCTGGCTCTTTGTTACCCACGGCCCTGTGCAATAACCTGCATGTGAAAAGAGCTGCTGCAGTCCAGAGATCCCTCATCCACACTCTCCTACAGCCCTGGCTCTGTCAGCTCCTGCAGCCACCAGCATTGCTGCTCTCTGGAGTTGGTCTCCTCATGGGACACTTTCCCAGACACTTTTCCAGTGCTGTTCTCTGGTCCCTCCTCTCCATCTGCCTCCTTTGCAGGATCCCCTTGCACAGCCAGTGCTGCTGGCAGTGCAGTGAGCCCAGTCCCTCCTCCAGAACTCCTCCCTGCTCTCCTCTCTGCACTCCAGCAGTGCCCTTTGCCAGGGTGTTTGGAGCCCTGCACCTGGCAGCAGCTGGCAGTGCCACGGCAGGTCCTGGAGTTTTCATTTGCAGATATTTATAGAGCTGGCTGCTTCCATTTATTGTTCACCGAGGTCTCGCTGCTGAATGTTCAACAGAAGTGTCACTGGTAATCGAGTCATGGGCAGTTTAATCTCATTAGTCCCCAATTATGTCCTGAGCCCAATGAAGGGAAAGGCAGGGATCAGGTTTGCAGTTTGTCCTGCTGGAAGGGTTCTGATCCCCCAGTATCTGTGGGGGTTTCTGCCCCAGACCTCCCTGTGGGGAAGATGTGGACTGGGATTGGCCCAGGCTCCACAGATCTGCATCCACACAAATTACAGCAGCACTGCCCAGAATTCCAAGGCAGCTTTTATGTCTTAGGGGCTGAATACTTGGAATATAGTACTACTGAAATGTAGAGAAAACCTGATTGTCCACATTTAAAATGACTGCAAGGTATTTAAAAACAGACAAAAAAACCCCACAGTGACTTCCTCCCCCCACCCCAGTGCCCCAGCCTGGGGTGTTTACTGGGATTCCAGGATTCACTCCTGACCAAGCTCCATTTGCTTTTTTTCCCTTTTCTTTTCCTCTGGACAGGAAGGTTTTATTGATGTCAGCTTCCATGACTGTCAAGGAACAATCTCATAATTTTCAGCTGTCCCTGTTTTAAGAAAATAAATCAGGGACGTAAAGGTTTTTAAGACAGTGAATTAATGGAAGTGTAGACTGATCATTTATTATATCAAGCACTACCTGTGACCTACACAGAGACAACGCTGTCTGCTCCTCTGCAGGTCTGTGGCTTCCTTGGGTTTGAGTTCTCCTTTCACCACGATGAGAACATTCCTTTGTCCTGGGAACAGAGCCCAGCCCAAAAGGGACGAGCTGTGGCAGAGAGCAGGGAGCTGTGAAGAGGAGGAGAGCAGGCAGGAAGCACTGCCAAACAATGATGTTAGAATTCCATAAATTCCCCTTTTGTAGCAGGCATGGCTTCAGTAACGTGGGTCAGGGATGGCAGTGATTTCTGTGATCCTGAATGGAAAGCAGATTTTTTTTTTTCAAGTCAACAAAAAAGATCATCTGGATTAGCCTCATTAAAGCAGGTGCCATTTCTGGCCAAAGGATTGTGTCTATATGTTCTAGGAGTAAAACAGCCTGTAAAATCTAACAGCACTTTGCAGTGATTTATTGCCTCTAGTTTTCTATGATTTTTAATCATTAAAGAGTATGTAAAAACATATTTTATACACAATCTTTTATCTTACATTTATTTTTATATTTCTCCATAGCAATTTATTGCAATAGATATATCACCATTACTATAGACATTTATAGTGCCATTAAAATTCAATGCCACCATAAATTTATGCTCCTTAAAGTTTGACATTTGTAACAGCTTCCACAAGGGCATATTTTATACTGAAAGTGAAACTTGAGGTAGAAACTTTTCTTAAATTTAAGATGTAGTCAAGGAAAGAGAAGTCTTTTATCTGATTTTAATAAATTCAATAAATTGGGTAACACTGTGTAAGGCTCCACTTCTGGATTTAATTTGCTCAAGACACTTCAAACAAGTTCCAGGTAAAACAGAACCTGCAAAACAGTATTATAAAGCTATTATTTACTGCTGACCCACAAAACATAGATAGTATATAATGAGTTCCATGAGTATGAATGAATGTCTTGATTCTTCAGCTAGAAAAGTTTAAAAATTACAATTCTGAATATAGGATGTTTAAGATTATTTAAAGATCATTGCAGAACCAGGCAGGAATTTCTCTCTCTCTCATGTTAGTTTCTTTATTCATAAAAAAAAATAGACTGCTGAGTAAGTATCAGCATGGACTTGAATGTAATGTGCAAGTGAATAGCAAGTTGATTTTCCTGTTGCTAATGTTTTTTATAGGAATTCAAAAGGGAAAATATGTTTTCATAATTCAGAATATGTTGATAATGGTCAAAATTACCAGCAACCTCTCCCTTGCACCCCCCTGCATTCCACACAGGGATGTGTCAGTTCTCCATGGAAGCATTTTCCTTCTGAGATCCACCAGGATCCAGCAGAGGCTTCAGGTGCTCCAGACAGAGAGGGCCTGAGCATCTGAGAGCAGCAGTCCCATGGGGATTGCAGCTGCTGGGCAGGAGAAATATCAGGGTCTGTTTGCCTTCATGAGATCCAGAGGTGAATTAAGTGGCAGGCATTACCAAAATTATTTTTCTATATAGAAAAAGCATAAATTTAGTTATATGTAACATGTGAGCAGTGTTCAAGTCGCTGATATTTGCATGTTTAAGAGCTGCACTGGTAACATCTAAGAAAAACTGAATGAGCAACAGGAGTTCTGGTGTGGCATCAAGTAATCACCCTGAATTAGCAACAAGCCTGCATTATGTTTACCAGGAGTTTTATTTCTGTAAACCCAGGGACAGATTTGATAGTCAATGAGAGGAAGGTGAGAGTGCTGCACAAGGGAAGCAAAGGGAAAGATAGAAAGAAAAATCAAATTGTCAGAAGCAGATTTTATCATCTTTATTTCCTACTGTGGTTTATGAGATGAGCTGCTCTGAAAACAGAGATTGCAAGGTGGTGATAAAGCATACCCCAAAACAACAAATGTGCTAGAAAACCACTTTAATATTTCAGTGTCAGGAGTCTGGAGTCTGTCAGCCTGTAGTTGGGCTGTGGGGTTTTTCTAGCACACACTCAGAAATGCAGGAGCTTCACAAGGCAATGAGAAAGAAGAGCAGCTGAGTGCTCCTGGCAAAGCTGGGTTTGGAGAGAGGGTTCAGACACAAAGTTGGCATGTGTTTAAACAAAGCCTGGATGTGGCACTGGTGCCATGGTTTAGTTGAGGTGTTAGGGCTGGGTTGGACTTGATGATATTGGAGTCTCTTCCAACCTGGTGATTGTGTGATTCTGTGATTGTGTGATTGTGTGATTCTGTGATTGTGTGATTGTGTGATTGTGTGATTGTGTGATTCTGTGATTGTGTGATTCTGTGATTGTGTGATTCTGTGATTGTGTGATTCTGTGATTGTGTGATTCTGTGATTGTGTGATTCTGTGATTGTGTGATTGTGTGATTGTGTGATTCTGTGATTCTGTGATTCTGTGATTCTGTGATTCTGTGATTCTGTGATTCTGTGACTGTGTGATTCTGTGATTCTGTGAATGTGCCCGTGTCCCAGCACAGTTCACTGGGCTGCTGCTCTGCTCAAAGCTCTCTGGAGTCAGAATTAGGGCCTGCAGGGCTCGTGGTCATTAGTGGTGCCACAGCACCTTCCCCACAGAGCGGCTCGTTAGTGCTGCGGTTCTGATGAGCTGATGTAATTATCTTCAGCCAGCTTAAATTACCCCTCAGTTCCAGCTGCAGAGAGAGAGTCCAGGGGCAGACTCTGGCTGAGGTTAACCAGGAGGAGGTTATGGGATCACAGAGTATAAATAACTGCATCAGGAACAAAACTTTGCTAAGGGAGGTTTTTCAGTCTGCCAGATGGAAATGTTTCACTTAGGCTGCTGGAAGCTGATGAAACTGAAGGAGTTCATTTTGGGAGGGTGGAAATGTAAATTTTCCAACTGTAAATGGGATTATTTGCTTGGGTGAATCTTCCAAGAAAGCTTGTGGAAAGTTCTTTATTGACAGGAAAGTTAAAATCAGATTTGGATCTCTTTAAAGCCAAATTTGGATGCTTTCTACAGAGTAATTCAAAGTGATTTCAGTCAGAACTTGCTGTCCAGCAGATAAAGCTTGTGCTTGTGCATTATTCCTGTAGTAACAAAAGCATTTTCCTGTGCTCTTTCATCTCAGGTCCTGCTGTGGAGTTGGGCCAGGGGCTGAGACCTTTCTGATCCCTTTTTTTTCTTGGCAGCAGGTGAGGGGCACTGGGATTTGCCAGTGGCCTCTCCCATTTCCTGCTGTAGCCAGGACGTGTGTGGGGTTTAGAAAAGCTTTCTCATGGCCTCTGTCTTTATCTCCCATGGTTTTACCTCAGTTTGAACATAACTCACAACATTAAGATGAATAAACCTATCATTTTATTTCCATATTGCATATAGGGTATCTAATCAGTATTTATGACACGTAAGATTAATCCCACTCATCAGGAGAGGCCTTTATAATTCATTAGTGCCATCACCTTGCTTGGGTTACAAACTGTTCATTTCATTCAAGACAGAAAAATCCATGTCCTAGGAGTGTTCATCATGCCTCTTATTTGTGAATTTATTACTCTTCTTAGGGGGAAAATTTTGAATGTAAAGGTATTTTTCAGTGGTAATTATTGCATCAAGCCTTTGACCATTTCTGTGAGAACGTGGCTGATCTGGCAGAAAACAGCCTGGTCCTTTTAGAAACATCTCAGAGCTGGAGAAACTGCAGATCTGGCTGGAGTAAAAGGGGAGAAGGGAGTGTTGTTTGAGGTGTGTTCGGGGTTGTGTTTGCTTTCCTTTCCCCAGCTCTGCCGCGGGAGTGACCCTGGGGCTCTGGATCTGCAGTAGGACCAAAGCTGCCCTGCCCCTTTCCTGGCATAGATTCCTCTTTACCTTCTCCATGTGCAGGGATACAGGGATTTTTGGAACTGGGCATAGAACCTGATATGATAATTTTATTTACTTAACACTTCCCTTTTTAAAATTTTTAATTTTTTTTGGTTAGCCTGTTTTTTGGAGTGTGGTGGTTTTGCATTTATTGATGTTTGATGAGGAAAAGAAGACACCTAAACTCCTAAAACCATCACATGGAGTTATTTAAAAAGGACTGAGACTGCAACCATACAAAACTGGGTTTTGCTTTGTAGAGATTCTGTTCAGACCCTTCTTTCTCTGAAACAGCCCCAGTATATCATCCTTTCAAGAGCTGTAATCTTCTTCCTTATATTGAACTTATGTTTTACAGCACATCACAAATTCTGGGGAAACATCACATGATTTGATCACTTTTCATTCCATGTTGGAATATTTTGTGAAATTTTGAAATTTTAATAGCTTTGTTTTTAAGAAAGAAACAAATTGTTTGGGAGGTCCCAATGCCCTGATTTGATGTGTCTCAGGGAGAGCTGCTTTCCCATCAATTTAACTGTCCTTGTTCAGGTTTGCAACTTGCTTTTTTTCCTAGAGCACCTTACAATAGACTTTCATTTTTTCAGGCCAGCTTACACTGCTTTCCAGTCTTTCAGGGACAAAATTTTGACCTATGACGAGCAGCAATATGTAGAAAAATTGTTTTACATGCCTTGCTGTCTTTTCTCATGTCCTTTGCATTGCTATTATGAGCCAGGAGCCTTGATTCAATAATCAGGGGGATTCTGACTCCTGTGCTGGTCCTTTGAGTCCCTTGGGTCACACTTGGACAGTGATCACTCGGTGTAAAACCCTCAGTGATTTGAATGTGGCTCTTTGAAACATTCATTCATTACCTGAAGGTGATTTTTCACTCTGTTCCTCGTACCTGTGGGCAGAGAGGATTTGTTGCAGAAAGCTGTGCAAACAGACCTTGCTGCAGCTACCTGCTCTTCTGAAAAGTTTTATCTGGAGTTGCTAGATTGCCCTTTGCATATTTGTGTGAAGCAGATGCTGTTTAGAAGGAGCAGGAGCTGTTTGACCATGCTGGAGCTGATGCCTGTCTGTCAATATATTCTCTCATGTGGAAAAAAGTGGTTTTTGTGAGGCTGGAGCTTTCCTGAGGGTGAGCCTCCCGTCTCTGCACAGGATTAAGAGTGATAAAAGCAGACTAGACAAAAGCAGATAAAATACAACAAAACACAAAAATCAGAAACGCTGTACCGGGGCCATCTTGTACCATTAGTATGCTGAGAGGAGTTTTGGTTGCATAATAACTGATGATTCATCCGTGGTGCATTGCTTACCCCAGTTTATGGTGATTTCTGATATACCCTCCAGTTTTTATAACTCTGAGATCCCCATCTAAACTAAACCTCAGTTAAACACTGCAATAATGGTATATTTTTTCCCCAGCCTGCCAGTTCTATTCAGTGTTATTAGTGTGGGGAGTTTGGCAAAAGCCACGGCGTTCACACCGAGCTAAACACAGAACTGCCCCGAGCAAAGCAGCAAAGCCCAGCTGTGCTGCAGGGCCAGCTCTGGGGTCAGGGCTGTTCCTGAGCTGTGCTTTTCACACCCTGGTGTGCTCCAGGAGCTCCAGCTCTGTCCCCAGGGGCTGGAGGAGAGGCTGGGCTGGTGGGACTCACTGGGCTCTTCCCAGCTAAGGCAGGGGCTCCCTGCTCTGAGGCTTCTCCTGGTGGAATTTCACCCAACCTGCTGCCCCAGGCAGCTCCTGCAGGTCCCCCTGCAGCTGGGAGCTGCTGGCTGCAGAGCCCAGAGCCTCCTGTGCTGCACAGGCACCGCGGCAAGGAGCAGGCAGCAGGACCCAGCCCGCAGGGACAGGGCTGGGGACACAGGGACGGGGACACTGGGCTGGGGACACAGGGATGGGGACACAGGGATGGGGACACAGGGATGGTGACACAGCTGGTGGCACAGGGATGGTGACACAAGGATGGTGACACAGCTGGTGCCACAGGGATGGTGCCACAGCTGGTGACACAGGGATGGTGACACAGGGCTGGTGACACAGGGATGGTGACACAGCTAGTGACACAGGGATGGTGACACAGCTGGTGACACAGGGATGGTGACACAGGGCTGGTGACACAGGGATGGTGACACAGGGATGGTGACACAGGGCTGGTGACACAGGGATGGTGACACAGCTGGTGACACAGGAATGGTGACACAGCTGGTGACACAGGGATGGTGACACAGGCCTGGTGACACAGAGCTGGTGACACAGGGATGGGGACACAGCTGGTGACACAGGGATGGTGACACAGGAATGGTGACACAGGGATGGTGACACAGATGGTGACATGGCTGGTGACACAGGGCTGATGACACAAGGATGGTGACACAGGGATGGTGACACAGGAATGGTGCCACAGCTGGTGACACAGCTGGTGACACAGGGATGGTGACACAGGGATGGTGACACAGTTGGTGACACAGCTGGTGACACAGAAATGGTGACACAGCTGGTGACACAGGACAGGCTCTGCACACATTTGGCACAGCTGGATGCTCTGTCCATGGTTTCAGATCATGCCTGGTCTGGGGTGGGGGGGTCTCACAGGAGCATGCCAGGATTCAGCAGAACAGTTTTGGGGGGAAATGGGGCTGCAGCCCCCTTGGATGCTCCTGTCACCATCTGGGGATCTGGGCCAAGAGGTTTGGTTCCCCAGGCAAGCACTGCCCTGTGCAGAGCTGCTGGCAGTCAGGGTTAGGGTTGGTTGATTTGTTTATTTTGTTATTTTGATTTGGTTTTAAGCAGTCCATGAGTGTCTGAGCAATAAATAAAATTCTGCAATCACATTTAAAGCAGAACCTCCCCTCAGGATGTTCTTTCCCAGCTAAAAATCATTTCTGTTGACACCAGGAGCGTTCTGAGGCATTTGGCTCCTTGCTGTCAGCCTCACCTGCAGGAGCAGGAGGCAGAGCCCAGGGCCAGGGCTGAGCTCTTGGGCCCTGGGTGTGAGCCCTGGGTGGGCTCAGAGCCCCTGCAGCCCGGGGATGCCTCCAGGTGTGTGACAGGTTTCTCCATCAGTTTAGCAGTGTCAGTCTCCAATGACCTCCTGACAGATGAGATCACAGCTCCAGTGCAGTCACAGGGGGTTGATTATTCCATGCAGCCCTCATTACTTGGAGAAGACAGAGTGCAGCACCAAAACCAGCTCGTGGCTTGGAATATAAATACCAATCTATGAGGGCTTCTAAATAAATAATGCCATTAATCCAGAGTGTGCTCGGGGTTTTGTTTTTCTTTTATTTGTTGAAAAGGATCCGAAGCAATGGTGTTATTTATCCCCAGAATAATGTTACTATAGTAACTATTGTACTTCCTTGTTAGCTGTGCACTGGAGTTGTGAAGTTACTTGGGGGGGAGATAAGAAATTTGTCCAATAATTGGTTTTTTCAATCAAACAGGTGCTTGCCTGCCTTGAGAGCTTTGCCTGCTCCGGGGGCTTTGTGAGGTGAGGGAGAGGAGGCAGAGGAAGAGTGCTGGCTGTGCAGTGACTGCACTGCACCAAGTTGGCTCTTTGTTATAATTGTTTTACATTATGGGCTGTGGGGGTAGCCATGGAAACAGAGACTCTACAAAGTGAGGACTGAAGCAGGGTGTAGTGAGAGTCCTTCAGATGGGCTGAAGTTGATGATGGAGAAGTGAAGCTGCCCAGATCTCACCCAGGGAGGGGGAAGCTGCTGTTTTGCTGTGATCCCCAGAGCCCAGGGTGTCCTGATGCCCAGCTGTGAGCTCTGCTGGGGCTGGGGGTGCAGCTGGGGAGCCCTTCAGGTGCTGTGGGGTTTGTCCCCATTGGAGAGCTGGCTCTGGTGTTGGGGACATCAGTGTGGCTTCCCCTCCTCAGGCCTCAGGGGGTTACTGGGACGAGGAGAGCACAGGACACCCCTGCCCTACAAAAGCCAGGGACGCTGTGAGCTCCAAGGAGGTCCTGAACAGGTATGAGGAGAGCTGGGGAGCACCTGCTTGGCCTTCATTGCCTTTTCTGCTCTCCTGGCTCAGATTTCCGTACTCACTGCGGTGTTTCCTGCACGTTCCAAGGTGGTTCATGTGCTAAAACTGTCTGTGCTTGCAGAGTGAAATTTGGAGCATGTTTTACACTGGCTGAAATTATATTTAGCAGCGTAGTAGACTCCAATCCCTTGGAAGTCTCTGTTTTGTGTGCTGGTTCTTTAACGCTGTAGTTAGGGCTGTGCCACAAAAATATTTCCATCCTCCCCTTCTTTTAGTGGAATTCCAAATTGAATCCAGGCAATTCCTTAACTACAAAGTTGGGGTAGGGGGGGGAACCAAACAAACCACAAGCTTTTTCTGGGGTAAGCAGGAAACTAATTTTCTTGGTTAAAGAAAACCCCCAAACCCGCAGATTCTGTAAGGAAACAGTGAAGGGTAATTCTGAATTAAAAGTTAAGAGGTTTAGGCATTTAGAAACTGATCATGATGTACTGAATTTCTTCAGGTGTTTCAGGGTTATGAGGGCTATGGGAAAGGATTATTCAAACAATTTGGAAATATTAGTACACGCCAGTGAAACTTTCTATTGTCAGCGACCACGGCTTTTTTTTTTTTTTGTCAGAAAAAAAGATTTGGTTAATTAATGTATCCCTGATTACTTTTAGAGTGCAATATGTGGTAGGTAATATGCAAGCTGGTTATTACCTCAGATTCATTTTTATGTCAGTCTGAATTATTAAAGCAATTATAATTCGCCATTCAAAGGTCTGAAGGAAGTAATATATGCTTTAAATTTCATGAAACACTTTACTAATGAAAATCCCCAGTGATGTTAAGAGCAGTATTAATGTGCAGAAGGTGAGCAGGGTTTTAGCTGGTCTGACAATAAAATGTGATAGACTGGAAGAGTTCTTTATGGATAAATTTTAAATTAGTACATGTCTAAACCACTTTTGCCTAGAACATAGTATTTGCTGCAAAAGAATATGGTCTGTAGCAGTTACCCATGGGATTCATTGACATATTTCCAATTAACTGTTAGAGTGAAAACTGTTATAAACGCCAGGACAAATTTATTGCCAAATTCAATAGTTTGGTTTATTAACATCCAAATCACAAAATTTAGAATCAAATTATAACAATTTCAAACAATAAAAACAAAACAATACGAACCCCACGAACAGCAAACTTACTTGACCGAAGTTCTCCCGGGAAAAGTAGAGCCAAGGGTGACCCCAGAGACACAGGACCTGGCAGCCTTGTCTCTAGCTGGGTTCACAAACTTGCCCACCTAAAGACCCAACTTAAATACACTTAGTTTCCCCCTCGGCAACTTTCCTCCCATTGTTTCTCTAATCATCGACCATTAACTTTATTTACATTAATTCCCGAAAGGGTCCCCGGGCACATTCAAATGCTAATGTCCAGAGTTAGTCCTTGCTTTGAGTAACTGTCGTAGAGGTGTGTGATGACCGGTGTAAGTCCTCGCTGGCACGTCTTTGCTGGCACGTAGCGTTTGACCTGTTGCGAGTCCCAATGAGTTGAGCTGCACGTAGGCAGGGGCAAGTCGTTCTCACCTTCCATTTTTGGAACCCGGAAGATCAGTGAGGTGCTTTACAGAAATTCATACAATATATATCACAGTTCCCAATCTATAATTATTTATAAAACATGAATTAAATAACCATATTTCCCACAACTCCCCCATTTCTTTTCTTTTGTCAATAATTTTAATTCATGTTTTGTATTTAACTTAATTGTTTTCCTCTCTCGAGTTTCCCGTTCCTTGGAGAAACACCTGACCAGCGATTCCTGAACCATGTTTGCCTTTTCTGCTTTTCTTCTATCTTTCCAATTCCCATGTCCCTGACTGCCTTTGAGTGCCAGCTAGTTACTTGTGTCTTAACAGGGGTAACTTTTTGGAGGAGCCTTATGTCACACTCCCTAGAGTGATCCGCAGAGGCTTCCCTCTGTCTGGCCCAGCGTCTGTCGGGTTGCAACCGAACAACGGGGAAGTTTCTTCGCGACAGCAGGGGCTCTCTGCTCGGACCCTCGGGGTGGTTCGGACGGCACACCTCCTTTTTTAAAAATTCCCCACCGAGATTACTTTACTTGCTCTGCCACCCACGGCACTACATTAGTTCGACGGCACTCCGTGGCTAACACTTGGGCCTTTAGATCCAATTTTCCCTTTAACCCCTTTTCGTATATTGAATACCACCCGGGATACTTTGGTTCTATCAATCCCAAACGTGTGGCACAGTTTAAGAATCGCATAGTCAGAGTCTGTTTTTCCTCAGAACACCTGGGGCATAACCCCAGCGGCCCCCCCACCCCCACTTGCAGTGCACCACCCAAATTTCAAGACAATAATTGTATTTGAAATGGATATATGGATTGCAGGGGGGCATCCAGGTTCAGAGCAGCGCATGGATATTTCTTCTGCCATTTGTTTCTGATATCCTGGGGTTGGAGTTCTTTCTCTTTAAATTTCTGGAGCTCCGGATTCACCCTTCCTGATGTTCTAACACCTTCCTTCTGGTTACCCTTCCCTCTCTCAGTCCTCCTTGTCGGGTGGTTATTAAGTTTCCTTTGAGGCTCCTCTAGGCTGCAGCTTAATGTTTCCAGGGTGTTGGCATCCTCGGTGCAGCCGGACCCTCAGATCTCCGGGGGAAGAGATGACCTTCCATTCGGGGTTTTCCCTCGGGGCTGTTAGTTTCTTAACCCTGGAGGCGTGTGTCCAGCCTCTTTCAGCTGTTCGGATGGTTGTATCTGTAGTTAAAAGGACAAGAAAGGGTCCCTCCTAATGAGGGGTTAATGACACCGCTTTCCAAGCTCTGATCAGTACTTTACCTCCTGGTTGTATCTCATGAATATACATCGAAATCCTGCAACTTCCTCAGATTGAATTTACCTAATACAAAATTCCAAACCAGCCCAATACTACAAGAATATTGTATAAAGAGAATCCCTGTCATGTCTACCATTCAGAAAATCTGAATATTAGAACAAGTTATCTAATAGTACATTCACACCTTTACCATAAAAACAATTTTGTCCCTGGATCACTATGATTCTCACCTCACTATCCACCCAATGTACCATACCATCCAGAATTTTTCCCCTTTTTTGTACTGTTACAGGAAAAATCAGAAAGAAAATTTTACTTCTTATTAAACATACAAACAATTCTTTTTACATCCTACCAATACTTCTGACAGTGTCCACTGGATATATAGCGAGCAAACAATAAACACTAAGACTACTCCAAATCCCATAGTATTAACACAGGTTTTAGCTTTTTAAAGAAAAATTCAGTTTAAAAAATCATAGATGAGCACAAACAATTTGGGCTTATTTCAAGAATCAAACTCAGCACATTCAGAGTGATTTGGCATACAAACAAACATTCATAAAACCCAGTATCCTACAATGCTCGGTGACAACAGCAGTTTCCAGGACAATCAGCTGTTAAGGTTACACACATCCTCACTCAGTTTCTACAGCCCCAGTGTAATGAGTCTGCACTGCTGCTAATTAACTGAACTACAAATTTATATTCCAGACCCCTACTCAGCACATTCTCAGATACACACAGCCAAAAGAAGGACGCAACTTGAGTGAGACAATGAGACCACCTTGTCCCTATTTTCGATGTGCACCCTGCCATGGCCATTCTCACTCAGCCTCCAAGAAGCATCTGCCTTCACAACTGCTTCTCACCCTTGCTTCAGCCACCCCTAATGATCAGCAAAATTAACACAATTCCAGGAGCACTATCGGACCTTTCAGCTCTGCTGTTAGCTTGATGGCGACACTTCTTATTTTGGTTTGTAATTCCACTGCCTCGTAGCAATTGTGACTACACTCCTCAGATCCTCCCCAGGACCGAAACTGGGCGGGGTTTCAAGCAGCAGCAGTACGGAGTTCTAACTCCGGGGAATTTACCAGAATTGCCTCATATTTCAATAGCCGGGATTCAGTAAGCCATTTAAAACATACCCCACCGGTTTCCTGGCTCCCGCCCACTCCTGTGTAAGAACTCCATACGCCGTGTGATTGCTAACATCCACGAAAAGCTGGAACTCCCGGTTAATATACCGGGGCAGTTCCCATCAACTACTCGTGCAGATCCGTCTACAAACCATTTCTCACAGACAGGATCAGCTGCAGACCCCTATTTCAGCGTGGCAAGATACAATCCTGCAGCAGTAGCTGAAGTGACTTCTTCCCTTCATCAGAGAGCCAATTCAAACAGTCAGTGAGTAGTACAACTTAATAAAGGATAACTTTAAGCAAAATTTGTACAAATTAAGAGAAAAACTTAAGACCTCACCCATAATCCTGGGGGAGTATTTTAACAAGACAGAAAAAAACAAAGCACACCAAATAGAAGAAACTATTACAAAGAGCAGAACTTACTCTGTAATAAACCATACATTACTTAAATTCGGAACTTAAAACCCAGAAGTTTTCCAAAGCCAGGAGTCACTGTAAACATCAGGCCCCGGTAATCAGACAGCTTTATCTAGTACAATTATCAGAACATTAACACTACTGCTTTTTACTTCAGTCCAAAAAAACTTCACAAACTTAGCCTTTCTTAACAAACAAACTCGAGATAACTTGTGCCTAATTCCCAAAGTAAAGCTCCTGTATTTGCTATACATTCTTGCGTATTATTAAACTTAAATACACAAGCAAACACCGACCAAACTTAACACCGGTGACAAAATGCTGCCTCTCATACATCACTTACTCTCCACCAGAAAAACACAGGCACCAGGGCAACCTCAAGGTTCACATCCTCCAAACTGAGGAGCAAGTAAGAAGACATAATATCAAAGGGACAACACAAACCATCTAAAATTAAGAATCCCGGTTCCCAACTAGATAAAATACATACAGAATAGGAACTGCAAAGAATAAAGAAAAATCCTGTAACTACCAACACAGAGAATTATACCACTTTCCCAACTTAATACTAGAATCCTGACTCCAATTACCATTCCAACACTATCTCGACAGAAAGATTTAGTTTCCTGCCTCTCAACAGCCGCTTTAATTTGGACTTCACCGGCCACATGCTTCAACCTTTTGAAAGAAAAACTGAAACACACAAAACCCTTGCAGTACACTGTCTGCCAACACAAATGCCATATTCCTGCTCAAGCTGACAATCCGAATTCAAAATGTAGCAATTGTTTCAAACATAGACGAGCTACATCCACCATACTATCAACCTTTTGATTTGCACAAAATCCTCACATACAGTAGACAGACAACTAAAAGGAAGATATATTTTCAGCTTTTCAAGAACAAACACCTAGGTATTTCCTACGCATAAGTATAGCTCCCATTCTTGGTCTCTTCTCTCAATACTTTTATCTATTTTTGCTTCTTATTTCGCCTTACAGGGCGGTTTTCTGCCCCGGGCAGCCTTGTCTAATCACTTTAAAACTGCCGCTTTCCTTCGTCTCCCGGCAACCATGGACTGACTCGCCCTGCCGCTTGCGGGAAGGGGCGGGTTTCGTTCCATTCCCACGTTAGTGAAAAGAAAAAGAAAAAAAACAACTCCGCCGATCTCGTCCAGGAGAAAAAAAACTCTTAAAGCAAAATACACAACTCTAGGGAGTCTCCAAAATGTATTCAGCCTGAAGTAAAAGATCTACCACCACCAAGGAAAAGAGTAGGCAAGATTCCTTTTAATCCCTTTTCTATCTTTTTCTCCTTTTGCAGACTCACGTGAATTTTCGCATTTCTAATTTGCACGCTTCCCAACACCACTAGTTATTCTCTAATGCATTCCAATTCACCTTTGGTAATTTCTGTTTTGCTCTACTGTCAAATTTCTTACGGGAATGCTTCTTTTCCCCCATTTTTCCTCCCGGGCCATTCTTGCTCTCACACCAACTGTCCCACCCCGAATCCCTCCCGGGCTCTTCAAGATCTCCTTCGGGGGTCCTGGTTTTAGCCAGGGCTCTAACTGGTATATACCTGTCTGGTTTATTCTTCCACCCTTCGTTTTCCTTACCCTTCTTCTCTTTTTCTCCATATTTTAGCGTCGGTGGCCGAGGTGCGGGGTCAGGACCAGAAACGGGGGCAGGATTCCCTCTCGGGAATCTCCTTGAACGGGAGGGAGGTTTCTGGAGTGGCCGCTGAGCTCGGGGCTCCGCATGGGTCTCGGATGGCAGTGTTAACTCTGCCCCTGAGAAGGCCGGGGAGGAGGAAGTGGTAGGGGTAGGGGCTGGCAGGACGGGGGCCACCGAGCCGTGAGAGAAGTTTATCCCGTAGTCCAGTTCATTCCGTGTTTCCCTTTCCTCAGAACACAGCTTTACTCGTACCTCATACCATAACAGAACATATGCCAATTCCTCAAATTCTCTCCTTTTCTTCTTCGCTACATGTTCCCACAGAGCTTCCCACGCCCATTCGTCAAAAGTACCAAACACAGGCCATATAATATTAGGTCCTATCTCCTTTCCTCCCCAAACATTCATACACAAATAAATCATCCGATCTTTAGATGCTCCTCTCCTAATTGGGCATTCTTGCCAACCTTGCAACAACTTTCCTAATGGACTTTTCCGAGGAATTTCAAGATCAGCCCTCGCTGAGGTTTCCCTTAAAGAATCCTCCCGATCTCTGCTGAGATCTGATCCCATACTCCCCGTGGCACAGAAGTTATGGGATACCAAAAATTAAATCCCGAGTTTCCGAACTCGATGCCGTTAACTTAATGATCCAGCGGATGACCGTTCCGTGGATGTTCGGTTAACGGCGGGGCTCTGTAACCGCCACCGAAAAAATTAAGCGACCCCCCTGGTCGCGGTCAAGAAGGCTTACTCGTCCCCGAACTCAAAAAGGGACGTCCTCTTTCCTTCAGGACCCCTGGTGACCTCCCCCACCCCGTCAGGTAGCACTCACACACGAAGCGAAATATCACACGTTCCAATCGCTTCCCCGTCGGTCGGCCGTGTCCCTCGCGGGAGCAGCGGAAACGCGACCTTAAGGTCCGCTCTCGCTTCGTGATAAATCACGTCTCATTCACACACACACTCACACACACATATACGTTCTCAAGCACTTGGTCACCCCCACTCAACCACGCTATACTTACGGTCCTTTTCCTGCGTGGATTCTTCGTGCACTTAGATTTTTACGAGTGAAACAATACCGCGGTTCCAGGGGAAAACCCCTGCTGAGTTCCCGAGCCCCCCCAAGCTAGCTTGTCCTAATGCCTAATCCCTTTGCTGTTGTGGGTTCTGGGTTCGTAAAGCCAGTTCGTTCTTCCGGACTTACCCGCTCTGCCAGGCCGCTTTTTACGGCGGGGCGCCCCCCGGTCAGAAGCAGGGATCCGTAGAATATTCAAAACTGGCCCCACGTTGGGCGCCAAAATTGTTATAAACGCCAGGACAAATTTATTGCCAAATTCAATAGTTTGGTTTATTAACATCCAAATCACAAAATTTAGAATCAAATTATAACAATTTCAAACAATAAAAACAAAACAATACGAACCCCACGAACAGCAAACTTACTTGACCGAAGTTCTCCCGGGAAAAGTAGAGCCAAGGGTGACCCCAGAGACACAGGACCTGGCAGCCTTGTCTCTAGCTGGGTTCACAAACTTGCCCACCTAAAGACCCAACTTAAATACACTTAGTTTCCCCCTCGGCAACTTTCCTCCCATTGTTTCTCTAATCATCGACCATTAACTTTATTTACATTAATTCCCGAAAGGGTCCCCGGGCACATTCAAATGCTAATGTCCAGAGTTAGTCCTTGCTTTGAGTAACTGTCGTAGAGGTGTGTGATGACCGGTGTAAGTCCTCGCTGGCACGTCTTTGCTGGCACGTAGCGTTTGACCTGTTGCGAGTCCCAATGAGTTGAGCTGCACGTAGGCAGGGGCAAGTCGTTCTCACCTTCCATTTTTGGAACCCGGAAGATCAGTGAGGTGCTTTACAGAAATTCATACAATATATATCACAGTTCCCAATCTATAATTATTTATAAAACATGAATTAAATAACCATATTTCCCACAAAAACCAAAGTGAAACATAAATATATCAAACTTCTGAACTGGAGTAAACTACTTCCCTGTAGAAGGGTGGGCACTGAGAAGATTTTCCCCAAGTCTAGATCCTGTGACCCACATCAGTGTCCTTTTTATTTCCTTCTACAATGTATTCCTTGAAAAGCAGAAATTGAAAAAATACAGTGGCTATCTGAAGTTTTTTCTGGACTAATATAGGGATTCGGGAATATAATGGTAGCAAAAATTACTGAATTTTGTTCTTTGCAATACATACTTGTGCACAAGACTAAGTGCTGTTGCTCTAATAATTCAAACCACTCAAGCAAATGTATTAGTTAAAGAAATGTGATGTTATTTGTAGCTTTTTAAAGGACTGTGAATGGTACAGAAGAGGAAAGAAAGGTAAATCAGGATTATACAGGCATTTGTGTCCCAATCGTAGGTGTTTTGTGAAGTAATTTCACTAAGTTCTTCAGAAAAATATATATTTGTTTTAAAAATCAAGTTGAGCAGTGTGCCAGCAGAGCCAAGGCAGGTTTTTGCTTTAGCTGCTGGTGAAGGACAGAGGCAGTGAGGCTGCAGTGTGAGGCTGCAGCTGAGCTGCTGATTTACAGCAGCACGTTAGGCCAGGGTGGGACTCATCTCCTCCACAACTGCAATTCAGTGTCCAGGCCCAAGGGAAAACAAAACTTTCTTCAATTTGCCATTTTATTTCTACAGCTCCTTTAGTCCAAGTGATTGACTTAAACCACGGACTGGAAAATGCCTTTGACAAGGCTGCAATGCTGACAGAGGCTTGGTCACAGTCCTACACTCCTTCTACAAAAGAAGGGTTTTTTTCCCTTCCTTTATTTCTTTCTTTCTGCCTTTCCTTTTTTATTTTTTTTTAAATAAACACATTAGTCCAGTGTGGAACTCATCTCCTTCACAGCTGCAATTCAGTGTCCAGACCCTTTAGTCCAAGTGGTTGACTTAAACCACAGACTGGAAAATGCCTTTAACAAGGCTGCCGTGCTGCCAAAGGCTTGGTCACAGTCCTACACTCCTTCTACAAAAGACGGGGTTTTTTCCCTTTCTTTCTTTCTTTCTTTCTGCCTTTCTTTTTTATTTTTTTTTTTTTTAATAAACACATTAGTCCAGTGTGGAACTCATCTCCTCCACAGCTGCAGTTCAGTGTCCAGACCCAAGGGAAAACAAAGCTTTTCCCAATTTGCCATTTTATTTCTGCAGCTCCTTTAGTCCAAGTGGTTGCCTTGAACTTGGACTGGAAAATGCCTTTCCCTCCCTTTCACCTGCACTGCTCAGCCCTGAAGGGAAAATTCCTCCAGTATGGGATGATCCAGCCCTAAAACCACCCTGCTGCCCCCGGGTGAGCTGGGGGAGCTGGCAGCACTCCCTGGATCCCATCTCCAGCACAGGGCAGCTCCAGCTGGGAATTCAGCTCTCAGTGCTCCACGGGCAGGGCAGGGCTCGTCCTCCACCTCACCCTGCCTGCTCAGCTAATGGCTCTTCAGGAGCCCCATGGATCTTCATAAAAAATGGAAATGGTTTTGCCCCTTCATTTTAATTAACATTATGTCTACATTTCAGTGATAATGGATAATTAAGTGAGTTACCTTGACATTGGAATGTTCTTGGAAATAATTTACTGTGCAATTTCATTAGGTTAAAGACATTTGTCTATTTTATTTTGAGTGGAAGTTTCATCATAAATATTTCTGAATATGATTTATACATAAGCTAATTATCATTCACAGAGTCAGGACTTTCCAAACTGCGAAATTCATTGTGTGCATTTTAAAAATCTTTTTGTGATCATACATGGAATGTATCTATTACTTCAAAGAAATATTCTTTTGTTGTTGTTTTTTTTTATTTCCCTGAAGTCTCCAGTCATCTGTTATTCTGTAAACACATAAAGAGGCAAAAAGCATTGTCATGAAGTATTATTATTTTGGGGATAGCAAAGTTTGGCTTCGTAAAGGGTGGTTTACTACACTTCAGAGAAAAGTGTTAATCAATGAAAACGGTTCTTCAATCAAATCAGAAAGAAATGCAAAGAGGCAATTTTTGCCTGCATTTTTTCACCTAAATGGTTGCCTTTTGGCCAGCTGTGATATTGCCCTGTAGCATCCTTGTTCAAGCAGAAAATGAAAATGATAAAATGAACTTTCTAGGCTTAGTGAGGACCACATCTTGTTCATAAATCTTCTTGCATATCTATTTAAATGGAAAGGAGGGGATCCATCAGAAAAATCCTTCAGTAGCAGTTCTGTTCCTCAGCTCCTTGCAGGGTCATGGCCTCAATTCACAGAAATGCTTAACTGGGTTTTGTGCAATGGAGAGACTCTAAATGCTGCTGCAGAATTTTCTGCACTTGAGAGGTGCCCAAAGCTCACCTAAATAATGATGGGATTGCAAATTGGTGCTACTCTATTTTTTTTTTTTAAGTTATTAGGCATAATTCTATCAAAATATGTGTTTCACATATCCTATGGAAGGAGTCATTAAGGACAATAATTTATAGGTAATTTCTGATATGTGAGAACTAAGAGAAGGCCACAGTTTCCTTCAAAGAGGTTGTCAAATACACTATAAAAAAAACGTTTCTAATGTCAGATTTGTAGAGGAATTTTTGGGAGATCTGCTACTTTTGTGATGCAAATTATCAACTGCATTGTGGAAACAAATTCCACAGTTGTTGGTTTTGAAATATATTCTTGCACCTTTTCCTGTTTGCTTTCTCCCCTCACAGCTCTTTAATGACGAAATACTCCAGGTTTAAATGTTCTCTCCTTTTAAATATTGATTCATACATTGACTTTAATGTGAGTAGAGTTGGATAATGCTAATTAATTAATAATTAATATTAAATAATTCCTAGCCTAACCTAAATTACAGATCAAAAATCCACTCCCACTGGCACAGCTATTTAACAGAGGAAAACTGAAATGAGCACATTATTTCAGTTCCTCTCTAAAAACTATCCCTGTCATTTTTCTGCCCTCTCTAAAGATTATCTTTCCCTCAGTAATTTGTTATTAGGCCACCTAACTGAAGTAGATCTCAAGAAATTTACTTTTATTTCCATGGGGCAGTCAGGCTTGCCAAACCCAAATAGAAAGGAAGATTTTTGGAAAGGCAGATCCTTGGATCAGATCATTAACATGCATGCTGAGAGGATGAAAAAGATTGAATGTAACACTATAGCAGGATGTTTTTTCTACTGCAACAATTTTTTATTTTGTACTTTAGACACCATATAATCCCTTTTAAAAATCTAAAATTGAAAATATTTATTCAATACTAACTGTATTCCAGTGTCAGAATTCTTCATTTATTAATGTAGACACTGATATTGAAAATACTGTCCTGTGCATTATCCAAGACCATTATAAGATTAAATTACCATGAAAAAATGTTTAAAACACATTTCACAATAGCTTAAATAAGTCAGTTCTACAGTTCTCTTTCACAAATTTTTTTTCTATGCTGCAGCCAATATGACTTTCAGATCAATTTAAATATATTCCCAACTTTATGTCTCGTTGAATATATATTACTTTATAGAACATATAAAATATAAACTGTTTTTCAGATGTCAAAGGGGAGCCCGTTCACACTTTTGAGGATGTTGGCTTGACCTTTGTGAGCACCTGGATGACACAAAGCACAGAGATGCTGAAATACCCAGAGTTTGGCTGTTTTTGGGAGGGAATTGTGTCGGTGCTCTTTCTGCCTCTGCATAGGAGGAGCTCATTTCTGATTCCTGCCCCTGTGCCCGTGTCAGGGCTGGCAGTGACAGATGAGATGTGTGACTCCAGCTCTGACATCAGGGTGACAGACAGGGCTGCCACGCTGACAAAGCCTTGATCACAGTCCTACACTCCTGGTACAAAGGAGTTTTTTTCCCTTTCTTTCTTTCTGCCTTTCCTTTTTTTTTTTTTTTAATAGAACACAAAGTATGAAGGCTCATCTAAGTAGGAAAGATTCATCAAAATCTCTAATTAAATACATGACAGCTGGTGAATTAGAGCATTCTGTCTTAGAGCTGCCATCCTATAATACTTCATAATCCTGAGAGTCCAAAGTATGAATTAATTATGCTTATAAGTATCCTGATAACCAACTAAAGGGGAAAAATAATCAAAAGCCACCCTGAAAGGTCTCTGGGAATGTAGGCAGTGCTGCTAATCATGAGTGACTACAACCAAATCATTCCCAGATTACCAGGCTTTGGAGAGGCTTTGAGAGAGAATATGCTGGCATTACAAGACTATCTGGCTAAAGAAACTGCTTGTTTTTAGAACAATGTGTTAAAAAAGCACTTCCAGAAGTGTTGTGGTTTGACCCCAGCCAGCAGCTAAAGCACCACGAGGCTGCTCACCTGCTCTGTCCCCAGTGGGATGGGGGAGAGAATCAGAAGGATAGAAGTGAAAAAATAGGAGGAAATCAATGGATTTGGATAAAAATAGTTCAATAGGTAAAGCAAAAGCTGGAAAGCAAAGCTGGGAATTCATTCCCCATTCCCCTGGGCAGGCAGGTTCAGCCAGCCCAAGGCAGCTGAGTTCCATCCCAGTGACTTGGGAAGACAGAAGTGTGTGAGCCCTGCTCAGCAGAGACCAGAGCAGACCTGAAAATGCAGTGTTCTCATCCCTGTTCCCAGCACAGAGCCAAAGCACAGCCCTGAAATCGGGGTGTTCCCATCCCTGCTCCAGCACAGAGCCAAAGCACAGCCCTGAAATCGGGGTGTTCCCATCCCTGCTCCAGCACAGAGCCAAAGCACAGCCCTGAAATCGGGGTGTTCCCATCCCTGCTCCAGCACAGAACCAAAGCACAGCCCTGAAATCGGGGTGTTCCCATCCCTGCTCCAGCACAGAGCCAAAGCACAGCCCTGAAATCGGGGTGTTCCCATCCCTGTTCCCAACACAGAGCCAAAGCACAGCCCTGAAATCGGGGTGTTCCCATTGCTGCTCCCAGCACAGAGCCCAAGCACAGCCCTGAAATCGGGGTGTTCTCATCCTTCCTTCCAGCACAGAGCCAAAGCACAGCCCTGAAATCGGGGTGTTCTTATCCCTGCTCCAGCACAGAGCCAAAGCACAGCCCTGAAATCGGGGTGTTCCCATCCCTGCTCCAGCACAGAGCCCAAGCACAGCCCTGAAATCGGGGTGTTCCCATCCCTGCTCCAGCACAGAGCCAAAGCACAGCCCTGAAATCGGGGTGTTCCCATCCCTGCTCCAGCACAGAGCCAAAGCACAGCCCTGAAATCGGGGTGTTCTCATCCCTGCTCCCAGCACAGAGCCAAAGCACAGCCCTGAAATCGGGGTGTTCTCATCCCTGCTCCAGCACAGAGCCAAAGCACAGCCCTGAAATCGGGGTGTTCCCATCCCTGTTCCCAGCACAGAGCCAAAGCACAGCCCTGAAATCGGGGTGTTCTTATCCCTGCTCCAGCACAGAGCCAAAGCACAGCCCTGAAATCGGGGTGTTCCCATCGCTGCTCCCAGCACAGAGCCCAAGCACAGCCCTGAAATCGGGGTGTTCCCATCCCTGCTCCCAACACAGAGCCAAAGCACAGCCCTGAAATCGGGGTGTTCTTATCCCTGCTCCAGCACAGAGCCAAAGCACAGCCCTGAAATCGGGGTGTTCCCATCCCTGCTCCAGCACAGAGCCCAAGCACAGCCCTGAAATCGGGGTGTTCCCATCCCTGCTCCAGCACAGAGCCCAAGCACAGCCCTGAAATCGGGGTGTTCCCATCCCTGCTCCAGCACAGAGCCAAAGCACAGCCCTGAAATCGGGGTGTTCCCATCCCTGCTCCAACACAGAGCCCAAGCACAGCCCTGAAATCGGGGTGTTCCCATCCCTGCTCCAACACAGAGCCCAAGCACAGCCCCTCTCCAGCTGTGGGAGCAAATCCGTGCTCTCCCAGCCCAAACCAGCACAAAAAGCCCTGGGTTCAACCAGCTCTAAGAGCTGCCTCAGTCCTCAGCCTTGCAAGGACAGACATGATAAAAACCCCCCTAAAGTCACAGTTTCAGATTAGTCCTGTTGTCTTCAAAAAATAGAAGTTTAGAGACAAATCTGTGCAGGTGTTCATGTGTTGTGAGTTTGTTTAGGCTGGCTGGTGAAGAGGTTTTGGTTGCTTGTTGCTACTTTAGAGGAAAAGGAGCAGAACTAAAGCAGGAATTTTCATGCACTTTAGAATACTCTTAAACCAAAATACTCTGGGTTTGAGGCATGTAATTTTTTAACATTGATAGCCAGAGATTAAATGTTCCACAGAAACATTCTCTTTAAAATTGCTCCATCCATAATCCAGATCTGAAACTGATATTGCTAAGGAAAAACTTTTAAGCAGCCCTAGTGGTTTGTGTCCAGCTTTTCTTTGATTTTTTTTTTTCTGTCAAGACTTAAAGGGTTTTTTCCCTTAGGGTTTTCTAAGTGAAATTTTTCTCATTAAAATTTTTCTCACTAAAATCTATCCTACAAAATATGAAACATATATCATTATATTTCTGTTCCTGTGTATTTTGAACAGAATTGTATCTGTATGATAGCCCTTATAGAAGCCTCCTCCTGCCTGTTTATTCACTGATTTTACTGGTTGTTCAAAGGCCATATAATTACCTTAAAAACACACTTGGGTTTTTGGATGTCCTCAAAATCCACGTGCAGTGAATTCTTTCTGTGTGAGGGTTCTTCCTCATTTTGCTCAGCAGATGGTCAGGTGTCAGTGTCATGGCTGGGATGTGAGGAGATGATTAATTTCAGACAAGCTTGGCCTGAAATCCCTGAGCTCACATATTCCTGAGTGAAGAACACTTCTTTGGAAGTATGTTATGGCTGTCTTTTGAAGTTGCTGTGCTTCAATCTGCTAAAATTGCTATTTATTTCTCACAGTTGTTAACTGGCATCATTCATGAACTGAAATCTGGTTACTGTTATTAGGAGCCAGAGTAAAACTGCAATTCCTGCAATTCAGGTATTGGGTCTTTTTTGACCTAGTTTGTAAATGAACTCTGGATGGAACAAGAGAGGGGGAAAATGCCAAATATTTCTCATGATTAAGAAGACTTTGAGGAAGCCAACAGATTTATTGGATTCTCTTTGTAAGAGGCCCAGTGTTACTGAGAAAGGAGCCCATTCAGTGGGGTGCTTGGATGGAGAAGAACCACTGGGTATCTTTTAAACTGATTTCTCTCTTGGAGGGCTCTGCTATTTTCCCTAATCCATCTGCTGCCCTGCCATTTTGATGTAAGAAATGGTGGAAAAGACTGCTGATCCTGGATCAGCTGCACGAGAATGACTCTCACCAAATGAGACACTTTCATCATTCTGGTGGGCTGAAGAATCACTTGTCACAAATCTGAGAAACGCTTGTCATAGAAACACAGGGTTACTCAGGCTGGGAGGAGCTGGGGAAGTTCCCAGTCCAACTTCTTCAGCTCAGCAGCAGCCAGTGTGGCCAGGATTGATTTATCTTGGCAGGGCCATGAGAAGTGCTGGTGGTTTTGGCTTGGCTGCCACCCTCCTGCACTGAGCAGTGAGCTCATCCATCTTCCTCCCTGGCAGCCTGGCTGCCTCCTCCAGCTGCATCCCAACCTCCCTGGGGCTGGGCTGCAGCTCTGCCCTGCAGGGTTTGTCCTCCAAGAGCTGCTCTGAGCTCCTGCACCCTTTGGGAATGCTTGAGAGCGTCTTTAAGCAAATTGGTTTTTCTGCCTAGATATGGCCTGTGATTTCCACTGTTCTTGTCCCCACCCTGCTGCCCAGGCTCCTCCTCTGGGCTGTGTTCCAAAGGGTGGGAAACTGGAGGGGCTGTGCTGTGTGTGAGGGATGGGCACGGGCTGCCCTCCCTAGGGCCCAGATCAGCCCAGCCAGACCCGTGTCAGCTCGAGCTGGGACAAACATCCATCCCTGAACTGTGTCTGTTGAGCTGGGACAAACATCCATCCCTGGAACTGTGTCTGTTGAGCTGGGACAAACATCCATCCCTGGAACTGTGTCTGTTGAGCTGGGACAAAGATCCATCCCTGGAACTGTGTCTGTTGAGCTGGGACAAACATCCATCACTGAACTGTGTCTGTTGAGCTGGGACAAACATCCATCCCTGGAACTGTGTCTGAGCACCTTGTGCACAGCAGCTCTGCCACTGAACACACCCCAGTGGGGAAAATACAAAAAGTGTGCTCTGAAACTCTTCTCAGCTTCACACGGGACGAGGTGGAACACAATCGAATGACAGAAATCCTCCTGGGCAACTCGGAATTTGTGCTAGGTTTGGTTGCCAGTGCAGGTGCCAGCAGATGGCACTCAGGAATCTGGAATGGTTCCTGTGGGGCTCTCTGTGACCGAGGCAGCTCTGCCAGGCTGGGAGCTGTCCCCTCCTAACTCCAGGGCTCTTGTGGCTTCACAGGGACACGAACACCCGGTGGGGACAGCTGGTGACTGATGTGGCATGATGTGGCTCACCCTTGGTTGGGAGAGTGCTGAGGCCTGGCTGGAATGTTCTCAGCTCCTTGCTGTAAAGAGAGCTGAAGTGTTGTTTGTGTATTAAAATACTGTGTTGGTTTATTGTTGTTTGTATGTGGGTTGAGTAATGCTGTCCAGTGGCATAGATTGCATCATTTAATCAGTTTTCAGTTTTGATTACAGCTACCAGCAGGAGACTCAGAGTTGCCAACTGTAATTAAAATGTAAAAAAACCCCAAACCAAACCAAAGAACAGAAGCAAAAAACAGTTCAGAGATAATTAAAGCTGAGAAACGATTATTTTCCTGTGAACTTTTGTACTGCTGTGCTAGGGAAAGCTGAATATTTTCTGTCTTCAAGCATCCCCTGCCTTGGGTTGTTTGGATCTGGGGTTAGAGCATCATTTCCATCTTAGTGCAGATCTTTGTCAATGACTAATGCAGCTAACACCAGATTAATTTGCATGAATACTTTTCAGTTTGCAATGTAACACGGTTCTTTATTCTGATTCTGGTCCTGTGGCAAGCAAAGGTGAAAGTTTTCAGTGTCCTCTTTCCAGGTGCTACTGGATTTTTCTCTCACACTGGGAGCAAAAAGATCTTGTACAAGGAGGGGATTGCCCTCCCTGGCTGCTGGTGCCTTGTGTTTGGGCTTTATCACCTCTGGGAGCTGATCTGCACTGAAGAGATAAGGGCTGACCCCGTGTCTGGGGTAAAGGTTGGACATTTATAAATGTGCCAAACCCCACTGAAGGAAGGCTGTGTCAGAGCCTCGGTCTTTCAGCAAACAGAAACCTTTTATTAGGAATCCTGAGCTTATTCGGGGGCTGTTTATATGGTTCTACACAATCTTGTTTAGCTTAATTAGCTTTGCCTCTTCTCTGGGCTGTACTTATTTTCAGTATTTTTCAGGTTTATCTTAATAGACAGGGTCCATTTTTGTTGCTAAACTCATTTGTGGTCCCACAAGGAAGACCTGATGATTATAGATGATAATGATATTATTCCCAGCCCCTCTTTTTTAATGCTTTCACTCAGAAATAGCACAGCCCTCTCAGTAACAACATGCATTTGCAATCCCTTGATGAGAACCCTGTTACTTCAGCCTGTGCTCCATAAATCTGGAGAGAAGTTCATCTGTGGGGGGAAACTTCTCTGGTGCACTTCTCCACCTGATGGACCTGCCTTTTTCCATGTTGGGTCTAAAGGTGAAAAAAGTCTTTAAAGTTATTCCTGTGCCCAAATGAACTCCTGACCTGCAGTCTTAGCCAGGAAACACCTGCACATTTGAGACTTTCCACCAGTAGTAAAATGATTTATTTGTACCAAATCCAGATGAAGCAGAACTGGAAGGCCTGGGCAGGCTAAACCTGAGGATCTGAACCATTTTTGGTTGCCTGCACTACAGAGAAATGAATAGATTAATGTTTTTTTAATGTAGATGATGATTTGCTTGAAATATTCTGAACTGTCAGCTTGGCAGGATCTTCATACACTTTTGTTAGCTAATCAAAGACAGATTGCAGGCAGGAGCCATATCTAAATTTATTAAGAAAATTAATAGACCATTTAAATTTTACTAGAATTAGGCTAAGATACAATAAGCATTTGCACCAGCAGATCCTCATTAGCTGTGCCATTGACCTGGTGCCTGGTGTGTAATGGGGAATTGACATCTAGATTTGGGGACAATGGTGCTGCTAATGTGAGTTTGAATCATTAGGGGGGAACAAAAGACTAATTTTCTACATGTGTCAGATTTTACTTTTCATATTAATTTCACTGTGTGAAATTATGGGCTATTATGGACTGACAACTTAAAGTTTCAAAGCTTTTTTTGGCCTAGTCCAGGAGTTTTGCTTGCTCTCTGTTCTGTAAAGCTCTGTACACTCTGGCTGTGAGGGGAGTTTTATGTATTAATTTATTTACATAATATTTTTTGTAAAGTGATCAACTTGCTGAGTGTTGAGACCCTAATTCTGTATTTTCCTGAGTGTATCAGCCTGTCTGGGTTAGTTTGCCACGAAAACAGATCCTTGCGAAGTTTCAGCAGATTTAAGCTGGGTTTTAGCACCCTGAAGCCTTTGTGATAATCTATCTCTGCCTTATGCTGACATTTTTAAATCTTATGAAAATTACCCCCTTTTTCTTTATTAGGTGACTTTTCAAACCTCCATAAAGTTTCTGGTTGAGTAGGAAACTTCCTTGAGGTGAGTCTTCACTTTCCAAGAAGCTGCCTCATCAAGCCTTAGTAAAACAATAAGTATGTGCAGTGGGAATTATTTCCCCCAAGAGGACTGTTCAGCACTTTAAAGAAGATTATATAATTGAAGCACAATTATTTTTAAACTCCTTTTTTTTCTGTCTTGAAATTGCAACCATGATTGACAGTGAGTTGTGTGTATGAAATTCTGAACGCTGACAAACAGGATGGCCTGGGCTTGAAAAGTTGATTGTGTCACTCACACGTGCAGGTAATTTATGAAATGTGCTTTATAAATAACATTAGGAATGGCATTGGTGGTTTGTTCTGTGGTCTAGGGACAAGAATGAGGATTGATAGCGTTCTCAGCTTGTGTTTTAGCTGCACACAGCCAAACAAACACACTGAAAAAATATTCTTCTGCCCTTTTAGGTGATGTTAGATCTAAGAGGAATTGCAGATAAGCTGTAGAGCTCTGAGAAGCTCATGTGCCTGTTGTCCAAATACATTTAATTTCCAGCACACCAGCCTCAGCCCCATTCAAGGTTAACTGTCTTGAGATGCAGGCAGCAACCAAACCCATGGTGTTAGGGAACTGAGCCCCTGGAGCATCCCTCTGCTGCCTCGTGGCCTGGGCTGCTGGGGCTGCTCAGGGCTGTCTGCTCCCTGGGGAACTGGGAAAGGCACAATTCCCTGAGGTGTGAGGTCTGAGATGGTTCTGCAGCCAGCAGTGCTGCAGGGTGGGCAGGGGAGGAAGGAGGTGTCTCCTCAGCTGAGGAGGGATGGAGTTCACGGCTTGGGGTGGCAGCTCTGCCTCCCTGTGCATCCCCGGGGTCCTGCCCTCTGCTCAGCTCTGCGTGGCTCAGAGTGCAGCTGAGCTGCTCTGGGCTTGGGCCATCTGGCTTCCAGCTCCCCTCATTGCTTTGTGGCATCCAGCTGAGTTTGGTCCCCTGGCAGGAGCTGCAGGCCAGCAGGAAGCGATACAGCTGGCCGTGCTGCCAGCAGCTCAGGACACACATCTCAGAGCAAGCCAGGCTTTATCTGCCAGCCCTGATACAATATTTAGAGTTCTATCAGAGTGGCAGAGCAAAACTTAGGTGAGTGAATGTCACTCTTCTCCCTGGTCTGCAGCATTCAGTGTTTCTTATCTTCTCTTGCTGCTCTGCAAACACAGTCCTTATCCCCATTCCCTTATCCCCATTCCCTTATCCCCATTCCCTGCACACTCCCGTGCCAATTCACACATTCTGCACTCCTGCCTGCCAGCTGTGTGCCCAACTGCTCAGCAGAGCCAGCTCTGTCCCTCAGGCAGAGCTTTTCTAATAGTTCAGCCCCACCAGGCTAAGCCAGCCTGCAAGCCCTGCTGGTGTTTGCCATCCTTTCATTCCAGAAAGGACTTCAATCCTCCAGTCCCAGTAGGTAAAAGCAGATATTGAGTGAGCTGAATCATTTTCCTTCCATTTCAGAACTAACAGAGATATTCCCACAGGTGCTGATGGCTGCTTTACAACTGCTGAGAGGGATTATAAAGGAGAGGAGTGAATGTTGTTTGTTTTTATGTAAGTTTAACCTACTTATTCTGTACACCTCGTTTTCTTTCCTGTGATGTTCAGGCCAATAAACAGTGATCCCAGACACTGACCCATCTTTACAGCAGGTAAAGCCTTTGAAAGCTTCTCGCCCTGAGCAGGAGCAATCATTCTCCTCTTTTCCTCCCTATTGAAGACTGAGGTAACTCTTCTGTTGCAGACAGAGCTGGGATTTGCAATTCCAGTGATTATTCCACAACTTTTAAATTCTACTACTTGTAGAGAAACCAAAGCTGGGCTAACAGTGGATGTGTAAGATGAAAATGTGCCCTTCCTATTTGTTTCCCCTTGGGCTTTGCTCACGGGAGAGTGTGGAACTTGCTGAGGCAGAGATCTCTAATCTTACTGAGCAATCATGCTGGTGCTAGAAGGATGTTAATGATGTTTTACCACCTAAGAGGGTGATGAAAGGAGAGCATTTGAACACCTGAGCATGTATAATTTAAATGTAATAAAATCACAATATGAGTTCTAAGTAGAAAAATTAGCATCGCTAATTATTGCTTGCTGATTATTGCTGTAAGCTGTTCCTCAATCTTTTTTTATTTATTTTTTTTTTAAATCCATGCTGTTAGTGGATCCAGACATCAGGATAAATACCTGACACTGCATGTACTCAGATTTCTGGCTTCAGCAAGCTCAGCTCTGTCTCTGGCAGTGATATGAGGCACAGTTTGCATGGGGGTCCCTGAGAGGGAAGGGCTGGGCAGGGCTGGGAATCCCGGAGTGCTCCTTGGAGAGGGAACCCGGCTGCTTCTGCTCATTAGTCTCTCATCAAAAGTGCACTGTGGAACGGACCAAACCACCTCAATTAGTGCAGATGGGCTGGGAGATGGGAACACTCACGTGTCACGTGCTACTCGTGCACTGTTGAGGAAAAAAGTGATTTATACCACGAGTGCAAACCCCTCTCTGCTGCTGCAGGAGCGCCTCAAGGTTACCGAGCGCATGTGTGACATAAATGCAGCAGAGCATCTTAATTAGATCCTTTCACCAGAACTCCTGACCTTCTGTGTAGCACATTAATGTATTTTACTAATTATAAATGCAATTAAAAAGTACTGCAATAAAATTAGGCGGATCTATCTAATTTACATTAAGCACTTTCAAATTATGCAGATTTTCAAAGTCTTTTACTTTGTCTTTTTTTTTTTCTCCCCCCTTACAATTTGTGTTTCAGGAAAAAATTGTCTGCATTAAAACAGCTGGAAAACAACCTTGTAGCAAAACAAATTTCTTTTCTGTGATTATTCACAGTGTGTGAGTTAATTTTGCAGGCAGTAATGTGCTTAGCTGTCGTTAGGGCAGTGACTCACACAGCAGAACCCATATGTGCACTGGCTGCAGCGCTGGCTCCACCACTGCCTGGGTGCTGCTCCAGTTTCTCCTCTTGGGAATCAGGTTCAGAGGCTAACTAGGAAAAAATACTGATATAATGGTCAAAAATAGAGATTTACAAACAGTGAAGAGACAACAAAACCCGTGTGTGCTTAACGCAGGGGAAACATCTGGTGTGCTCAGTCATTAAAGCAGGCTGGCTGTTATCTCTGCTGCCTATACATTTTGGTAGCACTCTCATAGAATTTTAGAGTTTTACACATGAAAGTAGGAAAATAACAACATTTCATTATTATTTTTGTCAAGTATCTAAATGGCAGCAGGCGCTGAGCAGCAAACAGAACACAATCCTTACCCTGGAGAGCTTCTGATCTAATTTTAGATGGGCTGCAGAAACAGAGGCAGCTCTAAGTACTGAACACAGATAGAACCAAGCTTAGAGGAGGGAAATTTGTAGAGCTACCCAGGCATTTTAGTTCACGTTGCTTATTCTTAACCCCTTTCCATAATAAAAGATTAATTTCTTATACGTGTGTGTTTTTTAATGTAAATTCTCTAGTTTTTCACTTAAAAAAGGAAATTAAAGTGCCTCATTTTTTTTTCTTTTGGTCCTGTTTTATCCCTTCTCTACAGAAGTAATGGAAAAGAGTAGTGGAGAGCAGAGGAAGAAAAATTGAAATATGAAGAGATTAGGGTAAATGAATTCAGTGTTCATCTAATGCCAAATGTCATGCATTAAGACCATACTATTTTCCTGCTATTTTTTTTTTCTGTGTGTTTATTGAGTTTTGAGTCTCTCCCGATCAGGACTAAAAGTAGAAAATAGAGAATAAAGCTTTGCTTGTTGTGGGTGCTCATTTTCAGCCCTCTGACAGGGAGCACTGGGGTGGTGCCTCCCCAGTCAGGGTCTGTCAGATCTACCAGAGCCCAAGAACTGAAAAGGAGAGGGAGGCATGAGAACCAGCTTGCTGGTAAAATTAGAAATATAGGGATTCAACCCCCTAGCCCAAAGATCTTCCTGCTGGACAGATCTGGAGTGTTCTCCCACTTCCCTGGAGGCAGCAGGTGCTGTGCTGCATCACCCAGCCCTGAGCTCCTGTGGCTTTTGTACAGAGCACAGAGCCCCTTCTTGTCTCTTCCCATGCTGGAACGTGGGGATTTCCAAGTGCAATTTTGGTCCCCAAAATTCTGAGCTTCTCCCCTTGGTACAGCAACCTATGTAGAGCATTCACTTTGTATCTCACAGCTCTTTTGAAGTCCAGTAAGTACTTCAGCTTGGAGAGCTGCATTATTTAAATCCAGGTGTTTTCATTGAAGTTATGTTATAAATTAAGGTTTCTGCACAGGTTAGTGGAGGAAGGAATGGCTCCAACTTTAAATTACCCTCTGAAAGATGTGTCCTGCACACTGGGACAATGGACATGTGGGGATGGGAGCTCTTGGCTCTCCCAAAAAGGATCTTACTTTGGGAAAGCAGCTGCTCCTGTCCCAGGGCAGGGCCACTGCCAGACCTCGATATCCTTGCTCTGGCTGCAGAGAGCAAGCACTCCCCAGGGATCAGAAAATGTGCTGTGGACACAAGGACTCCCTTGAAGGAAAGTTCCAGCAGATCCCAAATCCTGCTTAGTTCAGATCAACCTTTAGGCTGGAAATTCCTCTGAACTTGGAGTCAGCCACTTCTCTCAGCAGCAGCTCGTTCAGGGGTAAAATATCATCCCCAGGCAGGAGAAGCAGTGCTCAGGCCATGCTCACCCCAGGCAACTGTAAACCAGGGATTACCTACAGAAATATTCACTGGTACCCTTCTTCTGTTTGAAACTTCAGCACAGGACAGTGTTTTGGTGTCTTTTGGCACAGGTTTATCAATGGAAGCAGGAACTGCTGGGTGTTTCTGCAAATTCAATGTTTAGGAAATGTTCAGGTAAGGACCTGGAATATTTGAAATGTTTTGCTTTGAGCTTTCTCCTTCCCCAACCCCAAACATATGTAGTGACACATCAGTTAAAAACCAAAAAGTCTGGAAATTTAGATATTTCCATTAAAAATACATTTTGTTGTGCAATCCAAATTTAAGTGAAAGCTTTTCTCATATTTTAACCATGCTGGGGTCTGCTGTCACATGTGGCTGTTTGGCACAAGCAGTCTAACAATGAATTATCAATAAAGTTTGCGTGTTCCTAATTTACTTTTTAAAGTTTCTTTTAACATTGGATTGTGCATAGTTCAGAGCATGGTTATTTTGAATGTGACTTTTGCCAAGGGTGAGAATTAATTGTTCCATCAAGAGTGGATACAGGGTAGAACTCCAGACTGGCACAGCCTTGGTAGGAGCTCCCAGTTGCCCTCCATGGCCAAAGCTGTGGTGGTGTCTGCCAGCACTTCTGATTAGGAAATTAAATCCTGCCAAAGTGCTGTGTTTGACTATTGGTGTGCTCTGCTGGCATGAGATGGATTTAGGCACTGGGTTCAGTCCTCTGCTGAACAGAAATCTCTTTAACTGTAAAATTCTTCATGGGGAAAGAGATTATCCACATTTTAATATTAGGGGAAGCAAAGTTTAAACTATTTATTTGAGTGTGTGGCTGAAAAACTGTATTAAGAATACAATATTTAAAATTGCCCTCCTTAAATTATGTTTCGCTTAGATGTAATTATTCTTGTTCTTCATTTTTGTTAAACTTTATCATAGGACCTTGTCCAAAAACTGGTTTGGGGTTTTTTTCAAGTCATGAGGATGTTTGCAAAAGAGAATTTGTAAGATGGGAGTTTCCAAGGCTTTGAAATCTTACTTTTCTTCTGGGAATATGGGTCACTGTGCAAGTAGGATGGACAGGAGTCGTGTGCCAAATTACACTAACAAAGAGCAAGAACAAAAAAAAGATGAGACTTAAATAACCTACCTGAAGTATATAAAAGCCAATTATCTGTTTTCTGTTTGAAATGTCATGTGCAGAAAGTTTTAAGGCGCCTAACGGGGAGCTGGACTTAGCAGGCTCTGCAGTGAAATATGACAGGCAAAGTGCTCAGGGTAATAACTCAGCCAGCCTGGATAATAGAGTCTTTCACTGGGAGAACGAGCGTGCTGGCTGAGACACTGGGGTTATCCTCTGGGTGGCTCAAAAGAGAGAGATGATCATTTATAGCTGCTTGTGTGTGCCTGGGGCAGCTGCAGGGTGTGAGTGTGAGCTGTGAGTGTGAGCTGTGCAGGGACAGGGCTGGGTGGTGTGAGTGTGAGCTGTGAGTGTGAGCTGTGCAGGGACAGGGCTGGGTGGTGTGAGTGTGAGCTGTGAGTGTGAGCTGTGCACTGACAGAGCTGGATGACGTGAGTGTGAGCTGTGCACTGAGAGCTGGATGGTGTGAGTGTGAGCTGTGCAGGGACAGAGCTGGATGGTGTGAGTGTGAGCTGTGCACTGAGAGCTGGATGGTGTGAGTGTGAGCTGTGAGTGTGAGCTGTGCAGGGACAGAGCTGGATGACGTGAGTGTGAGCTGTGCAGGGACAGAGCTGGTTGGTGTGAGTGTGAGCTGTGAGTGTGAGCTGTGCACTGACAGAGCTGGATGACGTGAGTGTGAGCTGTGCACTGAGAGCTGGATGGTGTGAGTGTGAGCTGTGCAGGGACAGAGCTGATTGGTGTGAGTGTGAGCTGTGAGTGTGAGCTGTGCAGGGACAGAGCTGGTTGGTGTGAGTGTGAGCTGTGAGTGTGAGCTGTGAGTGTGAGCTGTGCACTGAGAGCTGCCCTGGGGCCTGACTGACTCTGGGAGGTTCTGGGCCCCGGGGATGTGGCAGCAAATTGACACAACTGGATTCATTTCAATTAAGTCCCACCAATTTGCACAAACTGCAGACACGGCCCATTATGTCGTCCTGCCTGCTCTGGCAATGAATCCAAGTGTGTGATTAGGAATATAAGAATGCTCATTACAGGTAATGCCTTGTGCTTAGAGCCATGGGCTTAATTTTAAGCAGGTATTTAAGTGCCTGGTGGATCAGCAGCAGCAGGCAGAGCTGCCTGGTGCCCACCCAGGTGCCCTGACAGCCAGGGCTGGGAAAGGCACCTGCAGTTCCTGGGAGCACTTTCCTCTTGGTCAGTTGTGGCCAGCTGGATTGGCTGTAGTTTACAGTATTTTTTTTCTGCCTCAGACTTGTTTCATGTGTGTAAGAACAGAGAGAGAAGCACTGAATAGTTTCCTTAATGATGACCTTTCTTACTGAGTATGATTTGTTCTCATCCAAAGCAGAAATCTGAAATTCTCTTCCAAACCCTACGTTGGAGTCTCAGTAAGACCTTTCACGGGTGATATCATCTTTTAGCTCATATAATCCTGCTAGTATAATGTTTATGGATATTTTTTAAAGAAAGGCAGAGCTCACATTTTCATTTTTGTCACTGTATATACTGGAATACACAGTTCAGTGAGTCCCAGGATACATTTTCCTCTCTGTGTGCTTTTAAAAGCAGAGCCCAGCCTGCAGAGCTCTGTGTGCTGGGCAGAGCACATCCCAAGACTCACAGAAATCCATGTATTCCTGTGAGGATGGACTTGGCCCACCTGAGCCCCATTTACCTGCAGTGCTCCTGCTGGGGGAATCCAATCCAACTCCTTTGGTGTGTCCTTAGGAGCTGCAGCCTTGTGACAAAACCCAACATCTGCAGGCTCTGCTGGCCTCTGGGGCTCTGCACCTTCCACCTGCAGCTTGCAAACAAGACAAACCAGCAAGAACTCATCTCTGCAAAAGTGGAATTGTACAAAGAGTTAATCTTGCACATTATTTTCACATTATCTCTCATCAGTTATACCTTGCTGCGTTCCCTGTCTCCTGCCTTTACATGCCCAGCTCAGGATAAAGATAAGGTGTTTGTCTTCAGGAAAACATTAAAAAAAAATCTCCAGCTCTTCCTTGCTCACTAATCCAAGCGGAATTCACCCTCTCATTTCTGTGACAGCCTCACTTTGGCAGACACAGACACTTAGCAGGTGTTTCCATCATGACATTAATAATAAGAATTGACACGTGCTAAATGAGGAATCCCTTGTTGTGCCTGGTAGCACTGATGGATATTTGGGGAAACTGACAGCTCCTGAAAAATGTTTTTGCCATTACCAGCTCTTCTGTGACAGATTTTTAATGGCTCTCACAGAACCCTCACTAACTTGAACACTCTTGCAGATGAAGTGGAAAGTGGTGAAATGTGCTGCTTTAACACTTTTGAAAGTTAGTGAACAAACATGGAACAACTCTGAGATTTACTTCTAAATCACAATTTTTGTATTTTAATTTTTTTTTCCCTGAAAATATATTTTTTTCTCTTAGTACTCAGGGACTGGAATGGATTAGCTGAGGGGACAAGCATTTGTTGTGGGACACCAGGACCCAGCTATACAAACCCCATTAATCCCAATGGGAGCCACAGAGCTCATCCTCCTCATTTAGATGGAAATATCCCCTGCCCATCAGGGATCAATTCCACTCTGGGTTACCTGGCTTCAGTGGCTCAGTCAATTTGGGACTCGGCCACCACCTCGTAAGCCTTGGACTACAAGAAAGGGAGGACAATAAAACAGGGCTGTGAAAGATGGATCAAATAAAACTGCAAGCTAAAGGAAAAAAAGGGAGAGAAAACGTTCTAAAGGTTGCTATGTAATTCATGTTAGAAGTGCCAGTGAAATGTAATTGCAATTAAATCAGCAGCACCCTTTGCAGTTCAGTGTGATACTGCAGGAAATCAATACACAGATAACAGTGCATCATGTGCAGGTGCTTCTGAGAATTCTCACATTGAAAATAATTTTACAGGAAGAATGTGTTACCTTTTTTTTTTTTTAATTTGAACTTTCCTATGAAGAACAGAGCAAGATAGTGATCTTTGAATATTCTTATTTTTGGCTCCTCCCCCCACATTAATCATTGCATCCATAAACCTGAGCTACTCACGGTGGCGTTATCAGGAAAGCCTAAGTGGAAGAGATGCTCATCTCTTTTTGAAAGTCAATTAAGCTTATGTGCCTAAATCCAGTGTTTATGTTTGAATCCCTGTTGATGGCTTTATTGAAAAAGATCTCCAGTTGCCTTTTTAAGTGATAGGAGGATTATGACTAAGTATAGCAAAAGCTCAGTTCTGTGCTGACATCTCTTATCTCTCACTGATGGAAATAACATGCATCCAGTGCCTCAGAAGAATTCTGTAATTAAGGAAGGGGACCAGAGAGGACCTGGCAAAGCTGTGGAAGGAATGAGTTTATGGGGGAAAATTCTTCAAGTTTTTATTTATGATTTGAGGCTGCCCAGTGCAGATAACAAAAGACATGGAGGCTAAACTTGAAATAATGTTGTGCTGCCATGGGTGTGATTTCCAATATGCAATCTGCTTTATTAATGCTAAAATAAGACCCCCTTCCCCCAGGTGGAATACAGCAAAGCTAACACAGGACAAGCAGCACTGGATTCCAAACACCTCTCACAGCCAGAAAATTACAGCAGAACTACAGACAGAATTCAGGAAAACTGTTTCCAATTGTTTATTTTTCATGCCTGGGAATAATCAGTTTTTTCAGCTAATCGTGACTCTCTCATCATAAGACTTGGCAATTCTAAGCATGCAGCAGCACCACTCAGGAGACAATTTTGTCTCCTGCTTCCACAAATTATTCCTACTGCTTCCAGTGCTAGAGCATTGTATCCAGAGACTACATGGATTACAATAGAGTTGTCCTGATCTCTAAATTAAAGGTAACAAAAAAACCCCACCAAAAACCAAATGAAAACAAAACAAAAAACCCAACCTCCCAAACCAAGCAACCAGCCAAAACCCAAGAAACCAAAAAAGAAAAAAGAAGAAGAAGAAGAAGAAAAAAAAAAAAAGCCCCCACAAAAACCCCAACAAACAAACCCAAACAAACAAAATACAAACATCCCCAACTAAAAAAAAAACCAATCAGAACCCACTTCCTAAAACTTTTGATGTTGGTTTTTTGGTTTTGGGCATCTTTTAGGTTTCTTAGATGCCAAATATTATGATATTATGACTTGATCTGGGCACATTTTTCAATTGACAAGTACCTAGTGTGTAAGGAGTGAGTTGTACCATTTTTCAATTAAGGAGTACCTAGTGTGTAAGGAGTGAGCTGTCAGTTTGGCCAGCCAGGGCCAGCACTGGTTTCTCAGTTCTGAACTGGGCTTTGATGGAAGGGTGACTGCTCCTCGGCAGGTGAGGGCAGAGGCCTCCAGGAGGGCCCTTGGACACTGCACTGGAAGCTCCAGTCCTGCCCTCCAGCAAGGAGCCTTCAATTGGAGCTGTGTCCTGTGGGTTACAGGGGCACTCCACAGCCCTTGGTGCTCAGATTTGTGTCTCATTTTCCAGGCAGTCTGACGTGCTGGGAGTGTGCACAGCCCATTCCAGTTATCCCATCTTTCCCCCTTTAGCAGGGATCAGAGCATGTCAAAAACCTGGCCACCAACCCAGCTGATCCAGCTGCTGCCCAGGGCAGTGCTGGGATGGTTTCTGCAGGATCAGTTCCTCCTCACACACGTGCAAACTGCTCTCTGCTGTGGCCTGGCTCAAACAAACCTCTCCTGATGCTGGGCAGAGGGCGGCCAGCCTGCAGCTCCACTGCTGGGGTCACACACCCCACTGACAGCAACCCCTCAGCCCGAGTCCTCAGAAACCCCCAGGACACAGGTCAGCAACCAGAGCTGCTGGAGAATTCAGGCTTTAGACAGCAAGGCAAACCTCTTGTCTCTGAGCAGGCTGCAGAGAGAGTGCCATGGAGCTGTGGAAGGGGTCACTGGTGCAGGCACCACTGCAGGGCCCAAATTGTCCCAGAGAGCTTTCCAGGATTTGGGATTTTCCGCCTCAGAGTAGCTGGGTCTCTGCTGTGAGCTCTGCAGGCTGGTTGTTCTATTTTAAAACTGCACTAGAAGTGCCAGTTGCTGGTGTGTAATCACATCTGAATGCCTAAATTGCCACTCCAGCCGTGGTATCTTGGGATCGTCTTTGGAAGTGGTGATTTTAGTTCTAATAAATCCTCCTGTGGATGGTCACTGGGATTTTATTTTACTGAGAAATGGAATATAGAAATACGTGAAGAAAGGCATTTTCAGATACTTCTGGTTCCCCTTCAGAGTGTTTTCAGTGCTCTGTCTGCTGTGGCTGGTTTGTGCTTTTCCTCCAGTTATAAATAACTGCTAAAGACTGATGTGTTTACTTTGTTTAACCATGGCCATGATGGGTCGAGGACACATTAAATCATCCCCAGGTTCTTATTTGCAGCCAGTTCTGAAATAACCAGAGCAGTGACATAAAATTACTTCATACTGCAGAGATTTTTATATTGGCTTAAGCCTCTGAAGTCTCCAGTGTTTTACAACAACACACTTCAATGGTGAAACAGTGACAACAACAATGAAAGTCCATGTGGAATTGTCTAACAAACAATTCAAGATTTGTTTAAGTTGCAAAGGTATGAAAAAGGGATATTATTTTCTTCAGAGGTTTTCCTTGATGAGTTTACAGATCTTGATGTTGTTTATTCAGATTTAAAGTTTTTTTTCATGTTTTAGAAATAGTGATGAAGAACAGGTACATTCTTATTCTGATGAGATTATAAGGGGGAGATGTTCATACATGGCAATTCCTACAAATACAGCCTCTGTGTGTGCACATTTGTGCTTCTGCTCTGAGCACACCATCTGCAGGTGCTACTGTTAGTTCAGTTGTTTGATCTGGTTTTTGTTTGGGATTACCTGCAAGCAAATTCTCTGTTCATAATTGTCTGCTGTCATCAAAAAGGAGAGTGACTGTGAAAATCAAACTTGAGTTATTATATTGTGGGGTATATAATAAATATATAGATGATCTATAATATAAAATATAATATATGAGCTATATAATATTGTGTGGTACACACAAAATTAATGTATCTCCTTTCCACTGTCAGCTGTACATCAGCCCAGGATCTGCAAGGTCTCCTTCTACTAATGTATGACTAAGATTTTATCACTGCTTTATTGTCTGTAATTAGCAAGGCCTTAACAACGTGTGTCTGGGAATTATATCTCTGTTTGTTTGTGTTAGAACACAAATGGCACTCAAACGTGTTCCAGGACTGCTCGGTGCTCACTCTGAGGGTATTTACAGGAATCAGCCTCTAATTCCTGCTTCACTTCTTTCTCAGATGTCTGAGAAACAAGACAGGCTTTCTCCTGAGGGTGAAAAAGTCTGAATTCAATGATATCCTGCTTGAGAATGACCTGCAGAGCTTGGGAGCATTTCTGGAGCAGCAGCAGGTTTTTAAGTGCAGTTTTGAAGTCAGGCAATGTGCAGGACAGGGATCTTCCCTGCAGGAATGAGGGGCTGGAGAGTCACCACTCAGGAGTCTGGAATGAGGCAGGAGTGCTGTCTTGAAAATCTTTTTGTTTGCATATAATTCATTGAAATTATCTTTCTCACAGTGGTTTCAATCTGTTTTAAGGGAAGTAATTAAAACTATGTAGATCCTATTTATTAATGCTAGTGGGAACTGGAGACAGTGCAGCTGAAGCTATCAGAAGTCAGCCAAAAGAAAATTAAGGCTGTGGACAGAAGGTGCACTGAAAACAAAACTATTTTTGGAAGGGTCCTAAAGGCACCAGAGACTTTACCCATTTACCTCCTTATAAAGGTAGATAATGGTATTATATTTCCTCTGAGCTGCTGTTAATTTTTCCACCCTGCACTTGGGGAAAATACAAACAAATATTCAAGTTCTTCCTGACAGTAATTTCTTGGTTTCCCTTCTCAGACATTAACATATCCAGTACCCACAAAGCTGCATAGCTGAACCTCATTTTTTTTCCATAAAACTGCATTTTATAATGCTCTGGCTCAGATGTTTGGATCCTGTAAATTCCCTTGACCCACCTATTAAGCTTTGCCTTTGGTTTTGAGGATGATTCAGAAAAAAACAGGGTCTATTTCTCTGTAAGGTGAAATTTCAGTTCAGCCTCTTTTTCCAAAATTATCCACAAACTGTTACAGATCTAAGTAAAAAAGGTGAAAATTACAGCTGTTTAGAGGATGGATATGGGGCATTTTACACAGAGCCTGAAAAATCTTTGCATAATATTTTGAAAAACGGTTTGGTGAGATAAGGCACTTTGTTTGTTGTGAATTATCCAGTCTGGGGAATGTGAGACAGGCAAGAGCTGTCTGTGCAAAAATGACAGTGCAAAGGACAGCAGTTCTGATACTTAGGGAAACTCTCTGGGTTTGATCCCAGAACTATCTGGCTTTTTTTCCCCCATACTATCAATATTTAGTGCAAAGAAGGGGGAGAGCAAGAGACATGGGATGAAAAATTCAAGAAATGCAAATTATTACTTTGGAACAAAGTAAAGCTGTAAAGTCTGGGCAACAGTTCAGAAAATTTAAAATAGGTGGTGCCTTTAGGTAATAGAAGCTTAAGGTTATAGATCTGAGGGCAATTTATCTTCAGACATAGAAATGAGTTCAGAAGGAGTGAGTATTCACAAACTTTTCAGACTTATTAGAACATTTCATCTGACACGTTGTCAGAAACTGATGACTTTTAATGCTGTTCATAGTAACACATTTTATAGTCAAATATTTCAGAGACTTAAGCAAAATCTTTAAAGAAAGCAGAACTGACTGGGCAGGGCTCAAATTTGGGTAGTCTGTTGTTAAGCAAAATTACGCCTAATATTTGTCCATTCTCCCCTAATTCTTAGAGCTTTTCCTCCAGAGAACCTTCCCATCCCTCTCTGTGCTCCTGGGAGCATGAGTGCCTGTCTCAGTTGCTGATTCTGCAGTTTACAAATAAACAAGTCTTGAGCTGACTGAATTTGGAATATTTCAATGTATTATTCCCGACACAAACCCCTTCCATGACTGGTTGCAATGTTTACTTCTGCCTCTGGGTTGTAAATGTGGGTGAATTGGGTGAACGTGAGTGGGAGCTGGAGAAGGATCTGCTGTTTATTGGCTGCTGTTCATAAACTCCCAATAATATTTTTTGTCTCACGAGGCCCAGGATGAGATTAGGGTGAGGGGTGGGATTTTTCCAGAGCCTGCCTTCTGCACTGTTCCATGGATATCCAAGCAGGAATGAATTTTCTTTCAAATAGCCATAATTCCCATTCTGTGCTTGCATGCCCTTCAGGGAGAGGACAACTACAAAGCTAAAGAAAGAGCTCAGCTTTTACAGACTCTGGTGTCAGGAGGATAGGCACAGGCAGTTCATGTTGTATTAATAATAATGAGGGTGAGGAGAGGCGGCCTGAATCTAACAACAACACACAGAAATCCTGCAAATGTAACATTGGGAGGATTTGCAATTGCACCAGATGTAATTCCATATGAATTCTTTATACCCAGAGTGAGTTAGAGCATAAAGTGTTCATCTTGCTGAAAGTCTCAAAGCTTTGTGTAATGATTCTCCAAGAAAATAAATAGCTGACAATTATTTTGCAGAACAATGAAAAAGATTTAGTTTGGTGCAAGAGTCTTTTTTAGTGGTTTTAGCTGAACTGCTCTGGAGGACTGGGTTAAGGGAGACTCATGGGCTGGGCTGCAGTGACTGCCTTGCCCATTCCCACAGATTGTTTCTGAAATCTGAGTAAAAAATACAACCTGTGTGAATTCATTCACAACAGCAGAATTCTGACTGGCAAGTGATGCCAGAGCCTGCATTTTGTAAGTCAGTTACTGTGATTTATTATGCCTTCTGTTGTTTCCACTGCTTTTCTCTCTGGGTTTCTATTTTTTTTTTTTTTTCAGTTAAGTAAATTTGATAAAATATACCATCATGTGACAATAAGAGAACTAAACTGGAAAATAATTCACAGTGCAGTATTGATAAATGCCTGGTGCAGTAATAGCAATATGTCATCAATCACCTGGGCTCCTGTTTGATGGCATCATATAACCTAATTCAGGATGAACGTCCTCTGCTTTAACCTTGGTTGTATTTGCAGCTTACTCTAGAGGAAAGTAATAATCCTTCATTAACTGGTAGGTGTGAAACATTCTCTATCAAGAGGGTAGAGGAGGAGGCAAATGAAAATTGGTTTCAGAATGTGTCCTGAGTCAAAAGCAGTCTCTTTCTGCAGACTCATAAGCTGCATAAATTATTATTACCATACATTGTGAAGGGTGGGTAGGTGAATGAATCTTTGTGTTTTGCAGCTTTGCTCTGTTTCTCTTTGTTGCTTTTCTCCATCTGTATTCAAATGTACATATAAAAGATTCAAGGACACATCAAGTCTCTGATCCTGCTACAGCTTTAATTCTTAAGAGCCTATGTCTAGAGTCTTATGACTGTGCTTTACATTATGCATTAAGGTACTTGTAATTAGGAGCTTGTGGTAATGACCCATTCTCAGGCAAACTAGTGCTGTTCCTTGTTTTCCATTAACTGCATTGAGGGTTTATTTGCTGAAAATTGAGTTTAATTTGATTAGCAGGAATTGTGAAACATTTGCAACACAAGGTATATTAGCATAGCACTTTGTTTGTAATGAGAGCCAAAAAGCAGTTAGGGGAAGAGCTAATTACTGAAGATTTTCCTTTTAATAGGGAAGGTCTAGCTAAATTTTAGTACTCTGCTCTCAAAACCCCTTCAGCTTTAACTGGTGGCTAAAAGGAAAACAAAATGCTCTGCAAAAGTTCAGCAGATGTTTTCTGAAAGTCACCATTGGGACAGTCCAATAATTTAATTTAAAAAAAGAATTAATCTGAACATTTGGCAGCGGGTTTTTTCATATCTGTATTGATCTGATAGTGGTGGCTGTTTGCTACAGAGCAGAGACATTAGTGGTGTTCAGGAGGGATCCCCCTTTCCTTCCCCCCAGCCAGGGTGGTTTGTCCTGGACCAAAAATATGTTCTCTGCTCCCCTGACTCTTGGAAAGCCCATCCCCAAATGCCATGAAAACACTGCTAATAACTTCCTGGGAAGGTTTTCTTGCTGTTTTCAACAAAGGAGCAGTGGTTTTGTCCTGTGTGTTGAGTAACTTTCTGTCTGCCTGGTAAAAGATGATATTTTCACTGTCTCAAACGTGGTCCTCTCTGCCCATCTGTGGGTTCCTTGGAAGGAGCCATTGGTTTGTTCAGGATCTTGTGGAAGTCTGAGTGAAACCTTTTCAGTCAAATAAGAGTTAACAACCAGGTCCCAGGTTATCTCAGTAAAGGATGCCTTAGTACCAGAGAACATTTAAACCTTTATAAAGTTCAAATCAAATAACTCATTGATAAAATCAGATCAAATCCACGGGGCCCAGAAGGAAGATGCAGACAATTTGTTCTCGGATCAAAGTGTTTTATTCTTCATGTTTTCCTTCTCAAGAACAGGCACTCATCTCTTCTGGAAATAATTTTCACTCTTCTGCTCTTAATTCTTGTGTGCTCCTGTCATTTGCATAAACTGACAAGCAGGAGGTACCTGTGTTCCCTAAACAGGGTTCTGATCATCCTGGAAGTGTTCCAAGGTAAAGGAGCCACTTCATTAAATACACAGTGGCTTTTCTTCCCCATGTCCTCTCTGCCTGCTCCAAACCAAACATCCCTGCTCAGCTGCAGCCTCTTTTTTATTCCTTTATGTTCCAGCTAATTCATTTTAGCTGTAGTGATGGTGTGAGCAAATAACCACATTCTGTCACAGGGGGATGCAGCTGAGGTGACAGCTGACTTTAACCTAAAGCTGTGGAGATTTTTGCATGTCCTGAGAACCCCAGAAATGTCTGGAGCAGGTGATGGCAGTTTAGCTGCCATCAGCTTCTGCATGGTGCTGGAAATCCAGACTTAAATATTTCCTGCTTTACCACGAATCCTCTTTTGTGTCTGCTCAAAACAAATTCAGGTTCTGAGAGCTGGTGCTCAGTTTCTAAATTTAGCCTGAAATTGTGGTTGATGGCAATTATTAACATAATTTTATTAGTAATTAATTAGTTGTGCTAAGCAAGTTTTAATAATAACAACTTGCTTTATATTTCCTTGTTTGGAGTTTTGGTGTTGTAACATTCCCTCATTAACTCTGTTTACATTACCACTACACCCTTATTTTTTCTCTTGCTTTAGCAATGGTTACTTTGCTCAGCCTGCTGCCAGTTTCTTTTTTGTCTTTTGCTTAATTATCCTGCTTTGAGTAGATAGAAATTGCAATTATAGTTAGCCAAATACGAAAAATACATCTCCACTCATCGTCTAACTTTAGTATTTGCATGAAGTTTTGAACAAATTTAATCAGAGTTCATTTGCACCTGCTTTGTGTTTGCTTTTCCCAAATACTCTGGCAGATGGGTTTATTGGTATTCAATAAGCATGCTGGCATCAAGTTTTCAACAAATACTTCAGAATATTTGCAGAAAAAGAAATTTTAACTTTGATTATCCATAGAGGGCTGTTAATAACACTTATTTTATGGTGAGGCAGAGTTATGTAACTGTGTATTTATCCAAGACTGCTCCCAAACAAACTCCAACTCAGCTGAAGAATTAATCACAAAAAACACTGAGAGATTTCTTTCAGCAGCTCAATCAGGGAGGTTGCAATGCTTCTCAACATCTTGCTGCTGCTTTTCTCTGCGATGCCCATCAAAATATGGGGTTAGATTAACTTCATCACCTTCATGGTGGAGGAACATCAACCCCACAGCTGAGGTTACAGCACAGTTCTACCTTGATTATTGTTTGTAATTTGGGTATTTGCCCACACAGACAGAGAAAAGCAGGGCAGAGCCAGTCCGACCTTTGTTTATTACAGGCTCTTAAATACTGTTTGAAAGGTGACCATGGATTGGAGAGTTGAATCACCACCTCTCAGCCACACTGGCCAAAAGGACTTACACAACCTCTCCTCTCCTTGGAGAAAAATGTGAAAACAATGGTAATATCTATAAACACCATCTCCATATTTATATGACAGCGTGAGAAGGTGAAAGACTTCTACTTTAATATGAACACTCAAAAATTAGGAAATCTCATGGTGACACAGCCCCAGCAAGGAATGGCACTAACCCCGCTCCTCACTTGCTGAGATCCCTTTTCAGCTCAGTTCTGACAAACCACAGCCAGCAAGAGAGAGAAGGATGAAGTCTCCAGTGCCATCTGCCTTAGGAGAGTGATTTGTCCTCCCAGACTGTGCCCACTGGGCCTTTCCCTCTCTCCTCTGGGCTGTTTAGGAAAGCAAAGTGCAGGATTTTAGTGTGTGTTTGTTTTTCAGCTTTCTTGCCTCATGACTCCTGGAGAACTCTTGGTCTGTTAATTGCTGCAGTTTCCCTTTACTGTTATTTGTGATCCCCATGTGGTGGGGCTCTGCTGAAATGTGGTATTTTCAGTGTCTCGGGTTTGGTTTCCCAGGCTTTTGCTTGTTGCTGCTGCCACAGTTCACACTGAAATAAATGTAAGTTTTCTTTTTTCCCAGGGTGTTTACAGACTACTCCAAATGTAGCCCAGCAGGATTCTGGTCTGAACTGAAATTAACTGTCATACATAGGATTTGTTTATCTCCTCACATCCTTCTGTCACAGATGTTTGTCCTTTGGCTTGTTCCTTTTTCTAATTATTTTTTGATTATATTTTGAAACACCTTCTGTCTAACCAATTTCTCCCCAAATCAAATAGTGCATTTCTTTCCCCTTCACCTACAGTGATTCCCCCAAACTGAATGTTATTTACTTCTGGTGGAAACTGACCTTTATAGGAATCTGTTTCAGATAGAAGTTGTATTTTGATGCTATGCTGTTGCTTATTCTTGAATTATAAATGCACACGTGCTATGCTGTGTGTTGTTCTCAGTGACACCCAGTGTTAGGTGAGGAGGGTACAGCTCATTTTCCATGTTCATGCCCCAAAACGTCTTTCTGGGGTCACCACTGAGTCACAGGTAGATGATTGAAAATTCAGAGCCATGCAAACAGAGCAGCCCTGACCAAAACAATGTGACAGGCCACCAACAGCTCCTAGAGCATATAATTTCCTTATTTCCCAGCCAGTCTGTGGAAAGAAAATGCATGAAAATATATGAATTTCCCCAAATGACATCTCAGACAAGCATGGAAAGAAACTGAAATTGGGCTGCTGGAGCTGTTTGGAAGTTCAGGTGTGTCTGCAGGGACTCTGCTGGCACCCCTGCTAAAGGCAGTGCTGGGCACAGCTTGCAGGGGGTGTGTGCTGCTGCATCCCCTGCACTGCTGCTGCAGGAGCCTGCGGACACGCTGCACAGGACAGACAGATGGTGGGACACTGCAGGATGCACAGGGGCACAAGGGCAGAGCCGGGGTTTGGAAAAGGCCGTGTGAAATTGGTGGTGCAGGGTCTGTTTGCTGCTCTCGCTGCCTCATCCCGAGCTCTGGGCAGCCTCTGCCTGCTCAGCCAGGAGAGATGAATGGAGAGGAGCAGGGAGGAGATAGCACAGCACCTCTGCTCAGCAATTAAAGAGCTGTGTGACAACTCATTGATATGCAAGCGCAACTGCTGCCAATGGCGTGAACGCCGCAGACAAAGAGAAGATAATTTGACAGCATTAAGCAGAAAGCTCATACGGGGCTGGTGGCAGAGAAAAGCTCTTTGATTTTCAGTGGTGTGAGCTGCTCAGAGCGGTGTGTGACTCTCCTGCCGGCTCCAGGTGCTGTGCTGGGTTCTGGAGCTGATTTCCCTCCCCACACACACTCAGAGATGTCAGAGCTGCTGAGCAAACCCCGGGGTCGCTGTGGCCTCAGGACTGATGCTGCTGTGAACCCATCGGGTGAAATAACCCCTGCCTGCAGCCCAGCCACCAGCTGGGTGTCCTCCTGCAGAGCTGGGATGCTCTGGGATGCTCTGGGATGCTCTGATTGCTCTCTGCATTGGGTATGTGAAATAAGCTGGGTCTGAGAGGGGCAAACAAATAACACACGTGTAGGAGAGGTGGCCGAGTCCTTCTGGGGATGGGGCAAGGTGGGACCCTGAATATTCTGTAGGTTTACCTTGGATGGTGTTAAAAAATTGAGAGTTGAATTCAAGCAGGTTTGTGTTTCGGGACAAATTAATACGTAATCAATGGAATTGTTCAGGCAATCAAAGCTTATGCCCACAATATTTAAATCACAATTACAATAGGGAAGTTTTCTGATAAGCACAATTAAGATAATTTCTTGTTCTGTCACATCGTTCTTCTAAATTAACATTTTTTTTCTCCATTTGCATTTGGAATTAAGTCTGTTAGCATCATTTAGATAGACATTATTTTGGCAATGGAGAAAGTTTTCTGATTTTTTTTGTTCCTTTCTTATGAGCCTTCTTACAAGGTTTCCACTGGCAAGTAACACGTGAAGTGTGAGAACAGGGGAATAATAGGGGAAGATACAGCTTCCTCCCTTTGCAACAACGGGATAATGGCTATCAGGGATCCTCTCCTTGAAAGGAGAAATGGAATATGTCTCTTCACAAGCAAGAATATAAAGAAAATCAATAATACATGTTTTCTGCTAGTCACACTTTCCTAGTATCCTTTCCAGTGGGGAAATTAGGGAAAATATTTTAATTATTTTCAATTCTCTTTCTACAGAAAAACAACTGTGGAGAAAAATGTGAAGTGTTTCTCTGACAATTGGTTTTCTGCAGCGTACACAGCAGTAAAAATAGCTTAATTGTGTAATACTTTCCAGGAAATACATCTTTCCAATCTCCTAGGTAGAGAGGGATGGGATTCTTTTTTTTTTTTAACTAAAAGGCTGGAATTTGTATTAGGCTCTAAATGCCGACAGAATTCCAATAGAATCAGTTTCTTGCAGAAGTTTTATCCCACATTTCTCTTGAGAAAATTCTCAGAATGCAGAGGATGCCTCACCTCTTGTGCATCCCTTGTCGTGTCTAGGGGCGGACGTGAATTCTGCCTCAAGTTTTTGAGATGAATTAAAGCCTAATTTTTGCTTTAGGTGAGTCTCAGGTGCTTGGTTGTCCCTCTGTTACCTGGCACTTGTCTTTTGCACATCATCAACAGTGAATTTCCCTTTGGAGAGCAGTGGCAAAGTCTGGAGACTCAAAAACTCAGGGGAGTAAAGACAAATGCAGGGCTAACACAGATAAATATTCATTATATATTATTATATATTATTAATTAATATATGAAAGGCTGTGTAGAGGGCTCCCACCTTTGTTGCATGGGTTGAACTCTGGATCAGTCACTCCAAATTGAAGTTAGAATTGCAACACACACTTTTTCCTTTTGATTTTGGACTTAGGTGGGAAAATGGACTCCTTGCTTTCTTCACATGGATTCAAGATATTTGCATCTCTGTTTTGTTTTTTTTTGCAAATAGAGAACATAAATCTCAAAAAACTAAGACTAGAGATGATAATTGATTGCCTTGAACAACCTTTTTAGCATGACTGGATCTCCTGCAGGTTTATTGCTGGCTTTGATTCTAGCATCTCTGTCAGGGCCCTTACCAGACCTTCTGAAGATCTGGTGCTATTGTATGAGGATCTGTTATAATAATGTATCTCCTGAGTGTTGCTATAATTATCTGAGTTATAATTTAGAGTTCCACAGGAGGCTGGGGACCATTAGGTTTACAAAAAGAAATACCAGGTACAATTTTCCCTTGCTTACACAAAACCCTTGTTATTTTTTTCCTCTGCAGCTGATCAGTTGTATTGCACTGAGCCTTCAGAAATCTCGAGGTTGGCCCAGAGTGCAAAACTCCTTTTTCCTCCTTTTTCCTCCTTTTTCCTCCTTTTTCCTCCTTTTTCCTCCTTTTTCCTCCTTTTTCCTTTTCCTTTTCCCTCTGCCCCTCTCATGATGCAACTCTCAAAGTCCTTTTCCAGTCACTGTCCAGTGTGCCAAAGAACAAACCCAGAGATACTGCAGGGAACACTGGAACACCCTTTGTGTCCTCACAGCTGCGAGTTCAGCTCTCAGAGATTCACCTCTGACAAGTTAATATAAAGATTTGAAAAGGCTGGGCGGCCTCCATCACTGGCAAGAAATACTTTTACACGATTTCATTTATTATCGAGATGATACTGAGTCACAGGATAATTGGTGTGAAAACAACAACTTGTCTGAAACAGCATTGTTTAGATTGGGATTTTTCTGTGTGTCTGAGGAGGCTCAGGGTTGCTATTCCACCCACTGTACCAGCTTTTTATGCAACAAAAAACTATTCTTTTCTTTTCATATAGTGTTCTAGGGGAAATAATATAAGCAGCAGAACTGCCAGAAGAGCCATGGTACCAGCACTCCTGGAATGGCAGAAATTGCCTCATTCTGCAAAATGCAATTACTCCTGATGAACTGATGAACATTTTAAAGTAATATATGGAAAACATAGGTTTAAATATATTTAAAAACTTCCTTTAGAATTCGTAATGTATGAAAGACCTTTGAGAATTAATCCAGGTTATCCAAGTCAGAACTCAAAAAGGCACTTGAAGTGTTTGAATTGTTAACATTCAGTAAGTGACTTTTCTTTAGAATTTATCCAAAGGAATGGATTTATTCAATTAAAGACTGTGCTAATAATTACACTTGGAAATGTGATTGGTTACAGAAAACAACCCCAGCAGGTTTGAGTAGGCTCAGGTTGGTGCAGGAGCTGGGCTGAGGAAGGAGAGGTTTGCAGAAGGCTCTGTTCTCCTTTCTGGGCAGGAAATCTGTCACTTTTCATGTCTTTCATAGCCCAAGTTCAAAACTTGACAGCAATAACCTTCCAACTGTATCTACATGAATTGGATGTTAGGACTTCAATGAAAGACAATCTCGTGTGAGATTCTTTTGGTTACATTTCAAAGATTTATTCAAACTATATGAGGTTTTCCAGGAACGAAGCATAAAAGATGATTTTTTTTCCCAGGCCCTGGTTCAATAAAGCCCAGAGGCTTAAGCATGTCATTGTGAGCCTGTGGCTGGACCTGAGCACAGAAATGAAATCTTAACATAATCTTTACAACAGGAATATTCCTATGACTTGGTTAAAGAATGGCTTCAGAGAGGTAATTAAAGAGAGAGATTTTTCATGAGTTAAGTGAAATCTGCACAGAACTGGCATGAGATTCATGCATGAGGTTTCTCTTGCCTGGCAATGATCTGTCCCCAAAATGTTACAGGATAAACACGGTAGAAGAATAGGCTCAGAAGATGTGTATGCTGTTTGTAAGCTTCGTAATGAAGGTATTTGTCTCTCCATTAGTTGATATTTTCAGTTTCCCAAGAAGTCCTGCAGGATGTTAAGGGCAGAAAAGAGTCTTTGTCACATCACATGAAACAGATCATGAGCGTGAAGTGTCTGAGCTAACCTTTCTTCAAACAGCATTACTGCGGGTCAGCAAAGTTCAAGGATTCTTCAGATCAATCTTTTTCTGTTCATGTGCAAAAGAAATTTAGGACAGAGCTTATTGTCGTGAATAAGAAATATTCTTGGAATCTAAGCTGCCAGAATCTCCAAAGTGCACACTGTAAACATTTCACTGCCTCAGTGACAGCTAAGTGAGGATGCCTTGCTCATTATCCATAAAGAATATGTGGCACAGATGAGCCCAGAATGTAAATTTCTAAGGAAATGGAGAAAAAATAATTCATTTTTCATGCAGAAATGTGAGATTTTTTTTTTCTTTTTCATGCTGAAAGGTTCATGGAAAATTAATTAGGAGAAATCTAACAAATATGTTGTGTTGGTAATGCTGTAGAAGTACTTTTCAACACGGAAGGAAATAAGGGAGGCTTCAATCATTGAGGTTAAATGGAAAATGGGAGGAGCAAACAGGCCCTCAATAGTAGCTGTTAATGATAGAATTTTTAAATAAATGGCAGAAATTAGCAGAAATGTAAAGAGGGAAATATACTTTACTGCAGTGTGGAATGAAATGCATTAACTGTGTTAAAATTCACCAGAGCTTCTGAAGATTTGTTAGCATTTTGCAATTCTGAAGGGAAAGGAGATAGCAGCACTCAGTGCATCTTTGTGGGCACTGTCACAGCTACGTGTCCGTGTGCACTTACCCAAACATCAGCCACGCCACTGACACATTGAATTTTCCTGGGAGATGAGGGATTTGCTGCAGTGCAGAGAGGAGCCCGTTTGTTTGCTGGCAGGTGAGCTGGGCCAGGCAGGATTTCAGTGTCCCAAAACAACCAGGGGCTGGTTGGTACTGCTGGAGCCGTATCCATTATTTACATTTACTGGGCTGCCAGGGTGTTTGCAGCAATGTCACACTAACCTCCATGAATTCTTGATTGAGAAATAAAAAATTAACAATATGGACTGATGGGAACGCTGGTGGATAGAGACAAGTGGTTTTAGAGCAAGCCCAGTGCAGTGCTGGTGCCACAAACACCCCCCAATGCTCAGAGCAACATTTACTGCTGCAGAATTTCCACACAGCATCCCTTCCATGCCAGCCCTGCCCTTCACACCTCCCCACACAGCTGGCACTGGAGATGATGCCCTCAGTTTTACTCTCCTGTATTTCAGGCTCTGTGCTGCCCAGGGGTGCAGCTCTGAGCTCACACTCAGTGTTAGTGAGCTCTCCTCAGAGGACAGGTAGACAGGACAAATCCTTTCCCTGCTGCACACCAAGGACAAGTGTTAAAAGTTCAGGCCCAAAAGCACGAACAAGAGAGAAAACAAGGAGGATGGGACTTCATAACCTGAAGCTGTAACTGTAATTAAACCCCAATATGCAAGTGGACCGAAATTTATAAAAGTGTGAGACCTCATGACCATTTGACTATCTTGTGACCATTTTGGGTCCATTTTGTGGCCATTCTAACCCACCTTGGGTGTAGCCCTGGCCAGTCCCTGTCCTGCCCAAGGTGTACCCTAAAGACCTTTCAATAAATCCCTACTTTATTCTCCAGCTCTGTCCAGTCTCTGTGCCAGGTCAGCACAGAAATGTTCCCAAGGCATCAGAGAGGAGTTGGCTTTTTCCTGGAATTTCTAGATCTGCTGGGTTATCTGAACTTCCCTCAGCCATGGAAACAAGATTCAGAGCAGTGTCTGAGCTGTGGTTTCCCTCTGGCAGGTGATGTCAGGTTATCCTGTGGCAGCCCGAGGAGCTGCCTGCCCCCTGTGCCCCCTGTGCCCCTGTGCCCCCTGTGCCCCTGTGCCCCCTGTGTCCCTGTGTCCCTGTGCCCCCTGTGTGCCCCTGTGCCCCTGTGCCCCCCTGTGCCCCCCTGTGCCCCCTGTGTCCCCTGTGCCCCTGTGCCCCCTGTGTGCCCCCCTGTGCCCCCTGTGCCCCCTGTGTGCCCCCCTGTGCCCCCTGTGTCCCTGTGCCCCTGTGCCCCTGTGCCCCCCTGTGCCCCCTGTGTCCCTGTGCCCCTGTGCCCCCCTGTGCCCCCTGTGCCCCCTGTGTCCCCTGTGTGCCCCTGTGTCCCCTGTGCCCCCTGTGTGCCCCCTGTGCCCCCCTATGCCCCCTGTGCCCCCCTGTGCCCCCTGTGCCCCCTGTGCCCCCCTATGCCCCCTGTGCCCCCCTGTGCCCCCTGTGTCCCCTGTGCCCCCTGTGCCCTGTGTGCCCACTGTGCCCTGTGTCCCCTGTGCCCCCTGTGTCTCCTGTGTCTCCTGTGGCCCCTGTGCCCCCCTGTGCCCTCCTGTGCCCCCTGTGCCCTGTGTGCCCCCCGTGTCCCTGTGCCCCCCTGTGTCTCCTGTGCCCCCTGTGCCCCCCGTGTCCCTGTGCCCCCCTGCCCCCTGTGTCCCTGTGTCCCCTGTGCCCCCTGTGCCCCCCTGTGCCCTCCTGTGCCCCCTGTGCCCTGTGTGCCCCCTGTGTCCCCTGTGTCCCCTGTGCCCCCTGTGTCCCCTGTGTCCCCCTGTGTCCCCTGTGTCCCCTGTGTGCCCCCTGTGCCCCTGCCCTTGCCCTCAGGGGTTCTTTCCCTGAGCCTGGCTGTGGGTTTGGTGCTCCTGGCAGGTTTGTCACCCTGCTGAGGTGACAAACAGGCAGGGAAGGCACATGGCAGGTGACAGCCTCACTTTGTTAGCCTGTGGAATAACGTGATGATTATTCAGAAGCACTAAAAGTGAAAAGCAGAGCTCTAGTGTGGTTTGTTTCTTAGTAACAGCTGGAGGAGGAATTGCCTGTGATGCCAAGGCTCGTGCTGAACATCACCAGCCTTAGGAACTATCTGTGGGGACTGGGGGCCTCAGCCGGGGCTGCTCTCATACAGGGTGGGTTTTTTGGCTGCTCCTGAAGCACCACCTGTAAACTTCTCTCTCATTTAGAGCAGTCACCTCCCTCAGAACTAAAGAAATTCCAGGGTATAAGAGAGAGCCAGCCCAGAATGGACCACACAGGTCCCAGCAGTGCAAAGCACACTGTGCTTCCCACAGCAGTGCCCAGCTTTGGGCTCCTCACCCTGGCTCCAACCCAGGGCTTCAGTGATGCTCTTGTGTTCTTTCTATCTCAAAGCAGCAATTTCCACTAAAATCTCCTTCAAGTGAAACTGAACTTACTTGTATTTTATGTTGACATCAATTCTCTCTCTGGAATCTGGTTTTTGGAGGTTTTTTTGCTGGTGTATCATCCTGAACTGATGGAGCTCTGTGATGTTCCCTTGGTCTAAGCAGAAGGACCTGGGTCAGGTTCATAAGCAGGAGAGCTTTCATCTGCTCTGAAAGGGGTTTCAGCAAGACCTGGTTTAGTATTAGAGCCTTCTGATCAAGAGTTTTTAAGGGGTACATTGCAATTGGAAAGCATTTGTAGGGACTTCTTAATTATTTTTAATCATTCACTGTACCTAAATCCTGGAATAGAGAGCTTAAAGAAAAACTGATTTATTTTTGAATGTTTTTTGCACAGGGAAGATTCCAAAAGACAAAGTTATTTCTGCAGTACCCTTGAGGGACACCACTTGTTACTGCATTTTATTACATTGCTTAGATTTAAATTCTGGAATGGGCAGAGTGTTAGCTGTACATTTTCCTGCTTTTAAACCACACCTTTAATGTCAGAGGATTCTCTCCAGAAGAGAATAGCTGTTGCTTATTGACAATTTCTGCTTCCTAATTTAAGGCTTTCAGTAGTGCCCATATTTAAAGTATTTTACATAATTCATTTCACTATTCTCTTCCTGCCCTAGGAAATGATAAGCATCTCTTGCTGTGATCTTTCACTCCAAGGATTAAGACTCTTTTCATATTCATAAATGTGAGGAATTCTAATGGCTGGTGTGCCAGTGAGCCCTGGTGATGGTCAGAAGGGGCAGGGAGGCTCTGGGGGTGGGAGGATTCACAGGGGACATTTCAAACCTCTCTGTCCCAGCTCTCAGGGATGGAGGTCTGCAGCATTAAACACAGACAGGTTTAAACCTCCTAACGATGAGAAATCAGGAGTGAAGGGTTTGAATAGCTTACACCTGCACTGGGGCTGAGTGATCCATCCCTGACTTGGTGTGCCTATCGGTGCTGAATGAACAACAGCTGTAGCTTGGAAACAGCTCAGACTTTCTCTTAGGAAATGCTCCTGTTAAGGGCTTTTTACAGCCCTGTCACAGTTTAAATGGACTTTCAAGCTGTGCTGATGTTAAGTCCCCTGTTTGGGGCAGGGTGATGGAAGAATTGCTATCCATTTCCAGCTACAGTGAATGCCGCGTTGTCAGAAGTTCCATATTTTAAATTATGACTCAAAATTCTGAATTTTCTGACACGTGGCAGTTATGTAGCTAAGTCTTGGGGCACTAATGTCTTTTGTGTAATTCATTTTGCAGTAATAGCCCCCAAATACTGTAGAATTCCTTTAAAAGAAGTACTTTAGCTAGTTAAAACTTAACAATACTGACCACAAACCTTAAGCTTCCCCACAAATAAAGGGAATGTGCATTGCTTTACACTGTGAGGTATCTCCCTGTTCTCATTCTGCTGATCTCTTCCCTTTTTAAATGCTTTAAATGTGTTGTTGCTGTGAGGTTATTAAGAAAAAGGTGTTTTTTCAGTATAGACATCAAACTACCCCAGTTCTGCTCCCTCTCAGTCGTGAGGCTGCTGCTTTCCCTGGAATCTTTGGGAATGGTGGTGCCTTCCTCCTGTGCAGTTTACCACGAGAACCTCATGCCAGGTTAACAGAGCTGTGGATATGCACTCAGCTCTGAGTCCTCCCAGCAAAAAGATGGAAAAATACTTGATTATTTCTCCCTCAGTGTAAGAGAGCGACCTGAACTGGAGATACACTCACGCTGTGAATGTCAGGGATAAATAGGCAGCTTACAAATGGCATTGAAAACTGTCTGTGCTGCTGAGAGGAAAAAAGATTTAGTTTCTTATTGTTCTGCTGGCTCCGGTTGATTTTTAAAAAAGAGAAAAGTGGCGTGTTTTGATGAGGATTATACAGAGCGATGGCTTTGGAAAGAGCAGGAGCTCTTCTCTTCCAGTGTTTGCCTTTTAGACTGGATTTCTGAGGCTGGGCTGCTCGGTGGGGCTGGCTCTGCTCAGGAGCAGCTCTGTCCTCGTGCAGCACAGGCCGGTGGCACTAATGTGCCAACATCTGCTCGCTGCAGCAGAGGTACCACGACCTTGCTGTATCATCATTAATTTCCCCAAAACAAACCAGCCAGAACCAGCGCTGGTGGAAACAATTTGAGGAACAGCAGCATATGCTCAGACTTGGTTAGTCCTGGACATTGATGGAGGGGTTGTTGCTTTGGTGACTGTCACCCTGGTTTTGAAGACTTTTCTAAGCCTTCTGTAATGTTCTTCGTATTAGAGTCAGAAATTTTACTTTCTCACAGTTTGTACTATAAACAGTGGCCAGGTTTTGCTGTCTTTCATTGTTTACATATTTCTAGGTGAGAAGAGAAAGTTGATTAACAGTTGTCACCATGAGATTTCCTAGTTTGCTGAGCGTTCATATTAAAGTAGAAGTCTTTTACCTTCTCATGCTCTGATGTAAACAAGGAGATAATGTTTATAAATATTACCATTGTTTTCACATTCTGCTCCAGGGAGAGGAGAGGTTGTGTGACAATTCCTTTGTCCAATGTGGGTGAGAGGTGGGAATACCACCCTCCAATCCATGGTCACCTTTCAAAAAGTATATAATAGGAAGTAATTATAAATATAAAACAAAGGGTGGAGATTTTTCTCTGCTGCTCTCCCAAATTCTGACTCTGTGTGTTATTTGAGCATGGCTAACAGTGACATCCAGTTGTCTTGACCAATGTGGTTTGAGATGTGGAATTCCATCCTCCAATCCACAAGCCCCATAAAAAATGTATAAAATTGAGTTTTGCAAATAAACTCGCCCCCTTTTCTCCTGCTCTGCACACCTGCGTGTCCTCGTGTGGTTCTTTTTGTGTCACCTGTGACAGGTGACCAAAACCCATCAGGACCACGCAGGGGGGCCTTGCTTTGCCCCAGGGGCTGTGGGCACCAGGAGTCATCCCTGGGAAAGGTGGGAGTGAGCACCCAGACCTGAGAGGAGCTTGGCTGAGTTCACAGGCTGCAGTTTCATCAGAGCTCGGGGGAAGGCTGGCCAAGAGCTCTGTCTTCATTTCTGTGCCTGCCGGCCTTGGGGCGCGGATGGAGGAGGAACCTGCGCCCCTGGGAAATGGGGATCTGTGTTTGTGCCAGGCCAGACCTTCAGCCCCTGGCTGTGGGGGCAACAGAGCCATGCCTGTGCCTGTCACTTCACCTTCTGCTCCCCATTACTGTCCCTCAAAGCCACCCCTGGCTCCAGACACCCCCTGAGAACCGGCAGCATGCCATGGTGCAGTGCTGCTCTCGGGGGATGTTGTGTTCTTAGCAGTGTTGCAATCAGACACAAAATAAAGATGCTTGACTCCAGCAGGTAGAAGAACATCAGAAGGCTTTATTGCAATTCCTTTCAGCCTTCTGATAACATGCTGTGCTAAAAAGGCACATTATTGGTCCATGGGATGGACACCTCTCTGCATTGGTTCAGTGACACAAACAACACCTGGGAGAGAGGTTGTTATGGGAAGGGAATATTGTTTACCCAGAAATGTTATGGGAAGAAAAGTTATTTACACAAAGCTGCCTGAGAAAGGAGAAAGTGCTGAAAACTCTCTCCTGGGAAAAGCCAGCAATTTTCAGGCTTCAGAAAATTTGGCCCAGATAGCAGGGTGTATTTGGGAGGGGATCTGTGCTGCTCAGGGCAGGTGGGAGGGCTGGCAGGTCACAGTTGCCCATGGCCAGTGGCCCTGGGGTGGCTGTTGGGGACTGGAGCACCCTGGGCCACCACAGTGGCCAGTCTGGAGCCCAGCTCCTGCAGGAGCTGCCCGGCTGCTCCTCACACACGTGTGGGACTCTGAGCTGCCACAGGTACAGCGGCAGAGAAAATCCCTTTGTGCATTTAAACTCCTTCCCAGAAAGGGCTTTAAATGAGGGTGAATCCCTCCTTAGCCTTGGGTTTGGCAACAGTTTAAATTTAAGGCAGTTATGGAGGTAAAATTGAATTTCTTTGTCCCACAAGCTCTAATGATGGCAAATCAGATATATTTGTATAAAAATGTATTATTTATTAAGACAAATGAACAGACAAAAGATAACAGATGGAAGATCTTAATCAGAATTACTTCCTACACTGCATAAAACTAAAAAAAATATAGTTCATTATAATATCATAAAACAGTGTGTGATATCAAGGTACTTATATTAAAGCTGGCAAAAGAAATGGTATTGATTAGGAGCTGAATGTAACTTACCACCAAAACAATGGTAATGTACAGATTCCTTCATTTAACCCCAGGGTAGTAACCATGGAGTGTAGGCATCCCTACTCATGGGAGAAACTCCACCCATATCCAGGAAAACTGGATGGAAGATTTCTACTTTGTGAAAGTTTGGTGTGGCTTTTATGGTGGTAAAGTTTGGCTGCCAGCAGAAATCCAGCTTACCTTGTCAGGTGTCCCTTCAAACCACGATGTTTATTGGTACTTGGGAGATGCCAGCGCAGTGCTAACCCCATGGCACCAAACCAGCTCCCTATGAGACATCCTGTCCTGTTGGACTTATCTGAGTGGTTAACAAACAACAGAGATTTTATGGGGGGTAGGATGTCCTGCTATTCCTGTTGGTGGTGGCTGCTGGCAGTATCACCTTCCTGATGGTGCCTTAAGATTTAGCTTTTGTATTTTTCACATTCTGCTTTAGTGTATAACTCTAAACTCCATAGCCTGTCAGCTGCTGTTCTCCCGTTTTATTCAGACAAAACAATTCCTCTCCACGCCTGAAACTCAAGGACACCTCACTGTCTCAGGCCCTGAAAAATGCAAACAGCAGTGAATTGAGGAGGGGAAAATCTGGGGGTGAATGACTTCATTACCTGGAGCTGTAATTGGAGGATTAACCCCTCATGTGTAAAGGACCAAACTGATAACTGTGTGAAAAACTCGTGACCATTGCCCACCTTGGGTGTAGCCCCTGGGAGGCTCTGACTGCCCAAGGTGTATCTGTGGAAGGCCTTTTATAGATACCTGTTTTTACTGTCTCAATCTCAGATTCTTAATCAGAGCCTAGCCTCAGTTCCAGGTACCCACCCCAAGGCATCCCCACGAGCTGGGCAGAGCTGGGAGATGGCTCAGCTGTGGCAGTGGCAGTGCCCAGCTCCTGTCCCCTGACACAGCCTGAGGGTCCCGGGGTGTCCCAAATCCATGAAAGAGCTGGAATTGTCCCCGGGTGGGGGCTGCAGGGCTGCGGGTCACTGCTGATGGAGCTCCTGGGTGAAGTCCATGGTCACGTTTGACCTGGTGCTGGGCAGGCTGATGGTGTGTGAAGGCCTGGCTGCCACGGGAGGGATGGACACGCAATTTTCGGGGCTAATGATGGTGCTGACCTGATGTCCTCATGCAGCTGCTTGCTATTACTGCTGCTTAACTGGGCCAGGGGAGGCTCAGGGGACTGCCTGGCTGTAATGAGCTGCCTGTGCAATTACGGCACTTACTGCAGGACACCCGCGCTAAACCCGCCTCGCTTTTGCCTCATCATCTATTTTTATATTGTTCTGGCATCATGTGGGCATTCCAAAAACTGTGAGTTTATTGCTCCTGGGTGGAATGGATAGTGCTAATAGTGCTGCTGAGTGCTGGGAGGCAGGCGTGGCCAGGGAATCGTTTCATTGCTGCCTTTTCACTCTGTCCCTCGGTGCTCTGGAGCCTTACAGAATTATTGACACATGAAAAAAAAAATCAGCAGAGATCTTTTTGTTTATATTTATATTCCAGGGTTGGTTTTTTTCCTTGCTAAATTAAGCAGGGAGCATTAATGTCATTTTTAGCAGAATCCATGGAAAAGCTGTAGTGGCTCAATGGTTTACTTGAAAATGCTTTGTTTACCTTGAATTTCAGATTTAGTTTATTGCAATTGCATTCCGGATCATGAACTTCTGCCATCTAATAAATGTGAAATCCTACTTTTGTTGACTTCTAGAAATTGCCAAGATTATCCTAGGCAGCAGGGCAGCAGTGCATGTGGATATTTTGCTGAAGGTATGGATAAAGTAGGTTGAGGTTACTTTTAAAAAAGGACAGCAAACAAAGACCATGCATTTTATTGCACACAAAACCTGTGTATTTTTTGTGGGTAACTTATTATGTATTGATGTTTTCTCTCATTACCTCATTAAAAGAGTAATGGAATTTATTCCCTGTGTAAAAGAGGAGCCATTTGGCAAGTTGTGTGCTGCTCAGGTTGCTTTGTGAAAGTGAGTTCTGATTTCAAAGAGAAAACCACGTTAGTTTCCAACTGCTTTGTACCAGACACACAAATATACAGACTCTTTCATGAAAAGCATTGTATAAGTTAGTTAGAACAAGGGTTTCAGGGATTGTTTTCCTTTCATTTATTTATTTTGCAGAGTTCATTCAGGTTACATTACAGAAATTTATAAAAAGATGACATTATGACTGAGACTTCTTATATTAAGTGAACTGTCCAAGATAACTACTCCACGTTTTGCAGACTGATTTATGGGGGAAATTTAGGTTAAAGATCTTAAACAGCCAATATTAACTGAGCATCACAAATACTATTAGGATGTAGTTAAGGGCAGATATATTTTTCACCAGCTGCTGAAGTCATTGCCTGTAGACTTACTGAGTTAACAGAAATTTGGAGTAACCTAATGCTGTTATCCATAGCAGTAAATAAACTGAGCAAAATTTAATTAAAGATACATATCTATGAAATATGAGTCTTGATTCCCCCTGTTCTCCCTTCAGCATATTCCATTCATGTATGCCTTTAACAGATTGGATTTTTTACTGGGCACTCATGTGCAACAGCCATGGGTTGTTATGTTTGGCCTTGTGGAAGCCCCAGAGAGCTGATCCTGCAGGACACCCCGGGAATTTCTCACTTGTGCTTTCAGGGGCAGGTACTGAAGAGCAGCATTTTACCCTTCCAGCTTCTGTGGGGCCCAGGACTTTGTTTTAAAAAATTAAATCTTGGCTTTTAAAAATATAGATGCTCATTTTCATGTCCCAGGCAAAAATCGGTCTTAGAGTTGTCTTTTCCAGAGAATCTCAGTTTGGCTATTTTTTGGCTATTTTGTTTATGTTGAGAAGAGAGGAGTTGCTATAAATAAACCTCTTAAAGCCTTCACAGACAGTTTTAAAAAATATCCAGGGTGTTAATCAAGAAAAATAGTTTTAGTTCAGAATTTTTTTGAGCATTAGTCAGAACGAGGGTAAGAGCACAAATGAAAAAGCCCAGCCTTGATGAGTTAACATTTTTGGGTCAAGTCCCACCTTCCTGACACTCAGGAGCTTTGGTGACCATTAAGGATTAGGTTTATAAAGGGTCATGTAGGGTTTCTTGGTGGGCTTAGGTAGGAGTGGGGATGTAAGAGTTAATTTTGCTTCTCTTTCCCAAATGGCTTTTAGAAATCAAGGAGGTGAATGGAAACTGATGAATTAGCAAGAACTGCTTTAGCAAGGTGGTGATCTCTCTTGCATGCATATTTTTCTATGCTTTTGATGGAGAAATTTAAATATGTTTAAGGAACAATTTAGATGTATGGCTATATTTATCATGATTACTTCACTAAATTCGGCAAGATGCATTAAAATTCCATGTTTCAAAGGCACAGTGCTTTAGGAAGTGAAGTATTACAATATGGTTTGGCTTATTTTTCTAATTTTGTCAACACTAGAAGTGCCAGGCAGTACATTGCAGTATTCCTAGCAGCGTGTTGGTTGGTTTGGTTTTATCTTTTCTCTTTCTCCTGTTCCCCTGCTGTTGTTTATCTCAGTGAAGCAGTGAGATTACAGGTAATTGTTCCCATCACGGAGTGAAGAACACTCAGCACAGGGCTGGTGCCTTTGCTCCTGTCATAAAGCTGCTCCAGCAGCTCAGGTTCTGCTCAGAGCCTGCACTGGGAGGCACCATCAGAAATCTGTTCTGAATCCTGAGGAGCCAGGCTGGCCACAGCTCCAGGCAGGCAAAACTGGGAAAAGCCAGTGGGCAATCAACCTCCCATCCCTGCCCACCCTCAGGGGCATCCCCAATTTAATAAAAGGTTGCAGCACAGTGATTATCAAATGGTGGTTTTTAATACCACCTGAGCAGTACAGTGATTATCAAATGTGATTTTTAATGCTGCCTGAGCTCAGTGGGACAAAGTTTGAAAGTAGAATTTCACATTTGTTCAGATAAATGCCAGGACACCCACAGGACCTTGTCAGGTCCCTGCCCTTGATCTCCTCAGTGCAAATCTTGCTGAGTTCCCTTGCAGGGTGTTGCTGCAGCAGATTCCAGAGTGGGTGAGCAGTGGAGGTGTTGGTCTCCACGACTGTCTGTCTGTCAGGTATTTTGTGTCTGAAAAGAAATAAAATTAATTCTGTCTTGACATTAACCATTAACAATTCCAATCCCATTAATACTATTTCTAGGTTTATATCTGTTCTTCATGCTTAAAATCCTCCATGTCTAATATTCCAAACAAGTTTCTAAAGTCCAAACTGCCAAAGATTGTTTTCTTTAGCCTATTTTGAGTGTTTATTTGCAGCATATGTTTTTCTAGCCCTGGCCTCATTTTTTTTTTCAATCCTTTCTCTCATTCCAGGGAAGGGGAAAAGATATTAAAGGTAAAAACTGATTTGGTGGTGGTTTTTTTTTTGTTTTTGTTTTTTTTTTTTTTTTTTGTTTTGTTTTGTTTTGTTTTGTTTTGTTTTGTTTTTTTTTATGTACAAGTTTCAGATTGATGTGAGAAGGTGAAAAAAGTTAGGAAAATATATTTTTTTCTTTTTTAGAAAAATCAGTGATGGAAAAAGGGCTTCACACGTGGGTGAGATGGGATAGTTCGGGGAAATGATCACTCACCTTCAAGCACAGGATAGATGAGAATCCTGGCTCAAAATATGTACCTTTCAATTTTTCCTTTTTTTTTTTTTGTCTCTGAACTTTGACACAGGGAATTTCATGTATTTTTTAATGTATTTTTGATACTAAATGAGCTGTCCAGTCTCATGACTGAGGAGCTTTCTTCTTTCAAGAAAGTTTCCTTTACTTCTTTCTGCTAAGGTGTTGTTTTGGATACGAAACAAACAGCAGCTGTTTGCTTCCTGGATTAGGATGGCAAATCTTGTCCTCTCTTCTGGGGAGAGGAGCTGTGGATGCATGCACCTCAAGATAAGGCCTTTCGAACTGCTAAAAGCAGTAAACATTGTTTAAAAGGCTCTGCCTTCCTTGCAGTGCCATCGCCATGTCAATGTTTTTGTCAGCATTTGCAGGTTTCCTCATGCAGGATGGGAAGTTCTGCACTGAGTACAACTCCCAGGAACAGCAAAAAGCCATTTTTCAAGATGTTTTCTGTCAGTCACGTCTAGCTTGTAGCACAAGAAGGATGAATTGCATCTTGCTGGGGAAAGTGACATAAACCCACGGTTTTGTTATGTCACAGAGGGATTACAGCAGAGAGACAAGGATCCCTCAGCTGAGCCGTAATTCCTGCTGGTGAAATTGCTGTGGCTTTAACTGGGGCATAAAATGTCACTGGGGAGCAGCAGGGGAGAGAACACGATCATCATCCCACACACACCGTGGGGAGAGCAGTGGGAATATTATTGCAAAGGGAATGAGGTGAGCTAATGGGGACACGCCTTGTCTGCAGCCCAGCCCTGCTCCCTGCTCCTCCCTCGGCCCAGCCCATTCCCAGTTCTGGAATAATTATCTGATCATGGACACACCATTCCAAGTGCTCCCTCACCCAGGATGGGCTGGGATGGGGCTGGATAAATTGACTTTGTGTCTCGGGTGCCTTGGCTGCAGATCTTAGCTCTGCTTAAGGAGCTTGAGAGCTGGCAGTGCCCTCTGAGAGGATTTAATTGAGTGATCACCCTGTGACACACAGACACTTCCTCAAAAGCCTCAGCAAAGGGTGGCTTGGAACTGCAATTCTTTCTCGTGCCAATTACACTGCTCCCATGTCTCCATTCACTGGCTCCTCAAACATGACAGGAGATGCAGCTGCTGGGCCAGAAATCACAAGTTTCAGGAACGTGGGGGTAGGAGTGAGGGGAGGAAGAAATCAGTCATACAAATAGAATGAGGATTCACTCTCAGTGAATTAAAACACATAAACTTAAAATAAAAATCATTATTAAAACTTTTTGATAATTGTCAGGCCTTCACAGACTAACAATAGTCAGCTCATTAATTTCATGAGTGTTGTTTGACCCATAATATTAAATTAATGTGTTTTACTGTTTACTAATGAAACATTAGCTTGAGGAATGTCATTATTTTAGGTAGAAACACTCCATCTGTGTCTCCACGGGTGCAGTGGTGAGTATACTAGCAAAGATCATGATCCCTCTGGTGTGAGGATGGTTGTGCAGAGCTCCCAGAATAACTCAGGGTCTGTTCATGCCCCTGTGTCCAGCCTGGTTGCAGATGTTCTCCCAGCTGTGTAGCTGGGGCTGCTGCAGTGTTTCAGCAGGATAACTCTGCTGTGACAGCCTGGCACCCTGACCTACTGAACCAGGGTCAGCTGGGGCTGCCCTGCTCAACAGAAAGCTCCTCTCAGCAGAGTCACCGTGTTGAGTTATTTGTCATTTCCTTTGATAATTTGTCATTAGTATGCTTGGCCTCAGGATGTGCTAATGGAATTTGATAAAAATGTGAAGCTGGGAGGAATTGCTAACACAGAGGAGCCGGGTGTGCTGTCCAGGAAGAGATGGATGGGCTTGCAGATTGAAATAAAAGTGAATTAATGTTAGTAATAGCAAGGAAAAGGTCATGCTTCTAAGAACTAACTGGAATTCAGCTGCTGAGCAGGGATTTATCAGACAATAACCTGGAGAAGGAAGACAGGGACATAATATGTCCAGTGGTCCAGCTGACCATTGAGTGGCTTTAAAGCACCAGGGAGGTACAAAAATATAAAAGAGAAATACAGTCTTTGGACATGCAAGGTGAATTATTAAAATAGAAGAGTAATTGCCTTGCAAGGCATTCGTGAGCCCTGGCTGGAACAGTCACCCTGTTCAGTTCTATTCACGTTTCTTGCCAAGCTGATAGAGGGAGGAGATAGGCACTTTTGACAGAGGGCTCAGAGCAGGATTTATGGCAGCTTCAGGAAGCTCCACTCCAGATTCTGGTCTTTTAAGGCAGGTTTTTGGTATTTCATCTACAATGTGTGCCTTTAGTCACTTGCCTCCAAGACAGATGTAATTAAATAGATATAAGTGGAGTGTAATTCTAGGAGTCTATTAGTAACAAGACCTTTTTGTGAGGGGACTTTACCAGAGTGACCTAAGGCAATGCCAGCAGGGAAGGGAGGGATGTCTTTTTGTATGGCTCATTTTGGAAAGGAAAGATAACTGCTAGCACTAAAAAATGTTGATGAAGAGGAATAACAACAACAACAAAAAGGTGATGGGTTGTTTGTAAATAAATAGAATTTAAATAAGTTCAGTTCTGCTTGTGTGAGAGAAATTCTTGAACAGCTTCCAAAATCCCATTAGTGACAAAGATACACATTTCAAATAGAGCTGAACCTGGGTTTGAATCAGGTTAAATTAAATAACTGTTTGTGATTGCAGGTACTGTGTTTTGATGTGACAGGAGTTCATTTCCATTCCTAAATTCCTTTGGAATAAGTTTTTGATGAATCCACAGATGCCTTCCATTGAACAGCAGCTCTGCACACAAATTGTCTCCTTTGCTGTGAGGCTGAGCTCTGCTCAACAAACACTGAACAGAGTTTCAGAGCTCTCCTCCCCCTTCCCTCAGCCAGGGTCACGGCTGGGCACTCCTCCTGCTGCTCCTGGGAGCTTGGGAGAATTGCTGGTGTCCTTTAGAAGTGATGATTAACACCAATATAAAGGAAGATCTATTCTCCTGGAGACAGAATTATAGCTAGGTGTCAGTCTGGAATTTGTGAGGAGACTATTAAGGGCTTTTCAACCTAGTGCACTGGTGACAATATTGTGACATAAAGTTCTAACAAAGATTTTTGTCTTACACCATGGTTTAACAGCCTTCAGAGCCCAGTGTGAGCTTATTAACTTCATGTCTGTTGTTTGACCTGTAACAATGTATATGTGTCTTAAAATGTTTAAGTTGCTTTAATATCAGTGATGAATTTCTCTGTATTGGCAGCCTCTGCACTGTGGATTTTGTGCAGTTTTCAGAGCAGTTGGCTTTGTGTCTCCCTGGCGTTAGACACTGCCCTCAGCTGAGCTCAGTGCAGCCCTGGAGTGGCAGAGCACTCGGTGGTGTTTGTGCTTCAGGGCAGCTTTGCTTGCTGGAGGCCAGCCCTGGAGCTCCCAGGAGGACAAACCTGGCCAAACCTGTGCCCAGCAGAGTGTCCCTGGTGGGAAGGATCTGCCAAAACCTCCTTGGTCACACCCCACATGGGACGTGGTCTGCAGACAGTGCTGCTTCCACCACTGTGGAACTGGACTCTTCTCACAGTGTGTCCTGGGCTTATGGTTGCATTGCTCATCATCAGCAAATAAAATTTAGTAAAAACAGAAACAAAAAATAGAAATATTTTCCCTGTTCTCTTTTGGTATATTTCCTGGATTTTTACCCAACATTCCTGAATTTTGCTGTTTAATATATCCCTGGTTTTGCGTTCTGATGTGCATGAGAGGTGAATAGTCTCAGTGTGAAAGACAGCTCTCTTCAGTTCTGTTCCCTCAAGCCATAACAACCAATTGATGTCAGTTACCTCCAAAGCCAATTAATCCCACTCCTGTTTTGTTGGATCAATACTAATGCATTTTTCCTGTAATTTTCAGGTTTTGACATCGCTGGATGCCAGCAAAGCTGAGGTAGGGAATTCTGTCTTATACTGGTGGAATGTTAAATACCTGCCTGTGCTTCTGATAGAGCTTACAATTTTGGGGTGAAAGTTTAAGTTACTTCAGGATGGCATTTGTGCTGCTTCTAGTGCTTAATGAGCCAATCTTTGGAAATCTGGTCATGGTTTAACAATATTCAAGCTCATGAAACCCTTCTAGGAAAGTTCTGCCATTGTGCAGCTCTTTCTGAAGGTTTCCATGGCATCAAAACCCCACGGTTCAGAGCCTTGTTCAGTGTGTGGTTCATTTCCCACCCCCAGAAGGTGCAAGCTGACCTTGCCCTGTGCCCTTCCATCCTTCTCTTTTGCTCCTCAGCCAAGCAGGTTTGTACCTGCTCCAGAGGTGGCTCTGGGGGTTGGCACGTGTTCTGTCCACCTCCACATCTGGTTCTCCTCACTCTCCCTGTGCCATATGCCATGAGCTGCTTGAACAGGCTGGAGCGTGGAAGAGCAGCTGGATTTTGTGCCCAGCTGAGTTCTCTTTGAATTCTGGAGTGCCACTGGCAGCGTTGGACGTTAGGTGCTTGACATTGCTGCAGGTTAGCTCGATCCTTTTGGACTCACATTCATTTTGTCAGCTTTGCTCTCCATGTGTGAGTATTTGTGAATGGTCTGAAGGTGTTCTTAGAGGTGAAAATACCCCGATTATTGAAATATGTTTTGAATAACTGACTGCTAAAGCAAAAGTGGCAGTCCTTTGTGAGCACACCCGTGTTCGACTGCATTTGCCTCTTCTGAACGTTGCTGCTGAACAAGTCACTGCACTTCTAATAACTGGCAGATATTTTAATTTGGTGTACAGTTCCTGAGTCATTTATTTGTAACGTCAGTTGGAAGCTCAGAGTGTTCCTCTGTGAAACCCTGCTTGGACTCACAGCAGGGAATCTGTGATGTGCTCCAAAGCTAATGTTTAACTGTGACAAAATGTGTAGGTGACTCTAACTGCTGGAGTCAGATAAATTTTTAATATGAACCTTTGGTAAATTAAATTGCATTATTAAAGAGAATAGATAAACTGTGCTAGCTACTTTAAAGAACAAGAACATGAGTTCACTTGCATACTGCAAAAGAATGAGATCATTCATTTTTATTTAGATTGAGACTGTAATATCAGTGTTCAATTTAGCTGGTCTGATTCAATTGCATACTTGGCTTGTCTCAGGGAGTTTCAGAAGTAGGATTTGTATCTGCTGTTTCACTGTTGCACTGTTCAAAGGTTTGGTGCTGTTCTATCAAGAGCCCACTAATGGTCATTTTCAGTTTCTTGTTTTGTAATGGGATTTTGGGGGCTGAGATTTGTCATTGTGTGGGTACTACTATTGACTCTGCTGCCTCCTATACTCCTGTTCTCTTATTTACTTGTCAAATGTTCTCGTGTACTTTTTTCTCTCCTGTGTGTAAAATTCTGGGAATACTGAAAGTTTTCTGCTTTGGCCAGTTGAGTTGCTTTGTTTTGTACTCTATTGATTTCAAAACCTTGAGTTAACACATTTGGTTGCTCTTTAAGAACTCAGCAGCTGACCTTTGTGCCCCAGCCCGTGGGCCTGCTGACTTTGTAGGCACAGATCTGTGTGGGAGAGGTTAAGGCTGGGTGCTGTTTCTTCCATTCATGAAAGTGCTCAGAAGGATTGCCAAAGTTCCCCAATACAGGGCAAATCCTAATTGAAAGTAAAGATTAATTAATTATTCTCCTGAATCCGGGTATTGGTGTTGTTTGGAAATAGTCTGAGTTCAGTGCAGTAACTCACATAAAATAGCAAATTAAAAGATAACAAGCATGCAGAACTGGTTGATGAATTTTCAGCTTGAGGGAAAAGATTCCTTCGACATAATGGCAAGCCTCCCAAAATTTCTTCCTGAAACCTTCATGGGCACAGCACTGTTCTGGTGGAGCTTTGAGTCCTTACATAACTGTGGGGATGACAAGACACTCAGGACATTTCCTCAGCTATTAGAGGAGTAGCCCTGTGTTTTTCCTGATTTGATTTGATTTGATTCTGCTTTACCTTTGGCTCTTCATGAAGAAAGACATGAGAGAGATGTATCTGAGAAAGATACGACCCCAAACTCCCTTGTTCTGGCTTACCTTTGGGTCAGGTCTTGTTCATTAGAGCTCCTCTGTTGTTTGCTCCTGGAGTGCTGGTGTGGAAGCTCTCTGCTCTGCTTTTGAATAAAAAAGCACTTACATCTGTTTTCTAAAATCTTTTATCAGAGCCTCTACTTGGTTGCTCTTGAACTGTTGATCCAAGTAGTCTTGAAATTTGTTTATTCCTTTTCCTTTGTTCTTAGGTGACACTGCTCTGTTCCCTTACTAAATTTTGTATGAAGTCTGGATGAAAACTTAGCGTGTTTGTGCAGCTTGTAATGCTTTAGGAGGATACAAACCAGCTGGGTTATTTCTAAATGCTGGTTGCCACATAGCACTACAGAGACAGAACATCTAGAGGAAGCTGTCAAGTGATCCCAGGACCTTCCTTCCATCCTTTAACACAAAGGGACAACAAACAGTGACAGAGTCAAAGCTGTAGGCAGCAAAGCCTTCCAAAAACAACTGCCAAATCTGCCCACACCGTGTCTGTTAGGGTCACAGTCTTGTAAATATGCAAGTCAGAGGCATCTTAAAAAGGAATAACTCATGCATAGGTAGTCAGACACAAAGATTTTTATCACAGCTTACCCTGGTTTTTTGTTCAAACCCATAAGAGATTCTGTTAATGCCATCACAAAATGGGCCTGAGATCAGTCTCAAATATAGCTATACACTGCAGCAATTCCCATAACACACTATAAAGTAAGTTTTCATGTAATTTGCTGGAACAACAGTTTGAGAAATGCCATTTTTCCATTCTTCTAACTTCATTACAGGTACATGGCATCCAATCCTTTTATTGTTTTTTGTATGTACATTTTTCCCCACGAAAAGATGTTTCATTCAGCAAACTATTTGACTTTCCAGTGTTCCTCTTTCTAATTAGCAGTGAGAATAAATGATCTTTATGTTAGGCAAAGCATAATTTCTTTTCCTTTTTCTGAAACAAATGGAGTTACCAAAATAGAACAGAGAAAACTTGTTGTGATTCCTCTTTTCCTCTGCAATATTTGAATAAATGATACACTGAAGTTCAAGGCCTTCTTGTGAGAAGTGAGAGGTCATGCCTCATTGAAATACAAGTTCAGCATAACTTTGTGTTAGCTCTCTGCCTGCTTTAATGGGAGGAATGTCAAGGCAGCCTATTTTTTACTCTCATAAAGAAAAGGGTGCCAATATGTCTCAGTAAAATGGAATCAAAATCAGCTCAAAGCCCAAGGAGGTTATTAAATCAGAGTTTACAGGAAACCTCAGAATAATAAGGAGACTATGGCTCTAATGATAACAGAAGTGTGACTGATTTACACAATGATCCATCAGGTCCTTGATTATCGGGAAATTTCAGTGTGCAGCCCCCCCTTCCCTGATGTGGAAGGAACAGGTCAGGCCTGAGGAGCAGCGCTGTTCAGAAAAGGGCAGAACATGAATTCCCTTCATCCACCCTCTGCTGCTGCCAGGGCGGGGTGGAGAGAGAAAGAGAATCCTCTGACAGGACAGGCAACTTCCCTGCATTTTTATTTGTAACATGTGTATGAGCAATCCTGTCTGTTTGCAGGTGATGTGTTTGCAGGAGCGATGTGAGCAGCATGTGCAAGGTGCCCACAGCAGATATGGTCTGAAAGGGGCCACAGAGGGGGAGGAGAAGGGTTTGTGCTGGCTGAGGTTATTGTCTGCCTGCCTTGCCCTGCTCCTGGGGTGCCAGGGGCAATCCCAGCCCTGTCTGCTTGCCCTGCACAGCTCCTGGGGTGCCAGGTACAATCCCAGCCCTGTCTGCCTGCCCTGCACTGTTCCTGTGGTGCCAGGGGCAATCCTAGCCCTGTCTGCCTGCCCTGCACTGCTCCTGTGGTGCCAGGGGTAATCCCAGCCCTGTCTGCCTGCCCTGCACAGCTCCTGGGGTGCCAGGGGCAATCCCAGCCCTGTCTGCCTGCCCTGCACAGCTCCTGGGGTGCCCTGCACTGCTCCTGTGGTGCCAGGGGCAATCCCAGCCCTGTGTGCTTGCCCTGCTCCTGGGGTGCCAGGTACAATCCCAGCCCTGTCTGCCTGCCCTGCACTGATCCTGGGGTACCAGGTACAATCCCAGCCCTGTCTGCCTGCCCTGCACTGATCCTGGGGTACCAGGTACAATCCCAGCCCTGTCTGCCTGCCCTGCACTGCTCCTGTGGTGCCCTGCACAGCTCCTGTGGTGCCAGGGGCAATCCCAGCCCGCCAGGCTGTGTCTGACACACTCTGGGGTGATGCAGAGCACAGCTCAAGAGGAATGAGGGGATCTTGTGGTGAGGCCGCAGCAGAGCTGGGGTCTCACTGCCAGCAGGACACACCTGCTCCTGTCGCCTGCTGCTGAGGCCAAGGTGAACTCACTCCTGTTGGAAGAGGAGTCCCTGAGATGTGTGTGTAAACAGATAGCAGAGCTTGCTCAGAAAATATGCCCCTACCAATACTGTCCTACTGTCACTGGCTCGATGCTTTGCACTGTGCCCTGCTCCTGCTAGACTTATAATTCTTTCTGCCAGCTCATGAGGAATTTTTAAATCCTGTTGGCTGTCTGATTGATTTCTATGGGAAAACTATGATATCAGTGGGAACTTTATCTGGGGAAAGATGAATGCTTGGTTGGATGCTGTCAGGGTAAATTGCAGGTGCTGTATTAAAACCCCACAGCAGATAAAAACATGTCACTCAGCCTCCCTCCACCCCCTGCCCTACTTTGCTCTCCCCAGCACACTTAACATGCAAGGGCCTCGTGTGCCATCACTGCAGGGGACGTGCGTGCTCAGGACAGGAGACATTTCCATTTCTATTTTCAGGTTGTTTTTCAGGATGAGTGAGTGGATTACAGCTTCTCCCCGTTCTGATGCATCAATACTCTGCATCAGCCACGGCCTTTGATTGAGACTGTGCATTGTTAATCTTACCCAGCTCTATATTCCCTGTTCCCTCCAAGTGGAATGAGGCATGGGGGGATCAATCATGATGACTAATAAAGAATTTGCTATTAGGATTTTTTTTAATGTTCCTATTTTTAATGTATTTACAGCAAGAAAATATTTGTGACTTAAAAAAACTATGTGTCTATAGGAGTATAGCATAAAGCTTTCCTTGTGGTCATAATTTTGATTATTTTAAGGCATTTAAAATCTCTGTAGTTTGTAGGGGGACTTCAGAATTTATCAAGAGGATAATTATTGCAGTAAGATTGTAATTTTTGCTTGGTCTGTTGAAATCACTTTATATTTGGCTAAATCGAGCTATCACAAATTTTGTGTAAATAGGTTCCAGTACTTCTTCTTAAAAAGATAATTTCAATAATACCCTAATTCTGTATAACTAAGAATATATATCATTTCAAGTGTAAAATCAAGAATTATAAATGAAAATTGTATTTAATTCTCAAGCTTTTAGAACTGAACTGTTGTAACTGTGCAGAAACTGGGATTTTGATGTCATGCCTTCAGTTATTTCCACTAAAAAGTATTTTTCAATCATGCAAGCTGAGTGAGGGTCTGAACTCCCAGTGCAAGGTGTCTCTGGGTAGCTCAGTGTCACATATAAACCCTGCTGAGCACCTTCTGCGCCTTCAGATCCCCAATAAACCCTTGATTGGCAGTGATGGGAGCTCCCAGCCGGAGCAATTATCCTGACAAGTTAATATGGACACTCCAAACGTGGCAGGAAAGAAATTCCAGGCAGTGTGTGCCTGGTGGGTGACCCTGGGATGTGCCTGGGGTGCAGCCCCCTCTGAACACACCAAATACCTCCCTCATCAGGATTTCATGGGTTCCCTTCCAACTTTTATCACCAAAGGCGGGATCCTGGCTGCCTTTTACAGTCCTGAAGTTTAATCACATTATCTACATAGAGATGTACAAAGACTACACGAAATGGGTGGAGAAGAGTTGTACAAAGTTTTCATCCATTTTTAACTTGAGCATGAATTTTTAGGGTTGTGCTCCTTCCGTCTGAAATCCTGGGCAGTAATTTTAAGCCGTGCAGTGTGAGACAGAGTCTTGCTGTAGCTGCTACTGTAAAACCTAATTTGCTGCATAAAATATGAGAGCTATAGTGAAATATGAGCCTGGAGAGCAACTCTTTTGATCTTGAGTAGTCAAAAGGTTGGCATGTATAATGGTATGAAAATAAATGATGTCAAAACTTTAGGATATAATTTATGGTTTGGGGACTACTTTACTCATGGAAGCAGAAGCTTCTACCCCTGAAAAGCAAGTAGTTCAACAAAAGATAATGAATGGAAATTGCAAACTTTCATAAACCCCCAGAGAGATTGAATAGTGCAATACATCAGTTTAGACACTACTAGTTGTCTAATTTACTGATTATAAATTATTAACTAGAGTATTTATAATATATATATGATTGGAACTTGAGCCTTCATTTTGTATTTCTTTAAATAAATACTGGGCTTTAATTGTCATCCAGTCTGGTAAGGACTTGGACACATAAATTGCCTTTACTCAGTTCAGGTGACAAAAGCTTGGGTCTTGTAGGATTTTAAAAGGGGCTTTTTGTGATGTCCCAGCACAGTCTGAAGAGTACCCAGGGGTCTCATGGGGCTCCAAGGAGAGGGAGTACCCAAAAGGAGGGCAGAATATTTGTTGACTGAAATCTTCATGGCTATGATACCACGCAGTTTCTTATATGTGCTTCTGGTAGCTGTGACTCTGTTGCCTACACAGGCTTTAGACTTGGATATTTTTTTAATATATGTATAAAAAATGGTCCATGGACTAATTCAGTTACCTCAATTTGCTTCATTCAAAGTTGCACAGCCCTTCCCAATGAAGTCTCTATTTCTGCAAACAGTCTTTTGACTGGGCTTGGGGTTTGGGGGTTTATTTGCTTGGATTTGGTTTGGTTGCTGGGTTTGGGTTTTTTAATTTTTTTTTTCTTGTTTGTTTTGTAAAATTTTTTCTTGTTTGTTGGTTTTGGGTTTGTTTTCTTGTTTTTGGAGTTTTTCTGTTTGGTTGGTTTTTTTGGGCCTCTGTCTTTCTTTTGAGGTCTGCTTTGTAAAGTTTCCACAGGTTTCTCTTTTGTCCTCCTCTCCCCCAAATGCTGCCCAGTCCCTGTGGTGGTGGCTCCAGGGCTGGCACCCAGGCTGGCCTTGTCCCTGCAGAGCCAACTCCTGGAGGGGAAATGCTGTCCCCAGACCTCCCCAGCCCCGATGTGGCTGTTTGGATTCAGCCACTGAGCCCAAAACTGGAATTTTCCCCCAAGGATCTAAAGATTGCAGCAACCCCCCTGCCCTGCCCAGATCTGTTTGCACAGTACTCCTGGGAGGCTTCTGAAGAAAATGAGATTTAATAATGGCAGCTGAGAACCACGCTGCACGCCCTTTCTGGGTGTCTGTGTATCAACACACACATTTTATGGACATGTCTCCAGAATGTGTTTCAATAAAGTGCATCAGGAATTTGATGGAGACAGGAGTGAATATAAGCTTGTCTCACTAAAGGGTTGGTATTGACTCGAAAGTGCACTTTGTTTATTGATTCTGTTTCTTACTTTCCTTCCACATCCTCTCGCTGAATGCTGTGAGTTTGCATTGCCTGTAGGAGAATCTGGACGTGTTTTGATGAAGGTTTTCAAGGTGCTGTATTAATCACACTTTTCTCAGCCCTCAGTTGTGGGTTTTGAGAGTATCTCACTGTCACAGCTCTAGATGGGCCAGATTGATCTTGATGATTAAATCAGCCAAAGGAAACTTATTTCTGAGGGAAAACTTAATATTCTCAAAGCCCCAATGTCTCCTAAATATTTATAGGTTACAAAAGTTGATCAAATACCTTTGTTCTGTGATTGTTACAGTGAACAACAACACTTAGTTCAGATTCTCATTGTAGTGATGTAATGTAGTCACATATAAATTCCTGTGTACATATGTCAATCATGTGAATATGCAGAGGTAACTATTTTCTTTATGCAAGGTAACTTTTTTCTTCTATCTTGGCAAGGCAGGAAGATAAATAGGTGAAAATGTGTATGTGTTTAAGCAATAAAGTTGGTTTAATGGTTCTTGGGGAAAAAAATTCCTGTGGTACACAGAGTAGTGACTTGATTGAACAGGACAGAATCATGCAGTTCAATTAATGTGCAAATATGTGTTCACTGAACTTTCATTCCATTTATCACATGGACGTGGAAATAGGGTCATTTTTTATCTCTGTATTATGTATATGACATCTTAGTTTGCTGCTTGCATGCTGCTGTGGGGAAAATAGCAACGTGGCACACCACAGGCAAAAAGAATTGGAGATAAATTCCTCAGCTGTCACAAACATATTTAAGTGGATCTTTGTTTGAAGATAAATCTCTTCTTTCTGCAAGGACTAACATTCAGAAGGCCTTTGCATGCTCTTCCCATTAAAATTGGATGTATTCCTTGGCAGTGTGCTGGGAAAAATCATGGGCAACAATTGTCATGTTTATGAAGTACATCATTAGCAAAAAAAGTCCACTTACAGGAAAACATCAAAAGGAAATTTTAGCTGAAAATACATTAATATTCACCATTGGCTGTTTAAAATAAGGAGCCATATATTTCAGAGTAACTTTTTTCTGATTCCTACAAAGATTTTCTTCCATCCTCGGGCCTAATGAAATTTGTTTGGGGACTGTTCTCTTTCCTTTGACTAATTATTGTAAATCAGGTCAGCAGGAGTACAGGTAGTTGTTAAATTCATACACTGAAACCTATACTGGAATTTCTGTTAGTAAAAAGTAGAGTGAATAAACTTCTGCCTTTTATTTTATTTCTATAATTGTTGGAAAAAAGTTTTTTCTAGATATGGAACAAAAATTATTTACAGCAGCAAGAGGCAAAAGATGAAATTTCATAAGTACAGTGTAAATTAACGTGATAAAAATTCCCTTCTCAAGAGCCTGTAAGAATACCTAAAGGTGGTCAATAATTTCACTGTTCTGTTTCACTCAGAGTATAAAGTAAGGACCTTTTGGCTGACATGGGCAGCTGTAGAAAATAAAGAGTAGCTGAATTCCACATGGAATTGTAGTATTTGCAGGCAAGGCTTATAACCTTTAAACAAACCACAGGCCAAATTCTCTGCCATGGAAATTGGCAGAGCTTCATAAACTTTAATGGAGCTGGGCCTTAATGGAACCCTGCCAGGTTTTAGGAGCAGTGAACGTGATCTCAATTTAGGTAGGAGCTGGCAGAAGCTGAGGGAGAGAAAGGAGAGTTTAAATTGTTCATAATCAGTCCCCACAGGTCACTTTTAAATAGAAAAAGGTCTCAGCCTGGGAACTGCAGGGTCTGGTCAAAACCAGATATCTTTCCAGTGGGCATTTAGTTCAATGGCTTGAATTTATATTTGAGAATGCAGAAAAGATGGGATTTCTTATTAATTAAATCTTGTACTGCTGCTTAACATTGTGCCCAAAATGGGCAAAAGAGATATTTTGGGAAAAGTTTCTGAATGAAATGTGAGTAGTTTGGAGCAAACCAACCATAAGCTCCATGGCAGGACAAAGGGAAATGTTTCCATCAGTACAAACACCTTAATTCAGCACAGAGAGCATGAGGGGTTTATGCTTAGGGGAAATAATGTGTTTATAAAAAACAGTTGTTCCTAGGTAACATTATTCACAGATAAAGCAATTGTGAGCCAAGCAGTATTTTGGTTTAGGACTTCACTAGGAAGTTGTGGAGGGTGCTGCTGTCCATTTCCATTGTACCTTTAAAAACCAATTTTCTTGTCAGCCACACTCCTGCAAAGGTTAATATCCAGGATTTGAGGGGATGTTTGGGGGCAGTGTGTGCCTGGTTTATTCTTTTGACTGAAGTACTAAAATATTTTGCTTTCCCACTCATGTTTAACAGCCACCAAAGTTGTTTCCTACCCTTCTGTAGAAAACCCAGGGAGGGTTTGAGGCTATTTAAAACTGCAGTGGGTGCTTGGAGGAATGTTCATATTGCTGTAATAGGGGAAGAGGAAGAGCAGCACTGTTCTCTGGCTCCTTCTTTTCTTTAGCTGGGTCCTGGGAAGGTGAACAGGAGCACCTGTACTGGTGGAGCTGCTTCAGGGAGAAAAAAGAGAGAAGCTGCTGCCCAGCACTGCAGAGGAAATAGAGGAGGGGGCTTGGGAGAGACTTTTCTGTGCTGGAGGAAAGTGTGGGGCTGAGGAGTAAAGTGTGGGGCTGAGGAGTAAAGTGTGGGGCTGAGGGTGAAACAGAACCTTTCTCCTCCTCAGTAATGGCAACTTGGAAGAAGGATCAACAAGGCACAGGCAAAATATTTCCTTGTCTTGAGTTTTCTCAGAGGTCATCATTAAAACATGTCTGCTGTAGGGGAAGCCCCCCTTGCTTAGGGAAGATCTGCATTTCCACCTCAGGAAACAGCAGAGGACAGGGGCAGCCCAGGGTGTAGAGCTGCTTGTTAAGGCACCTTTTTCCCCATCAGTTACACATTTCTTTGCCATTGAAACATGATTTCAGTTTCTGGTCTGATAAAGAGTTTTCAATTACTTGTACTCTGGAAGTGGTTTATTCAATTTATAACGAATTACCGACATATGATGAATTATTTGCTGAATTACTAAAGTGTTCTAACTAAAGGACAGTGTCTGTTGGATTGGGAGTTTATGATTTTGGGACTAGGCTGAAGTCTTCAGAATCATCTTCACAGGGTTTCTATCACAGAGTAACTCCCAGCAGTTGGTTTGAAAATTGCTCTCCTCTCTGTATCTCATTCCCTTCCTCCTTAGTGCCCTTTGTTCCCAAAGGACAAAATGAATGTTGTCCCGAGTAGGATTTGAACAATTCAGAGCAGATCCAAACCATCCAGAGAAGCTCAAAGAGCTGAATCTTTTAAATTCAATTGCTTTTTATTAGACTTCAAACATAAGAGGAGAATTTCTTTGCTGCTCTGGATTCAGTGAATGTTTTTCGCTGTAACTTCTCTGGGGAGGAAAAGCAGCTCCCAGCTGAACAGCTCTTCACATTCAGCAGGACTTCTGAAAACATGAAATTGAAAACAGCATTGTGTTGGAGCTCTAGACGATTTATTCTGACAAATCACACAAGGGCATCTCCAGATAAACACAGATGATTACATGTTGGTAAAGCCACCGATTGTCAGGAGACCAGAAAAATGTTCTAGGAGGAAATATCTGTGGTGTTTAATGGATTTTGAAGCATCACTGCAAAACCTGTGTTACAAAACCGCATTTTAAATCAATACTGAGAGCATGCTGAATCTATAAAATCTGTGCTGGAGAACTGAGCTGTGTTCATTAGTTTAGTTTGCCTTGCATGGACTTCAGTCGAGAATTAATTTGAATACTGGTGGTACTTTCCAGAAGAGAAGCCCAGGAGCAGGTTAAGGCCTAGACTTCCATAAACAGAAAGCTGAACCAAACAGGCTAATGTAATCCTGTTTCTGTTAAGCTTCTAATAAATACTTTATTCATTATAATATGGATTATATATTCAATTATGGTTCTACTCAGGAAAGTGTTTTAGGAGAGATCCTCCAGAAAGAGAAGGGTTAATGGCAGTGACAAATATTCCTGAATGTGGCTGTAGCTATCAGAAAAATTGGTTTGTGGCACTTAATACTTTAAATACTAAATTAAAGGAGCCATGGAGAGTAGTCAAATGTGTCTTTTCTAATAATTATAAGAGCATTATGGCGAGAGAATGTGGAAGTTTAGAAAGCATACGAGCCATTGATTCAGCAGCTTCTCCCACAGGAGATGGGTGTCTGATTCCTGGTCACCCACAGCCAGTGCCACTCTGCCATAAGGAGTTGGTGCCTTCACCTCAGCTTCTAGGCTGAAAAATGCATCTAAAATGTCTCTGGTCTCTTTGTCTCCTGAGCAGGAATGATGATATGGAAAACTGAAGAATTTGGTTTATGTCACCCAAAACTTAAAACCAAAATTGAACAAAAAACCAATCCCCTAAACAAAGCAAATTAAAAAATCCCTTTTTGCCTTTTGCAGAATGATGTAAAGTGAAGACACACGATTGCATTTTGATTAAAAGTAATTACAAGTAACCTTAATTAGTTCCTGATCCCATGAGTTTAGGGAAATGCTCTATTTAAAATGAACTAATGCAAAAAATATTAATACTTCCATGATAAAGAAGAATGTTTTTTCCTTCATGCTTTCTTCCTGTTTGAAAGTAAAGAACTCTCAACCTTTAAATCAAGTATAAAATGCCTGGAAGAACACTGGAACCATTAGGAACCTCATTGTCATCGTTCCCATAACTGGTTTTAAACATGGCATTTTCATGGATAGGTAACCATTTACTCTGTACATGAGTTGCTGTGATAAGAATTTATTACAGGACCTCAGGGAAATGTTGTTACATCTATTAAAAAAAAGTTACCATTAATTTTGTAGAATTAGAACATCGATTTAATTTGGCCTCCTTTAATTGATGTTAGGCAGCTTGGGAACGGATGTCCTCACTTTGTAAATGCACTTAATCACTTCTTGCTACAAAACCCTGAACGTAATTTTTCCAATCAGAGCTGACAGTTGTAGGGTTAAAGCTCAGCACTAATAAATTCACAGGGACTGGATACTGTACTACCTGCTATCCTTCCTCAAAACACTGGCAGTGCAAAGCAAGTCTGAATAATTTTAATTAGATAATCTCACCATGCCTTCTTTTTCTAAATAAATTTTATTTGCTCCTGTTAGCGCAGTAATTCAATTTGCTGGTGTTTGTCTTCATGGGAAAAAAAAAATCCTTGTGTGCTTGTAGGGCTGTGAGCTGGCACAGTGCACAGCAGAGGGCTGGGACTCAGTGGCACTTTGGGTGGCACTTTGGGTGGCACTTTGGGTGGCACTTTGGGTGGCACTTTGGGTGACACTTTGGGTGGCACTTCTGGGGCACAGAGGCTTTGGCAGCCTGTGGACAAAGCACTGCCTGGGTAAAAGTCAGGCAGCTCACAAAAGCAAATACAAACATGCCCAGGCTGATGATGGCACTGCCAGGGAATGATGTGGAAAGAATTTCTTTAAAAATGAGGCTGTTTCTTCTCATTTGTGGTGATTCTGCAACATTTTCTGTTTGGCTTGGAGAGGGAAGGATTTGTGTGTGAGGTGTTTTAGTGTCTTGTTTCTGATGTTTTATCAGTGCTGCAATCATGGTTTTCCCTTGAGATCATGGCCCAGGTAAGGATGAGCTGTTGCTTGAGGGAAGAAATAAGAACTCCACAAGTCCTTTTCCTCCAGAATACCACTTTGCACTGAAGTGATTTCCCTCTCAATATTAGACTTGTTTACAATTTCCTTGGAACCTAGGAGGAGCAGTGGGATAGGAGAGTAAAAAAGTCTTGTCTTGGAAAATCTCCTCAAGGAGGCAAAAATCAAGATTTCTTTTTTCTTTTTTTCTTTTTTTTCTTTTTTTTTCTTTTTTTTTCTTTTTTTTCTTTTTTTTTTTTTTTTTTCCCACCACCAGTAGAGTAGTGAAAAATTTCTGTGGCAGCCTTTCAGGATATTTTTAGGTTACCCACCTTTTTTTCTATATTACTAATAAAGAAAGCTCTGATTATCCATCCTGGATAACCCTCTGCTGCTTCAGCTCTGTTTTTCAAACACAGCTGTTGGGCTTTTCTACATGAGTTTCTGTGGGATTTCCCCTGTGAAAGAAGAAAGTGATCTTTAGAGTCACTGTGACTTTCTATGTGTATTTTAGTAGAGTTTTTAGGTTCCATACATTGGGGTATGGCTGAGCCATGCCTCTCTTGAGCTGGCAATGGGAGCTCATCAAAATGCCAAGCTCAATTCTTCTCTCAGTTCTCACAAAAAAAAACAAGGTGGGTAGATTAGAGGAAATTTGTGAAAAGCAAAAACACGTTTAATAATTCAAGATTAGATGAATTCGTAACCGAGCAGACCTTGAAGCTGAGGCCTTTCCAAGACAGAACAACAGAAGCTGACCATGTACAGGAGCTGTTCTGTGGACTTCCTTTTTCACTAAGCTTTAGAAACTTTTTTTTAATCCAAGGCCAAAATTAGTTGGGTTTTCAGTTCAGTGCCTTGAAGCCTACTCTGTAAACAAAGAGCAGAGAGAGGCTTCTAATTGTACATTTTATTTTAGAACTATTTGTTTTCTTCATCAAGTCATAATTTTTTCATAAAAACATTGCAAATTTTGTATTCTCCTGCCTTCAAATAAGGAAAACAAGTTGTTTCAGCTGTATAAATGAGAATAAGCAGCTTTATTCCCTGAGTGATCATAGCACCTCTCAGGTAAATGCATTAGCAGGCATTTTTTAATTATGAATGTAAAATACTAAATAGATCAAAGCACTACGAAAACTGTTTTGGCTTACTACACAACTAGGGTGTGTTTTATTTTTGCACCATTCAGATTTTCATTCAAGCTTTTGAACATATTGACCACTGTCAAATTTATCACTCCTCTTTTCCCCGTTTGCTTTTCACACGTAGCGTCGAATGTTCTCACTTGTCCAAGGACTGCAGATAAGCTCCTCTGATGAGTGAAGGAGTGAAGCAGATGATGTTTTAAATGCACAGATATTTTCCTTTCAAAGAGGAGGATTAGGGGAGGACTGTTCATTCAAATCCTGTTGATCCACACCAGGCAGTGTGGTGTTGGTAACTGATGAGTTGAGGGCGGATGTTCGGCTTTCTCCGGAATATTCCAACTTTGAAGGTCCTAGAAGCTGAGAGGTGCAATGGGGCAGAATTCTTGGTGCTATGCACGTGGCTAAAAGCTGCAGATAGTTATGATCCCTCATTTAATGGAACTTCTGATGGGATGGAGGAGATTTCCCTTGCACGTGGCACATGCTCGTGTGACACCTACAAAGGTCAGCATCACCCCTTCACACCAGACACAATCTGCTTTTCAGCAGTTCCCTAACTGGGCTAGCTCAATTCCCAGCAAAATCCAAACCATGCAGGTTGTTTTGGTCTATTTTGCACCCGATGTATTTAAAAGAATGGCCTGTGAGGAATAGATCATCTGCTGGGCTCTGTCTGTGAATAATCCAGCTCCCACAATGGCAGTGTGAGTACCAAACATCTCTTTAAGCCCTGGTGTATCCATAAACACATCTTTTCTGTAATTAACTGATTTTGACCTGTTGTATCAACTTCCCTGTGCCAGTGAGGGAACAATGAATTTTTATACAAATATATTGCTGCTTGCAAGGACAGGGAGTTTTAACACTGTAAAACTGAGATCATTGTTCTGTCATGCTCGCCTGAAGTATCTGCTTTTCACAGCATTCAGAGACAACTTACCCTATTGTGTATTGCTTTGAGCTCTCAAAAATCAGTTTTAAGTGCATTCCTATATTGATCTGATTTAATACAGGACTGTACTGGGATGTCATCACTATACAATCTATCTTGAGGGTTTTATTTAATTGGCTTTGCAAAGTCTGCATTTCTCTGGGCTGGCCTTTCTATTTTTATTCTAAATATTTGTCTTTAGTGTCAATAGCCTGCACTGACCATTTCACTGATGAATTTGAGGACAGCTTGCCATCCTGTTGTTGACATTTGTATTTAACCTCTGACTTTTCAAAGGAAAATCATTAGTGACTATAAAGTTTCCAGTAGTTCATTTTACTTTTCTTAATCATGCAGCAAGGCCACCTCTCTTAGATCCACAGCCAAGTGTTCAGTGCAGTTTTTAATGAGCTACAACACCTTTGGGGAAGCTGATCTCGAGGGTCAGCTTCAGGCACGAGCAGCCAGGTAATTTCAAGGGCTGTAAACTGATGAGGGCAGCAGAATCCCAGTTTTAGACAAGGCAGAACTTTGCTTGTGCTGCCTGCCTTGGGTTCCTCCTCCTGCAGGGATGGCAAAGTGCCCTGGCCTCGTGGAGAGGCTTGGACACTGCAGTGGGACATCCAGCCCTGTCCCCTTCTGCTCCTGAGCTCTGTCCTGGAGAGGAAAGGGGGCTGCAGAGGCAATCCATCCCTCCTGGGATGGTGCAGGGCTTGCTGGCAGATGCTGGTGTCAGCCCACAGCTCCCATTCTGCTGGGCTTTGCCAGGCTCAGCTGTGCAGATGCTTGTCTTTCACATGGGCAGTCACAGGGAAAGACACAGCAAAGCATTGTGATATTTCCCAGAGACAGGCAGCATCTTCCAGCTTTCCTGGGGGAGAAAAATGTTTGATGAAGCCAGTCTGCCAAAGGTGTGAGATAGAATTTGATTCTGCTGAAGTGAAATTTTGAAATGCTTTTGAAATGTTCCACAAAAGAAATGTTCCACCAAACCCTGATGGTTGTGCTCCTGTTCCTCCTGCTGCGTGTTCTCAGGGCAGGCCTGGGTTCAGGTGTCATCTCTAAGCTGCAGGTGGCATTGTGGCCATGCCCTGCCCCCTCCTAGAAAGTGTCACAGTTCTCTGTCACCCCAGCCCTGATTAGCACCAGGACCCCTCTGGCAGGAGCACAGGGGGAGCACAGAGAGCAAAAGCCCTTGGAGGTTCCCTCTGTGTCTGTGCCACGTTCTGCACCAGCTGTGAGGAGCTGCCCCGTCCCACCCCACCCTCCCAGGCAGTGCCTGCTGTGCCAGGTCAGATGGGAAATGCAATATTTTTACTTCCTTCCCTTCAAACACCCTGCTCTCGTGCCTGTGGCTGCACCAGAACACAGAGCAGATCCTAACCTGAAAATGGAGCTCCCTTTTAGCTCAGAAATCTGGGGCCTGAGATTTAAATTCCCAGTTCTCAGATCCTGGCTATCCCTGTGGACTCCCTGAAGAGTGATTTTCCTGGAGTTCTTCCCTTAGCTCTCTGAAGCAGAGGGGAAGACAGCTGGGTTCTCTGCTTTAATTAGACTGAGGAAGCTGCTCATAAAAGACTGGGAAAGAGGGCAGAAATCAGGCAGCCTCCTAGTGGAAATGCTGCATGAATAATGCTGGCACGGAATCACTTGCTCCGAATGGTTAAATAAGCCAAACTGTTGTCAGTTGGTTTGTTCCCCTCTTTGCAAATTTCCCTGGTAACAGCCAGGCAAGTTGGTGATTCAGAGCATGGTTCCATTTATTTGGTCAAAAAATGATAAGAGCCGTAAATATTTCAGAGGAATCTGCGGTGAGTTTCCTCTACTGTGACTCATAAGGATTTGGATCATTATGATGAAAACATTTGTAAAGTTATTGTGTTTCTTTTCATTCAGGAACGTTCACTTGTGAGCCCCTGCTAGGACTGAATTTCCCAGTGCTTATCTTTATTTCTCCAGGATTTAAAGCGTTTGTCACCATAGCAGGGCACCAAAGCAGAGCCTGGTGCTGGGGTGGCAGCCTGGGAAATGAATGCCAATATTCACACCGTGGATGGACTGACAATGTTAGCACTAGGCAGAGATTGAAATTTCACAAAATTTCTATTTCTATTTCTTGGCAGAAATAGAAATGGCACCAAAAAAAAAAAAAGTTGAGTAAGTAGGTTCTTAATATCTGTATCATTCACAATGTAAGACACTGGGAGCTGTACAACTTCAAGGGGATTGAGGGGCTGGGCACATGTATAAAGAGAGAAAGAAAGATACAAACAAAATATTAACCCCAATATTTCTTTCTGTAAATAAATACAAAAATATTATTTTCAGACTTGTGGGAAAGTTCTAGAATGAAGCTCTGCTGTGCATGAAATGGGTACCACACAGCGGAGCAGCAGAACAAGCCCAGGCTGAAGAACCCAGCATGGGTTTTTAGCTAAAATTTGCTGTACTTCAGCCAGAAACCTGTCGCTGTAGGGCACAAAATGAACCACACTGATCCCATGAATTATCAGGAGAGAAAAAAGGGGTTTATTCAAAATGTGATTTTTTCATGTAGTATTTACAGAGGCCAATATGACTGGATGGCAAAGTTAACACCTCTTCAACCACATTGGTCAAGCCATCAAGAGTGCCCTCAAGAAGTCCCTCCTCTAAAAGGAATGAATAACAAAAATACAGTTAACAAAACATCTCTTTTTGTTTACAGCAAATCACCTGGGAAAGAAATTTCACAAACCAAAACATCTCAGGCATGAAGTCAGGGCTACAGAAACCCATTTCTGTTCTGAAGGCTGGAAGCTTCTTTACAGAAAAAAAGATTGCTTTAAAAAAAACCCAAAAACTTCACCTTTCTCCCCCCATTCATTCATAAACTCTTCTAAATCGGAGAAAAGTTAACTAAGATAACATAGATAACCTGGATTTTAGGAGCTGTATCAGTTCTATAAATGTAACCCAGTAGAGAATCGTTGATTTTCAGTGCTGTGTGGGGAAGGAACTGGGGCCTCTTTCCCCTGAGCCACTGAACTCAGCCTGATAACAGCCAACACTTAGACATTTGTGTTTGATATGTTTTGTAGTAAATTGTTCATGAATCTACAAGGCCAAGAAGCTGAACACCAAGCAGGCACTTGTGGAAGGAATACACTAATAAGCATGAGCAACTATTTATCTTCCAGTTACATTATCTCTTACTGTACAACAAGTTATATGAACAAAAAATAAACTGTTCGTATTCAAGGATCAGTGTTTTATTCAGTAAATGTTTCAATAATCCACAGCTAGTTAAAATTCAATTTAAAATTCACCACAGAATTTTTGCTTCAGTGTTCCCAATTTAAATGTTATTTTTAACTACTATAAAAAGCCCAGTGAAATCTTTTGGGAATAATTTAATCCTTAAAGCTTCTCTCACTTCTCTAAACTTAGAGCCAAGAGAGAAGCACCCTGTGAGCAGGAAGGGGCTGCTTGAAGAACTCTGCATCATCTCTACAAACTGCACTTCCATGGCTGCTCCACATGAAAATCATGGCCAGGCAATATTGCTTTGTAAAGGGCAGGAAAAAGAGTGTTTTCCTGAGATGCTTCTAAAACAATGAATGATATAATTGTATATATTATGTTAGAATGTGTGTCTGTGGTGATGCCTTTAGTTTTTGTCATTTATATTTTTCAGACGCTGTACTGCATTAGTGTGTAACTCTGAACACCAGGGCATCATGTGTATATAAATATAGATCTAAAACCATAATGTAATTGCTCTCCCTCACAAAATTCTCCCCTCTGGAGTTCACTGCAGCAGCCCAGCTCTCCAAGGCAGCCCTGTGGTCCCTGTGAGCCTGGGCCAGGCTGGGCTCGGCTCTGTCAGGGGTGGTTCCTCTCTCCCAAATCCAATTGTGGACACTCTGAGCTGCACAGACCTGCTGCTTCAGCTGCTGCATGCTTCCTTATCCCACAGGTTATGGGGAATTCCCACTGTTTTGGGAAGCACCCCAGCAGGAAGAGGCCATGGGATGTGTGGTTGTGCCTTTGAAGTGCAGCCCCGGCAGAGCTCACACAAGGTCAGCACTCTCTGCCTCTCCTCAGGGCTCAGTTCAGTCAGGAATCTCTGCAGAACTGGATTCCTTTACCAATTCCTTCACCTAGCAAAGAACAAGCCCACTTTGAAAATCTGTGATGTGCCCTGTTTTAATACTAATGAAATATCTTTGGGAAATTCACTTGAATTTTAATTGTTTGCAGGCTCACCTGGCAATCTCTATTCTGCTTAGGAATATAAATGGAGGCTTAGCAAAGAAAGAAGTGTTCACAAGAATGTAGTTCTGGGTGCAGCAGGTGGATAGATTTTTTGCCACAATAAAAAGAAAAGTTGTTGTATAAAGCAGCAGGATGTAGGGTTAAGTGGATATTTTAAAGAAGGGGTCATTCAGACAAAGTGACAAAATGTGTAAAAGTGACTGCCTCCTTCTCAGCCTCTTGCATAGATTTGCATAGATAATTCTGACAGAGACCTTTCAGAATAAGCTGAATTCAGCTGGTCTTCAGATCAAAGCCAGCACAGCTACAGCTGTTGGGATTTATCAGGGAAATCGACACAGGAGACAACCAAGTTTTTTATTTCTTTAATAATGGTTATAAATTTAGGAATTGCTGGAGTTCTGTAATTAATGGATTTTCTTTGCTGTCATGTCAGTTCTGTGGGGAGATGGCAGAGCTATACCTGCCTTTATTTATTTAATTAAGTAATAATTTGCAGCTGCAAAAACAAATAGGTTTTTTTCAGACTTCTTTATTTTCAGAAAAGACACTTATAATCGTAAAATATGCAGTACTTGAGCATTTTTCCTCAGTTGTAAGCACTTTCCATTCTCTTTTCAAAAGCTTTTCCTGGGGACACCCACGTGTTACAAACGGCCTTGAAAAATAAATAAACATTGCATCCTTTTGTTAGGAGTATGTGCATCTTATCCATCTGTCCTCCTCCTGTGTTATTATTCTACAAAGTCAATTCTTCCAGAGAATCTATTTGATTCTTTTTTTTTTCCTTGTAAGAAGCTTACAGGACAAAAAAGCAATAGAAATTCACCTCAGCATTGTTCTTGAGGAGGTATTTTCCCTTACTACCTTGAACAAGCTTCATGTATGAAAAATGAAATAGAAGGAAAACAGAAAGCCATCTGCCTTTTATCCCTCTCGTTTAATGGAGCTGAGTTCTCCTCAAGAGCGCCTTGGAGTATTTAAACCAGCTCCTGATGCAGTAATTACAGCTGCAGCCTGGCCTGGTGCTGCAGGTGAGGCTGTGCAGAGGTAATTAAAAAGAAAAAAAGGTGAATTTCTCCTGGTTCAAGGTGCCAGAAGTGAGGGATGGCAGAGGAAGGGGAGCCTTGGGAGTCCCCAGTGTTCGCACTGCCCTGGCCACCTGCCCTGGTCTTCAGGGGAGATTAAAACTAATGACAAATTAAAAGAGGCAGGGAAGGGAAAGCAGAGGGTTTCTGGAAGGGCTCAGCGATCATTCCTGGCAGTGACAGGCAGTATTTCACACTTGTGGCTGCTCCTTTGCCCCACAGCCTCTCCCTGCTGCTGCCCCGGGTTGATGATGAGCTCCAGGTTAAAGGCTCGACACCCGGGTGCCTTTGGGTGCTCTGGTATTCCCCTTCCACATGGGCAGCACTGCAGAAGGACACACATTTCTCGACAGAGCAGGCACCTGATGTAAAAACCATTGCAGTTGTCTACAATCTAAAGAGCAGCTCGTGTCACTACTGTTAGGCGTGAAAAACGTTGTGGCTTTCGCTTTGTTTCCTGGGTTTATGAGCATCACAAATGTCCTGACAAAATCCTGGTGACTTTTAGAAATTGATATGACTCTCTGGAATAGATGCCAATAAATATTTAAAAGAATTCCGTTGTTATTTTGAGGAGAAGGCTGCTATTAGAAAGCCTAGATAACAAGCATCTTTGTAACAAAACATAGCTGGAAAATGTAATATTAAAAATATCTCTGCTTGCTATGCTCCAAAATTCTACTATTGACAAATGCAGTCAGTTTACCAATATCTCAGTCTGCAATCACAAAGAATCAGAATGGATTAATAAAGCTGCCAAGTGGGAAGGAAGCCCCTCAAAAAGGAACCCAAATAGTCACACTAAATACTGATCTGCCAGAAATGAGCCGAGCTTTGTTCATCCTCACCCTGAGCTGGTATTCACAGGGTGTAAAACTGAGTAATTGATTTTGTTTCCTCTAATAAACAGAATGCTGTCGTTTTTGTGGAATGCAACTTTACACTTGCTGCAGAGGTTCCATGAGTGCAAAATTCATTGTTATTTAGTGTCCAATTGCATCCAGCTTTCGGATCTAATGCCTCCTATTCACATCGCCGAGCAACCGCTCTGCATCCTGTGCACTGCAAAGTGGATCCAGGCAATTCTCCCCATAGATTTGTGCATATGTCACCTTTGGGCAAAAGATGAGCTAATAGAATTGAAATGAATGTAATTGGCAGAAGGTCAAGCAGGGAGCCGTCCATGTCTAGAGCTTCCAGAAAAGGCAGAGTTGTTTCATGTTGGCATATGACTTGATTAGTATGCAGGTAAGGTGATTGTGCCTCAACAGAATAATTGGATCATTGAAATATCTGCAAACCCTGGTGTATCTACAAAGCCTGAGCAGTGATTAGATCCTGCCTGCTCATTGCAGCAAGCCTTGAAATTCTTCCCACTGTGAAAAACTAATTTTCTGTGGGAATTTATTAAATAAGAAATCTGCATGCCACTTTACCTTGTAAGCATTACTGGCAGAATACAAAGATTTCCTTTGACTTTGATGTATGCACTTCACGGATGCTTTTATATCATTGTTTTGGTATTTCTCTGCATTCAGCAGAAACTCCAGCATCTCTTTCTTCCCCGGGTTTCTGGAGAGGGTGGCATCTCCAGCCGATGATAAAACAGGCGCTCATTTAAAGCAAAGGGAAGGAGGGGAAAGGTGGGCTGTGGAAAAAAGAGCCACGACTGGAACATGCCAATACACCTCAGCTGTTGTGTTCTGAAAACAGCCAGAACAAATAGGCACAAGTTGCTGCTTCTCAATCTTGGTGTTTCTGTGCTGTAATTGGTTTCTGCTGCACCACTGAACAAATTTTACCGTGTCATCTGGGGTTTTTTGTTTTAAAACCGGGGAATGCTAATCTGTGTTAATAAGGAACAACAGGTATTGCAGGTTAGGATTGCTGTGCTGCCCAGCAAACCAAAAAAAAAAATGGAGAGAGGAATGAACATAAGCTTCCTAGAAGGTTTGCAGTGTTTATTTCAAGCCCATGGAGAAGTGCTCTGAAGGGCAGATAGCACTGCACTGACAAAATGAACTCAGGGCTTGGAGCGTGTCTCAGCCCAAACACCTTTCCTGCAGGAGAGGGGAGGCTGCAGCTCATCTCCTCCCCCCAGCTGATGGCAGTGGAACAGGAAAGCCCACACATTTGCCTCCTTCACTCTGTTTTTGTGGTTTTAAGTGCTTGGCTGCTGTGGTGCAGCTACCCCAGGAGCCAGCCTGGAGTCACAAACACAGCATCACTTCAGCTCCAGTGTAGCAGAGCCACTGTGGCAGATAATCACCTAAAAAGAGTAAATCCTCCTGGGTTAAGGAAAAGAGTTGTATCTAGAGCTAAATGAATAATTCATAGGAAATAATTTTTTTTCCACTTGCAGAATGGCTTGAGATTCTCTCAGCTGTGTATTAATTATTCAAATGTTTCTGAGAAATGTTTTCCGTAAACTTTATTGTACAGATTGGAACTTTGAGCTTGATTCTTGCAATGAATGATTTAGAATGCTGCATGGACTTCCCAGACCTTAATTGGTTGGGTACACAAGCACCAGTATGAATATATTTGGTGAAGATTCAAAACCTGTTTTCAATAACATCACTGTCTAACGAAACTTAAAAACTTCCTCTTCATGAGCTGTGTTTCTGTCGTAAAACACAACAGCTTTAATTTTTTATGAAAGTGAGCATCTAGCACATGGCTGAAAGTAATTCACTTGGAAACTGAAATGGATCTGTAAATACTTTTTCTGCATAATTTACACAGCTCTACTTGTGTGATACTAATAACTACTTATTAGCCTTGAATTTATACTACTCAGGAGGGGAGTATTTCTTTGTTCCTCCTCTAAAAAGTTGTAATTATCTCTCCATTGCTGCCTATCAGAATCCAAGTGTTTTGAGGATGGTACATTAGGACCTCATATATTTGTGTAATGTGCCACAATCTTGCCATAACAAGAATCCCAGACTGTTCCACAAACTAAATCACTCTGCTAGATTTTCCTCATTTGTGCAAAAAAGACAAAAAAAGTATGGTTGCCTTGGTATCTTCATATTAGGAGGCCAGAGTGTGTGAGAGAAATACAGGTATTTCTTACATGTTCTGGTGATAGCAAGAAAAATACACCAGAAAAAAAATCTGGTGTATTTCTAGTATTTTTGCTGGCTGCTTTGAGGCCCTTTAGAGGAAATGTTTATCAGATCAATGTCTAAAGTAATGAACTCACTGACCTGGCGACTGGAAATGGGTGGGTAAGTTCTTGAAACCCATTTTTGACACACATTTAATGACTTGCAGAAGTGGTAGAAATGCATTATTGGTGTCCTTGCTGAGCCCACTCAGGGAGGTACCTTGAGCTTGCTTTGCCACAGTAATTACAGTTTGCTCACCTTGCTCTCCTTGCTCCTGTAATTTCAATCAGATAAAATTAATCAGCAGTTTCCTGTAAAGGCTGTTCTCTGCTGATTCTGCAGTGCCTGAGGTGTGTCCCACAAGTGCTGTATTGCAGGGAGGGCAGGGTGTCACCTGCAGGGGGACAGGGCTCTGCAAATGTCACTGTGATATTCCCTCTCCTTTCTGCTGCTCTGCTGCCCCTCCTGCACCCCGTGCCCAATTCCTACCTCTAGCCTGGGATTCCTGGCCGTTCATCTCTGGTGCAGATTTTTCCCAAACACTTTTGGGAAAACGGACTGCAGGACAAGCACAGAGTTTCTCTGATGTGACACTGCAGTAACATCTTCAGAGGGCTCCAGGAGCTTTGTTGAGCACAACCAGCCCTGCCTAAATCTGTGGGTTCTCTCCAGTGCTTTTCAACCTCAGGCTTTATTTTTCTCCTTCAGCTGAGTTTAGTTAAACTTGGAATGTGTGTGGAGTCTACCTGAGGGTGGCAAATACTCCCACAGCTGTTCATTGTGTGAGCAATGTGATTGAGCTGTTCATTGTTTGAGCTTCTACCTGAGGGATCACAGGAAAAGCTCTCCAGCCTAGAAGAGGGTGACTGAGGGAGTTTATGACAGAGATCTGTGGCACCTGACTGGAAGTGTGAGCAGTAATAAACCATGAGAGTTCATTGTCTCTTCCCCTGCAAGGGTTAGGGCACCCCAAAGGAAGCTGCTGCTGCTGCAGTGGCTCCAAAAGAAAAGGAGCTGCTGATTAACACAAGCTCTAATTAAGCCATGGAATTTCTTCCTGTCAGATTTTATGGTTGGCAAAGTTTACACAGATTAAAAATGAGACTGGAAAAATTCACGCAAGAGAAATCTGCCAAGGTCAGTTAAATGTCAGGACATAGACATGTGAGGAAGGCCAGAGGCTGCAAATAACAAGGAATTCTCAGTAAATGTTAGTCCTGCCCTGGCACCCTTGCCTTGGCATCACTGAGTGTGGCCCTCTGGAACATTTCTCTGAGCCCACTGCAGCTCTGACTGAAACCTTCCTGGTCACCTGAACCTTCACGAATTTCCATCTGTGTGTGGATTGATGGAGATTTTGGACTCTGGTTTTCACAAGGATAGAGGTTTAAGGTGCTAGCTAAAATTCGCTGTTGGGCTTAGTGCAGAACACTTCTGCATCGTTTGAACAAATTTGGCATTTGGACACCCTGTGCATTGATTGTGGATAGTTTGAAGTTACTCTAGAAAATGCAAATGACTCCATTTTATCTCTGTCTTGACTTTAGATTTTGTGATTGGTTGGGTTTTCTTGGTCTTAATTAAAAGTTTCTTTTTCAGAGCTGTAGATATTTTTTTTTTCTGAACGATTTCCCCTCATCCTCCTCCCAAGGGACAGAATTATCTAGATCAAGGTTGAAGGAAACATTAATTAAACTTAGCAATAAAATGAAGTCTACAAATGCAGTGTTTTGCGTTTCTTGTCAATAAATCTCCTTATATAACTTTTAAAATGTCCTTAAATTTCATCACTAAGTGTAGCATTATAAGCCAGAGCATGTTTGCAGTGTCAGAGTGTGCCTGCCAGGATATCAAAATCTGAAAATAAAGGAGCATAATCATCTTCTTTCTGCTTCCTTGAACTTTCAAGTCAGTGCAGCAATTTAAATATGAGCTTCTTCTTCCTGGGCACTCACAAAAACGTGTTATGATTGGTTTTATCTTTATTGTTTAAGAAATTATTATCAGGAGATGGAGAGAGGTTTGAGAGCTGGCATCAGATCGCCAGAGCTGACCTGGCAGCAGAATTAACATTCTCACAGAGAGGGGAGAGAGGGAGACAACAAAAGAGATTCTCCAGTGTAGATAATATATTCAGTTTTACTGGATTTAAACCCCAGAATTTAAAAGAGAAGTGGTAAACAGAGAAAATAAGCAAAACATCATGTACTGCTATCTGAAAGTGAAATAGTTGGACTATTTAAATAAACAATACAGCTTGGGCTCTACAGTAAAATTGATTAGAACTGGCCATCCTCAAGCTGTGGAGAGTTGCATATGTTGGGTTTTTTAGGTATTTTATAAAAGCAGTTGATTTTAATGGACAATTCATGAACTGAAGGATGTGTCCAACTAATTTAGCACAGTATAGTCTACAACTTCAGCTCTCCTGAGAACTTGGCATTTCTCATTCTCTAGAGCCACTGATTTCCAGAGCTCTTAAGCCAACTTTTACGTCCCAATCCCCTAAAATGGGAAATACTAATAATTCGAGATCGTTATCAGTGTGCCTTTAGAGCAGAACACCATCTTGCTCAGGTGGAATTCTTTCTTTGCACTTGTGCTGCAGACAGACCCTTGGAGAGTGGGGTTGGTCAGAAATGTCAGTGGGACTGAGCTCTGCTGCCTGGGGCTGGGCAGGGACACCACCCCAGGAGCTGTTCCTGGATCCCGAGGCAGACAGGGTGGGAGAGCATTTTTCCTGCTGTCAGTGGACACTGAGTGTAGTCTGAGCCAGTTTCTGACTGATCACAGCTCCTGTTCACAGAAACTTTTAGGCTGGAAAACCTCTAAAACCGAGTCCAACCAAACCCTGCCTTGTCCCCACCTTGTCACACCCTGGGCAGTGATGGAACCAGTTCTGTTCACTCTGTCAGAGCAGAGAAATGGGTAAAAACTAACTCATCAAATGTTTTGATACAACAAATGCATTCGTGGCAATCAGAACTTGCTCTCTGCCAAGCAGAACTGCAGCTGTCTCCATCAGAGGGTGGTGCCGATCCTCAGCAGAGAGGGCTTGGTTTTAAAACAAATATAAATGTTTGAGTGATTTTTTTTTCTACTCTTTTGCTAGTGGAATAAGGTAGCCTGGTAACTTACTCAGTTTCAGCATTCAAAGTCTATAGAACAATTTTAAAGATTTGGGCCAATCATTTTTTTTAATTAAACACTTCAGAAGTTCAGGGAGGCTGGATAGCAGGAATGAAAACGTAGAGGTTTTAAAATGAACTGACAATTATTCATGGGTCATCCCTTCTCAGATTTCATTTAATCAAAGACCCAATAAAAGAACACACTGTAAGGTGGTTCATTTTTTATAATTTCTTTAACTTTTTAATCTCATTTTTAAAATTATAACAGTCATTAAGAGTCTAATTTTGAGATTCCCTCCAGAGTTTTCTTAATCAGGCAGATTTTATTCTGTCTGTGATAGCCATGCATTATCAGTCACTGAGGAAAGCAGTTAAATACTTGTCCAAGCACACACCTCTGGCTACACAAGTGTTCAAAGTTCACGTGTGCAGAACTGAGGTGCATTGGCAACCTGGGGCCACCATGTAATACTTTTACTTTCCCTACATTGAATAAACTGAATTTGTTAGGAAATTCTACTGTCAAATCACAGAGTTTTGTTGGTATGTCGATTATTTTAAAAAAATTTATAGGATTGTGCAATAGATGACATTTTAATTTTTAGCTGTTGCTCTCTTTGTTTTAAAATAGAAGGGCAAAGCATTTTTTCTCATTTCTTTCAGGGCAAACATTGCCTGGCTGAATAACACAGCAACCACTGATTTATGTGTGTATATCCACTGGAAAACTGTGGGGTTTGCCCACTTTTGATTTTCAAAGCCTTATGAATGATGAAGAAATTCAGGTTAAGAAAATTGACTGAGTTATCTGGGCTTGAGCCTGCAGTTCTGAATGTTATTGAGAAAATTCCTTGAATTAATAAGACCTGAATAAGACTTTAGTAGCTCTTTACACCATAATCCTCCCTACTATTTCATGAAAACTGCCTAGTTAACTTTATTTGGTAGTTTAATATTCTCTATCAAATACTTTCATTTCATCCTTTAGCATGACAAATCTCAGTTTTGCAATTTACTAAGAATTACTAACTGATTGCCAAAAAATATTCATTTAGAGAATTAAAAATGCTTATTGTCTGGCAGTTCTGTTATCTTCCCAATATCAGCAATATTATATAATATCCTGGTGCCACGGGATGCAACTTCTAAAGAGTATTAATAATACTCAAATAATAAAGAGTATAATTTAATACTCAAAAGAATATTAAATGGAATAGATTTTAGACCCATGAAGGACACCCTGGCTCCTGCAGTGTTCAGGCACTTGGTAGAACTTTACAGAGCATCAAAGTGCCTTGGGCAGAGCTGAGACCAGAAACCAGAGCCATGATTGTGAATAAATTCCATTCCTACTGGAGAAGTGGCTCAGGATACACCTGGAAATTCTGTGTAGGTGCTAAATGGCATAAAAAATAGAGAGTGCCTGGTCTGAACTTTTGCTGAGATATAAGTTGAAATAGTAACTATTCAGCACTGAGCCTTTTCAAGGAGAGGAGAAGAAATAAAAGAGAGACACAGGGCTGTGATGGGTAAAATAACAAGTGCTACCAGCACGTGACTTTCTCATCTTGTTCTAAGTGAAGTTTGAAAATCTTCATTGGCAATAGAACCCCAAATTGATTCAACTGCCTTTCACTGGAATGTGGAACTTGAAAAAGAAAATCTGTTAAAACAAGATTACAGAGTCCTTGTGGCAGCTTCAAAGCAATTCTGGGCTCAGGACTCAAATTCCACATGCACACATAACACATACAAGAAAACCACAGTGTATCTGGATGAACTGTCTGTGGTCTACCTGAAGAGATTTCAAAGGGAGGGAAATCAGTTCATTTTTCTAGGTAAGGAGCTGGTTTTCAGATTGCTCAGCTCCCTGCTGCTTCTCCGAGAGCGATGGAAATGTTTTCCATTTCTGCTGAGACCTCACTGGCAGTTGTTCAGTATTCAAGAGGGTTCTTTAGGCTGTCCTTAGCCTGGCCAGTTCACAGGACAGAAGTGGGATGAACCTACAGTAGTTCCTCTCTTTGGACTGTGTTTTCCATGTATTAATGTCCTGTGCTCCACCAGTACTGAGGTGTCAGCTGGTGTCTGGGGCTTTGGGGACAAGCCCAGGGCTCAGGAGCTGCTCTGCTCAGGGTGACAGGGAATTTCCACTCCCTCCACACCCCCACTGTGGGTTGGACATGAAATAAAAACACTCGACTCCATTCAGCAGGCAGAAGAACATCAGAAGGCTTCATTACAATTCCTTTCAGCCTTTTTATAACATGCTGCTCTAAAAAGGCACATTATTGGTCCATGGGATGGACACCTCTCTGCATTGGTTCAGTGACACAAACAACACCTGGGAGAGAGGTTGTTATGGGGAAGGAATATTGAATACCCAGAAATGTTATGGGAAGAAAAGTTATTTACACAAAGCTGCCTGAGAAAGGAGAAAGTGCTGAAAACTTTCTCTTGGGAAAGCCAGCAGTTCTCAGGCTTCAGAAAATCAGGCCCACAGCACAGCTCACCATCAGTGGGCTGTGTGAATAAGCACAGCTCTCCCCTGCCACAGGGAATCCAGAGGGATGCTGGAGTGCAGAAGTTTCTGCCTCAGCAGCCTGGGATCATCACAGGCTGCAAGGTAAATTGAAAGCTGTTTGCTTCCCTTTAAACTGCTGGGTCCTGGTGTTCTTCACAAACAATTAGATTTAAAACCATCTCTGGGAGATTTTGCTCTCTTCCAGAAATGAGTTAAAAAGAATTTTCGATTTCTTGTTGCAGGTCTGAGGCAGAGCTGGGAGGGATAAGAACAGAGCTGTAGTGTTGTGTGTGTCTCTCTGATCTCTGGGGTTTGTAAGGGAGGTGTCTTGGTTTGGAAAGACAGGTATCTGTCAGGGAAAAACTGGAGTTTCCCTTGGAATGGAGAATGTAAAAACCCCTCCCTCCAAATTATTACAATTTTGCAATTAGGAGCTTTCAAATAGGAGCAAAAATATGGGAATAGGAATAACAGTTCTTTACTAGGAATATTAAAAATACAAATGCAGTAGTACAAAAAAAAACCAAAAAACCAAAAAACAAACAAGCAAACAAACAAAAGTCCTAGAAAACCCTGACAGAGTCAGGAACACAACCTGACACCCTGTTGTCAGGGTGTTGGGAGCAGCCCAAATAAATCCTCCTGCAGTGACAGATGTGGCTCTGTTGGAGCAGAGATGATCCTGCAGACAGGTTCAGTGGTGCTGAGATGAGTCCAGTCCTCCTCTGGGAATCCAGTGGCAAAGAGGAATGTCTGGGGTCCCTGTGTCCCCATTTTTATCTGGGTAGGGATGGTTGGCTCCTCCCCACTGGGTGTTCCATCTCCCAATGGATGATGGAATGTGTCAGTCACTGTGAGCCTCAATGGCCCATGAACAGAAGATATCCCCGAGGGTGGGCAGTGGTGACAGAGATCACAAACCCTGCCCCACCTGGTTTAACAGCTGGGCTGTTAGCAGAAGGCATCCACCCTCCTCCCCCTGGAGTTACAAGAGATAAAGGAAAAAGAAACCATCCCCCAACTGCTTTCTACAGATGAAATAAAATACACTTTTTTTTGGTTACATAACTCAAGACAGGAAGCTCTTTGCCTGGGCTATTTCCCTTTTCCTTTTATACCCAGTGTCCAAACTTCACGTTAACCCCCACTTCTTGTAGAATTTACTCCATATATAATAACATTATTATTATTCTAATTTCTCTAATAATGTTGGTTGGAGTAGGTGACTGCTGATGTATTGCCTGCTTTTTTTGGGAACTTATCCTATGCAGAAGTTCAAAACCTGCATATTCTTCACCTGGAGCATTATGCTGCACTTAATGTGGTGCCAAGGTTCTCCTCTTCCTCTGGAATCTACTAGTGGACCTGTTAGGTGACAGACCACCGGGCTCTGAGGACTCAGTCATTTCATTCAGCATGTGACAAATTTTATTTTCCTATGAGTGTTTCAGGCATGGTTTTGATCTGAAAGCAAACCTCGGGTGTGCTGGTTGGTTCTGTGTTAGGGTGCAAAGCCACAGCTAATTAGCCATTCCCTTTACTCTCACAGAGACAGCATTTGGATCATTTGCTCTGATCCTTTCCTTAATGCTTAATAAATTCCTCACTGTTACACTTTAATTCATTAACTTCACTTTTGAAAGGATCGACTCAGCTTTTTCAGGCCTGTGTGTGAACATGAAAGAATGGAGCCAAGAAGTTTGATTCTTTCAAGTCACAATCCCAGATGCCTGCACACTGCTTTGAGGATCATTATCCTGCTGCAGTTATTTAGGCATTTTATTGCCAGGATTCCTCCTAAGCGTGCAATTGGAAAAGCTGAGCTGCTGGTCTGAGCTGTGCTGTGCTCCTGGATTCTTGGTTGGGAGCAGTTCACATTCTCTCAGCTTGGAGAATATCCTTGATTGAGCTAATGATGTTCAAATATTCTTTAAGCATTGAAATTATAACCTTGTGCTTTTTTTTTTTTTTTTTTTTTTTTTTTTTTCTTTTTTTTTTTTTTTTGAGTACATTGATTTAAGAAAGCCTCAGTTTCTGAGGCTAAGAGAAGATCTGAAAATAAACACCCAGAGAGGGAATTGGGCCTTGGAAGTGCTGGGGAATGTCAGGCAAATCCTTGGTGGTGGGTTCTGCCACCAACAGCAACTGTGTAGGGATACCTTGGGCTTTCCACTTTAGGAAAATGCTACAGTGTTCCATAGGAATAGCTCTCAAAACTATTTGAGTTTAGCATCTTCTCACCCCTCTAGGTTTGTAATTCTGAAATGTTGATTTGCACTAGTAAAATGTGGAGAGCAGCTGATTCCAAGAGATAACTCTTCCTTGGGAAGTGGCAGGAAAACAGCATTGGAACAGGCAAGGGCTCACGTTTCAGTGATGAACTCCACAGAGCCAGGCAAGGACATCCTTGGTGTGTTCTCTGATTATCTGAACCAATCTACACATCTGAAAAATGCATTTTAAATACTCAGGAATTACTGGCAGTATTGTGTGAGGAAATAATCTTTAATCTTGTTTGATGGAACCTGTGGTGCTCTGTCATTATGATAAAATCGTGCAGGAGGGTAAAACACCATGAGCTGCCTTAATGTCTGCATATATGGAATAGACACTTCAGCACCATGCATATATCTATATATTTATATGTATGCTTTATTGACCTGCTCTTCCAGCTCATTAAACACAGCTGTCACTTACTATCAGGAGCAAATGCAATGACAGTCATTTGGAGAGGGAGATGATTGGTTGTATTAAATTTACCATGTGTTGTTTGTTTTGCTCTGTAAGGAGGAGCTGTTTTATTGCAGACATTTGGCCAAACCCAGCCAGCACTGAGTGAAGAGAGAAAGTGATGGAAGGGTGTAATCTGATAGAGCCAGTGGGAGGAAAACCTTTTTCTAATGTTGCTGGATAATAATGGACATCCTCCTACCAAAAAAGGAGGCACAGTACAGACAGATCACCTGAGCTGTCTCTATTTTTCAAAGGCATTTTAATTTCCAGGCTACAATGACAGTGAATGGCTGTTAATGTTATTTTTTTTGTCCTCTAATTGTTCAATTGCTTGTAGGGGGAATCCAGATCAAGGTATGTGTTAGGCATTGGACTCTCCTGCATTATAAAAACATGCTGAGGTTCCTTACTCCATGAAATTTTTCAATCACATTCCTTAAATTACCTTGCCATGTGTCCTTGTGAACCATTGTAGGTGATGACACAAAATGAAATGTGTATCTGACATATTAAGGGTCTAAAGGGAGTGACCTGACTCTTGTCTTTCTTTGGTGAAGTCATTTAATCTCACTGCATCAGTTACTTCCAGAAGAAGCAGATAAGATTTTTTTGGTTTGTTTGTTTTTTGTAATGGGGATTTTCATTTCCAAGTCAGTGCTCAGGAAATTTTCTGAGGTCATGGATATATTTTATACCAACATAAAGCAAAAAAAGAGAAAAAGAGAACCACCTTTCCAAGAGAACCACCCAAGAACACGGCAGTGGTCGCTGTACTTCCATTTCTTGTTGGGAGTGGCTATTTCATGAAGGCAGGTTTAGTGCCCAGGTGAGTATCTAAAGGACAATCTGCAGTTGTAACAAATGGATTTGGTGCTTAGGAAGGGTGAGGGAAGCCTGTCCCTCTTCCCACTCAGACAGGACATGAGGGATCCCCTCCGGGATGCTCAAGGCTGCCTCATGTTTGTACTTCATCCCCTCTGCCACTGCAGAGTTCTCTGCAGAGCTGGGTGAAAATGGCTTTTTCCTACACTAACAACTCCTAGATTCAGAGTGCTGACACTGACCAGTAAGTGACCTCTAGAGACACTGTCATGTTCAATGTTGAGAAATGTAACTTTAATCCCGAGTTCCTTATAACTAAAAACATGAAAATAATTTTCTATCCTACTTATTATGAGTACTCTGCAGGTGCCTTTTTCTGGTAGAGCAATGAGAGAATGATCTCTGCAATATTTATTATTCCTCAAGATTCAGCAATAATAGCTGCCAGTTAAGGAAAAAGGGATATTTGGTTTCACTTATTTTACACCATTTAAAAAACCACACAGGAACCCCTAAGCTGTCAGATAGCTTCATTCCTAGGAGGGACACTTCTCTGTGCTCCTAATTCCTGTAAAAGCAGAGAAAGCAAAACGCCTCTGTCACCAGAGCAGTGCCCGGGCTGCACATCACTCACACCAGGAGACATCCTGTCCCCGGGGTGGCACAAAGAAGCAGCTGATTGAAGCATTAATGTGTCCCTGGTCCTTTTCTGTGAAAGACAAGGTCACTGCCATGGCTTTGATACCTGATTCCTCCCATCCTTGCTCAGGGTGCCTTAATCCACTGACTACAGCACTCAGCTTTTTTTTTTTTCTTTGAGGGGAAAGGAGGTGAAAACAGCCGAAAGAGATGAATATTTATGTTCATATTTCTGTAATTTCAATTCACTCATTGCATCCAGCTAGTACGTACAGCTTCCACCAGTGGGAGGATCCAAATCTGTACAAGTGCAAATACTGCTGGGAAGAAAGCTTCCTTCACCAAAATAAAAAGGAATGGAAGCAAACCTTGTGCCTAATGATGATGAATATCACCAAAATGAGTGCATTCAGGAGAAACAAATACTCTTAAATGCTCTGTATATATTATCCTCATCTTTTTCTTTCATGGTAGAAATGATAAGTGAAGGAAGAAGCGCACTGATGGTGTCTAATGCACAGCTACACGTGTATCTCTATATATAGCCCAGAAACACTGGTAATGCTCCTTCAAAATGATCATTACTTAGCTGGAAGAAATAGGTGGCAAATCCAGCTTGCTTCCATGGGAGAGAGTGCAGACAGCACCAAAGAGAGGAGGGTTTTTATATACCAGCTTTCCTGTCATTAGTCACCAATTAATTGCACTTAAACCAGTAATCCAGGAGAGAACAATAACAAATTATTAACCACGAAGTGGTTTTCATTAAAGCCACAAAGCAAAGCTGGGCTTGGTGGGGAAGACCCTGACCCCAGACCCAGGGAGGACGAGAGGGGCAGGAGCTCCCACTGCCCTTGGACAGCTCCAGCTGTTTGGCCTGGCCTGGCACAGCTGGCAAAGGGCAGCAGTGGTCTTCTTGCAGGAATCCAGGAGCCTGCAAAGTCTGATTATCAGAGAAAAACTAGAGGCTCTGCTGGGTTTATCCTGATGCCTTGAACATTTCTCTCTTTCAATTTTTATTTATCATCTACTTATTTAGTCTGTCTAATGAGCAGCCTCATATGTAACCTCATAATGAAAACATTACAGAGTATTTCATGCTTAGCTGGAGCTGAATTTGTCTCTTTGTTTGACCAAGACACACATTTGTAGGGTTATTAGAAAATAATCCATCCAGTGTGTATTTTAAAATAATTGCCTGACATTGATTTTGAAATGATGACATTTATCAGAGAATAACACTAATGATATTATTGATAATGCATGCTCGTTAATACAGTTGTTTTTATCACCAGTGACAATTCCTAGGAGCCACAGTTTTGAATTAAGCCTGGGCACCAGCCATTGTATAAAATCAGCCCAAAAACACAGACATTGCCTCATGAAGCTTATGATCTAAATCTCAGATAAGAGGTGACAATAAGATGATGTGGCTGGAGTCATAACACATCTCCAGTCTCAGTTTTATTACCTGGGAAGGGCATTGCAGCCAAGGTGAATTATGGGGGGGAAATGAGTGACGATGATGGGCTTTGGGGTTTTTTTGTTTGTTTTTTGTTTTTTGGGGTTTTTTTTTGCTTTTTTCTTTTTATTGCAAGTGGGAGAGAAGTTTTAGAAGGGTCTGTGGTAAGATCAGGGCGTGGGATGGGGGTGTGGATACAGGCACTGATCTGGGTGGGTGACCTGGCACTGACTGAACATCAGGGCAGCTCTTGAGCCCTTCCACCTCCAGGAGCCTTTCTGGTGGCACGAACAGCTCATCAGAACCCGGTTATTGGCAACCTGAGCGGGGGATCTGCATGGTGACACACCTGGTGACACACCTGGTGGCACACCTGGTGGCACACCTGGGCACTGGGGCAGTGCCACATCCCAAGGCAGCCCCACACCTCCAGTGCAGCAGAGATGTCCCAGTGACTGCCAAAGTCCAGCTGGGTGGGAGCAGCCCTGACCCGGGAGCCCTGCTCAGGAGAGGTGGGGCTCATTAACACAGCAATTTGCATAAGCTAATGAGGCGCTCCCAGCTCTCTGCAGTGATCACAGAGCAGGGTTGTAAACAATCCCATTGCAAGCTGCAGTGCCAGGATGGTGCAGCATCTCCCTGTCCCCAGGGGCTGCAGGCACATCCTCACTGAGGCACAGGGGCTGTGCTGCCACACACCTGGGACCTCCTCCCCTGAGCACAACCTTTGACATTCCAGGTGTTCCAGGTGTTCCACATTCTGCATTTTTCCCTGTTCCTGGCCCTGGGGACAGCAGGCATTCTCAGAGCAGTGGCCATTGCCTTCAAACCTGTTCGGAGGGGTGGTGCTGGGAGACAAACATTTAATTGATTTACAGCACAGCAGCACTGGGGGGAGAGGGGCAATATTCCAACAGCATATTGGAATTTGAAATACATGAAAACCCAGGATGTTTTGAAATTCCAAGAGGTGAGTTTGTTCTTAGGTTAAAATGGATTTTCTCAAACCAAGGCGAGTCGTCCTGGTAATGGTCCTGAAAGAACTGCTCCTGAATGTGAATGGGCAAAGCTGCTGTTCATGAGGTATTCCAGTGCTTAAATGGTTTCCCAAAGCACCACAGCTTTCAAACATTTATGAAGGAAATAAAATACTGGAAATGTGCAAATGTGAAACGTAGTTTTCCAATTAATTTAATATAATCATGCTTTGCATTACACAAGCAGAATAATAATTTCACAAAAACAATCTGTCAGAAAAATAACTGATACAATAAACATTCTTGTATTTATAACAGTCTATTTAGAACATTCCTAATGCTTTATTGCATTTGCATTGCAAAGTAAGAAAGGTAATATCCTACCAGACATTGAAGCTCAATAGATGTATGTTCATCACTCAGTAAGAAATTAAAGAGAGACCTTAGAGTAGAATAAATGATGAAAAAAAAAAAGAAAAAGAAACTATGTTCATTCTAAATCTGTCTAAACTGATGCATTGTCACAGGCTTTTAATGGGACAAAAATCCCTGGAGGCTTCCAGACTTCAAGAAACTGAAATGAATCTGATGGAGAGGTTTGCAAATGGATTTCTAAAGGTTTCAGGAGTTTCCTGGTTTTCTTGCATGTTAAGATCCTTGCCAGCTGTTGTAAAGAACTGTTTGTTTTCTGCTTTAGCTTGCCCAGTCTGAGAGAACATGAATCAGTACATCAGAAGTTTCTCATTAAATATATTTTGTTTTTGTTGTATTTCCCATTTTTGCTAAGTGGGAAGGTATGAACTTTTCATCATGAAAAATCAACATGACCTTTTGCAAAAAATGAGGTGCAAGCATGTCAGCACTTCCATGTTCTGGCATTTCAGTAAAAGACCAAATGAATTTTAACACATAATAGATCTTAAAACATGAATAGTAACATGAATTTCTTCCCTTTGCCTGGCTTGAAATTTATTAATATATTTTGAAGTGATCATGAGAGTTCACATTAGTAATATTAAAAAAGCTTGGTCAGGAAAAAACCTGGGAAATTTTAAGTAAATTATTTTTATTGTTAATTTCTTGAAGAGTCCTTTCAAGAACTCTTCAAGAGTTCAATACAATATATAATTACTGACAACATTTTTTTATTTGCTGTTTGCAAGGTATGAAGTAATGGTTCTCCTAACAGAATTTAAAAGGTGCCATTGTCTAAAAATTGGAGTAATAATAAAAAAACTTGATCAGGAAAAAACCTGGGAAATTTTAAGTGAATTATTTTTATTGTTAATTTCTTGAAGAGTCCTTTCAAGAACTCTTCAGGAGTTCAATACAATATATGTTACTGACAACATTTTTTTATTTGCTGTTTGCAAGTTATGAAGTAATAGTTCTCCTAATAGAATTTAAAAGATGCAATTATCTAAAAATTGGAGGATTTGGAGTCGATGTGGTGGGCAGGGTCATTACAGATCCTCTCAACGTGTGGTGCTTCCATGTTTCAGCAAGGAAGGGCCATTGCAGGCAGCTTTCATCCAGTACTGAATAAATCAGAGAACAAATCTCTAATCAGCATTATCCCAACACCAGCAGGGATTGTCAGTTCCCAAATGGAGAAACTGTTCCACACAGGTGTGACTTCAGCACAGGGTGGGGAAAGGTGAGCACACACCTGTGAGCAGGGCTGGGCTGCAGCTCAGGGGGAGAGGTTCTGCCAAAACAGGCTTGGGGGGCTTGGAGCTCACCCACAGCAGGCCAACACTGCTGCTTCTGGGCAGAACACCTTGTCTGGCAGTTATTGGAACAAACACTGAGTACCCAAAACAATAGGAAGCTTTATTTATAAAAACTTTCTGTTCTTCACCTGGGCACGATTCAGATTTCCCGCTCACAGCTGAACTCAATTCAAGTGCACTAAGATGGTTGGGGCACTCAGGATCCTGTTTCTGCCACTGAATTCAGCTGCAGTGGAAACTCAGATGAGTAAGTTAAACAGATTCATCTTTGCTCCTTTGCTGCTGCTGAGGAGCTCTTTGGGAGCAGAAATAATGACTTACACGTCCTGTTCAAATAACATGCACTTTGAACTGTGGAGAACCAAGAACAAATTAACAGGAAAACAGATTCTTTTTTGCCCCAAGTTCTCAGAGCTGTGAGGTGTGTGGCATACATCACACAAGAATAAGTATAGGCTGGGGTAAGTTAATATATAAAGAATAACTTTGAATAATGCATTTGGATTGGTGGCACTGTCCAAACCTCTAGTGGATAATTGACAGATCTCAGCATTCCCTGATCTCTCTGTGCTGTAGGGACTACATATCTTTTAAAATAGAATTTCCACCATTTTAGTCTAGTGGAGTTGTGGAAGACTGAAAATAGCATTTCAGCACTGCTTGGCTGCTATTCTTCCCAGATGGCTGGGAGCACTTTCCTTCAAAGAAATTCCTGTCTCAGTGGTTCCATGCACGTCTTAGGCACCAACAATGCATTTCTGTGTCAGCAAAGCAGTTCTGACAGCGGCGGGCACTGCTCATGTTTGAGGGCATTCTGAGGAAAGCCCCTCTGCAGTTAAATGCTCACAAATTTTCCATCCTGGTGCCTCAATCCTGCTTCTTTCACTCCAGGAAGATCTGGCTGCTCTCTGGAGCTTTGCTCCGCTGTGATGTTTGGTTTGGGCTCCCTGTTCCTTGTGTCCCTTTGCCTGGGGAAGGTGCAGGCTGCCTTTTGTGTCCCCCAAAGCCTGGCTGGGCTCCTGCAGCAGAGCCATCAGCCCTGCCTGCTGCATCTGTGGCAATTCCACCCAGAGGAGAGGTTGCAAGACAGTGAGTCCCCAGTGGGATGTAATAGAATGGAAGCAGATGGTGAGCTGAGGAGCATTTCAGGGGAGGATTACATTTTCCAGTTACTGTCTCTTTGATTTCACTGTTATTGTCTGATGAATTGTGTCAGATTTGATCCTTCAGATTGAAAAGCTGCTCCTCAATGTGCTCCCAAATGTACAGATAAAGTAAATGGCTGCTGCCACTGTACTGTCTTAGGAAGTTAATTTTTTAATGCCTATTAGAAGGGCCTCTCATTCTGTCACATGTACAGTGATTTCTGCCTCCAGCTAAGGATTTTGGTTCTGTCCTAGTTTGGGGTGTCAGTACCTGTTGGGTTTGATCCATGGCATAGCTGAGTGCTCATCATTTACTGCTGGCCAGGGCAAGCAGAAAGGCTTCCTCGTGCCCTGGCTGGCTTGCACAGCTCTCCTTGGGCTGGTGTGCAGCCCCTGATGAGCACCGAGGTCTGCACAGCCCTGCTGGCAAAGGAAGAGACTGAGAGAGGAGGGAGACAGACCCTGAGAGCTCAGACCCAAACTTGGGGGGACTGGCAGGGCAGCTCCTGAGGAGCTGATTCAATGCCATGGCTCTGGATGCTCTTTCTGCAACACCCACTGATCACTTTGATGTGCAACCTGAACAGTTGTGCTTTAAAATGCTTTAAAATACGTAGGAGAAAAGAAGAAAATCGAAACTTATTTTCAGCACAAGGATGTTCTCTGGATAGACTCCACCTGTTCATTAAAGCAAGATTGATACTTTAAACACCCCAACAGTAGAAAGTCTTTCATATGAATTATGTGGAATCAGGACTTAAATCTTGGATATAATTAAGCCTCTCTCTAACTATGGCGAAACATTGTTGTGCCTGCCCTGCAGTAGATGTTGCTAGAGTTAATAGTATTTTTTTGTTTCTTATTGCAAAATGGTGCAATTATTATTCTCTGGTGACTATACATATAAAAGTACAACCAGAAACAGATATTTTCTGTATCATTCCTTCCTATGTCCTTATTCACACATTCAGTCTTATTCCCTTTTGCCCGCAGTTAAATCCTGCATGTTGATTTATTCCATTACAGAAGACAAGGTTATGGAAGGATTTTGACTCTTTTGAATTGAATTGAGGTATGAGGAGTGGGTAAATCTAAATGAGGTTGAAATTTGTAGTAGATCACAATGACAGCTTTTTGACTGCTTCCTTTTATTTAGTGTTGGCTCATTTACTCAGGCCTAGAGACTCATAAACACTGTAAGTGCACATGTAAGTGCAATGAACTTCCCTTCTAGACTGTTATGACCCAGCCTCCTTCAGTGTCTTCTAAAAATTGCCATTTCATATATTGCTTTGATCTTCTTCCTGCACAGATGTTGCAGATAACCAGGACATTTGAGCTCCCTGCTGCTGTTCTGTCCTAGCCCTGCAGATCTGTGCTGGACCATGCTTGGGAAGGGTTCATGTTTAATATTTTTCATGCAAGAATGGTTTAGAAGGATCTGAAGTTCTCAGTAATTCTGCATATTGGACTTGACTGGCACCTGTTACTTTCTGGAGCCTAAAGAGACAAGATGTTCACCAGCTTTGAGGGTAAAATAATCTGAGGAATTCTTGTCTATATTAGTGAGAGCCTGGCCAAACACCCCAAGCTGCATCACCTAGAGAGAGGCTGCTGCAGAGGCAGCTACACTGCTGATTTCATCCCAAAAATGAGGGAATGAAAGCAGTTCTGTGTCAAAAGGAGGGTACAGTGACAGTGTTGGTGGTAGAAGAGTGTGGATGAGGCATCTCTGGACTGCAGCAGCTCTTTTCACATGCAGGTTATTGCACAGGGCCGTGGGTAACAAAGAGCCAGCTTAAAGCTGCTGGTCACAGCTAAAAGCTGCCTGAGAGACCCCTAAGTTCTGGTCACAATACATTCTATCTTTTTCTGTGCTGAATATGCTCATTTACAACATCCAGCCAGTAAAAGACACAAATCCTATAGAATCTACATACAGCCTATTAGCAGTCCTACATTCCCATACTGTGTTACATTTTAAACCCTAAAAGCTGCTCTCTAGACCCCTTTTTTTCTTCTCTGCCAAACTGGCAGGGTCTCCCTGACCCTTGGACTCTCCAGCTTGCAGCAGCATCCCTTCTGTTTGCCAAGGACATTGTTCAATCCACAGGGATCTCCCCTTCAGCCCACTCAGCCATTGCCTTTGCAGTTGTTCAGTCACTGACTGGTTTGGAATCTTGTACACCAAAACCAGCTCTCATTTCTATTTCACTTACAGGTTTCATATTCTCAGAGTCTTTTGCCAAGCAATCATATTTGTAAGATTTCCCTGTTTCTTCTTCCCCAACAGTTGGTCATACAGCCTGGCTGGGAAGATACAGGGTGTGGATTGATATGAAGGATTCAGAGCATCAACACCTCGTTGTTGTTTGCTTTATAAATCAGGTTCAGGTCCCTGAAACATGATTTATGGACAGTACAGTGCTCATTGGCCTAGGAGGCATTATTGGAAGGACAGGGGTAAAGACATCATTATATCCTCGTATAAGGGCAGATTTTTGCAATTCTCAGCATCTTTAGATACATATGGAGATCACCCCATGAATGTGCACATCTCTCCTGAGTGCCCTCAGGAAAAATGCCCCTGCACACAGAGGGAATCCTGTCTCACCTGCCTGGGCTCGGGTGCACGGAGCTGCACAAACACCATCCTGCATTTCCATGGGCTGTCACTAAAAAATGGAGTTTCCATGGGCAAAAAAACCCACAAATGAGTAGAATTAGACTTCAACAAGCACTATAATTTACCAGCATTTAGATGGGAAAGGGTACTTAGTTTAAACTTTGATTTATGGCTTTATTAATCCAAGTCAGAGCTCTTGTGTTGCACCTGGTTTGCATTATTCCTATAGGATGGAAATAATGAAACAAGTACCCTGAGTTTATTCTCCATAAAGGGAATTTGGGGCTGCATCTGGCCCTGTTAGGAGCACTTTCAGGCATTTCTGTCCCAGCAATCTCCATGCTATGAAAGCCCCACAGGCTGTTAGACAGTTACATGTCTTTTTGTTCCTCTCTAATGAAGCCGTAATAGGGCACCAAATCTCTTGGAATCATTTCTCAAAAATGGAACAGCAGAGCAGTGCTGAGCTGGGCTGCTGCAGCCCTGTCAGCACCGTGTGATAAAGTGGCATAAATACAAATTACATCAGCAGCAACAGTTTTTGGTACACAAAAAGGGGAAATATTACTTCTCTGTGCATGTTTTTGGTTTAGCATGACTGCTGAGAGCTTGGGGATTATCCTACATGAATTTCAGGAATGATGTGGAGCACACTGAGCTTCTATCTGCTAGGTCCTATGAAATTAATGCAGTAGGAAAAGAGGGAGTTTTATCACTTTTGGAAAATACTGGAAAGTGAAATTAAATTGCCAACTTTGAAAGAGTCCAGAAGAGTACAAGGATGTCATGATGACTCCTGTGACCAACTGGGCTGTTAAGACCTGAATAATTTTTGAAATAGGGATCAAAGTTATGTTCCTGGTTTTTGATTTTGTTTTTTTTTTCAGGAAGCACCTGAAAATTCCTCCTCAGGATTGCCCTGTGTAATTCAGTGTTTCTGTCACTCCTGGGTGTGTTCATTCCCCTTTCCCACACTAAACGTGCCCAGGGGAGCTGGGCCTGGCTCCTCCCTGCTGCCCTGGGCAGTCCCAGGGAATCTTCTCACTTCCCCTCTCCCTTTGAAAAATAAAATCAAACCTTCTTTAAAATCATCAGGTGATGGTATTGCTGTAAAAGAACCAACTCATATTTTATCAGCAGGGTTCCTTTGAGATGAGGTTTAATGAGTGTGGAAATACAGGATTTAAAATGACTGTGGCTTATAGTACTGCACATAAATGCTACTTCCATGTGCTCCATCAATGTTATTTCTCATATTTCTTCTATCTTAAGTAGACGAATAGAAATATCTTTCTGTGTTTGCATCTTTGTTTTTGAACCTTCTGCCTGAATGAATTTATAAATTATGTACATTTGCTCTTCTTATCCCACTGTACATATATTGTGTAGATAAAATCAATACATTTTATTGTGCTTCAATTTGCTATACAACATAAACCTGAAGACCAAAACAAATCAGACACAAATATATACTTTAGGATTTTTCAGGAAGCTATAAAAGATGTATGGCATTGATTTCTTCAGCACAGAGAAGAATCTGTAACCTAAGTTTGTTGAGGCAAATTTTCTCTGAGTTGCAGTTGTGAGAGATGGACAAACACTGATCACATATCGGATAGATCAGTTTGTGGAGTTATTGGAATTTGGGAAGTAATGCTTTTGTTGGTGTTTTTCTGTCCTTTCTGTGTCTGTTTTAGTATTCCCCTCTTCCATTTCTGACTTCACAATTGTTTACCTTTATTAACTTGAATTATAAAGCTTATATGGCCCTGTAAAGGGCTTTAGTGGAAAATCAAACCAGATGCTGTAGGAATCAGATTGTTGAAATAAATGAAAAACACCTTGACAGGACCATCTTAAGCCATGTTGCTGAAAGAAGTGAAAATGGGAAAAAAGCAATAACTCAACTCTCAGGAAGCCATGGGCACAAACAGAATTCAGCTGTAGTAGTTTATTGTGGGAAAATCTTTGAAACTTATACAGTTTTTGTCTGCTCTGAAAAATTAAGGATGGTGGTGAAAATCTGTAGCTTGGTGATGAAGTTAAAATAAAACAGCCGATACTGCTCCTCTGCAGGACAGAAACCTTCCCCACGTGTGGAAAATGTTAATGTTCCTTGATGAAAACAAATTTGTGTCTGTAAATGAGCAGTAAGAGGGTGGATGTGTTGGATTGCAGATACATGACAGAGGCCAGAGCAGTCAGAGATGGAGCAGGGGGTGCCCAGAGCTCCTGTCAGGGTAAAATTGAGCCTGGAACCTGCTGAGCAGCCAGAACAGGAGTGTGGGGTTTCTCATGGAGAGGAGGAAGGATTTCCTCAGCTGGGAGGGAGGAGGAAGTACCACTGATAGGGATTCTTTTGATGGAAGAGAGCATAGGGGAGGCTGAATGTTTGGGATTATGGTGTAAAGAAGATGAATGGCTCCGTAGATTTGCTGTTCAGTGCTGTTCTGGTTTGGAAAGACAGGTATCTGTCAGGGAAAACTGGAGTTTCCCTTGGAATGGAGAATGTCAAAACCCCCTCCCTCCAAATTATTACAGTTTTGCAATTAGGAGATTTCAGATAAGAATATGGGAATGGGAATAACAGTTGTTTTCTAGGAATATTAAAAATTTACAAATGCAATAGTACAAAAAACAAACAAGAAAACAAACAGAAGTTTTAGAAAACCCTGACAGAGGGTTTTCTAAAACTAGACTAAACTCTCTAGAGTCAGAGATATGATCTGACCCCCTGTTGTCAGGGTGTTGGAAGCAACCCAAATAAATCTTCCTGGAGTAACAGATGTTGTTCTGTGGAGTAGAGATGGTCCTGTAGAAAAAGGGTTCAGTGCTGGTGAGATGGGTACAGTCTTCCTCTGAGGATTCCGTGGAAAACCACCTGCATTAGTGTTTGGGATTTCTGGTTTTATCCCGTGGAAAGGCTTTGGCTCCTCCCGCTGGGTGGAGCATCCCACAATGGGATGAGGTGATGTTATCAGTCCTGTGAGAGCCTTCAATGGCCCATTCACAGGGGATGTCCCTCGGAGAAGGATGGGTGGAGGAGGAGATAAGGAGGCCCTGCCTTATCTGGTGTTATCAGGTGTCCCATTAACAGAAGGCATCCGCCCTCTTTCACCCCTAGAGTTACAAGAGACAAAGAACAATATCTCCCAACCTGTTTCAACAGACGAAAATAGAACACACAGTTTTGGTTACAGTTTTCAACCCAAGTGCTAAGATCCCAGGCCTGGCTCAAGTTAGGGCTCTGGGGAAATGTTAATTGATATGTGACACATTTCCACAAGCATTACTGCTTAGTCTCACTCACAAGGCTGCTCAAATTCTGTCCTCAGCCTGCAGCGCAACAAATAAAACTGCTCTGGTTGAGCCTCTAATATTGCACACACCTGAGGGAGAGCTAACAAGGTATAAGTGATTTAAGGGTTTTAAGGACAACCGAGACTGTGCATCAAGAGGAATTAGTTTAATTATGAAGTCTGAAGTCTTAAAAGGTACCCCTACACATGGAGATACCACAAGCACACACACACACAGGGAGGGAGGGAGGGAGGGAGGCAGGAAGGCAGGCAGGCAGGAAGGAAGGCAGGGAGGGAGGGAGGGAGGGAGGGAGGGAGGAAGGGAGGAAGGAAGGAAGGAAGGGAGGAAGGAAGGAAGGGAGGGAGGGAGGAAGGAAGGAAGGAAGGAAGGAAGGAAGGAAGGAAGGAAGGAAGGAAGGAAGGAAGGAAGGAAGGAAGGAAGGAAGGAAGGAAGGAAGGAAGGAAGGAAGGAAGGAAGGAAGGAAGGAAGGAAGGAAGGAAGGAAGGAAGGAAGGAAGGAAGGAAGGAAGGAAGGAAGGAAGGAAGGAAGGAAGGAAGGAAGGAAGGAAGGAAGGAAGGAAGGAAGGAAGGAAGGAAGGAAGGAAGGAAGGAAGGAAGGAAGGAAGGAAGGAAGGAAGGAAGGAAGGAAGGAAGGAAGGAAGGAAGGAAGGAAGGAAGGAAGGAAGGAAGGAAGGAAGGAAGGAAGGAAGGAAGGAAGGAAGGAAGGAAGGAAGGAAGGAAGGAAGGAAGGAAGGAAGGAAGGAAGGAAGGAAGGAAGGAAGGAAGGAAGGAAGGAAGGAAGGAAGGAAGGAAGGAAGGAAGGAAGGAAGGAAGGAAGGAAGGAAGGAAGGAAGGAAGGAAGGAAGGAAGGAAGGAAGGAAGGAAGGAAGGCCCCAAAAGCAGTCCTTGTTGTTTAGGTGGTGGATTCTGTGTCATACTGAAAGGATAAAGGAAAGCCAGCTCTGCCTGCAAACTGCCAGGTCTTGTGTGGAGTCATGACGAGTCATTTATATTAAAGCATCTCTTGATTGACCACCCTGATCTCAGTAAATAATAGACATATTAATAATGATATGACAAAATGGTGCTTTTTTTTTTGTAGGGTTAAATGTATTTCTGTTGTTAACAGCTTATTTTTCTTTAAGATAAAAATAGATTCTGCTGCACCTTTTTGACCGTGACATTGTGTGTTTTGTTCAATCCTTTAGTATTTCTGAGAGCCGTGGAAGTCAGCTTGCTCCTTTCAGCTTGTTCTCAATGTTAGTTTTCCATTTTTCTCTGATTTTACTGGAAAGAGGCAAAAAAAACCCCAGAGAAAAGCCTTCAGAATATGGAACTTTAATTATCAGTATGCAATCCAGATTTAGAGGGCTGCTTTCAGTATGTATTTTTTTTTTACCAAGCTGTGAACCTCGGTTAATTTTAGAAAGTCTGATGAACTAAAATAGATGTCCTCTGCTTGAAAGTCAGATGATTCAGTTGAACCACAGACCCCTGAGCTCTTCAGGGCTGTGTGGCTGTGGAGGCTCTGGCTCTTAAAATGTGTGTTAGTTGTGGAAATGGGAATCAGATATGGGGGTCTTTGGGGGTCTTTTTCCCTCTCTTGAAACATTTTTCTTAGGTATGCTTTGAGGTTTTATTGAAAATCTGTGAGGGTTTTACCTTCATGTTAATAATTAGTGATTTGGACCATGGATTCAGGAATTTCTGGGGATAACTTTCCTCCTTTGGCCCACGGTAAGATATGGACAGGGCTCTGGGTTACTCTGTCTGACCAAGGAGGTTTTGTCACAAGGACAAAACCTCTTGTTAACCTTTTGTTAAACAAAAGGAGAACCAGGAGTCAGAAAAAAACCCAAAACAAAAACAACTAACCCATCTAGTCTGAAACAACCCCAAAGCCATTCCTGCCATGTTTGGGACCTCCGTTCCCCCAAGGTGTCAGAAATTGCCCTTCCAGAGTCTGTGGTCTGATTTCCAAAGCACGTGCTGCCTGTTTGTCCTGCTAACTAGTGCAGGAATTGAATGTTCAGCACATCCTGAAGCCTTTCTGGGATTTGTTACTTGTTTATTTGGGCATGTGCCTGGAGAATGGAAGTCTCCGATTCATAATCCAAACCTACAAGAACTGGGATGAAAGTTCTCACTTCTCTTCTGTCACTATTCTTATTAGGCAGCCTTTGAAACTGAGAACAATGACTTTGTGAGTTCCCATCAGATTTTTAGTGTGTGTGTCTGTGGGGGCAAACCACTGAAATTTGGAACGAAAAAGAAAGGAAAAGTTTTTACGAAAGATTCTCTGGCTCTCTAAAGGAGAGAGAGAGCACACATGTGAGGCTGAGGGGATGCACATTCCACCACATGTACAAAGTCTCTCCCAAGCCTTTGTTCATATCTGAATCTGGCTCCAGTTCCCTCAGCAGATTTTTCTTTTGGGCCTTACATTTGTGGCACATTTGTAGTCTCAGGCCCTCAGCAGAAGAGCACTTTGGAATCAGATATCTGAAAAGCATCATGATGGGAGAAGATTATTTACAAACACGACTTTAAAATATAGAATGGGATGTTTTATATAGAAAATAAAGTGTCACCACATTGGAGATATTTCAAGAGGCCTCATCTTATCTGTTTTGTTTTGTAGAAATGATTCAGTGTTTGTGGTAACATCACAAGTACAATGTGGCTTCCACTGAATTTCTGTTTTGAGACACTGAATGCAATCTACTGTGTGTGGGTAAAGTCAGGCTCTCCAGACGAAAATTAGAGGAAGTTTCAGATTCCTTTAGTGCAATGCTTTAAGGGAAAAGGCACTGTTCAACAGCAAAGCTTCAGAGCACAGAATTTGGGTACATCACTGTAGGAGTGTGGGGGAAAGCACAGCAGAGCAGCACTGAGACGTGAGCTGGGTGTACTGGCAGTGCCATGATGTGCAATCCTTTATTCCCAGCACAGCTGGAAACTTGTGGAGTCTGGATATCACACATGCCCCTAAATGCTGCACAAAAAGGAAGGGAATATAGATATAACATATATATAACATGGAATATAGAGGTTCCTGGGCATTTCAGTATTATGTGTTGTGCTTTTAGCATGCAGTACAGAACAAACAAGTTATTACCCCTTAAACTGCCACAAATTCAAGACAAATATTTCTGCCAATAATAAGTTTTCCAAGACAGTTTTCACAACATGTAATCATGCTTTTTGGCTGCAGACTGCTACGTTTTCAAGCCCAGATAGCTAAATCTAAAGCGTGCTCTGTTTCACCTGCTTTGTATGAAGCTTTGGTTCCTAAATCCACACATGCAGATAAAGACATCACCCAAATTTTCCTCTGAAGCACCTGGTGAGGCACTAGAAGGCAAAAGCTAAACTTCAGATACAAGTAACTCTAATTTCCTGTTGCTGATCAGAGCATACACAATTCTCTTGTTATAAATTAGTTTTGTAGCACAGATTGTTTCCTGAATTCTGCCTGGTATTCATTCTTTAGGAACATTTTAGCCCCTAAAATCTGCAAAAGCACAAAACCAGCAAGGTTTTAGTTGCCTGAGTAGCATAAAGGCCAGAGAAGAGAGGGGGTTTCACTCCTCTCTGACACTCACACCTGTGGTTCCTCCTGGTGTCTGTGTGCACCTGCCTGGGGCTGTGTTCGTGGCACTGCCTTGCACCCAGATCCTGTTTTGAATCTACTAACAGCACTCATTGTAATTACTGTGTATTACTTAATTGGGATTCATGTAATTATTATTTTAAACTACTTTACATGTTCTGATTTGAATTTTTAATTTAGAAAACACATATTCAGACCTTCAATCTGATTCCCTTTGGATGGCTGCGGATGGGGCATACATTTTAATGTTTAGGTTATTTGTATGCAACAGGATTTTCCCAATCTAGACTCCTGAATCAATGCTAGTATTTATCTGTGCAAAGTTACAGTCACTCCAGGATAATATATTTTAATTTGTAAAATCTACATTTAGATACACAATAAACCTATTTAGATTTGAGGTTCTTTAATAAAATATGTACAAAACTTTTGACTTGTACTTTGACAAGAAAGTCATGGAGGGGCTGGAGCGTGTGCAGAGAAGGACAAGGGAGCTGGGGAAGGATGTGCAAGGCAAGCCCAGTGAGGAGGTGCTGAGGGAGCTCTAAGAACAAAGTACAAGACAGATTTCAATGGATTTTTACATCCCATGCATTTTGACATGCATTCTGTTAATAAAAAATATCTAGCTGTACATGTATACAGCTTTTTACTACTTGTTCTTTATTTCAGAAAAATAATTATATCAGTTTTAGAGGTCACCTTGTTGAGATTCCAAGCAAGGTGTATGGATAGGATGGTAGGAAGTGATTAAACAGGAATGACTGAAAGAGAATGGATAAAGTTTCTACTTGGCTGCAGCCTCTACCAGCTCATGACAGCTGATACTGCAATATTCATTTTCTTTAAAGGTGTCACTGGCCTGGGGAGGTGTTTCCCTCAGGAATGGTTTCAGTCCTGATCTTCTGACACATTGGCTCTGGTGAGAGTGTTATTCTAAAGGAGGCCCTGAAACACCACCAGGATCTTATCCACAGGCACAAAGCCTGCCCAATGTATAAAACAATAATTCAGACACTATTTAACACAATAGTTTGGACAGTCTTACTTTGTTCACTGTATCTCCAAATGTTTGGAGTGGTATAATTATCTATATTCTGTTACTGAAAGGCTAGGTGTGTCTCATGAAGAGAATCTGAAAAAGATTTTAATTAAGTTACACTAAAATAAGAATTGAAGGAGAGAAAGTGCTCTAAAGAATCTTTAATATTGAAATAAGCTCATAGCATCTTCTAAAATAGCAATTAATACAGGCAAGTTAATATCCCTTCACTGAAGACAAGGAAAACAGAATAGTACGTTTGGTTTTGGAGGTCTTGAGTACTTGGCTCTTTTCAAGTCCTGTTTTCTTCCTGTGTTTCTCTCAAGACAGGGAAAAGTCTCTGCAGCTGTGGCTCTCATGCCCTACAGCAAACAGGGTTTCCTGACTGCTGAGAAACTCTGCTTCCCTGCCCTTGGTGCCAAGAAAATGAGAGAATTCCTCAGGACTGTGAGCACTGCCCCTGCTCAGCCTGGTACCACGGGGGCAGCCTGCTCACAGCCACGTGTGAGTGCAGTTTGTCAGATTAATCCAGGGCACAGGGCACTCCCTGTGCCTGGGGCATCTCAGAGCAGAGAGGACCTGGGGCATCACCCCTTGCACCGTGTCAGCATCCTGAAAGTGAGAAATCATGCACGAGTTTGCAGGCCTTCTGTTTGAAACCTGGAGAGCTCAGTGCGTGCCTGCAGCTTGTCAGAGGCCGGGTGTAGTCTGGGAGCAGATAAAGATCGGGAACTAGAGAAACGGGGGTCCAGCCAACATGGTTATATCACACGTTCTCCTCTTTATTCCTTGAGATGGCGGGTTAAATACAGACAGAATAGTTTACAAGAACAGGTGCATTCTGATAGGCAGTGAGAGTAAAGAAGTATGTAAGCTATTGCAGTTTAAGGCAGCCACCGTGTTTTCTCAGTAACTGTTCTATGCTGTTAACACCCAGACCTTAACACAATTCCCAGTGCAAAACAAGCTTATCTATTTCTACATAGGGCAAACGTTTGAGGCCTAGCAGGCCCAGGTCTAAGGCCTAGTCTGAGGCCCAGTTTGGGATAGCTCTACCTTATGGTATAAGTTATCCTGCACCTGCTACAGCCGGCTGCTACAGGGGCTTCAGGCTCCTGAGTCCCAGAGGGAATTCATTGCCTTAGGGGTCCTGGGCTGGGGGCACAGACCACTGTGAGCTCACCAAGGGTCAGCAACAAACAGCAGTGAGTTTAGTGTGGCTGTCCTTTTTATAGGGGGTTTGAACCCCCTGGGTTTAGAGAGGTGATTGTTTGGGATCTCTCTCTGCCCAGATCTCTGGCCAGTGGTGTGACAGCATCTAAGCTTGGCTGAGGTCTCTGTCTGAGCTCCAGTGTTCACCCAGGGCCTTATTTCTAGAATGAGCCAGGTTAGCCAAATTGGATTTGTTGTGGCCAGATTTATCTTGTCTAGTACAGACCAGCTGTGCTGTGACAATTCCTCCCTTTGTTTTTTATTTTTTAATAAAGTATTCTCTGTTATCCTACCTGCAAGGGCCCTTTGCAGACAGGGTGACAGAAGACAGCAGGGGTTTCATTTCCATGAGGTTTTCCCCCAGTTTGACAAACCTAGCTCCCCTCAGCCAGTGATGTGTCCCTGGTACAGCACTCACCTCCAGGAGCTGTCGGGAGAGATCACAATCCTTCAGGACAGCATGCCACAGGTAACTACTTATAATTATGAGTTATAACTAACACTAAAAAAGAAGAAACCATTTAACCATTAGAACCATTAGAAAAAGCCCAACTACCAGAAAAACAATTTGTAAACAGAAATAACAATTTGCAAACAGAAATAAAAATTTGTAAACAGAAAAAAAATTGTAAACAAATAGAATCCTTAAATGAACTGTCACTTCAAGAGTCCCAGATTTCCGAGAGTTCCCGGAGTTTCACCCTGGGGCTGGGTTCGTGTCCCGTTTCCCCCATGCCTGTATGGATGTCTTGTGCCATTCCCAGGGCAGTGTTTACACCTCCAGGGTGGAGCACTCACAGCACAGATCCTTTCCTGTCCCTGTCCCTGTCCCTGTCCCTGTCCCTGTCCCTGTCCCTGCCCAGCGCTCAGCTCGGTGGCTCCTCGGCCTTTGCCTTCCCCTTCTCGCTGCTGCTGCTCCTGCTGCCTGGACATCTGCTCACAAACCCCGAGTTTTTCTTTTCCTTTTCCCCCAGCCTTGATGAATGGCCTATATCTCGATGCCAAAGCTCCCCTTTCTCTTAACTGAGGGTGATGGATGGAGCAGGAGCAGCAGTGAGCAGGTTCTGTGTCCTGGCAGCCTCGGCTGCGGCCGGGGCTCCCCTCCCGGGGCTGGCAGCAGCCTTGTTCCACGCAGGAATTCAGATCCCAACCAAGCTACTGAGAAACCAAGTGGGATTTTGAGACTCCTCCTACACAGTCTGAATGTCTCTTAAAAATAGCAAGCCCGGAGTGCTCTGTTGATTTTCTGTCATGGAATGCTTTGAAGGGCAAATACTCCCTTTTGTTTTGCACAGATGGCATAATTTTGGTGGATGAACTCAGCATTATCAAATACAAGTTCATATGATTTTATTTGTTTTAAACGTTAAGAAATAAGAGGAAAGACCATGAATATGCTTTGTTCAAAACCATTAATTCTTCCTACATTGCTGCAGTGACATTTAAAAATGCTATTTTCCTTTAACATGTTTCCTATACATTTTTACTAGTAAAATGAATGTAACAATAACCTTGTTGAAGACCATCTAGTTGAATCAGTTGCATTTTTAAATATAATGGGTTCCTAAGGCCAGGTTTTCAAGCCCTGTGTCAAGGTGGCTCACTTAGATCAGGGGACTTGTGCCAGATAACTACAGAAGACCTGAATGGAAAGGTGAAAGCAGTTGTTTATTAAAATTTGTAGTCTAAATTTAGGCAGACAAGGGGAAAAAATCAAGGGTGACTGAAAGAGAATAGATGTCTAAGTGATATTGACTTTAACAGGTTCCTAATCATGAAGACATACGATAGATAGAAATGTGCTGGCAGAAGTTAATGGCTTTGTAAAGAAAAGACCAAATGTACAGTAATACCCTTGAAAGTGCTGACTTCATGAGTCAACATTTAAATGGGAGCCTGTCTTCCTGCTAAATAGCTTTTCAACTTCTTTCTTATCATAGGAGTCCTTAATTAAAATAGTTCAAAGGAGTTGGGTCATAAAACTGCATTAGGGTTTTTTTGTACTGAAAAGAATTTCTGCACTCAGCAAGACTTCATCAGTTCTCAAAACTTAGCAGTTGAGTCAATAGTCTTCTTTTCACTATGGTGAACGACACGTTGAGAATGCCATAAGCAATTATTTAATCTCTGTAACTGGGGGTTAGTTCAGGACTGCAGAGGGCTAATTAAAAAGTGCTTCAGTGTATCATTGATTTCTTGGTATGACCACAAAGTCCTGCTTTATCCTGCCTTGCTTTGAAGCAAGCAATGCTGCCAGCCAAGCTTGCTGCACAGGCACTGAAGGGTACAGAGCAGCCAGATGTGCCTGTCTGCAGTTTGTGGGGCAGGGAGGGAAGGGAAGGATCAAGAGAGCAGAAAACAGAGAGAAGGGTTTTAACACGCAGGGAAAAACAAGGTCTGTGATATTGGTTTAAAATACCTGTTCCATCAGTCAGGCTCACAGAATTCTGCAGGAAGGTTTGCTGTTCTCTCAAGATAAAGCCGTGCAGGAAGGGCTGCATTGCCAGCACCAAGCTCTGGCTTTCTGTGATCTATTTGCTTGTCAAAACATCAACATCACCAATTCATTGCAGTGCCTCACGAATGACCTCCTCTTAGCCCTGCTCTCTGCAGTTTGCAGTTTCATTCATTTGTCATGTTGCAATCCTGTTTCTGGTTTAAATTTCCACTTCTGTCGAAGACATAAGTCCAAGTAGTAGAGTGAAAAATCCCATAACCTCATTCATAACTGTCGTGACCTTTAATTCAGAAGCCATGGCTCTGGAATAGCTGCAGTTAATGGTCTTTTTAAGAGCTCTGGTCAGGCTTTGTCCAAAAATTCATATAGTAATGTTGATTGGAAAATTGATAAGACTCATGGGGAAAGTGAATTTGAAAATAGAAAGCTCAACATTTTTAGTCTTTTCTTTATATTATTTCGATTCAGCTGCCCTGTTAGCATGCTGCTTGTTCTGATTCTGCTCTGTACTTTTGTGCTTTATTGTATTGGTACAGGACATGGAGGCAGGCAGGTGAGTCTGGTGTCATGGGAGGAGATTATCAACTCTCAGACAAGTACAGCATGCAAGAAAACTGAATGATAGCAGCAATGGTGTAAAGATAATCAGGTGAAATATTTTGCTTTTTAAACATTTACATTTCTGCAAAATATGTTCTCCACTTGAAGAGTCACCTGAATACTCTTTCTCATTCACTATTAAAAGAGTTTTCCTAGAAAAAAAAAAAAGAACAACCAAAAAATTGGCAGTTTTTGCCCTGCTACCACCACTGAGAAATAAGATGTGCTAGCCTGAAGTAATTTATACTGAACTGCTGTGAGCAGTGGTGGAGGGGGGGCTGTAAAATCCCCCTCTGATTGTCTCTGCATTTCTGGACTCTTTGCAATCAGGGTAGCAGCTCATGCAGAACACAACCTTCCTTCTGCTTTGGAGTCAGATCTGTGCCTGACTGATTACAAACCCAATTAGCTATCTTCTGGAGGCTAGGATAAACCCCAGATATTCCATGCTGGAGGATTTCGGAAAGCTGAATATACGAATGACTGAAAAAGTATAAAACTAAATTAAGAGCTCAAGTCCCCTTGTCTCCTCAAAATTCCTGTCGTGGTATTTAGAATTCTATTTACACCCGAACCAGCTCCACTGCTGAAGGAATGGCATCTGTCAAAGTCAGTGTGATGTGCCAGTAAACCCCTTATATTTCTGCATCTTTTCCCACATACCAGGAATTGCTTTGACATGTTGAAACAAACGCCACCAAATCCATTTTCACGAATTTTGGTTGTACTCAAATTCTCAGTATACTTCTGCTTCTTGCCATTTCTAAAATGATACATTAAATTCATTGTCACATCCACACCGTTGGAAGATTATCCAACTTCCATAAACTAATTTGAATGAAGCATCTTCTTGTTCATAGTGGAGTCAGGATCTCTCACTTGTGTGTATATTCACTCCCTCCCCAATTATTTAAAACTCCTGCATAGCTGGGCTCCTCTCAGAGAATCAGTAATAAAGTTAAATGCTTCAGACTCTGCTTTGGAAGGAGAGCTGCTCTCCCAGAGTCTCACTGGATGCTGGGACTGGCTTCTTACAGCACAAATGTTTGGCTGCTGTAGCTCACGTATTTCCCAGATTGCCAGGAAATTGATTTGAGGATTTTGAGAGCTCCTTTCTTGCTCCTGGCTCACCTTGTCAAGCTGCTTAACTCCACAGGAATGTGGAGCCCCTTGGCCCCCAAGAATGCAGACAAAGACCAGCCTGCAGCTTGCCACCACGCTGGGCAGCATAGCAACCCCTCCAGCTGGCTCCTGCAGAGCTGCCCAAAGTCACAGCCACCCTCGGATTCAGCCCTTTCATGGTTCCTTACAGGGCTCTCAAAGGAAAAAAACCTCATTATTTTGTTGCTAAGTCCATAGTGTTCCAAACTGTACCGACTCTTTGGTCAGAGTTCAGTGCAACAAACTGTGCAGGGAATATTTTTTGAGTCGGATAAAGTTTGGGGAAATACATTACACATTGTGATTTTGAAACGCAGTGAGTGCTCTGGGAAGCAGAGCAGGAAGAATAGAATAGAGCAGACAGCCTGTTGCATGTAACAACACCTTCCCTATTGATGAAACAGAAAATACCTTTAGAGGGGTTTCTTGGTTGCTATTTTCACTATATTTTGTCCCCTTCCAGCTTCCTGTTGGGGCCCCCTGACTGATGGGGCAGCCAGAGAGACAGAAAAGGCCTCGAAGCTGTGTGAGTGCTGCTAGCACTTGTAAATAAAACATCTCTGTGTTAACAGCTCTGTTCTGACCACAGATCCAAACCACAGCACCGTGGGGGCTGCTATGGACAGAACTAACTGCAGCCAAGTCAGCGTAGCAGGTTTCCCTGGATCTCAGAGAACTCCCCCCAGACTGTTGGGAATGCATGGTTGGTTTTCACTACCCATTTCATAACTGAGAGTACCTGGACTAAGATTAAGGTATTCCTGATCATGCTGTCAACCTGAACTGAGGTAGGAAGATCATATTTCTGCTCAAATGAGAATTCTTCCTTAAAAAAAACCCAATCCCAAACATTTAAGTAAGCAATGCATTGTCATAGGACTGTTATTTCTTATACTTTCCCTCTCCATATTCATAAGCAAAACTACCTTTTCTCAGAAAAGTCTCCTTAAATCTAAAAATCCTCCAAGCTGTGCCATCATCACTATCATCATCATCATGCAGCTGCCCTTATCAATATATTTAAAGGTCTGGTGTTGGCTACTTTCCTCTTCAGCCACAGACAAAACACCAGTGCCGTGTGTCTCGTTAGTGCTGATTAATCACTGTGCAGTTTCAATCATTTTGTGAGGTTGAACCCCAAAACACTTCTCCTAGATACAAGTGCTGTTTGCAAAGTTGTAGCTCAGAAGTCATTCACAAATTGCATTGTTCAGATTATGCATTTTACCCAGCCGTGGAAATTCTTGGAATGAATTGTGTGAACAAGTCATGGGGACCTTGTTTTCTTGTGACTTCAGGTGCTGTAGGCTTTTAATGCTTTACTTGACACATCTGAGCTGATTTTTTTTTTAGCGGATGCCCAGCTCTACTGTCATGTGAAGTGTCCTGCCAGTGAAAGGCAAAGCCTGTGTCAGTAGCCAGTCCTCAAAATCCTGGAGTCTGCCAGCCCAGCCAGGTAAATGAGGCAGTTTCTTGTTCTCTCCAAGAAATCATAAACACCGTCCTCAGCTGCTGATGTCAGGCTGCTGCAGCAGCGCTGCCTGGGAAGTCAGCAAGGTGATTAATGACTCATTAAAAATTAATACATTTCCCAAAAGAATTCGCTGGGATTCTACTGTGAAATTCCTGCTGTACTCCGTGGGAGCTACACGACTTAATCCCCACGACCTGCACTTTGTGAGTAACCTTTTGGAAAATAAGCAACTTAAGCAGCTGGAGACACGCAGCGTTACACGGCGTGGCGGGGCATTACAGCACTCCAGACAGAAATCAGCCCTGAAACCAAAATGTCATTGAGAGCCCTACCCTGGGCACTCACAGAGCTGTGCTGGGACTGGCTGGCTGCAGAGTGTTCCAGATCCTGGAAACCTTTGGGCTCTCTGCATGATGAGCTGAAAGGGGATGTGCTGAGCAGGGCTTCACCACGGAACTCACACGAGTGCAGCTGGTCTGCTGAGAGAAATGAGTTTGTTTTGGAAATACGTCATGGATGTTCCCAGCAGGGGTAAAACTAAAATCCTGTTGTTGTTGAGGACAAATACAAAGGGATGAGGTGTCTTTGACTTCTACACAAACACCCAGCAGTTCATCACAAACGTGGGACACAGGCTGTGTGCTGAGAGGGAAATCCTTCCTGCAGGAACGGGGCACAAGTCAGCTGTGTCCAAGGTGCACTGTCAAATGGGTTCTTCATCCACCTCAGGAAACTTAGAATCTTCACTTATTCATTCATTTTCTCATGTAGAAATCTATCATTTCAGTAGATTCTCCCCTCTGCCCCTCCTCCTCTAAGGAAATTATTTTTGATGCACGGGATGACGTGCATAATGTTTTTCTGTTTCTTTAAATGCCAATTCCTGACTCTGAAGTCAAAGAAACTGGTATTTATTTACAGCCTTGCCCTGATAGATGTCCTAGAGTTAATTATATGATATCTGTCTAAACTTCTCCCATGGTTATCTACAGAATTACATTTCTTGCTTTGAACCATGCTTGGTATTTACTCAGGCAGCAATTCCATTGCTGTTATGAGTTGAGGGCCCAGGCTCTTTTGCTGTCAGAAAGTAGAAAACTGTGTGCTGCTGGGATTATTTATTCCATATAAATAACCGAAGCAAGATCATTAACCTCATTGCAGCACTGTGACCATGGCCTCTTCTCCACACTCTGCTCTTTTAATCACACCATCGATCATTCATCATCTTTCATACCATATTCAAAAACTTTGTCCTTGCCACAAGGGATATTCACAGTCTCTGAATCCTGTGCTTCAAAACATGGGCAGTTGTAAGGAAAAGGGGGAAACGAGTAGAATGAACAACTGGCAGATTTTTATCTTTATTTTATGCACTCTTTATGATTTAATTCCTCATATCCCTACACAGGCCATGACTCTCCAGGATCTATATTTTTTTTCTGTGCATCCCTTATCTCATGGGTTCAGAGCAGCATTTAGCAGACTGGCAGGGGTGTTCAGGAGAACACATTTAGCACACGTTTAGCACATTTAAACACATGTTTAGCAGTGAGCTGCACACACACTGCCACAATTGCTCCTGCAAGTGTGTCTGGTGTGTCAGGAGAGGGGAAGTCCTGTGTCACACCAGCCCAGCAGCTCCAGCAGCGAGAGGGAGGCTCCTGAGCCGTGGCTGTGATGGGCAGAGCAGGCAGGCCCTGTGCCAGGGGCTGTTGGTGTGCACAGCTCTGTCTCAGCACTAAACACTGCAAGCGTTCATTAAGCCCAGCATTAAGAGCGGGTGACCTCTCGCTCTCCAAAACAGTCACACACAAACAGTAAATTAAATCAAGCATTAATCAAAACTGTAAAATAGCCTGCTTAAACCCTTCGGAAACAACACACCCACCACCTCCTTCCAAAGCCTTGTCAAACAAATGGTTTTTGCGGCGTATCTGGAAGGTCATCAAGTCCTGGGCTATTTCAGGAGCGGGTTCCAGATGGTCTCCAGCACGCTGAATAATGTATGTGTGTGTGGGAGTGGGGGAGAGGGGCTCCAAGGAACCATTGCACTGACAGGAGGAAACCCATGCATTTTGCATTCATCTGTGCCGTGCTAGGTGTTTAAAACCTCTCGTGTCCTTCGGTTCAAGTGGCAAAAATAACTTGTTTCGAGGATCTTTAGTGACAGTATCAATTTCATGTTTCACTCAGCAGCACTCTACAAAACCTTTAGCTCTTGTTTGGGCTACAATTGTCTGGATGACAAGAGCACTGGTGTTTTAATGGGATCTGTTATTTGTAGTGTGAAATTCCATGGGCAGTAACCTTTTATCCTGTAATTCTTGCCACGCTACACAGGGAAAATCTCAACAGCTCCACGTGCATTGTTATACATAAGATAATGGCATGGACTAATGCAAACATATCTGTTTCAAACTGCTTTGTATCAGTGCCACAGGGCTGCTGGTGTGAATTTGCAGGGGGGTTGCTTGGTGATGAGCTCCACACGCCCCAGCAGCCCAGAGGCCCCCGGTGTGCTGGGCTTTCCCCCACAGCGTGGGCAGCAGGGCAGGGGGGTTCTGCCCCTCTTACCTGCTCAGGTGAGATCCCACCTGCAGCTCTGGGGTGCCCAACAGCAGCAGGACCTGGAGCTGCTGGAAAGAGTCCAGAGGAGGCCACAGAGATGCTCCAAGGGCTGGAGCCCCTCTGCTCTGAGCCAGGCTGGGAGAGCTGGGGGTGCTCACCTGGAGAAAAGAAGGATCCAGGGAGAGCTCAGAGCCCCTTCCAGGGCCTAAAGGGGCTCCAGGAGAGCTGGAGAGGAACTGGGGACAAGGGATGGAGGGACAGGACACAGGGAATGGCTTCCACTGCCAGAGGACAGGGAGGGATGGGATATTGGGAAGGAATTGTTCCCTGGGAGGGTGGGCAGGCCCCGGCACAGGGTGTCCAGAGCAGCTGTGGCTGCCCCTGGATCCCTGGCAGTGTCCAAGGCCAGGCTGGACAGGGCTTGGATCAACCTGGGACAGTGGAAGGTGTCCCTGCCATGGCAGGAGGGGGACAAGATGAGCTTTAAGGTCCCTTCCAGCCTAACCCATTCCATGAGTCCATGGATTTTTTCAATTGCACAGGATAGAAAGGCAGTAAATGCTTTCTGAGCACAGAGTCTCCCAACTCCCACAACCCATGAGCCTCCAAGTGCATCAGCCCCTTGGATGAGTTTGCTCTGAGGTGCCTGCCTGCCCATTCTGTGTGTAACAGGGAAAAACACTGACCTGACACTATGCTAAGAACAAAATCAGAGCACCTGGATGAATTGTGGACTAAGGTCAGAGGTGAAAATGGGATTTATTAACCCGTGGCCCTTTTCAGCATTACAGGTTTTAGCCCTGATACTGCATTCTGGCCATGCTAAGATGAAAGATGAAGGATCTGGAGTAAACAGACCTTTGGTGCCTTCACTTCTGCATGCAGGAAGATATAGATGGCCCTGTATTGCTATCAGTCATGGAATGAAAAATCCCCAACAACACTAAATACTCTACAATAATGCTAAATTTTAATAATGATGCTACTTTTGTCACCAAATGAAAATTTCCTTTACCCATTGCTCTCTTTCAAGTTCCCTCCTGGCCACAGCTCAAAATTCATGCTCTTGGTGAAATTCTGCTCATGTGTAGAGAGACCAAGGATATGGAAGAAATTGCACATAGATAAATCAGTGCATCGTTTTTGTCCTAAGGTAATAATATTTCAAAGTACTTTCATTCTGATGGTTTTCAGAATAACTATTTGAAGTGAATTGTTGGCCTTGGACAAATTCCTGGAGGAGATAATGACGTACATGTCACAAAAGAAATCATTGTTATAGGCACAGCTGGTGACAGTGCTCTGTGTCGACAAACAAGTGAGTTGACATAAAGCCTACCATTCAATTACTGGCATAAAGAAATCTCCTCTAAAACAAGATTGAAGACATGGCCTATGGCACCTCAAGTTTGAATAATACAGCAATGGTGAAAAAACAGACAATATTGGCAATGAAGGAAGAAAAAAACTTAATTTCTAATCCTCACTGTGTGCCTTTCAGAGGACTATCTCAAATTTTGGATTTCCTACACTCTCAGTATTCAAAAATTGATCTTTCATATTTTTTACATAGCTAAAAATATGTTCCCACTTTTACACCGTGGCTATTAGCTCAAGGTCCTTAAGATTTCCAGACTCTCCATTTGAGTTCTCCTCACCAGATCTGTCACTGTTCATGAGCTCCAAAGTGCATTGATATTGTTCTTCAGCCTCTGCAAGAGAATACACAAAACCATTCACAGCAGCAAATTGCTCCCTGGAAAGATTGGATCACTAAAGTGGATTGGCTGTTGTCAAAATGTCACTCAGAAGACAATAGAAAACCAAAATAAATGTGGTTATCAAGCCGTTGCTGTCACTGCAGCACGTGGTGCTGCTCAGGGCTGCCTTTGGCTGGACACTGTTCTGAGATACACTTTGGGGTGGCTCAGGAAAATTGGGTGTGAGAACCCTGGAAATCCATGTGCTTAAAAAAAAATTAGTGAAGAATAAGGAGATTATGAATTCCCAACTGATGGCTTGCTTCAGGTCATCATACATTGGGGGAGTTTATGTGGGTGAATGAGAGCTGCAGGTATCAATTACATTGTGGGCATGACTAGGGAGCATGTGCACTTTAAAGGAGACAGTATTGTAGGATCTGTGATGGTCAGACCCTTCCTGAAGCTTCCCAAGAAGCAGAACATGTTCAAGGAGCTCTAAGGCTTGGAGAATTGGTAAATGAAGTCATAAGGCTCAGTCTTCCCTGTGTGACTAAATCCAGTGATTCCCACGGGCTTTTGCCCCTTCCTCTGGGGGTTATTTCAGCTGGCAGATGTACATTTCTGTTTTATATGTGACTCATCTGTTCCAAAGGCTCAGTTCCAAACACACAGCCGAAGTTATGCTGTCAATAAATGAGCAGTAACAAAGCCCAGTCCACCAAAGCCACAGGAGTATCTTTCCCCCATGGCTCTGCAGGGCTGTGGTGAGTGGGAGCCAGCCAAGGCTGCCCCAGCCTTTCCTCAGTGAGCTCAGGGCTGGCTCTGCTTGTCCTGCAGGAGGAAAACCCTGTGCAGCCAGTCTGGGTGCTTGTGATGTCAAAGGAGGGTGTAAATCTGCATTTCCTGCAGTAGAAAGTTGTTTTCTCTGCTTAGGCTGGCTGAAACTTCTTGGGGTCTGAGCCCAGACTATCAGACTCCTTTGAGCTTCCTCAGCACTCAGCCCAGTGGAGGCTTAACTGGAGAGAGACAGCTTCCATTCATTGTGTGAAAAGTAAATTAAATAATGCAAAGATAATGAACAACCAGGAGTCCACTGTATTGGAGCGAACTGGACACAGCAGGAGCAAGGGACAAAAGGCACAAGGCCAGAGGTGGGGTTTGGGGTTGGGAGCTCAGGTGGGCTCTGAGGGAAGGCTCCAGTGGGGAACAATGATTTAGAATATTAAAATTCATGCACCAAAAATCAACCCATGACAACACAGAGAACTGAGAACGTTCTAGTGACAATTTGCACAGAGAGCATGTCCATAAGCCTTTGTTTATGGCTCTGAGAAGGGAGTTTCCCACAGCATTTTTCCAGGGTTCTCTTCTTTCCCAGGGAAACCGCCCTGTACATCTGGCTCTGCTGCAGGGCTCTGTGTGGGTACCTGGGACTTGAAAGCTTTGCAAATTTTTCAGAGCTCCCTTTTTACAGCAGCAGTTCTGCAGAAGAGAAACTCATGGCATCATTAGAAATGAAAATTTTAATTTAAAGACAGAGAGTTGGTAACAAAAAACCAAAGCAGTCACTACTTGTAGTGAAGTGTTGGTTTCTGTCCAAAATCAAATGAAAAGTCTTATGTCAGGTGACTGAAAGCAGCTCTGAGGAATTTTAGGGAAGAGCAGCAGGGCTTTGTCCAATAGTTCTGCTTGCACAGAATGCTCTTCTCTCAGGGTTTTAAGTTTCTGCTGATTTTTTTTTTAAGTTTAATTGCTTGTATATGAGGAATGAGATGATAAATTTAGGAAAAAAATCTACATTTTATATTTCTGCTCTTTTTCATATTGAGAAATTTCATAATTTTTTCTAGTTTTAAGGCTTCATTTCCAAGCACCAAAAGTTTTATAATTCTGATTCACGTATGTGGACTCAGATCCTGCAAATCATTTCTATTTTTCTACCTGTTTTAGAAATTTTATGTACTTTCCTGTAGGTGTGAGCTTATCTGTCACCTATAAGGAATTAAAAGAAAAGAGATTATTTCTCGTCTAAAACACACTAAAGTTTAACAGTCACTTTCACAAAAAAACCCCCAACCAAACAAAAAAGAGAACAAAACCAAAAACCACCCAAACAAAACAACAACAACCAAAACAAACAAACCAAAACAAAACCACAGAAAAAAAGAAGGAGGGTAGGAAGTTATTAAATAAAGCACTGAGGTGAATGATGGGAATTGAAATCCACCCAAGCTAAGAGACAATGTGGCCTTATTTGAAGTCCATTGGAGTTCTGCTGTTAAATTCTGCAACACTGAACTTCATAGATTTTAATACATGGTTTTGATTTGGAAATTTTGAAAAGGTACACTGCAATTGATTCATTTCAAATTCCTAACACAGCTCGACTCAGGGTGGAGAAGGTGGGTCCTGCACACTGAAAATTGAACAAGAAATCTCTTTTAGAATAAAAACAGGCTCGAAGGTCCTTCCTGGATCCACAGCCGCTCGCAGGGCTGCTCGTGACACTGCACAGGAGGATTGTGATGGATTAACTGAGTGCATAACAGATATTGTTTTAGTGCATTAGCCCTGATTTCCTGTTCCAGGTGATTGATTGAGCCCCAGTCAAGGCAGTGTCCACAGCAAATATTAAGCAAACTTACCCAGACACAATCAATCACTCTTATCAAAAAATCACTATATTTGGAGCAAAAAAATGCTAAAGCCTTACCTGCTTTGCACTGCCTTTATCCAGGTTTAATTATATTTCTTAAAGGTGCAGGAGAACAGATTGTGTTTGTTGTTTGCTCAGTGTATTTCTCCAGGCTGGGCAGCTGTAAAGTACAGAGGTGTCATTTGCTTATATTGCAACATGTTTGCTAGTTCAGAGAAAAGTGTGGTTCAAAAAAGGCTATTTAGAGAATAAGCTTACAGTAAGAAAGGTAATTTGTCTATAAAAGCTGACCCTGGTGCATCCAGCCTTCATGGATTACCACCAGTAATAATATTTATTTTTTGAGCACTGCATTTCTAAAGAACTCTCTTATGTGCTGCTGTAATTTTCCTCAATTCATTTAACAATTATTTAAGCACCTATAAATATGATTTCAGCATAGTTACAAGGTTTTATATATAACACACAGGTCTGATTTTCTTATTTCAAAGGTGCAGAAATTCCTGCTTCACAAGTGCTGTGGCAGCAATAACCTGGACACTGTCAGTGTTCTAAGGGGTCTGTCTGCAAACCTAACAACAAACAGGCAGCACAGGGGCTGCAGTTGGCTCTTGGATGGTGGAGTTTACACCCAACACATTTGGTGGGATCCTGCTTAATACCAAAAAAAAAAAAAAAAGTAATTTTTAACATAGATAGGAATGACAGAACCTGCCAAACTACAATGGAGAAGGAAGGATAGTGATCTTATGTACAGAGGGAAAAAAGGTGAAGTAGGAAAATTTAATTAGTAAAGGTTATTTTTTTCTGAAAAGCTAAGAATTGCTTATTGAAGGAGAAAGGGGAAAAAAAAGGGAAATAGAAAATCAGGATTTAGGACGTTGGTAGTTGTAGGGAAAACTGTGGATGTAGTCTTGCTCTATAGCCCAAGATTTCTCCACTATGCCATTTCAATTTACAAAATTCCTCCACTGGCTTGTAAGCTATAAAATAGTACCAGGCATGTTTCTCTTAAGGAATTCTCCCCTGAATCACCTCATCATCTTTATGGCCACTGCAAACCACCAGGCTCCAAGAGAGCACCTCAGAAAGGTTCTGTCAGCCCAGCACCAGCACCAGCAGGGGCTGCTCTGTTTGTTTGGATCACTCTTGGTGGCCCAAGACACCACCACCACCTGGGTTTCAGCTTTCACTTTTTATTTTCTAAGCCTAGCTATAAAAATCACCTCTTGCAAGCAGCCTCTGCTTTCCTGGCAAAGGGATTTTTCCAATCCTGTCCATGCTGTAGCTGGCAATAAGATTTTCCCCCTCTGCTGTGACTCAGTGTTGAATCCATGAGCACTGATGCAGTTTGCAGTCACCAGAGTGACTTTCCAGAGTGTGACATTCCACCAACCTCCAATAATCCTGGGTGGATGGATTTGTACAGCATAAACAGAGTAAAACAACTTCTTATGGCTCAGACAAGAACACAAATGCTTGTCCTGTTTCTAGCCAAGAGAGCATCTGCAGCAGACTTTAATTCCTTCGGAGCATGCAGTGGGAATGGCTTCGAATCAATTTCAATTGCAAGCTTGGTCAGCTAAAATGTTTTTAATTGTTCACTGGCAGCCAGTCAACCTCTGATTGTAGCGAGTAACTGCTTTGGTGTGTGTTAACAATGCAGAGATGTATCAGAGGTACAGAACAAAACATGGATTTATCACCCCAAAGCCCATGACCTGTACATGTGATGCAGGTGACACCCTGCATCAGAGTTTGAAGAACAGTCACAGAAGGTGTATTTGTATTATACATTGTAAGCAAAGGTTTTCTCTTTCCTCTGTTCTCATTGTCTTCCTTCACCTATAAAGTGGCAGAGGAATGAAGTTTTTTGGTTAAGTGGATTATTTTTTGCACCTTGAGAGTCTTGGATCAAGCCATTTCCTAGAAAGTCATTGAAGTTGTACATGCTCCCTAAATATTCGTGGTGTGGTGAGCTGACCCCAGCTGGCAGCTGAAGAGTGTTTCTTAATTTCTTTGTAATTAAGATATTTTAAGAATATAAAGAAATATGCTCTGCTAATTTTCTTTACTTAATAGACTAACCCCCAGTAAGCCATTGGAGACTGCAGAGTCTTTCATGGAAATGTCCTCATCAGCTAAAGATTAAATTAGGTCACCTTGATAACCTGGTTTGGTGAACCACATGGGTTTGATGTCTGACAGCACCTCCCCTGGAGTTCGCTGTTAAAAATAGGGAAATAGTACAAGAAATCTCCAAAAGGGATTTTGCATCTCAGCGGATGTTTTTCCTTTGAACACAATGATGTTTCATTTCATAATTGAAATACAGTATGTCTTTGAACTTTCAATAGCCAAGGCTATTAAGTAACAGTATTGCATTTCAGTTGTTATATTACACTTTAAGTTCAGTCCATGCATTTTTAATTCTGTTTATGCCTTGAGAGCTTGCCTCTAGTGGAATAAAACCAATCAAGAATCTAGAACAGGAATTAAAATTTATATCCTAATTCACCACTGCCCTGTGGTTCCTTTGTGTTTACTTGAATAAGTACGAGGGACTAATAAAATAAATGTAAGGACCCTCTGGAGAAAAGTGTTATTGTACGGGGTCAGACAATGCTCAAGCTCTGCCAGGCCCACCTGAATTCCCTAAATGGGAGAAAGCTGTGCTGCAATGAAGGCAGAAAGGAGAGAAGGAATTGCCAAAAGAGATGGCTTCACAGAAAATCTGTGTCCATGACACTAAGAAAAAGGATTGAGAGAATGGATAGTGAGGGTATTAAGAATAAAAGCTGTAGGTGACAGGAGCAGGCATGGCACTCAGTGTCATGTTCTGATTGGCAGGATGGTGTTTAGTCATGGGTTGGACTCAATGATCTCAGAGGTCTTTTTCAACCCAATTGATTGTGTGATTCTGTAAAAGGATGGTCACATGCTTGTGTACAAAGACAGGAGTAAATCTGGTCAATATAATGTAGACAATAATCAAGCTGTATCTAAATAAAGTACCAGGAAAAATGAATAAAAAATAGTCATGCTAATACAATGAACTTGTGCATAGTTTTGACTTAAATGTTGTTTTGGGGAGAAAAAAGAAAGTTGAGTTCATGATAAAAGGCATGAAAAATGTGAGTCTTTGGTGGATGAGATGGCAACTATTGATTTTCTGAGTTACCTGTGCCATCCCAGCCACACCTCTCTGGGGCTGTGTTCCTTGGGCCATTGGGCATCCACCAGCCCATGGCTGTGCCTTCCAAACAGCCCACCTGAGGTGGGTGCTGGCACAAAATAAACACAAGCTGCAGTCTTTCTTCTTATTTGTAAATGGCAGAAGCAACAGGAAATACTGGCTCTGCTGCAGTCCTAGGAGCAGAAATGTGGTGTGATGGGTTGAGCCTGGCCAGCAGATAAAGCCCCAGCTGGGATGGGGACAGAGCCCTGGCTGTGCCCTGTGCCCCTGGCTGGGATGGGGACAGAGCCCTGGCTGTGCCCTGTGCTCCAGCTGGGATGGGGACAGAGCCCTGGCTGTGCCCTGTGCCCCTGGCTGGGATGGGGACAGAGCCCTGGCTGTGCCCTGTGCCCCTGGCTGGCCCAGCACAGGTGAGCTGACAGTGCTGGCAGGGAGGGGACATGGCCCAGCACAGGTGAGCTCACAGTGCTGGCAGGGAGGGGACATGGCCCAGCACAGGGGAGCTCACAGAGCTGGCAGGGAGGGGACATGGCCCAGCACAGGTGAGCTGACAGTGATGGCAGGGAGGGGACATGGCTCAGGACAGCCCTGCTGGCTCCCAGCCCCAGGTCACAGCCCGGGGGCTGCTGAGCAAAACCAGCAGAGCACGGGCACAGTGAGCATCTGCCACCTCTGGAGAACAGGAGAGCAAAGGGCAGGAGCTGCCCCAGCATGAGGAAAGCTGCCCTGGAGCCCCTGGGGACAGCAGCAGGGGCAGGATGGGCTGCAGGCACTGGGCAGGGCTGTCCTGGCAGCTCCTGGGACACTGAGCTGGGACCAACGGGACTGAAAAGGAGCAGCTGTGCTCTGCCCATCCCTCTGTGCAGCTCCAGGGGAGAGGAGGGAGAGGAGCTGGGAATGGAGGACTGAAGTGGAACCCAGGGAAAAAATTAAGGGTGGGATGGGTGGATGGTGGTTTAACTTTTGTCTTTTTTTTGCACCATTCAAATTGACAATTAATGAAATTAACTTGAATGAATACAGGATCACCAGGTTGGGAGAGACCTCCAGGATCATCGAGTCCAACCCAGCCCTAACACCTCAACTAAACCATGGCACCAGTGCACATCCAGGCTTTGTTAAACACATCCAGGGATGGTGACTCCACCACCTCCCTGGGCAGGCCATTCCAGTGCTTTATTATTCTTTCTGTAAAATCTTTTTCCTAATATCCAGCCTATATTTCCCTTGGTGCAGCTTAAGGCTGTGTCCTCTCATTCTGTCAGTGCTGCCTGGAGAAAGAGCCCAACCCCAGCTGAGCACAGGCACATTTCAGGGAGCTGTAGAGAGTGACAAGGTCACCCCTGAGTCTCCTTTTCTCCAGGCTGAACATCCCCAGCTCCCTCAGCCCTTCCTCACAGGGTTTGTGCTCCAAGCCCCTCTCCAGCCTCGCTGCCTCCTCTGGACGTGCTCAAGGGTCTCAAAGTCCCTCCTAAATTGAGGGGACACAGCTGGACACAGCACTCAGTGTCCTTCCTGAACTGAGGGGACACAGCTGGACACTGCACTCAATGTCCTTCCTGAACTGAGGGGACACAGGGACACAGCACTCAGTGTCCTTCCTGAACTGAGGGGACACAGGGACACAGCACTCAATGTCCTTCCTGAACTGAGGGGACACAGCTGAACACAGCACTCAATGTCCTTCCTGAACTGAGGGGACACAGCTGGACACAGCACTCGAGGTGTGCCCTCACCAGTGCCCAGCACAGGGGCAGAATGAGCTCCCTGCTCCTGCTGCCCACACCATTCCTGATCCAGGCCAGGAGCCTTTGGCCTTCTTGGCCATCAGGGCACACTGCTGGCAACTTCCCCCAGTTGAGTGTTTTGCCTGAGACAGTAACTGTGACACTTTAATCTTGACTTCTGAGCTTTTCCATCCTATTTTGTCCCCTGTCCTGGTGAGGAAGGGGAGGAAGAGTGTGGCTGGGTGGGCCTCAGGCAGGCAGACAAGGCCAGCCCATCACATCTGGCAGCAGATGTCATCTCCTGTGCCTCGACACGGATCTGGAGGTGTGGTTTCATTGTTCATTCACTGCTGACCTTGCATTATAATTTTTATTTTTGCTTCTTTTAAATCAGACAAAAATAATGTAATCCAGAGGTACAATCAGAGCTCGGCTTTGTTTCGCTAGGCAATTTTCAGCTAAAACTTTGCAGGCTTTTTTACATTCTATTATTTTCTTTGTTAGTAATGGGCTCGGAATTCTGTCAAAATAAGGACGGAAAAAATGATGTCTGATTTAATATTCACCTTTTTAAAGGACAGAGCTTTTCTGAACAGGAGAGTTCAGAGCTGAATGTTAAGACTCAAAAATTTAGCAAGTCCTACTGTATTTTTCAACCCTCAGCACTGTTCTACATCCCTGGAATTAGAATAAGGCTGGATCTTTGAGGATCTGTGTCTCTCATTGACCATATTTTGCTGTTAGGAAGAATGCATTTTTTCCATCATCAGACTGGTCTGGCCAAATGAAGGGTTTTACTCTAGAAGGATTTTTTTTTGTTTTCCTGTCAGGTAGGCTCAATTTCAAGTTAATTTTTGTCATTTAAAGACAGGATGGTATGTGTGATTGCTGTGTGGAAGAGATGACAAGTGTGATAGAGCAAGGCTGTATCTCAGGAACATTCTCTGAGGAGAACCCAGGCTGTAATTCCATCTATTATCATTCTCTGCACTATATTAAAGTGAGTATCTCTCAGAAATACACTGACTACTTTCCTCATGTATTTTTTCTTTCTTTGTCTCTAAGTCTTTTTATCCTTGATTGTACAGGAAAGGATGAAAAAAAATTTCCATAAGACTTTGATGAATAGTTTTTATTTCTTCCATCTTGCCAGGTGTCTTTCTGCACTCTGGAATCTTTGTTTGTTTGCTCTGAGAGCAGAGGTTTGGGGACATTCCCTCAGCTGCTTGCATTCACGTGTCCTGCACTTCCCAGGACTTTGTTATTCCAGTCTCTCCCTTCCCTGAGCTCTTGATGTTCTGACATCCAGATGAGTCACCAAATGCATTATTTTTTTAGGTTGTTAGACTGATTTTATATGTGAGATTCATTTCAGATGCCTGTTCTGAATAGACTTGTCTGCCTTCAATTTGCCTGAGACATCGAGCAGAATTCGATTAGATGTGTTTATGGAATGATTTATCCCCGGGCCTGGAGCTGGGCTGGGAAGGGGGAATTTGCACCTTGCAGGAGCTGGGACACCCTGGGCCATCCAGCCCCTTCCTCTGGGGGTGCAGAGCCAGCCCCCCTCAGATGGGGCAGGGTGGGGGTGCCAGTGCCTGAGCAAGGCTTTGTATTGAACAGGCAGGGGGGGTTCAGACCCTCGAGGCTTGAGAACTCCTGCACAAAATGCAAAGTATTTGCCTCCCCTTTCTCTTTCCAGTTTTATTCTTAAATTTGGGATTTGTCTAGAACCAGCTTTCTTCAAGCTGGTTGCAAAAATGTTGTTTCTGTAAATAGGACCACATTACTTATACGGATATAAACATAGGGCTGCATTAATATATAAATATACTGGGGGATAATTAAAAGAGATTACTCTTAACACTTGTTTTAGGCTTCTTTTCAGAATTACTTTTAAAACTAATTGTCATTGTATACTGAGAAATAGAAAAGAGAACATGTTTATAAGCATTTCCAGTATGTTTGTGTAACAGAAAGTAAATAAAAATAATGTACTGTAGAAAGAGCTGTTGGGCCAAATATGTGATAGGACCAGATGGATATTACAGTGATTTTCTTTACTGTCACATTGGGAATGTAGTTCTATTGTACATTTACATTTCACTCTGCTTCTCTATCAGCTAGCAGTGATATACTATTATTTCTGGATGAAAATAGTCAGCAAACCATTTTTTTCCAGCTGTAATCAGCAGAGCTGTGCACCATTTTAAAACTACAGCCACAGAGAACTCCCAAAGGCAGCAGGAATCTCCAAGCTGTGTGTGCAGGTGAGGAGACTCTGTGCTTCACTGCTGTGGAGGCACTTCAGATAACACAGATGCCTTTTTTTCTGTTTATTTATTTACCATGCAGTATAATTATACCCACAGACCCCGAGCCCAGGCTCTCTGCTCTGCTGCTGCCACATGAGAGGGTTATTTCTGGTCAGCACTGAGTGTGCAGGGCTGTTTGCTGCCTCTCCTGTGGGGTTGGTGCTGGCTTTGAGGAAAGCACCATTAGAGCCCCTTACCCTTAAACCTGCAGTGAAAAATGCGGAATTAAAAAATGCATCATGGCCATGATGCACTGCTGGGATGCAGCCTCAACCCCAGGCTCCTTGCTGCTGCACTCCCACAGCATCTTAGTGCCAAAGAAAACAAGAAAAAAGGAAGAATACAACAGTAATGTGGTTTTTACTCTTACAAATGTTTACTTTAAGTGTGACTGTGCTTCCAACAAAAAAGGCTGTACGAAAACACAGTTGAAACCTGGCAAAGTTCAGGCATTGGTTTCATGGCCAAGGCCTTTCTTTAATCAGTGCTTGAAACCCGTGAGAGGAAAGGAGCCGTAAAATCAATTCTAAGTAATCTTGGAAATGAGATAATAGTCCATTAATCTCATCAATATAAGCATGAAATTTTCTGCTGCAGTTCATGCCTACACATTTGTAATAAATTTATCAGTGGGAACAGGACAGAAGCCATAGGATTACATTAGGGGTTAGTGCCTCATGCTTCCCCTGCAGCCTTTGTTCAATTCATTTTTTTTTAATATATTTTTTCCTCCCAGTGAAAATATTTAATTCCTTTGTGGAGCAGTGCCAACCAAAACTCGTTACTGGTTCCATATTAAACGAGAATTAGTGGTGAATTTCTTGTGTGTGACTCAGGAATCAGTGTGGAAGGCTGAGGTGGCAGGGACTGGAGAAAGCAGTGCCCTGTGTGGTGTCACTGCAGCTGGGAGACTTTGTGACAACCACAGAAATGGTTTCTTTAAAAAAAAAAAAAAGGCAAGTCTTCCTTTGAGCAGTCCCATTTGTTAGGATGAAGCTCAAGGAGATGGTTCCTCCTCTCACCTCTTGCTCTCTGAACAGCCCAGGCTGCCTGGGCTTGCTGCCTGCGCAAACCCAAGCACCTACAGGGAACATGAATTTTCATGTCTCTCATTTCTAGGAACTTTCCAAGACAGTGCAGGCTTTCAGAAAAAACATAATTTTATTTTTCTCCTTCCTCTAGAGGTTTCCCACCCTTTGGAGAATTTCTCTGTATGTAAGAAAGGGCAATTACCTCTACAAATGGAATTTGGGTGGCCTTGACCACTGGGCTTTGTCTTCCCTGGGAGGGTGCCCAGAGCAGCTGTGGCTGCCCCTGGATCCCTGGCAGTGTCCAAGGCCAGGCTGGACAGGGCTTGGAGCAGCCTGGGACAGTGGAAGGTGTCCCTGCCATGGCACAGGGTGGGATGAGATGGGCTTTGAGGTCCCTTCCTACCCAAACCACTCCATGACTCTCTTGGCTCATTTTCCTGTGAGTTTTCCTGTTCTATTGTTCATTTGAGTTATATTTTAGTGACATCCTCATGGGATCATGGCATGAAGGTGGAGGCCAGCAGCAATGTAAAGACCTGCTGGAACCATGCTGCAAAGGCTCTCTCCGTGTAACTCAGTTATCAGTCCTGAATCACTGAAACAGAGGGCAGAATTTCTGTGCCAGTGCTGCAGGACAGGTTTTCCTGTCACTGGTGCAAGCCTGGTTCTCCTGAGCTGAGCAGCAGCAGGTCACCCCAAGGGCTGAGCACCACAGGGGGCTCTGCCACTGTGGGCTCTGCTCTCGTTTTTGGTGAACAGCTCCTCTGTTAGAGCTGGGATTAACGCATGGGAGTCGCAGTTTGTGTTTGGACTCAGTGTTTATTAATTGTTATCTATGGTACAGTCTCATGAGCTGTGAGCTCTAGCTAACAAGGTAGAAAATGGCTCTGTCTCTAACTCTTTTCAAGGTCTTTTAAGCACTATTTATCCCATAATGAGATGATACCTATATTATTTATACTTTTAACCCAATAAACAAATACCAAAGGTCTGCAATGCGGACCTTTTCACCTAATGAGAAAAAACCACCCAAACCCATGAAGAAGAACGTAAAAGAAGAAGGACTTAGCCTACACCCTAAATCCTCCATATTGCTTTACATATATCACTATATAGTGAAACCTTAACATTTAAGTTTTACACCCTGTGACATTACACAGTTCTATTCAAACTGCACACCCACAATCCCAGTGCTATCACTCAGTTTTGGAAGCCTGTTCACAGCCTCAGGTCAAACAGAGTGTTTGGTTGAGTGTCAGTGCCTTTTAGCACAGAAAGCCCCAAATCCTCAGTGCCCAGGGCTCCAACACTCCTCAGACAGTTTTCCTCAAATGTATTCATTACCTTTGGATCAGAAGCACTTGCAGCACGGGCAAATATCCTATGATGCTTCTTAATTTCAGGCTTAATTAGTTCTTCCAACCTTTCCCTGTCTGGCAGGGGAATCAGTGGGGGAAGCAGTGTGAGCTGCTCCTGCCTTGCTTTGCAGGGCAAACCCGGCTGAGGTGACTCTTTTGTCATTGATTATTGGGGAGGATTTCTCCAGCTGGATGCCTTCTGCCTGGTCACCATAAATTAGTTTTGTGTCACTGCCTCTAACAACCACAACACACTGATAGTCTTTAAATGATGGTTTATATGACCTGAGACAAGATCTAGCCTTATTTTTCTGCTCTATTACTTTCAAAGAATAGTCTTTCTGTTATTAACAGGCTGTGGTAAAATAATTGTAAATTCCTTTGCAATTTATAGCCGTTTTGTTCATTGCACCCCATGAATGCAAACCTTAGCAGAATTGTAAACTATTAGTGGGCAGATGTAAGTATATGTATTTTAATAATGTGCTAATGTGATCGCTTTTTCATTATTTTAGAAAGGTTTACAGCTTGAAGGTTTTTCAGAACGGTTCTGGGTTGGTTTTTCTGCAGCTGTATAAACATGATAGGAATTCTCTGACAGTGTGAAGAAGTTCCAAACTGGCTGTGAGGGCACAGTCATGGCTGCAAGGAATTTGGTCTACCCTGGCAGGTACAACAAGGCAGAATCTTTTCAGATTGGAATCAGATTCCATAAAACAAAGATGATGGTGAATAACAATATAATAGGAATTAATTTCAGTTATAATTGGGTATTTTTCATTTGATTTTCAGGTAATGCTCAACATTTAAAACAGTTTAATAGTAGTTTTTAATACTTCAGTGCTTTCTAAGTTTGTAGTTGCCAGTTTCCAAATGAGTAGTCAATTGCTTTCTAAAGAAACTCTCAAAAAAGTAAATGCAGAAATTCAGTTTTACATAGGATTCCACTTCTGTTTTAGGACAGCAAATTCCTCTTGTGCATTGCTAAATCTCTGAAGGGGTTTTATTGTTTGGTAATTTGACCCACTAAAGGTGGTTTTCAATCTACCATGGAAAATACTACACGGTGATGGCCTGGCAGGTAGAAAAATTCCATGGGTTTCTTGAGTTCCTCTTCTTCCCCAAAGGTCTGTGACGTAGATCATGTGCTCCCTCAGCTCCAGGACTGGTACTTGGGCTCAGTATTTCACTTTAGATGGTTTATGGCACTTGTGAGCCTTGTTTGGAAAAGTTTATGAAAACAGTATTATGGAAATCATGAGGTTCATGAGATTTCAATATTTTCCATGGCAGAAATGAACAACATCCACTAAAGATAACAAAACTAATGTTAACACATTATTCACATCAAAGTTTCTCATTTGTTTCCTGAGGTAAAGCCCAGTCTTTTCCAGCTGGGATCCTTTAGTTGAAAACCTTGGACTAGTCTGGAAAAAGGGAGCAGGAAGGGGACTTGTGGTGGATTACTGGAGCATGAAGTCTGACACATGGCCTTTCACATCCCCTCTCACAGACTTTTCATTGCCTCATTATCTTCTGCCACTTTGCAGGAGGTGAAGAATGCTCCATGAAAACCATGAAAACTCTTCAAAACTTCCTGGACTTTCATGAGTGCTGAAATGGTGGAGCTTCCACTCTTGGCACTCAATTCATGAGAGGTGGCTTGGTAAAAAGAAGCATGTAAAATAGAGTAAAATAAACGGGAATAGCTGCTGCTAGGAAGGAGAGAAATGAGGAAAGGCATAGAGAAAATAAAGAGGTTGAGTGCAAGAATTTTATATTTAAGGCATTAAAAGCTTAAAAGTCAAGAAAAGGGTAAGGGGGGAGGGATTTCTTCCTTGTGGAAGAATTATGCCTCACTGGAGAACCTGCCTATATTCTTAACCTAATGGGCAAAAAGGCTAATTGTTACAGAATTCATGTTACTTTGTTGGTGTGTGGGCAAATGTCTTTTCAAACACAGATTCTGTATCCTGAGTACAGAAGCAGGACACAGGATTCTCCAAAACACCTTGGGACCGTGGTCAGCTCAGAAAGAGGGCAAAGGGACAGGGCCAGTGGCACCTGTGGGGCACAGATAAATGCAGGGCGTGCTGTTCATCCAGTGAGTGACTGCAGAATGCAGCTGCGGTGATAAACCTGGGGGGGCTGCACATAATGCAGATTTCATTAAAGAAGGACTGCACCTGAGCTGGCTTGCACAATTTGCATCAAAATTGACCCCGTGTTGTCAGCCCACAGGATTCCTACCAGGATTCACTGCTGTGCTGGATTTACTTTGTGTGGTTCTGGAGCTGAGGGTCTCCAGGGGTGGCCTCTGTCAGGAGAGGTCATTGGAAAAGATTTTGGGGTGTTTGCTCTTCCCTCTTCACTTCACTTGGCCATTTATGCCAAATTAAGGATTAGAAACAGCTTCTATAAAACATGGATCCTGTGCCTTGTATTTTGTGTGCTCTGTGCAATCCCTCTGGGAAAGAACAACGTGAAGCATTGGGCACGGGACACCTTGATCCTGACCTTCCCAGCTCTGCCATAAGGCCTGAGAATGCCCTCAGGAAAGTTTCTGACATGGAAAGTTCCTGCATGTTGAGGAAGCAGTCCATAGGTGCAGGAACTCCTCCACTTTTTCAGTGTTAACATGGGAATCCAAACACAGCTACTCATATGGCAGTAGTAAAGAGAACGTGAATGAGAAATTCAGGGGGGAATCTCAACAAAAATTTTTATTTTCTGCATCCCAAATCAATTTTCCGGATTTGTATTTTCTACATCCCAAATCGATTTCCGTGCATTTTTCATCGTTTCCTGCCTAAGGAAATCGATGGTTCTGTTGCTGGGTTTAAAATGAAGCTGACACCAACTCCCAAAATGCTGCTGAAACCAATGGCCCTTACACAAGGTCTTTGTTACTGTTGGCACCAAGTCCAGAGTGTTACATCTGTTTTATTAACTGAGTTAAATATTTACACCACCATGTCCCCAGATCCACCGAATCCCAGGAAATGCAGGTTTCCCATCACCATTCTATTCAGTGTTGAACAAAGAAGGGAGGAGAAATCATGTTACCAACACTTATTTCTCAGCAGCTGCAAGGGAAATGTTCTCTACCCATCAAGTTTTGTTTTTATTTGAATAGTGCTGAAGGATTTTAAATGTGTTTGCTGTAAGAATACACCACAAGCCCTGTTTTTATTTGCTGCTGGAGACTTTCACCTAGGAATCCCTACACAGGGGTGATTTTTGAAACAGGTGAAGTTTTGAAATGCTGCTCTCTTGAGAAAACCTTCTTTTTAAAGATAAATTCTTTTTTCTTTTTGCCAGGCATACTCGTCCAAACCATTATCTTAATCTGCAATTAGTCTCCCTGCAATCAAATAAAGGGCATGGATTAATGGGAGAAGCACTAGAAATGTTTTAAAGGGATTAACGTTAATGGAGAAACAGATTATCTTTCTATCAAATGAGGTTAATAACCAAAATTATTAGTGGCCCCTCACAGTTAGTCACAACCTTCCAGAGTCTGCTAGAGATTATTCAAGTGAGTTTTTGTATAAAACCTGTAGAATTCTGAAGTGCTTTAGAGTCCTACCTCTCATTCTGGAAAGGATCAAGCCCTTTGGAAGCTCTTGCTGCTATGCCAGCTTGAAAAACTCATTTCCTCGAGGAATGACTTGTAACCTGAAGGGTTTTCTGCAGCAGCAGGTGCCCAGCTGAACTCCCACTGAAATTCCTGTTATCATGGGCCTGGCCAGCCTGTGCATCTGCCTTGTTCACAGTGTAGAATTACTACAGGACCATTAACACTTTATCTCATAATTAAGTTCATGTAGTAGACTTGAAAAGAGAGTATTTTTTTTATTGACTCTATTCTATAAAACCCCCTAATTGCTTAATCCCTTACAATATTTATAGCAATTAACATGTGGCCCTTATTTGCATAAAGGCAATTGGCAAAGGTGGTTTGGAAAGTCATCTTCAGCATCAGCTTGATCTGTGTGTTGGTGTGGTATTTTCTGCAGCCATTGGCTGGCTGTAAATACTGTCAGAAGCCCTTGTGCATGTCTTACAGCACTGAGGGGGGGGTGACAGGTAAAAGAATTATAAAAGAAAGGCCTCATAAAATCAGGCCTGCTCTGCTGAATTGCCAGAGTTAGCCTGTCACCACTTCTAAGTAATCTGCAAGTTCCCATGTGAAAACCATCTTGGTATGAAATCCTGTTAGCACAACAACCTGTTCCTGGGCTGGAAACCAAATGCACCTGCAATAACAAGGGATTTGTCCCATGAGAATCAGTAAAGAAAATATGAAAACAATCCAAGGGTAGAGAGATTTGATGGACAAGTAGGATACCTTTTACTAACCAACAGAGTAATCGGCAAGAAAGCTTTAACCATTTATGTTGCATACTAGGTTTGTAAAAAACTGTATAAAATGAGCTGTGAAAATTAACAATTGGCTTTTCCCACATGAAAATAATGGAGTCCCAGCTAACTTATTACAACAGGGGGTGATGTTGCAGGGTGACTATTGTCACTTTTAGCTCGTTATTTCAACACAATCCTTACCCAAATGCAGTGCCCTTAGCCAGGCTTGAACAGCCAGGGCTCTGTGACTTTTCCTGGTATGGTATGTTGGTGTGCTGACTCTTTTTGTAGGCACAAGGGTCTTAAGGAGTGCTCCTTGTTGTTTGTTTGGTTTGTTTAATTAAAACCTTTGGCACAGGGATGATTCTCATTTCACTTCCACACTTGTGGACAGCCTGGGGTTTACCAGTGGCTACCTGGAAGCTAAATTTTCACAGAGAAAAGAGAAGAGTCTGTTGTCATTTATAATTTCTAAACCCATGAATTAGCACTGTGAATGGGGACAAATGGAGGGTACAGGACATGATTTTTTGTGCAGGTGCAAGCTGGTCCATAAGTACAAATTCTTCATCTGTTTGAATAAAGTCTCATTGTGAGGGGAGGACAAGCAAATAATAAATGCCTACTTTCAGTCTCTTTCTTAGAAAAGTTCTTCTAACAGATTATGCAAGGGTAAAGTATTTAAATTGCCATAAAATCTTGTAGAAACCTGGTTTATTTAAAACTGTTTTGTGTCTGTAGTTACAGAAACAAGCTCAGTGACTTATCCATGTAGGGTTATTTTTTAGTACAGACTCCAGTGAAGCATTTGTGGCTTTCAGCTTCCCTTTGTGTCAGAACCACTGCAGAGGAGCTGGTGGCTGAGACAAAGGAACTCATGGTGGGCTGAAGGGCATCAGAGCCAAAGGGCTGCAGATCAAGGGGCTCTCTCCTGTTTTTCCAGTGTCCCGAGGCCAGGCTGGGTGGGCTCTGAACACCCTGCTCTGTGGAACGTGTCCCTGCCCATGGGATGTGAGGTTTCAAGGTCCCTTCCGGCCCAAACCATTCCATGTTTCTGTTTTTCCAGTTCTCCTAGGAGCCGTGGCCAGAGTGCTGCCAAGACAAAGGTGGGGATGGTCCTCATGTTTTCTCTCTCATGCAAATTTAAAAAAAAGTTTAAGGTTCCAAATGATGTTAAAAATCCCATTGATCTCACCCACAATGCAAAAAACCATGAAAACCCCAAAATAAGCAGTGCCATGTCCCCCCTGCCCCTGATGTCTGACTCTGATGTGCTCCCCTTGAACAGAACATCAAAGTTTCTCAGTTAAGAAGGGTTTTTTTAACAGTTCCTTAGCCAGAGGTCCCTGTGAGAAGGTTTTCCTAATAACTTTGCAATAAAGAACAGAAAAACCTCAAAAGTGGTATTTCTAGGGAGCGTATTATTAGAAAGAATTGATATTTGAGGAGCTTTAGTTTATTAAAAATGTGCAAGAACTCCTCTGTGTCTAGTTGCATGCAAAGCTTAGTGAAAGGTTAGGAAATTAGCTCCTGTGTGCTGCTTATACAGCTGGATGGATGGAGGGGACTTTACATTTCACAACTTCTTGTTTCTGACAAGTTCCAGTGAATTATTTATGTGGCCACTTATCCTGTAGAGATGGAGCTGAGGGAACAAACTGAGTTCACAAATGCTACCAGAAAGCCTTCAGGTGATAAGATGAAAATGGATCTCGGTGGCTGCTGATCTCAAACCTGGATGGGAATTTGTGGCCTGCAGATGAAGGGTTGTGTGGCTTACATTTTTCATCTCTAACTTGTGAATTTGTGCAGTTTATGAACAATTCATGAAGTTCTATTTATCTTCAGCTATTGCCTTATGAATCAAGGGTTTAACTGGAATAAGATAATCCAGGAAATAGTAAATTTCAATTCACTTTTATGAATCTAATATATATTCCACATATGAGAGCAGAGATGTGAATACATTAGTGATAAAAATACTAGAAATAAATTACCTATTTCTGTAACCATAGTTTAACTCCAAAAGTCAGAGATTATGTGAAATCTGATTTTTGCAGCTCTCGGATTTTCTGGGAGTTTCTAGCCTTAAAAGTGAGTGAATACACCTCTGCAGTTTTTTCCTTCTCTCTTATTTATCATGGGCCACTTGCCAGCTTGATTCTTTATCTAAAGCAATATGGATTCACAAATAAAAGGTTTGGAAAACATTTCATTATTTTCAGGGAATTTCTTTTTCTTTTTCTTTGCTAACCAGTAGCTTCCCTGTTATTTGTTGTTGATGACACTTTAAAATCCTTTCTCTGCTGGAAACAGAATCATGTGTGATGTTAGGCAAGTGGTTCTTAATGATGTTAGTCCACACTTCAGGATTTGGGATCTTCAGTTCTGGACTAATTCCAAATGCTGTTAGGCTGAGGGGCAGATGATAATTCCAAGATCCAGTAGCTAATGAACTACAAAGTCTGGCTAGAAACTTGGTCCAGGGGACAGAGAATCCAGTACTCTTCACAAAAGGTTTTCTCAAATTCTGTCTTCCAGTATTTCAATTAACACTGCAAAAAGGAATTTTAAATTTTGTGTAATGTAAATGCAGATGTCAGTCAACGAGTTCCTCAAATTTAGGGTGAAAATTCTGGGGCTGTGGTGCAAATGTCAGCACATTCTGAGGGTGCCACAGGTGCCAGTGTGATCAGGCAGCTCGAGAAAGAGTAAACTGCAAAGTCTGCAGGTATGGAAAAAGTATTTCCAAACCTGTACAAATGATTCTCCAGGAAATATTTTATTAATTGTGACACGATCAAAAAAGGTTACACTTGGAGAAACCACAAAAATTGTCAGTTCTTCAGCTGCTCTGAATCCTGCTGTGGCAATGAAAGGATTAAAAACATTTCACAGCACCAGACCCTAAATGTCTTCTGAAATTGCTTAACTGGACTGCAGCCCCTACAGGAATCATCCCTGAGCAGATGCCTGCTCCCTCTGGTTCCATATTTATGTCAAGACCTGCAGAGCCCCTTGTGCAGCATTTGCTGTCCTTTAAATGACACAGCTGCTCCCAAGGGCTGTGTGGTCCCTGCTGGCCCACCAGGAGCTCCTCAGGAGCTCTGAGCTCACAGCCAAAGGACCTGGGAGCTCTTGTGCAAGGAAACCAGGATTGCTGTCCTCCTGCACAGAAGGAAACCAGAGCAGAGCTGAAGAGGAAGGGGAAGGGGCTGGTGGCATCTCAGGAGGCAGCTGGAGATGGCACTGGATTCAAATTTTCAAATTTGAGTTTTCAAATTTGAATTTTCAAATTTTAATTTTAATGTTCACAGGATTTTAATTTTCCAATGAACGAATCAAATGGTTATTTCAATAGCAACTGTCCCAACCACAAAGGAGAAAAGACTGATGTCATTGCTTCCAACAATTCCTTTCAACGCTTCCAGAGCTCTGCCAAAATATAAATGGAGGTAAGAACAGCAAGGGAAGCAGAGAAGCTGATCGTGTCTAGCCTGTGGAGCAATCCCTCCACACGGGGCAGCAGAAAGGCAGAAAGGGCACCTGGAGCAGCCTGACCTTTTCACCAGAGAAGGCACCGAGCCATCAGCCCTCCCTGGACGGCCTGAATCCATCCCAGGGCACTCCCAAAATAACCTGGAGAAAAGGCAGATGGATGAAAATCAGGAGATGCCAGGAGCTGGGCATGCAGTTGCTTCTTCAGGATGTTTCTTTGAGAGAAATTGTACATATGCTATAAGTCAAAGTCAGGGGAGAGGAAAATTACAACTCCCTGGAGAAAAGAGAGAGATTAACATTTTATCACAGGCAAATAAGTGGGAAACTCTGGAATTTATAGATATGTAGATACAAGCACATGAAGATTTTGCTATTAGGGCATTAAAAATAGAAATATTATCTTTCTACTCAAAGATTCTACTAAATAGCTATGAATTTCTAATTAAGTAATGCTAAATCTCTGTGACATTGTAGTTGGTTTTATTATGTGTGACTGAAATCTGAAACCTAAATGTAATAATAACTTAAAAGTATGGGCCAAATATCCCAGAATCATTCTCCTGAATAGAACTATATGAACAAAAACGTTGCAACTCTTTGTTCTGGCATGGAGACAAAAGCATGAAACTGTTCTGATGCCAGCATTTGATACACAAATTCGATTTAAGCAGATTCATTGCCCTGACCCCACACATACACACACAGTGCAACTGTCCTTATCCCCTCCATACAACACCCTCCACAAAACTGTGCTCAGGACACTGTAAATCGCCAAGAATGAAAAAGAATTTCAGAAATCTGAAGTTAAACTAACCCACCACACCACCAGCTCAGTATATGTAAAGAGTGGTACATAATTTTTTGTGGTTTTTTTGTGTGTTGGAGGTGATTTGTTCATTTCCTTATGTTTGTGTTGTCATTTTTGTCACAAATTTCAAGAATCCAGAGAGGGTCCTTCCCCTGATCATTCCAGGCTACACTGGCTGCCAATGTCCCAAGGGTTGACTCTCAAGGGAATGTTACCAAGCTCTGCACCAATGTGGATTTTTTCTGAAGAGGATTCATGGAGTGTTTGTGGCACTGAAATTTGTGACACATCTGCCACCACCACAGATACTTTCCCTGAAGCTCACAGATTTTACTGCAAATGGTTTCTGTGTTCCCTTCCCACGGGTAATGGCCTGAGCAGCCTCCCCCAGAAGGAATAAATCACAGTGGATGTGGACATGTTGAGGATGTTCTTTGCTGCAAATACAGTATGATTTTTTAAAGCATTAAATACATATGTTCTATTTATATCTTCCTTACAAATACACAGAAGCTTTATTTTTGAAGACTTTAAATATTTTTTTACCCTTTTTCTCTTGATTTTTTTTTCTTTTAATACAGCATCTACAGCATTGCCCTAGTCTGCTGTTCAGCACAATTATTCTCTCCAATAAATCCTTTCACCTCCAGTTCTTCTCCCAGATAACAGAGATCTGTGTTCTTGAGGTCTCTTGGCTAGAACAACCTCACACCAGTTCCCAAATTTGGAAATAAACACAGAAAATATTTTACTATAAAGGGAAAAAGGTTTCCAAATTTAAGAAAACATGAAATAGGCTTTTATTCAGAAAATAAATTTTTAAAAAATATTTTAAGAATTAATCCCTGACTGGGAATGTGTTCAAAACATTGTGTTTTAATGGAGCCATTTGTTACTTGCCCTTTTTTTTTTTTTCTCTTGCCATGGATAATTTATATTAAATTGGAAAATGTCTCTTCCTGAAGCAACTTTTTAAGTGCATGACTAGACAATTCTACTTAAGTTTGTGTACTTTCTTTGGAAGTATTTCCTACAGAAATGACAGAGAATTGTGGCTTTACACAATTACAACTTTGGGGTGGAATAGCCAGGATTATTTTTTCTCAAGTGCTTTAAAAGTTCTGTTTATTCCAAAGGTGAATAAGGAGGTGAGCACCTTTCTGAAGGTGGCTCCTGTGGAAGAGATGCCCAGGCAGGTACATTTGGATCCATTGTGTTTAGGAAAGGAAATATTGTAATGCCTGGAGCTCTGAAAACAACATTTGGGTGCTGGTGTCTGCTCTGCCACGTGAGACTGGTGCTGCCTGGGCTGGCCTCTCTCTCTGCTCATAATTCCCCTCTCCCTCCTTCTCATCCAAAGTTATTTCTCCCAGCAGAGCTCTAACCCCAGCTGGGAGCCGCTGCATCAGGCCGACGGCAGCGTTTGGAGAAGGAAGGAGCTCTTTTAAGAAAGATCTGACTTGCAGTTCAGGGTTCTTTCATGTGAGGGGAACAAAGGGAAGACAGATGTGAAAAACAAGCCAAGGGAACCTTTTTGACAGGGTTTGTACAAAAGGAGAGTATGTAGGTGTTGAGAGTCCAAAAGAGAAGCTCTCATCCACTCACTTAACACACACCCGATTCTCTAATCAAGCACAGATCAAAGTAACCAACACCTGCACCTGATGTAGTTTTAATCCTGTGAGTAGTTCTCAACCCTCCAGTGAGTATTCACTACTCAACAGGAACGCTCCAGTGCCTAAAGAAAACTTTTTTAAAGTCTAGTTCGTGAGATTTTTTTGTTCTTTCATGAAGAACTTTGGTTTAGCTTATTTGTGTGAGCTTCAGCTGCTTATTATTTTAGCACATTTAAATAGGTTTCAATTCTTCATTCTGGAGACTGCCAGCTTTGTCCAGACAGGTGAGGGGATAAAGACAGACTATAGGTCAGCTTTGGAAAGAAATTGAGATCCCTAAAAATCTTTGCATTGGTGCTGGAAGTCACGTACTTGGAGAAGAGAAAGGAATTCTGGGCTGCTTCAGGTGGGAAGAAGGCACTGAATGGCCTTTCCTGTCCTGCTGTGCTTCACAGCCCTGGGCCTTCATGGGCACTGAGAGAGGGCAGGAGAACCTGACTCCTCTGAGCCACTCAGTGGCCACCTCTGTGTGAGCCAGGATTTAGCCTAAATAACCTCATGGCTGAAATAACAATTTCACCAGGAACACAGTTTGCCTCATACTACATTGGCAGATATCATCAAAGGGTGGACATTTCCTACATGGCCATTTCTTTTTCAGAGGTTTTTTTTTATTATTTGTTCAGTCTTTAAAAACTGCTCCCAAGCTAGGAGGTATTGGGCCATATGGCAAACTTATTGATGCAATCAGTCGTATTTAATCAAAATGTTGAAAATTATTTTCTTATTAGAGAGCCTAAATATACAAATTAAGGAAGAAATGACGAATTGTTGCCAGTTTTGTGTTTCATTTCTACTTGCTAACCTCCTACCAGCATCACTTTCTCATGGAGGGATTAGTAAATAGTAAATTAAATATCCTGAACTGCAGAGTAACCAGTTACCAACTGTAAAATAATCTTTTAGTGATTTAGAGAAATTCAGTGTAATGTTTTGACCTTCAGTTTATATTTGTTGGACATAAGCATCCCATTGGCTTCTCTGTGTTCATTTTGGGGTGAAATGGAAGGCTGAAAAGAAAAATGAAGGAAACCCATGGGTTGGATTTAAAATCCATGCAAGGATCTTTATATGAACTTCATAGGGATCGACCTACAGAGCGGGACATACATTTTGAGAGAATCTGTTGGGATAACCTGATAATTTAAGTTTTGATCCTGAAAATGAATCTTTGAGTAACTTTGTATCTCCCAGTAATCTGACAGATTTTAATGGGGTGGAGTGAAATTTTCCAGCCATTGTGTACTGCTCATGTTTGGTGAGGAATGATAAATCCTGAAGTTACTCTCTGGAATGATCCAGCTTCATAAACTGGTGTGCCTTGGTAAAGGGACCTTCCCGAGCAGTTCCGCTGAGTTTTGTATTTAGGGGATACAGGATCACACCCTGGGCCTTAAAATAGCAGCAGAAATAGGCCAAGCCCCAAATCTGTCAGGAGAGGCAGAGGGATACAGATATGTGCTTTTGAGGTACTTCTGTACATGATCGATGTGGGAACTGCAGTTCAGCTTACAAAGACTTGGCTGTATTTATTTTCTGCACAGATGAAAAAGTTTATGGCGAGATTATTCATATGAAGTTTTTTTAAGGGACCACACGCCTCTGATTTGAAGCTTGCCTCCTCGTTAGCACCTGATTGTTAACTGCTTTGCATTTCCATCTCGATGCTTAAAACAGCTCCCTACTCCTGCCCCACAGGAGGCAGCACATCTGTCTGATCCGCACACTCCCCCTCTGTAATTGGTACCAGTTCGCATGTTGGAGTAGGTCTCAGTGGCATTAATTTATTGTAGCTGAAGGTTGAGCAGCACAAAAACGTTTGATCACTACCGACTTAATACCTAATGTATTGAGAAGGACAAGCCAGTGTGTTCTGACAGGTCTTGATGTTTGTTTTTCCCCCCAAACTTTCTCGTCCATAGCTGCTGTCAGCCTCATTTAACAGTGATTCACGCCTTTAGGAAGGCTGCGATGCTCTTCTCGTTAGGTGAGCGTTAGAGTTCGTGCAAGATTCGGTTTCCTTTGGGTAAGAGGAAGGGGAAGGAAGCAGGCAGAGATGGCTGGGGATCTCCAAGGGCATCGTTTTAATCAGCAATTTCCCCGGCGCCGCTTTGGTGTGTGTTCACTGCCCGCTCGGGCTGGGGATGAGCGCAGCACTCCGGGACGAGCCCCGGGGATGCAAAGTTGCGACCGCGCCTCCGCTGCCCCGGGAAGGTTCCGGCTGTGCGGGGCGCCCGGGATGCCCGGGGAGCCGTGCCCGGGGAGCCGAGCCCGGGGAGCCGTGCCCGGAGCCGTGCCCGGGGAGCCGTGCCCGGTGCGGGCGGGCCCCGCTCGGGCCCCGCGGGTTCCCGGGCGCCGCCGCGCGGCCGCCGGTGCCGGGCGGGGCCGCGCCTCGGGAGCCGGGGAGCCCCGCTCCCCCCGGGCCCGCGTCCCACCGCGCCGCATCCCGCCCCCGCCGCCTCCCCCGGCGCCGGGGCTCCCCCGCCGCTCTCCCGCTCCCCGCCCCAGCCCGCCCCGCCGGGCTTGAAGGTCACCTCGGCCCGCCCGCCGCCGAGCCACTCTCCGCGCCGGCTGCCGAGCGGCAGCGCCTCCGCGCCGGGAAGCTCCGTGTCCGGCCGGAGCGGGGCTCCCGCCGGCCGCGCCCGGGCGCAGCGGAGCCGCCTCTCGCCCCCCGCTCTCCCCGCACGGCCGCGGCGGGGCCGCCCCCGGGGTCTCGGCGCCGCCGGAGCGCGGCCGGGCCGGGGGGAGCCGGGCGGCGGCGGGGGGCGCGGCATGCGGCGGTGAGCGAGGGCGGCGGCGCTGCCCGCGGGAAGGGGCTGCGGCGGCGGCGGGAGCCGCGTCCCGCTGCCACCTGCCTGCCGGGGCCGCCCGCCCTGCTCGGGAGAAGCGCCGCGACCCTTCGCCTCCGCTCGCCTCTTTATGGTGAGTCCGGGGCGCGGCCGCGGGGGAGCGGGGCCGCGGGGCTGCGGAGCTCCCGGCAGGTGCGAGGGGGCTGCGGACACCCCGCTCCGGGCCGGGCAGGAAAGTTCCCGGGGCGGCCCGGGCCGGGGAGGGAGGGATGCGCTGTTGGGGCGCTCTCGGGAGCTCCGGGCCGGGCAGGGGATGCCCGCGGGCAGGGGCGCTCCGCGGGTCGGGGGCACCGCGCCGCCTCCGCTGCCGCCTGCCAAGCGCTGTGCGAGGGCTGCGGGAGAGCGGCGCCTCGGGAGGCGGCTCCCAACGCAGGGAACGGCGAGGAACATGGGCACTCGGGGCTCTGCCGAGTTGCTCGTTAAAAGAGTGCAGATCTTTAACTGCTGGGAAACTACCTGCCTGTAAGTCCTCGGTATTTGCCGATTTTATTGGAAATTCGTCAGACCGTTTTCTCCCGCATGCCTCCGTCAGGGAAAAAAAAAAAAAGTCTCGGTGTTGCCTTGGTACCTGTTCGGTGCAGGTGTGGTGACACCGTGCCCGGGCAGGGTGTCCGGGCAGCTCCCCTCGGATGCCGCTCCTCGGCAGGGCAGGGATGGGTTTGCGATGTGACAGTGGCACACGGCGGGCGCTTCCAAAATTCGTGGTGTGGCTGTTGGACACTGAGCTGCCAACTTAACATGGTTCGCGCAGATGGTGAAGCGAATGTGGTCTGAAGTTTGACTGGAGTGATTCACATCAGCGAAGTGTGAAAGATCCTGTCCAAATCCGCAGCTTTTGTTTATCTGCTCTGTGAATTGCAAATGTGGCATAGTATGTTACATTCTGAAGTAAGTTTAGTGTTGGCTGGCTTTTGCACTTTAAATAAAATTCAGCTTATTTAAGGCGAGATGGAGCATAGAACACAGCAGACGCTGCTGATGGTGTCCCAAGAATGTCAAGTACCTTGTTTCGCTTCTCTAGACTCGATGATACTTCAGAGAGGAAAAGATACCGTGTGTTTCATTTGTCATTGGCAAGTGTGAAAACAGTTGTATGCATGGGCTGTGAAAGTAGAAGCAAGCCTTTGTCACTCTGTGGGGGAGATTGATGATGGTGGATGAATTGCAGGCTAAAACAGAGCTAGCCTCCATAATCAAATAATTAAGTTTTAGAAATCAAATAGTCATAGCTGCTTGAGAAGTTCTATATGGGGAAGGGTAGTGGGAATTTTCAATATGTATGTCAATAGATCATTTAGTTTTCAGGAAAGTGGTTGATATCACGTGCTCCAGTTATCAGGATTACAGTAGTGATTTAGAGCAGGTATTTTTAATTGATTTTTATTTACTTTCACTAGAACGTTTTGCATTACTGGGTTTTGAGGAAGCTATTTTTATGTAGGAATTCTGATTACAGTTGAGATCTGCTTGCTGTCTTATGCAGGCTTTGAAGGCTTGGCTTCCCAAGTCTCATTTACAGTTTATTCTCCTGGTAAAGACAAAGGATCTGGCATTTCCTGAAATGAAATCTGTATTTCTTATGTCAAGACTGTATTTCTTTTTTCTATCACTACTTAGCTGAGTATCAGTAACAGAGCTGACAAAAGCAATGAATAAAATTCAGAGTGTGTTGATGATTTTTACAGTTCTTGTGACTGAAGTACTTGGTGTCCTTGATGTGACAAGGATGCTGCTCTGGCTTTTGTGAAAGGGCACCCTTGAATGGCAGAGGTAGTGCCAGGAGTCAGGCGTGGAGGAGGAGGGTGAATCCTGAATTCTTGTGCCTGATGTGCTCCGTGTGCAGCACAGGGTGCAGGCACACATGCAGGACTGCAGGGTGCAGCTCCCAGCCCCGGGAACGGCTCCAGTGGTGCCTGCACGCTGCATGCATGCATGCGTGACTGTGGCTGCGCTGCTGCTGCAGCACGGGGGGCTGGTATGTCCCGAGGCCGTGGCTGCCAGCGCTGCTGGGTTTGAAGTGTCTCCTTGCTCCCTGCTCAAAGCCCCCTTGAAGTTAAACACGGAACAGCAAGGCCGGGAGGGACTCAGGCGCTTCTGTTGTCAGCCTGTGCTCCTGCCCAAGGCAGGATCAGCTCGTACCTGTGTCATCTCTGATGGCATACCTCGTGTACTTTTTGTATTCCCATTCTCCTCTCACTTTTCTTCCTGCTTTTGCTGTCTTTTCCATGAGTTTCTTTTCTTCTTGGTAATGCTCTTGCCTATTATTTCCTAAAGAATCTTATCTTGTTCCCTGCAAACTCTCCCTCTGCTATGGCCAGCCAGGCTCTTTCAGTATTTTTTTCATTGCTTTGTGGGAGACCTACTGCTTCTTTGCCAGCCCTATATAAATGCTGGATTTTCCAGGTTTCTGCCTAGTTTTTAGGAGGAATGTCGTGCAGGTAGTACCCTGGCTCTCTCTGTGCAGACAGGTAAGCTCTGTTCAGCACCAAGGAGCTGTTCACTCTGAGGGAGATTGAGCTGCTGGAAATGAGAGATACTAATGGCTGAGTTAAAAATCCACCATTGCTAATTTTCCCCTTGTAGTTTGAAATGGCTTATCTGATTTTTAAATCTAGCTAGAATCATTGTATACCATAAAGGGTAGAGCTCCTAAGTGCTGGCCACAAGAAGAAATATTATTTACAGCTATTGAAGGTATGGCAGTGTTAAGCATATCGTTGTCTGAAAAAGATGAATCTTATGTAATTAAGAACAACACATCATACTACAGCCTGGGAGAATATATAGTAGGTGAAAAATGGGTTTGTTTTATGCATGTCAGAACTTCCTCTAGTTAATTTTGGATCTTGACTCCTTCCCATCTCATGTGGGAGTTGGGGATCCTCTTGTCTCACGCAGCCTTGTAAAAGTAGAGTGTGAGCAAAACGGAAGAGTTAGAAAGCAAGAAAACAGACAGGGCTTAGAAGAGTGGCAAACAGAACATTTATTAGGGGTCCTGACTGCTTCTGGTCTTGGTAGGCTGAAATCACAAACTTCTGATGACTCCATTGAGCAAAACTGGAGCTGCACTATTTTCTGAGAGCAGAAAGCTCCTGTCTCTGAGGATCTTTTCCCAAGTCTTTTATGAGAAGCCTTTTTTAACTTTCTCTTGCTCTTTGTGTTGAATTCTTTGCTTAGTTGTACTTTCTTATGAGTAGTTTTGTTCTTTTATTTAAATAATTGAATTTTCCAGTGCCCATGATTATTTTGTAGTGCAAGTCCTCATTCTGGGGAGTATAATTCCATCTCTGACACTTGATGTTGTGCATTCTTGCAGATGTTATCAGCAGATTGTGTTTGTATCACCTACTCTGAATGTCTGCTGTAATGATTAAAAACTGCTTATGAAGCTCTCAGTATTTATTACAGTTTCCCTTCATAACTATTATTTTGCTAAAAAATTACTGTGCCAGAAATGACAACTTATTGCCAATTAGATAATTTTAGTTGTGTCTTTCAAGCTGATGCAATAAAAATGGTAAACTAACTGCAAGGAGCTGGAAAATCCCTTCTGGGCTGCTGGGGTTTGTGTAATTCTGTAGAGCAGGAAGAGCTGGTTGTGTTGGATTCACAGGATGGGTCACAAGCAAAAATAGCTTCTCATGCTCTGAAATACTATTTTCTGCCAAATAGGCATAGTTTAAGTCTCTATTCTTCTGCTCCAGATTTTGTGCTTTGCAGAGATCCTGTCCAGAAGGAAAAATATTTATAAGTGACGTTTTTAGGGAATGTTCCAAAATCCAAGGTATTTTGTGAGGTATTGACTTGGCTCATTTCAAGGGGACAGAAACTGCTATATTTGTAGGGATGTATCTTTCAGAAGTTGGTTAAGTGTCTCTAACATAAGACTGGAGCTCTGTGGCAGCTTTGTCAAACCCAGTTAAGAACTCCTGAACATTTTGCAGCTTTGGATGCAGTTCTAAAAGCCTGTGTTTCCAAACAGAAGATGTTCCTGTGCTAACAGCTGCCAGGAACACAGGAGCTGTGAGCTTACACTGAGAGATGCCTCAGGACCTGCTCTGCCACCCAGTGCCCTAAAATTCAGTGACTCCCAGGAGTGGGAAGCAGTGAGCCCCAGACTGGGAGCGTGTGGCAGCAGGAGCTGGCTGCAGGCAGCCAGGGAGGCTGGGCAGCAGAGCACAACAGTTCGTGTGAGCAAACTGAGACCCATTAAAATAATTGCCTGTGCCTCAGCTGGGAAGGTGTGAGCGAGCAGGGTTACAGCAGGGTGAGCTGAGAGCTTGGCTGTGTGAGAGGGCAAACATGCAAAGCTAAATCACTTGAAGGTAAACATCACGGGGCTGACTGCAGGGCCAGGTGCAGCTGCCTGGGACCAGCATTCAAACACTACAAATACACAGATTTTCTGTTTGCAGCACACTTGGCTTCAACCCTCCAGTGCACAACCCCTGGCCAGGAAAGTTTAGGATACAGCAAGAAGAGGTTACAGTGCTAAAAAAGTGAATTTTAATGATACAGCCTAGAATACACTCCAGGCAATTGCTGTCTGTAGGCTCCTCAGAGTTCAAGGAATGCTAGTGAGAGCTGCAGTTACACAGAATCACACCCACAGAATATTCTGGGCTGGAAGGCACCCACAAGGATTGAGCCCAACTCTTGAGGGAATGGCCCAGGTGGGGAATTAGTGACTCTCAGCTCTCTGTGTGTTTTGTAGTTCTTTGATTTGAGTGTTGCAGGGGTAGTTTGGATTCAAACTTTTCCTATACTTTTGGGCCTTTATTATTTCCACTGGATTTTTTTTCGTAGAATCAAATAAAGTATGAATGTGTGCTGACCAATTTTCTCAATGACAACACCCATAGTATCTTGCTCTCCTGGCTGCTGGGTCCATAAGTTTTGTAAGGATTTTATTGTTTTATTTTATTGAGTTCAGTCTCTGTTAGCTGTGAGCAAACATTATATGATCAGAACAGTAGGAAGCTGGCTTGAAAATACTTTTTTGATTTTTTTTCTCCTGAGAAATTTGGGGAAACTCAAAAACACATATTGTTTTGAAGGTGTGAGTGTGTGACAATGTGGGTGGGAAATTTAGGATAATGTTTAAGAAGGAAGTGCCACTATTTCAAATTCAGTGATTCCAACAGAGCAGTTGTAGAGAAGGTGGAAGAACCCCTGTGTACAGGTGGCAGGCAGGATGGTTGTGTTGGACAATTGTACTTTTGTTAAACAAGTTTTGCAGTGTTGAAATCAGTCCCATCTCCACATGAGATAAAACACTAAATCTGTGTGTGCTCCGTAGTGGGAGAGCCCAGAGGAGTGCAGTTGCTTTCCTTGGACTTGGCTCATCCTTTAGTGTGTCCTTTGGGTGTTTTAAGGCTTCTTTATCTTTCCTGCAGCTTACACACAAGAAACACACGTAGAAAACAGTCACACATGTAATGCTGTTGTCTTACAAACCTGACAGTCTGTTGGGCACCTCAAACAGATCCAGAGCCCTGGATTTCAAATGAAAACATTGTGCCACTGTCTTGTCTTGAAAAAAACATCTTTTCTACGTCTGCTCAATGATTAATGGCACTCCTCTCCCACAAAAGTGGTTTGGCTGGTGAATCAGTGTTGATGTTCCAGTGGATGGCCAGTTCTTGAGTTTCTGCTTTTATCTTTTAAATATGTTTTGTTAAAAAGGCCCTTAGGTGTCTGAGTTTTCCCACGTGTTGTAGAGCATTGGTAATTTGGGGTTTGAGGAGAGAGAAATTAGACAAAGTTGAATGGCACTTATCCAGGAAAAAGGCTTGGTAGTCTGTCAGAGCCAAGATTTCTGTCTTTATCTGCCCTGTTCATTCACTGTTTTTGTAGTTAACACTCATTCCTAAATTAAGGATTATGCAATATTATCAAGATATTTTGTTGAGCAAATGATTTTGATTGTAAATGAAGAACCTGCAAAGAGCACCTGTGGAAATTGTAGAGTACGGTATTAAACTGCTTTTAGAATAATCTTTTTGTCCTCAAATGGATGTAATTCTGTCACATTTGCCTTGGGATGCAGCACAGTCTGTGGTTTATGATTCAGAGCAGAGCTTACAGCCTTCCTACTTCTGTGGGAAAAGACACTGAAACTCCAGTTTCAAGTTGTGCTGCTGGGTGGTTTTCTCTGATCAGTGTCTCAGGAAATAATATAAAATACTCTCTCCTGTTACAACAAAACTCTACAGTGAGGCTCCAGGATTTAAAAAATAAATAAATAAACAAACAGTGTCACTCCATCACAGGCAGTGCACTGTGTCTGTGAGTAGTTACCTAAATGTCCTTTCCTCCAGCATCGAAGATAAGCTGCCTAAAATGTCATCTGCCACATGGTGATGCCCATTTCGAGCCTGCAACAATAAAAATGCTAAGGAAGTCCCAGAGTGCCGTTTGAATTGAGCCACACAGAGGGACCCAGCAGGAGGCTGAATGGATCTAGACATCCTCCTGATCTTTCTGGGATATTAGACCCTTTTCCCACTCCTTAATTTCGGGCACTCTCCCAGTGGCTCCTTCCCTTGCCGGTGCCCTGCTCCCGGTTGCCATCGTGATGCTGTGCCAGCCTGCAGCTGCCTCCACGGGGCCCATCGGGTTTGCCCTGGTCATTACCAGGGCTGGGCTCTTGCCAAGTGCCCAAATTGGCCTTACTGCACGTTTCACACACTTGCTTCCCTGTGAGTGTCCTCAGCTGAAAACCAGATGAATTCATTCTTGTTGTTTTCCAGCCCCCGATATTACCTGGGAGTTTCTGATGTGCATTTTAATCTCACTGTTTCTGTTTTACAATGTTGCTTTCACTTGGTTTTGGTGCTGAATCTCTGCCTGTGGCTGGTTATTAAGGATCCTATGACACTCTGGGAAAAACCAGCCCTCAAGCCCAGTTGTGGGGTGGGATTTACCTGTGCCCTGGTGCACGGAGCTCTTGGGGTACAGGGCACAACCAGATCCCCCCGCTCTGCATAAGCCTTATGCTAAAATCACCTGGTTTTTGATACTGAAACTGTCTTTTACTCCTCCCACTGTAAAAAGCCTCCACATCAGTCAGCTTTGGTGCTGATATGATCTTTCATCCTCACTCTGGGATCTGCCATATCCAATGAGCCCCTGATTAATCACCTCTCCTTGGGACATGCTGCTTCAAACGGGCAGAAGGATGCAGTCAGCTCCTTTGGCCCCTTCAAACACTCTGGGCATCATTTTGTTTCCAGCAGCTGCCATTTCTCTGCAGGAGGGTTTGTCATCCCCTTGTGATGATAACACTCCTTACATGTTTGCCTTTTAATGTGATTTAGCCAGAGGTTTTCCCCTTCCCATTGTTTCAGTGCTGGTGGTTGTGTTGCTGCTTTTGAAGGACTCAATCTGCTGATCCAGGCAGAGAGCTGCCTTCCTTAAAATATGTGTGTGTGGCAGAACCTGAGTGGGTTTTAAAAAGGACTCGAGCGTTGCCTGAAATCTCATTGTGTGCAAACTTGGCTGTGTGGGAACCTAAATGCTTTGTTGTGTTCTCAATATGAAGGTGCTTTTCTGCTGAAATGAATCCAGAGCGTGTCACAATGCAGTTCTGGGGCTGTGGTGTCAAGGGTTCTGCAGGGCTGGAGAGGACAGTGAGGTCATGATCCCCCCTCTGGGTACCAGCTAAAACCCCTGTCTGCAATGAAAAGAAGTAATCTAAAACATTTTAAAACTCAAGCAATCAAAGTGATCAGATTTAGGAAAATGCAAAATCACGGTAAATACACATAGGTAAGAAGCCAGTCTCTCATGGCTCCCAGCACCTCTGTTCCATCAGCACTGTTTCCTGGGCTGGAGCTGCAGGTTTGTTCTCAAGTGGTGACCACAGAGCTGTGATGGGCCTGGCAGGGTCTGTGTCACCAGCTCAGCTTGTGGCTGATTGACACGGGCCTGACAGCCTGGAGGGCATTTTTAATAATTGTTGTGTTTTGGGGGGAGTTGTGGTGGTGAATAAAACAATAATTCTTAATATCAGTGTTCCTTTATCAACATGTCTTAAACCATGTCATTTTTAATAAGTATATCTAATAGTCATTGTGATGCTTTGCTGTGTTACAGCTTTGCAAGCAGGCAAAGTAAAGGAAGTTTCCCTTGATATTAGAAGTAACACAGACTTTTCTTCTCCTCCCAGCTTTGCACTGTTACAAAGCAGTAGATTAAAATATGAATCCAAATTTCTAATGCAAGTATTTCTAGCAGATAGGAAATCTTAAAATTGTAAAAATTGTTTTCCCAATTAGTCCACTAAATATTTTGTCATTGACTGTGCTAGGAGCAAAAAGATTGGACACTAATTATTATGTCAAAAAATATTTATTGAAATTTTCTCAGGGTGAGGCTATCTTTAAAGTTGCTCAAGAGTTATTAGGGCACAAATTAAATTAAATAAAGTTTTCTCTAGTCCTCATAATAGTTCTCATATGAAGTGTTCCATGGTCCATGACCATACTGTTCACAAGGAAGTAATGCAAGTGAAGTAGAAATGGAGAATGAGAAAGGTGCTAAACTCTTCCTATCTGCACATTTCAGATTTTTTGTTGCCAAAATCAAACTGTAGTCACGTGGTGGTTTAGCAAAAGAAGTGAAATCCTATCTCACAGAAGGAAAGGCAGTAGATGATTGTGGGAGACACTCAAACCACTCCAGCAATTCTGAGAAAACAGAAAATTGGCAAACGTGAGGCCACTACAACCCATCGTGTGTGCTCTGCTCTGAGAGATTCACACTTTGCCAGTAAAGGAATGCTCTATTAGCTGCATAAGTGCATGCGTCTTTATTAGCTGGGGGAAATTCTAGGTGGTGAATTGGCTGCTTTATTGCTGTAGCTGTGTTTAAATCAGAGCTGTCCTACCACATCCCAGTATTGTTTTAGGAAGCTCGGCCTCAGAGTTTCCACATGGCCACACTGAGCTCTGTTCTATTAACACCTCGTGGCTGCTTCCTTTGCCTCTTGGAATTCCACATGGTTTGATCTCCTGGTTCTTCTTCCTTGAAGGTCTCCAGAGTGAGCTCCAAAAGCTCTCCAGACCTTCTGTCATGTAAATCAGAAGGAAATGATATTGATCATAAAGGGGAGGAGAACACTTTTGGTGTCCTTTCATCATGTGCCATTTGTGCCTTGCCTCCCTCAGCACTCTTGCCAGTCCACATCAGGGCAGCTCACAGTGGAGCCTGCACCTTTGAGGGTCATTTTGAGGCCTCTGAATTGATAAGAGGAAAGCTGATATTTTAATTTTTAAATTTATTGTTACTATTATTTTTTAATGCCCCGATCCTGGTATTTGTGCAGTGGCTCTGGCAGTAGGGTGTGCTAGGCTGAGTGGGGCACACAGGGATCCTGTAACCAAAACTGCCCTTGGGGATCTCCAAATGATGGATTTTTCCTGTCACTCTCCTGGAAGTCTGGCTCATCTGTGAATCTGAAGAATCTGTAATCACCTTTTAAAGAGTAAAAGACTTTTAGGGTAATAATGTGTTCCCCTTCTCTTTATTTTTTTTTCCCCTCAGAATTTTCTCTGCTGATGTTTAATACATAAGAAGTTTAAATAATGTAATAAACTGTCTCAAATGAGGAAATTGAAAGGGAATTCCAAATGGCTGTTGTAGCTCAGTGCTTTTGCTGCTTGACACTGGGGTGTGGGTGGTCCTGCCTGGCAGGGGGTGCACTCAGCAGAACACTGCAGTGCATGCAGGAGGAAAATACCCAAAGAATGCATTCAAAAGGTGAATTTGTGGTTTTCATTTCCCTTCTCACAGCTCTGAAACGTGTCTAGCTAATGAGCTGATAAAAGGAATTGACCTTGCAGCTGATAGCTGCTGTGGAAATAGAGAGATACTGAGGTGTTTATGGTCTGCACTAAGCACAGCTTGGCAACTGCTATTATTTGATGATTTGCATTATTGTTTCTAATAGCTAGTTGATGCCTCAGTAACTAAATGCAACACATCTGAGTTGCTGACACTGCGAATTATGGTTTTGAATTCCTTCTATTTTGTGTTTAAATTGTCATCCATAACTTTGTGTTATAGTGCACACGGCAGAGGGAATGCTAAGCCAGGATTCCTACAGCAAGCATTCAATGAATTTATCACCCTCTTTTCAAATAATAAATTTAGAAGTGCATGAAGATTTACAGAATATTCCCTGTTCCAGCCAGGTCGGAGCTGCCTTAGGAGCTGCATGTATTAGCTGGAATCCCCGACTTTGCAGGCTGTGGGTGTGGAAGCTGTTCAGTCTTTGGTGCTGTATTGTGGTTATCAAAATGCCTGTGTTGATTGTGGTGAATGATAAGAGATAATCGATCTTCTCTGCTGTGTTTGGGTATCACTCACTATCAGCATAGGTGTGCTGGGTGATTTGTGTGTTATCTTTACACGTCTCCTTTCTCCACAGTGCTAACACAAATAAAATCTGGCCTTTTAATTGGCTGATCATTACTGTGAAACAATGCTTGCCATTATGAGCTTGGCCTGAGTGACAGCTCCGGCTACACTTTTGGATAGTAAATTGGAACTACTGGTCTTTTGTTGGCAAAGAAATGAGGGAAGTAATTGTTTGAATGTAAATTTTGTGCCCTATCACTGGGTGTTTTTATACAAATTAGGCAAAAGTAATTTCCTGTGATCCTTTAGAAGTCAAATATGGAAGAGAAGTATATTTGTATGAATTGTTTAACCACAGTATGTCACACACACTTTAACATTTGCAACCACAGAATAACTGGTTTAATTTGTATATTGAGAGACAGACTCTGTTAATTTTTTATGCAGCCCATTAGATTGGGAAGAACCTGCTGAGGACATTAAATCCTAATCTTGAGAGAAATACATTTGGAGGAGCCAGCAGATGTCAGTATGTTCTTGTCATACAGCCCCTTTGTTTTACACAATTATTTCCCTGGAATGAAATATTACAGGAATATGAAGTGTTGTAACACCATGGCAATGCAGGCCTGTTTAGTTTAGATCCTTTGCTGAAAAGGGATTTATTTCTGGACCTAGGCTGGCACACACCAGCTTTCACTGTGGGTAACTCCTCCTCAGGCTGTGTAAGGCATGGAGTGTAAAATCCTCTGCCAAAGGAGGATGTCATCGCTAGCACTGCACCTTAGCTTCTAATTGAGGGTTTTGTTTCCTGTGTGGGTTCCCTTCCTGCACTGTGAGCATTTGAGAGTGCTGGCACACTCCTCCTGTCTGCCTGGCCAGGGTGTGTGCTTGAACTCTGATGTGTCTAATCAAATCCCTCCCTCTAATTTGGAGATTATTTTGCCACTGTTTATACACGGTAATAAAAACCAGATGAGCTGTTCCTTGTCTTCCTTGCATTTTAGCAATCAATAGCATTATGGCATTGTGGAGGAGAGCACAGGCTGGTAGCACAGGGTGTGAGGGGTGCAGGGTTCCTCTCTCTGTGCAGGGTTTCTCTCTGTGCAGGATCCCTCTCTGTGCAGGTTTCTCTCTGTGCAGGGTTTCTCTCTCTCTGTGCAGGGTTCCTCTCTGTGCAGGGTTTCTCTCTCTCTGTGCAGGGTTCCTCTCAGTGCAGGGTTTCTCTCAGTGCAGGGTTTCTCTCTGTGCAGGATTCCTCTCTGTGCAGGGTTTCTCTCTCTCTGTGCAGGGTTCCTCTCTGGGTTTTGTGCCCGTGGCAGGTGCCAGGCTGTCCCTGCAGGGGCCGGGCACTGGGGGCTTTGCTCAGGTGGGCAGGAACAGATGGGACCTGTGGCCACAGCAGGATCCAGGCTGGATCCCTGCCCCAGACAGCTCCAGGGGCAGCACAGGGACCACCCTGGGGCTCCCCCTGAGCCTGGGCTCCCCCAGGTCTGTCAGCAGGCTCCTTGTGCAGGGATGGACATTCCACAGTGCCAAGGAACCCAGCCTGGGCTCCTTCTGACACCAGCTTCAGCCTCACTCTGGTGATTTTGGCCGTTGTCCAGCCCAGTTCTCATCACCTGGAGCACCTGGTGCCTCAGTGTGCTCACCAGGAATTCTGGCTGAAGATATAGGCACTTTCCTTCAGCTTTTCTTAAGGAGCTGATGTCAATTTTGGCCTGGTGTGTTCTCTTTTTTTTGTAAATTCATAGTCATAAAATAGTGTAGCTGTCACTTCGGGGGTTTTAATTACATTTCCAAGGAGAAGTTTATTTTACATTTTCTCTTTCTTCAACCCTCTCCTCAAGCTCTGTCATCTTAAAGCCTTTGTTTATGTGCCAGACCTATTCTTTGTGACTTACTCCTTGCTTCTCCTCATCTCTCACTCTTGGAGTGATTTTCAGATCATGCAAATGAGGATCAAGGCAGGCAAGATAAAAAAGATATCTCTGGAGTACAACCCCCAAAGTACAGCATTGCTGAGGCTGCAGCAGGGGGAGAAGGTATCTTATTTTCAAAGATTGGTTTTATTGCATTTGTCCTTAGTGCACTTTCTACCAAACACCCCAAAATCCTGTTGAGTATCATGCTTCAATTAGTCCTGAGCAACATTTGCATGTCACACTAATGCCATTTCATTCAGATTTTGGCTTGCTCTCCTGCAGCTGAAAGGAAGATACCACAAAATTATAGTTCTTTTTCATTTTATTATAGGGGGAAGAAAAGAAAATATAACTATATGGGGGTCTGCCTATGCAATGTTTAAATACATATTCACCTTATCTTTATTTTTAGTGAAAATAAAAAGCAAAAAAGCATTTTTCCATTCCACTGAATAAAAAAAAATGAGAAGCTGTATCCTGTATTGTTTTGAGATCTTTCCTTCCATGGCAGTGAAAACACTTTCTGAGGGTTGACTCCTGTTAACAGCCTCCTGAGTCTGCCTTTTGAAAATCTCCAAAATATCCATGTCCTTAGCCCCCTGTGTAGCTGGCAGTGCTGTTGCACCTTGGGCTCCCAAAAATGAGGTTCTTGGCAAAAATGTTTGGAATTTTCATCGTGCTTTAACACACTTAACACCAGGACTGAAAAATGGCATTTCCCTGGAGCCTGGAGGGTTGGTCCTGCAGCTTCTGCCCTGCTGCACACAGAGGGTGTTTAACCCTCCCCGGAGGGCTCATCTGGGGAGATGCAGGCAGTAAAAATGGGTAAATGAAGGGAGCTGGTTTCCTTGTGCTTATACAGACACGTGGATTGAAGTACCAGAGTGATACAATTAATCCTGAAATTAATTTTGACCATTTACTTACCAGCAGTGCTCTGAGAGCTTTTCAAACTTTACATGTAAATTTATTTGTTTCAAATACAACTTTCATTTGATTGGGATTTACACTTTGCTGTGTGCATGCATTTATACTTTTGGGAAGAGATTAATGGGAAAATGATTCAGAAATGGATTTATAAAGCCCTGAGCAATACTGCTATGAGTGGCAGGTGCTTTGATGGGAATGGACAGGTGACTTATTGAGAAATAGTTCCCTAATATGGTAACTGGGGACAGACCAAATAAACCAAAGCAAGAATGCGTCTCTCTAGACACTTCTCTCCCTGAAATAAATGAAAAATGTGATCCTCCTCATGGTAGCAGAGCGAGGTGCTGTAAAGGTGCCGTGTCCCAGGCACACAGGATTGATGCCTCCCCAGGCAGCACCCACACAAGTCCAACCTGTAATTCCCTGGCAGAGCAGCCCTGCTGCCTCTTCAGCAGGGGATGCTGAAAGCGTGGCCAAAATCATCTGTGATACGATTTTCATACAAGGTGGTTTGGGAGACATTAGTAATGAAATTCTAGAGAGTTCCTTGTTCTGTTCCCTAAACTACCTTATTTTTTATAGGCAGAAATGATATGGACTCATCAGAATAACACAGGAATTATAAGATATTCTTAGCAGTAGAACTTCTGATTGCAGTTCAGTTTTAGCAACAAAATTCAGCAAAAACTTTTAACCTAAAGAGTATTTTATTTAACTTGGCAGTAGCTTATCCTTCCTAATTCCTTAAAGGTTTCCTTTCCCAGAGCTGTCCAGGACATCAGGCAAATTCCCACCTCTATGTCCTTTCCTCTTTCTCCTTTACTGTCAGGTGCTGTGAGAGCTTTTCCTTTGACTGCACTGGGGGAGCAACCCACTAAACTTTGATGGAAATTTCCCCAAAATATGCAGGATCTCCCACATTCTGAATAGGTAACAATTTGTACGCCTGGTGCATTTTTTTGACCAGGGAAGCAGCAGCTCCTGCGGAGGTGCTGCAGCTGCAGCCCCTTGGGGCTGAGCAGGTCCAGCTGTGCAACATCTGCTGCACTGCTGCAGGGTTTGTGCCCAGCTGCTGGCTGCACACTCCAGATGTGAGCCCAAAAGAGAGGAGCACCAAGTGACACCAGCCCTGAAAGCAATGACAGGGATGAAGTCACGCTCTAATCACAGATGAGTTAGCAGCGTTAAATAGAGATTCAAATTCTGAAATTGCACGTGCTGGGCAGATGAAGGATAATCTCCTGGACAAAAGGTGCAAATTTATCTTGTATTAGCATTATTTCACCTGTTCCAAAATGAATTCCTGAAGACCAGAACCTGAAAACTAAAAATACTTGAGAAAAGTCAATCTTATTGCAGTCTATCTGGTGATGGAGGAGTCAGGACTGCAGGATGAGGAGCACTGTGGCTCACCCTGCCCGTGAGCTGCACCTTGTGGGGCATTCACAGCACTGGAGCTGCTCCTCCTGCCTCCATGGCTCTGGGAAGCTCATGGAAGGGCCACAAAATTGATGGGATTAAGTGCTGATTGAAAGCAAACATCAAAAATGTGACTCTCTTGAAGCATAAACAGAACAGGTGAACAAATATCACATAACACACCCCTGTCCCAGCACACCTGGCTGCTCCTGCAGTGTCCCCCAGAGAAGAGCACCAGCCCTGCTGTTCCTGAGGGGCAGCAGTGTCCCTGTGGCTGCTGCTGAGGCTCAGGTTTCTGCCCATCCCTCTCTGTTCAAGCCCTGCTGCTTCCAGAGCCCGGCAGGGCTGTGCCACAGGGGCAGCGAGTGCCTGCCAGGGGCAGGGGCCACCCTGGGCTGGGCTGGGGGCCTGGTGCCACCAGGGGTCACATACACAGGGGACATCACTTCCCAAATGTCCTCGGGGGCAAAAACAGTCACCTCGAGTTAACTCATTGCCAATTATAATAGAGATGGGTAGGGGAAAAAATAAAAATAAAGAGAAAACACACAGACGCTTTTCCTCCCTGACCCAACTTCATTCTGCACCTGTGCCCAGGTGGTGCCCCGGGCTCCCTCCCAGGCCCCTCCAGCCTCCAAGGTTCTGGGAGAGCAGGGCTGGAGCAATCCTCTGATCAGGAATTACCAAATGGTTTTGGCAGGGCTGGTGTCCCAGGACGTGGCACTGGGGGCTGCTGGCTGCCCCTGCAATGGGAACGCCCAGTTTGGCTCTGGATCCTGCTCCATGTCTAACCCTTTACAGACAGCATTGTCCTGCCCTCTCACACCCTGATGTGGGTCTGGCACCAGATTTGAGAATGTTTGATTTGCTTTTTAAATTAAGGATGGGTTTTTGTTAAGGAAGCTGAACAGGCAGCATAGCATTGGAAAAAACTCTTTTGTTTGTTTGTTTGTTTGTTTGTTGCGGGGTTTTTGGGTTTGTGTTTTTTTTTTTTTTTTTTTTTTTTTTTTTGGTGGTTTTTTTGGGGGTGTGGTTTTTTTTGGGTTTTTTTGCCTGCTCTATTGGGCTGCAGGATCTCTGCTCTGCCACATTTCCTTGTGCTCCTCAGTAGAATGACTCCTCTAGTTTGGGGAAAAGTATGAAAATGTGTTTTGCTGACTGCTGTACTTCATCCTGGGCACAGACCTGAGGTGTATTCAGTGTAGCTGCAAATAAGTCACTATTTTAAATGTGAGATTTCAATAGTTAAACACCTGCAGGGATGTCTGTGAGCAGCTGCTGATTAAAAAAAAAAAAAGGCAGCACATGACAGTTTTCTCCTACATGAGGTATTGTAGTGGGAAATAAAGGATGATTGCTCACATAGTTGTTTTCAAAGCCTGATTTTTTTCAGCATTTAGGCAGCGTCATGCAATGTTTTAAGCTTTGTGTGTTAGAAATTTCACTGTGTTCATTAAATTTCTCTCCTTGGATTAATTTTTGAGGCTCAATCCTCATTTAGGAAAAAAAAACCAACAAAAAAACAAAAAAAGGGAGAGTTTTATTTCCCAGAGGTGAACAATGCTGTTTGAAGCTGATGCACACAAGAAGTCTGTGCCCATGGAGGGCTTCCCTTGAAGAGAAAAACAGCTCCAAGCCTGGGCCTGGGGGGCACTGCTGGAGCTCAGGGGGAGTGACCTCGTGAGCAGGATGGAAACAAATCTGCTGGGACTGGGGCTGGAGTTTGTTCATGTCAGGAAAGTACATCCAGCCTGTTTCACCCACCCGAGAATTCCTTGGGGCACCTCCCATTGTGCCCTGTGCAAAGGCCTGGCTGTCTCTGCTGCAGCCCTCTGGAGGTTCCTTGGTTCAATAATCAATATTCACAATATCCACAGAGGCTGCAGGACCCCCTCAGTTCCCAAACATGAAGATGTTCTATCCTGAGATGCTTGTTCTGCCCAATTTGATAGGCATACTGCTATATTCTAAATATATCAAATATACAGGGGTATCTTTAGCTGCTGTTGGTATTAGAATGATTTATTCTTAATGCCAGGGAGAGGAGGGTGAGAGCAAAGGCTCTTGAATATTTTAATAACATAATTCTGATCTATTGGATGGAAGTTAGGAAGATTATACGGCCTTCTTATTCAGAATATGTCTCATCAGGGTGGAGACTCTCCCAGGAATCACAAGAAATGCAATATTCTGTGGAGTATATCAGGAGACTGATACAGTAACTGATGGTAATTATGGTAATTAATGTCCAGTTCTCTGGACAGCATTATGGGGTTGCATCCCTCCCACTGGGAAAGGCAGGAGAATGATGTGACTCTTTCATTTTGTCTGAGGTGGCATTTCCCTGGTTTTAGAGGTGCTCGGGTGGGGCTGGAGGAGCAGAGGTTTGTGTTCAGCTGTGGCAGGGTGGGTGGCTGGAAATGGCTTCTGCCACAGGCTTCCCTGGAGGTTCAGCTCTGCTCAGCTGGGAGAGTTTAGGCAGCAAGCAGAGAAATGGAAATGTCTGTGGGGTGTGTGGAGTAAAACCCATAGGGTGAGGGACACAGACTGTGACCAGGTAAAGTTACACAGTGAAATGTTCTTTGCCACCTCGGGCAGCCCTCCCGGAGCGCTGCTGCACCCTGCAAGGCTCTTTGCCCTCTGTTCATTTCCCAAAGTCTTACATACACAAAATGCTCACACACATGCAGAACCCCAGCACCTCCCACTCTCTGGCTCATATCAAAATGAGGTATTAGTCCTTCATGAGTGCACAATTCTCCTCTTGAATTGGGTGGGTGGTCTCAAACTGGGTCAGTGGCCTTGAAGGATGAAGTCAGCAAAGTCTTCATCACAATGCCCTTTCTACCTTCTCACTGCTGGCAGGCCCTCATGACCTCTTGGCAGGATCCAACCCCTCCTGCTTTGTGATCAATTAATATTAAGTCCATGTGTGGGTCATGGTCCCATTGGTTTCCATTTGTTACCATGATGGTCCATCTATTTCATTTCCTTCTATAAACACATCTAAAACTAGCACATAATACCGAGTAATACATCAGCTAGCTCTAGCTCAAGCATCTAATAATCATTGACTTATCTTTTGTTTTTCCTAACTTGCATTTTAATCAATATAAATAGCTTCTAACCCTTGGTTAAAATCTTAATTCTTTAAAATCGTGATTCAGTGGGGATGGAGATCCATTCTGGAAAGTTCCACGAGTTCTCAGGCTGGCCTCGGGCTGGTGTGTGGTGGTGGGGAGCAGGGCTGTGGGTGCTGGGCAGGCAGGGTGCTGCTCTGGGGCTGGCCCAGGGCATCCTCAGCCCCTGCAGCTATTTAGGTTTCCTTAGAAGAGGGACCAAAGCCAGCTTTATGACATCACCAAGTCGTTGAGGTGGGGAAAAATCATCCAATCCATCTGTTAACCCAGCACTGCCAAGTTCACCCCTCAGCCTTGGCCCTTAGCACCACATCTGCATGTCCCTAAATATCTCCAGGGCTGTGCCTCCACCACTGCCCTGGGTGTCCTCTTACAAAGTTTGACAAACCAAAACTGAAGAAATTGTTCCTAATTTCCAATGTAAACCCACCCTGGAGCAACTTGACATTATTTCCCTCCTCCCTACAGCCTCCTTTCAGGCAGCTGGAGAGAGTGATAAGGTTTCTTCCCTCTTAGAGCAACCTCTAGGATCTGGAACAGGATTCATTATATTCTTTGTGATAATGGACCAAAAAATAGCCATTAAATCTCTTTAGGGAACAGTTAAAAATATTTTTTTTTTTTATTTACTTACTCATTTATTAAGATATGCACTTTGTAAGTTGATAAGGAAATATTTTGACATTTTGTAATGAATTCTTTGGATTCTGGGTTTATGTTGTGTAAATTAAATTTGTACAAACTGAATAGAAGGCTAAATTTGAATCATCAGTTTTCTCCCCTATGAAACTGATACCCATTTAATACTCCTATCATGGTGACTTTCAGCTGAAGCTGTGAAGGGGTTAGCAGCAATTTGTTTCCCCTGTCTGTAGCTGAAGTTTCCTTGAAGAGTTTCATTAACACACTATCATGGTTTAAAAATAGAAACTCAAGAGAATTACTCCAACTCAAGTAATATAATGCATCAAGAAGCTTTTCATTTTATATTATAATTATTCCAAAGCACTTCAACCTAGCCACTTTTCCATTATGAGAAGAATTCTACACCATTTTGTATCCAAAATTGCATTTCTCAGAAATTCTATGCCTGTGTGTAGATTACTTGCAGTTCTCCTATTGTCCTTGTTTCTTCTCTGCTGTGGAATTAAATCTCAATGTTTAGAAAACTCTGAAATGAGTTTTGTTGCTCTGTATATGCACAGAGTGCAGAATGCAGCCCTGTGCATTGGAGAGCAGGGCATGGGGGATTTCTGGCTCCAGGAGCTGCTGATGGGAGCTTTTCAAGCCCTGCTTCTGTGAGGATTCTGCTCAGGAAAAGTTCATTTCCCTCTTTTTTCCCTTCTCTCCAGCCCCCCCAAAGAAGAAACACATATTCTTCATGGTATGCTGGCAGCTGGACAGTTCCTCAGTGTTTAGACTGTGTACAGTAACTTCACCTGAACATCTGTGGGTGTTTTAAATACAAAATAAATAAATAAGTAACCTTACTGCTGTGCTAATTCAGTGATACCCTGTCAGTTCCTCTGGAAACTGGATCCCAAAGAATTCTGAGTCAGCTGGTTAAACTGAATTGGATCTCAGCTTTGAAAATACAATTTGCCTGCTGGCTTGACACTTACAAATGTCTACCATTTATTTTGGGCAACAAATTATTAATTTTCCTCTGGGCATGCTTGTTTGGGGATAGTTTTGTGTAGGGTTGTTTTTTGTTTGTTTTGGTCTTTTAATGTTTATATGTAGTGTAGATTGAACAGAATCAGGGAGGGCAGAAAGGGACCTCTGGATTGCCCTGGTCCAGTCCCACTGCTGGGCAGGGACACCAGAGCTGGACAGGGACACCAGAGCTGTACAGGGACACCAGAGCTGGGCAGGGACACCAGAGCTGGGCAGGGACACCAGAGCTGTACAGGGACACCAGAGCTGGACAGGGACACCAGAGCTGGGCAGGGACACCCAGAGGTGGACAGGGGCACCCAGAGCTGGACAGGGACACCAGAGCTGGGCAGGGACACCCAGAGCTGGACAGGGGCACCCAGAGCTGGGCAGGGACACCCAGAGCTGGGCAGGGACACCCAGAGCTGGACAGGGACACCCAGAACTGTACAGGGAAATCCAGAGCTGTACAGGGACACCAGAGCTGGGCAGGGACACCCAGAGCTGGACAGGGACACCAGAGCTGGGCAGGGACACCAGAGCTGTACAGGGAAATCCAGAGCTGGGCAGGGACACCAGAGCTGGACAGGGACACCAGAGCTGGGCAGGGACACCAGAGCTGGACAGGGACACCAGAGCTGGGCAGGGACACCAGAGCTGGGCAGGGACACCCAGAGCTGGACAGTGACACCCAGAGCTGGGCAGGGACACTCACTGTGGAGCAGGGACACCCAGAGCTGGCTGCCCAGCACAGTGCCCAGCTGGCTTTGGGAGTCTCCAAGGTGGAGAGATCCCAGCTGGAGCAGCCCCAGGTCACTGCCAGGGCCCAGCACCCTCCCAGAGGAGCAGCTCCAGGTGTCCTGAGGGAACTCCTGGCTGCCACTTTGTGCCCATTGCCCCTGCTCCTGGCACAGCACCTCGGGACACCCTGCCTCAGTCCTGCTTTCACCCCACGTTCAGGTATTTGTACGCATTGATGAGGGTCCCCTGGCCCTGTCCAGGCTGAGCAGTCCCAGCTCTCTCAGCCTTTCCTCACTGGAGAGGTGCTCCAGGACCTTCAGCAGCTCAGCTGCCCCAGGTTGGACTCTGTCCTTGTTTCTCCTGTCCTGGGGCTGTCAGAACTGGGCACAGCACTCCTGGGGTGGCCTCACCTGTGCTGGGTAGGGTTGAGGAGGGTGTTCTCTCAGCCTGCTGGCAGAGCTGCTCCTGCAGCCCGGGCTGCTCTGGCCCTTCCTTGCAGCCAGGGAATGCTGCTGGCTGTTCAAGCAGGCTGCAGCACCCCGGGGCCTTCCCAGCAGAGCTGCTCTGCAGCCCCTGGGATCCTGGCATGTGCTGGTGCCTGGGGTTGCTCCTCCCAGCTGTGGGACTTTGCACCAGTGTCAGCCCCTCTCCCCACCCTGCTGGGCTGGCAGCACTGGGGTATCAGCCTGTTCTGTGTCCCCAGCAGGCTGGCTGAGTGTCACTGTGCCCCAGCAGGCTGGCTGAGTGTCACTGTGCCCCAGCCTGAGTGTCACTGTGCCCCAGCAGGGTGGCTGAGTGGCCCTGTGTCCCCAGCAGGCTGGCTGAGTGTCACTGTGCCCCAGCCTGAGTGTCACTGTGCCCCAGCAGGCTGGCTGAGTGTCACTGTGCCCCAGCAGGCTGACCCTGTGTCCCAGCAGGCTGGGTGAGTGTCACTGTGTCCCAGCAGGCTGGCTGAGTGTCACTGTGCCCCAGCAGGCTGGGTGAGTGTCACTGTGCCCCAGCAGGCTGGCTGAGTGTCACTGTGCCCCAGCAGGCTGGCTGAGTGTCACTGTGCCCACCACCACACCAGTAAGGAAGGTGTTTAACTGGACTGAACCCAGCACTGGCTGCTGGCGCTGGGAGGTTCAGGCACAGCCTCCCACACAGCTCACTGGGGCTCTGGAGCCCACAGCCACTCCAGAAGTCAGCACCTTCCTTTTCCATCTCCTCCCACATTCGTCCCTTCAGCCTCACCCTCAGTGCAGGTTTTGGAAGGGAGCTCAGCAGCATTCCCTGATTTCCTTCTGGCACCTTCGTAAAACACTCAGGTGGACAACAATGCCATTACCTGAAAAGTCACACAGATTTGTCCCGAAACAGCAGTCCTTTTCCATTAGCCCCTTCTCCAGATGGCTAAGGATAGAGTGCACCAGAATTAATGGGTGTTGGGGAGATCCACCTCCGTGTGGAACAGCAGCAGCGCTGGCAGGCAGCCAGAGAGCCCTCTGAAAGGTTGTGGCTGAAGGACACACTGGGGGAGCACAGATGAAGATATATCCCTGAACTCAGGGAGGAAACACAGAGGGGGCATCATTGCATGGAATGATTAGATGACTGACTAATGAGCCTTGAGGGGCAAGGAAATTGGCTACAAAAGCAATTAAATAAGCACCTGACATTCCAGTGTAGGCTGTATAAACACTGAACTTTTACCATGTTTAGTTGGCAAAGCAAAACAAGGGCTGCTTAAGCATACAGGTGCTACAGGAAGAAAAAAAATCTGTGTTAAACAGATTGTTCTTCTGAAAGTGTGGTAGTAAATGCTTTTGTCTGTCACAAGGTGTGATAGCACATTGCAATGTTAGCACTGTAAGTCACTGTCCACAGTTTTCATTAGTTAATCTGGATATTCAAGTCAATATGATGCCACATTAAACTCCATATTCTGCTTTAAGCTGTCTATTGTTAGATTACATCATTAGGTAATGATGGCTTTTTTTTTTTCCTTTAGGGACAAAACTTCTGCATAATAATCCAAATATAAGTGACAGAAGGGTCCTTTTGCATCAAACCTGATGAACCAACACTGGATTCCTGTTTCTGTGACGGAACAGGGCATCTGTGAAATGCACTTGGGCAGGTGCTGGTCAGCTTGGAGTGTGCTCAGCCACCCATGGGCCTTTAAGAGAGGGATGCTGACAACAAAAGCAGTTAAATGAGCATTTGTCACTTTGGCAGATCGAGGTTTGGAAGTGTCTTGACTGGCTGAAGGCTGGTGCTGCCCTGTGCAGTGTGAAGGAAGGAAGGTTTTTCCTTCAGGCTGGGATGGTTACACTGCTCTGTGCCAATCCTCATCACACAGAGCTGCAGCTGTGTTCCCCTTGTGTGCTGAGGGCAGGGAGCTTCACTCCTCCTGCACAGGCAGAGGGGAATTCACCACTGGGTGGAACAGATGGGAATGATGTGCTCAGGGTGCTCCTTCCAGTGCACTTTCAAATTACCTGGTCAAGTCCTTCACTCGTTGCTCCATCCAGTGAAAGTTACAGCTTTGAGATTCTGTTGTCAGGCAATTCAAGGTGGGGAAGAGATTTGAAACATAAAGATGAAGTGTTCATAATATTTTCAGAGCAAACCAGATTCTCTGGTAATGTTGCTGGGGGTGAGCTTCAGCCAGGTGTTCAGTAAGTCTCTGGCAACCCTTTCTTTGTAGAGGTGCTGAAAGTATCACTAATTTTGTTTTTTCCTGGTAAATGTGTGCAGCTAAAGGAAGAAAGTGGTCATTTTCAAGTGTCAATTGGAGCTGTAAGTATGTGTGACAAGAAGCTGTGCTGGGAGATTGAAGCAAGTGGTTTCTCTCCCCTGTAACCAACTGGAAGCAAAGAAATCAGGTGGGATATTTTTTTTCTGTAAGAGGAGTTACAGTCACTTTTAAAAAGTGTTGAATAATGTTAAATTTGCTGCCAGAAAAATCATGCTTGGCCTTTGAAGGCTGTCTAAAATTAATCATGTATTTGTTTCTTAATTGCCTCATTAAAATCAGGTTCAAAAGTCCTCCTGTACTTGGAAGTTACAATATGCACTGCTGAACCCCTAAAATGTTGTGTATGCCCTGGTTTCTTCAGAGGATAAGGATTCTGGATTTCTGAGCTGAAGGAGCTTTATTATGAAGTGACATGTCTGGCTTTAGAGACAGAGGTGGAATTGGTACATCTGAAATTAATGAATAATATATAAGGACTGATACCAGCTTTGCTTCATGAGTTGGCCTTACTATTTAGCCTCAAGCAGAAGCAAGAAACACACACACAAAAAGAAAGGTTGTTAAGGTAGAAAGTTAAATATTTAATGCCAGTGTCTGCTGTAGATTTTTGTTTTGTGTATTCATGGAAATATATTTTGGAACTGGAGGCAAATGTTGTTTATAAAACAGTAGTGGCAGAAGGGGCATATTTGATTTGATCAAAGTGCTAGACTTTGTAAAAGGTACCAGAGAAAATTCCTGGATTAGCCTTGAAATTTTCACTGCCATCTTATCTTTTCTTTGGGGTGTTCTGGGCCTCATTCTGGCTCTCATTTGGGATTTGTCTGTCCCAACTCCTCCTTCCTTTCCCCGTTTTAATGAGGTGGAAGAGCAGGCAGCAGTGAGAGGTGGTTGTTTTCCCAGGAGCTGTTGTGTCTTTCAAGCCCTCCGCGGTGACAACACTCACATTGTAACACACAGCCTTGTGTGCTGCCTTCTGTCAAAAAAATAAAACAGATTCTGTGAGCCTGCTGGGTCCAGAAATGGCACTGGAATTTCTGTTTTCTGGGCTAACCAGATGTTACACAAGGGAAGGTGCTGGGAATGGATTTTTGGGTGAAAACATCAGAAATTGTCAGAAAAATGTAAACTGGGCTATTTTTTTCTCATAGCTCTGGAGGCTGTAGTTCATTAGGGTATGCTGAGATTTTTATGACCTGATTTTTTGGCAGTGAGCAAAGATAACCCCCTGCCTACCTGTTGGCACCTGCACAAGTTGCAGTAAATTTACCCATCATGTAGAAGGATAAATGTTGTTTCAAGGCTTTCGATGTTCAGTTGAAACAAGAATTAAAGACAGATTCTGATGTTTTGCTCCTTGAAGAAGAAAAAGAATCCTTGTAGAAGTTGTTAATTTTCTCCTTGGAAGACCTATTTTTACATCAGTTAGGGTGTTTTTATCTGTGCTTGCTTTCCAAGGTGCTTAAGGAAGGGCTTAGCGAGTTTCCATGGACTGGGCATTGTAGCCTGGGTCACAGGAGCCTGCTTTTCTGAGTCAGATAAAGACAATACTTTGTCTCTTCTACAGATCTAGAAGAAATTTTGTGTTAGGCTTTTCTTGTAAGACCTTTCAACATGGAAAGGTCTTCCCAGTGGCTGGAAGGAGGAGCAGTGTCCTGATCAAAGCTGTGTCATGTTTTGGACTCAAGGCAGAAATCTACAGCCAGTTCTGCAGGTGTTTTATGTGAGAGGCAGCTACAAACACAAATGTGTGTGGTTACATAGATATGTCCACACTTCCTTTAATTCACTCTTATTCAAAGCTTAAAAACCACCTGTGTTTGGAATCTTGAGTGCTGCCAAATGTAGTTAATAACTGCTTCTCCAAAAAACTGATTTGAGTAAGAAGGAAAATGTAGCCACAGATTTTGGAAAGAGAACTTCTATGGGAAGTTAAAATGATGCAGGACTTGTTCCCTGGGGATGAACAGCCAGCTGCAGGGCTCCTGGTGCTGCTGGGGGGCTTGGCAGGCAGATACCTTGGACAGCTCAAAAACCCAGTGTTATTCCACTGAATACACTAGTGCTACATAGTGTTCCATTTTTGGAACTCTCTCACTGGTAAGGGCTGGTTTTAGGTTGTTACTTGAAATAGAACTGTGAGGCATTGTGGGCAAGAGTGGTGAAAGAAAGAAACGTGGAGCTTGGGGAAGACAGTTTGTAAGTTTAACTAGTTTTCTAATTGCTGGTTGGTTGAGGTTTTGAAGAAATGCAATCCATTGCTCACTTGGTACAGAACGATAAATGAGTAGTGTTAAGAGCATCTTTTAGATCACATAGCACTTAGAATGGAATTTGGTCAGCTTTAAAAAGATAAGATCTTCTTCAAGTGTAGGAAATGTGCTGCAGCTTCAGTTATCTCCCCTATCAACTTAACCTGGTGCATGTAAAGTACATTATAAAATGCAGTTATTGCCAGTATTAAGCTGGCAATGTTGCTGATTTTGAGGCTGAGCAGGACAGGAGGTGAGGCAGTCATGTAACCTTCCTAGCTCTGGTGGCAGTCACCAGGTCCTGGCAGGGGTGTGGGCTGACCCTTGTGCTGTGTGTGCAGCACAGGACAGGAGCAGGGCGTTGTACTGGCAGGGCCTGGGCAGGGTTTGTGCCCAGCTCAGAGGGGCAGTGTGAGCACAGGACAGGAGCAGGGTTTGATCAGGGTTTGTGCCCAGCTCAGAGGGGCAGTGTGAGCACAGGACAGGGGCAGGGCAGGATTTGTGCCCAGCTCAGAGGGGCAGTGTGAGCACAGGACAGGGCAGGGTTTGTGCCCAGCTCAGAGGGGCAGTGTGAGCACAGGACAGGGGCAGGGCAGGGTTTGTGCCCAGCTCAGAGGGGCAGTGTGAGCACAGGACAGGGTCTGGGCAGGGTTCGTGCCCAGCTCAGAGGGGCAGTGTGAGCACAGGACAGGGACAGGGTTTGTGCCCAGCTCAGAGGGGCAGTGTGAGCACAGGACAGGGACAGGGGCAGGGTTTGTGCCCAGCTCAGAGGGGCAGTGTGAGCACAGGACAGGGACAGGGGCAGGGTTTGTGCCCAGCTCAGAGGGGCAGTGTGAGCACAGGACAGGGGCAGGGGCAGGGTTTGTGCCCAGCTCAGAGGGGCAGTGTGAGCACAGGACAGGGGCAGGGGCAGGGTTTGTGCCCAGCTCAGAGGGGCAGTGTGAGCACAGGACAGGGGCAGGGGCAGGGTTTGTGCCCAGCTCAGAGGGGCAGTGTGAGCACAGGACAGGGACAGGGGCAGGGTTTGTGCCCAGCTCAGAGGGGCAGTGTGAGCACAGGACAGGGTCTGGGCAGGGTTTGTGCCCAGCTCAGAGGGGCAGTGTGAGCACAGGACAGGGGCAGGGTTTGTGCCCAGCTCAGAGGGGCAGTGTGAGCACAGGATCCCCCAGAGCTCTGTTCCCCCTGCAGGACGTGGCCATGGAAGGAGGGGCCGCTCTGTTTCTGTGGGCACTGTAGGGTTGGGCTCCAGGTGAGGAGGGCCCCAGCTCCCAGGTCAGCTCAGGCAGCACTTGTGAGAGCTGGGCTGGTGCTGTGCAGCCAGAGATGTTTTCTGGAGCTGGTTTTCTGTGTCAGTGCTGCTGCTGCTCCAGTGCACATCCCCAGAGCAGCAGCAGGGCACCAGCTTGTACTCACACGTGGAGACTTCTCCTTCCCTCAGTGCTGGAAGTGGCAGCTCCTTTCTGCAGCGATTCCAGGGGCATTCAGAGATCTCAGACCCTGCTTGAGGGTCGAGCTTGGTGCTCAAGTGCTTCCCTGGGCTGGGACTGCCCTGGGCTCCCCAGGCTGGGGCAGGGAGCAGCAGGGACAGCTCAGTGAGTGTGACAGGGCCCTGCCTCCCTGCTCTGTGCCAGCCTCCCCGGGCACAGCTCTGTGTTCTGTTGGCTGTTTCTGCTGGGGAAAGCCTCGAGCTAGGAATCCTTGCAGACTGCAAGCACGCTGTTCAGAGTTTACAAATCTCTGTGCAGTGTTTCCCAAACAAACCAGAATGTGCGTCAAGGACCTTCTCATCATTTGGATACAGATTAAGTGCAGCTGAGATATCAGTTTGTATTTTATGTGTTTGCACAGAGTTGATGGATAAATTGATATTGTAAGCTTTCCAGGGGTTTTGTGGTTCCTGCAGAGAAAAAATAACTCCTCTCCCTCCAGCCCAGTCACAGTGCAATGTGTTAGGAAGTAAATGAGATTACAAAGTGTTCTGGGCTGTTTGTTTTGGTTTAAGTACATAACTTATTCACAACTCGATTGGTGTAGATTAGCATGGGATGAATTGCCTTGTATAGAAAAGATTGTTTTAGACTGATTATGTAACCAATAGTAACCAAAATTGTGTGTTAATGCTTAAATGCCAATACTTTGAAAGACCCAAAGAAAGCCCCTGCAATTAGAAAATTGGGAAATATGCACTTAAATATTTCATACCCAATTTTCCTGCTCTAGTTGCTCCTGTAGTCTGTCTTATAAACTATAAGGAGATAGATTTGAAGGACTTGGGTTTTTTTCTTTTTAAATATGTGTTTACAGGAGAGATGTCACATTAATAAAATTATAGGTAATTTATCACAAACCCTGATAATTTTCTTTAGAATAAAGTATTTGTGCCTTACCATTACAAAAGCGGAGAGCAAGTACCTTCAAATATTTTAAGGAAAATCAGTCATGGGATGACATAAATGTGTAATAGGAGGGGTGTAAGTGATTCTTAGTCTCAGAACCAGGTCTCCTAGTAGAGTACTTTTTTCTTTTATAGTGTTTTTTGCTCACATTTTCTTTGAAGTAATTTCTGTAGCTAAGGTATATCAAAATTAAATGTATCAGCACCATATGGCAGTTGGCTCATTGCCTAAGTTACGTATGATCCATAAGTTCAGTTCACTTAAGGGTTGCTTTTCTCTGCTTGGAGGGCATTTACCTTTTATTTTAATATTGAAAAGACTGCCCTGAGATCAGGATAATTTGATGGGTGGAATAAAAAAGGCTTTGTTCTGCATTGGGTATAAAATGATAATGATTTCCCCTTTTGTTTATTGATGAAGGGGACTTAGTTCTGGGGGTGGTTGATTCTTCAAACTTCTGCTCTGAAGAATTGTGTGGTGTACATGTTCCCCACAGTATTTATTGCCTTGATAGTAAATGCTGTGTGCTGGAGCTCCACAAAACACCAGTTTAGCTGGAGATTCACTCTGAACAATAGGTATTCAGAGGAAGCACATTTTGTTTTAAAGCATATAAAATAAATGGGGCATACTCTATTTTACTTTTATTTTTATTTTTTCCTTTCCAATCTCTGGTTGGAGTCCTGCTAGCTGAGGATCCAGATCCCTTCACTTTTGGAAGAAGTTTAGGGTTTATAATTCTGCTTCTAAAGCATCTGCTTGTAGCACCCACTGCCACCTGCTCAGTGAAAACTGCATTGTAAAATACCTGTTTGTTTCCTTTGCCAGAAAATCTTGAATTTACTGTAATTACAGAATTATCTTAGGTGGAAATTATCTTTATTTTTTCCCTGCTGCTGCCATAGTTAGACTGAGAGCTGAGTTCTTCCAGTGATCCCAGTTTTTCATGCAGCTCTAAACTCTGGGAGAAACAACCACAAAAGTTTTAGGTCCCTGAACTGTGATATGGACTTGAGGTGTCATACTCTCAGGCTTTTTACTTTGAAAAATAAGGACTATGTTCATTGTTTTTGATTCCTAAAATAATCTGCCTCTGCATCCTGAGGAGTTGCCATGGTTTTGGTGTGTGTGTGTGAATTCGCATGTTTTATCACATAATCATAGAACAGGTTGGGTTGGAAGGGATTTTTTCAAGGTCATCTAGACCAAGCCCAAGCCTAATGATTTTATTTCTGTGCCCAGTTAAGAACCAAAATCTGTGTTTTTCTAAGTCAGTCTAAAGGGAGGTTGGGATGGTATTTTCTGTGCATACAACATAACTAAATTACTGCTTTTCTCAGAAACTTCTACCTCTAGGAATGCTTTAGAGGTTTGGGGGGTTTTCCCTTACATCTGGCTCAAACAAATGGATGTGATATTTTCAATCCTTGTTCCTACTGTAGCAAATATTTGAATATTGAGTGGGTGGCAGATCCACATTCTGTGCCCGCCCACAGCTGGGGGAAAATCTCAACCTCGCCTTGCAATTCTCCACAGAGAGATCCTAAATCAGGTGGGTTCTGCTTGGAAAGGTGGGGCTGTCCCTTCCTCCTGTCAGGGCTGTGTCAGCTCAGCTTGGATTGCTGCTGTTTTGAGGGGGGGTTTCCTTTCTTTTGCATGGAAAAAGAGTTCTCATGTTTAGATCATGCCTTGTAGGACAGATGAGAGTTTTGGCTGCTGCTATTGATGCCTCATGATTTTTGCCTTTTTTCTTTTCTATATCTCTGTGTTCTCTACACATCTTTTTTTGCTTTGTAGCCTATTATTGCATTCCTAGCTGGTTTTTCCAGTACTTTTCCCTACCCTGATACACAGAAAGGCAAAACATATTCCAATATGTTCCATAATTCCATATTCCAATATTCCATATTTCTTCACCATGGTAGCATGGTGAAGAAACCCAGGCTGAAAACCAGCTCTTTGAGACACATTTTCATCAGCAAACTTCAGTTCCATCTGAGCGGGGAGGATTTAGAAGGGGCCTGAACTTGGGGATGGAGAGGGGAGAGGGAGTTGCATCCCCAGTTGTGCTCCTAATTGGTGCTTTTTGTCAATTATGCTAATTTACTAAACTTCTAAATCTGTATTCACCCCATGGGGGCTGGGCTTTTGTGGACATTTTCCACATCTGCCCCGGAGGCCTCCAATAAAGACCAAGCTTTGTATTACCTCCTGCATTAATATTATCTCAAAAGTGTGTGTTGTTTCATTCCCAGGTTCTTTAAGGCATCCCTATCAGGATAAATATGTGTTTTGTCTCATTCCCAGGTTCTTTAAGGCATCACCATCAGGATAAACCTCTGTAGTACCTGCTGGTGTTACTCAGAGTGAAGGTGAGGAGTAGCAGGGGGTGTGTGATGCCCACTGGGGCAGCAGCCTTCCTGCTGGGCCTGGCTGCTCTTTCACAACCAGACTTGATCACAGCTTTCCTCTTTTTTTTAGCCAAGTAGAACCCCGTGGAAAGAAAAGTGTCAAACATTTCCAGCCAGAACAGCGTACAGCCTGTAGCTGGGAGCTGTCTCCTAGAAGGTTTTAGGCAGAATTATTTATTGTCTCTTGGGGAGAGGAGGGAATCCAGCCTGGTTTTCTTTATTACTCTAACCATTACACTGATGTACAGCTGTTTTTTGGGGCAACCAATTCTCAGCCACTGCCACTGAGGAAAAACAGCAAGAAGCTGTAGGATTGTCTCAGTAGATGTCCACAAAGGCAATTCAGCAGACAAGTACATGACACAGCTTTAATAGAAATTAAAATTGAGGGAGCTGGGGTTGTTTAGCCTGGATAAAAGGAGGCTTAGGGGTGACCTTATCACTCTATAGCTCCCTGAAATGTGGGCTGTAGCCAGGTCTCTTCTACCAGGCAGAATGAGAGGACACAGCCTTAAGCTGCACCAGGGGAAGTTTAGGTTGGACAGCAGGAGAAAATTCTTCCCTGAAAGAGTGATTGTGTGCTGGAATCTGCCCAGGGAGGTGATGGAGTCACTGTCCCTGGCTGTGCTTAAATAAAGCCTGGATGTGGCACTCAGTGCCGTGGTTTGGTTGTTGAGGAGGTGTGAGCTCATGGGTTGGACTTGATGCTCTCAAAAATCATTTCCAGCCCAGTTCATTCTGTGATTCTGTGAAATACATGTATGAAATACATACATGCATGTATATATGCATGTATATCATCCATATGAGTGTGCCATTACCAACCCTTGCTGCCAGAGAGTGGCAGGGGCAGGAGTTGCAGGACCTGCTGTGTTCCTCAGGCTCATTGTGCGAGTGCAGGGAGTTGTGAGGGGCAGAGTGCAAGCACTGGGTGCTCCACTCCTGTGCTCCACTCCTGTGCTTCACTCCTGTGCTTCACTCCTGTGCTTCACTCCTGTGCTCCACTCCTGTGCTCCACTCCTGTGCCCCACTCCTGTGCTCCACTCCTGTGCTTTACTCCTGTGCCCCACTCCTGTGCTCCCCTCCTGTGCCCCACTCCTGTGCTCCACTCCTGTGCTCCACTCCTGTGCTTCACTCCTGTGCTCCCCTCCTGTGCTCCCCTCCTGTGCTTCACTCCTGTGCTTCACTCCTGTGCTCCCCTCCTGTGCCTCACTCCTGTGCTCCACTCCTGTGCTCCACTCCTGTGCTCCACTCCTGTGCTCCCCTCCTGTGCTCCACTCCTGTGCTCCACTCCTGTGCTCCACTCTTGTGCTCCACTCCTGTGCCCCACTCCTGTGCTTCACTCCTGTGCTCCCCTCCTGTGCTCCCCTCCTGTGCTTCACTCCTGTGCTTCACTCCTGTGCTCCCCTCCTGTGCTCCACTCCTGTGCTCCCCTCCTGTGCTCCCCTCCTGTGCTCCACTCCTGTGCTCCACTCCTGTGCTCCACTCTTGTGCTCCACTCCTGTGCCCCACTCCTGTGCTTCACTCCTGTGCTCCCCTCCTGTGCTCCCCTCCTGTGCTTCACTCCTGTGCTTCACTCCTGTGCTCCCCTCCTGTGCTCCACTCCTGTGCTCCCCTCCTGTGCTCCCCTCCTGTGCTCCACTCCTGTGCTCCACTCCTGTGCTCCACTCCTGTGCTCCCCTCCTGTGCTCCCCTCCTGTGCTCCCCTCCTGTGCTCCCCTCCTGTGCTCCACTCCTGTGCTCCCCTCCTGTGCTCCACTCCTGTGCTTCACTCCTGTGCTTCACTCCTGTGCTCCACTCCTGTGCTCCACTCCTGTGCTTCACTCCTGTGCTCCACTCCTGTGCTTCACTCCTGTGCTCCCCTCCTGTGCCTCACTCCTGTGCTCCACTCCTGTGCTCCCCTCCTGTGCCTCACTCCTGTGCTCCACTCCTGTGCTCCACTCCTGTGCTCCACTCCTGTGCTCCCCTCCTGTGCTCCACTCCTGTGCTCCACTCCTGTGCTCCACTCTTGTGCTCCACTCCTGTGCTCCCCTCCTGTGCCTCACTCCTGTGCTCCACTCCTGTGCTCTCCTCCTGTGCTTCACTCCTGTGCTCCCCTCCTGTGCTTCACTCCTGTGCTCCACTCCTGTGCCCCACTCCTGTGCTCCCCTCCTGTGCTCCCCTCCTGTGCTTCACTCCTGTGCTTCACTCCTGTGCTTCACTCCTGTGCTCCCCTCCTGTGCTCCACTCCTGTGCTTCACTCCTGTGCTTCACTCCTGTGCTCCACTCCTGTGCTCCACTCCTGTGCTTCACTCCTGTGCTCCACTCCTGTGCTTCACTCCTGTGCTCCCCTCCTGTGCTCCCCTCCTGTGCTCCCCTCCTGTGCTTCACTCCTGTGCTTCACTCCTGTGCTTCACTCCTGTGCTCCCCTCCTGTGCTCCCCTCCTGTGCTCCACTGCTGTGCCCAGGCTGGCAGCAGGGAATGCATCCTGAGGAGGAGCACAGGCTGCATTCAGCCTCACAAACTGCTGCCATAGATGAGTTAGAGGGGAGGAGGGGGAAAGACACAGAAAAGCTGTGTACTCCTTAATAGATTCGTGGTTTGCAACGTTTCATAATTCCTTTTTGACTCAGTCATCTGTAGCAGTTGTATAAATTACTTCTAATGATGCGGTATTGCTGAGGAATTTTGGTTTTACTTTGCAGTGTGTCATTATTAGCTCTTAGGGAAAAAAAAAAAACTGTATTGTTGGGTCTGTATAAAGGACATGTAAGAAAAAGAGAGTGAATTCAAATCAAAAGGGAAAAGGAAATTTAAACCTTTGCCACAGATGTTTTCTTTGGGAAGGAAATTCAAATTGTCGCTTTGCAAAGTGAACTAAATGGAACATCTGTGACTTCTTGTTTTCATTCTTCAAGAGTTGAGTCTCTTCTGTTTCTACCACCCTTAGAGATGCATATTCATCCTCATCCTGCTTCCACTGCCTGGTAACTTCAGCAGTGCTGGACAAAGCCTTTTATGAGAAGAAAGCTAAAAAAATTACTCCAGAAAATCATCACTGTGTCAGCCTGCTTGAGAAAGCTGCTGGATGGTCCAGGCAAGGCAGAAGCTTCAGTGGAAATGTTGCTGCAGCTCAGATGTCAGTGAGAGCTGCAATGCACAGACATCCTGTCTGTTGGGGTTTTTTTTATAAGCAGAAAAAAAGGAAGGAATTTAAAAGAAAAGCTATTATATTTTAATAATTTTTGGTATTTATTGGCAGCTCACAATAAATGAACCTTGATTAGCTCTGGTTACTCAGGTTTATATTGATGGTTCTCAGAGCTGCAGCCCAGAGGACAGAGCTAATAGTGATTTAACCTGGCCTTTATTTTGATTCTGAAATAATTTGAGCTTTCCAGGATAACTTGTTTAGCTCTTGAACAATTCCAGTGGCTCCACCAGGTTTCTTTGATGTGGAGCAGTGCAGAGCTGGGCTGTGCTCTCTCTCTCTCTCTCTCCCATTTTGTTTCTCCTCCTCACTTCAGTACTTGATTCCTGTTTTTAAAGTTTGCTGTTTCTACTTTTTCAGTGCTTATGTCAAGAAAACTAGGTTTTAGATTTGAATAATCAAGAAGAGCTGGTTGGAAAAACTCAGTCGCAAATGTCAGAATGGCATGGATGGAGAGTGGAATTGAACTGTTGTTGTAGCCAGAATGTCTTACATCCAAAAATCCAAATAAATGGATCTGTAACCCAGTGTACAGGTCATAAAAATGCCTGATTAATCTCTGGATGCCAACAGTAAAACAAAGGAGAAATAAAATCTGGGAAAACACTCAGGTTCTGCAAAGAAAATGTTGGATTGTTTCTAATGAAGACAGGTGATTTTTCTCTTCCTTTTTCCCCCACTTTTTACCATTAAATATCAAAAGTGGACATTTACATTTTGAAACCATCCTGCACAGATACATTGGTGTTTTGGGTGTTTTGATGGGAGAACAGCACTGTAAAGCCTGTTTTACACAGCCTTTACACAGTCTGTAAAGCCCTGCTGTAAAAAGTGTTTGTGCCAGGGTACGGGGCTGTGAGGAGGAAAGTGCCAGGACAGGCAGCAGAGCTCCAGCTCTTCTCCTCTGGCCTGATGAATTCCCTTTAATTGGGTAAGAACTGGATCCAGGTAGGCCCAGCTTAGGCCCATTGCCATTTCTGACTGGTGCTGATGCTGTCAGTGTGAGGAGGAGGAGAAGAGGTGACAGTGGATGCTGAGAGAATGGAACCTGGAGCCAGCATGGCAGGACAGCACAGGGAGGGCTCTGCTGCCTTCCCACCTGTGCTGTGCCTCCACCTGAGAGGGGAAGAACTGCAGGAGTCCCGAAATTCTCACTCTAACTGGTGACAAAGTGTGTTTGTCACCACACTACTGAACCCAAGCAGGTGTTCCCAATCCCTTCCCTGTGCGTGCAGGGAGTGAGGAGCTGCAGGGTTTGGGAGGCTCTGCCCCTCCTGTGCATCTCCTGCACCAGCAGCAGGGGGGATGTGCTGCATCAGTGACATGTTTGGCTGTGTCACCTGGAATTTCCATCCAGGGATCCCACCCAGGCAGGAATTGGGACTGTGACATCTGTGGCTGCTGGTTCCATCAGCCTCTTGCAGAATTTGTTTCCTGGTTCTGTCTTGCTGCTTTTCCTCGCAGTGGATGAGGAATGCTGTCCCTTATTTCTTGTCTTTGGGCAGTTCAGGGCTGTGCAGTGACTGTAAAGATATTGAATTTAAACCTTGTTAATCACAGTGTTTGTTGTCCATACGGTTCTGTTTTGTACAGTCAGTTTGATTTTACTCAGGCTCAGATTCCCATTTTATAATCCTGCAGATTTTCCTATTAGTTCTAATGTAGGAGAATTGTAACAGTGCATTTTAGAGCAAATCTTGCAAACCTGGTCTGATATTTAGCTTTTGTCATTTAATCTTTTCTCCTTGACTTAGATTTGAAGGCCTTTGTGTTCCTGTTATTTGTGTTACAGAAAAAAAAGCAGTTCTGACTTAAAAAAACCTTTCAATATTCAGAGAACATTTTAATTTTAAAGCATTTTACTTATGCTGCACTTTTATTTACATATCTCATTTGAAGCACTTAAAACTATTTTGAACATAAAAAGCCTCATCTATCTACAACTAAACCAGCAAACAATTTTACTGCATCTTAAATATTGCCTTTATTTTACTTTCTCTGGCCTGTGCTGACCAGGATCCTGTATGTGACAGGGATGGGAGGGGTGGATGTGTTTACCTCATACCTATTTTTTTGGATGTATTTAACTCATTTCTGTCCTAAGTTTTAGTATCCTCTTAGTTTTACTGCAGGTATTGGAGGGGAGGGGTGGAATTCTTATCTTCTAAAAAAGATAACTACATCAGGTGGCTGCAGAGTGCTCTTGGGATGTGACAGTGATGCTAAGCCAGAATCTGGACCTGCTTTTTTTAGGGTTTTTTTTTTTTTCTAATAAGGAGACTGATTTTTTTTTGTCTTTTTTTCATAATAGCAGTGTGGAACAGTCAAAAGAGAGACAGGTGCATCCCATGCACTGTGTTTATTTGAAGGCCATATCATTATGCAGCTATGAGTAGAGTTAGTTTTTCCTTCTGGCTCCTTTTAAAACATTTATCAGGCAGCAGAGAAATCTCAGGGTTTTCACTTCTTGCTCAGGAGCACAGTACAGGCTATTTCAGTCCCCTTTAGCGCTAAGTTTAGACAGGTAAATTCAGTGTTCTCCTGTAGTGTATTCCACATGGGAAGAACATAAGCCCCTGGTTTGAGTTGTGGTAGGGCAATGATGCCTTAGGATTTTGGCTTTGATATTTTTCATATATTTGTAATCCTGCAGTTCTTTAGTGTCTAACTCTAAACTCCACACACAGGGTGAGCTGCTGCTTTCCCATTTGGTCAGACAAAAATTCCCCTCCAGGCCTGGGAATCAAGGACACCTCACTGCCTCAGGGCCTGAGAGATGTGAACAAAAGTGAGCTGGGGGAACAAACTTGGGGTGAATGACTTCATTATCTGAAGCTGTGATTGGAAAATTAACTTCCAATATGGGAATAGCCCAAACTTATCAAAGTGTGAAAACCTGTGACCCTTGGTCCATTTTGGGTGCAGCCCTGGGGTTTTTTTCTGCCCTAAATGTACCTGCAGGCCCTTCAATAAATAGAACTGCTTTTTATTCCCCTAACCATGTCTGCCCTCTGTTTTCGGTGGTCCCAACCAGGCCTGAGCAGGACAGGAGCTCCTGTGAGCTGGGTGGGAATTTTGGGTGTTCTCCTGAGCAGAGTGGGTGCTGTGCAGCAGCCTCACTCTAAGGCTTGTCCCCTCCACTTTGGGGACAGTGGCACTGCCAGGGCACAGCAGAGCCCTCTGCATCCCCACAGCAGCACCGTGCCCGGGCTGGGAACACACTGCCTTCATCTCCTCATGCCACCGATCCCTCAGCTTTCCTGCCAGCACCGAATCCATCCTTAAAAAATAATTAGCTCCAGTGTCCTGGCAGAACTCCAAGCAGGCAATTACATTCTGCCTGCTTAAAAATGCCCCCTGTAGCTGCAATTGGCTAACTTACAGTGACAGATGGGTGTGTGTTTTGTGATATGTGCTCGGTGGGGCTTTTTATCAGTGGGAAATCTCCTGTAAAGCTGCAAATCCTGGCCCTGCCAGAGCCGGCTGGCCAGCACGGCTCATTAGCATGACAAAGGAATGGAGCCGTGCAAAATGTTTCCCCAATGTTTTGAAAGCAAAAAAAAAGCAAGATCTGGATGTTTCTTGTGTGTTTCCAAATTTCGAAGGCATTTCCTGTAATGTGCTCTTAGGCCTCTGTGCACTGATACATGGAATAAAAGCAAACCTGAGCCTTGTTTCATAGAACTCTGTTAATTATGGACTCAGGATTGGCTTTTGAAATGGTTGAGAAAACAGAGGGAAGATGCTGATTTTGTTTGTTGTTTTGTTGTTGACTTTGGGTTCCATTTGTTTAATGGGAGAAAAAATAGATCTGAGATAAAATATATATTAGCTTGTGTTTCCCTTTCCAAGGGTAGTAAATAATTGAAAACATGGGTTTGTTTGTTGATTTTTTCTTTGTATTTTGACAGAGGAAATACAACTTATAGTGTCTAAATAACTTGTATTAAATGGTTTGAAGAGACCAGGAGAAAATGTTGATGTTTAGATATTTGGTGGAGCACCATGTGATTAAAATAATCCTAAAGGAAGGGGAGATGGACCTCCCATCTCCTTCCACAGATGAAAACCAATGCTACGTTTTGATAAAGAAAAATCATCTGAATGAACAGGCCTGATACATTTTTCTGATTATTTAAATTTTGTGCTCTTTGTGTTGGTGAAAGAGGTAGAAGAGGATTTTTGCATTTCATGGGCTTTTTTGTTGCCACTTTTTTTGTTATTGGTATGCTCAAAAGGGCACACGTGTTCTGGCATTGAGTCCTTGCAGTTCCAAACTGTCAGTGGAGTATTCCAGGAGAAGAGCACAGAAATAAAAATTGTTTGCAGCCAGTGCAAGGGCATTTCTGCCCTTCTGGTTTGTCTCCTGGCAAAGGGAAAACAAGTCTGTTTTTAGGAGTTCCCTTTACAGTGTGAAACTGTGGCATCTCTGCCAGGATATGCAGAGTTAGCAAACCTTGCAAATTGAAATCTGAAGAATTAATTCTGGTCTTTCCAGCTCAGGAGTTCAAGAATTAAAAGTCAGTTCTTTCCTAATCATGAAATTGAGTTAAAATTTAATAAATACTTCTTTTTAAGAGGAGTTTATTATTATTCCTTCTAGATGCAGAGTTTTTTGGAGATGATAGGAGAATTTTTAGGCAGTTATTGTTTTGTATCTGTGTCCCTGCTGTCTGAAATTCAAAGGATCAACATTTCAGTTGTCTTACAGAGGCTTGGACAGTTTCACCCATTGTGAAGAGCACAAAATAACTAATCTTATCAATCTTGCTAATTATGACAGGAGTGTTCTGCTGAACAAGGGACAGGAATTTGCTTTTGAAGTGTTTCATTTAATCTTCTCCTTGCATCCTAAATGTGGCCAAGGTTGTTGGTTGTATAACCCCCTAGGAAAAAAAAAATTGAGAATGATTTTGAGAATCCCACAGTAGCTCAGATGGTTAATGCATGTTTGGGGACTCATTTTATTGCCTTAGCTTTTTCTTTTTCAGTTCTGTTTTGTTCTGTCTGTAACCAGCCAAAGCTGTCTGGAAATTGTGGAGGCAGCTCTATCACAGAGCATCTATTTTTAAATGGACTATTACTCGAGACATGAGCAGAATGGCTGTTTTTCACTTCTGGCGTGGCTCTGCAGTGCAAATTCCCCTTTGAAGAAGCAAACACCCAGGTGTTTCATCACCCACTGCAAAGTTCCCTCTGCTGCAGGATTCATGTGTGCTAATCCCCTCTGAGAAGAGAGTTGATTGTTCTCTTCAGTGTCCTGAGCTCTCAGAGCTCCTTGTGCTGCCCATTTTGACCTGGGGATTGCAGCATTCTGGAGGAGCCCTTAGGTTCCCCTCAAGGTTTTCCTTTGAGTTAATAAGGGGCTTTGTATCCCTTTCTGGCTAAAGGTGTGGTTCCACTGTGGGCCACTGGTCAGACTGGAATGGGTGGAGTTTGTGTTTCCTGTGGGTAAGTTCAGCTCAAACCCTCCTTTGATGATGAAAGGGGATGAAACGTTGGTGAAGCCACAGCTGAGGCTGCAGTCACCTGTTGAAATCAAACCCTCATGCACACATCAGGCTTTTCATCAGTCTGTTCCCCAAAGCTGAACTTTGGGTGACATGAGAAGCCAAAAACCTGCAGAACTCTGAGTATCTTCAACATCCCTTCCTTCCCTTCTTTCTGGGTGCTCCGAGAAATCCAGATCTCACTTCACATCGTTTCCCACAGGGCTCAGAGCACTTAGTTCATCTGGCTCTCCACAGATTAATTATTCCTTCACTGAAAGTTTCAGTTGCAGTTTTCCAAGGCTGAGTTTGTGATCCCAGCTCTGGAAGGCCTGTGGGATCCACAGTTCTGCCTCTTCAAGTGGTTCCTTCTTGGATCTAATCCTAATAATGGGATGGGGCAACTGAGAGGCATTGCATGAGCTTTTTATTTTTATCGGTCTCAGTAAAGGTGGAGAAATAAAATATGGTAAAACTCCCGCTATAACAACAGAAGCCAAAATTCTCTTTGTTACAAAGTCTTTTAAAAGTTTTTTAGGCTGATGCTAAAAGCTTACAAGCATCTACTTAAGCCAATCACTAAACACTGCACATACACCTTACAGCATGCAATACTTGCTTGTTTTATATTTTTTTGCAGCTTTGAAACTTATGCTCCAAATATTTAAAGGCCTGAAATTCAACTCTGTTTTAAACCTCTCTGTATGTAAGCTTATTACAAGGCTGTAAAAGTCCTCTGCTTTTTCAGTTCTCACAATGTTCCCACAGTTCCTGTTCCTTCTTCACTCATGTTCCTGTGCATGAGAGTTTTCTTGGAGGAGTCTGGAGAGGGGCACCACAAAAAATACAGATGGAAAGAGGCTGAAAACTTTATTCTTCAGTGTCAAGGATTTCTGTGTGCTAGGGATAGATTCATCCCCGTCTCCTCGGAGACAGAAGAGGGGTTTTAGAGCCCACAGATGAGTCACTGAGTGCTGTATCTGTGGTCTCTGCTGTTTCACTGCCGCTTCTCCCTTCTGGGGTGCCTCAGAAATGTTGCCTTTTGCAGTGATGGATGGCAGTGGGCTGTGGTTATCTTGTCATTTATTCCTCCTCTGTGCACAGCCTTGGAGCAGCTGAGCATTCCAAACACCCCTGTTGCCACTCTGATATCGCCAGGCTCATCACACCTCCTCTGGAACCTGTTTGGGCTGTGTTATTCAGCAGAACCATGGCTTTGATTGCTTAAGTCCTTGTCAAGACTGAGTTTGATCAGTGAAATATTGACTGCCCACTGTTATAAAATCTGTGTGCTGGGAACTCGCTTTTAGAGATGGAAATGGCACTTTCAGAGTGGAAATGGCACTTTCAGAGCCATGGCCTATGCAGAAAATATTTGCTTCCTCTGAGCCTTCAGGCAGAAAGTCACTTTAGGTCCTAAAGTAATACATTAATTGCACAAGTCCTGTTGAAAACTTGGAAGCCCATTGAGACGTGCAAATTGGTGATTGATTTTTAATTGGACGATGACAAAGTAGCTAACAGTGAATGCTAACTAAGAATTCAAACCTCCAAGAGGACACTCACCCACAGAGATCACATTCATGCTGGGTTTTGAGACAGTTTAAAATACAAAGAAGGTCCTCATCAGTCACATGTTTGGTGTTCTTGGCACTCCTGTAGATCCTCAGTAACTGCAGTGAAAGAAGCAAAGTTCCCACTGGAGCAGAACTGGAGAGAGTGAGGAGCAGCTGGAGCCTGAGACTTTTTAGGTAAATCCTTCTGGAGAAATCGCAGGAGTCACTTACATAATGGAAACATCCTATAATTTTTCCTGTGCCTTTCTCCCTTGTTGCCACACATTTCTGTTGCCAGGGAAACCGATCATGAATTGTTCATAGTAAGTGACCTTGTCATTGCTTTTATACACGCCATGAGTTATTGTGCACAGGATATTTATAGATTAATAGAGGTGATTGTGACTGCCTGAAGACAAGCTGGTTTTGATTCATTTAATTTTTTTTCCCTATAGAGTAGGAGGCTAAAAACCATAAGAGAGGGAAATGCTAGCACTTGTTTGCAGAATCAATCTTGCTGTTATTCAGATGGGGCGAGTAGGACAAGTAAGTCAAAAGGCAGCTGGATGAAGAGTGGTCAGCTCAGCCTCCTGCAAGCAGTGTTTTCATTTGATGTTCTTCTGGGCTGGACTTGGATATATTCACATTTACTTTTGTGTTTGATGTTTTTAGAGGTGCCAGAATTGTTTTAAGCTCTGCAAAAAGCGTGCTTTGTGCACAGTTTTTAAATAACAAACCAAACAAACAAACTGAAAAAAAAACCCCTCGTGTCAACGATTCTAAATGGTAAAAGCTGTTGCCTATTTTCCTTGTCCTGACATTCTGTAGAGAAGTTAATTAAATAAAGCTCTACGAACAATTTAAGTATTCATAATGAAGAGATAAATGAATCGTGCTAGTTCAAATAGAAAAATAATGCAAAGGTTGTTTGAGACCCACAGAAGGCTTCCTAGTCTTCTTATGCATTCAAGAAGAAAAAAAGGATTTTATCAGATAATCACCCTTACAATCCTCTTCAAGGCTGTGTTTTGTAATTATTATTTTCATCTTGGAGGAGGTGTGGTAAGGTCTTTGGATTTCACGTTAAAGCTGTGATAAAAAGGCTGGAGTTGATGTTTGCCACACGGTTCCAATGGTGCAGTTGGGCATCAGAGCTGTGCCTGTCTGCAGGCAAAATCATAATTTCCTGAGGTTTCCTGCCCAGGTGGGGCACACAGAGGGGACAGGGGACAGGGCTGGGACAGGGTGACAGACCCACCCAGCCACCTGAACAGGAGGACTCTGCTGCCTGGGACAGACCTGCTCAGGTGAGGAACTGGGGCAGTGCCTGCAGCCCAAGCGAGTGGCAGCACCTGGGAGCTGAAGGTATGTACGAGTTTGAAAGCAAAACCAGTGAGACTGCAAGTCAGAAATACAATTTAATAGAGAGAACAAACAACAAGAAAGGTAAAAATAAAATAAAATAAGATAATTGCAATAGTACAAAGGAGCACTGACAGAGTCAGAATGCAAACCTGACACCCTGTTGGTCAGAGTGTTGGAGCAGCCCGCAGTGAGTCCTCCCAGAGTGACAGATGTGGCTCCATTGGAGCAGAGATGATCCTCAGGAAAGGGTGCAGTCATCCTCTGGGAATCCAGTGGGAACAGCTCCCTTGGTGTTTGGGATTGCTGTTTTATCCCATGGAAAGGCTTTGGCTCCTCCCTCTGGGTGGAGCATCTCCCAATGGGATGAGGTGATGTTCTCAGTCCTGTGAGAGCCTTCAATGGCCCATTCACAGGGGATGTCCCTCGGAGGAGGATGGGTGGAGGAGGAGATAAGGAGGCCCTGCCTTATCTGCTGTTATCAGGTGTCCCATTAAGAGAGGGCATCCGCCCTCTTTCCACCCCTAGAGTTACAAGAGATAAAGAACAATATCTCCCAACTGACTTCAACAGATGAAAACAGAATACACATTTTTGTTACATTTCTCAACCCAAGACAAGGTGTTTGGGTTCATTCCTGAGGCAGAGCAGGTGACAGTCTCAGACAGCCCCACGTGTGGTGCTTGCTGTAGGATTTGCCTCACAGCACGTGGAGGCTTTCAACCAGCTGGTGGAAACAGTTCTGGCAGATGCAGGGATGGACATAAAGGGGATTTGTCATTATTGTATTAAGGACAACATGGGAATAACAACACAACTCCCAAGCTTATTGGCAAAGTGAGAGCGATCTTTATTCTTCCAGTTCTCTTTTATAGACAGTTCTGAAAGAATAAAGTTTGATTGGTTAGCAAACCAACACGAGAGCATCATTGGACAGTTAGGAAAAACATCCCTTGACCACTTCTTGCAAGTAAATAACCAGTTAGAAAAACACCAGGTGTCTGAAGTGGGATATCTACAGGGATTGTTTGGATTCCTCCTTATGGGTTTCAGGCCACTTTCTCAGGCCTGTGTGGAATAGTTATGTGACTTAGTTCCACACAGACCCTGTGCTGCTGCCTGTCTCACATCCAGCATCCACAGGGGTTCATGGCACTGGGATTTGCTTCATGCACAGTTTAACATGAACTGATAGCAGTGGGTCATGCAAATGCTGGAATGCTGCTGCTGGACCAGCTGGATGGCTGAGAGCTCAGCAGAGCAGGAGCTCAGGTAACCTCACCTGATCCTGCAGGTGCCCCTGGACAGGCCCTGGTGCTGGACACAGATCCCAGCTGAGCTGCACCTGCCCATCCTGCTGCAGAGTCAGTTCACAGCGTGCAAAAATTCCCAACATCTCAGCAATCACGGGACATTTGTTTTAAGTGAACAGTGTGTGCCTGTGAGGGGCTTTGCAGCAAAAGAAGCAGGCTTATTTCCATTTAGCAGCCAGCTGGGATTTCATGATCAGCTAATGTCTTTGGAACATCTGCCATGCCTTTAACAACAGGAATTACCTGTTGTTTAAAAAGTGGGTGTATTTTATGAAAAGCATACGAAAGTATTTTGTGAAAAAGAGTTAACTTGAGATGAGAGGTGATGCAGTGCTGAGCCCATCAGTGGAAGGGCTCTCCCTCAGTGTTTTACACAATGCAAGGGAACAGTGAGCAAAAATAGAGAGGAGGTTGCCCCATGACTGTTCTGTGCTGAACATAAGCACTCAACTGGAGGGAATAGCAGAGCAGGACAGCACCGAGCCTTTGGAAGTGTCCCTTGGAGAGGGCTGGCAGTGGCAGTCTCACAGGAGAAGCAGGCTCATGTGCTCCCCAGCATCACCCAGCACAGTGGTTCCCCTGTCTCAGGTGTGTTACAGGGGCTGGGCCTGGCACTGAGTCAGTGCAGACAGCAACCCTTGGTGTGTAACTCCACTCAATTCCCTGCAGCACCCATCTTAACTCTTAGCTTATATTTAGTGTACTCCACCACTGTGGTTTGGGTGAGTTCACTGCTGCCTGAGGATCTGGACCACGATGCAGATGCATCTCAGCTGCCATAAGCTAAATAAGCATTGGGAAAATGATCTGAAAGCAGGTGCTTTGGGGAAATTTAAAAGCCTGTAGATTTCTTGCTTTACAAAGGTCAAGTAATATCAGATCAGCAGGCCTTTTCATCCACCTGGGCATCATCTTACTTTTAATTTGTCCTTATACTAACCTGGAAACACCACTTACTTGCTCCACATTTTTGCTTGTCTGAAGAATAAAAGAAAATCTCCAGATATTTCTATTTTGTTTTTCTTATCCATAGGGCTGAATTAATTTCCCCTGTCTTGCATGTTTGCATGTCCTGGATGAACTTTGGGAAAGAAGGAAGTTAACATTCTTTTGCCATCCAGTGGAGTAAGTCATCTTGTTGATATTTGAGTGTTTTAAATGGGGTTTAAGTATATAGTATTGACATTCTTCTGTAAATGGTTTTGAGAAAAACCGTTTATTATCCATTTGCTTGAGGGATTTGCTTGAACTCCAGTGCTTGGGAGCAGTGTGTTAAATGAGATAATGTGCAGAATAGCTGTGCATTTATGGGCAGTGTTCCTGATGCAATGCAAACACCCACAGGGCAGCAGTTGTGGGGAAAATGTCCCTTTTTCCCCATTAACATGTTTTTCTGGGTCCATGGGGTGTTTCTGCAGTCACAGAACAGGCCTGGATCCCAGTGGGGAGGGGACAAGGGGCAGCCTGCACTCTGGGGGAAGCCTGTCATGCAGTTCTCAGGCTTTGTCCAGAACTGAAATGCAGGTAAGTGTTTCACACTCCCGTTTTGATTCACCTGGGGCTGGCTGCAGGGAAGGGCCTTTCCAGGAATCCACCATCTGAGCACCCAGCTCTGCAGTGGGTGCCTCAGGGAGGGGTAATGCAGCTAAAGAGCAGCTGCAGCTCATTGTGGGCTCCAGGCAGTGACACAAACGTGTCACCAGCCACCGTGTGTCACTGGGCAACCCAGCACTGGGGAATACATGGAATTTCCTTAGCCACTGCCAGGAGTCAGCCCAGGGAGGGGGGTCAGCTCTGCACCTTGCTCTTGTTTATTGTTGAGCTTGGGTCAGAGCCTTTTCTTTCCCACCCTTCTCACTCTTCATTTGCTCTTCAGCATTCCCTGGGTGCCCTGCTCAGGTGAGGGGCTCCAGAGAAGGGCTGTGCTCTCTACCTGCCATCTCTAGGTGTGGCTGGGATGCTGAGGGTATTTCTCTTGAAAATCCATATGTTCCTTTCAGGAAAATAAATGCTTTTACCCAAACATATTTGTAGAAAAGGGAGCAACAGGAAAGGAGGGGGAAAAAAACCTTGGAAGGGAATATTTGAAAATACTTTCTGTATTCTTTCCTGCCTCTTTTAGATTGGATAGGGATTAGTCAGAGGGGTTGGCAAGTGTTGTTAAACTGTGTGTAGCACCAGTGCCTGCGTTTGAGGGATGCTGTGTGCAGCTGCAGGCTGGGGCTGCTGCCCACAGAGACGTGGGAGTTTGTTCCTGTGCACATCTGCAGAGCCAGGGCTCAGATCTGAGATCCCACTGCTGCCTCCTCACGTTGTGCTTGGGAGGGACTGATGCTGCTCAAAGAACCCAAACTCTGTCCTGTGCTTGCTGCAGGAGCTCAGAATTGATCCAGAAGCATAAAGTCCAAAGGGGTTTTAGATTTTCTGTTGGAGTTGGGCTTTGAGGACAGCATGCAACAACTTCTTAAAGACACTTCAAATGTCTTTTCTAGTAAAGCCTCAAGAGTTGAGTTATTAACCCCACAGGATTTTAGAAATCATAAAAGGACTATTCAGCTGAAATTACATCCAGCTCTTTTAAAGTACATAATGGGGGTTTGGAAGTGCTCAATACACATCAAATGCATGCAGAACCTTGAGCCACTTTCTTCCCAGGCCAGGCTGCTTCAGCCAGTGCATTTATTTTTGACAGGTTTGTTTGTTTGAAAGTGAACAGCAGTTAGAGCAGTTAGATCAATAAAACTTAATGCCTTTATGGGAAATACCTATTTGGCTTTTGGGAAGAAATAAAGGACTCCTTCTGTTCTACATCAAGTTCGGACAAACATCTGTATGCTATGGAAAATGAGGCTTTTTATGTGAAAAGGAGTTCTGTTAATTGATTGAGGGTCTTTTAAATAACCTATGGGAACATAAAATTGATGAGTGAACTCCTGCATTTGTATTCCACACACAATACTTCACTGTGCTGTATCTTGGAATGGTTTGAGGAGTGCAGGTTCTGTCTGGGAGTATACATTTACATGCTCACATATACTCTATTAAAATAGAAAAATCTTCTGTAATGTTGTTAAAATTGTTGGTAGTCGAGCTATGATATGTGATTGTCACTCTAAAACATAAACCTATATGGAATTTTCTCTGTTGATAAATTATTTCATATACTCTGTCTCAAATATTTTATGTAGAAGTAACATTTTTAAGACAACATTGAGGTGGCCTTCAATAGTAGGTCACAATTGGGAATTTTATTCTCTGAGATATTCTGGGAGACATTTTGGAATATATGGCAATGTTGCTTTAGGAGATATTACTGTGCTTTAATTTTTCGACTTCTTCTTCCATTTCAGTCTCTATTTATCATTTTTATACCCTTGTCCTCAGGACACAAATTGTTTGCAGCTCTTTACATCTTGTTTTATTCAGCAATTCCGAATCCTTTGTGGTCAGGCTGTTAGGGCCGTTCGAAATCTCAAACGGCAATTTGATTTTCTGATACCCCACCTTTAACGCTTGTAGTTTTGAAGACATTGTGTGTTTTATTTAGGATGTGAAGATTACAGCAGCCCTCTGGATTCCCTGTTTAACCACCTCTTCTTTAACTCTGGAGATATTTGAAGTATCTTCTAATTTCCATAAGTCTCCAGCATAACACAGTGAGCCTGGACTTGAAGACAGTCTGTGCACAGAATATATATATATATATATATTTATTTTTTTATCTGTGTTTGCTGTAAATGAACTGGACTTTTTGTATGATCAGAGAAATGATCATTTTTCAGGGAAGTAGGTAAAAATAGTGAACACTGTGCATATACACTGTATCTTATGGATGGGTTGGGTAGAAAATGTGTCACTGCTTTCCTGCACATACAATCTCAGGGATTCTGCCTAGAAGGTTTTAAATACAGAGGTGTGGCACAGAGGGAGTGCTGAATGGGAAACAGAAACTGAGGCTGAGGATGGTGCTGACTCCACTTTTCCATTAGGGTGAAAGGGTTTGTGTGGCTCACTGAGACAGAGAGATCCAGCTCAAGGCAGGCCATCCCTTGTCCTGTTGAGAAGGTGGAACCTTTGGTAAGGACCACAGAGCCTGAGTTCTGAGAGTCTGGAGTCCCTTGGTGCTTAGAGCTGTGTGTGTGTGTGAAAGCTCCCCATTCATGTTTTAGTGCCACAGAACTCCCTGGGGACTCTGCACTGCAACTGCTCTGGGTGTGTGCCAGGGTCTCTGGATATCTCACACTGACCCCTGGGCTTGTTCCTGTGGTACTTGAGATGGACACGGCACTCAGAGTGCTTCACCAAAAACTACACAGGGCTTCAAGTATCAGCACCTTGTTATCTAGCAGTCTGTCATACTTCTTCTCTGTTGCAATCCCACAGGACAGCTCCACACAGCACTCAGGGTCTGTCCATCTATGCCAGCACTGGTCTGGAGTCTCAGAGTTTCAGCTTTTCCTCTCACACTGATGGGGGGAGTGTGCCCAGCTCTATCCCGACTGACCTGGGACTCTGCAGTCTCTAACACGCAGCTCTAGCGCTTTCTCTGAAGTCTTTTCTCTTCCTTCTGCAGTTCCAGCTGGCTCCTTGGTGTCCCCAGCAGAGCCACCTAACCCTGTCTGTCCCTTGTACAATGTCTCACCCTGTCTGTCCCTCACGCCCTCCTGTCCCTCTGTCCTCACAGCACAGCAGCAGACCCCAACTGACCCCTCCCAGCTCACTCACTTTTATCACAGCCTCAGCTGTGAGGGCAGGGCTGTTCCTCTTTGCTTATTAACACAGTTGCAGCATATTGGGGTGTGACTGCCCTCAGCACCATCCCCATCTGTGTCCCCACACGTCCCCTGTGCCCTGCCCTGCTGCCCTGGGGATGTGCAGGGCTGCAAGGACAGCTCCGTGGCACTCTGCAGGGTGTGTCCCCTCTGTGCCCAGCAGGGCTGCTCACCCAGGAGCCCTTCACCTGCCCTGGCCCCAGGGCTTGATTTGGACACAAAGCACTGCTGTATCTGCAGCTGCTTCTGAAAGAGAAGTTTATTGTCTGACAAGCTGCCTGGGATCTGCTCTGGCTCAGCCACGCTTGACTTGCCTCTGGCCATGCTGCATGGTTGCCTGTTTGCTGTGTGGATGCTGATGTGTACTAACACCCCAAATGTTTGTAGCTAATCAGGGCATTGCTAACTGCAATCAAACTCCATTTTTTAAACTCCCTAAATTATTTTCTGACACTGCATTTATTGTGGCTATTAAGAGAGTTATGACCTTTCTCACTCCAACACTGGAGTATCTCAATTCTTTTCTTCTTCATTTGTTGCTATGATAAACTCTGGAGTGAGTATTGGGAATCTTCTGTACAGGCAGACACTGTGGCTCATGTTCATTTAAATTCTAACTCCAGGCTTATAAATAAGAAATGAGGCTCAGGAGTCTCTCTGGAATATACAATATGTTTTAACCTGTCAGGCCGTTGGCTGACACTGCTGTTCCCCACTGATAAAGGCATATGAGTGGTGTGTACGAATGAAATTTCACTCTCAAAAACAATCATTTAACTGTAAGACTTTCAGCTAGTTAAAATGCTGTTGGTGAATGGGTGGCTGACAGTGTGGAGGCTGGCTGTCTTGGTTTGGACAGACAGGTGTCTGCCAGGGAAAGGCAGAACTTCCCTCAGAATGGAGAATGTAAACCCCCTCCCTCTGAATTATTATAATTTTGAAATTAAGGGGCTTTCAGGTAAAAATGTGGGAATAGGAACAACAGTTCTTTACTAGGAATATTAAAAATGTACTACTACTACAAAAAAAAAAGCAAACAAATAAAAAAACCTGTCACATTCAGAACACGACCTGACTCCCTGTTGGTCAGGGTGTTGGCAGCAGTCCAGTTAAGTCCTCCTGCAGTGACAGATGTGGTTCTGCTGGAGCAGAGATGATCCTGTAGAAGGGTCCAGTGGTGGTGAGATGGGTCTGCTCTTCCTCTGGGAATGCAGTGCACACAGGCTGTGCTGTGTTCTGATCTCAGCTTTTATCCAGGTGGGAATGCTGGGCTCCTCCTGCTGGGTGCAGCATCTCCCATGGGGTGATGGAATTGTATCAGCCCTGCAGTGAGCCTCAATGGCCCATGGACAGCAGAGATCCCCTGCAGGGAGGATGTTTGGTAGATAAAGAGCTAAAGAACACTGCCCCAGCTGGGTTTAGCAGCTGCCCATTGACAGAACACACCGTCCCCTCCCCTCCAGGGTCATGAGGAAAGTTTTAACAGATGGCAATAGAATCCACACTGCTGGTTCTGTCTTGCATTGCAGCCCAAGTCCCCTGCCCAGCCCCTGTGCAGCCCCTGCAGTGCCACCCCAGCACACTTTCCTCTGGGCTGTGGGCAGAGCAGAGCACACACACTGCTCTCCTTGGCTGTGCTCTGCTGCATGGTACATTACATCCCACTTTATTTAGAATTAAATGACTCATGTCAGAGTTGAGAGGAGTGAAATTGCTGATTTCTATAGGCTGGATGACAAATGGATGCAGATGAGGGGGGTGCTCCCAGGGACCTGCACTGCTGGGCAGGGGTCAGTGCTGGCTGTCCCCAGGGATGTCCCCAGTGCTGCTCAACTCCTGCTTAGCTCTGAAAGCTCTGAGCGCATCTTGGATTTACAGAAGGTTCTGTTTAAAACTGACCAGTTTTTTTCAGCCATGTGTTTGTTTAACCAAAGGTATTGTCTCCACCTAGGAGCCTCTTTTCATCTGAACTTCCATCAAAACAAGAAAACACAGGTGCCCTGGTATTCAGGCAGTATAACAGAGAACTGGCATCTGAAATCCCTGGTGGGTTTTGTTAGACTGTAATAACAGTGCTACTGTTTTGTCACACAGTAAGGAAACTAGAACTTTTAAGATACAGTTTAATGAATAATCAAAAACTTAATATAGACTTTCAAAATTTTCCTGTTAATGTGTCCCAAAGAATCTTTATGATTACTTCATACCAAGGTAGGGAACTACTAATGCTCCTTTCTGCATGTTGGTCAGACAAGGGTTTTTCTGTGGCTCGGGGTGGTTTTTTTGTTTCTTTTTGTCATTGTTGATTTAGTTTGGCTTGGGTTGTTTGTTTTTTTTCTCCTTTCTCATAGCAAGACCTGATTTTAGCCCTCTTTTGATGTTTTTTTAGTTTCTGCAAGTTCAGGCACTTATAGGAGATCAGGGGAGCTTTTAGAGATCTCTGTTCTTTATTCCTCTGGGGTCAGTCAGGCCCTGATCTCACAAGTACACCTGTAGTTTATTTTTATGTGCATGAGTGGTCTCAGTTCAGTTAAAATGTGTTTGTGATGGGGATTTGTAATTTTCTACCAACACTGGCTCTGATAATGCTCTTTTTAGAGTTAAGCTCATAATTATAAATCTCAATGACAATGGCTAAATTTCCATGTGATGTGTACCTGTGAATGGGGAAACTTCAGGTCTTCAGATAAGTTAAAGGATCCTTCTGAGTTGTGTTTTTAACCAGCCACTTCAATATCTTCAGTAAATCCCTTCATTTTACTTGACTCAACAGTGATGATAAAAAGTTTGGGGTTTTTTTCACTCTTTCTCCCTTCCCCTGAGGAAAAGCTGAGCCTATTTTTCTAATAATTGAAACTTGTTGGCTTTTAAAAATTAGCTTGAAATACCTCCAGGAACATTATTTGGCCGACTTCAAGGCAGCTCCTAAAATACTTAATGCTTTTGAAAGTCAAATTAAAGGTTTGTTTCATTTAAGTTGTATAGCTGGATAAGATTAAACAAAGTGCCCTACTTGCACACAGCAATCTATGTGAAATGGTTTTTTGATCGTCTTCATGCATATCTAAAATACACCTCCAATTTCTTTTCAGGATCTGGGCTTATTCAGCTTTTACCATAATGGTTCATTAGCCTCCTAGGCTTTTTCTTAAGAGTTGCAGTCAATTTCCCAGCTTTGCTGTTTTACATTAAATCGCTTCGATTTCCTAAATATAGAAAGGGAAGAGAAGAAGCAGGAATCGTGGCAAGAGGGGTTATTCAGTGTGGATACATCATTTCTGCTTCACAGCATACTTCCAATATTGCAAAGTTTTTGCCCCTGGCTGCAACTGTGCTGAATTTATCAAGTATTCTCAATTCTTAGAGGGTGATTTAAGTATATACTGCTGATACTGCTTCTTGTTGGTGCTTGTTATTTTGAGATCAATGGGACTTTACATGTGGAGAGAGCCAGGAAAGGGTGAAACCTTCATCTCTCTGCAGCATTCTGCAGTGTCCCACTCTAAATCTCTTTGAAAAGCGAGTGGTTACTCATCCAAATACTTCCCCTGAATGTCACTGAAATGAAAAATCTCTGTAGCATATATCTCCAGGACATGCTTTCTGCCCCTGTGGCAATGTGCTGTGTTGTTTTGGCAGGCACAGATGATTTGAATCTCTCTGAACTGTGTGTAACAGGATGGAGACTTTTGTGCTTACCTGCCATCCTCAGGAAATTCAGGAGAGGCTCTGCAGCCCCTGAGCAAAGCTTTTCTCCTCAGCTGCAAAGGGATGAATTCTGCCCTTTCCCAGCCATTGCATGATCTGTTCCCAGTTAAGGATCAGTTATACTGTGAGTTATTTGCAGGTTTTCCCCATGGAAATCACCTCTTCCCTGGCATGTGCTCTGTTCAGCCCAGCTGAGCTGGGGCAGCCCAGCCTGCAGCTCAGCCCCACACAGCCCCTCCTGCACTGCTGGGATGGAGGATTGAAAGAGCAGAAACAAGGAAACTTGTGGGTTGAACAAAGCTCATGAACGGGACAGAAAAAACCTCAAGAGGTGATGCAGCACATCCCCAGCAGGCTGATGCCCAGCCAGTGCCCCAGGGATGTCCCAAAGGTGTCCCTTTGTCCCTCTGCTCTCCCTGCTGAGCATGGCAGTGCTGGCCTGGGATGTCCCTGGCTCAGGCCAGGCAGTTCCTGCTGCATTCCCTCTCTCCTGCCACGGAGAAAGGCAATTCCAGCCAGCCAGGCTCACTGCAGCTACTTAGGAAGTGGTTTTAAAGAGGTTCAATGTGTTTTTTGGATGTGTAATTTGCTCTTTAATTCCAGTTTTACCACTGTGATTTCAGGTGTTTGTGGGCTTGGTAACTTTGTCAGAAGTTTTGGAAGCAGGCTCTTGCTGAGTGGAAGAACCTCAGGGACCCACTGATGTTAGCAGAGCCCAGCAAGATTCATTTTTTCAGAAGCTGCTACCTTCAGTTCTTCCAAGCTCATCAGTTTGCATGGGGTGATACATTCCTTCAACCAAATCTGTCCATAAACCCAATGTAAATGTACAAGGAAATTGCTGACCTCTTAATTAACCACTTCCATAAAATCGGTTATTAACCCTGCTCCAGAGAGTTTTAATACCTTTTGTACCATTACACTGAAAGGCAATTTTAATGAAAACATGGCTTATTTCTCCTGATATTTAATCTTTTTAACACTTTCTTGGCAAGTATCTTTGTAGACTCAAAGCAGCACCAGGCTGTGGGGCTCCTGCATTTTGCTGCACCCTCTGAACTGCACCCCTGAGAGACACAGGGCATTATGCATTTTTATAATTATTGTAGGATCTGAGCCATAAGTCTAATTTTCAACCAAATATTGGGTGCACAAGAGTACAGATTATAGGGGGTGAAGGGGGTAACCTGGTTTGAAGGGTCATTGATGTTCTATGAATTTTGTGGTCTGCAATGTTGTCCTGCCAAATTATTCCATAGCAGCACAAAATACTCTCCTTGTATTTCATGGTTTCATGCCATGAAACACTGGCTGCTGCCATGAGATGAATTTCTTTTATGCAGCTCGAGGTTTTGCCAGGAGGTTGGTTTTGCCATGCTGAAATAGTCTCATTGTTTCTGCCTCAGACCTGTAAGAAATGGAGCTGAATTTTCAACCATCCTGGTGTTACTTTCTGTATGTATTTTCTGAAGTTGCTTGCCCTGCAATTACAGTTCTCATTGCTCAGTGGCCAAATAAAAGTGAAAAACCTCTCAGTGTACATGAGAATAACTGAGAGAGGTTTTGCCCTCTGGAAATGTGATGGTGAGCATCCCTCCCTTGAAGGAGAAGATGATTGTATCCATTTGTGCACAGAAATTCTGGTTTTGAGAAGCCAAACAGTCCCCTTAGAGCACAGTGAAAAGCAAATATCTTTGGTGTGGGCAAATAAGCTGGGAGGGTTTCTGAGGTTTAAAAGGTGATTGCTACCTTGGTGTCATCTTCCTCCCATTCATGTGTGGTTAGAAAAGCGTTCACAGAACCAAATGTAAGTGATGGAAAACAAACTCTTTTATTTTTGAGCATTGATCTACACATGCTTTAAATTCATATTGTTTGAGAAGTCAGTTTTCAGAGTTATGAACCATAAAGATGATGACAACTGGCAAGAGTGAATAAGGAACAAAAGACCGTGCTGTTGAAATGAAGCAATCATTTTTATGGAAAGTTTCTGTACAACAGAAAATTGAGATGAATGAACACAAAATCTTTTGCATTAATGAATTACTTTCTAGTCTGTACATATTAGTCAGCTTTTAATTGCAGTTAAATAGTTTTTAATCTTTCTTCATGATAGCTCTATGGTACATTCAGAGAGGAACAGTGAAGTATGTGAAGGATTAAAGTTTTGTAATTTGTGCCTTCTGGTTAAGCAGAAATAGATGTATTCTCTGCCCATTTGGTTTCATGCAAAAAGATCAGGAAATACCTACATTTTGGGGCAGAAGGGATAAAATATAGGAAGGACTGAAACTGCAGCAGTGATTTGCAGAGGCTTTCAGTGATGTTTATTTTGTGAAGTGGTAATGACCTGGTAAATATTTAAGCTATAAAACAGAACCTGTATTTGAGCTGCTAAAAGCTATTTTAAAATAGAGTGATCAGTGGATACTGAACTAAGTCACAGGTATGCTTTCACTTTAGCCTCTTGTATGGATAAATGGCCACTCCTTATTCTCTGACATTTTGGATATATTTGTGAAGTTGCCTTGGCAGCTCACACCCAAAGATGATTTTTGATTAAAAAACCCCCATAACTTTCCTAATTTGCCACAGAATTGCATTTTTTAATTTTTTTTTTAATGTCACAGTCATCATGAGGTTACTTTTAATTACGATTTGTTTTTTTCCTGGTTTTGGGGAAGGCACAGTGAAAACGTTCCCTTTTGGAAAAGCTTCCCAGCAGCTTTCCCAGTGAGGCTGCAGTGGTGGAGAGGCAGGAATGTGGAGCAGTGCTGGGCCACCCTGCCAGGCAAGAGGGGCTTTCATTTTCCCCGGGGTTTTGTTCTGGGGGTGCTGTGCTCGGTGTGACTTGAAAGAATGAGAATCTGCAGCTCTTCAGATCCCTCTCCTGTATCCTGGAAGGCGGCATGGGGTAAGTGCACGCTCCTTTGTAAGTGTTTTCTTTAGAGCGTGTCCCCAGCAGGGGACAGAAGGTGACATCGCCTGTTGGCAGAGCAGAGGTCACTCCTCTGCAAGGAACAGAGGGTGAGGATGAGCCAGAAATATCTGAATCCATTGTCACCCAGAGCCAGCACACAGAACGTGGAGGAAGCCTCTCTGCTTTGAGTAAGCTCGTTCTGTAGGAAATTTGATGCTTTCCAAGTAATTGATATAGAGGATATAAAAAAGGTGGCATCAGATGCTTCACTGAAAATTCCTGAGGAATCTTTTTGGAGGAAGGAAGTTTGACAGTACATTGAGAGCAAACTCAATATGTTGATACTGTTGAACTGCCACAAAGAATCTATATCTGTGCTCAAGAGTTTTAGGTATTCAGAGCTGTAGGAAAACTTGGTTAATTGTTTTTACCCCAGATTTTCAGTGTTTGCTTCAGTTTGTGGCTCATTGCACGCAGGTGAGGCTCCTGTGCAGTTTGCAGGGAGCACAGCTGATCCCTCAGCTGGGACACTGAAATCATCAAAGGTTTTCACTGAGCTGGGGCATAGGGAAAGATCTGCACGTTCATCTGCTAGCTGAGGGAGGGTGTTTATAGCATTTCCTCTGGGGCTGAGCTGTTGGAATTACAGAAACAATCGAATGAGGAGGACAGAGCCGTGTCATTCACCACAGAGTGCTGGAGGCTTGTGGAGGAGCAGAGAGGGAGCACGGAGGGGACCTTGAGGACATGAAGTGTTTGTGCTGCAGCCCCAAGAGCCCTTGTCTAGTGCAGAACTCCTGCAGCTGAGAAACGAGACTGGCCAGGAGAACCTCGGGGTGGTGAGAGGATCCTGGCACACAGCAGGGCTCAGACCCCAGGCCGTGCTCAGAGCTGTGCAGGAACCTGAGGTCAGTGGGGATTTCAATTTAAACCTTTCCAGAAGGGGCTGAGGGGTGGGGTGAGTGCTTTTATGTGGTCTGTCTGATGGTTTGTACAGTGTTCTCCTGGCTCTGTGCTTTGGACAAAGGAGAGGCAGTGTCAGCCCGTGTCTCCTTCCCAGATTATGGAAGAGCTGCTTCCCAGTGGCTGTGCTGGCAGACTTTTGGAAGTATGACCTCACACCCAACGTGATTTTAAAAATAGATGTGTCTCTCCTGCTGCCTTGTTTTGTACAGTTTGTATCCTGTCATTTAAAAAGCTACAATGAATAATTTACGAGGCAATAAACCTTCAAGTTTATTTTAGTTTCACAAAGTGATTTCTTGAAAGGACTTATTTGCATAATGCATTTTTGGTTGTTTTAAGATAAAACCACAATTAAACAAGAAATACAACTATCACAGAAAAACAGAGCAGGAGGCTTTTGAGCTGGGAGCTGAGTTATTTGCAGGAAGTCTGTGCTGGGATACAACATCAAAATTACTTGAGCTTGTGAGAGTTCAACCACTTTCTCATCTCAAAGATGGATTTGCAATGGAAATGTGTGAGATCCATATGAAAGGCAATAGATCTGGAGAAGGAAGCACAGCCTTTACTTGCCCTAGTGAGTCCTTTCTTGCAGGTATAGGAAGTTTTCAGAAATGAGCCAGAAGTGCTGTGGGACCAGCCTGCAGAGTGTGGCAATTGTACAGAGTCTTGAGGAAAATAAAATCATTTCCTTGTTTTCTCAGCAGATCTAAATTGCTGAAAATTGTGCTGTTCTATTAAACAGGTAACAAACTCTTCTTGCCTGGTATGGCTTGGTGACAGCATCCAGGGATCCTTGGAGCAGCTCATACTTGAGTTATTTCTTAGTTCTCATGGTGGATGGAGGTAGTGAATAATAATAATAATAATAATAATAATAATAATAATACCAGTAAACAGGAATAGGACTTTCCCCCTGATTTTTAGGGAGCAGACAAATCCCAAGGATTCAGTGGTAGCACAGACCAAAATTAGCATTTCAGTGATTAAGAAATGTTCTGGCTGCAGACTTTGGGATCTTACAGCATTGTAGCTAAAGTGGTGTGCAAATTGGAGAGATACTGGGAGTTGTTGAGCTTAAACTGGCATGGCTTTTCAGGCACTGGAAAACTGAAGTAGTTCAGAACTGGTTTGTGGTGCAGGGAACAGCCAAGCACAAGGGCTGTTTCTGGAGCATTTGTATTTGCTCAGCTTTTGAAGACAGAGTATTAAATCTGCTCTGAAAATAACCAACTTATTTTTATTCTCTGATCAGCAAGTTGTATGAGCTTATTTTTAAATCACAAATTTAGAGTGTGTGTTGTTTTCACTGTGTCGGTTCTCAGCAAGGAACGGGTTAAAATTTGGGAAGAAGCCCCCAGACAAACTCACCCTGTTTTGCAGTGTTTTGTCCCATGGCACTTCTCGGTCTGGTTCTCATTATTCAGTGGCCATCAGGATGTCACATGCCTTGGAGACAGCCTGTGCTAACACAGGAATGCTGAAAGGCACTGAAGGTGGAATGCACAGGGCAGCCAACCCACCATGTTCTCTACCATCTTCTCCCTTTTTATGCCCACTGATACGTTTTTACCTGATATCTTGGCTATTTATATGTATTTTGGGGTGTTTGTGTGTGTATAGACCTGTCAGGGCGTCCTCCTAGGGAAGACAGAGATCAGAAAAATGAACAGACTTTCTGCATTACAGTATGGTGATCATCGAGGCCAGTAGTTTATTTCTCTGCTTGGAAAGTTTTAAAATATTTTTTTTTACAGATAGTAGTATTATAGCAACATTCTGTCAGCTTTTAGCATCTCAAAGTGAGTCATACAAAAGCCAGAAGGTGACACAACAAGGCCGTGTAAGGAAAAGAAAAAAGTTGTCCAATACCTCAATTCATTTAAATAACTGTTTGAAATAATATATATAGCAATGTTAGCATGTTAATGATATATCAGGAATATCATAAATATATGCCTGAAAATTATCTTTTGCTTGGGTGAGGAAAAAAAGTTCAGCATTCTGCATTCAGGTGGCAGAAAATTGCTTATCTGGGCAGGACAGTGCAGTTGGATTTCTATTTTGGTCCCTTCAGAGGCAGAGTGCAGTAGTACACAGAGGAGATTATGCTGTTAATCACTGAAACCACTTGAGCAGCACTAAATAAGCCGTGTTCATGGAACTTCCAGGATAGCTGGGGTCTGGAAACTTGGCTGGAAATCTCCTCCTGTAAATCATTGTCACAAAAAGCAGGAAATGACCGATGGCCAGGTGACCATTGGTTTTAGAGCAAAGCTTCATCCTGCAATTTGGGAAGGATTTGGCTGTATTTCATAGGAGGACTTGCCTCAGGTCTGCTCTGCTCCTGTGTGAGCTCCCAGACGTTTGGCACTTGTGTTACTGGTGTGACTGGTTTCACTGGTGTGGGGCCAGCAGGGTCGGGCTGGGCTGGGCTGCCAGGGTTCTGCTTCTCTGTGGATCACAGGAAAGCCCCCAGCCCTTCACATGGTGAATTTTGGGGTTGTGCACCCAGGGAAAGCCCCCAGCCCTTCAGCTGCTGGATTTTGGGGTTGTGCACTCAGGGGAAGCCCCCAGCCCTTCAGCTGCTGGATTTTGGGGTTGTGGAAGGTTTCCCACCCAGCTGTAGGGGCTCATGTGCAGCTCAGTGCAGGAATGTAAATAAAAGCACTTAAACAGAAAAATGCTCCATCCAGTGCAACAATAAATAAGCAACAATAAAGCTTGCTGGACTTTGCCATTTTTTGTGCACACAGACATCTTTAAGGCCACTTTGTATTTCTTATTGTTGTATAAGTTCTCTTAATTCATCTGTGGCATATGGCAAGTGAAGGTTGTTGCATATGAAATGGAGGAATGAACTTTATTCCATTCCAAGTCTATGACAAACAAGTAAGGAAGAGCTGTATTTTCCAGTTTATGAGATAATCAAAATTTATTGAATGTCAATTTGGTGAGTTTTAAATAAATGGCTTTGTAAAAAGAGTAATAATTTATGTGTGCTTTGGAAGGGAATGAGTGGGAAAAGACAACTCAAACTCACCTGTAGTGAATATCTGTCATTATAAACTAAAACTTTGATGCTGGCTTTATGATGCTGTGATGATTTTGGCACCACAGGATTTACGTGCAGGTAACCAACCTTTAGGCTGTTGTTCAACATATTTAAAACCTGTCTGAAGTTCAGTGGGTGAAGCTTCCTGGCACCTTTATTTTAACCTGGCATTGTCATATCCTTTGTTCATGGTTAACTAAATTCTCATTTGAGATCTGTAAGTATTTAACTGGAATTGATCATATCTTCAGGCAAGATTGTATTTTACTCAAGTATTCAGATGAAAAGGAAATTGATGATTTAATATTTTTACTGGACAGGGCATAAAGCTATTTACATCATTGAGTGTTTCTCATTTTATCTTCCTTTACTCACACAATAATGAATTCATGAATATCAGACAAGTATGTTATTGCAAGCTGCAGGATCAATTTTCATTTGAAAATGTTTCTTTTCCTGCAGCTGCAGGGAGATCAATCCCTGTGTGACACTTGGTTTGGAATGCTCATGTGTCTTTGTTAGTGTGTTTGAGAGCTCAGATGTGATCAACACCCCCTGAGTAAAAAGTCTTTTCATTTGGAGTTATTTCCTTAAAACCTGTGAGGCCTTGGGAAAACAAAGAACTTGTTCACTGCAGTTATTTCAGAAGTTAAACTATTCCTAACTAATGAAGTAAAAGCAGCTGGTTTTGCAAGTCAGCAGCAGCATCAATTCATCAGTGAGAACTTGCTGGGAATTCCTTTTATTAATAATTCATCCTTCAGGTCAGCTGGTTGTGCACAGCCAGGGCTGTTTAATCAGCTGTGCCTGTGCAAGCAGTGCTGGCAGGGGGAAGAGCAGGAGCTGCCACTGCCAAGTGCTCTGCTGGGATTTCAGTGCCACGGGAACATGGGTGTGAGCCATCAGAGCTTGGATAAGATCTTCTCATTCATCTCTTCTTGGAGATGTGGGTTGTTGGTTGTTGGTTTTGTTTGTTTGTAGTGTTTTTGTTTGTTTGTTTAATTTTATCCTTATTATTGCTAAGAAAACCACTGTGCCTCTTTGGAGGGCTTTGCCACTGCAGGTGCTGGGGTTTCCAGCTCGAACCATGTCTTGCCCTACTCCCATCAGGTTTTTATACAGCTTGTAAGAACTCTTCAAAATTGCTTTATTTTCCTGGATTTTATTTGTGCTTCTCCATTGCCCTAGCAAGAGAAGCACTCGTGTTTTATCCAAGTCTCTCCTTCCTGTATTCTTTCAAGTGTAGGATTTCCCAACTGTTGCTCTGCCTGAACTTACAAGAAACCGAATTTCAATGGATTTCCAAATTTTCACAGTTTCTTTATAACTTTGTTCAGCTGGTTCTGCATATTGGGAAAGGAGAACTATTATTATTATTATTTGCAAATCACTATGAGTATTCTTTCTATTTTTTGTTGTAAGCAACCTCTAGACCAGGATGTCTGTATATGGGTTGAAATGTTTTTCACATATTTACTGACTGTCTTGTCATAGTTTTTCATAATGTTTCGAAGTCAACACATTATTTCTTAGTACTTCATGGGAGAGCATTTTAAACATTTGGCTTCTTCAAGGTTATCTTGACACTGATTTTGCTGAGTAGCTCCTGATGTTGAATTTATACCAACAGCTCACTGAGTTGACTTGAGGAGATTTCATGCAATTAAACATCAATCTATAAAAGGTATCTCTGGATTTAGTGTAATCTGTTTTCTCTCTAATGTTAAAACATTTCTACGGCTACTTTCTGCTTTGGGGTAGGATCTGATAAAAGTAATTGCTACCTCCTATGTGAAAGTTACCCATGTAATGGTTATTTTAATATTTTTGCCTATTTGGTCATGAATTAAGCTGTCAAAGAGAAAGGGAAACAAACTATGTTGGATTCCTATAAAGTAAGGGAAACTCCTTTATAATTTTCTATAGAATAACTGTGACAAAGTTCTAAGACTGTAAAACTTAAGCAGCCCAAGGAGCTGTTTGGGAGGAGCAGGCTGAGGATGTTTCCCTTTGCCTCCATCCCCAAGGAAGGACATCTCTTACAAGTGATAAATTCACTTTTTGTGATAAATGGCTTTGGAGCATTCAGTTAATGTGTCTTATATTTTCTTTGTAAATCTCGAGGGCAGGAAAAACCATTCCCTTCCTTGTGGAGACTGTATTTTCCCATTACCCCTAACTTGTATTTAGTTTTCAAAGCTGCTGCTTTGGTTTCAGACCTGAAGAGAAGATTGTGTGGCAATTTTTTTTTCTATGTGTACTAGTGAGTTTAAAACTGCCAATTACCTACATGTAAATCTGGCTCAGTCCATATGCTCTGTAAGTATTTAATTCCTTAAATCCTATCTATGCAGGAAAATGGATTGCTTCACTCAGTAATGATGCAGGATTTGATATGAAAATCCTTGTGGAGTTCTGTGATATATTTCTATAATGAGTGAGTTATAAAAACCATAAATGTTTGATACCAAATGTCCACTTTAGATCCTGTATGAGCAGGGTTTGCTCAGAGTACTGCCAGAAATGCATTGTATTGCCAGTAAAATCATGAACTAAATATGTTGCTAACTATAAAGTGGGAAAAAGAAAAGACACAAATGCCCAAAACTCAACCAAAATCACTGGGAAAATAAAAATTCTGAGCTCCTTATCACAAGAGGAAATAACGAAGGAATAACCTTCTAATGAAGTTTCTCTGTAACTTCTCTGGCTGTCAGCAGCACACATTAATTTGTTCCCATGTTTTATAGGGAAGTTGCTTGTCTTGCTGAACAATCTGCTTTGATGCAGAAACTCGGGGCTGTTTTCTGTTTTCTGCTGAGTAAGGTTGGGCTGTCATTGAAGATGCTCAGAAAGATTGTTAATAAAACAGCTGGATCCTGTCTAAGTGGAAAAGGCTAGATAGTGACTGTGTAAATGGAATTTCTTGGTGATATTTAGTATTTATATTTATATCTTTCTATGTTAGTATGATTTTTTGTTTGAATTAATATAATTGATATTATTTTGATATTTAAAAATTATATTTATATCTTAGGTACAATTAGTATTTATAAATTAAGTTACCATCAACAAAAGTATTTAAGTGATGAATGAGAAATTAATTTTCATGGTTTGTCTGCAAATACTTTTGCAACAAAATTCCCTTTTCTGTTCCACTTAAGCAGTTGCTAGCTTATCCCAACTTTGCTGTTCAGTCAGAGAAACAATTTATGTTTTTCAGTAAAATTAGACATGTCCAGTTTTTAAACCCTTGTAAATAGGTGCAAAGGACAATCTTCCCAGTAATTTTTTACCTAATCAATAACTTGAGTTTTACGGGCAAGGAAAACCTGTGTAGAAAGTTTTATTTGACATTTGATAGTGCAATAGCAATGTCAGTGTTTTATAGGCTCAGATAATTCTCCCTGGGAGCTGCTGCAGTTTCTGAGGTCTCTGCTCTGGGCAGGCACTGCTGTGGCAGAGCAAAAAGGGGTTGGGTTTTTCATGTACCTTAATTTTTCTGGCAGCTCTGAGTGCTGATGATTCTGCATCCTCAGCAGAGCGATGCTCTCAGGGTGTGAAGAGCAGGGAGGGAGAGGTTCTCCTGTCAGGTGGAAAGGGAGAATTCCTGTCTCCAGCAGGTCCATGAGCATCTGGCTGCCCGTGGATATCCAGCTGAAATCAGCATTTGGAGCTCTCTGCTGTCTTCAGGGTAAAATCTGTCTCTCAGTAGTGCAGGCATCTCTGCAGGGTTTGACCCGCTCAGATTTGTGGAAAGGGAGATCAGAAAGGAGATGATAACTGATGCCTGAAATAATGGAATTGGGGATGCTGAATTTCATGTTTTAGAGACTTTGTGACATTCTGTCTTTAGCAGACCATTGGAGATACTTTCCTTCCTTTTCATTGATTGGCATTATCTGTTAACACTCATAATGCTATATTCATTTTGCTTTGCTGAATTTGGAAGCAGTAACAATCTGCAAAATAATTTTTTCTCTGTCCCTGGAAAGTCAGAATTTGAAACAAAGTATTGTGGTTTTCTGCTCCAGCAGTAGTATTGGGCTTTAGTTTTTAATTTCTCTGTATGTACAGGATTACAAAATGGCAAACAGCACTACAAGATAATAGAGGGTTTCCTATTTCCAGTAGCATATTCATATATGGCTCAAGAGTTTTGTGTCTAGCACAGTAAGAAACACAGACTTGCAAATATTGTCTTGGGGGACAGTTCAGGACATCTAAAAATGTCTATAAATACCTTTTAAAACTGTAAAGATGAATCATTTCAGAATCTCTTGTAGCTTGTCAAATATTCTCTATAATCAAACCTGTTTTATTCATCCCTCAGTGTCCTGTACTATCAAATAATAATTCCAAAAGTTCTGAGCGTGTCAAGAAATCCATGATGTTAAGAAGGGGGCACTTCATTTTGATGAGCCATGAGATTCATGGCATTAAAACAAACCCAGTAGAATAAAAAATACATAGAAAGAGACTCTTCTTCATCACAAGAGCTGGAGATATTCTTCAATGTAAAAAAGGGGAGAGGAGAAATAAGGTTTTTACCTTTATAGTAATTTTCTAATACAGGAATGCTCTTGTCCTTGAATTAGCAGGAAGTCCTGCAATCAATAGGGTTTGGATATTTGAAAACAAACTGGTTTTATTTTATTGCATTTTAAAAAAAAATCTGGAAAACCAGACACTATTTCAACTTTATAGAATAATCATTCTTAATCATTTGCTTAGCAAAACAATTTATTAAGCAATGAAGGATAACGAACCATAAAGTTTTAATTTGCCTTTTTTAATTGAGTTGTTAATTAGGACCCCTCCACAGCTGGCAACTCCCAACTTGCTTTTTGTTGCTTCTGTATCCAAGACAATTTAAGAAACCTAATCTGTCTTAGTTATTCCAAAAAGACACTTCCATGAATCAAATCTATAGGTGATTATGTTCTAACTGTGCTGAGGCTTCTCTGAGTGCATATTAATTATGTCAGTGGTTAATGATCAGGCAAGAAATATGGGAATGCCAGCAGTGATTGTTTAGCAGAAAGAGAAGAAATAGCCTGTGTTCGCTGAAATTTTAAATCCTTCCACCTCATTTAGGGTAGAAATTTAATGATCACATTATCCTGTGAGAGCACTGGGCTTGGTCTGACATTTTTGATGTAGGAGCACTGTTGAGATCTTGTTATCCATCATAATAAACACTGAAGCATCTATTTCATCTAGCTGCAAATGCTGCTTGTGAGTTTTGTTTTATTTCTATTTTAAATTGTAAATTTTATCCCTAATTAAGAATTTAAGCAAAGAGCTCTCAACTCCTCTCCTGAGCTTCAGGAAGCTAAGAACAGTTTATTGGATCATGGAAGCTCTTTGGTTGGATGGAAATGCCACGAGAAAGATGAAATGTACTTGAATCACCTGTAAAATGTCTGGGATTGATTGTAGTATTCCCCTTGACTGCTCTCCAAGAGACTTTATCCACTAAGAAACAAATTTGGGTTTCTGTTTACTATTTTCTGGGGTTCTTTACTAGCACAGGCTGCCTTTTCTCTCTTGCAGCCATAGATCTGTTTCCTAGAGAAATGGCTCGTGTGCAGCATGCTGTCCTAAATCAGTTATTTAAAAGGGTACAAATTAATTTTTTTTTTTAAATACTCAGCAGCAATTTGCAGCATCTGATAAGTATTTAGATGCCTTATGGTCTGCTCAGAATAACCATGTGCCTAAGCAGGGATGAGAAAAGGCTCCTTTAAAGGTGCATCTGTAAAGGGCAGCATGATCAGGAGTGAGTGAAATTGAAACAGTCACAGAGTATAGGGAAGCAACAGCTGGTGATTGTTGTCCCAAGGGAACATCTGAGCTGGAATTTTTATTCAAGTATTTTTGTTTTATTTACTCAAAGCAAATTTTTCATGGGAAAAACACAGAGGGCAGGAGAGATGGTAGGAAGGAATCCCCTGCAGTTCCTCAGCCTCTAAAGACTTTTTACCCATATCCAAACTTGCAAAAGAGCAGCAGCAGCTGATTAATTTACAACATCAGGTTCTGGTGCCTGAGGGAACACACGCCAAGCACGAGTTGATAAGACAGGCTGGTGAATTATGACAGACACACTGATTTATGCACCAGATCTCCACTTTTTTCCAACTGAAGGCATGCCTTCCTATCACTTAGATGCCAGTCACTTTAGATGGGCCTGGGGCAGGAGAATGTAGGGTTTAAACTGTAAAATGATCCAGTTCATGGCTCTGTGGGGTGTCTTGGTTCACTTACATAGACACAGGCAATGCAGAGAAGACACTCTGACACTGTGTAAATAGTTTGGGCTCTTAACAGCTTCAGTAGCTGACCATGGCAGTGGTTTTGGTATCACCTAATTTTAGTTATGCAAGAAATAGCCTGAAATCCCTCTCAGTTTCAATGGTGCTGGCTGCTCATGTTGTATTTTTAGATAACTAATGTGGAGAAAGCATGTACTGAGGACATGCTGACTCACATGTTATTTAAATCCGGGAAACAAATGAGAGAAAATGCTAGGAAACAAATTAACTTTCTTCATTTTTACAGAAAGAGAAATTTAGACCTTGACATGTTTCCATTTGCAAGGTGGAACAGTCTTAAAATTCACAGAAATGTATTGCTGCTATTAGTTAAAGATCATAGCATTAACTGAGTTTCTCAGATGCTTTGTTATCAAGAGATTCATTTTCTGCTCAGTGAGCTTCACCTCCTTACCTTGGCATGCCCCAGCTCTTTGCATTTCCTTGATAAATTTGAATACTCAGGGCCCAATCTTTCTCTTCCCCCCTCCCCAGAGAAATCTCTACACAGCTTTAATAAGCACCAGATTGCCTTAAAATGTTGTTATTCCATACAACCCCCTGCAAGGATGGTTCCTGTGGCCAGTGCAAGGCTCACCTGCTGTTTGCCAGGGTGGGAAGGGGTGGCTGAGCACACAGGGCCCTGGGTGGGAACCAGAGAGGGTGTGAATTTTCCCAGCAGGGTTCTGTGTGTGCCCTGCCCTGTGGCCTCTGGCCAGATGTTCATGTGGGAGCCCTGAGTAGGGAATGTGAGGATGGGGGGACAGGAAAGAGGAGAGGATGAGCCTGCAGCCTCGGTGGGGATCTGCGCCAGAGCTGAGCACGGACAGGGCGAGGTGGAGAGAGATGCTCTGAACACGAGAGAACACCAGCACAAACCCCTCTCCCCAGGGCTCACAGCAGCTCTGGGCTGTTCCTCGTGTTCCCTGCTGTGTCTGGCACTGTTCACCTCGGCAGCTTCAGCAGCACAGCGGGAGCTCAGATGGGAGGAGGATGTACCTGCAATCCACAGAGGAAGCGCGGGCGTGTTCTCCCTTCGTGATCTGTTATTATGGACGTGTCTGCAGTGACACCTCAGGGCACTTTTATGGGATAATTTCAGGTAGCTGTCCTAGCCTTCCTTCTGCAAGAATTCCCAGGTCCTTAAAGCTCACACTTCCACAAACCTTAGGTGGGTTTAGGGATAGGAGTGTGTCTCAGTTTGGACAGACAGGTGTCCACCAGGGAAAGGCAGAGCCTCCCTTGGAATGGAGAATCTAAACCTCCTCCCTCTGAATTATTATCATTTTGAAATTAAGGGGCTTTCAGGTAAAAATGTGGGAATAGGAATAACAGTTCTTTACTAGGAATATTAACAATACAAATGTAGTAGTACAAAAAAAGCAAACAAACAAACTAAAAACCACTGACAGAGTTGGAATACAGCCTGCCACCCTGTTGGTCAGGGTGTTGGCAGCAGTCCAGTTAAGTCCTCCTGCAGTGACAGATGTGGTTCTGCTGGAGCAGAGATGATCCTGTAGAAGGGTCCAGGGCTGCTGAGATGGGTCTGCTCTTCCTCTGGGAATGCAGTGCACACAGGCTGTGCTGTGTTCTGATCTCAGCTTTTATCCAGGTGGGAATGCTGGGCTCCTCCTGCTGGGTGCAGCATCTCCCATGGGGTGATGGAATTGTATCAGCCCTGCAGTGAGCCTGGATGGCCCATGGACAGCAGAGATCCCCTGCAGGGAGGATGTTTGATAGATAAAGAAGAGCTAAAGAACACTGCCCCAGCTGGGTTTAACAGCTGCCCATTGACAGAACACACCGCCCCCTCACCCCCAGGGTAATGAGGGAAGGGTCATAGAAGAGATAAAAGAAAAACACCTCCCCAGGTGGTTTCAACAGATGGAAAATAAAATGCATACTGGTTACATCTTGCATTGCAACCCAAGGCAGTGTTCTCTACACTGAACTGGAGGCAGCCAGCAAAGGAGGTTTGGAGTCAACACCAATGAAGTGTGTTGCAGGAGCCACTAGGAACTTGCCTTAATATCCATAAATCTGTTAGAAGATGTGATTTATAAATGCAAAATCTGATTAAAATGTTCCCGTTTCTTTTACCCATGAAGGAAGCATTCACAATACTGAGGCAATGTAAATCACATCTCCTTCCTAGCTTCTCAGGGGTTTATTTTTTTCCTACTACTGCTGCTTCTCTTTTGTGGAAGGGAATTTGGTTCTGCTTTTTGTTGCAGAAGTGTAATGGACTATCCTGGGTTAGTGCCTGCACCTGCCATGAATGTGGAGGTAGGCAGGCTGTAGAGCTCTTCCTCAAGAATCTTTTAGCAGCTAGGAACCCAGGAAGACTATTAAAAGCATAATGAAAACCTCATTCGGTTTCCTGTCAGTTTTCAGAGCTGTAAGTGGCTCTAATTTGCACAAGATTGGAACAGCATTGAGGAATTACAGTAACTAGGCGAAACACTCACTGGGTTTGCAATTTTCTGATAGCATCCCTTGTAATTTCTTGTAATGCATTTGTAGCTAAGTACAATGACAAATGTCAAGGCTCATTGTACGAGTTCTCCGCACATCAGCGCCAGGCTGGGAGGTGGAATGTCAGCTGCTGTCTTGGGAAAAACTGCTGGGACTGCTGCATGCTTCCAGAGAGAAAATCCTGGGCTGCAGCTGGGGGAGGAGTGCAGAAAATAATTGCTTTCCAGATGTTTTTTTTTTATTGCTTTCAGATTTTTTTTTTTTACTTTGTTGAAATACCAACAATATAAAGGAAGCCTGGGAGGCCCATTAAACATTAGGTTTGACATTAGCAAATGAACCCTGGCTCTCCATTAGGTGTTTCCCACAACAACCCACAGGGAGTTGGTGGTTATGAGTCAAAGCAAATCCATGTGGACTGTTCTGCCTGCCCTGAATTATTTTGATGAACAGTCTTGTGCAACAGTGGGCTGCAATAATAACCACCCAGTGCTGTGGTATCAACTGCTGATCTGCATTTGAGATAAATCCAAATGAGTGATTCGGTGAAAATACAACCCAAATACGGTTCACTAAATGCGTGAAAAAGTGATTGCAGGCAGTGCAGTTTATCTGGAGTAAATAAAAACTGCTCTGGCTGTTGATCTCTGTTACTCCCCTGCAGCACACCGTGCCTCTTGTATGAAGCTGAGAATGTTAATGTGGCTATGAACAAAGATTTGTGAACATGGATCACTGCTTGAAGCTGATTTTTCTCTGTTTTTGCAGTTGTCTTACTTGGATGGAAGCAACCATATTGATTTTAGTAGCTGGAAAATAAAAAGGAAAAAAATCATTTCCATTCTGTTTTGTAAGGCTGTAATAACTTCAGTGATGTGCTTAAAGACTGGTCAAAGAGAGAGGTCTTAATTAAAGCAGTGTTCAGCAGATTCCATCTGATTTTGTGAGCTAACACTTGTTCTGAATGACACCTCAGAAATACCTTCTGCAAATATTTACTTGTCAAAGTAGCAACAATATTCAGAGATCCTGGGAGACCGTGAACTTGTCCTCCCCCTGTAGTGGTTTGTTCTCCACTGGGCCAGTTTCACCATGAATAACTCCATTTTTTCCACCATTTCTAATGTGCCACTGCAGAAGTTACTGGAACAGTGCTTATATATTTCACTTTTCTCACTCCTGTTATTCCCCAGTTTCTTAGTCCTCTCCCATAAGAACTACCTGAATATGAGTAGCCTGAGATTTGTAATTAATAAGTTTAATAGATTGGTTTTGACTTTAATAGACAGATGAGTTGCCTGTGTGTGACAGAATTCATGTGTGATGTGTAGCACAGTTGGTTGCTGTGTGTACATAGCTTATATGTGAATTATTAACTCTGACAAACTAATTTCACCTGTTAAATAGAAAAGCAAGAGGTATCAGTTTTCTCAGTTAAAGACTGACTAGTAAAAATTACAGAAAATGTTATTTTTGTACTTCCAGTAAATTAGGTATTATTCATCATTGTGAAAAAATCTCTGAAGAAAAAAATAGATTTTTTGGTGACATTTAGAAATGTGTCAGATCTTGCTCTATCATTCTTGCTTCTCAAGGAAATCCTTTACTTCTTAGTGATCCTTCTTCAAGGTATTTATTCAAAATACAAGTCCTCTGCAATACTGTCTGGTCGGAATTTATTTCTGAGCTATACAGGTGAGAACTGACATAGTGTGGAGAGTTGGAATGTCTGGTTTCTGTCAGACTTATTCATACAAATACAGAACATTAATTTGGAATTTAATGAGAAGAGGGTTTCATTTTCAGCTTGCTGTACAATTCAGCCTGCAAATTTACAGATGTGAGGTGTTGAGGTTTTGGTGATTTAGTTTGGTTGTTTTTTTATGAGAAGAGCTGGAAGGATTTTTTTTCTCGTGCCTCTCTTCCAGGAAAGCTCTATTTTGGATTATTTTTCTCATGAGCAAAATGCTTCTCTAACAATGGTCTCATTTTTCTGTACAGGAGAAGGAATTTAGCTTCTGAACTGGACAGGTGGCAACTAATTGCATTTCAAATTTTAATTCTCTTTAAAACTACTTCAAATATTTTAAAAACTGGCAATGTGTTGCATCATGCAAAGAGGAACTCGGGCATCACATACCGTGATGCTTCTCAGTTGTTTTCAGAGTGAAAAGCACAGTGAAGGAGGGAGCGTGGAGCAAGTTTAGGAGTCCCACTGTGGATTTTGGAAGGAGTGCTGAAGCATGGCGTGGGCTGAGAAATTTCATTTGAACTGCAGTTGTTCTCTTTTAACCTCTGAAGCACATTGGGATAGATCTTCATCAGTCAGCAGCCTGCAGAGCTGGACCTGTTTGTTCAGTACAAGGACAAAGCTAAAGGGGTGTGTTATGGTAGTTATTAGGCACATCTGAAAAAAAAAAAACTATGGGAAAAAACCTTGTCTTTTTAATTTTCTAGTAATACAAAAAAAAAACAACAAAGCTGTCATCAAGTTGCAGAAAGGAAAACAGAAATTGGAACAAAGCCTTTTATAATGCCATCATGTGCAGATCTCACTAGCTAGCAAAATTATCTTCTTCAGGTGATTCTTGGTAAAACAATGCTCGTCTCAATCAGATTTGATGTCAGCAGGGCACGGGTGCGTCTTGAATGACATTTGCAACGAGTCGATTTTAAATTGGAAATTAAAATGCGAAAGAATTACTGGTTCTTCATTTAAAGCACACTCGGTGTGGAGGTGTAATTAAATAAATGCAGTGGCTGGGGGAGGCAGGGCTCTGGGGGATCAGCTGCAGGCTCAGGGGTCACTGGGCTGCAGGGTGGCTTTCAGAACCCCTCTGTGCAGTGCAGACCTGCAGCCCTGCAGCCCCGTGTGCATGCTGCAGGCTTTGGGAAGTCTCAGAGCTGACATTGCTGCCCTGCTTTTGCAGGTCATCAGGGGAGAGCTGTCCCCCAGAGCTGTGTCCCCTCAGGGAAGGGGCACAGCACTGAGCCATCCCTGCCCCTTTGGCCAAGGGAAAGCCACGGAGCCCTGGGTGCTGCTGGCACTGCTGGTGTGGGTGGGATGGAGGTGATTTTTCATTTCCTGCCGCTCTGGTTTGCACTGAACGAGCACAGGGGATGAATTCTGTGTGCCAGGGCGAGGGGCAGGGCAGATGCCAGAGGGGAGCTCGGTGATGGATGGCTCCCACCTCCATCAGGGATGGAGCAGCCCTGCTGAGCGTGACAAACTGCCTCCTTGGCCAGCCCGAGCAGGTCAGAGCTGCTCTGCTGCCTCCAGCCAGCTCCAGCCTCTGCCTGGCACACAGGGGCCTCATTTATTAGCACTGAACCGTGCCTGACTGACCTCACTGCAAGTCTGAGGCAGACATGAAATGGCTTTTCCCTTCTTCCAGGAGGGTTATCTCACGCTGGACACTCCAGCTGCTGTTAACTGCAGCTCTGGCTCATGGCATCCTAGAGTTGAAATGTTGTTTTTAAAAAAATGAATTGATGCAGTTTCGTAGAGTTTGATAATGTAATCAGTTTTTAGTGGTTTTTTTTTTCTTGTTCAGTGATTCACATGCCATGAAATTCCTTTATCAGACCACTCCAAGGGTCACCAGGTAGGGAATCCAAAGGACCCCAGATACCTCTTCAGCAGAATCAGCTCACTTCAAAGTGGCTGCTGGCCATTATTTTAGTATGTAAATTGGTTAAATGAGCCACTGGATATTTTTATTGTATATTAGTTTAGAAAATTAATAAAACAGGAATAAATATTCAGTTGAGGCAAGGAGCCTCAAGATCTTAAGATGTCACTGCAGTTTCATGTCTCATCCCTGTCATGACTCTGGGGGAGTGTGCTTGCATAAATTAAGCATTTGATCTTTCTGTGGTATGCATATAATCAATTTTGCATGCTCAGTGACTTTGGTAACGTGAGGATGGCATAACACAGCCCTCAGGGTGGACACAGCCCTGGTGTGGGAGGGAGGGAGGCTGGTCCATCACCTGTGCTGCAGAGCCCTGGCACTGCCAGTGCAGCTGCCAATAGGCATGTTTGGTCTAATTAATGAGAAGTTTTAAAGAGTGTAGGGTTTGTTTGCAGATTTTCTGCTCTTCCATTTTATTTCTGGCTCCAGCTGCTGTTTGCACCCACCAAGATGCTGGGCAAAGCAGAGAGTTTTATACTTCACCCTTCCTGTGAATCCTGCAGTTGAACAGGGGCTGAGGCTTTTGGTTTGGGGTTTCAGGAGCTGGGTGGAAAGCTGTTGAGCAAAATTACTGAGAACTTTAATTTAGTTGGCTGAATATCAGCCCACTAATGAACTACTGTTGTGAGATATGTATAGCCATTACTTTGGTGTCTAAATTATTCTCACTTTCAAATCTTATTTAAATTCTTAATAACCTTTATTAGATAGAGGAGAAAAAATTCCACCCGGAAGCCTTCAGCCTCCAAAACTGATAGAACACACTAATAAAATCATGTGCCATCCTAGAAGAGAGAAGGATAATGTAGTATAATAGTGTCTAAGCTAATGGAATAAATTAATAGAGTTTTGATAATTGATTTGAAGAAATAATAATCTGAAAGCTGATTTTTAATTTTTTTTTAGTGGCTCTATGTAATTTTCTTCATTAGACTGTTCCTAGAGAAATATTAAGTGGCCACTGAAATTTCCAGAGGAGTGTTTACTCCACATGCTCTTAAACATCCACAACTAACCAGAATATATTTTTACTAGAGAAAATACCTCTCAGGAAATGTGTTCTTCAGAGTCTCTACTAAAAACAGGCCCAGTGCAGAGATCCTCTCGATAGTGCTCTGCCCAGGTAGCTTGAAACCTGCAATTCAAAGAAAACACAGCCTTTCTTAGAAACTTAGAGGAGGAATGCTGGTTTTAAGAAATTGAGAAGTAAAGTATATTATTATTTTTCATAATGCATTCACTCTTTTATCTTAGCCTCTTGTTCAGACCTCTGCTGACTTTTGAGGTCTTAATGCTGCCCTCTGATATTTACTGGCCCCATTTCCATCCAGCACAGTCACCTGTGACTGATGCACTTTGCAGTTCCTCGATTGCCCAACGCCAAAAGCATTTAAAATACACGAAAACACGAGATTCAAATGAGAGATGCAATCTTACAGCAGTGTCAGCTCTCTCCTCCTTGGCAGAAGGAGATTCTGGTTGGAGGGAAGGATGCAGCTTCCCCAGCTGAGCAGCTCTGAGTGTTTCTGGAGATGAACCTCCATCCTGTGCTGCCTCCTTTGTGCTGGCGGCCTCCCCCCTCCTCCCCTGCCTTTTCCAGGGACACCATGGACATTTCCTGGGGTGGCAGAGCAGTGTGCTGCCATCCTGCAGCTGGGCTGTGTCACCACGGGGCTCCTCTGGGGCTGGTGACACTGACTGGGAGAGGGCATTTCCTCCACCAGGGAGGAGCAGAGATAAACCAGGGCACACACCACGCCTGGCCAAAAGCCCCAGGCTTGGGGAGGGAGGGCTAACAGGCCCAGAGCTGAAGGTAAACCTTTGCAGCTAATGACAACTGGAGTTTTTAAGTGTTTGGGATTTTCTTCATCTTGAACCTATTGACTTGCCTTGGGTCTTCATGTGAAAGCAACCCGGGGCTGACTTAACTCCTGATTATGCTTCAGCAAGCAAGGAGAAAGTGAAAAGACACATTAGGTCATCAGCAGCAGTAACATCTCCAATGGTCTTCAGAAAAAAATTCTCTAAAGTGCGTATTGTCTTGATTTCTTCCTGCTTTTCTCTGTGTCCATGTGCCTTAAGATGTTGCTCAGACAGAGACAGCTTTAATTGTAAATTCTGGGTGAGGTTTCAGTGGCCCCTGGGGCAGCACAGACACAGCCATGGTGTTGCAGTGCTGGTGGAGCTGCACCCCGGGGAGATGCATTTGCTGCAGAGCAGCTGAGTTGCAGGGTGTGGCTGTGGGCACTTGTGCATGCTGAAGGTCACAGCAGGCTTTGGGAAGGTGCTGGGCTCTGGATTTCAGGATTGAGGACTTGTGGATAGGAATGTGCTGCATTCTGGATTTCAGGGTTCAGTTCTTGTGGCTGCTGAAGGTCCCACCGTGCTCTGGGACGGTGCTGGGCTCTGGATTCAGGATTGAGGATTTGTGGATGGGAAGGTGTTGGGCTCTGGATTCCAGGATTCAGTTCTTGTGGGTGAAGGTCACAGCACACTTTGGGAAGGTGCTGTTCTCTGGATTTCAGGGTTCAGTTCTTGTGGCTGCTGAAGGTCCCACTGTGCTTTGGGACGGTGCTGGGTTCTGAATTTCAGGATTGAGGATTTGTGGATGAAGGTCACAGCACACTTTGGGAAGGTGCTGGGCTCTGGATTCCAGGATTGAGGATTTGTGGATAGGAAGGTGCTGGCTCTGGATTCCAGGATTCAGTTCTTGTGGGTGAAGGTCACAGCGGGCTCTGGGAAGGTGCTGTTCTCTGGATCTCAGGATTGAGGATTTGTGGATGGGAAGGTGCTGTTCTCTGGATCTCAGGATTGAGGATTTGTGGATGGGAAGGTGCTGTTCTCTGGATCTCAGGATTGAGGATTTGTGGATGGGAAGGTGCTGTTCTCTGGATCTCAGGATTGAGGATTTGTGGATGGGAAGGTGCTGTTCTCTGGATCTCAGGATTGAGGATTTGTGGATGGGAAGGTGCTGTTCTCTGGATCTCAGGATTGAGGATTTGTGGATAGGAAGGTGCTGGCTCTGGATTCCAGGATTCAGTTCTTGTGGGTGAAGGTCACAGCGGGCTCTGGGAAGGTGCTGTTCTCTGGATCTCAGGATTGAGGATTTGTGGATGGAAAGGTGCTGTTCTCTGGATCTCAGGATTGAGGATTTGTGGATGGGAAGGTGCTGTTCTCTGGATCTCAGGATTGAGGATTTGTGGATGGGAAGGTGCTGTTCTCTGGATCTCAGGAGCAGCAGCGCTGTCCTGCAGCTCCCACTCCCCCCTCGCAGGGCTCTGCTCTGTGCCCAGTGCCCCGGGCACAGCAGCGAGGTTGGCTCTGCTGGCCCTGAGCTTTGGGGTGCCGCAGCCCCCCTGCTCCAGGGATCTGCTGTGCCCAGGCTGTGCCACACAGGTTCACAACCTGGGCTGGGGTTAAAGTGGGTTTGCTGCTGTTGGGCTTCACTCACAGCAATGAAGTTACTGTTCACAGTGGTTGTGTTTGTCAAGTTATTCGGTTGATTAAAAAGAGTAATAAAAAGGTGGGGGTTTTATTTTATTTTTATTTTTATTTTTTCCCTCTGTGGGTTGTTTTTGATTTTCTTTTCTGCATGAGCCCCTGCGCTGATCTCGGTGTGACCCTGCGGTGTGTGCAAACCCTGCTCACTGGAACTGCAATTGCGCTCTCTGCTGGGGCTGCCTCGTACCTGCCTGAGCTCCGGGGGGATTCTGAGGGAAAACGGGCTCAAAGAGGAGGTATTGGAATTTCGGGACAGGAATTTCAGTAATTAAACCTAGCTAATTTTAAATTTAAAAAATAACATATAGTAATTTATAGTATTATTGTATCTTAAACCCCAAATATATTGAAGGGCTTTTCAATATATTTCAAAAGAGTTGTTTTTCTTGTGTCTTTAACTGGCAATTTGAATGTTATGGGAAGGGGGGAAGGTAATTAAATATGTTTTATAAACCACACGTGAAAGGTGAATTACAGGCTATTTCCTTTTTTTCTTTATTTTTCTGTTGAAAAGAGTAAAAGTCAGGTTCCTAAGGCTTAACTAATTTTCCTTTAACGTATATAATGCCTTTGTTATTTATTATCCCAAAGAATTCTTTTTTACTGTTTTAAACTGTATCTGTGTTCACAGATTTTCTATTATTTAGGAATATGTGGTTTGTTGTTTTTTTTTTTTTTAATTCCCTCTTACCAGTATCCTTGGTGAGATGTACTCAGAGGAATTAGCATTAACAATTTGTTTGCCTTCCCGGTATCAACGAGCTACTTTTCAATTACCTTTCAGTAATTCAAATCAGCATTCAGAATTGATTGTGGATGTTGTAACCACCCAGGCAGATATGTTAAGACAGAATATCGTACTGAGAGTCAGCTTTGTGAATTTGAAGAATGGAAATGTTATGTAAATTGTATGGCATCCTTAGATGTCTTATGCACACAATATATCATTTTGTCGTTATTAATTAGAACTTTTGCTCACAGTGGTGGCTGTACAGCGGGCTGGAAGCCCAGGTGGAGCAGCTCTAATTCCCAAGGGAGCTGTTGGAAAGGAAAGCTGGCATTCCCTGAGGAGCAGCTCCCTGGCGTGGGGCTCTGCTCCTCTGCAGCCCCTGCCCTCCTGTCTCTCTCCCTGTGCCCAGCATGGAGCATCCCCTGCTTGCCCAGAGCCCCCAGCCCCCGTGCTGGACCCAGACATGGGCACTCAGTAAAATGATGAACAGGAAAAGCAGAGGTTTTTTTAGGGCTTTTTTCAATTCTTTTTGCTCTAGAACCTCTAAAATCCATTATGCTTTGGATTCTCTTCAGTTCTTTTCATAAGCACATGCAAGCAAGCAGAGTGAGTGAGCTGGGGCAGCTTCACACACCGTGGGGTGGGGAGTGTTCCCTGCAGGGAGCAGGGCTTTGGGGCAGCACTGCTGGTTCCCTGCAATAAACAAACAGAGCTTTGGGGCAGCACTGCTGGTTCCCTGCAATAAACAAACAGAGCTTTGGGGCAGCACTGCTGGTTCCCTGCAATAAACAAACAGAGCTCTGGGGCAGCACTGCTGGTTCCCTGCAATAAACAGAGCTCTGGGGCAGCACTGCTGGTTCCCTGCAAGGACCAGGGCTTTGGGGCTGCACTGCTGGTTCCCTGCAATGAACACAGATTTGGGGCTGCACTGCTGGTTCCCTGCAATGAACACAGATTTGGGGCTGCACTGCTGGTTCCCTGCAATGAACACAGGTTTGGGGAAGCCCTGCTGGTTCCCTGCAATAAGCAGAGCTCTGGGGCAGCACTGCTGGTTCGTGGCTGTGGGCTGCACCCCCAGGGCTGCCTGCTGAGCACTCACATCTTGCAGTGCTGCCCAGAGCTCCAGTGAATCCCCAGTACAGCCTGTGTGTGTGCGTGTCTCCACTCTTTCATTTGTTTGAGAATGACAGGCCAACTTCATAAACTCAGTTGGTAATCATGGTTTAATTCTTACAGGTACTCAGTGCTGCTGTGTTTTATCACTGAAGTTATTTTTATGAGAAATCCATACCCATTCTCCTTTTGTGGTTCAATCCGGGGGAGCTCTCCCTCCCTGCTCCAGCTGTCAGTACTGCAGACTCAGCCAGGGAGCTGAGAATCCTTTTATTCCTCACTAGCAATAAAAGTTCAACACATCAAATTATCTCCCCATTTATTACTGTGCCACCTCATCAAAAGGCTACTGCAGGAAAATTTGTGAGAAATGATATATCCTGCAGATAAAGCTGAGCCAAGGCATAGCCAAGGGGCTCTTAAAATAAAAAATGTTACTTAAACGGGCCTGTTCTGTACTGTTTTGTCCTATTCTTCACCTTCCCCCCCAAAAATTGTCTTTCATTTTTTCCCCTCTGCTGTTCTGTCACTTTTCTCTTTGATCCCCTATTGATCCCTCCCTCAGTCCAGAACAGGCACCAACAATTAGCTCCCCAGTTTGATCAGACTTGAGAAATGAACCTTCCATATCTTACTTTGTTGATGCTGATCTCTTTGGTTTTTCTAAGAAGGTCTTTTATTAAAGCAGGAAGGGAAGCTGAGGCTGCTGCCCTGGCTTGGGCTGTGAATGTGGAGCTCTGTGCAGAGCTGTGCAGCAGAGCTGGGCTGTTTGCAGAGCTCTGGCTCCTGGGGACAGCTCTGGCCAGGGACAGCAGTCGGTGTTTCCTGCATCTGATTTTCCTGATCAGTGCTGCAGCACCCATGCAGCGCTGCTCTGGGCTGCATTCGTACCCCTGTGCCTGCCAGAGGAGACAGATGCGACTGAAAAACTGCAGGGATGTGACACCCTGCAGGCTCCTTGGGGCAGGAGGAGGGATGCAGCTGTGTCCCAGGGCTGAGCATGCACTGCAGGCTGTGGCATGCACTGCAGGGCTGAGCATGCACTGCAGACTGTGGCATGCACTGCAGGGCTGAGCATGCACCGCAGGGCTGAGCATGCACTGCAGGGCTGTGGCATGCACTGCAGGGCTGTGGCATGCACTGCAGGCTGTGGCATGCACTGCAGGGCTGAGCATGCACTGCAGGGCTGTGGCATGCACTGCAGGCTGTGGCATGCACTGCAGGGCTGTGGCATGCACTGCAGGCGGTGGCATGCACTGCAGGGCTGAGCATGCACTGCAGGCTGTGGCATGCACTGCAGGGCTGTGGCATGCACTGCAGGCTGTGGCATGCACTGCAGGCTGTGGCATGCACTGCAGGGCTGAGCATGCACTGCAGGGCTGAGCATGCACTGCAGGGCTGAGCATGCACTGCAGGCTGTGGCATGCACTGCAGGGCTGAGCATGCACTGCAGGGCTGAGCATGCACTGCAGGCTGTGGCATGCACTGCAGGGCTGTGGCATGCACTGCAGGGCTGTGGCATGCACTGCAGGGCTGTGCCATGCGCTGCAGGGCTGTGGCATGCACTGCAGGGCTGAGCATGCACTGCAGGGCTGAGCATGCACTGCAGGGCTGAGCATGCACTGCAGGGCTGAGCATGCACTGCAGGCTGTGGCATGCACTGCAGGCGGTGGCCTGCACTGCAGGGCTGAGCATGCACTGCAGGCTGTGGCATGCACTGCAGGGCTGTGGCATGCACCGCAGGGCTGTGGCATGCACTGCAGGCTGTGGCATGCACTGCAGGGCTGTGGCATGCACTGCAGGGCTGAGCATGCACTGCAGGGCTGTGGCATGCACTGCAGGGCTGAGCATGCACTGCAGGCTGTGGCATGCACTGCAGGCGGTGGCCTGCACTGCAGGGCTGTGGCATGCACTGCAGGGCTGAGCATGCACTGCAGGCTGTGGCATGCACTGCAGGGCTGTGGCATGCACTGCAGGCTGTGGCCTGCACTGCAGGCGGTGGCCTGCACTGCAGGGCTGTGGCCTGCACTGCAGGGCTGAGCATGCACTGCAGGCTGTGGCATGCACTGCAGGGCTGAGCATGCACTGCAGGCTGTGGCATGCACTGCAGGCGGTGGCCTGCACTGCAGGGCTGAGCATGCACTGCAGGGCTGTGGCATGCACTGCAGGCTGTGGCATGCACTGCAGGCTGTGGCATGCACTGCAGGCGGTGGCCTGCACTGCAGGGCTGAGCATGCACTGCAGGGCTGAGCATGCACTGCAGGGCTGTGGCATGCACTGCAGGGCTGAGCATGCACTGCAGGGCTGTGGCATGCACTGCAGGCTGTGGCATGCACTGCAGGCTGTGGCATGCACTGCAGGCGGTGGCCTGCACTGCAGGGCTGAGCATGCACTGCAGGGCTGAGCATGCACTGCAGGCTGTGGCATGCACTGCAGGGCTGCCTTCCCTGGGGCTCGCTGCGGTTTGTGCATTGCTGGAGCTCTGTCTCAGAAGCAGGGGCTTGTGCTCAGCTTGCTGCAGATGTGTTGGCTCTGTGGAAAAGAAGCTGAGCTCAAATCAGATCTCCCAGATCTTAGGGCATTGGGGATCAAAGCTCCTGAGCTTCTCCTGGGCTCTGGTTTTAGAAGACCTTTCTAGCCTTGTGATTGTCCCTTTGGTCTGATGTCCCTTTGGTCTGATGTCCCTCAGCACTGTGCTGTAAATACCTGTCCTAACATACCTAAAGATACAAACCAGCACCGAGACACAAAACAGGATCAGTGAGGCAAACACTTCCAGAAAAGTGAAGTTTCTTTAGGATTTCTCTCTGAATATCCCAGTCACAGAACATTGTCTGTGTGAGTGGTTGTATGTACTTTATTTCAGTATTAAAATTATGTGCAAAATAACTGTGGTAAGAAGCTGGTAAGTAAGGGTAATATGGGTTTCTTTATGGATTTGGAGAACAGGTTTGTGGACTTTTTTTTTTCCTCTTTAGAGATTTTAAAATTATTTTTCTTTTACTACAAATCACTAATATTTGAAACTGGTAAGACAGGAAAGGAATACCCCACACAGAATATTGAGTCACAGCTTTGAGTGGAAATAAAGATGTACATTATTGTCCAGTTTTTTAGTATGAAACCACCTATTTTTAAGCCTACTGTTAACAGAAATTGCAGTGAATAATATAATGTCCTTAATAGCAGCCAAAATTGCAGCCTGCTGTTGCTTCAACTTTTAAAATTCTTCAATTTATTTCTGTGTTCTCTTTGGCTAAAAGTCAGCCCCCTCCTTCCACTTTGTGTCATAATCTTTCCTAGTTATTACTTTGTAATGAGGCAAGGTTAGTTGGAATAAATCATACATTTTAATTCACATCAGATGCATTGTTAAAGAGTTTTGTTTTCACCTCTGTAGAGATTCACCATAACGTATTTTGTTATTGAAATTTTGCAGCAAATGTTTTATGTGTGCCCCAAAATATTTCTAATTAAGTCTGAAAATACAAGAACAAGAGTCAGTTCTGTCTGGTGTGTTTTTGTTCTTTGCCTCATTGTGCTTTCACCGAAGTAAGCAATTAAAACCTGTGTATATATTACATTGCATTAGAGTAAGAGCTGGATTTGCATATGGTGCTTTATCTTTCATCTTTCAAACCACATCCCTGCTTATCAATTGGCTTTTGATTTTAATTTCAGGTTATCTCTGTTTATGAGATAGGCTGTGTGCCTTCCATTCCAAGCAGCCTGGAGAGATGCTGCCCTGCATTGTGACAACACACTTGATAAAAATTAGAAATAACACAAGTTGCATTTCTAAATATTATCTCTTCATTTTCTGTTTCTATGTAGGTGTCTTTAAATATTTATTGAGCTGGTAGCTGAGCCTTCTTTGCAGGTAAATGTTGGCTGTGGGACGTCCTGCTCATGGTGTTTACAGAGAGATCAGTGTGTCAGTCACAGACCCAGGAGCTGCACCTTTCGTGGTGGGTTTGGATGTGCTCTGTGATGGAAGAGTGCAGCCTCCAGCACCAGGGCCCCTCCTGGTCCCTGATTCACCTCCCTCTGGGGAGCTGCACAGAGTCCACAACAAAGGGAAAGGATTCTGAACTGTTCCTGGGGATTTGCTTGGGTTCTCTTGCTACCTGAGAAAACAATTGTTAAATCAGAGTGCATATTTAAGGTTTAAGCATAGATCCCACTGACCTGCTGTCGCCGTGCTTGTGTTGGTGTGTGGAGATTTCCTGGTGTGTGCGGGATGTGAAGCAGTGACTTGTATAATAGATTTAATCGATGGTGGATGAAATTTCACCACTGAAAAGTGGAAGAATCCAGGCCATTTGGAGCTTAATAATGGCTGCTGCTCTGACTCTGATCTGTCTGCAGTGACCTTTTGCAGTATGGTTCAGGTGATAAGAAGCTTCAAGTTATTTTTGTTTCCCCTAGAAAATGTTTGAAACACCAGAGAAGCATTTGAGATAAACTTGCTCCCGAGTTTCTTCTGAAAAGCACTGCCCTCTAGATGTGTTTCTGTTCTTCTGCGAAAACAAAATAAAATTAATTCAAATGTAATTCCACTTTCAGAGCCCAAATAATTCCACGTGTTTGGTTACATGACAGGAGCAGCATAATGAAGTGTATCAATAGCATTTTGGGATGCAGATGAGTGCTGTATGTCTCAGGCAAGGGCACAAATCAACACACAAAGTGAGCTGCTGGCTTTTTTTGGTGCATGGCAGATTGTGAGTTTTGTTGTTTCGACACTAGTGCTGTATTTATTTCTTTTGAATAACATCTGTGGTGTTGCTTGGTTTAGCAGTATCAGCTCAGGGTGAGAGCAGCTCCTGCCTCCGTTTGTCTGAAGGGGAATAATAATGGAAATTTCTGCATTGGGGCTGCCTCGGCTTGGGGCACACACTGTCACTTCTGAGGGTTCTGAAAGCAACATAAAAGTGGGAATGGAGCAGTCAGACCCTGCCTGACCATCAGAGGAGACTTCTCCTTGCAGTTAACCATTGATGATTTCTCTGCTCACAGTGAGTCAGAATTCCAGAGTTTCTCTGTTTAACTGCACCTCTGTTACATTCATGCAAATAGATATAAATCATGGAATCCATCAACAGCCCATTCATTACAATAACTTCCATTTTGTACTAAGGCAGGAGGGATTTATATAAGGTCATATTAAAATTATTTTCCTTTGCCTTACAGTTAGGTAAAATAGGTCCTTGGTGAGAATAGTTTCACACCACTGAAAGCAAGATGCTCAAAATGCGTCTTATTTCACATCTTCTGTCTCCAGTGGGACTTTCAGGTTAATCCCTTTGGATTTTGTTATACCAAATAGGAGGAAGCCTGTTCCAAAGTCCAGGCACTCTTGAGCAGCTATTGAAATGTGTTATAAAATAAATTTAAGAGGTTTGCAAAGTTTCCCATATTTTAGAATAAGTCAACTTCATGGTCCTCAGATCAAATTGTCTCAGCAATAAATTGCTATAGACTTCACCAGCCCCAAACCCACTGATTTTCACCTCACTGCTACAGTATTAAGGGTAGCTTAGACTGAAAAAGGAATCAGTTTGTTTTACAGTTCTTCAGAGCTCGTATAAGAATTGAGAAATTCCTTTAATTTATGTATTTGCACAGGATCATGGTCATGAGCCCATCACCTCTTTCATGTGCATTGTTAAGGTAATTTTATAGTGGAAAGAGAAAACAAGGAGATTTTCAGAGTAATAGTCTTGTCAGGTACTGAAAGCCATGACCTATTTCATAGCATGTTAATTAACAAGGAAAAAGTATGAAACAATGCCCATTTAATGGAAAGGACAATTTAAACTTTAACAGTTTAGCAAAGTAATAATGAGTGAGAAGCAGTACAGTATTTCACATGCTGTACCTTGCTCCACATCCAGCTGGCCTATCAATTATAACCTGGGCTCTACAGATGGTGCAATATATCAGAATTAAGTCAGTCACTTAGTTTGTTCCCAATTAAGTGCTAATACTCCCAGTGGAGGATATTACCCTGAGTTTCAGTTAAATGTCTGTCTCTAATGTCCCTTTATGGTCTTATCGTGGCTCTTTAAAGAGATGCCCTGTCATGTAGGCCAGAACTTTTCCTGCCTTGCTCTTCCAAGTGCTGCCTGCATTGCACTCCTTGCTGTTATTTGGAAGTGACAGAGAGGATTTGGTATTTTGTGGGGCTGGGAGGGGAGGTGTCATGCACAATAATCTTAGGATAAGTACACTGCCACTGCAGTGACTTTACCCCTTCTATGTGTACTTACTGCTGCAAAACCAGAATGTTTCAGGGAGAAACAAGCACTGCAGTGTCCAGCTCTTGTTCTGGGGCTTAGACTCCTCAGGGACTCGTCCCCTGAGGCTTGCAGGCATTACAGGGCTTGCTTTTCCCAGTGGGCAGCTGACTGGAGCTTGTGTCCCCCTTGCTCCATCTCTCCTCTTTTACTTGGTGTTAAAGCCATCACAGGGCTGCCACCACCAGACTGATATCCAATTCCACTGCACTTCTTTACTCTTTTTGGGTGTTAGTCTTGGCCTGCCTGGCGGCTCATTAATTTCCCGACACCTTTCCTGTATCTACATGTCAGGCTGCTGGTGGATTTGGTCCCCTGATCTGATGGACTCGCTGTCTTCCCCTGTTAGTCTTTAAGGTGACCCTTCCCTGGGAGGAAATCCTTTAACAGAATTTGTTGTCTGAACTGACTCCAGAGATTCCAGGCAATTACATGAGCCTCTGAATATCTTTATTTAGAAGTTTAAAAGACATGTTCTTCCAGTGCTGCTTAAATTACCCTTGTGGGTTTGCTGGCATGCTCTGGGAAATCTCTATTGTAGCGTGTTCAGTGAGTTCAGCAGTGCCTGAGCTATGCAAAGAAATATAAAATAGTTCCCAGATCCAGAGAGTCTGTGCTGAGGGCTTTCTTGGCAGCCTGCTTTATCATTTATATGGCAATGACCTGGAAAATTTGCCTCGTCTACTCATTGTTGAAAGCATTTCTTTGGTATTTTTTGGTGCCACCAGCAATGAAAGTTTGGCAACTTATTTAGATTTACTGAAAATTGTTTAAATGTAATTAACTCTGCTACTTAATCTATGACCAGAAAAGAAAAATGTCAAAAATGTGTATTTTTGTGGATGAGAAACAGAAAATACTGTTTGGGAAGGAAAGTTTGTAACAAGGGGAAATTAAATTGCAGTGCCAGTATTAGACAGTGACAAAGCATTCTGTACCAAGTGCTAAAATTGGTAAGGGATCAGAATGCATATGGATTCATATGGATCATAAATCCAGGTGTACTAGACAGCTGCAGCTTCACTCTTCAGCAGAATTGGGTGTGTTCTGTAACAGTTTGATTTCTCGTAAGGGGTGAGGGGGTTTTTTGGTGTAGTTTAGGTTTTTTTGTTTAGATTTGGCCGGTTAACATTTCAGGAACAGACCCTGACATAAAATCAGATGCATTGATTTAATTTGCATCAAAATGAACTAACAGCCTCATCCTGAGTTTTCTTATTAAATGTCTTTAAAATAAAACCAAATGATTATGTGCTGCATATGAACAACTTTTTATCTGACACTTCTTTTACTTTGCTTGAATTTTGTATTGTGTTGGGCGTTTTGTTGTTTTTTTTTTATTTTTTCCCCCTCCCCTTAAAAAAGTGAATAGTGTTATGGCCAAGAGTCAAACTACAGTGGATTGCTATTATCTTTTTCATAACTGTGTTTTAGAAGATGTGCTGGGTATCTTTCCAGTGTACAGTAAGAGAAGTTGCTCCTGACCTGAAGTTTGAAAAATGAGTTCATAGTTTGTTCACTAAATACAACTAGATTTTTCAGCTTTTGTTCTAATTCATGGAATAAAACCAGTGAAAAATATGTTTTGAATCTTTAGTTAAAACATAAAGCAGTTGCAGATAGCAAATGGATAATTGCATGGAAATCAAGTGCATGGAACATTTTAGACAGTATTTTTCACTTCTTGACTATGCCATTTTTAGAAACAAAGTTCTGGAGTTGGAAAAGGGGTTAAATTTCACATTTTTTTTTTAAAACAGCAGATTTATATGTTGTAAATATAGTCAAATATTTAGAGTAGGCTAGCTTCTTATTGTCTATTTTTGGTTTTTATTGAGTCCTCAGGCAGAAATGTGGGGAAGTTTGGGCTTTTGATTGAGGGAAGTGCTTTATTAGAAAGCTAATTACGATGCCAGGGTTGTCCTGTCATGAAAAAAGGAGGAGGTAATGATGAGCTTTGTGTGAGGAACATAACAGTCATTATGTGCCAAGGCACAAATCATGTATCTCCTAAGCCTCTGTCTTCAACCTTTCATTGCAAGCAAAATGTATTTTTGTAAATGGTATGGAAAAGACACTGGTGGAATGCTGATAAATAACTTAGCAGTGTCTTGGTTTTAGGTTTTATTTGTTTCAGTAGGACATTACTCAAATTTCTGTGCAAGAACTGACAGAGAAAAGAGGCAAACAAACTTGCTGATAGCTGCTTGCTACTTAATAACTAAAATATCAGCAGAAATAATAATTGAAATAAGTGCAATCAGTGCAAATAGAAATAGAGAAATTAAAATAATAGCTGGAAAATAATTGTTCACATGGTTTTATACTTCAAACGTTTTCCACTTTGCATCCTCTTTAGTGGGATGTGGTAGATGTGACCTTGGGTTGCAGGCTGTGCTGCTGCAGGAGCAGATGGAGCCCAGGCTGGTGTCCCCGTGTCACAAGTGGCAGCAGACATTGCTCAGACAGCTGACCCCAGCCTTGTTGTGGTGCAAAGCAACACCTGGAGACAGGAAATTCTGATAGGAAAGGGAATGTGACTCGTTTTCAGCTCAGTTAATGGCAGGACAGAAACCTCCCTCTCTCCCAAGAGCTGCCTCTGCTCCCTGCTCACATCCACCTGGTGATTTCCATTTTGTTACTTCTCCTGTTGGTCTCTCTTGTCCCACTCGGACTTTTAGCTTTGCCAGGGGAATGTACACTATTTGTGTCAAGAGAGCTTTTGATTTTGCTTTCCAGCAGCAGAGCACTCCTTTAGCAGTGCCACCGTGTGCATTCACAGTGTGCTACGTGCTGGGGGCTGCAGCTGGAATTTACAGTTTGAATTTTCTAAGAATATTGGGAGTCACCTGGCTCCCTTTCACTCTTTATCATTATATCTCAGGTTTAGTTGCTTGTAATGGGACAGTGAGTGAATAGGACAAGGCTTTTGTGTAGGCTGTTGGAAAGGAGCAGCAAACATCCAAGGGGTGTGGAGGGTCCTTCACAAATCCCCAAGGCCTGCAGAGGATTTGTGGGGGTCTGTAGTTACCCCCTATTTCCATGGGGATAATTGAATTTACAGATCCTCTCCTCTGCTGGAGTTCTGAAGCACAAACCAGTGTGGGCAGGCTGGAGGGGACTGGGTTGGGTCCTGGGCACAGCCTCTGGAGAGGAGTGATTCTGCAGCCAGAGCAAGGGGAATCAGATGGAGCTGCATAAGCAAGTGAGGGAGAAGATTGGAATCTGTAGCTTCCCTGAAAGAGAACTGAAGTTGAGAGAGAAGGACAGGGGAAAAATATTCTGGTGTCTTTATTTTTATTTTTTTTATTTTAGTAGTAACTTGCAATGAAGCATTAAAAGGAACATGGAGGCTATGATAACTGAAATAAAATTTATGTGCATTGACTTTACTATGTTAGTGTATGTTTCTTCTGCTAAAATTCCATTTATTAATCCTTTGCAAGTAACCAGTAGGTTTGAGGTAACTCAGCTACTTTGAAACTCATGATGGTTTAACAATTGTACATCATGTGAATTTCTAGGCTCTTTCTCCTTTATTAGTTCTGTGGAAATGGAGGCAGTCTTTAGCAGTTGTAGATAGTTGAAACATGGAAATCTGTAAGCTACAATTTGGAAAAATAATTACTTGTGTGTTGTTGATATTGTTGTGCAAAAAGGTAATAGCTTAAACATAAAATAAAAATAATTACAGAAGACTAAACTTTTGAAAAAATTAGCTTTATGCAGCATAAGGCTCAATTAAAATGATTAAAATGTAAATATACAAGTGTTAGCAATCTACCTGGAAAATTTAAATTTTTAAGATTGTGGTATATGCTACAGTTATTACTAAAAAACTGTAGATGACAGTAATTGAGAATAATAAATTAGAAGGATCTGTAAAATTGCTCTGAAGTAATTTTTATAACTTTAAAAAAATATTTTCTAAAACTTGAAAACCAGAAGGACTAGAATAGGGAAACCCTTACCCTCAAAATGCAGCTTGAATGAAAACCTTGATCAATGGATCATAATTGGAAACTATGTTCTGTTGCATTTATTTATTTGAAAATAATGGGGGAAAAAAAAGGGGAAGGAATGAAAAAGCTTTGCTGCTGTCCTGAGAAGAAGAATTCACCCCCACACCTGAGCAGGTGTACCCAAATAGGGGAGGGTTTAAAATTCATCCCTTGCTGTTCTTATAAGGTAAAAGAGCCAGAAACTTTGATGCTCTTTTGCCAGTAATTGGCCAAGTGCCAAGCAGAGATACCAGTTGGACTCCTGGACCTGCACCTCAAAACCTGTTGCCAATTTCATTGGGCAAGGTGCCAGAATGCCCACCTGGACCATTAAGTATTTAAAAGACTGCACAGACCTTCCTGGGTTATTTTAGATTCCTTAGCCAGTGTAAGAGTTCCCTCTGCACTGTGCTCACCTTATATTTCTTCTGTTTGATACCATTTGTTATTTTTATCATTAATAAAACCTTCTATTTTACAAAGCTCATCCAGAGACGCTGTCTCACTCTTATTTTAAGCCATTTCTCTAGGAGGGCTGGCCCCTCAGAGGTGACAGACCTTCGTGGGGTTTACCACATCTGACCCCACACAAGATTCCATCAATCTGCATGAGGAGAATTAGGTTTGTTTGTACAAAACCTCCCTGCTCCAGCCTATTCTCCTGCACGAGGGGAGGGCAGTGAATATTTCTGTGGCCGTGCCTGGATCCCTGTGGATGCACAGGCTCTGGGAATGTGTGGAAGTGTGTGTGACCCCATTAATGGGCTCGCTGCGGGCCCTCATCCATCCGGGATAGCGGAGCGGGAGCGCGCGATAACGCGCCTTGTAACCACGTCGAGCCAAGTGGCTCCTCATCCCTGACTAATGGCTGGGGTGCAGACACAGGGTGTATTTCTTCCTCCCAAGGAACCTCTGATGAGATTAGAAATGTCCTTCACGGCCGCTGCTTTGTCCTTTAGCCCCCCGCCCTCCCCAGCCAGGCCTGCTAATTAAAATGGAGCCGTGGAAGATGTTCTTGTCCAGAGGGCTGCAGGGAGGGGAGCTGCCGGATAATGGACACAACAAGAAGGGCCTGTCAGTGCTTCTTTTCAGCAAATCTGCAACAGGTGAACCGTGGAGGAAGCAGTACCTGTGTAGAGTTCTGTATTTCTAATGTATTTTATTCATAAAAAAAGGAAAACCCATAATAAGAATTTTCTGTGGTTCTGGGACATGTAAAGTGATCGAGGTTGGTTTGAGGCAAGTATTCTATTGCACTGTGATGAATTTTTTTCCCCCTCCCTCCCCTGCTGTGTGCAGAAGTACCCCCAGTGTGAGCCCTTTGGTGTGCGCCACATCAACAGGAGAGAAAATGGATGAGGAGTTTTCAAACTGTGAATCTTGTGAGCAGTAATTATCTTCATTCTTGTCTAATGAAGATACTTAACAACTAAGAGTGACAGTTTTCCTTAATTTTCACCCTTGCTCCTGAGTGAGGAGCACATGGGTGTTACTGTTAGTAGCAGCATTACTCGTCACAATCTCCCTTAGAGGAGATCCTCATGTGCACCATTAAAAGCTCATCTCCACGTGCTCCCATTGTCCTGGCATTAACACTTAAATAAGGATTCTGTCTTGGTTTGGAAAGACAGGTGTCTGTCAGGGAAAACTGGAGTTTCCCTTGGAATGGAGAATGTAAACCCCCGCCCTCCAAATTATTACAATTTTGCAATTAGGAGCTTTCAGGCAAAAATATGGGAATAGGAATAACAGTTCTTTACTAGGAATATTAAAAATACAAATGCAGTAGTACAAAAAAAAAAAATCAAGAAAAAAACCAAAAGTCCTAGAAAACCCTGACAGAGTCAGAATACGACCTGACACCCTGTTCAGGGTGTTGGAAGCAGTCCAAATAAATCCTCCTGGAGTGACAGATGTGGTTCTATTGGAGTAGAGATGATCCTGTAGAAAGGGTCCAGTGCTGGTGAGATGGGTCTGAGAATCCAGTGGCAAACAGGCCACATCTTCACTGAGATGTTCCTACATCTCAGTTTTTATCTGGGTAGGAATGTTTGGCTCCTCCCCCTGGGTGTTCCATCTTCCAAGGGATGATGGAATGTGTCAGTCACTGTGAGCCTCAATGGCCCATGAACAGAAGATATCCCCGAGGGTGGGCAGTGGTGACAGAGATCACAAACCCTGCCCCACCTGGTTTAACAGCTGGGCTGTTATCAGAAGGCATCCACCCTCCTCCCCTGGAGTTACAAGAGAGAAAGAAAAAAAACATCTCCCCAGCTGCTTTCTACAGATGAAATAGAATACACTGTTTTTTGGTTACATAACCCAAGACAGATCCTTTTGTAGGATTTATGGAAGGCTCAATTATTGCTCCTGCCCTTTTGGGGCCCTCTTGCAGCTGTGTCTGGAATGTGATGTCCCACTGTGCCTTCCAGAGGCAGGAGGGGTTCGGGGGAGGCTGGAGCAGGTCGTGTCCCAGCAGAGGGTGGGCACTGCTGCCAGACACCCCCAGACAGGCTGGGGAGGAGGCAGGGGCAGGGAGGGTCCTCTCAGGGGGCACAGCTGAGGAACAACAAGCAGTGGTTGCAGGCAGCTCCCAGGAAATGGGAGAGAGGAGGAGGAGGAGGAAGAATCTCTTCCCAGGGATTCCAGAGACCTTGGGGGCTTTCCGTACCTGAAGGTATCGAAAGCGTGACTAGAAAGAGAAACTTAGCTCATTTTGAAAGTAGGTCCTGTTTGAGCAAGAGCTGCAGGTGGAGCTCAGTGACCTCCAGAGGCCTGTCCTTCTGGCCCCAATTATCCTGCAGCTCTGTTTGTCCTGGAAGGGTTTGCAAATACACACATGGACCTGTGTATTTATTTTAGTAGGGAGGCTCAGCTGCTGAGCCCACTTTGCTACCTCCAAGTTGTAGAAAAAGCTGTAAAAGTGATAGTGTTGCAAGTAGTGTGAGCCATTTTTATTATACAAGCATTTACCCTGGTTATTTCCATCCCATTCAGAACAAAGCTCTAAACTGGCTGTCTTTCAGTGGCAGCTGGATTGTTTACCTTGCAGTTTGTGAAGCATTTTTAATGATTCCACAAAAGAAAACAAAGTATTTGAGTACGAGGCATATTTGATAAGCAGAATTAACAACCTGAAATAAGGTTTTGTAAGTAGGGTCATATAAAAATGCATAGTGATTAATCTTGGAAGGAACAAGGAACAATAACAACATTTTTATTCATCTTCTAGTCAAAAACTTCTGGGGACAGCAGCTGCTAAGCTTCTTCATCCTATTTTCCGTGGTTCTCTTAATTTTCAGACCCTTTGGGAAGAAACAGTCCCTGGCTGAAGAAAAATGTGTCTTTTTGGCAAACCCATGGCCATCTATCTACTATTGTGAGAAAGATACTTTTGCAGTGATAATTTCCATGATGGAGGTGTTTATGCCCTCAGTTACAGTTCATTCTCTAGGTGCTCTCCAGAGCTATGAAATTAAATTAATTGTCTTTCAGCTGTTGGACAGGCCCAAACCTCTTTTTATATTAATCTTGACTTCTATTACAAAATAATGCTTAGGATTTTTTCTGCAGCCTGAATTTAAAAGGAGGCTGAAAGGAGGCAGAGGGACTGGAGCTGATGAGTGCAGAGGAAGATCTGGAGTGTGGCAGCCCAGGCTGAGAAGCAGAGTTGGATTCTTCTGCCAGTAGAACTCTTCACAAGCTCTGCTCTCTCATCCTTGGATTAGACGTTTTTTTAGTGTGCTAGCATATTCCTTTTCTGTTTGGCCATGTCAGGAATTGTTCTTTTTTTCTCTCAAAAGGTTTTTTCCACTTGCTTTGTGAGGGAAGGAAAAAACCAGTGACCAACACTATATTCATTCCCCAAATGGAATGAAACTCACAGTCCCCTGCTGCAACCATCAACACCTCCTGAAATTCTGAATAGAAAAGCATTGCCTGTTTTTCTTCTTTGCAACGAAGTGAGGATTATAGTAATTGTGTAAGTAATAGGGTGCACGAATTATATAATGAATGTAAAACAAAACTGGATTTGGTGAGGCAAAAAAGGGATTTAAACAGCTGCTTGAAGGGAAAATAGATGATCCTGGGAAATGACTAGGAAATAGCATATAGTACTAATAATGCCAGTGTTATTATTTTCACTTTCTTGACACGTCAGCATGCTGTTTGCAGTATTTTTTCATAAAAATAGAATTTATTCATGCAATTTACCCTTAATATGTGTAGTGCAAATACTTTATATTGTACTTATGTATCATATTAACAATATTTGATTTGTGCTTTCTTTACAAATTGGAATCATTGATTTTTCTGTGGTTCTCATTTTGCACTTAGCCTGGTGCTTTCAGTTCCCATTTTAGGTGCTATGCTTTGAAAAAGCTGATTTCTCATAAATTTATTCTCTTTTATAAGAGGGCCTAGGTACCATATTCCTTTTTTAGGAGTTGCTTGACTCTCTTTTTGGAGCCAATTAATGTCTTGAAAGTTTCATTTTGCTCCAAAAGAGCACTGTGTGTTCTTCCCCTTCCTCAGAACCCAAACCTCCCAGTCTTGACCTCAGGTGACATTCACTCTGCGTTCTTACTATTTTAATTCTCTTCTTTCTTGCTTCCACTGTGTCCCAGTGATTGTGCCAAAAACTCTCTGGAGATGGTCATCAAAAGTTTCCAAGCACCTGCTGCTTGTAAGGAAACCTCTCTGTGTGTAGGATCCTTACCTTGATCCTTGAAAGTTCTTTAATTCAACTTCTTGATCTTAATTCATCCACTGGCAACATTGGTTTGAATGTGTTTGTTAATTCCTGCCTCACTGTTTTTGAGGTGTCCCAAGACTCAGCCTGCTCATGTCAGACCCACCACACACCCTCTTTCCTTATTTTCCTGACTCAGGCACAGCCTCTAGATTTATTTTCTGATGTTCCTCGACTGTGATAGGGTTTTAAAGGTTTCTGAAATTATTAAAAGTGCTGATTAATATTTACATCTCCATATAGAATATTTCAAGTCTTAGGTACGCATAGTGGGACTCTGTAGGTACACACTTCTTCATTTTATTTAGTCTCATTTTCTTGTTGATTGAGGTAGCCATCTAAAAATACAATAAAACCAATAAACTAATAAAAATTAGATCTTTTTAAAAAATTGTTTAATATAAGGACAGTTCTTTGGCTGCAAAGTAGCAAAAATCCTCAGCTAGAGCTGCATGTGGGTGTTTGTGAGCATCTTTATGTACATGGAATTGAATTTACTGTATCATTCAGATATTTGTATTCTTGCTGGGAGCAAATAAATTTTGAACAGTAAAAGACTGTTTAGGAAAACTTCTCAGCTTTGTAAAGACTGCTTCTAACATTTTAGAGAGGAAATATTGAAAGCTGCTGGTACCTGGATACCTGGGCAGTTGTGTGGCACCAAGGAGGGGTCTCCAGGATTCAGTTTTGTTGTTATATTATAAGGAGGACCTTGGGTTTGGTGTGCTGCAAGGGTGATAAATCTGAGTTAGATCCCCTTTCTAAGTCTCTTGGGATTGAAGCTTTTGGGGAAGAGATCCATTAATGTGTTCTAAATCTATTGATTCACAGTAGAAAGGGACAATTTAAACTCGGAAGTCACCAAGTGAACTCCGCATTAAGTTGGGGAGCCTGTGGTCACAGCTCATTGGATCTCTATGAAGTAGAAAATGTGATGTAGACCACACTGGCATTCTATTAGAGGAAATCATGCATTTAAGCACAGAGCAAAATACTGTAGCCAATTACATGAACATACACCTATTTTACACGTGGCTGATCTTCTGAGCAAAAAGTATTAACAGTGTGCATGCTATCTTGTTTTAGGGGACTACTTACTTGAAGTCAGTGATATGGGATAAAGTTTGGAGAAAAAAATGATTAATATATGATTTATATCAAAGTTTTCTAACTGGAAAGCAGCCTTGCATAGAAATGAGTGCATGGTCTTCAGCTGACAGCAGCAAAGACTAATTATAACCCTATTCTATGTTAATGTGTCATGTTGTAGCCTGTGTGTAAATGCTGACATCTGAAACTGCATGTAGGAAAGAAAGAAAAACATTCAGCATCGAAATTTCCTTCTTAGAACTATATTTTTAAAATGTCTTTGACTTTATTAGAGGACATAAAAGTAAGTGCTGATTTATAACTCAGCTTTTTTCTGCTTTAGATGTGAGGCTGTGTAAAAATCTTTAGTCTCAAAACATCTGTTCTTAACTGTAACAGGGTGAACTTTCTGTGAGCATTAGATATTTACAGTGGAATATCTTGCTTAATGTTGCTAAGACTGCTGAATTGATCTGTTTTATATATATATATATATATAATAGATGTATTCCCATGCACATGTCCATGGACATTTAGAAAATGCCTTTCTGCAGTTTAGTCACAGCAGTAACTTCCTCACTGTCAGGAAGTTAAGTAGCACATTGAAAGCTGATAGAAAAGCTGAGACCTAAACTTTTCCATAAAATATTGTGGGTGTATTTGCGAGTATGTAAATTCCTGATTTATCTTCCAGTCCTCATGCCTCTGTCCAGGCTCTGGGCATTTTGAATGGCAGAAATTATTTTCTTTTCCACATCTTTTTGCCTTTGCATGAAATCTGGGAGGAAGGAAAATGCTAACAGCGTAATTTGTGTGACACAAACTTTTTTCACCAGTACTTCTGACTTATTCCATTGCTGAAAATAAATGAGGAGCTGAGAAATTATAAGCTCTGTCATTATGGGTTGTTGTGTCTACTGGCACACATTGTGCCTATTGGTAGATGAAGATTAATGTGTTGCATGCCAGCATGTCCTTCCCTATGCAAAATATTCTGGGAGTGTTGAGGGGATTTGTACAAGAATTATGCAGAGAACACCAAAGCTAAGTGGAAGTAAATTAAGCATCCCCATCTGGCTTTACTTCCTTGCAAATGGCCCCAGCTATGGATTCCAGCAGCAGTGACTGTTCATTCCAGCCCTGATTTACTGCACATTTCTGAAGCTCTGCTCTGTGCTCCATTAGTCACGATTTCTCCTGTAAGATTTTGGATATTGAGGATGTGTGCACTGAGGGGACAACAGAACTTTGCACTGAAAGCACCCAGGATATTCCTGAAATGTGGCATCAGCCTGGAAGTGCTGCCTCTGATTTCAGCGGATGCACACACTTCCCTTCTCCTGCCACCTCACCAGTGCTGTGGCTCATCACAAAGCAGCTGCAGAGGCTTCTAATCCCATATTCCAAAATGTCAGGGTAAGGATTAGTCCAGCCAGCAGTTATCTCACAAGGTTTGCTACAAATACTTGCATCTAGAGTGCTGGAATTTCAGTTTTCGTGTGATGGTTGGTGCTAAGTGAAGGTTTGATATTGATGGGTGTTACTAGGCAGTCCCAAAGGATAGAAATAAATATTGCATTGGTTTTAATCCTTCCACTCTGTGTTCAGCTTTAGAAGTATAAGGGAAAGTAGTCAATAGTAGAAGTAGCCTAGAAAACACAATTTCATATCCATTTCATTTCAAGAGACAGATGGTATAAATCTATTTAGATTACATTCAGGTTTTATTACACAAAGTGCAAAGATCCAGCATTCTCCACAGTCTTGTCATGTGCACTTAGCTGGGTGTCAAGGACTTTAGATTTCAATCTAATCTCTCTTAGCAGCATCCCTGGTTTCCTCAGGCAGATCCTTTGATTGCAGTGTCACAGTTCTGTGCTGGTGCCAGGGGAATCAGAGCCACTTCACCTCCGCAGGCAGGGCTGAATCACATTCCTGAGGTGATCCTGGTTACAGCATCTCGGGGCTTGATAAAATACAAATCCTAACAACCTTGATGAAAGGGTCTGTGGGGCGTGCCACTGGGTCTAAGTGGATTTTTTCCTGATCAGATTATACTGAGAATTGTTGTCATGGATAGTGTGAAGTAAATTGAGAATTAATAAATACAGGGGGTTACCAAGAAGGAATAATGCAGAGGAAAGCTTTGTTATAAGACAAAAAATAATTGCAGGTCTTGTGATAAAGCTACATGGAACAGAAATGAAAGCAAATGCAGCCCGTTGTGCTCTATGAAATGTGTGTGTGCATTGCTGGGTTATTTTCATGCCATGCTAAGGGCAAGGTAGAAATTCTTGTTTCTGGCCTAGTGTAGCCTGTTAAGCCCAAAGTGAGTGGAAAAAATGAAAACTGATTCTCCACAGTCTCTGTTTAGTGGCTTCACAATTTTTTATACCGCTTTGAGCTGCCGAGTGATTTGTCTTTCTTCTTTCTTTTTTTTTATTGCCTGCAAAATTTGAAACAGATTTGTTTGGAAAGACAGACCCTGCTCTCTCGTGTTTCTCGCTCCTGCTTTGGGTGGCTGGGTACTGAGCTTAGATGAGTAAGCAGTTATGACTTAGGTCTTTCCATCCTTCTGTCCTTCCTTCCTAGAAAGCTGAAAAATATGACCTTTTCCTTGAGCTTTATGTGTGACTTAAATGCCATTGCTAAGGATCTGGAAAACTTGGTGCTAAACTTTAAAAACAGTTTTGTGTCCAAACTCCTTCTTTACGATGAATAAATTTTTGGATACTGAATGTGTTGAAGGATGCTTAATAAAGGAATGAAATAGCAGCCTACAGCTAAACTCAGCTTTCTGAGCAAGAAAGTAGAACCTTATTCCAAAAATAGGGAGCAACTATTGCTCAACAAAGTGAGTAGTGCCCACATACTCTGAGCAGTGCAAAGGCTCCAGCTGGGTGCTTTCGAGCTGAGGAGGCTCTGGTGGTGAAAGGTGCTTATCCCATCTCCTGAGAGGTAGGTCTGCATGTGCATTCCTATTTTTTTTTTTGGAATTCCTGTTTGCTTGGAGCTCTGACATGGAGCAGGAGAACAGCTACAGCTGGGATTCCAGAGTCCAGGTGAAAAACTGCCCCTGGCAGGAGGTGATTTTGGTACCAGCCAGAGGGAGTAATGAGACTTGTTTGCATATTGAGCAGCAGCCAGTGAGTTCTGATCATTCTCAGAAAACTGCTCCAATTTCCCAAGCTTAGTATAGAAAAATAAATATTTTTTTATTTGTTTGGGTTGGGAGGAATGGTGTTTTCTGGTGGGTGGTTTGTTTTTTAGTAGCTTTTAATTTCTTTCTTCTGAAGTGTTAAAATACTGTTCATGTATCGTGAAGTTGATATCATTGCAGAACTTGATATCATTCAGTTGTGATTCCATAGAACTTTTGCTGCTGATGGAATAGGGTCATACCTTCAAAATCTTCAGAGACACTGTTCTATGCATATTCATTCTTCTAGGAAATGGTAGTGCTAAAGTTTACTAGTAAAATCCATCCTCAGCACAGTTGTTTATCAGATCTATGCATTCATTAATAAAGAGTCCCTGCTGTTGTTGGCTCCAGTACAACTTAATTAATTACTATTTGAAATATGGATGTGGTAAATGATCCAACTTGGTGAAACAGGAGAGCAGCTGTTACCTTCCTTTATGTTTGATGTCACTGGCTTTTCTCCTTATTTGTGTGGCGTCCCCTTTTTCATCCTATGACAATAATTCCATAAATTTGGGACTCAGCTTCATCTGTAAACCCTGCCCCCTGTTTTGTTTTCCCACTGTGTCATCTTGTTCTCCTCTGTACTCCCTGTTTTATCCTCTCATGTTCCCCCATCCATTACTGTCTCTCCCTCTTCTCTCTGTCATAGATTTTCAGAATCCTGGTCTCCTTTTCTTTCCGGTTCCTCTCTCCAGTCGTTCTGCGTTCCTGAGAGCCAAGTAAGTTGTTTCCTGCTCTGCTGGAGAAACTGCTGCTTTTGCCATTTCTCCTGGAATTGTAGCTCTTGCTGACATATGCCTAAGTGGTTTCTCAAAGCAACCTTAGAGAAGGCATTAAAAGTTTTTCCTAAATGTTTCCATTTCCCTTGCTAGTCCTGCAGCTGTTTTCTCTGGTCAGTTACTGAACTCGATTAATTTTTGTTCCTCTGTCTACTTACTCTTCTTTTCTTTGCTTCTATTTTCTTTTTGCTGTCTTGAGGAGACACGGAGAGCTGCTGTTTCGCAGCACCTCAGCTGGCTGCAGGGTTCCCCGACAGCAGAGGATTTCTGTGCAGGGCAGGGCTGCAGGGAGGGAAGGGACACACTCGGTCCTGGAATCCCCCAGTTCCACGCTCGGTGTCCTTCCCGTGCATATCCCGGCACTGCAGGCTGTGTCTTCTCTCCCTTGATTTCTTTTCTACTCATTTTTGGAGAGTTTTCTTTGTGAAGCCCTGCTCTGGCTGCCCTTCCTGAGTAGAGGGGATGGGCTGTGATCTCCAGAGCCCCTTCCAACCTCAGCCATTCCGTGCTGCTCTGAAGGAGGAGAGGAGCAGGGATGGAGAACAAAGGAGTGAGTGCAGTGAGCACTGTGTGTTTGTCCATGGAGACAAACACCACGCAGGGCTCACAAATGCCACAGCAGCAGCACTTTAACCTGCCTGTCTCGGCACAGAAGATGTAAATCCCTGTTGCAAAGTTTCAGAGAAACTGAAACAGCCGGGGGATAAATCATATTTGGCTTTATTCTAAAATAAAGGCAAACAATGAGTAGCATTGTAACTCATTTATTTGTTCTGTTAGCTGCATGCTGCAGCATTAGAAGCATGCTCTGGCAATACAGATTTAGTTATTTTAAGGGCAAGACTGAAATGAAAGAATACATGCAGACCTGTAAGCACAATTGGAGTCCTTGATGTGGCTCTCAGGTGTCAAGGTGTCCAGTATTTTATTTGTTCCAAAGAGGTTTAATTATTTCAGAACTGAATAGTGAGGGAGGAGCTGGGAGTATTTATAGCAGGTAGAGCTACAGAGACCCCTAGAAATAGTCTTCAGTGGTTTATGCTTTTATAAATACAGGATGAAGAAAATTTTATATTTTCCACTTTAGAGACAGAAAAAAAGAGTGTTTAATGAGGGGAAAAAATGATGAAATAATTGAAACGAAGGAGAGCATGAGATAGGGAAAATACTGTAAACAACATAAATGTAGGACTTTCTTCTTAAGGAGTGTGATTTTCTTAGACTACCATTATAGAATCAGGCATATACTCTAAAAAGCATGCAAGTCTTGAAACTATTTCCTTTTTGAAATGAGATGTTGGATTACAAAAAAAAAAAAAAAAAAGACTTTATTTTCTTCATAGAAGTAGATGGAAGCCCTTTATTTCATTTATATTCGATTCTCATTATCCTGGGACACCGAGTAAGGGCTGTGTGAAAAGGAGTAGGAGAAAGAATAAAGGCAGAATTTTTCACTGTCCAAAAAAGTGGGTTTTTTCCTACCCATAGGAACTAAGAAAGCCCTTGTGCTTAGAGGAATGAATAATGATTTATCAGTCTTGATACATATGGAAGAGAGTAAGTTCATGGAAAGGTTGTGTGTTGGGTTCAGTTTGCTTCATGGAAAGATGTTTAAAGGAATGATATCTATCCCTGGGTTTTTTTCCTGTAGCTATTTGAGGTTAGCTATTGAAAAGAATTTTATAATATTTTAAAAAGGCAAAGTATATTTCTAGTATATATAGTGTTATTAACTTGTATTGTCATGCCTTACACTGTGTCCCTCTACTAATTGCTGTCCTGGTAATTTTTTTATGCCTTCCTGCTGCCCCTTCTACCTCTTCTTTATTTTTGTCACTTTACTACTAAAGCACCAGATTCCAGTGTACGCATGCCTGGGCTATGAATGTTTATCAATTCTAAGCATTCCCCACAGAGCAGTACCAATTCCCCAGTCTCTTCTGTGTTTGTTTGTTGTTGATTTTTGTTGTTGTTTCTTTTCGTGTGTGTGTGTTTTGTTTTTGTTCATGTTTTCCCAAACTTTATTTGAGAGCTCAGCTCCACATCCTGAGCCACCCCTGAGCCCTCTGACAGTGGGGTGGGCTGAGCTTTTTTCCTTTAGACTGACTTAAATGCCTCTCAACAGTATCCAGTATAATCTATATCCTATAAATAAAATTTTCCAGGTGCTGAGGATGGACTAAAAGATCCTCAGGGTATTTCCTCAAGCCCTTGGGTGCAGGTTGGAATAATCTTGGTCAGCCTCCAGGCAGCAGGGCCCTCCCCAGCCTCCCTTGGCAGATGAGAGGGAGGGGCTGTAGCCAGAGCATCCCCTGAGCTCTGGGGTGAATCCCACCAGGCCCTCTGCCCTGGTGAACGTGTTTGTTTGCTTATTTTAACAGAAAGTTTCCTCAAGGTGTTTTGTGAGCGAAGAATTGTCCTGCTGCATGGTGTGATAAACAAACAGAGCTCAGGAGGTGCCTGGATGCAGGGAGCAGAGGGTTCACCTCCAAATTTCTTTTCATCTGCCTCCTGTACTGGTGACGTGACAGTTTGAATCTCATTCAAAGTCAAATGTGAGTTCTTGCTGCATTTCAGGGAGTGAGAGAGCAGCCCCAAATTTCTCTGCCTCTGTGCAGTGAGCTGCTTTGTACAGGAGGCAGCAGTTTGCTCTTTCCAAAAGGCTCCATTCCATTCTGCCCATGGCAGCTGCAGGCATGGCTCTGTCACAGGGCTGGAGGGGACACACAAGAGATTTTTTGGTGTTCTGCATGAGGCCTTGTCAGAGATGACCACTCTGATACCCAAGTCCTCAGCACGGTGCATTTCCATTCCTGGTTTCACACATCCATGTTCCCTGCCAGTCAAAATGAACAGGAATTCTGTTGAAAAGCAGGAGAATTCTCCTGTTGAAGCACTCAGGTAATGTCAGGACACATTGCTCAGATATGCACAGCTCTGTTTCCCAGTGTAGCTGAAATGCTGGGGGAATGGTGAGCAGAGGGGATGCAGCTGTGCCAGCAGTGATGTGTTTCTGATCAGTGTGTGCTACCAGAGCCCCAGGTGAGGTGACAGTGTCCAGGCAGTGCTTTATACCTGTGATTATCAGCAGGGGAACAAATCAGTTAATGATCATTATCCTCTGCTGCAGTGCAGGCAGTGGGACACAGGATAAATCCAAGCAGTGTTTGTGTGTGACCAAAGGGTGAAAAGGTCTCACAGGGTATCTGAGGATGCCTGGGCACTGGTGCTCAGCTTTGCAGCCTCACAGGCTGCAAACTTTCCCTTCCCTCACCCCACAGCAGGCAGCAAAGCTCTGTTTTGATAGTGAATATTTCCCAGACAGAAGAGCTGTATCCTCAAGGAGCAAAACCTGGCGGCAGCCTTTTCATGTGTCTGTCAGCAAACACTCCAGAATATGTACAGCTGTACTACACAAGGCTTGTACAGAATGCAAGCATGGCTTTGGGAGAGTGGCACAAACATTTCTGAAAGCCAGGTGGCTTGGCTGGTTCTTAATACAGCACTTAAAGCTTTTCTATTGCTTAAGATGGGAAAAAAGTATATTTTGAAATAGAATTTTTGTGGTCTGTATTATGATTTAATTTCTGGTTTTATTCATCTGAAAATTAAAAAAAAAAAAAGCAGAGGACACAAATTTACATTCTTGTTGTGGTCTCAGTTGAGAAGCCAAACATTACTGCAGGTAAATTCCTGCCCTGCCCTGGAGTTGGTCTCCCTGGTCAGAGTGGAAATATTTCACTGTGTCAGTGGGCATTAGTTTTATGGATGAAAGGAAGTCTGGTGTCGAGAATTACAGAGCCTTTGTTGAAAACAAATGTTCCACAGCTGACTAATGGGGGGGAAAAAGTGGGAATGGAAGAATATTCCAGTATAAATTCATGGTGCAAAGTGAAATTTAGTGATCTGGGTACTTGTGGCTAAAGCAAGGAGATCTCTTCTGCCTGGAGTATTTATGGAGAGCCACTCGACTGCGTTTATTTTGCAAAGTCTTGGATGTGGTACATGGCATTGTGGATTGCCTGACATAACAAAACCACTTAGACTAGAATGCAATTACAACAGAGAGTGATTATAGGAGAAGTTTGTGCATTTCCAAAAGGGCCTAACAAAGATGTTACATGTGCTGTGTTGTAACTGGCTCCTTTCTGTGGAGCACAGGGAACTCACATTTCAAGAGTTTCAATTTTTTTTAATCAAGTGCTTTAAAATCTCTATAATAGGAAAAGACTTCAAAGAGGAAAGATTAAAAAAGAAAAGTAAATAAAAAGGAAATAATATAATTAAGGTTTGACCCTGTAAATTGCTAACCTTCAAAGCTAATGCTGGAGAAGCACAATATTATTAGCAATAAAAAGAATTTGCTTTGCCCTTTTAAAATTACCATAAACCGATTGACTGAAATGGAATGATGTTAATATTTAAGAAGTAGGACACTAGATTCTATTATCTCAGAAACTCTGTCACCTGGTACACTCTGTAGTCCTGTTATCTAATTATTGTCCTTAAATTGCATTAGTGTGCCAGCAATTTGTCTGCTGTTGGAAAAGTAATTGACATTTGAGTTACTGCTTCATATTTGGGAGACTCACTAGGTGGTTCCAAAGAGCCCTCTTCTGTCAGAGCAGATTAGCTTAATTTTACCTAAAAGAAAAGGGAAAGTCTGCATTTTTGAGTGTGCCATTTACACAGCGCTCTTGTAATTTGGTATTAAAATTCAGGTTATGTATCACAGCTGATTGCCAAGAAAGAAGGGGGGGGGGGGAGGTGGGAAATTAATAAATGACATTTGTGCCTTCAAATTCACTTTAGTGCAGTCTGGTCCTTCAGTGAGTGTGCAAGAGGGGTGTGCTGGTGGGCAGGGACAGCAAACGCTGTGGGTGCAGGGGGTGTTTGGTGCTGGGGCTGTGCTGTGGGCAGGGCTCTGACCTGCAGGTGTTGGGCACCCATGGGCACAGCCCCGGAGCCCTGGGCACCCACAGCACCCTCCCCGTGCCACTCCACCTGCATAATCTCAATTTCCTGTTAGTGTTTGGGGAAAGAGCACTTACAGAATCCTTGATACCATTTCTTTGATGAAATTTAAAGGTAGTTGTAATTCCAGGTAGCCTGGAAAGGGGAGGAGCAGCCCCTGTTCCAGCAGTTGCCTTGTATGAATGTTTCCATGTCCATGAAGGTTTGGTTCCATGATTCTGCAATCCAAAGCCTGAAACTTTCCAGACAAATGTAATTTGGGATCTAAAGTTGATTAGAGATGCATGATTACAAAATGTGCATAATAGTTTATGTGACAACTGGAATTAAATTTAAAATATATTTGAAATTAGCATGAGGAATGTAGCTGTCTGGTAGTGGTGATAATTTTGCTAATATAATTTGTTTAGAGATTTTCAGTTCATGTTTAAAAACAAGACAATCTTAAATCTCTTAATTTTTTTTTCTACAGAGCTGTTGCATAAACTAAAATGCATTGCCTGAACTTAAAAAATTGTGTCAGTGCAATCCAAGTGAAGCATTTATGAATGTTGGCTTGAACTGGAAACCTCACCAGAATTTCTCTTGACAATAACTTTAAAATAACCTGGTTACACATCACTGAAAGTCTCTCTTGATATGGTTTTGAAATATTTCATTTTCCAGTGACAGGAATCAGGATTGTCTCTCTTTTTCCAGTCATTATTATGAAATTGTTAAGGCCTTTTGCAGACCACATAAATTGATGGAATGTTTTGCAGAAAACACATCTTTCATCTTTCATCTCAAAAAACCACAAAAGAATTAAGAAAACGGGTAGAATAATGTGAGCTTGATTAAATCATCAAAGTATCAAAAGTGTTATATTCTGCAATCCTTTATAGTTGTTTAATTCTTCATTTAAAAAATAGGTTTCAAACCCAAGCATTTTGCCCAAAAAGCATCTGAAAAGAAAGGAAGGTTTGAAAAAAAGTACTCAAATTGGTTCTGCAGGCAAAGTGGTGAGGGAATGAAAGTTTGTAGAGTGAGAAAGGCAACATCTATTGTAAAGAAATCCTGCAAGTGTTCCAGAAGAACAATTGATGCCTGTGCACTGTACGATGTGAATAATGTGCTGCTGGGGTTGCAGTGTCTGCAGAGCACAACCTGCCCATTTCTGGACTGTTTTTTCTCTATCTGAAATGACCCTGCTATTATTTCTTCCCAGAAAATTAATAGGCATTCATAAATATTGGCATTTCTGTATTTTTATGAATTCGTTGCTGTCATAATTTGAGGGAGCGAGGAAGAGCGAGGGCACGCTCCCCCTGATCAGAGGGAAGCTGGCTCTGTTTGCAGCCTGTTAAGATTGTACCTGCAGAGGGACAGGTGAGGGCAGTGACCACTGGGGTGACACTGGCAGAGCCCTCTGAGCCCCCCAAGTCAAATGCTGAGCGTCATTTCAGTTTAAAATTCTAATGGTGCCAGTAATGAGGCAACTTCACCATTAAACCAGGGAAAGGAAAATAACCTTTTCTCCCCGAAGAAGGATGTGTTGGAAAGGTCAGAGCTGTTCCTGGAGGCAGCGAGGGGCCTGGTGGCAATAATGGGAATGCAAAGTTCTTGAAATGCCCTGAAAGTGGGAGTTTTCAGCAGGACAAAGGACACTGCAGAAGGAACTGTAATTTCCTAGATTTAGGATTCTTGCTTATAATGCTGTTAGTTAGGTAAGGCCAGGCTTTTAAAGAGCTCGGGACCAGAATTTCATATTCTCAACCTACACAGCAGCTGCTAGATTTTCAAAATAGCTCAGCTCCTCACAGTTCCTGTTCCGCGAGGCTCCGAGCTCTCAGCAAAGTCTGGCTCTCGTTCGGCTGCCAAAATGAGAGCTGAACTCTCATGAAAATCTGTGAGTACACCGATTCCTTGGGGAAAAAGGAATGAAGTAAAAATCCATCGACTGCAGATGAAAATTAATTATAGCAGTATATTTATTTAGTAGTAATTAACTTCTTGGCATGATTGTCGTACTACTCTGAGAACCATGTCTTGTTCTCTGAATAGTTGGTAAAGGACTACATACACTAAAAATAAAAGGTGACCTGTCTAATTATTTCTAAATCTCTCCAATAATGTTCCTCTTCTTCACATTCTCTGGTGCCATTTGTTTGTTTGTTAGTTTGTTTGTTGTTTGAGGCACACAGAGCAATGATCATAAGGAGTTTTTTCCTCTAAATTTTTTCCTACCCTTTAATTCAGACAGGGACAACTGCATGTAAAATGTATATTTAATGCAAGCACAATGCCAACAATAGATGCAAACAAATTCTAATTTAGAGAAAAACTTCTTGAAAGTCTGTGGTCTCTCTTGCCTTTTAAATAGGAAAATTTGAACTTCAGTAGATGAGAAGAGGGAAATTTGCTCTAACATTGCCAAGAAGGAGACTGAAAGAAAGGAACTGCTAGAAAAACTTGTGTCTTCACAATGTTAACATAATTCAAATATAAAATGTTACACCAGTGTTTTTTGTGGAGTGGAGCTGGTTTCCAGTAATATGTGGGGATTCAAGTCTATATTTAACAACATGGATAACTGGGTAACACCAGAAAGGAAAAGGAGTTGTTGGATCTAGAGAGATCTCTAAAATGTGCTTCTCACATATGTAAGAATGCTGTATTATAACACAGATTTAAATTTTCCTCTTTTCCAAACGTAGTCTCTGCAGCATTTTTGTAAACTTTCCTGTGGCATCATTCCCTTAGACATAATGGTTTCCAGCAACCTGTGAGCTACGAAGAGAGAAAATAAGACTTGCCATGAATGTTAGATTTCCCAATTCCCAGCCTGTATGATTCTGTCCTTTGTTTGACAACATAACACAACACAAATTTCATCATGGGATGAATGCCACCATATCCTGCAGGACACATGCAATAAATGTATATGTGCAAATATCCTGGCCATTTATCTGTGGGTGCTATAGAGATACCTACACATCTCTGTCTTGGTTTGAGAGGACAGGGGTCTGCCAGGGAAAACTGGAGTTTCCCTTGCAATGGAGAATGTAAACCCCCTCCCTCCAAATTATTATAATTTTGCAATTAAGGGCTTTCAGACAAAGTTTTGAGAAATAGAATAACAGTTCTTTACTAGGAATATTAAAAAAATACAGACGCAGTAGTACAAAAACAAACAAACAAAAACCCCTAGAAACCCTGACAGAGTCAGGAATGTGACCTGACACCCTGTTCAGGGTGTTGGGAGCAGCCCAAATAAATCCTCCTGGAGTGACAGATGTGGTTCTGTTGGAGCAGAGATGATCCTGCAGACAGGTTCAGTGGTGGTGAGATGAGTCCAGTCCTCCTCTGGGAATCCAGTGGAAAAGAGGAATGTCTGGGGTCCCTGTGTCCCCATTTTTATCTGGGTAGGGAATGGTTGGCTCCTCCCCACTGGGTGCAGCATCTCCCAATGGATGATGGAATGTGTCAGTCACTGTGAGCCTCAATGGCCCATGAACAGAAGATATCCCCAAGGGTGGGCAGTGGTGACAGAGATCACAAACACTGCCCCACCTGGTTTAACAGCTGGGCTGTGATCAGAAGGCATCCACCCTCCTCCCCCTTTGAGTTACAAGAGATAAAGAAAAAAAACATCTCCCCAACTGCTTTCTACAGATGAAATAGAATACACTTTTTTTGGTTACATATCCCAAGACAATCACTCATTGGAGGTATGAAACACCTCCTGGAAGGAGGAGAGAGCTCTGTACCCAGGCAGCAACAGAGACACCAGGAGCACCAGCGTGCTCCCAAACAACTTTCATAAAGGCTGAGAACAAGTTCACTACCCACAAGAATACAAGTTCATTTGGCTTTTTTTCCCCCTTTTGTCGCATCTTAATTCAAGCAAAGATCCCAGGAAAGCAAGTTGTGCAGCAGATGTACAAGGCAATGCACTGATTTATTGCCAGCTTGTCAGTGGAGCTGCACTGTGCTGTTTTTAGCATTAGCTCCATGAATGTCAGTGTTATGTCACTGGATGTGTGGTGTGCTCTGTGTGTTGGGCTTGTTCGCAGGAAAGGAGAGAATGCAATCCAACATGAGCTCTTTCATCCTCTCCTGAAACCATCTTTGGGTGTGCTGGAGTTTTGGCTGTGTTTCCCTCCCTGTGAATGTGTGGGCATTGCAGAAGGCAGAGCTGTGGTTTCCCTGCACTGACCCAGGAGTGAGCCTTGAATTAACTTTGCTCTCTTGATGCCTTGTCAGGTACCTAAAAACAGAGGCCAGACAGAGTTAAGGGAATAAAAGACAGTTCTATTTATTGAAGGGCCTGCAGGTACATTTAGGGCAGATGAAACCACAAGGGCTGCACCCAAAGTGGACAATGAACCACAGATTTTCACACTTTGATAAGTTTGGTTCATTTACATATTGAGGTTTAATTTCCCAATTACAGCTTCAGGTAATGAAGTCATTTACCCCAAGTTTCTCCCCCAACTCACTTTTGTGAGACCTGAGGCAGTGAGATGTCCTTGATTCTCAGGCCTGGAGAGGAATTGTTGTGTCTGACCAATATGGGCAAGCAGCAGCTCATTGTGTGTGGAGTTTAGAGTCAGACACTAAAGAACTGCAGGATTACAAAGATTACAAATCCCAAGGCATCACTCTGAATGGAAAGGTCCCATTGTCATGGGACAGTGGCAGGACCGTGTCTGTCCCCAGGTCTGTCTCCCTTGCTCCCACAGACCCTGAGCCCATGAGCAGCCCCTGGCATCCCTGGGGGCACTGTGAGCTCCGGGCTCTGCAGCTCCAAACCTGCAGACACTGATGGGCACAGCCAGGCAGTGAGAGGAGGACCTGAGACATCCCCTGCCTCTGCCTGAGCGCCTCACAGCTTTGCTGAACTGAGCCCAAGGCTGACCTCAGCATTTTGAAGTTACACAGCAAATTTCCCATGACATTATCTACAGAGGAATTTAGAAAATATGTAGCTTCCTTTCTTTTTTATTTCCCCAACTATTTTTAAAAGCAGTAGTGGCATCTTTTTGCTTTTTACACGGACTTACTCATGCAAAATGAATATTTTTTAGAATAAGTGCCAGAAGGCAAAAATTGTTATCTTTGAATTGAGCTGTTTTAAAGAAAGTCACCTTGAAAATGTATTTATTTATGAAACTTTTCTTTCTGTAGGCTTGCGTGAGTGGACATCTAAATGTAGCACAGAGCTGCTCACACAGAACTGCTGTTGCTGAGCAGCACCTTTAAAACCACAGGCAGTTCTATTCAGATGAATTAGCAATCAAAGAAATGTCAAAGGAAACGCTCTGCAAGAGTTAAAACATACAAATGATTTGTCAAATCTGGATTTTTGGGACAAGTAAAGTTCACATAACCAGTGTAGCTTAACCTGAAGGCTAAAATCAGAAACACTGAATTTTCTATGGAATGAAAATGCAGATGTTATGAAATGTGCTCGATGGCACAGTGTGAGCACAGTTTGTGTTCTGAGTGCCCAGAGATCCTAGTGAGTCTTTGCAGGGTTTGATGGTTGAAGTGGGGCAATGTTTTTTCTTCTGAGACATCAGGATCCAAGTTTCTGGTGCTGTTCACAGTCTTATCCAAAGCCATCATTTTTGTGTCTCTGAAGAAAAGATTGAAAGATAGGATAAAAATTAAAAATAATTATTTCAGAAATGTTTTCTACTATGCTTTAATTTTTCTGGTAGGTGCTAAAGGATCACTGGCAAATGTTTTTTCCTACTTTTCCTATTTCTCATGCAGTTTTTGACAGGATTTGCCTTCTAGCCATGTTGGCTTTATATACTTGATCCATCCAAGAGCTGAATTGTCTGTGGGTCAAATGTGAGTTAAAATGTATTTTTTTTTTAATATGACATTTTTCTAGGAATATTCTTGCCTTGCCCTTAGCAAGCAGAAAGATCTGTGCTGCAAGATCACCGTCACTGTGCTGTGCCCTGGAGTTTCACTGATGCTTTGCTTAAAGGAAATGGGGCAGTGTGGTCGATTGATGTAGTGACAGAGAGAGAGTCAGGAGAAGAGAAAACAGAACTTTGGAATGCAGTTGGGAAAGAAAAAAAAATCTGAATCTTCAGCATTTTCATGTGCAGGCTGCCAATCCTGATCCTTTTGGGGAAAATGTTCCCTGCTCTCTCTTCCCTTGTTGCCATAATAAATTAATCCTGGTTTTGGGAGGTGAGGAGGCTCCTCTCAGAGCTATGGTCGTGCTCATAGAATAACAAATATTGGGATTAAAAAAAAAGAAAATCCTTTTCTTGGTTTAGGATGGGCAAAATGTGTGGGGCTGGCAGTGGGAGGCACACACCCTCTCTTTTTAGCCTCTGTGCTCTTGGGGGTGGAAACCATGAAGACTTCTCAGTCTTAGGCCTGACACGTGAGGGGTTTCCTTTTGTGATGTACCTTCCAATGCCCTGCCTTGCAGCCTTTGTCCTCTCTGAGCCTCTGCTGATGCTCTTGGGCTCATCAACTCACTGAGTGTGGGGCAGCCTGGATTAGATAATTCAACCTATATATTGTCCTATACAGGTACCTATAACCCATATATGTAAAGCATATTCAACAATAAAAACAATCCATGTTTTGGTGCTTTCTCACGGTAATTGTTTGGTTGGGGCTGCTGGATGTTCTCTTTGGTTTGTCACTTTAGGGTAATCCAGCAGAGAGCCTTCTGGAGGGCTGAAGTGGAGCATAATCCTTGGGTTTGCATCTCTTGGGGTGTTTAATCTGTGTTTGCATTTCATGAGGCTTCTCCAGCTGCACTGTTGGGTACTTTACAGCCTTGAAGGAGCTGAGCTCCTCACTCAGGGGATCTGTTGCTGCTGTTGTGCACACAGGTACCAAGTGATGTGCCCAAGGGCTCCTGGCAGGGTGAGGAGCGTCCCACACTCAACTGCTGCACCCAATCTGGGGGTTTTTGCTTTAAGGGATACTCACTTCTGAATTCTCTTTCAAAACACTGTTCAAAATCTTCCAGGTTCAGGCTTTCAGGTAAAGGCTCAGAAGAGTGTAAGTTCCCTTCCTACCCTGCAGTGCTCCCGGGCCAGGAATGGGAAATAGAAAGGGCCCAGCAGCACTGGGAAGTTGTCTCCTGCCTAAAATCATACACAGCCTGTGGCAAAAGGATGAGGTATTAACCATTTCTCAAAATAATTCCCATAATATAACTTCTTTCCTGGATATTGCCCCCACTCCTTGTTTGTCTGATAGTTCAAAGTTGCTTTTTGTTTTTCCTGTATTTCAGAAGCTCTGTTTTAGTGACATGTTTAATGGGAATGGCTTATTTGGAAGTTAATTTGAATTATGGCTTAATAGGATAAAGAGCATGTTTAACAATTTATAAGTATTAAAATTGGAACTGTGCATTTGGCCTGCCTGCTGTGCTGGGGAGGGGAGGCACACACAGGAGTTTTGTGACTCGTGGTAAAATGCTGGAGGATGCTTTTCTATTCCTGTGGGTTCTCTGAGTCCATAAACAAAATCCATATGATAGAAACAATGTTGGTTTTGCAATATACTTCAAAGTTCTGGGTGGTTTTTTTCCTTTTTATTTATTGCTCAGTCATGATTATCAAACCAACAAGAACACATTTCCCCACAGTTTTATAAAATAGCCATATATCTCATATAGTTGTTTAATGACAGATACTTTAAAGAATTGTTTTTTTTTTCAAGAAGTGAAGTTATTTTCAGGTCTTTAGAGGCAGAGAAACTTGAGTTTTTTAGAAAAGCAGGAAGCTGAGAAGAGAGCTAATGGCAGAAAACAGCTGGATTTCTCTGGGTGCTGGGTTAAGAAATTGAGAAGCTCTGAACTCCAGAGATTGCTGAGCTGTGGCAGTAGGAGCAGTAGGTATTCATATGTGGTATGGGTCTGAGAAGAAATGTGAGGTAGCCAAAATTCATCATTGAAAGTGCTGGGATAAGGTTTTAAATCCAGAGCCTCGTTTGGGAGCTTTCTCTGAAAATCTTCTGATTCCTGCAGCAAGGATAAGAAAATTTCTAGTCTAGAGAAATGCTTGAGAAGGTGGTAGAAGACTTCAAATATAGATTTTACTGAAACAAAAATAATCTATTTTTATTATGCTTCTGTCTTTTTGTATTCAAAGAAGAATCCAGGCCTTGATTGCTTCTTCACTTTGACTCAGATAGATTATAGTCCCCTAACTGTGCCATGTTTTATCCAGGGCTCCAGTGGCTCTGCTCATTCCCAAATAATTTCAATGGGAAATTCTAGATGGTGGTCAAATATAATATGTGGAAATCATCTTTAGGAAAGAGATGGATGAAAGAAGCAGCTAAGTACTGAATATGGAAATGAAGTCCCTCTCTGATCATTAGGGAAAAGCTCCAGCCTGTAACTGTGGGAATTCAAAGCTCAAGCAAAAGAAGGCAGAACTGCAATATGTTCTGCAGTGAGTACTGAAATTCAAAGCTCACGGAATGAGCAAACACCTAGCCCTCTGAAAAATGTCAAGAAAATCTCTCATTCTGGTCACACTAGGCTGAGACTGGCAATAATGCAGTTCACCTCATCACTGCCATTTGGTACCTTCAGCTCCCTGTTCCATATCCCAGGCTAACAGAGCTGTTCTTTGGTATTCTTTTTTCATTAAAGAATTTACTGAGGACCAAAGTGGTCATTTCACATGGACAGCAGAATAATTTCAAACACTAAGAGGAAAAATTGCAGACAATTTTTGGCTCATTTCCTCAGCACCTGGAAGGATTGTGTAGATTGTTTCCAGCGCTGCCCGAGGGGGGCTGGGACAGAGCACAGAGGCACTTGCTGGATTTCAAAGGCTTGTTTGTGGAATTAGAGCTGAGGTATGAAAAATGGCTCAGCCAGGAGTTGGTGCCTGTTTCAGGGGTATAAAAGAATTCCCTTGTTCCCCTTGGATCATGGCTCCACGTGCGGGTGCAGCCTGCTGCTCTCAGGGGATGGCTCTCGAGGGATGCTGCAGCCTTGGTGCCTGGAACTATCTCTGGGAAATGCAGGGAGGGGAAGGAGAGGCAGGAACGATGCAGGGCTGTGTTTGTGTTTCCAGCAGCCCCTCTGGAAACATTTCTGTGGTACCTGAGCAAGCCCAGGGGGTTGTTGATGGTCCTTGGCAGCAGGGCAAGCCAGCTGTGCTGGCTCTGAGAACCAGTAGCGTCCTTAAGGGGAAGGGCAGGAATTGGGTTTGTAAATAAAAGCAAAAATGCACTTTGTTAATTGAATGTGAGGGGGAAAATAGCATAAAAAGAGAAAAATGAAATATCATGTACTTTATTTTGTATAATGCCTAGTGCCAAGATTTTTTTTTTCTGCAGTAGTAAACCAGTGTGGCTTACATTCCCATGTTCTATCATTCCAAACACATGGGATATTTGAAAATTGCTATATTAAAAGCTTTTACCCATGCAGAAGTGGAGCTATTTTAACAAGTGATTTCAGTTCTTCATACCCTTGTGTCAGTTCCATTCACACACACGTTTGGGTGGGATCTGTGTATCAGTGACACATTCTAAGACTATAACTAAGAGTTTGGGAAGTGTTGTAGTGGATAACAAACCCCCAGTTGAGTTCTGCTTGTAGGAAATTCTGAGCAAAATACACCAGAGGGGCTGTGGTTTGTGTTTGTTCATCAAGCCCTACAGCTGCAGACACAGGCTGCTGTACCTACACACACATTTAACTGGTGTAAATACAGAATGCCTGTATTTTAACAGGCTGCTGTACCTACACACACATTTAACTGGTGTAAATACAGAATTTTAATTTTAACAGGCTGCAGCATTGCCCTTTGCAACAGCTTCCCAGTGCTTTCATTTTCCCTTTGTCCACCTCCACCAAATGCTTTGGTATCCTTATTTACTCCTTATTTCCATTCTTGCTTTTTGCAGCAGCTGAGGAAGGTTGTTGAAACCAGTTCCATTGGTGGGGGTGCTGTGCTGGGGCTGCTCAGCACCATTCATGGAATTCATTCTCTCTCAGAGGGACGGGAATACGTGGGAAGCCTTTTTCTCTGGGCCCCCAAACCCCCAGGGAGATCATTTATTGTCCTTAGTGGGAAACACGGACAGGATAAAGGGGGACTGTGACAGGAGGATGTGTTGATGCAGTAGCATCCATCCCAAAAATGCCAGTGTTCTGGGGGTAGGGAGGACTTGCTGTGGCCCTAAAGCCCTCTCAGGCTCACTGGTATCACTGGCTGCATCTTTGCTGGAAGAAAATCCAAGTGAAATTCAAGTTTTTTACACCTTGCAGAACGAGCAGAGTGGAAGCTTGAGAGGTTTGCATAATGGGGGATGTTTCTCATTCAGATATCGTCACTGATCATCCAGAGAACTCAAAATCTCTGAGGGAGTTAATTTTAAGCAAAATGAAAGTGAAATGACCAAAGCATAACAGTCTTGAATGAACCTTTGGCTTTGTGAATTGTTTGCAGTGCTTTAGTAGAATGGGAGCTGGTCAAGGGGTAAAAAAAAATCCTACTTGCCATTATTTACCCCAGGTCCATTTTGCTTCTGGTCCCCATGTAGTTGTTTAAATAAAATAGATTTGTTTACAAATAATACAAGGTTATTTCATAAGTCTTAGTAACTGTACTAAATTCAAGAGGTTGGAGAAGAAATGATGATGTTTTCTGCTTTTGTTATATGACTTGATTTTCTTTTTTCCCCCCTCTCCAGTTTGAGTTACAAAGTGAGCTGTAAGGTGACTTCTCTGCAGGTGACTTCACTATGATTTGTCTTTTTTCACTGACCTAAACCTGACCAGTTATTATTGTTTCAATCCTAATTTTGTCCCAGCTGAAATCAGTTGTTAATGTAACACTGCACCGTCTGCCCAGATACCCCTAAAGTGCAGAATGGGAACTGAAGCTTCTTCCTTTGACTCCTGAGATGCCTTGGCTGATATTTTTCTGTAGCTCTTCTTCTCTTACCACATTCTCTTATTATCTTCTCTACTTTATCAGTGCCTCACTGAAGAGTTATTATACTAAAAATATCTATTTTTAATATATTACCAGGCAAACTTTTCAAGCTTCTTCAGAGCTTTAAAAACCTTGTGCCTTTGAACTACTTCTGCCACAGTAGTTTTAATGAAGCTACACAGAACAGGGAGCATGATTCCTTTAAACATCAGCATTTCTTGACAGAATGGAAAGATGAATAGATGAAATCCCTTGGAGGCCATGGAACTTTTCCCATTAATTGTAATGATTTTGGATAGAAGCCACAGAAAGAGAAGAAATAAGTGTAACAATATATATAATTGGATGTATAAAGGGATGCTAGCAGGAGTTCTGTGAAGAATTCTTTCTGTCAGGAGCAAAGGGGCTGTGATGGGATGCCTGATCCCTGGGCAAACAGCACGGTGCAGTCCCAGAGTGGAAGTGCTGCTTTTCAGAATATTATTGCAAACAGACCCTGTGAAATTTGTGTTGATGAAAGCCCTTTGAAATCCTGTTGCATTGTACTTGGGAAGAAGTATAGCAAAACTTCTTTTATTATTCCTAGATGTATCAATGTATTAATTGGCATTATCTAACAACAGGAAAAAATGCTTTGTGTGAGGAAATAGCACTGGATTTTTCAGGTAATGCTGCTGTGTTTGGTCTTTGACAAATCCCTTTGAATACTTCTGCATTACTGATGGGTTGATATATTTATGGAATAGACAAATACCTCCTTTTCCTCATCTGTGGATAACTTGCATAATTAGGAAAATAAATATTTTAGGATGGTTTGAAGGTCAATTTTAGCTTGGAGAGTTGCTAACCAGTGCCACTGAACTCACAGCTCTCCAGTGTGGTTTACAGCCTCTGGATGAACTGAAATCAGTGTTGGTACCATGATAGAAGCTCATGCCACAAACCCAGGAGCTGACAGCAATTTGCTGCAATTTGTGTGTGTTGTATCTTGTCTGTTCTGTGTGTCAGGGTGTTTTCTCCCTGACCTTCCAGAGATGTTAAAACAAAGGGGATAAGCACGTACTGTGGCTTTTCTGGCATTTTAATCTTTTTTGGCCAGTGGTTCAGTTAATTACACGTCACTATCACAGGATTATTCTGTCCCTTTTGATACCAGGCAAAGAATAAATGTAAAATGTATCAGCCAGAAGCAGTGAAGCAGGTGTGTAGCTTTTGGCCAGTGGTGCTGAAAGATAAAGTGCTATGTTTACAATTGCAATTTAAAAAGTTTATTGAAGTTACAGAGGAATTGCATTGATTTCAGTACACTGGTTTGAGTGAAAACTGAGACTCTCACTTAGGACAAAAAAATACAGGCTTCAAACACTGCAAGGAATGACATTTTGAAACTTCCAGGTGATATTTTAAATAAACCCTCTTGCACAGTTACCCCAGGGCCTCCCTGACAGAACATGAGAGTAGAAACTATTTGAATTTGAGACAAAACACAATTTGTAATTCCTGTGCATAACACAGGGCCTCGCCGTCAGGACTTGTTTCTGAAGATACTCATACATGGAAACTGTGCTTGTGATTAATAGATGGCTCCAGGCTGTTTCAGTGCAACAGTGACTGTGCTATAAACAGGACTGGGAAAAAATGATTACCTTTAATAGGGTAGCAGCTGTAAGGGTGCCTTTATATTAAGTGACTTAATGAATACTGATCTTGAAGCAATAAATCAAAATGCAAACAATCTACTCTAATCAAGCCAGCAGAATATTTCAGATACCTAAATTATATTAAATGAACACTTCAATCAAGGTCCGTACCTGCACGTGTTCTTGTGTTTAATCAAGTTACTGTTTGTGTAACATCACTTTTAGGATGTATAAATTTAACACACACTTGTTACTTCTTTGCTTTTCTTGGTTTTGCGTTTAGGCGGGTTTTTTTGTTTGTTTGTTTGACATGAAGAAATTGCTTGCAGCATCATTAATAATCCCTAGTAAATCCTGTCCTCTGCTGATGGGTTTTCTTCTAAAAAGTGATCAATGAGGTTATTGTGAAAGGTGTTGCAGCAGTTCCTTCAGGTAGGTGTAGCTCTGTCTAAATTCTGCATTTACAAGTTTATTTGATGGAAATATGTGTGAGCACACTGCCAGGCCTGTGAGTGCCAGGCTGTGCCCATGCAGGGCCTGGCACAGCTCCTGCCAGGGCAGGAATGAACGCTGGCACTGCCATCACTGCTGGCAGACCAAGAGCTCTGCTCACACTCTAAATACCCCAGTAATCCAGCATTACCCCTGTAAATACTGGAAATGAAAAGGAAATGACATTTTGTCTGCTGAGGTTCTGACTGTGGGGTCCCTGTGGGATTCTGGGTGTGTCTGTCACAGTTCCAGGGCAGGCCCTGCAGGCATCCCTGGGCTTATAAAAGGGGCAGTTTATGCAAAGAATTTGCACTGCAAAGTCAGAAGTCTCTTTGCAAGGTGTTGGTCTCACCTTGTTTAGTAAATATTTGTCCACCTTGGCTTTTAGTTTATTTACTGACCAAATTCCACACCTGCAAGCCAGAGGGAGGCAATGGTCCAGAGAGGCACTTGTATTTCTGCTCAGGCATTGCCTGAAAATCCACCACTGAAGAATTAATATCTGTTGTATTTTCTTAATTTATACTTAACGTTTGTTGGTTCTATTCATTTACTTGGGATTTTCGTGTGGGTTTTGTTTGGTTTGGTTTTGGGACTTTTTTAGAAGTGGAAAATAATAACTTTGAGGCATCTGCAGCTGATTAAAGCATTGAGAGGTCCTCAGTATTTGACTCTTCCCTTGATTTTGGGAACAGATTGCTGGTTTTGCCCCAAGAATCATTCCTCTCTGGTTCCTGGTGTCTCTAGTTTTGTCTGGGATGAGAAAGGTGCTTGATATGCTGCTTGGGAGTTTCCCAACAGCAAACCAGATTCAGAACAGCAGAAATGGAAAATATCCAAAGCTGATTCCATTTGGCAGGCAGCTGGCCAGGGCTGTGAGTAGCTGGTGAAGGTCTGCATTGTCTGTCAGCAGGGGAAGATCTTTTTACTGGCCCAAAAGTAAAAATAAATGGTATCAACTAAAATCCAACCTTTTTGGTTGTAGTTGTCCCTAAACACAACACTGGCATGAGACGCCCTTGTGCAGATGTGTGGGTAGATGTCAGGGTTGGCATTCAGTGTATTTAATTAAAAAACACTTGAAGGAAACAGTGGAGCTGCACTGAACTGATGTTCCTGTGTATCCAACCCCAGAGATATTAAGCAACAGAAAGCATAAGGGAAATTGAGGCTTTCTGCTCTGTTTTGAAAAAAGAATATTTCCAGTTTTTTCCTGTTGTTCCAGTGCCAAGGCACCAGCACGAGGCCTGTCAGAGTTCAAGCTGGATGATGCTCTCAGTCAGAGGAGTTTGTTTTAGGGAGAGCTGCAAAGAGCAGCATCTTGGACACAGTGATCTTTGTGTGGGTCCCTTTTTATTCTGTTCTCTGATCTCTGGTTAAACTGTGCACACCAAGGGCTCAGGCTGTGATTTACATCATACTTTGCACTGAAAACTGAGAGATAACTTTGTTCTGGGAGCAGAACTGATCCTCAGTTCTCCAGGCTGCAATTCTGGTCAACCCAAACTGGAGGCCAGTATAAAAGTATCCACTAAAACTGCCCCAGCTTTTTAGCTTTCATTTGTATTAAATAAAAGCTGCAACCATCAGTCACAACTCCCAGTACTGTAAACTGCGAGTCCCTCTCATGTTGCTTGTGAATGTTGTTGAAAAAGGAACAGAAGGTGTTTTCCTGCTTTTGCCAGGACATTTCTCAGAGCCCAGAGCAGGCCCGTGGCAGTTCAGAGGGCAGGGGCTGTTCCTGGGAGCCTCTCATCTCTGGGCAGTGGTGCTGATGTCACTGCAGCAGATTTACAGCCAGGCTGGGGAGCTGCAGAAGGCCACGGGCTGGAAACTGCCACTAAAAGTGCCTCTGGTTTGGAAAAACTGCACATCCTTTATGTTCTTGCTATGGAATTCCCCCTAACAGATAACACAGGCCAAGAGTTTAAAATGTCACCGTAGGAGGGAATGGAGGTAAAATAAAATGGCCTTTATATTTGTTAACCCTTTTATTCTCTCCGAATTAAAGCCCATCTTCAAAAAACAATCTGCCACGTGCTGGGGTTACTTCCCTTTTGTGGTTTTTATGATCAGAAGGCACACCTAGCTCACCAACATGATCTTTCAAGGTGTTTCAGCACAATGAAGCTTTCAATTTATGTTTATTTGAGTAATGCATCCTAAAACCAATCCCGTGGGAAGTGTCCTGTGGCACAAATGCTGGCTGCTGCTCCCAGTGGAAGGACTGACATGATAATTGTGCAATTAATAATTAATAGTCTTGAGAAGGGACAGCTTCTTCATGTCTAGGGCCTGGAGCTCATTTTCAGTTTTATCCTGGGCATGTACAGAGATCCCACCAGTAATGAACCTTTAGCTGCTTCTGTGAACACCTCTCCACTCCAAAATTAGAATCTTGTGGTAAATCAGTGTTAAATGGACATTGCAAAGCTGGGAGCAGCAGTTTGCTGGTGTCTGTGCTGGCTGGGGTGTGTTGTGTAGCCAGAGCTGTGTCTCAGTCCTGTACTCCTGCATCTGAGATAAATGAACAGAATTAATTGCTTTCAATAAGATGGGATTTTATTAGTGATTGGTCCAAAAGGATTTGATTCTAAATTGTGGGGATTTTTTACTTTGATGGTGTGTAAAGTGCCTGTTTTCTAACTCTCTCAAAGGATGGCTGAGTGGAACAAGTTAGGGAAGTTTGTCAAGTTTGTTTCATTGATGTAATTACTTGACAGACCAAGTTATTGAGTGGGATTGTGAAGAAGGGGTTTGAGGTTTTTTTTGTATTTTATGCTTTTGTATTTTCTACTGGCTGCATTGAAAATGGTCATTTCTGCTGAATTTTAATATTTGAAATTTAAATAAGCCTGTCCCTTCTGAATAACCTCTGTGAGAGTATGGAGAGAGGTTCTCAGAGGAGCAGTTTGGGTCCCCTGATGGTAAATGTTTGCACTCAGGTTGAAACTATATTAAAGAGGTTCCTTTTCCTCATGACTCCTCAAGCCTGATTCAGAGAATCTGGACAGGAGGAAGGATTTGCCTCTCAGAGCAAAAATCACCTGCTGAATGAAAAAAGTTTCATTTTGTTTAATTATTTTTTTTCAACCATCCCTTTGTTAATTTAAAAAATCTGCATTAAATGACAGCAAATGAAAAACTAAAATCCTGGTAACGTGATGGGAACAGATGCTGAACTTGGATCCCTTTGAATGCAGAGCTTCCCAAACCAGCCAGAAGGTTTCTCCTAACAATAAAGGAAACTCTGCATTCTCTGTGTTGAGTTCCTGTTTGTTCTGTCTCAGAGTTTGCCCCGTGCACTGGGGGTGAGAGGAGTCTGAGTGCCTGGAAGGATATGGGAATGCTTTAATAAATTAAACAGATCTGTTTTTCTATCATTATAAAACCCAATACTTTTTATTGATTCATGCAAGCCTCAGAGATTCTTTTCCTCTGAAGGAAAGAGAATTTAATGAAAATACATGATTTGGCAATAAGGATGTTTTCTACTCTCACTGCTCTCTCATTTTTTTTATTTCCTTATTCTAGCAGTTCTAGCAGGTGTGGTTGTGGTACTGATTAGCCTGGCAGCAAAAAGGGTAATGGCTTCTTTCTGAATGTGTGAGAAGGTGGAAAATAATGCAAACAGAACAGCAGCTTGAAGCAATTAGGTGAGTTAGTCTGGAATAAAGGGGTGCAATGCTCTCCTCCAGGAACACACGACTTCTGCAACAATTTACAGATTGAAAACAGGCCCAAGGAGATTTTCACTTCCATTATTGTTCACCTGTGCATGCAAGGAGCTCATAAAAATACTATTTCTGGAAGGGAATCTCACTTCAGTAGTATATCAATATACATGTTTCCTTGAGAGAAATAGCATTCTGTGCATAACACATTCAATAATTTAGGTATTTTAAGTAAAACTGTTTATCTGAAAACTCAGCAGCTTTGCCGATTGGTGTCACAAGCACCGAAGAAATAACATCAAGCAACTCACTTTATTCTAATAGTAGTTTTATTTTTAACTTGGCACAGATGAATAAAGGGAATTGAAAATGTTACAGTTACCATTTCCCTTTTCTCTCTCATCTTCTCTTGAATCATACATGAAATTTAGAAAAGACATTTTCTACACATATGTACCTGTTAAAATGGTAAAAGTTGAAACTGGAATGATAATGTTAACAATGACTAGTTTCAAATTTCTTAGCCCGAGTTTCAGAGTCACAGTCATTTGCTTAGGCTGAATTGTAATTGCTCACCTTGTAATCAAAGACCTTTTTTTTCCTTCACTCCAACCATATTTATTCATTTTGAGACTATTCCAAAGTGATTTGTTTTGTCAGCTTTCTGAGGTTTGTTTTATCCATGTATCTTTTCTAATATTTTCTAAGCCATTGTTTCATGTGCTCTGTGGTAGGTATTGGAAAAATCACTGAGCCCTTACAAATTGAAATTGTATTTGGTTGCAAGACCAGGGCCCTGAGGAAAAGGCTGCACTGAGATCTGACTAGATCTTGTTAGAACACCAGAAAATTCTACAGAGTGGTGTCTTAACATAAGTTTGTGATGACAGGAAAAGTTTTGTATTTTCTTAGGCACCAGAGTTATCAACTATAAGTTGATCAATCCAGAGGAAATCCAGACTTTCTTATTTCCAAAGTTTATTTACTACAGGGGCTTGTGATAGCTCCTCTTCATTCACAGCTCTCAAATTTTTCTGTGCTTCAAAGGAAGCATTCCCCAACGATAACCAGAGCTGGCTTTAACCCACAGCCCCAGCAGGAGCAGATTTTAAATCTGTGCTCATTGTTTTACCTCCTGGATGAGATGGGGTGAAGGTTAGCAGCTGATTAACCCGAAGGACACAAATGGAGGTGCTGGTATCTTGTTAATCCTTGGTTATTACAACATTTATCTTGTGGGTGATAAATGGGAAACCAGGCTGGAACTTGCAGCTTCTGTATACACAAAATCCAGTATTTTATACACTGGCCTCAGAGCTGCAAGGAGATGAACCCAAACACACAAACAGGATCTGTGAAAACCAGGAGGAAAGAGGCACTGGCTCGATTTGCTCTGCTGAGTCAGGACTGTAAATACAGCAGAAATCTAATCTAAAATCAACTTGACTACAGAAAAGGTGGGTGCAGGCTGTGCCTCACCTCTGCAGCAGCTGTGGGATCTTTGTCTGGTGGAGAAGGCAAGGGAAAGGCTCTCAGGGCTGTGTCACACACTCCATTTATCTGCAGGGGCCAAATGACTCCTGTGGCCCAGCCAGCAGCAGTGAAATCAGCCCCTGGGCAGGCAGAGAGTAACTCAAAAACAAACTGCATACAAGACCTAAGGAGCAGGTAAGCTCCTTATTAGCTAGGTACAGCCTGGGGGGGTTATAATCAGATATAGGACAGGTTTCACCTAATTCATCTGTGAATTTCTGATGTCAAACTACATTCATGACTTGGTTGCAATTTGAAATGTAAATTAATATGCCACATGTAACCTTCTAACTATTTGTGTTCCTTATAGGTTTGAAATAATTTGCTGTGGCATTTGGATGTATGGAAATAAAGTATTTTAAATGCCATAAAATGATACACGGATGAAATACTATTTAATGGGAGTTGTGAGTGATTTGGTGTTGATGTTTAAGGAGGTATTTGTGGATGTAGGTAGATTATAAAATAGTTCAACACAACGTGAATGAAAGGGAGAGTGCTCATTCTTGATACCCGCTACTTTTATAGTTAATTTTAGTGTCGTTTACCACTTCCCTACAATGAAAATGGATGGAGTCCCTCACTCAGCATGTCCTGGGATTTGAGAGTGGGAGCCTTGAACAGCTGAAAAGGAGATTTGTGTGTAGGCTGCTGTGCTTCCCTTCCTTCAGAGCCTTTTCTCTGCTTCCCAGTGCAGAGAGAAATGTTTCCAGAGGTGAGACACGGGTGTTCCTCTCTGCTGGGGCCCTGTCCTGCCCCACTGAGCTGGTGCAGGGCTGATGTTGGGCTGAGGGTGAGAACAGTGCTGGGCACACCCCGGGGGCTCAGCTGGTGCTGAGCAGGGCTGGCACTGAGCTGGGACTGCTCAGCCTCTCACACTGCCCTGGCAGCGAGGAGAGGGGGCACAGCCAGCCCAGGGGATGCTCCAGAGCACTGGGAATCATGCTCAGCCAGGAGGGGAGAGCTCAGGAACTGGCTGGACATGCTCAGCTCGTGGGGAGTGACTTGTTGTTTTGCAATTTGCACCACTTGCTTTTCTTGGGGTTTATTTCTCTCCCTCCTTCTTCCTTTCTTCTCTTCTCTCTCTTTTTTTTTTTTTTTTTTTTTTTTTTTTTAATTTTCCATTGCAATTCCTTATTCTGTTTCAGTTATTAAATTGTTCTGATCCAGTTCACACTTTTTCTCGCTTTTACCCCTCCTGTTCTCTCCTCCATCCCCCAGGTGGGGAGGGAGCAGGTGGCTGTATGGGATCTGAGTTGCCAGTGGGGTTTAAACCCTGCCAGGCCAGGAGGTGCTGAAATGGGTCATGGTCCTTGCCTTGTGTCTGCACAGAGACTTCCTGCTCTGATTTCAGAGGTAGAAGGTGGTGGGCCCAGCTCTGGTGTTGTTCATGTTCTGGCCAGCAACAGGGAATGTTCCCCCATCCCACTCCAGGCACTGACAGAGGGTTGCCTGTGCCTGGTCCCACAGTCCAGACAGGGCTGCAATCCCTGCAGGTGCAGTTGGGCTCATTTGCAGCCCAGAGCTCTTTGCATTTGCTGCCCCCTGCACTTGAGCAGCCCCACAGCTCCCTGTGCTTGGTGGCAGCAGCAGCAGCTCCTCCTGTGCCTGTGCACACACACGAGAAGAGCTTTAGGTGTTTCATCTCCCAGCCTCCCCATCCCATTGTCAGATTCAAGATCTAGCCTAGTTTCATTTTCTGCCATTTCTCACACAAGTCCTCATGTAAAGAGCCTTTCTTTCCATTCTGATGCACCCATCCTGCCTTCTGAAATTACCTCTGGTTCCATTAAAGAAAGGACATTTCCAAGAAGTGCAGTTGCACATACACGAGTTGAAGCTCTTGGTGTTTGGAATGAGTGACACTGGCTCTGTTCTCAGCTGTTTGAACACTGCAGAACAGTCGTGGCTGTGGGGTGGAGTGTCCTGATGCTCTGCTGCTGCTGTGGGTAGAGCTGCTCTTTCTGCTTTGGCAGAATTGGTTTTTCTAGGTATTAATGTTCTAAATGTCTGCATTTAGTAATTTCACACTCATATAGAGCTTTCCATAAAGCAAATTTTCTATTCTAGCATTACATCTGGTTTAGTATGCTGGCTTCTGCAGTGGGTTTGTGTTTCTGGGTGCCCTGCTCAGATCCACTATTTGCTGCCACAGTGTGGGTTTTGTCCTGAGATGTAATTAATACCTCATTTGACCTGCCATGCCAAAATTTCTTGCTTCACTGTGCAATGGAATACCTATCAGGAGTGAAATCTTAGGAATTTATTTTGGTCCTCTCTTTCAGAGATTTATCAAGTTTTATTTTAACATGCTGTCCAGTTCTCTCTGCCAAATGTCTTCCAGCAGTAAAAGTCTGCTCTTAGCTGGCTGCAGACTTTTGGGAAGATGCTTACTTAGATTTTAGAGTTTGTGATGTTATCAGTAACAAAATGATTTAGAACTTGCTGCACAGTTCAGCCATTAATAATGATTTGATCAGTTTTGTCAGTGCCTTAATTTGCCACATAGATAAAAATCCCTTACATTTGTGTCTATCACCTGTGGGCAGCTTTCTGCTTGTGAGCCTGACATTTTATTCTGTCATGCTATGAAATTTATTTATCTTTTTCTCTGTACTAAAAAAGGAAAAACATTCTGTAGGTGAGATTCTCTCCCCTGCCCAGGTCCCAGGCACGCTGCATTAGCAGGAAGAGAAAGCTCTTCTATCTTGCCACGACCTGAGTAAAGAACACAGCAAAATCATTGTGAGCAAAACATTCCATCAAGTCCACAGAGCAGCAGCCATGGACAAACTCATCAAAAGCTGTAATAGTGCAGGAGTTAAAGGAGGAAAAACTGGAGCCTGGATCTCAGATGACACCCATCTGTGGCAGAAGTGAAGGCACGCAGCTGCTCTGTTAAAATCTTTTAAAAAAGCTTTAAAATCTTAATTTGAGTGACTTGTCTTGTCTGTGCTTTGTCCTCCATTGCAAATACAGTTTTACATAGGCAGTCTCTTTGAGAGAATGGGTTCTCAAAGCTGACAAAAACTTGAAATTAGATACCAAATACGAGTTCTCTGTAACTTCCCTAGCATGAACTGGTGAAATCTGCAATGTTTCTGCATAGGCTGGGTTATATCTCCATAGGTGAAACACAAAATATATTTTTGTTTTTTCAAAGCCAGGCTGGGGGTTCATGTTTGGCTGTCACCACAGCAGACTCAGATTTCACAGGGACCCCAATTCCCACATTCCCTTAATGCAGAGGGAAGCTGCTGTGTTTCCCTGCAGTTTTAGGCTGTGCTCTCAGTCCCCTGGGACAGCACAGCTCAGCTCAGGGGGGCTCTGCCTGCCCTGAGGATCCTCCCTGGAGCAAAGCAAAACCCAACCCCAAACCCACAAACCTGCACCAGCTTTGGCACACTGGCACTGCTCACAGGGATTTCTGGTTTATCCACTGGCAAGGCTGCATCGATCTGCTGCATAATTCTTAGATAAAAGTAAGCCAGACTTGGCTTTCCATTTCTCACAGCAAAAAGAGACACTCCACACTTTAAAAGTATCACTTCATTTATTATGGTGAAATCAAGCATTAAACACAGTGGTGAACAGATAAAATAACTGTTTTGAGAATTAACTGAAAGTCAGGTAGGACAGGGATAAGAATATTCAAATTACTTCCAAATGCTTTCAGTTTATAGGTGGATTTACTACATAAGATAATTTCAGTAATCTGCAAATTCTTTATCTGTTTTTGATGCCAATGCTATCACAGATCTCTCCTGACCCTCCCCTGGTATAAGTCTGTGATTTTGCTATATAAGCATTGATAGAAATCAGTAAAAATGTGTTACTCTGTATGTGTGCATTTGTGTTAAATGCCTGATCTAAATTTTATAATCTTCTCTTGTAAGAATTTATTTATTTTTCCTTCTTGTTCTGCACATTTTGGAGACAAATTTATTTTCTTTTTCAAGGTGCACAGATGTAGATCCCCTCCCCCCAGCCCAAACTGAACTAAAGCCATCAGTTGTTTTAACACCACTCCATGTAAATAATTTGGGCCTGGATTATGTGAGGGTAGTATAATTATGATGGTGACAACTTTTCTGCCTCCCTTTTTATACTTGAAAAGGTTCCTCCAGCTGATTTTTACAACCTAGATGATCCATTCTTCATCTTCTTCTATTATCACTTAGCATTGTTTGCAGATTTTTGTCTCAGTTGCTGTTACTGATAAGGAATTTCTTTAGACTGGGTTGTGTTTGCATCAGCAAAATCTGTGAAATTCATTATGTACACAGCTAAAAAGAAAATGGAAAATACACAGTTATATTGGGTACAGGAACTATAAATTTATTTGAGTTCTAGCATTATTTCAAAGTGATTTCATGTCTAAGATAAGATTATTTTAAAAACATGGGTTTTTTTCCTTAAAATAGTTGAAAATGCATTTTCAGTAATATATTACCATGACAGCAAAAAACTAGCATTAAAAAAATCTGAACCTGATGAAGAGGAAGGAAGGAACAGGGTAATTTAGAACTGAAATTATTCTGGAGCTGATCTTTAAATATTTCCAGGGAAGGATCTTGCTGTGGGGTTTGAAACTGTGCAATGCTTCAGGCAGCTGTAGAATTGATTTCTCTTAAGTGACAATGCCATTGGATTTCAGTTCCTCACTTTGGAGTGAAGTGTGTAATTGTGTCTCCTAGAATTTTCTCATCAATGATGATGTAGGATCAAAACCAGTGGTGTGCAATTTGAATAGTTTAGAGGTAAACAAAGGGATTCAGAATGTTTTATGTAAAACAGTGTTCTGTGTGTTGCAGAGCCTGGTGCACGCGTGTTGTTGTTGCTGTTTCTGAATTGAATTCAGATTTTCTACTTACTGTGGGACAGAGGTGAATTTTGTTCACAGCTGTTGCTGCCTCCTCTCACATCTTGTTCCTCCTGTTGATGGGAGGCTTCCTTAGCTCATGATTTTCATTCATCCTCTGGATCCTGAACACGTGACTGGAGTGTCTTTCTGAGGAGCAGAGTGGTGAAAGCAAAGTTCTTTCACCAGCAGTTGTTTTGGAATTTTGTTAATGCCATCAAACTTCTCAGGCACAAATTATGCAGTTCTGTGCTGTATAATGAGCTCAGCTGAACCAAATGAGCTCCTTGTAGAGCCCCATTGACAGTGAAATGATGCTCAGATGAGCTCCACTCCGAGCAGCCTGAGCCATGGGTTGTGGTCTCACATGAGGTTAACATGAGGTGTTTAGGTCTCCTCTTGGACTGAGGTGTTATAAATACATGTTATAATATTGGTGTTTCACAGATATTAAAATGGATGTTATATGTATAATGTTAAAGTCACTTTGCTGTAAGGAAATAGTTTTTATTTCTGCTATTAACTACACTATAGCAGTGGAATAGCTGATAGAGTTGTGCCTGTGGTGATTGATCTGCCTGCTTAGCTGGGATAAAATCCAATGAACACACGGTGAGGACCCTGCTGCTGACAGGCCAAACTCCCAGCACTGCCATCTGCAGAGAGCACAGAGCAGAACCCAGGCTGGAGGGACAATAAGAGCAGGCTAAAACCACAGCCAAGAAACGCACAAGCTCTGAAAAGGGGGACTGAGGAGGAGCCAGGCTGAACTGGAACATGTGAACTAGTTTGGGAAAAGTTTAAATGTGCATAATTGTTTATGAATATGCAATGGAAAAGGTACATAAAGGGTGTCTCCAAAATAGCAGGTGTGCTCTTGGCTGAATGCCAAGCACCCGGCCATTAAAATTTGCTTTATTATCTCTGTCTCCTCTTGCCCTTTATTAAATTTTTAAATTTTACCAGGAAAGTGAAGCTCATTTTTCACAGAGGGAGAGGATTTGTTTGAGAATCAAATGATTTTAACAGGATGGTGTCTTGTTTTTTGGTGCTCTGGGTACATCTTTGTCTGATTCAGCAGCGTCAACCAGTTAAACTTTTCCCCTGAGCCTTTCCTGGTGCTTTCCCTGTGGAAGATCAGAGCTGGATTTGTGGAGAGGAGCTGGCGAGAGGGCAGGATGGATCACTGTGGAAAGGGTGGAAGCTTGTGGTTAGGTTTTGCTCTTCCATAGGCACATGTCACCTGTGCACGGCGTGTGGGGTTTTATTTGGGTCTCTCAGTCTCAGGGCCTTTCCTGCAGGGAGAAAAGGGGTCAGACCAGCCCTGGGAGTGCCTCCCTGAGCAGTGGGTGAGGGAAGGCACATCCTGTGTGCAGCTGCCCAGAGATGCAGCAGCAGTGACCCCAGGGCTGTGTGTGCATGTGGGGAAGTGTGAGAAATGCATTTGCAGAGGATTCTCAGAGCCTGACTGAAAGCTCACCTACTCTTGTGCATCTGTGTGCAAACTCTGAGATAAGAAATGCTGACTTAGAAAGGCCATGGGATAGGACAGACATTGTTGAGAGAGAAATGGAACTGGAAACAAGCTTCAAATGATGGCCTCACAAACAGACCAGATATTTTGGAGAATTAGAACTGTGAAAGATGCATTGAAGCATCTTTACCCACATGGGGTAAAATAATACGTGATTGGTGACAAAAGTATAAGCAGCCTTATGTAGCAAAAGCTCATAGGCTGAAAAACACTTATAAGGTATTGTAACAAAGAAATAGCTTGGCTTGTGACAGAATGGCGTTGAGTTTTACATCTCTTGTGTCTCACCCTTCTGTGAGGTTGATGATGAAATAAAATCTTTTGAAACGCCTCTCAGCTGCCCCATCTCCTAGAGCTGAGATTTCCAGCAGGGAAGAGCCAGGGGAGCAGAGGGAGGCAGGCAGGAGGTGGCAGTGCCCTGGTGACAGCAGGGAGGATGGATGTGCCAGCAGGGCCATTTGCCTGGCAGCACGTGGCTCCCTCCCGAGCTAAGAGCTCAGGTCCTTCATGGATCTGTCACCTTCCCCAGGAATGAGGCAATAATTTACCTGTGAACAGCTCTGGCAGAGGCACGGGAGAGGGACGGAGCCATTCAGCACAAAAGCTGACAAAATCTGATTGTTAAGTACCAGCCAGTACATTAAACTCCATATCTCTCTAAAGAGCGAGGCGGGAGAGCAGTGCCTTGTATTACACACAGACATGATACAGGAGGCAAATGCCAAGTAAATACTTTATAAAACCGCTGTGCTTTAAAGCATTTTGCAGTCAACAGCCTGTCTTTTGTCTGCCCTTCCTTGTGACAGCTGCAGTGTGCCACAGACCTTGAATCAACAGAAAGCAGTGGAATATCCTGCTCTGGCTGCTTGGCAAAGAGCCTTCAAATCTGCCTTCTCCAGAGAGCTTGGCTCCCCCAGCACACCTTCTCTTCTGCCTTGGCTCTTCTGAGGCTTGCACTTGTGTTTGCAAATCTGCTGTCAGTCCAGGAGAATGATACCATGGTTAGGACATGAATGTAACCCTGACACAGACGTTTTGTAGGCAAAAAAAAAAAAAGACTGGCAAAAGTAGCAGTGGAAGGAAAGAAGAATTGAAATCCTGATTGTCGAGTAGAGAGAGAATAATCAGATCTGGTGAGCTGTGATTTGTGTAGTGAAGGCAACACTTGGAAGCAGAGGGAATGTGGTGTAGGAGAGTTTGCCAAAATTCCTCATGACTTTAGGTGGGAAGTTGTGTTTAGAAGGTGTGAAACAGTTCCAAACACAGTCACAGACTGGGCCCAGAGTTTGTCCTACTGGTGGTGTAAGCAAGCAGGGATCTAGGAATGGATTATGGATGGTTCTTGAGGAGAATATTGTTTCTGTAGCAGGTTTTTCTCCTGGCTCTCTGTGCTGGAGACAAAGGACTGAGCAGAAAGGCTTGGTCAGAAACAGCCGTGAACAAGCAAAACCTTCAGAACAGAACTGACCTTTTTATGTCATTCAAACCAATCTAAGGATCATTAAAATACCAGCTGAAACCAAGGTTCTCAAATAAGTACCGCTCTAGAATTGGAGGGATTTTTAAAGCATGGCAGTCTGCAGTAAGCTGGGGCAACAATTAATTACTCCATCAGAATGTGCCTTGTCTCCTGTGAAAAAGGAATAATTTGATCTGCCAGTTTACACCATGCAGTTTTCATCAGGGTCAAAACACACCTGGTCAAACGTGGGTGTAGGATTAGGAGCCTGAATACAGAATGTAGGGGGTCACCCTTTTCAGTTTACCCAGAAACAAAAAGGTTGAAACTAAGATTTACTTTGTCCTTGTCCACCAGGTTGAAGTAATTAACCTGAATGCCTTAAACATAAGGATTTTCTCATTTGGTTCTTAATTTCTTGTAGAGACTCCATTAATACTTAAATTTCTCCAATCTCTAGTGGAATCTGTTAATAGCCTTACACAGTGTCAAGGTAAATCATTGGTGCAGTGTTTAGAAATGGAGTTAAGTCAAATGTTCCACCAGTTGCTCTTTGTTAGAATAATTGACACCTTGATTTGTTAAATAAGAAACCTTCATTTATTTACATTTCCTGTAAAACTTCTCTCCCTTTTCTGTTCCTTTGCAACTCCCTTAAATAAGTGGAGTTAGGCGAAAATTTCCCATTATCAAATCTCCTTTTTTATATTTTTATATTTTGGAAACAAGAGGATAAATGATTTCCTTGGCTGCTTTTCCACAAACCAGTGCAGTGTGTGCTTTCTTCCTGCTACATCCTGCCCCACTCTGAATCCCAGTGTTCATATTTCAGTCTCTAATGGGAAGCTCCTTTTTCTTGTGTGCTTTCACACCTTTGTGTCATTCAGCAGATTTTTAAGCAGGTAAGATGAGAAAAAAGAAAGCAACTTTCAATTATCTTGTGTTACTTTAAGTTACCATTATGGATCTAATTGTGTTCTATCTTCAAGTTCTGGTGAATTGGCATTGGGGTCATAAACCACATTAGCTTTTGCAGCTTAAATAACATCAGAAAACATAAACCTGAAGCCTTAAATGACATTTTTACTCTCAGAAAAATAGCAGTGGTTTTGTTCATATGTTTTTCAATCAACAGCAAGAAAATCAAATCTCCATGCTGGCTAAAAATGCTTATCACAATTGCAATACGTGCCTAATTCTGAAAAAGATTGCTTTTAAAAGCATTGCTTAGACAAACACTTCAGAGATGCATTAATATTTCTGAAATGACTCAAATTGTGTTGTAGATATTTACTACACACATTTAACATACATTTTTGCTGGGCACCTGTTTTTATTAACATTTTTGCTGTAGGATTATGCCATAGAAGGCATGGGAAGATGTGCAAGTGAGGTGGGAGAAGAGTTACATCCAGTCTGTAGTGTGGAATTTTGCCATAAATCAACAGGGATAATGATGAGGAAAAAAAGAAAAAGCTCAGCTGATTTCCCTTTTCCCCTTTTCCCCTTTTCCCCTTTTCCCCTTTTCCCCTTTTCCCCTTTTCGCCTTTTCCCCTTTTCCCCTTTTCCCCTTTTCCCCTTTTCCCTTTCTTTTGTCAGCTTGAGCCCCTGGTTTTGTGTTCTGTGCACTCTGTGGAGTGCTGCATCCTATTTGCTTTAATTTTTTTCAGTTGGTGAAGTTTTAAGTCTCTGCAAGAAAATGCAGTTGTACTGAGCAATTGAGAAGATCTGCAGGCAAAGCTCCAGAGAGGTCCTAATGTGTGTAATTTGTCACTGTTATTTCAATCTACGCATAGAAAACAGACTTTGTTTTGAAATTCAGGTTTTATCCCTGTCTCTCGCTCAATACCCAGCAGAATGTGTTGGTGGTAGTGGGATGGGGAAGAGGAGGAGGAGATCTTGCCAGGGCAGCTCCAAGAGCAGAGAGGAGAGCACAGAAATGCTGAATGTTCCAGCTCTGCTGCAATGGGATGGTTTCATATCAAGCACCTCAGCAATCCCCTTGATTTTTATTATTTATAATACAACTGTTTGTATTGCAGACAGGGTTAGAATTAGGCACAGCCTAATTCTCAGTTTGGGGACTAAGGCTCTGAACATGTTTATTTCTCATACTTGCCTGGTTTACTTTTATATGTTATTGTTTACAGTGTAATTTCTGGACTGCAAACCTACATTGTGCTTTTTAAAATTCATTTTCACAAGTTCAGAAATAAAACTCAGTGAGAAAAAGCTGTGAAATGAGGCAGGCCAGGCTTTACAAATTGCAGAGTAATTCCAGACTGCTCTTTTACTACTATTTCCAAGTTATCTCTGCCTGGAGTAAGAACAAAACTCCTTAATATAGGGCTGCTCTCAAGTTTTATTAAACCACTTGCTTAGTGGGAAATTAATTTGTTCAGGAAGGAATATAAATCAGCTGAGGTGAAAGAAAATTGATTTTTACACCACCTTTCACTTGTTGCACTCTGAGTAGTGTAAGCTTCATTAGACTCTTGGAGTGTTTATGGGTGTTATAAAACATTTAACACGTGATGTATTGAGGTACTTGAAGAGGTTTCAGGCATTAGAGGATTATGCTGAGGTTTCATTGCTGTCAGTCTGGTGTTTGGCACACGGGGAAGGAAATGTGAGCTCTGTTGTCATTTTGGCCATAAACAGAAACTTTTTGTCTGACACCACAGGAATGATAGACACAGTGAGAAGCTCCAAGACTTGGAAACAATGCTGTAGCATCAAAGGTAAAATTGGTGAAAATAATTTCACAGATACAATGGAAGTCACAAAAGGCATTTGGAATTGTGCAGGAATTAATAAATGTTTCAGTCTGGTGTGCATTTTGCTTCTGTGTTCCAGCTGCCACTCCAAGGTCCCAGAAATGCTATACTTGAGGTGTTTCTCCCTTGTGCATGTGTAGTTATACTCCTATTATTGTACACATGCTGACATGGCAGTGTTTGGCCATGAAATAAAAGAACAAGGTAGGAAATACAAAAAGTACTGAGAAATCCAATCCTGAGACATTTGACACAGCTCACCTTTAAGTTATAGGTCTTAAAAACTTAGCAGTGCAGTTTATTACTGTGTGTTCAGAACTTTTTAGAAATGCAACAGGTTTTACATATAATGGCAGCAATTTTCTTTCAGACTATGTAGGAGATGAGTGCTTTCCTAAAGCCAGGTGGTTTGTGGAATAAATGGAATAATGCCTGTGTTAGGTCTGTGGGCTTGGAGATTTTGCCTCTTGTGCAGCAGTTGGTGTCAGTGCATTGCTGAGCTGTTCTGCTGAGGAAAGTTTGGAAAATGTGTCCAGAGTGCTTCCATGTACTGCAGATCCTCACTCAGTGTGATCTTGGAGGTGTGTTTGAGGCAGCTGGCTCTGTGTAAATTGTTGTTCCTGTGGTGGAGCAGTTCAGAAATGAGTTTGCAGCCATTGCACACCTGCAGCAGCAGCTCAGGCTGCTCGTGCTCCCTGGTCTCCTGCCAGCGGGGCAGAGACAGATGCCACTCTAATTAACAGTCAAAATTAATACCCTTCCTGAATGAAAATGATTGAGGGAGGGCAGTATAAACGAGTTAATTTTCTCTCTGTTTGCAGAGATTGATTTTTCTCTCGTTGTGTCCCCCCACCCCGTTTTCCTTGAGTGTTTGTGGGTCTGGAGAGCAGACAGGCACAGCTCCTAGAGAACGTCATGTGCACTGCTGTGGGCAGCAGAAATGAAGTTTATTTCAAGAACACAAGCTGTGTGTTGATCCTTCATCCTTCTAACCAAAGATATGTATTTACTTCATGAAGTAAAGTCTTTTCACTATTTGCAAATAAGGAGAGCTGAAATCAGTCTTTCTTCATATTGCTGGATTTAATTTCAATATTGTGTTAAGATTAATACATAATTTACAGTCACTTGGACAGAGGCTTTCTCTGAATTCTCATTTGAAAAACGAGGGCATATTTTAGTTGTTGTTTTCTTATGATTTTATGTGCCTTTCTTCACCTCTGAGGTTTGTTAATGGGGTGCTACTATTTGTCTTTTGCTTGGATAACAGCACATCATCTCTGCTTTATTTCAGCATGCCAAGGAAAATATGCCAAGGTGAAGCAGGTTACTTCCCACCACTAAAAGGCTATTTTGATTCCAGGGGAGTATTAGCAGTGCATTCCTTCTGCAATACAAATGCTGGCTTGATTAAAAAAGTTTCCTACTAAGAACCAGCGTTAATTCCATTGATAGCACATTAACAGAATATGTAACTCGAGTAAAGGTGCAACAATAAATCAAATGAAGCAATTACAGAAATTGGAGCATCTTTGAAAAGTAGGACAAGGTAGCTGAGTGTGTTATTTATTTAATACCAACTTAATATCACAAGAGCAAACAGTAAGACAGGTAAAGTACATCAAAATATTAATTATATGGATCCATGCTATAACTTATAAGAAATGCTTACTTACTGCTCCTCTTCAAGGGAATTGCTGATAGAAGTTAAAGCATAACATCTTGAATTATTCACAAGTATCTGAATTGTGATGGGTACATCTAAGTGATACCCAGAAGAGCTTTGATATTTAAACAGGACAAAGACACTTTACCAGCTCTCTGTGAGTTGTGGCTCTGAGAATTGAATCATTCCTTCCTGCACAGATTTTTCAAGCTACAAGCTATGAAGGTGTATTTTTTGGACAAAGAAAATAATCTTGTTTTGGTTTAGTAGGCTAGATCTTAATCATGATTTAAAATGTTTAATCTTTTTAATTCCAAAAGCATTTCCAAAATGTTTTACAAGGTAAGATTAGGGGAAAAAAACATATAAACATTGCCATGATTCCCTTAGACAAACTACATGACAGCAGTGAGTATCTGATGCTTTGGAAGTGACTGCCTGCTGTAACAAGATACTGAGGCATTTTTAATTTGACTTGGCACAAAATTCCATTGGAGCAAGCAGTTATCTCCTCCTAACAATTTCTCTTAACCCCTGGAAAGATGAGGACGCCTTTCACTGCAGCCAGGCAGGATTTGGTTACTGCCCAGAGGATTGGGTGCCTCAGGCTGGGATTTGCAGCCTTTGGTGATTGTGGCAGCTGTTTGAACTCCTGATGAGTTGCAAATAGAAGTAATAACTCCGATATTACAGCTGGCCAGCAGCTTGGGGCACTCGGTGGCAGCTCTGGGGGTGGTGGCAGCTCCTGCTGGCTCTGGCTGCTCTCCATCCCTCCTGGCCCAGGACAGGGGCACCTCCCTCCCTCCCCAGCCCCAGGCACTCAGCTCCAACATCGAGGAGCCAAAGAGCAGCAGAGCAGCTCAGGAGGAGGAATCAGAGTGGAGATTCTGTCTCTCTGAGTTGGCAGTGCTGGGGAGTGCCCTGAGCCTCTTTGGGCAGGAGGGATTGCTCACACACCCTCCTTGGGCAGCTCTGAGGAACATCCACTTTAGCCTTGTTCCAACCTCTTCATCCTCAGTGTGAGCTCAGGTTACTGCACTTCCATTCTGCACTCTCTAAAGAGAGATGCTGATCTGTCCTATGCTTTGGAGATGATCTTTTTCCAAGGCTCAATTAAGAAATCTGCAAAGAAATATATTTATATGGGAAATAGAGAAGCTATTTCTTCACTTCTGTATGAAGTCTGGGAAGTGAATGCTGGCTGTGAGTGGAATCCCTGAGAAATGTAGCTGTGCTTAAGAAAAGAGTAAGAATGAGCAGCAGTCTATGCCATAACAATCATATTTGTATGATCTGGAGATTCAGCTGCTTATTCCCTCTGTAGCTTGAAAACAGCTCCATTTTTCATGCCAAACCCCACAGTGCCTCCATCCTCTGGATCTTGTGTCCCACCAAGCCTCTGCTGCTGGGGATGTGGCAGAATCCCCTGCAGGGGCAGGTGCAGCAGGCACAGGAGGTGAAGGGCTGCAGTTCCTGCTCATCCCTGGCTTTATCATGCAGCAAATGCAGCTTGGCACTGTCCTGGTGCCCCTGAAATGTAAATGAAACGAAGGGGTGGGACTGGATGTGGAAATTTGGGATTGTTCTGCAGGAAAACTCGCAGGGAGATGACCAAGTGTTAGTAGAGGGAGTTGTGTAGGGTGCAATATAAGGAATCACTGCACCAAGGGAGACTTGGCATGCTCAGAGTAAGGTGGGGAGTAGGGAAAGAAATGAAATAATTTAAATATGAAAGGCAGTGAAGTGTAATGAATCAAAGTATGACTAACAAGGTGATTTAGTGAGGTGGAGTTAAGTGGTGCAATGTGATTTTAAAAGGAAAAGGTAGATTTAGTGATAGAATTGTAGACATTTGAAGCAAAATACAAAACAAGCAAAAGAGTCTAAGGGGAGCTAATGTTTAGTAACAGTATTTTCAGCATAAAAACTATCGGGCATTTAATGATAATTTTGTTCATTTTAAACCACCTCCTACATATATAACATTTACAAAACAAACAAACAAAACACCCCAGGAGCAAGCTGCCAGGTTGTTGTAACATAAAATAAACATTAACTAGAAAAATAAAAAAATGGGCTAAGACTTTACAGTGTAAAATAAACAATTAACATATTACTGTACAAAGCACAGTACTACGCAGTGTTGGATAAAATACAAAATAAAACATGACTAAGGCTGAGGAGTGGAATGAAGTTTAAACAGCAGCTAGAAATTTGTTCATTGTGGGATCAGTGAGAAACCTGGTTGGGTACCATGTTCAAATAACATATATCGAAGTTTTAAATATTTCCAGTGGTTGTGGCTTCACAGATGACATGCTAAATACAAGCTGTAAATTGTTGGAAATGTGGGCAAATTCTTAAATGGTTTAAACCAATGTGTTTCTGGCTGAAAGGATTTGGCCCTGCAAAAAAAAAGAAACTGCAAAGCTTATTTGATGTATTCCTGTGTCTGATGAGCAAGACAAGGACTGGGGACACAGTGTTCTGATATTGAAATAAAATATTTATTTTGGTGCTTCTTTACCAGTATCTACATGTAGACCAAAATTATATTTTCTCATTCTATTGTTTCCCTCACTAAATGGGAAGTACTGTTGTTTCTTTTGTAAGATGAAAACTCCTGATGCCTTTTTAGATTAAAAAAAAGATATTCAAAGTGAGCTCTGCACTGAGAATTTGTATGCTGGGCCTGTCAGGCTGTGAATCTTTATTATTACTGAGCTTTATCCTTGAGTACATAGCTTGCAATCCAGTGTGAATATTAAGTGTCAGGCTGAGCTGCTCTGTGAGGGATGTGCAGAGGCTGGCGGGCTCCTGTGCCAGCCCCTGCCCCTCCAGGGATTCATTTCACGGGGTCACTCTGCAGGGCTGGGGCTCCTGATGCTGGCAGGGATGCAGGGGGACCATTCCCTGCAGGCTGGGGATTCCTGGGGTGCTGGGGAAGGTCATGAGGAGGGAAAAAATGTGTGGAAGTGGCCATTCAGAAATGTGTGATGTCTGCAAATCTGGTTCTTTTCCTGCTGAAAGAACTCCAGTTTTAAAAAAATCCTCACTTTTTCTGTTTGTTTACAAATAACCAATCTGGGCTTAAGAGTTTTCCACTGATGGATTCTGTGTGCCTGGCCCATGGGTTGCATCATTTATACTTTTTGGTTCTTTTTTCTCCCGTGGAAAGTCATGTTACTCCTGGGGAAAGGCTGCTTGACACAGCTGAGCTTCCTCCTCTCCTTCCTTCTGATCAGAGCAGAGCCCTTGAACCCCAGGGTGGGATCTGCATGGATTTCTCCATGCTTGGGACTTCACATTTTGTGATCATTGTCAAATTACACCCAGCTGGATGCAACAACAGTAAATAATTCTTTCAGCCCAAGGCTCTCCTGTGTTGTGTAAAACAAACACTAACTTGTCTTTTGAAATCAGTTGTAGTCGTTTTAGGTAGCAGGAGTAAATCTCTAAACGTGGCAGGCTTAGATTCTGTTATTTTTGCCTCTCTTTCAGACTGAAATGATTTTTCACCCTAAACAGTAAAGATCCTCTTTTTAGAGCTGTGACAGCCCCTGTGCCAAGGGTGCAGCAGCTCCTCCCTCTCTGCCTGTGTGGGTGCAGGGGCTGGGGCTGCCTCCAGCATGGTTTATGTGATATCTGGGGGCAGGCTGGACCCTGCCAAGCCCCGATGACCTTACAGAAATCCTTTTTCCTGGAGATTGGTGTTTGTCAGCTGATCCATCCCAGCCCCTCTCTGTATCCAGTGTGTGAAATGATGCTTTTGTTTTCCGTGGTGATAAAAATGTCTTTGGATCAGAAAAGTTGATGTGTCTACCCAAACTAGATTTTTTTTCTTTGCTTTGTCCACAAGACACATGCTCCAGTCCGTGGAATGGGATGGATCCTCTAACTATTATTTTTCTGTTAGGGTTCAGAGATGTAGCCTAGAGTTGTGCTGTTTCTCTAAGAACCATGATGTCATAAATCAGAAAGCCATTGGATAAACTGGTGGGCTTTGGTTTGTTTTTATTTTTTCTTATCCTAGTCCTTGATTTCAAATGTTTTGTCAATTGCCTTCAATTAACACCTAGAGTTCTTAAGCAATGTCAAAATTTCTGTTAAAAATAATAAAAAATAGGTAAGTTCACCATTCTTCTCTCTGGATGGGATATTCCTTTCCAAACTGCACTGCTTGTAGAGGTGTGATTCATTTCTTGCCCTGGGGTAGATGAGAGAGCCACTAGTTTAAACGTTTAAACATGCAGAATGCAAAGCCTCTGTTCTGGCAGTGTGATATTCCTGCTTTCTGCTGTTTGTCAGGACCAAGGTATTCATTGCTAACAGCTCACCACTGCAATCGGTGGGAGCATTTCTCTGGTGGCAGATGAGGACAGTTCAGCTTTTCCAAATCATTTTGTTATTTCTGCACCTCCTTGGGGCGTGTTGTTCCCTGGGATTTGTGATGCAGGCTCTCAGGCTGGCAGGCACTGTGGCTGACATGGGCAGCATTGCTGGGATTGGGGGAATTTTCTGCCTGTCATGAGGCTGAGCAGTCTGTACTGCAGAAAAGTGGGGAGAAGCAAGGAAACAGAAAAAATGAGGGGTTCTCATGTTGTCACGATGGCAACAGGAATGGGGAAACTCCTGGACACTGCCCTTCCCTGCACTGACAGAGGAGCTGGCTCTCCCACTGCTGAGGCTCTGCCTCTGAGCTGTCCCTGCAGCCAAAATTCTGAAAAAATGTCCTTTTGTAAGAGACCAACATTCCTTTCAACTTCATGATGTCTGCTGCCAGACTTAATCCTATAGCTTTTATGTTTAATAAATACCTAAACATCCATGTGGCCTCAGCCCCAGGAGTACCCCTTTTTAACTCAGTGGTTTACCTTTTTTTTTAAAAAAACAGGTATTTGTTTAAACCTCCTGGCAGTTTCAGTCACAGGTAGGGGGTGATATATATTGTAAATGATGGTTTTATCCCAGGTAAGATATGGAAATGGAAGCAAGGATAGCTTGAGATTATCTAGGATAGGCCCTGCTGCCCTTTAGGACTCAGATGGGCACAAAGAACTTCTTACACATCTTGTACAATATTTTAAAAATAATATTTTAACAGATCTGTGCCATTTTTGCTCTGTACCACGGTGCAGTTGTGAAGGCAGTGGTGTCACAATCCCCCTGCTCACACCTTTCAGTTGATGAGTTGAAGTTCTTGTCTGTTCCCAGCCTTTTGCTGCACAGAACATTCACTGAGAGGCAGAGCCCTGCAGAAGGGAGGTTACACCCGGAGTGCTGAGCCAAGGGCTCAGGACAGAGCTGAGATGGGCTCTGCTCTCCCCTTTCCAGTGTCTCCCCCCATGCACAGATATAAACAGTACAGAGCAGAGCACTGACCAGCAAACACAGTGCAGAGCACTAACATTTGTGTTTAATATTTCCAATCAGTCCTTGTGCCAAGAGAAGCTATTCAATTTTAAGTGCTATTTGGATAAATCCCTGCTCACATTCACCAAATCTCAGTGTCGATCCTCCTATCACAAAGAAAACTTCCATGATTCCTTTGTACAAGAATGTGCTCTCTGCATCCCTTGGATTCCAAATGCGCTGTGTGCCGTTTTCATTTTGAGACAAAAATTTACTTAATTTTGACAGATCAGAGACTGAGACTTCACAGAAGATTATTTCCAGGGGACTTTACAGTATTCTTCATTTTATAGTGAATATTTGCTTCCAGCAATAACTGCAACTGTCTTCTCCATATCTTCCTGCTGTGACCCTTTGCAGTCCCACATGTGCATTCTTGCACGTGTCCTTGCTTGTGCTTCCCCCTTCCACACAAAGATTCCTTCCTGACACTGCACCAGGTTTTTCTTCTCCTCTTTGGGTTCTTTCTGTGCCCACTGCACAGGGCACAGCCTGTGCTTTGTCCTGCCCCAGGGCACCTTGCTTGCACCCTGCTGCTGCACACAGAGCACACCCTGGGGACACGGGGACACCTCTCCCTCACTCCTGGCAGGACAAGGGAGCCCCTGGGGCTCTGAGCGTGGCTGTGGTGGCACTGAGGGCTCAGGGTGAAGGTGTCCCAGGGCAGCTGGCAGCTCCCAGGGGCACAGCCAGCAGCCCAGACCTCCTGAGACAGCCCCAGCACCCTCTGGGCACTCCAGGAGCAGCAGCCCCTCGGGATGGAGGGGACAGAGGCCAGGGGACCATTGGGGTCTGGACAGGACCCCACAGGAACCCCAAGGCTGAGGGAAGGGGCAGCGTGGTCAAAGATGGAAACCCCACTGCACAGTTCAGGCCAGGACCCAGAGCCTGAGAAATAATCATTTTTTTCCATTGTGATAAGAAATGCTGTTCTGTAAAGTATTCGTTGTAATGATTGAATTAAAGAAAAAAAATACAAAAGCCATTCTAAGGTGATGATTAGGATTCAAGATTAAATTTAATGGTAATAAAGTGCAGCTAGAAATGCTCAGTAAATGGTTTCAGTCCCCCTTTTGTAAGGCTGATCAATGCAATGAGCTGCTCTGTGTTGAGTATCCTGGCATAAATATCAAATGTGGTTTATCATATTCCAGTTGAATTTTGTTTTTTCCTCCTTCTCCCATTTTTTAACCTGATATTCTGAGGATTTCCTTTTAGTGCCTGCAAACATCTCCTTTTGACAGACAGTGCAAATTAAAAGATATGGCTGGGCAAAGGAAACTGGAACCCAAATATGCCCCCTGGGTTTTCATTTACAGTTAGAAGCTACAGACACAATTACTGCTGACAGAAATGCAGAAGCCAGTGGCAGAGTGCATGTGGCAGTAGAGTCATGCCAGGCAGTAATTGGGAAGATTATTTTTAATCAGAGCATATCCTACAGCCCAAACATTAGAAATCTCTTGTAAGGCTGACAGGAAATTAAACTGAGACCAAACAAAAAAAGCCTCGAAATAGAAGTAATATGGTTAGAAGTCTAATGATGGCAGAACTCACGGCTTGTTGTATTTGGTTGTTATCTAAAGAGAATGGCTTTTAACTTGCAGCAACAGATATTATTGTTTAATTGCATTTTTAGAACAGAATTAAAAAAAAATATCAGATTAGATCAATTTAGACGTAGGCTTTTGATAAAGGTCTGAAGCAGTAGATGTTAAGTCAGGCTCGGTAATTGTATATATGTATTAGTAGTGATTATTATTGCTTTAGGTTATTTTTGGGGTTTTTTTCTTCCTTTAATATAATGCTTAATGAAGCCACTTCTACTGGAAAATAATAACATGTCTGGGATACTCTTGGAATGCTTGGCTCTGGTGATGTTTTATGAAGCCTGAGTGGGCTCTGTCTCTCAGGGACCCTGCAGAACAACCTGGGCTCCTTTGGGCTGCCTGAGCTGCTGCCCCGGGGAAAAGCCCCTGGGGTATCTCAGCACTGACACTTTCACCTGGAAACACTTTTTCATTTTTAAGTGAATGTTAATAGATCATCATCTCTGCCAGACCTCTCCCCACACCCCCAGCTGGACCTCCTCCAGCTCTCCCTTTTCCTTGGTCTCTGCACAGAGCAGGAGCACCGTGCTCACTCTGCAGAAGGTTCTGCTGCTCTGTGTGCCTGGTACCTACAGATGTTGTGACACCGGCTGCAGGCAAAACTGGCCTGGTTGGGAATTTATTTCTGAGTCACAGGAGTGCAAAACTTGCCTGTCTGGTCTTTTGGAACAATTTGTGGCAGCTGAGGAAAAGGTAGTTTAGCACTGGAAATGTGCATGTCGTGTTTCTCCACAGGATGCTTGTAGTTCTGTGCACAGTTCTCAATGGCATTTCATGTCAGTGAAAGGATAAGGTGTAATGCCCAAGCACAGAGCCAAGCAGGTTATCCTAGGCCTGTAAACAGGATTTTAGCAGAATTACAGGAGGGGGGTTTTGTACAAAAGCACTGGCATTTTCCAGCTGCTCCCTTCCAGTATTTCCTTCTACTGAAAATGGCTTCACAGAATCACGTGAATATGCCTGAAGTCTGGCTTCTTGTTGAGGTATTGCCTGAGTAGCTGGGTAACAAATTCTGTGTACTTGGTAAGATGGACAATTTCAGCCCAGGGGTCTGTACCAGCCCTGGAAACTGTGACCTGCTGAGGGTGTGTGGTGGAATGTCACCAGCGTTGTGGGATTGGCCCTGTTATAAATAAATATTATAATATTGGCTTTTCACAGATATTAAAATGGATGTTATATGTATCATGTTAAAGTCACTTTGCTGTAAGGAAATAGTTTTTATTTCTGCTATTAACTACACTCAGACATAGCAGTGAAATAGCTGATAGAGTTGTGCCTGAGGTAATTGATGTGCCTGCTTAGCTGGGATAAAATCCAATGAACACAGGTGAGGACCCTGCTGCTGACAGGCCAAACTCTCAGCACTGCCATCTGCAGAGAGCACAGAGCAGAACCCAGGCTGGAGGGACAATAAGAGCAGACTAAAACCACAGCCAAGAAATGCACAAGCTCTGAAAAGGGGGACTGAGGAGGAGCCAGGCTGAACTGGAACATGTGAACTAGTTTGGGAAAAGTTTAAATGTGCATAATTGTTTATGAATATGCAATAGAAAAGGTCCATAAAGGGTGTCTCCAAAATAGCAGGTGTGCTCTTGGCCGAATGCCAAGCACCCAGCCATTAAAATTTGCTTTATTATCTTTGTCTCCTCTTGTCCTTTATTAAATTTTTAAATTTTACTCACAAGGAGAGTGAACCTCGTTTTTCACAGCCCTGCTCAAGGAGCTGCCCTGAGCTGGCTGGGGGTGGCCAGGGGGCTGCACTGCCCCTGCAGGGCTGGCTATTCCCTCCAGTGGGGACAAATCTGCACAAAGTGCAAGTTCCTAAGTGTGGCACTCTTGCTTTTGCCCAACAACACATAAATAAAAAGAAACTTGTGTGTTGACTTCAGAAATGGGTTGTAGGGAGGGTTTGGGCAGTCAGGCAGTGCCCACTGCTGCTGAGAGCCACAGTGTGAATCAGTTCTTGACTCTGAGAGATGCTCCCCTAGTGCTGGCCCCAGAAATTCAAGTGTTTGCTGTTCCTGCTTGTCACCTCTCCAAACCCTGAAGTGATTTTATCAGTGTGTGTGACCATTGTAATGTTACCTGACATGTTTATGGAGCATGTGCTTTTCTGCTGGTGGTGGGTCTTGTTCCCATTTTTCCTCATTTGTGTTAGAAACAAACTCTACTGATTTTTTATTCAGTTGTTTGGTTTTTTTTGTTGTTTTGTTTTGTTTTGTTTTTCTTTTTTTGGTTTTGGTTTTGTTTTATTTTGTTTAAAGTGAAACCACATATAGGGGGCAGGATATTTTGTGAAAAAATGTTTACTGTTTGGAATTTTACTGAAGTGAATAAAAAGTTTACTCAATTTATTCACAGAATGATTCGATTATACCCTGAACTAGGTGTGTGTTATCTTTGGAGGCTCAAAATATGAACAATGATTCTATTTTCAGGAGTATTTGTATCAAAGAGTACATATTGCCATTTGCACATGGAAATGAAAACTGCTTGTAGGGAGAATCTGTTAGGTAAAACATGGCTGAGCTTTCTGTACCTCCTAAAATTCTGTGAATAATTCAGTACAGTTACATGTCACAGCTGCTCATTAATAAGAAAGAACGGCAAGGAATAGAGTGTTACCCTATTGGAATTTCCAAATATGTACTTGTAAAATATATTCTGAATGCTCCCCTTTTGGTTATGCATTTTATCATAATTTTTCTTTTGCAAAAATGCTGCAAATTTTCAGTTGAAGGATACACAAAAAGCAAATTACAGTGGTGTGTTCCTATTGAAACAGAAACCTGTGCTGGGGAAAATTTACAGTTATAGCTTAGTAATGTCTATTTTAGTAGGTAAATTTGCAATGAAAACATAGATTTTTGGTTACAAACACATTGCAAACTGTCAGAATTTATTTACTGATCATGGAATATTTAATAAATAATAAAACACACTTGTGAATCAATAACCAGATTTTGTTGTCTGGCTTTGCACTGCAACACAAATGCACTCCTGGCCCGCTGGTGTGTGCAGTGACAGCCCAAGCAGTGCATTAGCAATTGCATTTTCTGTTGAGTCTTTAAGCCTTCCGTGAGTGCAGAGCACAGGCAGGAGCTGCCCTCAGCCCCTCACTCCCAGTAAAAATGTCTTTTTCTCTCCCCAGGAAACTCCCCAGCAGCCCCATGCGAGTGGTGCCTATCGTTTCCACGAGCAGAGCCTCCTCTCAGTAAGTCCCTGATTCTTGTGTTGGTTTTCCCAGATCTCTCCTGTGCAGAAATCCCTGGGGCTCGCCACCTTGCAGCATCCCCAGTCTGGCAGAGCACAAGTGAGGGGTCTGATGGCTTTTAGTCTTCAGTGAGCAGTGACGTGCTTAGAAAATAACCTAACCTGCTTCTGGCTGTAGGGTAAAGTGATTTTCTCTTGTGTTTCCCTTGTGCGTGTCTGGGTTGTGTCACTGTCGTGTTTGTGTCACCTTTGGCTGATTACTTTGTGTACAGATTGCTCACAGACACTTTTTTCCCTGAAAACAGCTATGGATAATTAATTCATCATGCTTTCCTTTAAAAAATGCTCTCTATAAAGTCAGAATGGGGAATATAATGAATTAAGATCCAAAATTTTAAGAGACATGTGAAAAAAGTATTTGTTCTGATTAATTTTTTTTCCTTTTCCCTTTCTGAGAAGAGGCTTTCAAATCCAAAACACTTGTTGCGCTTTCATACTTGGATTTTATTCTTTGGTAAAGTTTTTCTTTGTAGCACATGCATAAAACCAATAATGGTTAAGCATTTTTTATTCAGGATATAACTTTCTATACTTATAGTAAACACAGAGGTATCAGACAAAACTCTGTAATTCATGGTCTTTTATACTTCTTAAACTGTTTTTAATAATCCTCTGCTTAAAATTAACTCCAGCTCTTGGATATTTTGTATTAGGCAATGAGCATGGCTTGTTCTGTATTAGACTGAGTCTATTTTTGCTTTATATACATTTATACATTTAAAGTTACATTTTTCTGTGTTCTGTTCTTTTCTCTGTTGCACATGGGTATTGATAAAATAATAGACTACGTTCACCTTTTTGTTCCACTGTATTAATGTGAGAAGCTGAGTTCTGCCCCAACACAGGAAGTTCCATGTCACAGAAAAATTAGACACACAGTCCTTGCTAGAAAATAGAAGAGTTTTGCATTTATTCTCCTACACTGAATACAATCTTCCTCTTAATGTCTTTGAAATAAGATTTCATTATTTCAAACAGACTGCCTGGCTTACTGGATGAAAAAAAAAGCCTGTTCATCTTGAGGATAGATTTAAATCAATTCTGTAGTGCTCAGCATGCTTGTTGCTTTTCGCTTTTCCTCTGTCACGAACAGTATTTTCTAGCACAGAATAACCTTACAGCCCTTAGCAGAATTTGATGCAATTGACAGCTTTTGTTAGAAAAATTCTGGTAAAAATTGCACGGAGGAGGTTGGGGTTTCCAACCCAGGGGAGACAGCAGTCCCTGAGATAATCACAGCATGTTTTGAGGAAGCTAACATTAATTTGGCTGTGAACACAATGTCTCAGCAGCTATAAATGTAGTTTCCAGGAAAAGATATTCATTTTCCCTCAACCAGCTAAAGCAGAGGTTTGGGGACCCACAACAAGAAAGAAGAAAACGCTCATTTGGAGCCTGAGGAGGGTTTAATGCTGCTGGAGCTCCATGGGCACCAATTGTTGGTGATTTTCCCAGAATCAGCAGCAGTACTGTCCCTCAGCTGAGGGGTCCCTGTGTCAGCAGGCTCAGCCCAGCCCTGAGGGTGGGCTGGAATCAGCTCTGGATGGGAGCTGGGTCCTGGCAGCTCCATCTGCCTGGGCGGGATGCCCTCCTCACCCAGGACACGGATACCACACTGCTGAAATGCTCTGGTGCCTTCCCTGCCTGAGAAAAAGAATTTCAAACCAGAAATTCCTGTCCAGCACACAGGTGTTAAGGTGTTGGAATTGCATGTGTTGTAACAAATATCTTCCCCTTCTCAAAAACCTCTTGTAATAATGGAATTTTGTATTCAGTGTCCTGCGGTTTAATTTCAGTTCAATTCCTAGCTATAGTTGCTTTGCAATGTTTTCCTATTTCATTTCGATAGAGAAATATGTTGAGGTAAGTCCAGTTTTAACAGCCTACCTCCAGAGAAATCCTGGGTTTTAAAATTGTTTCACAGCCTCTGGATTTAGGTGTTTGACCTTCTGTTAATGGTGCAGTAATGCCTACAGGACTCCAGCAAAGCTGCGGTGCACTGAGCAAACCAGTAAACAAAGCAGGGAAGACAGCTCCAGAAACTCACTGAAAACAAACATGACAGGCAGAGGAGATAGAATTGTTCCAAATATGCAGTGGGAAATCAAGGACAAATAGTGAGTGGCAGGGGGTCTGTGGCAGAAATGGATGTAAAACCCAGATGAGCTGAGTCTTCACCGATTCCCTGGCGTGGAGAGGTTTTCGCATTGCATGGAGAGAAGCTGGGGTTCCCTGAGGTGGGGATGCTGCAGAGGGCAGTGCTGGGAGCAGCACCCAGCTCTGGCTGTGCCAGCCCAGCCCAGAGTGCAGCCCAGGGGCTGATCTGTGTGTGCTGGCAGGGAAAGACAGAGCTCTCACAGGGTGGGACACTGGGCTGTGCTGCCTCTCTCCGAGTCCAGCTTATTCTGAAAGATGAACTTGCCCTCCCCTGCACACCTCCCTTGGTGGAACTGCAGTCCTTTGGCAAACAAGACATTTCCCTTTGGTATTGCACCGGGGCTCTCTGAAAAAAGAAAAAAAAATCAGAAGTGTTTCAGTGTTTGCAGAAAGTTTATACAATTCTCACCCATTCTGTTGTTTTTTCTTACTCTTCAGGTTGTGCATACAACAACAGCTGTTCCATAATTTGATAAACATACTGTAATTGAGTCATCTTGGTTTATTAGTAGCACCTTTCCTTGACTAGGAGATTTCAAAGTAACAGAAAGGATGAGCCAGGGGTGCTGCTTGGTGTTAATTTGACAGCTTCATCCTTTGGAAGGTCTGCCAGGGCTGTCCATGTTTTAAACCCTGCTGGATGTAAAGATATTTATGCTAAAGGGCTTTGGCTCTCCAGTCTCACCCTCACTCCTCCTGCAGTCTAGCAGTGTCACAGAGGCACTTGCAGGAAGGGCCTATCAAGCCAGTGAAAGAAAGTCATTTAAACCACTTTTCTCTAATTTTAGAGTGAGCTGTATTTTTCTTGGAATTGTAAACATGCAGAACAAAATAAGGGAGAAAGAGCTGTTGTTGCATTGAAAATATTATAGGGCATTTTGTGTTCTTTTTCCCCCCATTAAACACATCTTTAAAAATTGTTAAAACAATAAATCTATTTTCCAAAATGAGTTTAGTGTGGTCTAGGGATTTCTACCTGAGAGGCATGGAAAACAAAAGTGAAAAAATTGTGAAAGAGACCTATTATAAAATACCACAATTCTCTTAGAAATAAACTAATATTATAACTTTATTCTCATAAATAGAGAAGAAAAAGATTTAATGATGGTATTCTTATTTATTCATCTCTCTCTATTCTGATGCAGCCTGAATGAGAGTATTAGTCTAGAGAGTTGAATATTTTTTAAATTGCAGCACTTTGAATTACTGATATGTGCAAATTACAATGAAAAAGGGATGAAGAATGGTAGTTAGACAACGTAAATGATGCAGTAAGTTCTGCTCCATTACTTTAGCTGAGCTAGGATGAGGAACTGTTTAGTTGTTAGGATCTGCTCCACTGTCATTATAGTCATTGTTGTTTTGCAATATCTTCAGATATCTTCCACAGTTATTGTAGGAATTCATTAAGGACCAGGAGCAGCGAGGCATTTGCCTGCTCCTAATGATGGGCAGCAGAATATTCTGATGGATGTTTTTGCTTCAGAAAAAGTTTCACTGGGGTAGCTGAGCCTGACCTCTGCTGGATTTTTTTTTTCCTAATGCTGCTGCAAGGTAATTCACTGTTAGGTGGCTGATTTGTAATATTGCTTTTCCATTAGCTAGATATCTTTCACTATGTGCTTTCCTGTTTAGGGAGTTAAATATAATACTCTTGTTTAATTTGGTGGGTTTGGGGTTTTTTAAGCCTGCATGTTCCAAGGTTTCGTTTCCCACAGGGAAATGAAATGTTGTGATTTTTTTTTTCTTAGCATCATTAATATGAAGTTTGTATGAGTAAAATCATCAATATCTTGAACAAAAGAAAAGTTATGTGGGAGCAGGTTTATAAGAGTTGAACTAGTGCTATAATTTGTCATTTCTAAATAGTAAAAAGGCTACAAACCAGGGTATCAGTGGTGTGCTTGTGATTTACAGGTGTTTCTGCTGCTCAGTTCACTGAAACAATGATTCTCCTACAGAAATAAAGGGAGACACTGTCTCTAGATTGTGCTTTATCACTGCTGCAGGTGATTTCTGTATTTATTTGGGCAGCTAAAGTTACTCTCTCAAAGCAGCTTCAGGAGCATAAGGCTCACTGGAATCGAATAGTACATCTTGAAAACAAGAGGCACACTCCTAACACAAGGGGTCTTCTGAAATATCACTGTAGATTATTGCAAATTATAACTCTGTAACTAAAATTAGCATTGTATTTTTCCCTTGGCCGTATACAAATGTACATATAAAGAAATATTGCAGCAATTTCCTAATTTTCCTTTCTTCTAAGAATTCAGTGCCTATTTATTTTTGATGGATTTTTCTGCGAGCTTTCTAAATTCTCCATCCTTTCAAGTGCTGTTTTGAGTTAACCAAGCCAAAGCCTCAGGGGTTAAATAAGCCTGGCCTGAGCCTGTGGATGTCCTGGACACAGCAGCCACTGAGACACTTCCTTCAGAAACATCCCTGACATTTTCTTCCTCAGGCTTTATGAGAATTCCCACATGCATGTAAACACCCCAAATACTTCCACTGGCAATTGTTTGCACTCTGGATCTTCTCCAGATTGCAGCATTAAGGGGGTTTTGATCAAGTTCATTTCCACAGCTCTGTGGCATTTACGAGATCTCAAGTCCCAATATTGCAGTGAGATTAGTGTGTGCTATTATCTCTTTATTACAGAAGGAGAAGCCAGAAAATTGAGCAGCCTGAGTGATGTGCCAGGAGAAGGACTACAGCAGAGCTAGGATTTGAATTCATGTTTCTCAAATCCCAAATCATTGTCTACATTCTTGGGCCATCTTTCCTCTGCTCTGCCTCTAATCCAGTAACTTTTATTGTTAATGATTTTTTCATTTAACAGTGAAAAAGCCTTTATAATTTCATGCTCCTTCCTGTCTCATAAGAATTTGAAATTTTTCCTTAAGAAATTCCTGCAGTTATTAAATGTGTGTGGAAAGTGTGATATGCAAAGTCCTATCAGCCCAGGGCAGAGCTAATTGAAATGTGACATTCCTAGTGATGATCTGGGTCATGTCAAGGGTGTCACCACCCTTTAATGAAGATATCCCCTTGATCCTCTTTTCTCTCAAGAGCTCACAGACTTCTGAAACTTTTCCTGCTTGCTCAGGGTGGAGGTACAGCCACGGCAGCTCAGAAAAGTGAATTTCAAACGTGCCCAGGCTGCTCTGAGCTCGGGGCTGTGCTGCTGCAGGGAGCAGTGCTGCAGCAGGGAGAGCTGCTCTGGCCTGCCTGCAGCTCAGCCCCAGCTCAGCTGGGCACTCAGGGTAAAAATGAGAATACTGAGGGTCAAAGTGAGAATACTGAGGGTAAAAGTGAGAGCACTGAGGGTAAAAGTGAGGGCACTGAGGGTAAAAATGAGAATACTGAGGGTCAAAGTGAGAATACTGAGGGTCAAAGTGAGGGCACTGAGGGTAAAAGTGAGGGCACTGAGAGTCAAAGTGAGGGCACTGAGGGTAAAAGTGAGAATACTGAGGGTAAAAGTGAGAGCACTGAGGGTAAAAGTGAGGGCATTCAGGGTAAAAATGAGAATACTGAGGGTCAAAGTGAGAATACTGAGGGTCAAAGTGAGGGCACTGAGGGTCAAAGTGAGGGCACTGAGGGTAAAAGTGAGAATACTGAGGGTAAAAGTGAGAGCACTGAGGGTAAAAGTGAGAGCACTGAGGGTCAAAGTGAGGGCACTGAGGGTAAAAATGAGGGCATTTAGGGTAAAAGTGAGGGCACTGAGGGTAAAAATGAGGGCATTTAGGGTAAAAGTGAGGGAACTCAGGTAAAAGTGAGGGCACCAAGGGTAGAAATGAGGGCACTGAGGGTAAAAGTGCGGGCATTTAGGGTAGAAGTGAGGTCATTTAGGGTAGAAGTGAGGGCATTTAGGGTAAAAGTGAGGTAACTCAGGTAAAAGTGAGGTCACTGAGGGTAGAAGTGTGGTCCCAAAGGGTAAAAGTGTTTTCATTTAGGGTAAAAGTGAGTTCACTGAGGGTAAAAGTGAGATTCCCTCAGGGTACAGGTGAGTCCCTCAGGGTAGAAGTGTTGTCACTCAGGGTCAAAGTGATGTCATTTAGGGTGAAAGTGTGGTAATTTAGGGTAAAACTGTGGTCACTGAGGGTCAAAGTGAGGTCGCTCAGGTAAAAGTGAGGTCCCTCAGGGTAGAGGTAAAGTCTCTGAGGGTCAAAGTGTGGTCCCTCAGGGTCCAAGGGTGGTCACTCAGGTAAAAGTGAGGTCACTGAGGGTAGAAAGAAGTGTTGTCCCTGAGGGTAGAGGTGAGGTCCCTGAGGGTCAAAGTGAGGTCCCTGAGGGTCAAAGTGAGGTCCATGAGGGTAGAAGTGTTGTCTCTCAGGGTAGAGGTGAGGTCCCTCAGGTAGAGGTGAGGTCCCTCAGGTAGAGGTGAGGTCCCTGAGGGTCAAAGTGAGGTCCATGAGGGCAGAAGTGTTGTCTCTCAGGGTAGAGGTGAGGTCCCTCAGGTAGAGGTGATGTTCCTGAGGGCTGTGGTCCATGGCAATCCCTGTCCCTGCACTCAGAGCACTCAGAGCCCCTCTAATGCCCCAGAGATGCTCTGTGTGCCCTGAGGCCCTGCTGGGCATCCCTGCACAGCTGCTCCTGTTCCAGTGGGGAGCCTCTGCTGCTCATGGACATGAACACCAGCACTGGATTGCAAGAATTTAGAGGTGGGGAAAATTTCCTTTCCTCTTTGTCCCACCATTACATTTGAGGTAAGTGACTGAGTTCTCAAGCCTGTGGTGTAGTGTAATTCCTGTGTAGCACAGGCACAAGCAATAAACATCCTTTGTGGGAGTTTTTACTGCTCCTGCAAGATGTGTCAGAAATCATACAGCTGGCAGGTCTTTAAATTTTGAATGTGGGGAGGCAGTTGGAAAATGCCTCTCCAGGGAGGAAGGAGAGCTCTGGGAAGTAAGAAAGATCTGTTGATGTAAAATGAAAAGTTTGTCTTCATGCTACATTGTTTAAGAAATTTAAACAGGTGAAACAACATGAGTTTGGCAAAGTGGATTTGTATTTGGCAGCACTTACTTTTCCTTCAGGAGTGTTTGATATCAGGAACTGGGATGTACCTCCCAGAGCTGCCCCTGACTGTGCACCCTTCTGGGAGCATTCTAGTCTTACCACTGGGGTTCAGCAATTTGGGATTTCTCACCGAGTAGTTAACCCTTTATCTTTTACACTGCTGGGATAGGTTTACATCTGTTAATGCATTAATGAGAGCAGTTTGTCTGTGACCTGCCAAAAGCCATTGCACACGAATCAGGGCAAATTTGGGCTGGTGGGTCAAAGAACAGAGCTCTTGTCTGTGTGTGCAGAGGGGGCTGTGTCCCCTCCTCGGTTCTTGTGCAGCCCCAGCTCACTGCTTGAGGAGGGAGAGGGGGGAAAAAGAGGAAGAGAAAAAAAAATAAAATAAAGCAAGCCCTGATGCTGTGCAAACAGTGCTCAGCCAGAGACTGACAACAGAAATGACACCCTTACCAGCACTGGTGGGGCCACAAATACAAAATACAAAATACAAATACAAATACAAAATGCAGCCCCACATGGGGCTCTGGGATGAAATTCACCCTACCCCTGCCACACCCTATCAAACCCCTGGCTTTCTTCACTGTCAGGTTTCTGCTTTTCTCACCTGCACCCCAGAGGAGCCCTTTTGTGAGCACTCCTAGAAGAGAGAAGAGGAGCAGAGCAGGGTGGTTTTGTTTGTTTGAGAGTTTGGTTTTGTGGTGGTTTTTTTCCCTTATCTTGAAGGATAGTTTGCACAGCTAAATGACACAGTTATAAAATATATATATATTTGGCCTACACTGAGAAAAAGATTGATCTGAAATCCTTCACAAATTATGTTTTTATCAAGACCAAGATGTTGTATGCTATTGATTTTTAGATCCACACAGCCTAAAAGTAATAGAAATTGCAGAGACAAAATAATTTAAGATGGTTTTCTGTCTTTTGTGTAAGCCAGGTTAGGATATTGAAGAACAAATCAATTGCTTTGCCACTCAGATTCCTTGAAACCCAAAAGAAAATTTCAGCATGAGTTATGGGTTCCAAATGTCTGTATTTTCTGGTCCCAAGTCCTTTCCTGCAGGCAATGGGCCTTGTTTTGTCTGACAGGCTTTTTTGCACCTTGGTCACTAGAAGTGCAACAGGGAGCTGTAAAGAAAAGCATGCAGGAGGCAGGAGCACCATGGGTGAAACCTAGCAGCAAAAATGTGAAATAGAATTACACAAAAATCTCATGCAAATAGCAAGATCTGCAGAGGATTCAATCCAAAGGTAGAGGGGAAATGATGGAGTGGCAGAAGTCCCATCTCTGGGGCTGGGCTCTGCTCCCCTGGGTGCTCTGATCACCCTTTGAGGGGCTCAGTTCTGCTAAAACAGCTGGATAATCTGACAGTGGGAGCTGCATGGATCAGGGCAGAACCAGCTCCTTTGCCATTCAAGGCAGAAATTCTGAATACATGAATCATTTGGCTTCAAATAGCACTCACCTGGAGGAATAAAACAATGATGAGAGCTAATAAGACAAAAAACCCACTAAAACTAATGAAAGCAGATAGTACACAAGTGTATTTATGCCAGCTCAATACAAGTTCCTATCACTGACTCAGGAATGTTTATTTAAGGAATGTGTTCAGGAGGATATAGATTTACAAGCTGCAGGTATGTTCAGAACAGCACAGTCTGTGTTTAACAAGTGGTGGGTAAAAAAATACTCCTTTAGACTGGATGTGTAACTAGGACAGGAAACCTGCATTTACACAACGTGGTGAATAACACTGGAGTTGGGTTTTTCTTCAGCTTTGTTGGGTACCAGAGGGAGAGAGCAGTAACATTCTTCAGAGAGTACTTTTAAAGCAGCTCTAAAGTTCACTTGTTGAAATGCTAAAAATATTTTGTACTAACTGATGTGCAGTTAAATGAAATAGGCTGATCCTCTGCAGGTTTAGGGGTATTTGTATCATCATCTATTTTTCCCTCAAAGACACTTTGATGTAACAGGAGACGACTTTCTCATGATTCATATTCTTAAAGAAAATGGCCCATATTCAAATTGACTGTGGCTGTGTCTCCAGATGTCAATGAATTATTTCTTTCAGAACCCTGGTCCCAGTGCAGATCCTTGTAAGCAGCCCCCTCACTAATGCTCCTTCCTGGTATCCAAACACTGCCTCTGTGGTTTCTTGGGAGACCTTTTTTATTGTTCAAAGTGGGGAAATTATCCCAGGCATTGTTTTGCCTTCATCCTCTGGAGATTTCATCAGCCTGTCCCAGGCACACTCCTCTTCCTCTTCCTTCTGTTCCATCCCACTTCTCCTCCTTGTGGGATGTTTCTCCTGCTTCCCTCAGGTCTGGGAATGAAGTCCTGCCTGGATTCAAGCTGCATTCCAGGGGGAGATTTTGTCCCTTCCTTTATGGGACCTCTGGGTTCAATGCTGAAGGAACAGAGAGGAGAAAACAACATAACTCTTTTCATTGCTAATAGTGCAGGATGGAGAGAATAAAAACCCTAAAATGTATGGAAAGACCACCTGAGACTATTCTAACCTGAAAATAAGCCCAATTCCAAAATTCCAAGGACTAGTGCTCTCTGCAGCAAAGCTGGGAAGGTTCTCATACAGAGGTCCATCCTTTAGGGGGATGGATTGTCTGCTCGAAATGCAATATCCATGGAACACTGCAGAAAAGTTGAACTGGCAGGCCAAACCCACCTGGTGAGACAGCTATTCAAGAAATGCATATTCTATGCACATTCTATGTAAGAAATCCCATAGAATGGAAGATCCTTGAGATCTCCCAGTGCTGTCTGTGGCAGAAGCAGTCGTTGATGAAAAAGGACACGTGTGCAGACAGCAGGTACAGGGTGTGCTGAGGAGAGAGGGGTGGGATTCACTGGGAAGGCAGGGAGGGCAGGGGGAATGCAGCCAGAGCCAGCAGAGAGCAGCAGCCTTGGACACACCTTGGTGGTGGAGACTGGGAACTGGGGTCTGCACCCCAGCACAGGCAGGAGAAGTGATGGGGAAATTCTGGGGCACATCCATGAACCAGTGTGAAGTGTAATGAAGCCACTGGCTCTGCCAGTGTTTCACTGGAATGAGTAATGTGATTTTTTACTGCGAAGGGGATTGATGGAGGGAAGTCCATGGGAATCTACAGTGTTCAGTTTGTAAAAGGGACAAAATAATGACACATGTATCTGTTGACACAGGATTGTTCCAAGCAGGCAGAACTAAAACTGACTGGGAAAGTGCAGAAAGATGAAGGATTAAGTGCCAGAATAAAATCCACTTTGAGAATTTCATAATAGATGGAGATCTTTCCTTGATGAGGGCGTGTGTGACTATTATTGCTCAGAAGGTTTTTTTGGAAACATCAGATGGAGTTCTCAGCAGCATTAGCTCGATGCTTGACAGCTGTCAGAAAAAGCAAATTGGATATTTAGCAACTTTGAGAGAAGGCATCCAACACAGAAAATATTCAACACAGAATGTACAGCCCTGTCTGTGCTGTTTTGCAGCCCTCTCTCTGGTTTTACACTGGACACAAATTGTGGTTAGCCTGTGTGGCACAGGGTGTGCTCCAGGGCAAGGGGGAGGAATGATCAGGGGTGGAGGAGCTGCTGTGCAGGAACACAGGGAGTGCTTGGTACAGCCCTTTTCACTGGGACAGGATTGACAGGTGGGTGAGCCAGGAGAAAAGGATGGATTGAAATGATCATTGCTATCGATTTGAATATTGATGTTCTAATGATATGACTCATAAGGCAGGGATCATGGACTCAATGGCTCATGGAAAGAAAGCTCTTCTCGTGCTGCTCAACAGCTTTTCCACTGGATAGTTCAGATGCAAAAAAATAAATGTAGGTGAAGAGCACTTGTCTAAATGAGTCTATGGTATTTCTTGCAACAAAATGCAGGATGTTACTCTTTGCAGATTACTGTGGGCAACACTGCTGCTTGTATTCTTTCATAAACACCTAAAGGTGATTGTTGGACAGGGTGTTTTAACTGATGCAATTCAGTTAAACAGCTCCTCTGATGTATGGCATTAGAAATGTATTTGTGAATCTGGTGTGTGGCATTGGGTTATGTTATTTTTGTGTACAGAAATTGTGTAGCTATAAATACATAATGGAAATTTAAAGACAGGAATCAGCATTTATGATATTCAGTGGCTTTTAAAATGCATTTGTTGAATTATGATGAAAGAACACTATTTAAATATTTTAAAGGAGCAGTAGTTTTCTTGAAAGCCATTTTCTATTGAATTGAATCTGATCACATTATTTTAGATTCCAAAATGTTTCATTGATCTGTTTAGGGAGAAAATCACTGCCTTGGCTTTCAGGTAAACCTCATCTCGGGGCCCTGTAATGTGGGATGCAGTTTCACTCAGCTTTGATGCTTTTTCAAAATCCTCCCTTTTTGCCTTGTTTGTTTGTTTGTTTGTGGGTTTGTTTTTTCTTTTTTGGATTAATGATAGAAAAATATCCGTATTTTGTAGTCAGCAGCTACCAGTGATTCTGTAAGGCAGCTGTTTCCCAGGCAGTGCTGGTGGGAAGGGAAATGCTTTCAAACCAAGTGCGTTGTGTGTTCCTGGTTGCTGGCAGTTCTTGTGCCCCTGGAGCACGCCTGGTACGTCCTGCAGATCCCCTTCTGTGTTCCTGCAGCCTCTGAGGATGGTTTTGTGACTTCCATTATAAGTCCAAGACTGGAAAAAACATTAAAATATATTATAGTCAGACAGTCCTTCCACTTACTTGAATGTGTGTTTGGAGTGATTTTATAATTTAGGTGTTTTCTGGCCAAAGATCCAGGAGTGCTCAGTTTGGTGTGGGGATGGGCTTTCTTTTTTAATCTCCAGCCTTAATCAACCTTTGTCTTCTGCTGCCCAGAGCAGGTGTGACCTGCAGTGGGCTGACTCTGTTTTATGGATATAATTAGCACAATAACATGATCAATAATAAATACCATTAATAGGAGAGTATGGTACAGGCCACTGTGTTTATTTGCTGCTATTTTCCCAGCATTCCCAAGTTCAGCTGAACACAGACAAGGCAGCTTTTCATTCATTTTTGGAGTGAATTTGGGTGTTTATGTGACAGAGAAACACTGGAGGAAAAACCCATTTACATAAGAATTCAGGAGCAAATGAAACAAAGCTAACTGCATCCTCATTATTCTATTTGAATGCAGCGTGCCAGCCAGCTCTGCCATTTGGTGGAAGGCCTTATTAATGACTCCTAAATGAGCAGACTTGGGGATGGTGATATTATCTGTGATGCATTATTGAATCAACAGGAATAAACCTGCTGTCATTAGCCTAATTATTTAGATATGCTGGGAGAGAATGACTATTTTAAGTGCAAATAAGCTGCAGTTTGCAAGCAACTAACCAAATAAATGAGTGAGGTGGGACAGCAAGGGAGTGACTCACCGGAGCAGGGAGGGGAACTGGAGAAATGCAAGGATTTATTGAAGAAAACCCCTCAGGATGTGATTTCTCACTGTTCCAGGTACATGGGAGAGCAGATAATGCTGATATTTTTATTGGATTTTATTTTTTTTTTCATTTTAACTCTCCTGCTTTGCCAGAACACCTGTCTGAGGTGAACCCTGAGCCTGTGCTAGATCAGCTTTGCCAGTGGTTATTGGTGCATCTGTGAGTGCTGAAATGAGCCACAGATGGGCTCCCTGGGCTCTGGCTGCTCTGCTGCCCTTTAGTGGAACAACCTGGGGCTGGGAATCAGGGCCCACAAGGTAAAATAACTCTTCCTGTTATGAGTTAGTGGGGGAAGAATAAAAACCAATAAAAAACGAGAGAGAGAAGGGAACTAAATTAACTTCCTGAAAAATACTTGTCAACTGTGGTTGAATAACAGCTAATTTGAATGTCAAGTTTTCTCATTAATCCCTTGATTAAAATAATTTCCTTTTTATAGCCAAAATACTTGCATAAATATAGAAAATATAATAATGTAGAAGTTATATTTAAAACCTTTTTTCTGAGGTTAGATGTGTTTGTAATTAAGTCTGTCTGTCAGAAGAAAATAAGGGTTACAGGCATCTCCTCAGAGCTGTATGCAGGAGTCTGTCTTCATGCATCATTTTTAAATTAAAAATAGTTTCCTGTTAAAATAAGGAAAAAAAACGTGTTTTGTTTATGGTTTTGGATTGTCATTGAAGTTTTTTTTTTTCTTGATATCATTGTAAAACTAGTGAAAAGAGTTTTTTTGATAGCAGGAAGCTTGAATTGTGTAACAGAAGAGAAAATTTTAGAATTAAGTTTTCTTTTAGCATCTATGACTTCACAGTTTGTTAATAAATTCACATTTTATTTCGTTATGGGTTGTGTGGCTTTTGATATCTGCAGGATTTTATGCAATTTCATCCTGGTTCTGTTTTAAGTGATTGCAGACTGGGAGATCCTCTGAGCAGGGGGTAAAGGGGAGCCCTTTGCTCTGAATGTTCAAAAAGAGACAAAAAACATCCCCAGAGCCCAAAGAGAAACAAAACCTCCTGCAGTTCCTCTGAACCTTTCTCCTCAGGGACGTAACTCTCCTGTTAATTGTCAGTTCAAAATCATCTCCTGTGAGAGTTAGAATCCACCCTCTGTTACCTTTACTGCACAAGACTTACATGGTGTGAGTACATTTATTTTCCCGTGCTTCTTGTTGGGTAATTAGCCAAGGATTCTTTAAACTGAATTTTCTGCTCTTTCTGAAATTCACTTAGCAAGTCCTGTCAGACATTTTCATATGCAAAGTGCTAAATGTGTTTCGAGCAGAAAAGCATGTGCTCTCCACCTTTAGCTGCTAACAGGTGCTCACAGACTGCAATTTTTGTTTTTAATGAGGGCAAAGGAGCAGCTGTTGAGCCAGGAGAGAGTTTCTGTTGCAGTGACATTAGAGAAGAATTAAAATGCCAATAACGTCAGGATTTTCTCAGGTCTAGTGTTAACAATTCGGTGGTGTTAAACAGCTGAGATAGACGTGGTGATTTGTACCTCATTTCTCATTTCAGTGGCTTTACGTTGCTCATGCTTTGGCATAAAAGGTAAATTAAATGGTATTTCAGTTGAGAGATTTGCATATGTCTTGACACAAAAGTAGTTTCCTCTCTGGAAAAGTTTAACCTACAACAAAATTGTAATGATCAAAATATACCAAAGAGAAAGCACTGCTCAGAGTCTTTATGAAACCATTCTGAAGTTGATTAATGTTTCATGGAGTTTATTTACAATATGTATAATAGAATTTTGCATAATTCAAAAGCATGCTATTTGATCTTGGAGCATTTATTGAACTAAGAGTTTTTATAAAATGCATAAACAAATACATCAAACCAATGGTAGAAGTACTCCAGGGTAAAGTACATCAGCTGTCTGAGAACTCTCCCCAAAGTGCTACTCGAGATTCTCAGTGTGCAAATGCTCTGTACACAATGAGCCTTTAAAACACATTTTCATATTTGAAGTGATTCTTCTGTCCTTTAGTACGAAAAATGTTTTGTTTGGAGTCATAATGTTTGGAGCCAGTAGGGCATAAAGAGGCACCACATGAAGATTTATGCAAGTCCTCAGTAAATCCTGGTTTTGGGGGGTTCATTCTTGCAGATCTACAGTTTGAAGATTCAGTCTGTTGGGAGTCACTCACACTTCCCCTGCAGGGGGGTGTCATCAAACACACTCCAGAAAGAGCCTTCATCCAGACAGAAACTCTGATTTTCCCTTTTCAGTGCTTTCTGTGGTACCATTGTCTTGGTCATCCTTGGTGCTGCTCTGCCTGGCTCTGTTAGGGAAGCTGTTCATGTCAACAGAGCCTGCACCAAACCCATCTGCACAGGCAGTGGAGTGAGTTTTTAACAACTGGAGTGTCTTGAGACAGAATTTTCCTTTCCAGGTCTTTCCTTTTTTTTAATATCAGGTTTTTCTTTGTTTAGTTAATGACAGGTAATCACTGCAGCAGCCTGTGAAACGAGCACTGTAACATCTGCCTGTTATTCACCAGCCATTGCTGCTGTGTGCAGAAGAGAAAAATATCTCCCACTGACTTCTCCCACCTCCCAGTCTGGCACAGGGCTGTTGGACAGGAGAGGGACAGAACAGAAAACAGCCTTAGAAACACTGATAATTGATAATGGGGAGTTGTAGGAATGCATTTCCACACCCGAGCAGATGTTTCCATACAGGGAAAGGTTTCAGACTCACCCCTTGTGTTTCTTATAAGGTAAAGGACCCAGAAACTTCTTTGCTGTCCTGACAGTAATTGGCTCAGTGCAAAGATAAAAACAGTGATGGGTCTCTTTGGCTGTTCCTCAGAATGCAGCTAGATTCCACTGACAGCAAGCAAAACTGTCCCTCCTGGAACACCAAGTATTTCAGAAGGAGCACACAAGAACTCATCAGCTTTTTGGGGTGTTGCAGCACGGTGTCAGAAGTTGCTCTGACACCTGCACTCAGCTTTTTCTTTTATTTACATATTGGTTTTTTGCTTTTATTAAAACCTATTCTTTTACAAAACACTTCTGGAGAGCTGTCTTGCTATTGTTGAGCCATTTTGAGAAGTGCTGGACACCCTCAGAGACTTGATAAATCTTCATGTGTCTTATTTCCATTCTGACCACGGGCAAAGATTTTATCAGGAAGTTAGATTCAAACTTGGATTAATTTGCCAATCTCAGCTCTTTGGCTGCTGCTGCTTTTAAAAGTTTTGGAGCTCTGATTTATGTGTGGGGTTTTGTGTGGTGTTTTCTTTGCCTGCCAAGTTTTCCCAAATGTCAGGGGTTTATTATTATTATGTGAATCCCATCCAATCTCCTTGGCTCATCCAGTGTTTCTGCCAGGGAATATCTCTGTGGTGCTGTGGACATGAAGCAAGCAAAAACAAAAAGAAAAAAAATGTGTTGTTTGTTTTCGTCATTTGGAAGATATTTAAGAATTCCATTGCCTGGAAGAGGAATGGCAGAATTAGCAAATAGTGAGTTTTAATCCTGTTACATAGAATTCTGTAACATGGCATCTCCAAGTACCATCATGCTGTGATGATATGGGGACAGTGACAAAGGACTTTCATCCTATACCTTCCAAACCTATGTTTTGTTGTTTATTAACCCTTAAAGGCCTCTGATTCAGCAGTATTATGTGGGCTTGCATGTAAAAGTAGCAGAGGGGCCCCACCACAGATCCCAAATCTTTCAATGGTCTGGCTTTAGACCTCCCTCTGTGACTGTCCAGTGCTTCAGGGAGGATGTTGAGGAGTCCCTTAAAGGGTTTTTTTAGGAAGAATAAGCTTTAAATGTAAACCTCTGGTTGTGTTGCTGGAATCATGATTTATAGAAATTACAGAATCTCAGAAGAGTTTGGGTTGGAAGGGACTAAGAGCAGGGACATCTCCCACTGCCTAGGGTGCTCCAAGCCCTGTCCAGCCTGGCCTTGGGCATTTCCAGGGATCCAGGGGCAGCCACAGCTGCTCTGGGCACCCTGTGCCAGGGCCTGCCCACCCTCCCAGTGTGGGATGCTGCCTTCTGTAAAACTGATAAGAAAATGCAGCTGAGGATGGTGGACTTCAGGAGGGACCACAAATGTAGTGAAAAATATCAGTGATATTACTAAAAAATAAAAGAGAAACAGTCCATTAGTGTATAAAAAGGAGCCAGCACTGTGTTTTCATGGCAGAGAAGCTGGCTGGGCTCCTGGGGGTGTTGCTGGCCCTTGGAGTGGGTCCTGCCTGCTCAGCACTGGGGGGCCAGGCTGCAGTCCTGGGGCCAGCCTGGCCCCCCAGGACAAGGCTGATGTGGAACTGCTTAACCTGGAGGGGGAAGGCTCAGGGGGATCCTGCCCAGTGTGCCTGGGTCCCTGGGACAGGCTGCCAGGTGACAGCACTGGGCACACGGGGCACACACTGGCACTGGGGGTGGGTTCCTCTGCTCAGGAGGCAATTCCCCCTGCCAGGCTGGCTGCACTGAGGGCTGCCTGTCACTACTGGACACAAAATAAAAACACTTGACTCCAGTTCAGCAGGCAGAAGAGAATCAGAAGGCTTTATTACAATTCATTCCAACATTTTTATACCATACTGTGCTAAAAAGGCACATTATTGGTCCATGGGATGGACACCTCTCTCCATTGGTTCAGTGACACAAACACCTGGGAGAGAGGTGGTTATGGGAAAGGAATATTGTTTGCCCAGAAATGTTATGGGAAGAAAAGTTATATATACAAAGTTCTTTGGGAAAGGAGAAACTGCTGAAAAGTTTCCCTTGGAAAAGCCAGCAATCCTCAGGCTTCAGAAATATCGGGCCCACAGCTGGGCAAGTTCTGGGCTCTTGGGGCTGTGCCAAAGCTGCCTGGGCACTGTCCTGGCAGCTCGAAGTGTCCCTGCTTGATGTCCAGAGGTCCTGTCCATGCCCAGCAGCCTGAGGGTTAATTATGCAGCAGTGCAGTGTTAGAGGTTCATGTAACTTCTTCAGGCCTCAGCTCCTCCTGCAGCGTTGTGAAACACTCCAGCAGAGATGAAGGAAGAGAAAAGGAGGGGAGAGAATATTGCTTTACAGGGAGTAGTGATTGACATAATTAAATTAGCCAAGAGTCATGCCCTTTCATTTATATCAGCAACTGCCCAGTGTGATCTCCAAGCATTTCAGGCTCCCACGTGTTGGTACGTGTAGATAACATCTGTGCCACCACAGTTAGGGACTTGTGGCTTTTCCTTGTGTAGAGGATGAACTTGGAATTTAAATGGACAGAAAATGTCCCAAACCAGACGACAAATGCACGGCAAACCTCCTAATGGCAAACATCATTTAGTGCCAGGGAGAGGTTTTCTCTGTTGGGGATCTCAAAACAAGTTAAAAAAATAAATTAGCCTTACTCTATCAAGGACAGCAGAAATAAAATGTGAACCTATCTTGGAGAGATGGAATGGAGCACTGAAATCTCAAGGTGCCTTTATTTAAACGCTTGTCTAAAGACAAGGTTTAGGATTCTCTTAGAAATTTGCATTGTCAGCTGAATGCATTGAAAAGAGAACATTCCCATGCAGAACTGAGCAGGATCTGAACTGTTTTAAAACAGAATAACCTTATCTAAAAAAACCCAACTGACAGCAAACAAAAAATCCCCACAGCCCAAAACAATGTGATCACTGCAGCCCAGCGTAGCCAGACTGATTGGTTCTCTGCTTCTCCTCTTCCTACCTCCACTCCTTGGCAGTAACACTTCTCTGAAAAAGAATTTTCACTCTGCTGCTGTCCTTGCTGTGCTAATCACCTGTATCTGAAAATACATCTTCAAAATTGTTTTACTCTGGCAGGTCAGCAGATAAAAGCTGGGTACCAGGGGGTAAATGCACTCACTAATAGACTTTCTTTCTGTAACCTAAGCAATATTCCAGGAAAAAAACTTGGGTCATCATTGGTGTTAGGTTTGAAAATATCACTAGAAAATGAAGTCTGTACTTTGTTGCTGAAGATGAGGGTTTTTTGGGGTTTTTTTGATCTTAGGTTCTGGTTTTCCTGTCTCTCAGTTAATTTATGTGATAATTACCACCACAGTTGACTGACCAAAATCTTTAATGATAAAACTATAGGAGCCCAGGCACCATGGTGGGAGAGAGCTATTAGTGCCTCTACGTGTGAGACACACAGAGAGCTTTGCCTTCTCTTATTTTCCTTCAGCACAGAGTTACTCAGTGGAAATTCAAGTGTCACAAAAAGCTGCCTGCTCCTCTATTCGAGGTGTGGCTGGGGTTTTGTGCCCAGCATTCCCATCCTGCTGATCCCACCAGTTTGTGCAGTATCACACCCTCCAAACGGGAGTCAGAGCTCTGCAAACAGAGGCTGCTCTGCTCTCCGGAGGGGCTGGGCAGAGCGAGCTCTGAGCTGTGCTGAGCTGTGCTGAGCTGTGCTGATGTGCACAAAAGGCAGAACTGGCCACATTTCCATCCTTTTCACACTTGATGGCTTATGGTCTAACGGTGCTGTGCTATATATTATCTGTAAAAGATGATTTCCCAGGTTGAACTTAAGAATTGTTGAATTATTGATGCATTATAAGCATGCATTAATGGCTTGGATGTGAATTTCTATATTTAACATAACCACTAATAATCTAGGCCTGCTTAGGAAAGAGTGTGGTCAATTATTTTTCCCATTACCTCATGTTTGTTTCAGTAAAAACATGATTTATAGTCATCTGATTTATTGAAATAGGGGGAATTTTTGGCAATTTTAGTATTGTAGAACAGAATGTGTTTATTAATTGCCATGACCTTAGGATGACTTGAATCAAAATGTTGTCCTTGCTAATAGCTGAATGCCTGCACACCAAAAAAACCCCAAAACAAACAAACAAAGAAACAAAACACCTCAAAAGGATCTTTGAAATTATTGAGCCATTGGTTGTTTCAGAGCAGTAATTTCACAGCTTCCACAAAACCGTTCTTCACTGTGGAACCTGGATCTAAAGCATCCAGAATATTCCAGTATGTCCTACTCAAATAACTACCAAGAGCTCAAACAATGCTCTTGGTAATAAAATCCTGCAACAGGCATGAATATACAAATAATATTGTTTTTACTGTTGGCTGGATCAGGCAGCTGCTCTGCCCTGAAATGAATTGGGTTTTGTGGAGTTAGGTTTGTTTGCCTCAGCTGGCCCTAATGTGAGGAACGGGGCAACTGTGGGACCACTGTGACCAGCATTGAGGAGGAGAGCACTGGGAAGGGCAGCTCTGTCCAGGACCTGCCCTGGGCTCTCACACAGCATTGGGAAGGGCAGGAAAGAGCTGCTGCATCCCCCTCCTCACTCCTAGGAGTGGGATTCCTTTCCTGCTTAAAAAACAACAACAGCAACAAAAACCCCTTTAAATCTTGATTTTACACCGCCAGTCAGGGACTAGGGAATTGATTGGCAACGCTGATATCAACGTGAGTTTGCTTTTAAAGTCAGCAATCTGTTTCCAGCAGCCAGTGCATGACAGGCAAGGTTTCAAAAGCAGAGTGCCAGAAGGATCCTCCTGCCCAGGCCAGCTACAGGGAAAGCTTTCTGTGAGACACTCCACGAGACAAGAGGCTGCTCTGGCACCACCAGGGTTTGTACTGCTGCCAGGAGCCTTTCTGTGACAACAAGGCATGAAATCTCCCTACAGCCTGGCATCTGGCTGGATTTGCTGTGTGGTGAGGACAGTCAGTTAAATAATACAGAGTGATTCTCAACAAGTTTAATGCACCTTATCTAGCTGATATCCTCTAGGACCACTCTGATACCCTTTACTGCTTTTTAGTGATTTATTCCCTGTGTCAAAATTAGCACTTTACTCTCAGTGAAACACTGTTCTGTCACTGAGGATGGGATGTTGGCTCGTGGAACCAGGCTGCAAGGTGTAAAGCTAAGGGACAGATGAGCTATTTTAACATTCCCTGGAGAACTGCTCTGAAGGTAGGCTGCAGGTAATAAAAGTTGCTGTGTGCTATTTTGGACAGAGGGAAAAGCCCCTTTGATTTCTGTTACTCTTGGGGCAGTGATTACAGGGGTGCTCAGCCTGTTCTTTAGGGATGCTCCATAAAGTGTTGGCACTTCCTAGCTGATTTCTGGTTTTAAAAAACGTTAAAAAAACCAAAATCAACAAAACCAGCTCCACCACACCCTAACATGCCCATCCACTGCAACTACCAGCCTCACTGGACTTGAGAATAAATCCCCTACTACATTTTTTAACCAGAAAAATGAATTTTATAGTTGCAGCACTTTTATTAAGCTTGAAAATGTGATCCTCACCTCCCATTGCCTGCCTTCTATACAGATGAAGAGTCATTTGAAGGAGGAGATGTAATTTGGTACCTTAGGAAAACATGGTGCTGAGGAGTTGTTTCTGGTACATTCTTCATGTTCTCACTGGGGCTGGCAACTTTTAATACTCCTTGTGAGAAAGGCATCAAAGCCTGAAGGATGAAACAAAGAGAGAGAGAAAGAGAATAAGCTCAATATTGTTAGAGCTGACTTTTTCTTGAGGCTGTTTTCACACTTCCTCAGGCAATAAGATTTAAAAAATAAAGTAGTCTCTAACATGAAGCCCACTTCTGGAGCCTGATAAGATAAAGCTAGACAGGCCAAGAAATCTTTATTTCTCTGCAAAGTTATTGGTTCATATCTCGTGTCCACAGATCAAAGAAGAAATTGATCTTGCTTTCAGACAAAGAATTTTTACAATGCTGATTGGCAAGCAGGGGTTAATTTGCTGAGTTCTTTTTCCTCCTCAGCAAATGGAGTGTTTTTGTTGTGGGGCTTTTTTCAGGTTTATATGAAAATATGTCTTCATTCTGCTTTGAAGTTTTTTTACACATTAGTATGAAAACACATACTACAAGTATTTCTTAGCTATGTAGGCACTAATCTAATCTTACCACTTCAGTTTGCAAGATAATGTATTTCCTCTTTCATCATTGGTCTTTAAAAATAAAAAAGGGAAAAGGAGATAGGAGACAAGACTTTGCTAAGCTGAAAGAACATGAATTTTTTTTTTCCTCCTTGTCTTCCTAAACATACCTAAGTAATCCTCTGACAGGAGAGATGCCAGGAAAAAGTGCAGAAATACCTCTGTAATGACCTTTGCAATGAAAATTAACGTGTGCCTCCTGCACCTGTTCAGAAATGGTTTAACATTCTTCTGCCTGACTTCAGAAACACTGGGTAATTAAACAGTGCTTTCAGTGAAGGTCAACTCTGAATTAGTAGTTCATTAAATTATTTGTCATGCTGAATGTTACTCCTGGTCACCAGGAGTGGTGAATTCAAACAAAGAGCAGAGGAATGTCATTTCTCCTTGCTGGGGAAATTGGTGTCTGAGCTGCAGGGTCACCCTGCAGGGAGGACCACAGGAAATCCCTGTTTGCACAGGGATTGGTAGAGGTGCCTTGCTCAGAGACATCTCGGAGTGTGCTGCCTGCTCTGATCCCAGAATATGCATGTAATATTCTCTTCGGGCCCTGGAAAATCAGTTTGTGTTGGCAAGGATTTCTCTTGTAGTGTCACACCTTTTACACCAGCTACAGGGAGGACCCGTGCCTTTTTATTGTAATTTTATGTGGTGGCAGAAGTTTGAGATGGAACAGATCATGACTTGGACATCCCCGGATTTAAAGCACCCGCTGAAACAAACCCAGTTGTGAAATGGGTGATTAGAACCGACTGTAAATACTGCAGTGTGTCCTGGGGTGTGAAGCACTTGGCATGGGATTTCTCTCAGGAGAGGCAGCAGGGTATTTCTGTGAAATCCTGACCTGGCTGCTGGCTCCTGCATTCCCAGCACTGCCCTGCAGCGGTTTTTCTCCATGAGGATGGTGACTAGAGCCTGGTGTCATCCCTGAGCCTGCAGCATGCACAGTGCAACAAAAGGAGGTGCAGGCACATTGTACACTCTGATTTCTGCCCAGACTATGCTTGAGCAGGGCTTCAAGCTAAAATCAGTGGGAATTTAGGATTATAACCTGTACTAATGCACCTTCTGTTTGATCAGAAACTCTGCAGGTGCCAGGACATCCCCTGGAGGCTCTGAGTCCATGGCAGCAGGCCCAGAGCATGTCCCAGCAGTCTGTCTGTCCCTGTGTCCGTCTGTCCCTGGAGCTGCCCTTGCAGGGACACGGGCAGGAGGCACCAGGGTGTCCCTGTGTAGGAAATATTAAAGGTAATAAGGCTTTTACAGAGTTGTGAAAGCAGCCCTCAGAAATGGAGCAGAAAAATTTATAATTAGTTATAATTGCAAAGTTTGAATGTAGGAAAAGTTACAAGAGTATATTAAGTAAGGACATGAAAAAATAGAGTGAGTTTTAGGTTTGGTTAGGATAAATTTTAATGCTGTAGAAAAATATGCTTAGCAAGACAGTAAAAAGTTTAAAGCTTAATAATGGAATATTGTTTATTGTTAATAGAAAGCATGCAAGCAGGTATTGTTTGAAGTAGGTGTACGTGTGCTTTCAGTGACTGGGGAGAACAATTGTCTGTAAGCTTTAACAATATGGTATTGGCTGGAAAACTTCTAAAATTCCTTAACATCCCCACTCCCCTCGGGTGTGCCTGGATTAAAACTGAGCCACAAACAGCTGGGAGAGCTCTGCAGTATTTATCACACTGTACATATAATGAAACTCTGCCATTGGTAATTGCTGGGAGATTAAACCTTTCCAAAGACAGACTCAGTGAATAACAATTCCTCCCGAGGAGGGGATGGCAGAGAGCTGGGGAGGCAGAGGGAGGAAAACCTCTCAGTGTTCAGGGGCCGTGGTACCAGGGAAAACCTCATTATTAGTTCAAGGCACCAGCACAGGAGTTTTGTAGGCCAGATCAATCTACAGCTGCTCTGTGAAAGAGAATTATTCCAGCACAGGGCATGTGAAACCCTTCAGGTCTGAAACTTGGCCTGCTCTTGAAGGATCTGGGCTGGCATTATTGGCTGGACACTTTTTGCTCTGGTATTTACAGAGGGAATAAGTAAAGAATGCCACATAGTTGAATGGGAAGGCCAATAGATGGATGATACAGATTAACAACTTCTTTCTGTTCAGTTTCTTGAATAAGAATAGTTGCATCTTATTAATGTGTATTCAGACAGAGATCTATGCCCACACTAAATCAATTGCTTTTGGAAATAGTATTAAAACAAAGTAGAAAAGGGTATTTTAGATGGTCAAGAAAATGGAAACTTCAAAAAATCTTTGCAAGGCTCACTGAAGAGATATTAAATTTTCTGTGGACTTTGTAAGTTTATGTCCATTAGAAACTCCCAAACTCTAAATGACTTCTAAATTATATATCCTGTGAGAGTAAAATAAAACCCCAAGTTTTCATTTATATATATTAAAATTACAGCTGAGATCCATGATTTTATTGTAGTGCCTCAATCCCATTAACATTGAGAGAAGTCAGATATTTAGATATCTTTGTGGAGAAATCCTCCAAAATGAGGTTTTTAATGGACAATTTAATGAAAGTGCTGCTGTGTGTGCAACAGCTGACCAAAAAAGAAAAAAAAGAAAGGCAGGCAAACCCCTGGGAAAAAATGGAGCAAAGAGGGATAGGACAGTTCTGAAGATTTAATATGTTATGAAATCAATTTAGGAAGGGGAAATACTGAGAGAGCAGAGTGAGGAGGACAGGGGTGTTTGTGCAGCCCCCTCAGCCCCTCTGTCTGTGCCTGCTGGGGTTAATTCCAGCAGCCTGGGGCATCCTGGGCATCAGCCCTGGGCTTGCCCTGAGCTGGGATTTCCCACCTGCCCCTCCATCCCACTGCTGCTGCCCGGTGGCTTCAGGAAAAAGGAGGGCAGGCAGCATCTGTGAGTGCCAGGTGACATCTGCCACCTAAAACATCACCCTGCCCACGCCCTGAGTGCTGTGGTGTGGAAATAATTGAAATACCTCACGGTATTTCATAAAATGGCCCTATTATATGTGTTATATAAAAATGCAGGCAAGGGTTTTCCTGAAAATATGCTTAATGAAAATGAGGAATATCCTGACTCTGACAGGCAGCTGGAAGAAATGTTGCCATAGAGAATTTAATCCTCCACTTCTGGGTTTTCTCTTGGTTGTCTGCAAGGCACCACTGGCAGGGGAGCCCCGCTGTGATTTCCTGAGCAGCACTGATGTTCCCAATGTCTTGGACACAGTTTTTATTTCAGGGAATGCTCTGGGAACAGCCCTGTGCTCTGCAGGGAGAGAGAAAAACTTTGCTGCCAGTGACTGTTGTTGTCTGCAAGGCCAGAATGAGTTAACGTAGGAAAGTACACTTGCTTGTGTGATGTTCTTTGTGCTTCTGACTGGATTTCTAAATTCCCTGAAGAAGGTTCCAAGAAGTTTAGGGATTGCCTGGGAAGAAGGAAAGTTTTGCTGTGAATTTTTCGGGAAATCCTCTAGTGATTAATCTCTGTTTATACTTGAAATTTCTGCTGCCAGACAAAATTTCCCTGTGTTAAAGAAACGAAGGAAAGCACTGAATGTCTGAAGAAGACAGCAAACACACACGTAAAATAGCAATTTAGTTATGATGTTTTTGTGCTGTGCTTACATCCGTGTTTCCAAGAGCTGATTTGATTCTGTAGCAGTTTGTTCTTGGAAAACCCAGCATGTTTAGGAAGACATTGACTCATGGCAGAGCTAAAACTGACAACAGTTAAATGTAACTCCTTCCATTAACAATAATGGAATTCATGCTGTATCATTATCATGGTTGGAAAACCTGACAGAAAGAAAAAAAAGGAAAAAAAAAAAAAAGGCACTGCACAGCACTGATTTATACAGTTTTTATGTCGAGAACGTGTTGGTGATCCCAGCTGGACTATAAAGGGCACAGGCATTCCATTGCCAAGATTTAGGTGCTGTTTGAAAGTAAAAAATCAGATTTTGAGGCAAGGGTTAAAGTTAAATCTTGACAACACGCAGAAAATAAAAAATGTGTAACGAGAAGGAAGAAAAAATACTAGGGAGAGGTCAGAAAAAGGATTTCTTTAACATCAGAAACCCTTGATAGAATAAAAAGGTGCACAATAAAATATATTTAAGTCCAAGGGGGTAGTTGATGTCAGGCAATGGGAGAATTTCTTATGAACTTTTGGGTTGCACACTGAAAATTCACCAGCTCAGCTGGTGGGAGCACGGTGCTGATATCACCAAGGTCATGGATTTGGGCTGTTTATGGGTGAGGCATTGAGGAATTGGGCTCAGAACCCCCTGTGGGGCCCTTCCAGCTCAGAATATCCTGTGAAATCCCTCTCAGAAGTGGCCGTGCTGTCTGGGCAGAAATGCAATGCCTGCTGCTGAGCCTGTGGTGGCTGATGCAAAGAAAACTGAGTGAAGAGCTGGAGAGCAAAGGAGGATAATATGGCCTGGGCTGGGAGCTGGTAAAAAGTGTGGGCTTGGACTGTGAACAAAAAAATACTTTATTTACAACAAATGGGGTCACTCCCAATGGAGAGATGAAAAGAGACTTATTTTCTCGAGCTCAGCCTGAGATGAGTCCAGGGGTACAGGATACTATGGTGCAATCTTGACTTTGAATTGGACCCAAGAACAGTAATAAAACCAAAATTGTTCAAATCATTTAAGAAGAAAAATCCCTTCTGTGCTCATGCTCCCTATTTAAATTTCCTTAAAACAGCATTTCCCTCTTCTACCTGTGCTGCTGAGTTTTTAATACATCTATTTAAATGCAAATTTTGACTTTTGGTCTGTAATCACAAAAATGTTTGACACATAAATTTTTATCAGCAATGTAATTTTATAGAGAAGCAGTAATGGAGTGGTAGGCCACAAATACCAGGGTGATGCATTGCTCACCCTATTTCAGCGTGGGGAAGTGCCTGCTCCAGTCCCAGCTGATGGGAACAATTGTTTCCTCAGTGCTCGGCTTATTGAGATGCATGTGGTGCTCCAGAGAAGTTTCTAACTGTACTTGGAGTGTTTGCTTGTGCACCAAAAGCTCCCTGAGGACCATCAGTTCTCTGTGTGCTCTGAATTGCCAGTCCTGGCAGCTGTATCCTCAAGAAGGAAAGGCTTTTCCCAGCATTTTTCTCCTCTTCTCGGTGGGTTTATTGCCGTGGTGGGGGTGTTTTACCAGCTGGTGTCAAAGCCAGGGCAGGTTACTCTTTGCTTGCTGCTGGGTGCGTGGTTTTGGCTCAGTTTGGACAGACAGGGTCTGCCAGGGAAAGGCAGAGCCTCCCTTGGAATGGAGAATGTAAACCCCCTCCCTCTGAGTTATTATAATTTTGAAATTAAGGGGATTTCAGGCAAAGATATGGGACTAGGAATAGCAGTTCTTTACCAGGAATATAAAAAAAATGTAGTAGTACAAAAAAAGCCCAAACTAACAAAAAAAAAAGAAGAACCACTGACAGATTCAGAGCACAACCCGACTCCCTGTTGGTCAGGGTGTTGGCAGCAGTCCAGTTAAGTCCTCCTGCAGTGACAGATGTGGTTCTGCTGGAGCAGAGATGATCCTGTGGAAGGGTCCAGTGGTGGTGAGATGTGTCTGGTGCTCCTCTGGGAACACAGTGCACACAGGCTGTGCTGCACCTCATGATTTCCTCCCCAGTCCTTCCCCACGCTCGTGGCCTCCTCTGGATGCTCTCATGGCTTTGTGTGTTTGCTGTGCTGGTGCCCCCATCTGCACCCACAATGTAGCCCTGATTTCATGCCTGAGATGTTTTGGTTGGTGAAATTTCTTTCCCAGGAAATTTCTTTCTTTCTTTTGTTTATTTGCTGTAAACAAAAAGAGATGTTTTGTTAAATGTATCTGTTACTCATTACTTTTAGAGGAGGGACTTCTTGATGGCCCTCTGGCTTGACCAATGTGGTTGAAGAGGTGTTAACTTTGCCATCCAATCATATTGGTCTCTGTAAATAGTATATTAAGAAATCACATGTTGAATGAATCTCTCTTTCTTGCCTTCTGAGAATTCACGGAGTCAGTGTGTTTATTTCATGTCCTACAGTGACACCCAGAACTGGAGGTGAGGCAGCCCTGGAAAGTGTTATTTTCCAGTTTTTACTGGCTGGTCAGTCACAGGGCAGAGCAGAACAGGGTGCCAGGCATGAAAGGAGTGTTAATCCCAATCTTGACTTCTGAGGGATCAATAATATCTGAACATAAATTCAGTTTAAAGAAACACGATACCCATAGAGTGAGCCAAGTCTGTGCCTCCCCGTGATAGCAGGTTTATATTTACTTAATTCTAGTATTAAGTGAATGTAGGCTGCTGCTTTCAATTTACTTGTTGTTTAAAATAGTTCTTACATTATGGCAAGGATCAATATGAAATGTCAGATATTTTATTGTACTTACAGTTACAGAAGATAACACCCCTTAGGTTCTGCACATTCTGCATTTTATGTTCCCTAGATACTCTGGCATTAATTGCATACTTCAGATTGCAAATGACAGAGGATCTGAAGGGCACTGTGCTACATTTTCATTCTCATCATCTCTACCTATTTTCTGAATTTAGACAGGTTACAAAGTACTACTGAAGACTTGAGCAGTATTGAAGCCATTTTAAAAAATAGCAGTAGCATATCCAGTGTATCAAATAGTCTGGTTCCTTGCTGTTTGTCAAAGGACAAGAAATTTGGAGAGGAGGAAAATCTCGAACTAAAAGCTGTTTGACTGCATCGAGAGTCTGGAGAAATTATTTCTTACCCACTCCACTGAGTGGGTTCATTGCTGATTCCCCATCTCACTGAAATCCCCTGGGCCTGTGCCAGCCACTCATCTCTGCTGACTGGGTTTGCTTTGCTCTGCTGGGATCTGTTTATTCACTGCTGCTGAGGCTGGGGGGGCTGGATCATCACCTAACTGTTCAAGGTTAGCCAGCTTTCTGTGCTGAAATGGCTTTTATGAAACACCTTTTAAGGTTTTGAAAGTACTCGGCATTGTCTTACCTAAAAAAAATGAGATTTGAGTGCAGCCATTGTCATATTTTTAGTGAGATTAACATTTTGCTCTCTTTCCTCCTCTCTCTCAGTGTTGTAAAAACACTCACATTATTTTTAGTCCATTTCTGCTTTATTCATGTGCAAGAACAACAAATGTCCTGAGTATATCTGTGAAGTGCTTTACTTTCCAAGTGCTTATGTAATTTGCTGGACACTAATGTTTAAACATTTACATATTCAAAAAATAATTTGTATTTGTATATTCAGAAACACCACACTAGTGGTTTTTACTCCTCATTCTGGTCAATCTTCTTTCTCTTAAGCACTAAGCAAATTTCATAGTGTAGTCATGTAATTTTTATAATAATTTTGACACTGGAAATTAACTGCAGGCTTGATCAAGATTTGTGTTCAGTGCACATCTGCACAGACCAGATTTCCTGTAGAGGGTTGTGATCAGTGTCAGCCAGTTTCTCTTCATTTGTGCTGGCCCTTTTTTATCGTTTTTATCCATATTGAGCCCTTAGCTTTTGGATATTGTCTTCACCAGTCTGGATCTTGAGAGTTTGTGTCCTGAAGTGCTCAAAGCCCAGGGATATTGTTCTGCCAGTCCTGAGCAGCATCTGGAGCTACAGGGGCAGCACCAGGAGCATCCCCTGCACCTCCCAAGGCCCAGGAGGGTTTTTGGATCATGCATCGTTCCCATGAGCCACTCCAGGACACCAGCTTTAACACAATTAACCTTCCTGACCCTCCCTGTCATGATTTGCCTTTTAAATTACCTGATTTTCCAGCTTAACACGTAGTAAACACTTCATTAGTCATTTTGGTCACGGTGTATTTGTGGAAGGGATGGAAGTGGGGGAAGTGGGCTCACAGTAGCTAAAGCCAAACCAGGGGTATAGCCCAGATGAAATCCAGGAAAAGAGAAATCCCAAGGGGAAGAGAGAACTATTTTTATTGGCAGTTTATCCTCAATGGTGCCCTAGATACCTGTGCTGATCTTGGGGAAGGGGAAGCCTGTTACTGCCAAGCACTGAAGGAAGCTGATCTTAGGCTGCAGAGGGATCAGGGCAAAAATGGAATGTGAAAAGGGAGCTTGCAGAGGACAGCTTCAAGCTGTAATACAGCGTTTCAGACCCATTTGAAGGTATTTAATATGTATTTGCTGTCATGCATTTTTTAAAAATAAACTTGTCAGTGTTTTATTTCAGATGGGAAAAGTACAAGCAAATAGATGGTTAATGGTAAACTTACATTACCTGCTGTTGAGAGGACATGGCACATGTTAAATTTTAGGTTCTGGGTGCAGATTCCTGGTGCTCAGTCCCAAGCCAAGCTGTTGTTCACATTGCATTGCTTGCAGGCAGGCACATGTAAACTCTCTGTTTGATCCAGTGCCCGGAGGGAATTCCTCAGGATGGAATTAGCAGCTGGCCAGAGGGATGGGGCAGTGCCAGTGAGCTCTTCAAGGCTTCACAGGGCTCAGAGCTCCTCCTGAGGGGCTGAAAAGTCTGTGACCCTCACAATGTCACAGCCTGTGACTGAGCACTGGTGTTTGGGATTCCTGTGGATCAAGGCACATTAAACATTGGTCACATCAGTTCCTGCATGGAGGGGCTTCTGCAGTGTTGGGGTCCTGAACTGCAAACAAACAAGCAAGAGGATAAAAGGAATAGAAATAGGTGTATTTCTTCCTCTTTGATTGCTGGATTTAAGCCCTGTTGGCAAAGCTGAGTTGTTTTTATAATTATTGCACTTGTGCACCTCTCTACTGGACTTAGTAGAAGCTCACCAGGTAGAAGTAAAGTTGTGCTTGCTAGGCAAGCCAAAATCCAAAATACCAGCAGGTCTGAATACAAACCCAAAATTTTTAAAGAGAAAAATCTAAGAAATAAAGCATCTACTTTTACTTTAGTGTTAGAATAAAGCATCTACTTTTACTTTAGTGCTAGGACTATTATAGCTATAAATCTGAATTCACTGCCATTACTCATCTCTCTAAGGTGTTGATTTTATAAAAGTGATGCTAGGGAAAAAACCCTCCCCAAAGTGAATTAAAATCTAAATCTTAAGTTATCACACAAATGTTTGCTATTTATACTGTCCATCTGTCTATGGTGCCTGACAGATAATCAATAAACTCTTACTAAAAAAAAATAAAATCCTGTTGCTCTGGAGAAACACAGCACTGAGCCCAGCTAGAAGCTCCTGTAATACCCAAGCAGCTCCCTGTGCATAGCTGCATGTGTAGAGTGGTCTGAGAAATAGGGACAGAAAAAGATTTTCTAATAACTGAATAGCCAAATAGTGTGATTAAAAGCAAGAACAAAACATCTGCTTCCTAAACTCTGTGTTCTTGGGCAAGGCTGCTGGGGGCTGCAGGGAGTGGGCAGTGCTGCCTGCTCTCGCTTGCACTAACACTGATTTATTTGTGTTTTTGCGTGGGGGAAATGTTTGCATTTTGCTGCTGAGGTTTGGAAGAAATTCATGTTTTCTTGCTTGGCGATCAGCAAGCTGTTGTGTGGAGCTCAATTATTATGGTTCCAGTTCTTCCCCTCCTCGTGGGCCTTGCTGTTGAAATTCGGGGCTTTTCAGGGGGCTGGTTTCAGTGGGAGGTTGGTGCTGTCTTTTGGTGGAAAGAATGCCTAAACCCAGCTTCTGCAGATGACTCATGGATCACAGCTAATCAGAGTCACTGTGCTTCTTCATACATCTGATTATCTATGTTTGTAGCAGGCTTATTTTCATTAGGGAAGCAAACTCTAAAGCTATAATAATCCAGTAAATTATTATGTTCAGTTGTATAGATGTGAGCTGAATTTTTTTCTTGCCGTCAAAGAGAAATGGCCACTTCAATGAAACAAATTCTACTTGTATTTGTGCAAGTCCATGAAGGACTAAATATGTAAAATGAAACATTTTTTCTCATTTACTTTTCAGGTTTTTGCAGAATGATTTTTTTCTCTGTTTTTCAGCTCACGATAAACTTCTGTGGTAGAATCTTCCAGTTAAATCTGAAAGGTTTTTGCAGGTCTTTGAAGTACAAGCCTTTATGTTGTTTGGGATGTGTGGCTCTTCTTAGCAAGTTAATAGAATCTACCACCTGAGACATTACAGGGTAAAATGTTAAATAAATGCATTATTATTGCATTAAATCTCAGGGAAAAAAAAGAATGGCCAGTTTGGAAATAAAATTTTTGTTATTGAGTGACTTTTCAGGATTTTGAGGGTTCAGCCAAAACAAAATTGAAATAGTTATAATGAAAAAACCTGCAGCACACAAATTCTATTTAGCCCTATTTAGTTCTCTTAGTGAGGCGTTTTTAATCTTTTTGATGGTAAGTTTGAGAGTTAATTGTTGTCGATTTTATAAGTGCACAACATAATAAATTTTTGACCTCTGTAAGAACAGTGAAGTGGTTCAGTTTGGATTTTCAGGGTGCCAGGTGTGTGCAGTTGGTCTGCTTTGGCATTGTGGGGTCTGAGAGCAGCCCACCCTCAGGCCCTGCTTTGTCTGCACTGGCACCAGTGCTGTGACAGCAGTGACTGCAGCATCAGCTGCTTTAAACAGGGTAACAGTGAGTAGAGGTGCTGGGGTACATGAGAAATGGGTGTAAAAGCAGAGGGGAAGGAGATGCCTGTGACTGGTGGCGTGGAATAAGTTGGTTTTGATTGTTTAGCTGTGATTGCTAGCACATCCTGCAGCCAGCAGGAACCCACAGGGGCACCCAGGAGTTGCCTGTTGGTGGCTGGGTTTGCAGAGGGGGACGTTTTCTCCCTGCCATTTGTCACTGGCTGTGCCAGGTGTGCCTGGTGGCCCTGTTGCAGGTGGCTCTGGTGTGCAGCCCCTGGCAGGAGTGTCCCTTGTGCCCCTGGGGCTGCCCCTGCACGTCCCCCGCCCCTGGCAGGCTGCAGAGGCAAACCACGGGCAGCAGCCTCTGCTTTTGTTCTTGTCGTATTGGCACAGAGAAAATGCCCAAAATACCACATGCAAAACAAAAAAATCGTGCCTAGGATATTTAGTAATTCATCTTGCAATTAGAAATTTGCTGGTCATCGTCCTGCCCTGGGACAGATTTCAGAGCAGTGGCTGAAGCCAGAACAGAAGAGACATTGTCTTTTGAAGTTGTTCTGTCAAATAATTTAAATTAGTTTAAAGGGCAGTCCATACAATTTCAGCAAACACCGCTGGTGTCTTTTCCCACTGTTCCCAGATTTTGCCAAGTTCTTGCTGATGTCTCAGGGCAGGAATTGCAGGGGCTGTGAGAGGGCAGGCAGCTCCCTGCACAAACACACGGCGCCGGTTCTGCATGAGAAACAGCGCTGAACTTCGCAGGAAGAGTGTGCCGAGCAGGGCCAGTTGATAAGCACTCCAGAATCAATATTTCATGTTATTCTCCTACACAAATATAACACTGATAGCGGCAGCACTACAAGAGGCTGGAAACAAGTCAATGTCACAGGCAGTTGGCATTCAGGCTGCATGTCCAGCTCCTGCAGCTCTGCCTGTGCTCGGGCAGGGCAGCGTGGATGGAGTGGCACCACCAGCCCAGCTCACAGCAGCCCTGGGTAAGTCCTCCTCACCTTCTGCCCCCTTTGCTGGAGCCACACTGGGAAATTTCTGTAGAAGGGCTGATGCTGAGTTTCTTCTCTTTTTCTTAAACTGCGTTGAAAGGATTGATTTTAATGCCCTGAAATCAAAATTTTGTTACTGATCTTGAGATCGACCAACCACAAATATTTTGCTCAGGGAATTAGCTCTGGTTTTGAATCAGATAATTCTCTCACAATAAAGACTCTGGAAATTCTCTGTAAGGAAGATCAGGGCTCGTTGGCGTTTATGTGTTTTAGTTAGAGCATGTAGCAATGGGAAGACAGAATAATGAATTGCCAGGAAGGCAGGGAAGTTAGAGGAATATAACTGGTGCTTATGCCTATTATTGTTGCAGGTTTTTGACATTTAAAGGGGTTTGCAACCCTTCTCTTATCAGAGCTAATGCCAGACAATCAGTCACCCTGGCACAGCAGTTCTGTGCCTCACTGTTAGTAATGCTGCTGATAATTGATGTGCAGCAGCAGAATTTATAAATGAAATTAGCTCCCCAAAGTTTAAGTATGACTGTGATTGAAGCAGTAATGATAGAGTTCAAGCAAGTAGGTTTGCCATTTATCTGAATGTATCATTACTGACAGTGCTTTTTCGTTAACATTTTGTTATCCTTATTCATGTCATTGTTATAATGTCCTCTCAGGTACCTGCAAATTAAACTGACTTGTACTCAATGCTGATCCCTCCTGCCCACCCCTGCACCTCCTTCTTTGGAATTAATTTGTGCAACATTTGATTTTTAAGATCTCTGGGAGCATCTCCAACGTAGTCAGAGGAAAGTGCTGTTCAAATAATTGGGGAACAGCTTTGGTTTTCTTGCCAGTGAAGGCTTTTCCATGCTTTATTTGTCAGGAAGACACAACATTAGTTTTTAACTCAAAATTGAAAAAGTTGGTTTTAGTTACAAATAAAAGTGAATACAAACAGATTTTTTAGCAATCTAGCAATATTTCAGACTTTGGACTCAAAATCAAGCAACCCTACATCACCATGGATTTGATAATATCTTTAGCTAATCGTGGAGACTCTTTTTTTAAAACTCTTATGAAAAATTACTGAAGAAGACACAATTTTGGTGAAGATTCCATGGCAATCTGAAAATAAAAGTGATTAAATGTAAGTTGAGTCAAATAGATTCTGATTTTTTAAAAATCATGTGTCTGTTTTCTGAATCCTCAAAACCAGAACTTGACTGTCTCATTTTGTGATTGTTTTCTCTTGTTCCAGTTACTTTTGCATGTAGAGATTTTAAAGAGATACAGGACAAAAGGTTTTTGGTATTAGTGAATATCAAAGAATTTACTTGAGAAAGTTTCATCATCTCCATTCTGTATAGTAAAACCCCAGAAATTCTGTGCAAAGAGACAAGGTTAGAATAGTTCAAATTGATTTACTTTAAGGATAGATAAGTACAAATGATTTGCTCTTTTTTTTTGGGGGGGGGGGGGTATTTGTTATTGTTTGCTTTTTTTGTTGTTGTTATTGTTTTGTTTTACTAGACCAATTTCTCTAATAAACTATATTGAGATCTGAAAAGGAAAAGGTTATATTTGTATGTTTCCCATCACTGGAGTAATTTTTCTGAAATTTCAGTAAAGATGGGGAGGAAAATCCAGCGATTTAAATAAGACAATATGTATAAATTCATAGAAATGCTTGTTTTTAGAAATCCATCCCACCCTCAGCACTGACTTAATTTTAGTTCTCAGAACTGCTTTGCTTTGATCCCTTTCCAGCCACAAATTAATCTGAAGAAAATATTTACTGTGCATCTACTGCCTTCCAAGGGAATGGTCCACACTTCCTGGCCTGGCTGGTGACTTTTGTGTTTTTTACCTCATGGGGAGGTTGAATTGAGTGAACACAAATGTGATTTCAGGAGGTTATGCCTGGTTCCAGTGGTGCTCAGTTCAGTCTCTGCAGCAAAAGGACTGGAGGGCTTCCAGTTCATTCTCTTTTTTGTTATAGGAGCTCAACTTTGAGCATGTTCAGCAAATTCAGGATCACAAGGAGACAACAGGATCAGACAGGATCTCCCTTGCTCAAAACTTTGTAGAATATCCATTGTTGAATATACACATACATGGTTCTGCCTTTTTGGCAACGTTTGAATATTGGGGCCCAAAGGAGGTAAAGCTTTAAATTACAGCTTTTCAGATTTTAAATCTTTGCCTGTTTAGTATTGTGGGAGGATTTTCACCTGGGTTTCTGGTAGGAAGACAGTAATGTTTGATTTCCTGGACACCTTTATTTTGAAATGTTCCCTTTAACAACACATGATTTCTGACATCAGGTTTGGTTGCTTCATTGAATGCAGTTTATTCTTCTAGAGGTTTATATTTAATTAGTAACGTACTAATTGATACTCCAGACAAGTTCAGTGAAGTCAAGGACACAACCTCCCCAAGGTTTTGCCAGCCATCTAATTTATATGAATTTCCTCTAAGTCATGACAGCAATGCTTTAATCCATGAAAAGCCACATGGAGATTCAGACAGAGCACATTCCTCAGTATCTGAGGTGCCAAACTCTCAGTGGCAGTGTTTAATGCAGTGACAGCCACTGCCTGTGCCGTGGGGACGGGCAGGGGCACCAGCTCAGGGCTCTGCCTGTTGGTGCCTCTCGGGTTCTTATCCCCGAGATTCAGTGATAAAATGTCCTTTGCCCTCTGAATCACTAAGCAAAAGAAGAGTCAGGAGTCGCCATCTCAGGTTTTCCAGGGTTGTTTATTCTCTCTTATCTCACAGTTCTCTCTGTGCTCTGCTGAAGTTCCTGCTGTGGCAGAGAACTCCTGGCAACTCCTCCTGCCTGGGAGGGTCTTGACTTCTTACACTACATGTTATGTGTCTGTTCTTTACAACTGATTACCAATGCCTATCACCTATGCTAACCATGTAATCTCTACTCTAAACCAATCCCTTGTGACCCAGCCCTGCAGAAGATGGAGGGCAAGAACAAGAAGGAACAAGAACAGGTCTGCACCCTGATTCCTCCATCTTTGCTCTTCAGCCTCCATTCTAAAAAACCCAAATTCTACTTTTTCACCCTGTGATAAACTAACAACTACTCATTTCACACTCTTGAGACTTGTAATTCCTCCTGGGCTCTGTGCCAAGGTTTCCAACCGCCCTGTACAGACTCCAGACCCCCCTGTACAGGTTCCAGACCCCCTGCTCGGGTCCCAGACCCCTCTGCTGGGGTCCCAGACCCTCCAGGGAGATCAGAGAGATGCCCTGGACTCCGACAGGGGCCAGGTGCGGAGGAGGGTTCAGCTGCCCCTGCCCAGGCTCTGTGCTGTGCAGAGGTGTGAGCACATGGCCTCTGTTGGGAGTTCTTGGAAAGGATGGATCAGTGACTTGTTTGAGCTGTGTAATCCTGGTGGGGATTAGGCATTCACCATTTCCAAGGCTGTCTCTCCATCTTTAGAGACAGACTCCAATGGAGTAAGGGGAGTAGGGGTTTTGGAGGTTGGCTTGGAGTAGCAGAGATCAAAGTCGGGTGCAGGTTGTTGAAGAGCTGTCTCTGTGCCCCCTCGTGACAGGGGTGAGGTCTCTGCAGGGGTGGAACCACAATCTTACAGTCTCTCTGCCTTTCCCTGAACTTCCCAGAAGGCCAAAATCTTTCCCTCTGCTTTGGGCAGGATCTGTGACCCCTCTTGCCACCAACCTGGAAGTGGGGGAGTTCATCAGGACACCACCTAAGGAATGTGAGGAACAGAGTTGGAGAAGTCCATCTCTGCCACAGGCTGCCAAGGGAGGTGCTGGAAAGAAGGGACACTTGTGCTGAAATGTCAGCAAGCCTGGGATTTAGCTCTGTGGTTTGTTTTTAAGGCCATTCTTTATTAACTCAGTCCACAAACTGGTTACCAAAATGGTAACAGCAGTAGTTGCCTCTGTTTGTAGCAGGAAAGACTTTTCATAAAAGTTTATCTTCCCTGAGCAAACAAATTTTAATCTGTGGGTTCCAACATCTTCTGCTTTTTAATAGTATTGCTCTTTTAATATCACTTCTTTTCTAACAAGATCATACCCTGCTCCCTTAGGCCATGTTAAAAAGGTCAGTCACTGAGTGGTATTTTAATTTAAATAAAGAGTGAAAGACAGAGTGTTTTTGCTAGAATACTAAAAGATCACCTATTTAAATCTTCCTTTTAATGTCTGTTTAACTATCTTTCTTTGAGGCTTTTTCTATGACCTTCAACATAATTTAAACTTAATTTTTAATTCATTATTCATGCCATTAAATACTGAAACCTGTTTCTTGCTGCAGTTTATTTCTCTATTAAATGCATGTGTTATAGTGGTTTTGTTTGGGTCTGTAATGAATTGTGATGTACTGGCATTTTAAAACACAGTAGAGATGAATTCTTATTTTGAGAGGTAAAAAACCTCAATGTGTAAATATTTTATTACATCAACATCATTATTTAAGGTAAAATAAGGGGGTGTGGGAAGGGCAGGTTGAACCTGGGGCCTCTTACCTGGATAAATTCTGTGTAAATGCCCCTGTCCTGTGCTGCCCTGCGTGGGCTGTTCCCATCTCTGAAGTGCTTCAGCTGCACACAGCAATAACTGTGGCAGCTCCACTGACACCCTGACACCTGCTCTACATCATTGTTTTGGCTTTCCCACTTTTTTCTCACTTGGTAATTGAGTTTCATGGCTTGGTGCAGGAGATGGGATGAACTGCAGATAGTTATGTTATTATAGATTAGCCATAGTGATACTGGGGTTTGTAGAGACCTGATATGCTGCAGGAAAGCACCCAGAACTAATATCACCGAATAAAGGAAATAAATTAAGCCCTTAAAATGATGTATTTTCATTGCCAGGGAGCAGTTTTTCCACCCCTCCTAAAGCTGATATCTCATTTGCTGTACCCAAGTAGGAGCTGCACCCTTGCACAGCAGTGTGAAGAAGACACATAGATTCTCATCACTGCAAAGCACATGCACAGTTATTTTTTTGTTGTCTGTCAGCATTCAGGTACTTTAGTGATATAAACTACTTCTGTATCTTTCCTCACTTGATTCAGTGGCCTTAAGCGTGGCACATTCACCAGCAGTTGGGCAAATAAGGAAAAATTCAGTGTTCTGTTACTGTTGCTTCCCAGAGTTTCTGTCTGACAGTCATTAGCAGTACCAGTTAATTGGAGAAACTTTTGAAGAGGGTACAATGCACTGTTAAGGAAAAAACAGACAACAAAGAAATAAGGTTAAGTTGTAAGAGTAAAGTGGAAAAGCTATAACATTTTACAGTGTTCCTTGGGGGGTTTTTAAAGCAAGGGAGAGGCAGCAGGCATTTCCCAAAGCACAGTTTCCCTAAACTGGGGACAGGTCTGTAGTGGCAGGAGCACGGATGTCACAGGACCCTGGGACATTGTCAGCACTGTCACAGTGACCTGCAAACCTGCTGGGTACCCTGTGTGTCCCTGAGCCAGGGTGACACTGTGATACCCCTCTATGTCCCTGAGCCAGGGTGACACTGTGACACCCCTCTATGTCCCTGAGCCAGGGTGACACTGGGACACCGTGTGTGTCCCTGAGCCAGGGTGACACTGTGACACCCCTGGACATCCCTGAGCCAGGGTGACACTGTGACACCCCTCTATGTCCCTGAGCCAGGGTGACACTGGGACACCGTGTGTGTCCCTGAGCCAGGGTGACACTGTGACACCCCTGGACATCCCTGAGCCAGGGTGACACTGGGACACCCCTGGATGTCCCTGAGCCAGGGTGACACTGTGACACCCCTGGACATCCCTGAGCCAGGGTGACACTGTGATACTCCTGTGTGTCCCTGAGCCAGGGTGACACTGTGACACCGTGTGTGTCCCTGAGCCAGGGTGACACTGTGACACCCCTGTGTATCCCTGAGCCAGGGTGACACTGTGACACCGTGTGTGTCTCTGAGCCAGGGTGACACTGTGATACCCCTGGACATCCCTGAGCCAGGGGTGACACTGTGATACCCCTGTGTATCCCTGAGCCAGGGTGACACTGTGACACCCCTGTGTGTCCCTGAGCCAGGGTGACACTGTGACACCCCTGGACATCCCTGAGCCAGGGTGACACTGTGACACCCCTGTGTGTCCCTGAGCCAGGGTGACACTATGACACCCCTGGACATCCCTGAGCCAGGGTGACACTGTGACTGTGGATATCCCTGTGTGTCCCTGAGCCAGGGTGACACTGTGCTCTGTGTCTGGCTCTGTGGGGCCCCAGCAGCCCCTGCTGAGTCAGCAGTGTGTGACATCCCTGCCTTGTCCCCTCTGCCCGTTCTGGGCTCAGAAGGAAATGCAATATACAGCAGGACAGCTCCCGGTGCTGTCAGGCCCTGCCTGTGCTCTTTGATGAGAGGATTTCAGCTCAGCACTGCAGTTTGTCTGTGAGTGCCCCGTGGGCACTGTCAGCCTTTCCCAACACTCCTGGGAGCCAGCCCTGCCCTGGGAGCCAGCCCTGCCCTGGTGTCCCCTTTGAACAAACCCAGCGTGTCCCTGCTGTCCCCAGGCTGCCCGGGCAAAGGATGGGCTCCACTGCTGTCTGCAGCTGATGGAACCCGTACATTCTGTCAGCCCTAAAGACCTCCCTGGGAAATTGCCTCCCCTTTCCTTGCTCTTTGAGAAGAGTTATTGCCTGCAAGCTAAACTGGGATTAGGTGCTTTTATCAAGATATATCTGTATATATCTTTGGGTTTTTTTCCTATTTTTTTTAATCCTCTCCTTCCTTTCCCACCTCTCCTTTCAACCTCTTGAAGGAAGGAGACAATTTGTGACAAGGTTAAATTTCTGTACTGCTCGTTGAAACACTACATTGGGGCAGGATTTGAACAGTGTTGGTGAAATATCAGCCTTCTACTGTACCATTCTCAATTCTGTTTTGAAAAATACAATAATGGGTAGAATAATCTTCTAATTCTATCTTATAACAGATGGAATGTGTGTCTTGGACCATATGGCTGCTGATTCGGGCTCTTTGGGGTATATCCTGTTGCTTTTACCATATATGTTGTTGCTTTGGAACTTGCTGGTGTGATGTTGAAGCACATATATTTCAATTCTTCTCAAGTTCTTAATTAAAAACACTTTAACTGTGAAATATAGCTAGATCTAGGGCTGCCTGAGTTTTGTGTCGAGCTTTATATGAAATATATGCAGAGAACCGCTTTATTGGGTGTGTAGACAGAAGATAAAAAAAGAGCCTTATTCTTATGTATATTTTATTTTAGTGTCATCAATGTAAAAATAATTCTGGTAATTTTGCTAGATGATACAGTACACATGCTTTTCTCAGTTTACACAGAAGTAATATTTGTGGAAAGCTTAAGATAATTTTTATCTTTCAATTTGTCAGAGAAATGAGGCTCCTGTTTCCATTCCAAAAAACCAAGATGGATAATCTGGAGCTTGTAAAGGGGCCCATAATAAATTAATTCTTCAAAAGAACATTTGTGTATTGATGAGCTGAGCTCTTATTAAAAAAATGTGATTATGTTAAGATATCGTTGTTGTCTTTGCGAGATTCAGAAGTTTGTTTGATAAATGACCTCTCCTGGGATTCTCAGCAGAGAATTTCGGCGCTGGAGTGATTTTACACCCCATTGGTGTGCTCTGATTTGTGTTATTGTCCTTGACAAGCCAGCTCTGCTGGGGCACAGCCATGGCCTTTATGTAGAACAGCTCCCTGTCCCCAGTTGGGGCTCTGCAGCAGGGCAGGGCTCCCCAGCCTGGCTGCAGCGGTGCTGAGGAGCTGATTCTGGTGCTGCTCCTGCACAGCTGGGCCCTGCAGCACATCCAGTCCATGCCAGTGCTCTGGGGGGAGATCAGCTCCAGCACCAGCCCCAGCAGCCCCACGGTGTGCAGGGTGACCCCAAAACCCACTGTGTGCCCCCAAACCTCACTGTGTGACCCCAAACCTCATTGTGTGCTCCAAACCTCACTGTGTGACCCTCAAATTTCACTGTGCCCCCAGACCTCACTGTGTGCCCCCCAAACCTCACTGTGTGACCCCAAACCTCACTGTGTGCCCTCAAACCTCACTGTGTGCTTCCCAAACCTCACTGTGTGACCCCAAACCTCACTGTGTGACCCTCAAATTTCACTGTGCCCCCAGACCTCACTGTGTGCCCCCCAAACCTCACTGTGTGACCCCAAACCTCACTGTGTGCCCTCAAACCTCACTGTGTGCTTCCCAAACCTCACTGTGTGACCCCAAACCTCACTGTGTGCTTCCCAAACCTCACTGTGTGACCCCAAACCTCACTGTGTGCCCCCAAACCTCACTGTGTGACCCCAAACCTCACTGTGTGCCCCCAAACCTCACTGTGTGCTTCCCAAACCTCACTGTGTGACCCCAAACCTCACTGTGTGCCCCCAAACCTCACTGTGTGACCCCAAACCTCACTGTGTGCCCCCCAAACCTCACTGTGTGCCCCCAAACCTCACTGTGTGACCCCAAACCTCACTGTGTGCCCCCCAAACCTCACTGTGTGCTTCCCAAACCTCACTGTGTGCCCCCCAAACCTCACTGTGTGACCCCAAACCTCACTGTGTGACCCAAACCTCACTGTGTGACCCCAAACCTCACTGTGTGACCCCAAACCTCACTGTGCCCCCAAACCTCCCTGTGTGCCCCCAAACCTCACTGTGTGCTCCCCAAACCTCACTGTGTGCCCACCAGAACCTCACTGTGTGCTTCCCAAACCTCCCTGTGTGCCCCCAAACCTCACTGTGTGCCCCCCAAACCTCACTGTGTGCTTCCCAAACCTCACTGTGTGCCCCCAAACCTCCCTGTGCCCCCAGACCTCACTGTGTGCCCCCCAAACCTCACTGTGTGCCCCCCAAACCTCACTGTGTGCTTCCCAAACCTCCCTGTGTGCCCCCAAACCTCACTGTGTGACCCCAAACCTCACTGTGTGCCCCCCAAACCTCACTGTGTGCTTCCCAAACCTCACTGTGTGACCCCAAACCTCACTGTGTGCCCCCAAACCTCACTGTGTGCCCCCCAAACCTCACTGTGTGCTTCCCAAACCTCACTGTGTGCCCTCAAACCTCACTGTGTGACCCCAAACCTCACTGTGTGCCCCCCAAAACTCACTGTGTGACCCCAAACCTCACTGTGTGACCCCAAACGTCACTGTGTCCCCAAACCTCACTGTGTGACCCCAAACCTCACTGTGTGACCCTCAAACCTCACTGTGTGACCCCAAACCTCACTGTGTGCTTCCCAAACATCACTGTGTGACCTCAAACCTCACTGTGTGCCCCCAAACCTCCCTGTGTGCCCCCAAACCTCACTGTGTGCCCCCCAAACCTCACTGTGTGCCCCTAATAATCACTGTGTGACCCCCAAACCTCACTGTGTGCTTCCCAAACCTCACTGTGTGACCCTCAAACCTCACTGTGTGCCCCTAAACCTCACTGTGTGCCCCCAAACCTCACTATGTGCGTCCCAAACCTCACTGTGTGCTTCCCAAACCTCACTGTGTGCCCCCAAACCTCACTGTGTGCTTCCCAAACCTCACTGTGTGCCCCAAACCTCACTGTGTGCCCCCCAAACCTCACTGTGTGACCCCAAACCTCACTGTGTGACCCCCAAACCTCACTGTGTGCCCCAAACCTCACTGTGTGACCCCAAACCTCACTGTGCCCAAATCTCACTGTGTGACCCCAATCATCACTGTGTGCCCCCCAAACCTCACTGTGTGCTCCAAACCTCACTGTGTGCCCCAAACCTCACTGTGTGACCCCAATCATCACTGTGTGCCCCAAACCTCACTGTGTGCCCCCCAAACCTCACTGTGTGACCCCAAACCTCACTGTGTGCCCCAAATCTCACTGTGTGACCCTCAAACCTCACTGTGTGACCCCAAACCTCACTGTGTGCTTCCCAAACATCACTGTGTGACCCCAAACCTCACTGTGTGCTTCCCAAACCTCACTGTGTGACCTCAAACCTCACTGTGTGCCCCCAAACCTCCCTGTGTGCCCCCAAACCTCACTGTGTGCCCCCCAAACCTCACTGTGTGCCCCTAATAATCACTGTGTGACCCCCAAACCTCACTGTGTGCTTCCCAAACCTCACTGTGTGACCCCAAACCTCACTGTGTGACCCTCAAACCTCACTGTGTGCCCCTAAACCTCACTGTGTGCCCCCAAACCTCACTATGTGCGTCCCAAACCTCACTGTGTGCTTCCCAAACCTCACTGTGTGCCCCCAAACCTCACTGTGTGCTTCCCAAACCTCACTGTGTGCCCCAAACCTCACTGTGTGCCCCCCAAACCTCACTGTGTGACCCCAAACCTCACTGTGTGACCCCAAACCTCACTGTGTGACCCCCAAACCTCACTGTGTGCCCCAAACCTCACTGTGTGACCCCAAACCTCACTGTGCCCAAATCTCACTGTGTGACCCCAATCATCACTGTGTGCCCCCCAAACCTCACTGTGTGCTCCAAACCTCACTGTGTGCCCCAAACCTCACTGTGTGACCCCAATCATCACTGTGTGCCCCAAACCTCACTGTGTGCCCCCCAAACCTCACTGTGTGACCCCAAACCTCACTGTGTGCCCCAAATCTCACTGTGTGACCCCAAACCTCACTGTGTGCCCCCCAAACCTCACTGTGTGACCCCAAACCTCACTGTGTGCCCCAAATCTCACTGTGTGACCCCAATCATCACTGTGTGCCCCAGATCTCACTGTGCCCCAAATGTTATTGTGTGCCCCTCAATCCTCACTGTGTGCTCCCAAACCTCACTGTGTGCCCAGCCCTGCTGGGGCAGCCTCAGGGATGTGATGCTGGGCACATCTGGGTGTTCAAAAGGCGCCTGGCAAGCCACAGAAAGGTGAAGTTTATGAGAGGGATTATTCCATCTCTCTCTCCATCTGCTGGAGAAAGAACCCACACTGATGAGTTCAAATTACCACCTCTCCATGGTATTAAATATGTCCTTTCTTCTTGCTTCATTAATGGAGCCTCTTTACTGTGGCTTTTCCTCTAACTGAGCCTTTTCTTGTCCTTGTGTGATACACTCTAACCAGTCAGAGGTGCAGAATTTTTCTGAATAATAATATTTCCTGCTTTGATCTAGATTTTTAAAATTTTTTATTGTGGTAATGCTGTTTGAAAATAATAGTCCTTCGAGTGACTTCTGTCAAATTTAAAATCAGTAATTTAAACAAAGCCAAAACACCTTTTAAGAAGATAAATCCACTTAGAATCCATTTGGAAGTGTGTGGTACACTGCACACAGAACCCTTAGGCCCATCAGCTTCAGCATTTGTCCAACATGAACGAATTTTTTTTCCTTCATGAGCCTGTCTTTAACTGAGATGGAAAGTCAGTATCATTCCTTTTGCCTCTAAATGCTTTATTAAAAGTATATATTTCGTGTGAGCCTTTGCACCTACAGAGACTTTTCTTCCCTGGATGAATGGAAGCAGTCCACACTTGGATGTAGAAGCTATTATTTTCCCAGCAGGATGTTAAACTGCTCATCAACTCTTGCAGAGCCAAAACACTTATGAAAACCATGCAGGTGAAGGAGCTGCAGCTCTAACAACCACGGGTCAGCACTTCATCTCCAGCCAGGAAATCTTTCCCCCCTTCAAAGCAGCTCTGCTCCCGAGCCCTGGACACTTTATGCTGCAGAGAACTGTTTGACTGGGGGGCTGGAAATCATCAGAAAAGGCTCAACTCTTTTTGCTGAAGCAGACACTGCCTGTATCACAGACTTGCTCTCTAGGTAGGGTCTGGCTGCTGCTGCTTTCTAGCCTTGTTTTGAAGGGTGTGGTCAATTAAACCATTTCAGATACCACCCCTACACCTCCCACTCTGAGACCCCATTAGTGTGATGTGAAAGGCAAGGAGGAAATCAGATCTGTCAATACTGAAACACATTTCTCAGTGTTGAGGAGGCTTTGGTTAACTGGTTAACTCCCTTGTGCCAGGAGTTATCCATAATTGTAGATTACAGTGAGAAAACCTGATAATTCATATGTCTTCTCTCTATTTTTAGGGTTTTGGTGGGGTTTTTTTGTGGTTTTGTTTGTTTGTTTGTTTTTCTTCAACTGTACAAACATGTAGCAATGCCTATTATGAAAATTACTGTAATGATGATTTTAAACTGAAAGGGTTGAAGAAAATGAAAAGTGGATTAGAGTATTCCCAAAGAAATCGCACTGAGGGTTTGGACAGGGACTTTTCATGGGGACATTCGTAGGACAAAGGGGACTGGCCTGAAACTGGAGGAGGTTTAGATTGGAAATTGGGGTGGAATTGTTCCCTGGGAGGGTGGGCAGGCCCTGGCACAGGGTGCCCAGAGCAGCTGTGGCTGCCCCTGGATCCCTGGCAGTGTCCAGGGCCAGGCTGGACAGGGCTTGGAGCAGCCTGGGATGGTGGAAGGTGTCCCTGGCATGGCAGGGGTGGCACTGGGTGAGTTTTAAGGTCCCTTTGGCCCAGGGCATTCTGTGTTTCTGTGAATACATTGCATTTAGCACTTCCATAATCTGTATTATACGATATTTCAACACCCTGTTAAGCTGAGCTGTGGAAATCCACGTTAGCCTTTGTACTCATGAAGCACCTTTGCTGTGGCTTGTGTTCATCCCTTCTGGCTGATTTGGATTTTCTGCACCTTGCTATTTGTTCCTCTTTGTTTGCAGTAATGGCTGTCAAGTGATTTCCATCCCCCCAGCCGACTGTGCTGCTTACAGCTCCCATGGACAGTGAATGCTTTCCTAGCACTTCTCTTTGCTGTCAGCTTTAAAATTCTATTTTATTTCTATTTTATTATTTCTATTCATGGGGGTGCCAACATAAATGAGAAATGTCTATAAGCCCCCTCTTCTCCAGATTATAAAGCAGTATCTGATGGTGTTTAGGACAAGATTTGTCTTGCATGTAGCTTATTTCAGACTTAAACACTTTCGATGACTTTTCTTTTTCAGTGTCTAAATCTGTCCACTTCTGAACATATTTGACTAGATATGCCAAGTTCTATGTTTTTCTGGGAATACAAGATGCCCTATGCTATTAATCTTTTTACAGCAATGACTGACTCAAATGGTTTGTGGGAAAAGGAAGAAAAACATATTTAGCAAAGATCTCTGGTAATTTGTCTCCCTGTGGCTCTGAGATGTGTAATTCAGGTTTCTGCATGCTGTGGACACCCTTGTCAATGTATTGATGAAGTCCTGTGGGAACACAGCAGTTTTAAACAATATTTTAAAGCAGAAATTCCAGAGTACTATTTATGGATGATATTCTTTTTGTTCTCAGCAACTGTAAAATACAGCAAAACTGAAGAACATTTTATTTATATTTTTAAACAATAGATGAATTTTCAGGATGCTCATTAAAATGGGAAGTGGTAAATGATGAAAGGTTTTCTTTAATGGAAAATAAAAATGTCATGACATCACCAGAATATATTGGAGACCAGGAAGCAGAGCAGCTCTTGCCCAGAATGCCGATGAGCTGTGCTGCTCGGGCTTTCTCCTGCAGGAAGGAGGAATGTATTTTCTCCTTCTGTTGTATGTTGTTATATATTTATACACAGAAGTGTATAATGCAAAAGAAGCTATTTCATCAGTAATGTCCAAGAACTGCACACCAGGCTGGGAGCAGCTGAAATTTGTTCATTAAAAGTTCATGGTCTGTTGACCTTTTCTCATTCAAGCCCTGTATTGAGTCCATTCCTTATCTCTGCTGTGCATGGCAGATTGTTTAGCATATTTCTTGTGTAGAGAGTGACTTTGAGTGCCACAAGGACCTCACTTGGCACTTGCAGGCATAAGCAGAATGTGTTTGAAAATGTTGCTGTGCTCTCTAGTGGATAATTTAGTTATAAGTGTCCAAGAAATTAGTATCAACAACAGTTACCAATTTATATTTCACTTAACTGAAAGACCTGCAGTAAGACCTTTGGCAGAAGGGCTGTGTCTGCAGGGAACAGCTCACAGGTTTTACTGCACACGTTTCCTTTCTGACGTATTTAGAAGCTTTCTGTAAAGACTGATTTTCAGTGGTGCAAGGGGGCTTTGTTTGACAGCCTGTCTCAGATCGTGAGAGGTGAGCTTACTCCACATGTAGCTCTTGCCAGCAGCCCTTGGCTGGCCCCTGGGGCACCCAGCTCTGTGCTTGAGACACACCTCACCCCTCATCTGCTGGGATTCCACAGCAGGGAGCAGGGCTTGCCTGCTCCTCACCTGGGATGGTGCCTCTGGTGCTTTCTGGGTTAGTCAGTGACCTTGTAGTTGGCCTTCCTATCTCCATTCTTATTTTCTTTAGGCTGTTCCAATCTTTGTACTCCAATCTGTGTTCTTCAGTCTTCAGGCAATTGTTTTCCAATTTCCAATGCTACCCCATTCTGTGCAGCCCAACAACCATCCCTGGTGGTGTCCTGCAGAGTTCTCAGACAGCTCACTGGTGATTTACACTGTGGCTTGGCTGTCATTCCAGCTGTCCTCTCCTTTCCTTGGCCTGTCACTCATTCTGCATCGAAGGCCTGCCATTCCTGCTTCTCTGAGTCATTTCCAGCTGCATTAAATTTATTGAGCTTATTATTATTCGAAGATTTATATAGTAGAATTGGCAGAAATAAAAATGTCTTTCCTGGGAGAACTTGACTTCCCGTGCTCTGCATGGTAGATTGGCTTCTTTGATACGGGCCCAGAACTGTGTACAAAGGTGCCTGGAATGGTGAATCATTGCTCTAATGACCAAATAATTGGAGCAGCAGGTTTGAATCAAATGACATCCTGTCCCCTTTCGCAAGAAAAATAATTTGGTTTAATTCTTCATCTGTTGTCAAGTTCACGAATGAAAAGCTGTGCAAACTTTTCCTCTTGTTTCAATGGATGTTTTCAGAGAATTCCTGACAGCTGCTTGCAGTTGTAGCTGTGTGCATTTCTGTGTGCAGGTGGGGGGGCAGCAGTTCAGCTGATACTGAGTTCTGCCCAGGCAAGTGATTTCATATCTCCTTGGATATGGTAAAAAATTATCCCATTTTGTGTAATTTTATTGGTCTCAATCAGTATATGGTATAAGACTCATCCAGAGAATTAAATCCGCATCTCAACAGCTCTCCAAGTCTGGATTTGGAGCAGATTTAGACTTTTCAAAGTCTTGAATGGAAAGATCTTTCCCTTCATCCACATGCCAGCCTCTCACCGTTCCAGGTGATTCAGTTGTGGCTGTTCAGGTGCCTTTTTTTTGGTCTTCTGTTTGTAAATATGCAAACAAATTGAATAGGAAATAGCAACAAGAATCTAGGAACAAGTTTTCCCTTTGGTGGTGTTTTCCTTCTCCTTGGTTTTGGCATTTAGATAAGATTTAATTGAGTTTCAGGTTTCGTGCCAGATTTCAAGGTAACGATGAGTTTTAATTTTACATTTGTTGTTTCATGCTCTCATAATAACAGCATGAATTCTACAATTTCAATAAATACTGCAAAACTCCACAGGTTAGGAAACACAGTTTATTTGCTTGGGGTGATGTGTAGTTATAAAAATGTAAACAAATATGGAATATCGTGTTCTCTGGAAATATTGGTAAGTTTTAAGGATGTAGCTGGAGCAGCCATTTAGAAGTCTTAGAAGGGCTGTGTTGGGAAATCTGCAGAGTAGCTGTGACACTTGGAAGGCGTTTGTGGCATGAGGAGCAGCTCAAGTCACTGTGAAGTTGGCATGAAATAATAAAACTGTCAGAGCAGAGGTGATGTGATGGTCACTCACTTCTCTAGGTGTGGAATTTAATAAAAATAGGAGAATCTTTCAGTGGTGCTCCAAAAATCGTCCTACTCTGACTTTGAGTTCAATTAGGGAAATCACCCACACCCCACAGCTCTTGGAATAACAGAAAAATGACTTAATGATGTGTGAGAATTCACAAGAATGCAGGAAATTTTCTTTTCTGTTGTAAATTAAGCCTTACTCTTCCCATTTTATTAAAAGGAGATGGCAATTTACTGTCAAAGCCTTGGCAGTCAGAGCCTTCCAGCCTGTTGTGAACAACTGATCTACACAACTCCTCTACAAAATATTCCTGACCATTGCTCCTGGCGTTGCAATTCAAAAACATCTCTGGTGCTTTTCTATTTTTCAAATAATCGCAATCAGGTTGTACTTGCTCGTCTATTCAGGTTATTAAATATATGTGGATACAAATATATAAATAATGTTTATTCAGTGCAGCAGACATTCAGGTGAGCATCACTGGGGCTGGGGGGGTAATTTGGATCTCTTGCTTTTCTTGAGTTCTCTGTCTTATTGATAGAATAGTGGTGAACTGTATTTCTTTTAAAAGTCTCAGCAAATGTATTAGTTTGGGAACATTTCTGTGATATTTATGCACAGAAATATAAAAATATAGATATGTCACAAATATATCTAAAAGGATAACCTCCTAAATCTTTTTTGTTCTTTCTTTTGAACTTTCCACTAGAATGAGATATACTGAAGCTTTGAATAATATTTTATTGCAATGCAGTAAAAAGTTGACTTGCAGTTTTATTATTACTGTAATTTTCATTCAAAATTTTATATCCACAAATTAATTTTTTCCAGCTGAAGTCAATGTGGAATATGTTGCCCTCACTGGTGTCTTGAATTTTCCCTGTTTTCCTTATGTGTTGTTCAGAGTGTGAATGCCATTTTGTTTCCCAGGTGAAATTATCACTTCCCAGTGGTTTACAGCCCTTCAGTTTATTTTCTGAATGGGGGGATTGAGGGTTCTCCTAAAGAGAAGAGAGGGCAGCAATGGCCATGAAATTCTAGGAGCCTTGGAACACCCTGGGAGTGGTGACATTTGGAAGGAACAATAATTCCAAAATCAGTGATACCAGAATGGAATGGCAGTGCTGACTTTTTGTGTGTTTTCAGAAAGAAGCCTGGTCTCTCTGGAAAAGCATGTTCTGTGCAGGTTGGTGTCTGGAGCAGGGCTGTGGCCATAACATTATGGTGAACGTGGCATTCCCTGTTCCCTCATTTGGAATCTTGAGTTTTCTCTAGTGCCAGCTCTGGCTCCATGTGCTGTGTCTTTATTCCAGAATCAGGCTGAAGAGCTCCCAGGGTACAAATAACCAGCTTTCATTTCATGCCTCTGAGAGTAGCAGAAAGTCTCGTGGCCTGCATGGCTTGTCCCGAGTTTGCATTTCTGCCCCAGGCACACCTCTGTGTGCCCAGCAGCAGTGCAGGGAGGTGCAGGCAGTGCCTGAGCCCCGAGCTGCAGCTGCTGCCAACCCAGCCTCCTTCTCCTGTGCCAGCTCCGTGCCCAGGGCAGGCTGTCAGCCCTCAGGATATTGGGTCTGTTTTCCCATGCTGTCTGCATTTTAAGGAATTCTTGCTGATGCAGGTTCCTCAGGGCCCCATTTCTGACACCCAGTTTCCAAGTTCTGTCTAGATGGAATTGCTGCAGACAACCAGGTATGAGTGCCAAAAACAATCACCTTATAGTCACAGAAATTATCCATACTTCAGTTGTTGCTGAATTTCTGTGCACCCCAGCCCTTTGAGCCACCAAAAATGTCCACTATACTCAGGCACAGGGAGTTATGAAGCAGAATACAGTGTCCTCTTCCTTTTCCTGGTTTTCCACCCTGAAATTTAATTCTCCCCCTACAATCCCTGGCCCATGCAAGGCAGAAAGGGGCTGCCCATCCCAGTCTTACTTCACGCTCTAGTGAGGGACAGTGGGTCATGCATGTGTTTGGAGATTCCTGCCACTGATACAGGGAAATGAGAAGGGAAATATCTGATGAACTTGTTTTCCTCATCTCTCCTGAACAATATATGACAGCTTTGAGAAATTGTGTTCAAAGGAGTCATTATTGTGCCATTTGAATTAGTGACATAAAAGTAAAGACTTCTTATTTTCTAACAGCTTATTTTCCCAGTGGTTGTCCAATAATAACCACCACTTCAGTCACAGGGTCAGGGAGTTCACACATCATTAGCACACTCTGAAAGCCTGTAATGCCTTTCTAATTTATTTATTTATTGATTTATTCATTTTCTTGCTCTCCAGTTTTGGGTGAAACCCCTGCAGTCCTGAACCAGGGAATGCTTTGCTGCGTTGACCATCCAGTTGTGCATCCAACAAGGAGAATTCTTTGAGGAATGGCACAGAGGGTGCTGTTGCTAGTGTGGCTGCTGAAATTATCTCCCAAGTTTTTGTGCTTTTTTATGGGTACAAATTAGTCTTGTGATGGGTAAGCCTTGAAAATGGGTAATTCTGAGTTAGAGAAATTTTTTGAATTTTCACTTACCAAGATCTGCTGTTGCTTTGTGATCAGTTGTGCTTTGGGAGCATTAAAGCATTGGACTGAGAATTCTGCTTGCTAAACCGTAACAAAAAAATTTGTTCCACTTCAAGATGACTTTTTTAAAATGAAAACCCAAATGAAAAGTGCTCAGAGTATTTACACTTCAAGTGACCTCAGCACAATTCACAGTTGTTCAGCAGGGAAAAAAATATCCAAGTTCTGATGTTCTAATTTGTCTTTAAAAAGATTCCACAAGACAAATAAAACTACTTATATTCATTTTTCTCCCCAGCCTGCTTCCATTACTCAGTAGTGAACAAGACATAAAGGTGATCTGAGCCTGAGAGTTTAACCAGAAATAAAATACAGGAACGGATCCTGGCCCTCACACTTAGGTTGTATTTTCCTTTAGAAAATTCTTTCATGTGCTTGTGGGATATCAGAGATAATGATGTGTTGAGTAGGAGCAATGAAATGAGACTCTCAGTCAATAAATTTGCTCAAAATGCAAGCAAGTGAAATAATCTATTGTCTGGTGAAGCCGTTCTGTACAGGTACATAGTTCAAATCATTTCAGAGCTTGGGCTCTGACAGAAACGGGTGGGTTGGAGTGTAGCACACCAGAAATTAAATGTCATTTATGTATCTTTGCAGGAATTTAGTACAGGGAAAGGAATTGAATTTAAAATTTTATTCTGAATCTTATCCTAAATTTACTTAAACTTACCCTATTGATGCTGAACTCATAACCGTTCCTGTAGAAGATTTCTATTTAGAACCAAAAGTAACAAAAAGGATTTTTTAGAAGCAGAATGAACTTCCATGAGAATTTTTACACCTGGTAATGTTTTTTGCAGTAGTTCAAAAGAGATCATTTTTTTCCATTGTGAATTTTGCATTACATATTGGACAGTGCTGTAATAGCCCACCCTGATGCAGAGTAGTGCAATAGGTCCTGGCTAGTTCAACTAAAAACTCATGGCAAATATTGACTCTTGAGAAGGGTGTCTTTCTCAAGGAAGACTTAAATGACCCGGATTCATTTTTTTATATATTTTAATTTATCCTCACACGTACGATTTTGGGAGTAGCCAGAACTGTCTCCCTTAATAGCGGTATTTGCCTAAATTTTTTGTGTCAGAACCAGAAGCCTTCTGCTGCCTTAGTGGTTTATCCATTTTCTAGACTCTTTTCCTGCTATTTTACATGCAAATGCTGTGCTGTCTGCAAGCTGGGCCACGGATGGGTTTTATACACAGGTCATTAAAGAACTTGCCTGTGCATCTCCAGATTTATTAAGTGACTTGGAGTGCCACTCTATCAAGCCGTTGTATCCAATTAGTATTTCTCTCCCTTACAGAAGAATTTCTTGAAAAATATTTGCAGTTTATGAAATTATATATGCAATTACATAGGCTTTTGGGTAATTACAAGTATATTTTAGTTTTTTAGTACATTTTATTATGCTTTGTTATGAACTGTTTACAGCAGTCCTCACTGGCAGGGGAGAGGAGAGAGGGAGGGCAAATGGAGCTGAATGTGGAGTAAAACCAAGGGAAATCTCATATTAAAGATTCACCAATGAATCTTTGCAGAGTTTATGCAAATCCAGTGGGTATTTTGTGAAAGTGTTAACGAGTGTCACATCCTGATTACTGCAGATTTACCCTTGCATTTCCAACTGTACCAAATCCAATTGAAACTGCTAAAATTAACACCACGAGTCCACAACATTTTGTCAGGAAAACGTGTGAAATTTGTTTTTAAAATATTGTGCACTCATTTTTCTCGGGAACATCTTATGTAGATTTTGATATGAAATACCCTGTGTGCATTCCTTGATGGATCACCAACTTAGCGTTGGTCTCCCTAAATCCTTCTGAAGGTCCGTCTATTTCTGAGCTGTGTTTTGCATCTCACTGTAAAGCAAACCCTGTAATTATCTGCCCTGGCACTGAGGATCCTGTCAGGAATGTGCTGTTTACCAACAGCTCCCAGGAGCAGCCCTTTTTGCCAAACACATGAATCCCAGAGTGGTTTGGGTTGGAAGGGACCTTAAAGCTCATCTTGTCCCAACCCCTGCCATGGCAGGGACACCTCCCACTGTCCCAGGCTGCTCCCAGCCCTGTCCAGCCTGGCCTTGGGCACTGCCAGGGATCCAGGGGCAGCCACAGCTGCTCTGGGCACCCTGTGCCAGGGCCTCAGCACAGTCACTAAAGGATTTCTTCAGTGCTGGTCCTTTGGTCATGTGTGAAGTGGGGCTTGTGAAGTGTGAGGTGACTCCAGACTCATTGATTTAGTTAATCTCAATAACTGAAAAGTAAAAAAAATAAAAAGGAAAAAATTAATCATTCTGTTTCCCTTAACAGTTATTGTCAGGGGTTTGAACACTCCAGCCAGCTCACTTCCCTGTTTCCCCATTCCCTTTTGCATTTTCCTGCTTAGGCCATCTCTCCTCTGAACCTCTCTCTCAGCTTTGGCTGGGTTTGAACTTTTGAGACAACTTCATGTCCCTTTTGCTCTCCTCTGACTCAGTTTGGCAAACATACCCTGTCTTTATAACTAGGCCAAAAAGGCCCTTGCAACTCATGAAAAAAACTTAAATCTGGAACCCTGGGGGGAAGGAGACTTTGCAAACACCACTCCAGGATGTCACTGGTGGGCTGGATCAGGAGGTGGCACCAGGCAGCTGGGCGTGGATCTTTTATTTTTCTGTGCTGTTAATATAACCCTGAATGTTTGTGACCAGCCACCATCACAATGAGCCTGTTTATTTCCAGATACGGAGTGGCATCCTTCATTTGCACATTAAAGGGAACTTCGCTGCAAGAAGGCAAATTCGAGGCTACAAAAGCTTTGTGATTATTGTAATGCTAATCTGTATTCAATCCCGTGCATGTGTCACGTCTTGAATACTTAAAAAAATTAATTAGTTAACTGTGTTGTGCCACAGATGAGCAGGAGCAAGGGGCTGCCTGCATCCACAAGCTGTGACATTCTCTGTGCCAGCAGGACTTTAAAGGAGAGGAGGTCCCCAAGAACTGAGCTGGAGGTGGTCCCAACCTTTGCCTTCTGCTTGATTTTGCAGAAAGTCGTGGCATTTGTGTGGTTGTGTTATATTAACAATGAAAATATTTTAAAGTATCTCAAGTAACAAGCTCTATACTGCTTCATGTCCTCTACTTTTAAAGATATTTAAATCTTTGCATTAATTTTAGTAGGAAGTAAACACTGTACCTCTAAAGCTAGTGACAGAAGTCTCATTGGTGTGTTCTGTGATCTGGAGAGCAACTGCAAATGAAAATAGGTGGAGTAAAAATAAATACAGCTGTGAAATAAAGATTTGTCATTAACTAAGGATAAAATAACAGATAGTTACCCATTTTCTCAACAAAATTCTACCTCCATCCATCTCACAGAGCTGCCCAGGAGTATTTCTTTTCCTACTTTCTGGGCCAAAAATCTTGTATGAATCCCCAAACTCTGCCATTCTCTTTCCTTGGCGGTGGGTGCAGGCAGGGGTCAGACTCGGGGGGCTGTGCTCTGCTGGGGGGGCAAAGGCAGAGCCTCAATTCACACTGGCATGGCTGGGGGAGGCTGGCTGCTCCCTCAGTGCCTCCAGATGTGATCCGGGGCTGGAAGTGCTTTAATTTGACTTTATCTGATGTCCTGAGCAGCATTCAGGGCCCTGCTCTGTGGCATGGGCTGCACTTCATCATTTGGAGGTGTTACCTTGCACCTTGGTTTGGTCTCCAAGGGAAAGCAATTACAATTCCAGGTTTTTTAGGTGTTTCCCATTGTGTTTTGACATTTCCTCCTGCTGCTGTGGTGAGCACTGTGTGTTTTCCTGGTCAGGAGGCTCTGTAGGCAAATCAACCTTTCATGGTTTTATGGAGGAAGAAATTGGCATTAATACTGTGGGAAGGAAAAAAAGATTACGGAATTGGAAGAGTTTTGAATTCACAACACAGTTAGAAGTTGTTTCCTAATTAGTAAACAACAAAAAAAGTAATTTATTTGGGAAAAACACCTAAATGCAGATCCAGATTACCTCTGAAGGACATAAATAGTGGAATGTTAAAGTCCATGTTGCAGCCTTGACTAGTAATCCGTGTTCCTGTGGAAATGCTGTCTGCTTTAGGAATGCAAATTCCTGTGACAACTTTAGCATTTCAACAGGGCTCTGAATATGTATAAGCACAGAAGGAATTATTTTGCTTCAAGACTTTTCAGAGACCTGTTTTTTCTTCATGTTGGTAGATGTGTTGTTACCTTATGTTTCACATTAAACTTTGCAACAAGCTCAAAGAAAGTGTCAGCAGCCTTGAAAGTGAATGGTGAAAGTAAATGGTGTCTGGTGCTTTCCTTACACTTGAGACACAGATTTTTTTCCTTGATTTGATGCTTTTTCAGAAACTTTGCTTTATTTTAGGGCTTTGGATAAGTAATTCTTCTTTGAACTTGACCTTCTAAGCAGCAGTGGCTGTGCAAAAAATCCCTATCCTGTGGAATATTCATTTTTACTCTTTACAGGGGGGTGAGTACAGGCATGAGTGGTTATTTTTATAGCAGTTTTCATAGCATTTATGCAGGAAACTTTTTTGTGGCAATGTTTGAAGTAACATTTATTAGTGCAGCACTAGTTTAGTTGCATCAAAATTATGTCCGTCTACTGTTTTATTGGTGGTGTTTGATATGCTGTTTCTGAATGAAATTAGACATGAATTTTTTTGACAAAATATAGGAAAATAAAATTTTCATTTAATATGCTGCAAACTTTTACATTTAGCATTGCAGTAAGAGTGTGAAAGTACCTTGGGACTCTTGCAGTGTGTAAACCACCTCATTTGTGAACTACACTAATTGTATGAATGGCAGAAACAGAACTAGAACCTTCAGGGGAGATTGGTGACATCAGCAGCAAATACACCTTGGGAAAAGGCAACCCCAACTCCTGATGCAAAATGAAGAAATTAGATCGGTATAATCACATTTACTAATTCTTTAGGGAGGCTACTTGTGAGCAATTGGCTAGAGAAAAGTAGTGACATTTCGAATATACAGAAAAATGATTTCTAAAAACACCTAGTGTTTTGTGCCACTGTTATTTTGGAACATCTCTTACGTAGGTCTAGTGTTGAACCCAATTATTTTTGTGTACTTTTGTAATTAGTTTCACTGTGCTCTTAGCAACGTTGTGGATGCTTACAGGAACCAACCCCTAGAGACCATTTTAAAATTCTGCTTGGTAGAGGAAAAACTTTTGTTTTCTGATTGTATTTCTTTCGACAGTTCAGATTTAAAATCTTTATCATTTAGTTTCTCTCCAAAAGATATGATTTAGCTTCAGTTAACACCATGCATTCTCAGATGCAGATTTCCTGGAGCTCCAACTGCTCTCTTGGGCTTGTGGCATCTGATGGATGCTGGATTTTTTAAACACGTTGGTTATCTGGCTCAAACTTGCACATGGAAACCACAAACCCCTTTGAACTAAAACTGCAGCACGTTTGTGATAAATCACAGGATACTTTTCCATCTGAAAATGCTTCATTAGGCTTCCCTGGTGTGGTGCCGCTCATTAGATGGCTCGTAGGAAGAAACCATTCAGCAGGAATCCATCAGGCATGGAGAGCCCCCGTGTGTTGGACACGGACGTGCATTAAAGATTAAACCACATTTCACTGCCCTGTTTAACTGTAGTAAAAGCACTTCTCAAACTGGACAGCTGCAGAATAACCTTCTGCTTGAGATGCTGCTTGTGAATTTTGCCAGTATTCACTTTCCTTCTGTGGTTATGTTGGTTTTTAATAGTTCCCACAGCACAGAAACTTAGTTCAGGAAATTACAGCTAAATCAGTTACCTGCTGTAGACTTTGAGCTGGAAGCTTTCTAGGATGACATGTGCACCTTTGCATCAGTTTAAAAAAACCTCCAGCTGCACCATTCACTAAAAGACACATATTTTACCTTTAGGTGCTTTGGTCTGTGTTTTTGTGATTTTCTTTGTCAATTGGACAATTCAGAAGAAAAACACTCCTTTTTTAAGGAGATAAAGATGTGAGGGATGACAAATAACTAAACTCATTTACAACTTTTCTGTGCCATGAGACATAATGTGATGGTACTCATCTGTACTATTGAATAAGTACATTGAGAATACTTATTTGAACATTTGAATAGTAGAAAAGACAGAAATCTGGAATTACTGAAACCTCCACAGCCGCTGCCATCACAGTAATATTTCAGTTATTTAATGTTTGTCCCTGCAAGTGTAATGGGAAGGACAAAGGTCCAGGAGGTCCCCTGGCCATGGCAGGAGATGTGTGTGAGGTCACGGCGAGGATGTGCAGCAGCTGAACCCTGCTGTGATTCCCAGTCCAGCTTTTGCTCATCCCTCTGCCCCTGGGGGTGGCTGTGGTGGGTCTGGTTCACTCACAGTGAGTATCCCTGGAGTATCCCTGGAGTGTCCCTGCTGGAGTGTCCCTGCTGGAGTGTCCCTGCTGGCAAACAGGGACATCCCAGCTGAGCTTCTGCAGCCCCCTGCGCTGACTCAAGGACAGGCCCTGGCATCCTTGGGCCATGAGGGATTGCAGACATTTCACCTCTAGTTCTGCTGGAGGAACCACGCTCACCCACCACCGAGAGGGAGTGTGAAAAGGAATGTGTAATGTGCACGGAATTTTATTCGGGGTTACTATTTCTACAGGCTGAAACATTAATTCACAATGATCTTTTTCAAGCTGGACATAGGGATTCAGACCATTGTTTTGATTTTGATTGTTGCCACAACTGTGAGTGATGCAGCTCTTTCTGCAGCAGTGTGTGCTTTGCCAGTGCTTCCCCCTTGCCCCCCTTTGTTTTTTGCTAATGAGACAATTAGTTTGTTCAAACTCTTTTTTATTACTTGAATAAAGCATGGGGATCTCTGAAGAACAGCACTGAGGACCACATGTAGCATGTCCCAGAATTGCAGGTCCTCTGTTTGAAGGCCCATATGCACTGCAAAGGCTCAAAATAACAGGCCAGGGGTAATGGAGATGTTTTCTGACTGCTTTGACTCTGGTGGCCATCCCTGGACAGCCTGGTTCTGTAAATTAGCAGTGCTAATTGCTGCTGGTGGCATTCTTAGTGGAACTGAGCTTAACGCTAGGAATAGATGGTAAAAATCAGATTTAAATAACAGAACTAATAAGCCAACCCATAGTATTTTGTTGATTGTAAGTGGTAGAGGATGGTATTTTAGTAATCCCTGCGTTTTACTTCACCCATGTTTAGACACACAGTGATTTAATTGGAATTTCTAACATTTCAATGCTTTAATGCTCTGAAACATATTAGCTCTGCCTTAGCAGTTAGTGTTTATTCATTCTCAGGGCATTGTAGGGTCATTAATCCTTCGAGCCCTCCTGAGAAGTCAGAGATGGGAGACACAAAGTCGTATTATTCTAATTTTACAAGTGAAAAAACTGAAGTGATGAACAATATGGTCCAGGCCACACAATGAGGCAGTGTGAGCTCTGAGATGTTCTAGCTATTAAGCCCAGTGGTCAGGCCAACCCTTGCAACATTCTTTTTTAAATTATACACTTTATGATTAAGATGCCTTAGTGGTCCCATAGTCTAGGTAGAAAGTTTTCTTTTCCCTTTGGGTAATAAGGTGAGCATGGCTACAATAAAAACTTCCAAACAAGGAAAACAGCCTGAATTTAATATTATTTTCTATATGTTAAGCTTTCATAAAACATAATTAAACCTTGTCTCTTCTATTCTGCCAAAAAGGGGTGCAAATTCTTTGACTTGTATTTACAAAAAGGACGTGATTGATGTAAGTTGTTTTCCAAAAGATCAGATTGTTCTCAATTTTGATTGCAGAATAATATTGAAAGATGTTTTAATAAGCTTTTGGGGTTTTTGAGAAAGAGTGAATGCGTGGTAGGAAATTCATTTTGCAGAATTAGAAAAGTCCTCTGAGCAGCATCTTGAGAATTTTTCAATAGAGTACAAGTGGTTGTTTACAGATTGTAACTTCAGTTGTATAAATAGATGTACTTTGAAATAGCATCGTATTTGGTAGGGCATAAGTAATGCTTTTGTGTAGTGAAAGGGATCAGGTTTTAATGTTTATCTGAAACTTTTTTTCCTTCTCTACAGATGGGTTAATTGCTGCCCTGTCTTGTGCAAGATTTGCAGGTTTTGTTTCAGTTCCAACCAGTCTTTGCCTTAAAAATGACATAGTCTGCAATATTATTCTAAAAGGAATTCAGAATTTCACAAGAGATTAGTCATCATTTAATGCAAACCTTAACCATTTTGTGTCGATAAGATTGATCCTAACAGTGAGCCCCCACAAACTTTAGCACCACGTCTAATATTTAATAAGCAGCTAATATTAACTCCATCCATTAAGCCACTCCATAAATGAATTATTGAGTGTAATCTGCTCTCCCGTGCCCACCTTCCTTTCCCACAAGGCTGTGTTTTTCAGCTAAGCCGGCGTGGAGCTGCTCCTATCTCCAAATAAAACAAAACGGCTCCGCCGAGCGCCCGCACTGCCGAGCGCGGCGGGCGGGAGGGGAAGGCAGAGGCAGCCAGGGCTCTGTGCTGGAGCGCAGCGGAGCGAGAGTCATAAACAGCGTCCCACGGCCCGCGGGGAGAATGCGGGCGTAGCGGGAGCCTCGGGCAGCGCTGCCCTTCCGCGGGAGCGGGGCAGGGCCGGGCACAGCGCCGGGCTCAGCGGCGGGCACAGCGCCGGGCACAGCGCCGGGCACAGCGGCGGGCACAGCGCCGGGCACAGCGCCGGCACAGCGCCGGCACAGCGGCGGGCACAGCGGCGGGCACAGCGGCGGGCACAGCGCCGGCACAGCGCCGGCACAGCCGGGCACAGCGGCGGGCACAGCGGCGGGCACAGCGCGGGCACAGCGGCGGGCACAGCGCCGGGCTCAGAGCCGTGCTCAGAGCCGGGCACAGCGCCGGGCACAGCGCGGGCACAGCGGCGGGCACAGCGCCGGCACAGCGCCGGCACAGCGGCGGGCACAGCGCCGGGCACAGCGGCGGGCGGCCGTGCCCGGCCGGGCTGTGAGGGGCGGTGGATGCTGCCGGGGCTCCGGGGGCTGCAGGGCCGGCCGGGGCCGCCCGGCTCCCCCCGGCTCCTCCCGGCGCAGCGCCGGCACCGCCGCCGACCATGAAACCTTGGCAGCTGCTGGCAGGCGTGGGAGATGCCCTTCAGGTAAGGCAGCGGCGGCGCCGGGGCCGTCTCGGCCGGGGGAGGGCGGGAGCCGTCCTGTGCCTGAGGGGAGCGCCCGGAGCCCCCCGGGCCCGCCGGGAGGGGCGGCCCGGGGTGCGGGGCTGTGGGACAGCCCGGGGTGCGGGGCTGTGGGGATGCCAGGAGTTCGGCGTGTGGGGCTGTGGGGCTGCGGGACAGCCCGGCAGGGGCTTCCCCACCTGAAGGCGGTGGCGTCGGGGGGCCAGGTGAGGGGTGCGAGGATGTCGATCAGGTGACGGGGCTGCCGGCCAGGTGAAGGGGACACTGGCCAGATGGAGGGGTTTGGGGATGCCGGCCGGGTGCGGGTGCGGGGCGGGCGGGCACGGAGCGGGCTGCAGGCGCGGCTGTGCTGTCCTGTCCTGTCCTGTGCCCGGCCCGGGCAGAGGCAGGGGTGCTCCGGGGCTGATCCGGGGTGTGTCCCGTGCTGTCCTGTGCCGTGCCGTGCCGTGCCGTCCTGTGCCGTGCTGTCCTGTGCCGTGCCGTGCTGTCCTGTGCCGTGCTGTCCTGTGCCGTGCCGTGCTGTCCTGTGCCGTGCCGTGCTGTCCTGTGCCGTGCTGTCCTGTGCCGTGCCGTGCCGTGCCGTGCCGTCGGAGCTCAGCGGAGCCGCCGCCTGCCCCGCGCGTTCCTGGGGCTGTGAGCGCTCCTGGGCGCGATGCCGACAGAGAGCAGCGTGCGGGGGGATCATCCATCCTCCCCCGTGTTCGGCTGAAGTTTATGTGGATCTCACCTTGGGGAAGCTGCCTGGCTTTCTGTGGATGGGATGTGTGTTAGTATTTGTATGAGAGAGCGGCAGTCTCATTAGAAGGGGTTTGTCAGGTGGATCATTGCCTTGCAGCAGGCAGGGTACAGCATTCCTCACCAACCCGGGCCCCTGTCTAACTTTGGGGTCCCTGCGTGTCACCAGCAGAACATCCTGACCTTAGAAATCACAATTTATGAGTATTCCAGCGTTTTATTACTGTACTTGTTAAAATGCATGGGATATAACAGCAGCAGCATTTTGTTAATAAATACAATTTAAACACGCAGGTAATTTTGGCTAACAACCCATCTATATGTGTTTGCATTGAAAAAAGCAGGAACAGGGTATAAAAGACTGGGATTTAAAAATGCCTGTCAGTTTCCAGCTGGATATAAAATTGCAAAGTGATTTAAATACTTTGAATGACTTTAGCAATATTCTTACTTTAGAAAACCCACACACTTCAAAGTCTGCAGAAATTTTTGAGGGGATGGGGAAGGTGGATTTCTTTGGCTTTTAAAAAAAGGAATCTCGTCCAGGCTCCTAACAGGGGTATATTTTTGAAAGTCTTGCTGTCACATGGAGGAGACTGGCACAGCCCAGTAGTGGAATGCTGGGCCCTGCAGTTCAGACACTGTAAAATCACATTGCCTCCAGGACCACACATTAAATGCACCTCAGGTGTTTGATTTTGACAGATACTGAGGAATTTAGTAAGATCCAAACCAGTCTTTGTATTTGTCACTTTTGTACTGATAAGGAATACGATCTTAATACAGAAGACCAAAATTAGGATTCATATAAGTATTACATAGAAAGTTTGCAATTTCTTCCCTTATGAAATAGTAGAAAAATCAGTTTACTTGCAGTACATTGATCCATGTATATTTCTAAAATGAAGCAACAGATATGTATATTTTTGAATGTCTTGACCATACATTGTAGCTTTTTGTCTTAGATATATAATGTTCCTGTTGTTGATCTGTTTCTTGAACATGCAAGAAAGGTTGAAGAACGAGCAAAACTCCTACTCAGTGAACAATGTTCCCGTGTCTACAGCAGGAGCAGTAGTGCTGTGGAGAATTATTAGTTTTTCAGATTTGAATCATTTAATGAAGAAAAAAAAAAGTGGTTTTTTGGGTTTTATCCTTTACAGGGGCTCCTCTGTGAGTGCCTGGGCAGTGTCTGTCAATCATCAGCTTTACTTTCTTTCAGTCTATGGATCTAGGAGGGCTTTGATTATCCCTTTTGGAGTTCTCCTTCCCAAAGCAGTACATTTTTTGGCCTTTAAGATGCTGTGAACACACCAAAGCTCCCATTCCCATCACCTGCTCTGGAAGCTGTGGGCAGGAAGTTCATTTAATCACATCCAGCACCCTGACACCTTGAGGAGTGTCAGCACAGTTCATTGCACCCCTTTCCAGGCACAGGTTTAGAAAGTTTGACCTTTATTTTCTTTACTACTCCCATTTGAGTAAATATTTGAAATCAGAATAACTTAACAATGGATGGATGAAGCAACTTCAAGGTGTTGCCTTCAGTCTTTCCAGCTTCAAACCACTTACTTCAATCACATCATTGTCATGGAATTGTTCAAATTTATTCTTTTTGTAATAAAAGTTTCACAGAGGATCTCAGTTTTCCTCATAAACCAGAAAACTTTTCCAGGAACAAGTAATAAATAGATTGTTCAAGTGATCAGCTTGGTGGTGTTTGAAATGCTAGAAAAGGTCTAGAGAAAAGTTCTCAAAAATAATTTTGGAAGTTTGGGCTTTTCCTTTTGCAAGGAAAAATATTGCTGTTATTTTTTAAATTATGTTAAAATATGTTCAAAATGGTAACTGAAGCATCAGATTAAAGAGGAGAAAGGAAAGAAATGTGATCAACTCATGCTTTTAAGTTATTGTGTCAGTAATTGTGAAAAAGTAAACTGGGAAAAATACATAGGAAATTTTAACTATAGAAAACATCTTGTCTGAAGTTTACTTCGTATTTTAATTTAAGCAAGCAGTGTGCTAGGAAAGAGGTATTTTTAAGTCCTCAGTACAAATCAAGCTACTAAAGTCAAGCTTTCAGTTGACTTCAGTGACAGGGATTTTGGAGTTTTGTTAGGATTGTGTCACAGGATTGTGCCTTTCTAGAGTTTAGAGAGGGGAACAAAGACTTCAGAGGCCTCGATTATTTCAGAGAGTTTTTCAATGTTTTGGGGGTTTTATATGTATTTCAAGATTGGGACATAATTTACAGCATCTTCTAGGAACTAAGCATAACTTTTGAAATGTGTTAACTTTATGTGAGGATAAAGTTTTGAAACTATCATTGTACCATAAATAGGTATATTTCCAATCTAAATGAAAATCAGCTTAGCAGAGATATCTGCCTTTCACATTGTTTTAGAATGGGTTCTAAAGGAAGGGAATGTGTTCTCCTAAACTGAGCTGTGGGGAGATCAGGAATTCAGGAATAAACTCCTGTCCAGCTGCTGGCTGTGCCCAGGGACGCCTTTTGGAACATGGGTTGTGCCACAAGGACACAGTCACCAGGTGGAAGAGAAATGCAGGCTTGTCCTTTCAAAGGGTGCATCCCAAATACCTTTTATTTAAAATCCAGATGCTGTGGGATTGCATGTGGGTGAGACACCACACAGTGAAAAGAAATTAATGTGTCAGTGCCAAAACTCTCTCCTGGTGGCACTTCCTTCTAAGTTTATCGTGTCAGCTGTGGAGTTCTCTGTCTGTAGGAATAAGTCTATTCCATTTTATCTTATTTTTATTTTCTTTTTAAAGTATCCAATGGATATTAGGAACATGACAGAGTCACTGTCCCCAGTGGCTCTGTGCACTCCCTACTTTTACCTTAGCTGAACTTCAGTTTGGACAGTGTGGGGGCTTGTTTGCTTTGTGGGATTGCAGTTGAGTGCAAGCATTTCTGCTTTCTGTTTGTCCCTCTAGTACCTGTTGTTCTTTTCATTTCACTTACCCATGCTAAATTGCAGAGGCTGCGATTCCCTTCATTGTCTTTGAAAATGAAGCACAGTATGGGCTTCCTTCACGGGGTTGCAATCAGAGACTTTTTTTTTCTGTAGTTAATTACAGATTTCACGCACAGCAATGAAGCTTTTGCAGAGAAGAAATTTCACTGATGGTCGGGAATATTGAAAAAAAAAGCTTTCATCTCTCAGGAGTGGAGACACGCAAACTTTTTCTACAGTATTAAAATGGAGAAACTGCTTGAGTCAGCAGTAACATCCAGATTCAGCAAAACTAGGTTATGAATCCGAGCAATTAAACATGACAAAGAGCCCAGTTTTACTGCCTGGACTTAACATCCATCCAGTATTTCTTTTTTTTTTTTTTGAGACATAAAAACTTCAAAATGTTAATTTGTGTCAGGTGTTGACAAAAACAAGGTATACCTCCATGCCCCAGCAACCCTTGAAAATCCTCTTGTTTCAGTTTTGCACCCACAGTTTTTATTTAAGTATTTTTGTTCTCAGGAGAAGGAAACACTGTTATTTTCCTCTGTTTTGGATACCTGGAGTTCAAGAGCTACTCATTAATTACCTGCATTTTGGTAGAGATAATTTTTAAAAAACTGGTTAAATATTTAGAAATCAATGTAAGAAGCTTTTAAAATCAATATTTAATATGTATGAAATATAAGGTTGTGCTTATGATGATTAGAAATCCCATCAATATTTTCATGTGGAAGACCAGAGGATCTCTTTTGGTTGTTGTTTGTTTGTTTGTTTCTTTGTTTTTAATCTTCTGTTTTTATGTATTTGATGCTCAAAAATTGTAAGAAGGTTTTCTCTCTGGTGCTTCCTGCAAATTTATCTGGGCAGAGAAGGGCAGGGACATAACCAGATGTAAATCATGGCACTGATGGCTAATGGCCCAGCCTGAACTGGATCAGAACTTGTGCAAAGATTTTCTGTTCAGTGCTCCTGTGGTGGAGTGTGATGTAAAATCCTGAGAACAGCCTCCCACACTTTGCATATGTGAATTATTCTGTGTGCTCTGCTGCTCCCTGGACAGGTGTTTATGTCTTTTTTAACTTCAATGTTTTCCTTGTTAAAGTTGACCTTTCTGATTCCGTGACTAATAGGAATCCAGGAATGATGTTTGATGGTTTTTCCAGATAAATGAGTTGTAGCTTACGTGAGGACTTGTTTCTGACTGCTAATTAACCTGACTCTAATGGCTTCTTTAACTGTAAAAACCTCTTACAGCCAAGTGAGGTGGGAGGCACACGTGGCACTGAGAACTTGCAGTGTTACCTGCAGCTCTCAACAAAACCAGCATCATTCTGGGAACTTAAACTGAGCCTCAATATCTTTGAATAACTGAAGCAAGCCTTCGAAGAACACAGCATTTAGATCAGGCCCTGCTGGAGCATCCTGGCTCCCTCCTGGACTGTTTTATGTGAATTTTATGTTTCCATGTCAGCAGGAAGTGTTCACCTTTTTGTGCCTTTCTGACAGGACGTGTCCTTGGGTTGTAATCCTGGGGACAGCAGGTCACCTCCTGGCCTCTGGCTTTCCATGGCCCAGCTTTTCAATACATGGCAGCAACAGGTTGTGTGTACAAGGGCCAGAGATGCCTTTTACAGAATATATCTGCTGTCACCTGTGCTTGCAGGGCAGCTTTGGTATTTGGCTATGACACAGAGCAATCTCAAACCATGAGTTTGTTTTTTTTCTTGGAATATTTTGCAAGAGTAGTGACAATGAATGTCATCTCCTGCTTTCATTTGAATACTTCAGCCATTTTCAGAACAAGTGTTTCTTGATGAGGTCTGGGTGCTGGACAGTGGTAGGATGTCCTGGATTTCCACCTTGCTGCTTAAGCCAGCACCACTTCAGGCTGTAATCCTGCACTAATCTTCACAGTTACCAGGAAAAGCAGGATCCCACTGCTGTGCCAGGGAGTAAAATCATCTCAGAACCAGATCTCATTTCAAATGGCATTTCATTCCAGTCATGAGGCTTTCCCAGTGCCAGCAGCATCAAAAATCCAATCGTGGCAGACTGAACTTTGTACCAACAGAGAGGCTGTGGGAAGCAACTTAATTTCATTTTGACTTTTGTATTTGAAAGCTTGAGCCTTTTTCTAATCCTTGCTCATTCTTTGAGCCACAACAGGAAGAAAGAATTTACTAAAGGGAAATACTAAGAATTGGTATTGGACATTTAACTATATTTTCTTTACTTCCAGTTATATTTTCAAGATGTCACCTTCTCTTAAACAAGTTGCTATGGTTTTATGAGAACTGGTAAATCAAATTGAGCACAGTCATGCAAGAGCTTAGCAGAAGTTCTGTGTGCCCAGTTTTAATCTCAAGAACAGAAGGTTCTAGCAGCTCCCTGCAGTAGCTGTGGCTCACTGCACCCCTTCTGCATGCAGGGACTTGAGGATGGTCTGTAGGACTGGGACCTGGGGTCAGGGGAGAGCTCAGCTGTGGGAGTGTTACAGCCTGTGAGTTATCAGTGAAATGAGCTTTAAAAGGAGGGCCCAGGGGGATGCTGATATCCTTGGGAGAGGCAGCAGCTCCAGGGGCTGAGCTCCTGTGCAGTCCTGCATGTCCTGCAGGAGGAGGAGCTGCACTGGTCAGGTCTTGCTCTGAGGAAAAGAAGCAAACTTTTAAAATAGTGCAAAGGGCACACATCAGCGATGCTGTCTGGCTGTTATGTGCTCTTCCTGCAGCAGCCTTGGGCTGCTCAGCAGTGAAAAGCTCAAGCCTGTTTGTATGTTGGTATTTCTCCTAATTAATAGAAGCATCACGTCTGTATGTGAGTGTTTCCTCTAATTAATGATTACATTCCAGGCCTGGGCAGGGCACTCTGCAGAGGGGAGGCAGTTCTGCTTTCATTCATTTTTGTCCACACTTAACTAAGCAAGCACAGAACAAGGCTCCATCCTGGTGTTACAGTGAGGCATTTATGTGAAAAAAATCCTTTTATCCCAGCTTGCAAGAAAATTATAAAAATACCTGGTTTTTTTCTCCCATGTGCAATATTTTTTTTTGGTCACTTTAAAGGCTTCATCGTAAATATTGGTGTGGATTTTTAGAAACAGTGATGCAGAGGACACTCTTCCATGTCATGGGGTCCAGTCCTGCTCCCTTCAAGGAGTCAAGTGTCACTGATGGTTGACATGCTGTTAATCTTTCCAGCTGTCACAAAGGCAAGGTCCCTCTCCTCCTCAGACCACCGGTTCCAGTGCTTAGAAGTTTTACTGTCTTGAAAAATATTTTTTTGCTAGACAAAAAAAATTCCCATGCTGCAGATGCCCTCAGTGTTTCATCTTCTCAGGGAACCTGAAGAAAAAAAAAGATTTCCCTGCTCCCTGTGTGAGTCTTTTATTACAGAGATTCTGGTTCAGACCTGAGGTTTCTTTCCCAGGCAGTTTAATTTCTGTATTTTGCTTCCAACTTTTCTAGTTATCATTTAGATTGGAAATCTTTATTTTGCATCTAAGACATTCTTTTAGAACATCTTGCATTTAACAAAAAAAATTGCATTCAAATAGTTTACCTTGGAAGACAAATATTGGCCATGGTTTATAATCAGGATTATAAAATTATTGTTGTAAAATGTTAGACATTTGAGGCTGTGGCTCTCACAGCTGACTTGAGATCTCTAAGCTGCCTATTGAGCTTTTTGCAACAGAGGTTATGAGGTTTTTTATTTTGCCGAAGCCTGCTGGAAAGTTTTATTACTCTCTCAAATTTATAGAAGTGTGGATATGTGTGTGTGATCATCTGTCTCATAAAAAGATAAAAGTTATAAACTTCTGCTGATACATTCAAGACTTGATTAGCTCTGCCTGCTCTTGGTTCAGAGCCTTTCTGTGGATGAATTTCTCTGAATTATTGCTCTGCACATTTATCCTGTCAGTTTAACCTCACAGGACAAGTGTGGGGAGAGAGGAGGTGCAAGGCAAGGACTCTGAAGTGTTGGGTGAGGGAAGGGCTGTGAGGTGATGCTTCAAACTCTGCACTGCAGGGAGGTGAATCCAGAGGATCTGTCCTTGGACAAGCTCCTTCCTTCCAGCCTGTGTCACCCAGGATCCTGCTGTGCTGTCACACGGGATTGCTCTGCAGAGCAATGGGTCACTGCAGCCCCCAGAGCTGAGGCACAGTTGGGATAAAATGGGAAAAGCTTCTGCAGTTCTGAAATACATTTGCGTCTATGGAAAATGATGCAAATCTATTCCATGAACTTGTAGTAAACCCCTTTTTTATTGGTAATTAGCAGCTAAATGACTAATATTATAAAATAACGGGGTGTGAGTCACTGGCTGGTGCACAGCTTGACTTTGGCTGTGGTGTAGAAGAAGAGAAGTGGAGGTTACAAACTCCAACTAATCATGCACCGAGTGTATGACTCAGGTAGATTATCTTGTGCCTTCTCAGGAGGGAGCTGCATTGGGCTGTTCTTATTTCCTTCAGGTTTTAGCACCACTGGAGGAGCCAAGGGCATTTTGCCCATTAAGATAACAGGAGACAAAGATGGATGAGGGAGCTGAGATTCTTATGGGGAATTATCTTTAGGAATGGCATGCAGGATGTATACATTTATTCCCCTAAAGCTTTGTGTCTGTGAAGTACAAAGACTGTAAAATTCCAACTGGATCCAAGCAGGTTTTTTCAGGCAGTTATTTCACTCAATGTAGGGAGGAGGGTTAGGTAACTACCAATCCTTTTTAGTTATTTTAATGAATTTCCAAATTTTACCTGTGTTTTAAGAAAACTGGAATCATGGAAGAAAAGAGCCAGACAGCACTGCCACTTTGGCATTGTAAAAGGAATTGTCCTTTTTTTCCCCACTGAGAAATTTCCTTTTCATTTTTCTGCATGTTGTAGAAAGTGTCTGGGTCCAACTTGAGTTAGTAACAGATGTTTCATTTGATCTTTCAATCCTGCAGACACAAGACTGCATTTCTGCTTAAAGGAACAAATTCTGACACATAATTGGATGTAACAGCATTGATATGTTCTTCCCCTCCATGGCTGCAGTGAGTAGGTTGGGAAGCTGTGGGCTTAAATTACACAAAGGAAGGTTTAGACTGGGCATTAGAAAGGCTTTCTGATTGTAAGAATATTTAATATTTAATCAGATGAGTTAGGAAGATTATGGGATTTCTGTCACTGGAGGCTTTTAGGAAAGGTTTGGGAAGCAAATGCCAGAAAAAAGCAGCTGTACACGTAAACATGTTCTACAGAATTGATTTATAGCTGACAGGACTCGGTCTCAGTGCTGCATTTTTCTCAAATAGAAAATCTTTCTCAAATCCCAAATTTACTTCCCATTTAGAGGCAAATCTTTCATGTTCCTACCAAAAGGGTTTTTTAACCCAAGTTCAGGATCTGACCTCCTGCTGCTGTCCCACTCTGAGAGGTGAGGCAGTGACCCAACATGAGAAGTGTTTCCTAGGAGCAGAGTTTGGAAAAAACTGGAGTTTTACAGAGATAAACTCCTGGATCTGCTCTGGGGAACAGTGCAGGGAGGGGTGTGCCCCCTTCAGTCCTGCTCCCAGCTCCCCTCCCGGGTGTCTCATCTCTCACACTCTGGTTGCTGGGGAGACTCGGCTGGAGATGGACACCGAGTTCTGAGCAAGTCCTTGGGCAGTATTTCTGGAAGTTCTGAATAATCCTCTCAACGAGAGACAAGACAGGTGTAATAGAATTGATGTATTTGCAGATTGGTTCTGTATAACCTCTTACAACATCTATATCTTATACCCCAGCTGCCCTTGTTCCTGTAACATTGCCTTTAGCATTTAAAATACAGACATTTGGAATGTATTTTTGCTTTGTTAATAGAAAGCACCTTTTTCGTGTGAGGACTGTGCAGATTTCATGTCTATTAATAACATAGCATTAAAGTTTTTTACTAAAAAGCTGATTACACAGACCATGTTAGAACTCAACATTAATTGAGACTTTTTATTTTACTATCTGAGAAGTGTAAAAGTGCCTTGAGTCAGAGAGACTCTGTTGTGCTATTTTCTATGTAGTATTCTGCACAGGAGCCAGCTACCTCTTGTCAAAAAAACCTCCAGCTGAGGAAATACTAGAATTAAAAAAGATGTGTTCTTAACCAGTGGTCTCTGTCTTGGGAATTTTAGTTTACCAACAGGAACTCAAGTTGCTTGATTCAGTGTGAGCACTGTGAGGAGGATAAGCATGCTGGACACCCTCTCTTCCCCATGTTTGGGGTTTGGTTGTTTTTTTTTTTTCTAGTTACTAGAGCCAACAACAAATTTGGCACAGCATAGACTATTGTGTTATAGAGAACTGATTCAAATTTTGAAGACAGTGCTCCATCAGTTGCTGTGCTTAGACAGAGAAGGAGCAGTAGGGAACCAAGTCCCAGTGCCCTCCCCACTCATTTTGCTACAGCACAAGCCCCTATTGTGTCTAACTGTAATTTTTAAAATTAATTGTCGACGTCTTCTGGATAAAAAAATAGTAAAACATAATATTCTGCTTAGAAATGATATTACTTTGAATGAAACAGTGCTAGTATTAATCAAGTTCAAAGAAAACTGTAGTTTTAGAATAGTCTGTGACAAATAGCAAACTGATATGGAAGCACTAAATAGCTTTCTGTAATATCTGTATTAAAAGAATAGCTGCCAAGATGGTTATTACTTACAGGCATTTCAAACTTCAACAGGTTGATAAAGAATTTAATATTTTCATATGCTTGAGTGTAAAGCCATCTGTCACAGTGGCAGAACAAAGTGCTGGGAACGAGAACAAACGTATGTTCATGGAAGTCCTCCGTGAGATATTAACAGGAAAGACACAAGATGCACAGCAGTATCCTGTAACAAGTGGGCAAGGGATTTGAAACAACATGGCCATCATCTTCAATATTTACAATTACCATTTCTTTTCTAATTTCTTTTTGTGTAGAAGTGCTAAAAAAATAAAAGTCTGTCAATACAGATGGTGAGGGAGACCGATATACCGAGGAAAATAGCATTTGCATCCACCTTTTGTAGTTTTTCATGTTCCTGCTCTCGTTTCCTACAGTTTTGAGCTTCTGTCTGGGTACATCAGTGTATACATTAGACCTCAGGCAGTGTTTCATACATCTGCTGGGCTTTTTAGTGCAAATTAAACAGCCTCAAACACACACAGGAGCTGAACTTTGCCAGTACCTTCTCCCCATCCCCCATTTGGGAAGGATTTTTATTCGTGGCTGCACAGAAGAATGAATCACATTGCAGTGTTTGAAGCCAGAAGGTGACATAGTGTGACTTTTAACCTGTCATACCCCAAATGTGGGACACAGTGTGGGCTAGTAAGCGATACAAAGGGATTATAGGGGGAAAAATGGGACTGAGACATAAAAAAGAAAGCAAGTGTTCAAGAAAAGTTACTTTGAATCTTTTGTCAGTGGTATTGCAACAAGAAAAACCTGGTTCTAAAAAATCTATATGGTTGGATTTTTAGTTATAAGGTATAAAAGATATATTTTACAGTGATCCTGTTATTTTCAGGCCTCCATTCTCTCTCCAGGTTTGGGTGACTGAGAGCAAGGATTGAATTCGATTGTGGCTTAGCAGCAGTATGAATTTTCAGGGAAGCGTATTTTTATGTTTTAAAATGATAGCTCTGAAAGAGATGTGTGCTGCAGGGTTAGGGAGCAGGTTATGGCACCATTCCCTCCCCCATTCAGGTATGAAATCCTCGGGCCAATTACCCACTTTGAACGGGCAACATTCCCCAGTGATGTGAGAATGGCAGAGCTCTTTTTACCTTTGGAGGAACATTATAAAATTTGCTCTCATAATCCATTTACTTCAGGAGATTAATAAACATAACGTGGATTAATTTCCATCAGCCTTCAGGAGTTGAAGGCAATGAGATGCAGAGGTGGGATTACACAATCCCCTCGAGATACAAACCCCAGAGGGGTTCTGATGTGACACTCCTGTCATTCCGTGTTGGTTGGGGACGTGCACGTCCTTCCCTGACAGGCAGTCTGGAAGTTTGGGATGGATTGCACTGCGGCATCTTCCAGCTCTCTGAAGTTGTCCCGTGGTCGCCTTAAAGGAGCAAAACCTCTGAACTTTATTTTGAGTCCCGATAAATATGCAAATTCCCAATTTCTACTCGGCAACACTGACATCGTGTGGCAAAGAGGAAAACCCCAGCCCTGCTTCAGCACCTAGCAGGGAAGAGTTAAAAAACCCCAACTCCTCAATTTTAACTCAACAGTCAAAAAGAAGTGTCTCCAAGACCTTCAGTGTTACCCTCTAAATGAAGACAAAGAACCAGGTAGAGAGAAATACAGTGCCTTGCTCAGGCTGGAGCTTATTTCATATATATTTTACTTTGGGCTGAGCAGGGCACTGGGAATAGCTTTACCTTGGGTTTTGATGTTGGAGGGATGAGTTTGATCCTCAAGGCAGCAGCTTTCAGTCAGCAGGATATAATTTAGTTCCCCTTCGAACACTCCTTGAATTTCCTTGGGTATCCAGGTTTGGCAACACATCTTTGACAATGAGGCTTGCAATTATGTGTATTTGCAGCGTTTAAAAAGGATTCTAACAGGTAGAATTTGTGGGAGGGGAGATATTCTTCCGCTTTTCTATTAATTTTTGTCACATATTCCCATGTTCCTTTTTTCTGAGAACTGAATTGTCTAGTTCTCTCTGCCAGTTGTTGGTATTTATTTTGAGTCTGCTTTTTATTTCCTTTAAAAGATAAGCAGCCTTAGTGTTATTTCTCTGGGTTTTGTATAAGAATCTTGGAATCTTTTAACCAGTTTGATCTTCTGTCATTACCACGGATGTTCTCTTGGACCCTCTTCTACAACTTTCATTCTAATTTTTATTCTGACTGTACAGCTAAACCTGGTGTGTTGTTACTGCAAATTACAAGGAAAGTTCCTGGTAGGGTGTCAGTGATTGTAGTGTTCTGCCAAGGGGTCCTGACTTGTTGTAAATAAGGTTTACAAATTAGGAAGATTCTGCTGAGGCTTTCTCTTACTGACAAAATGGGAAAAAAAGGCAGTATTTTTTTGTGCTGGCATAGTTTCTTTGTCAAAAGTCAAAATTCAGTCTCTTTCCCATTGTATTTCTCCCAGCATATGAATTTTAATAATACATTTATAGCTATTTTGATTTCCCATACATTTATATGCTACCTGCATGGTAAAAATTTCTGAAGCTATTTTTTAGTATTAATAAATTGGCTTTTCTTACTCAATTGACTATTCCCCCTTATTTGACTTGTATTTTGATGAAAAATGATAAATGGTGATATGATTGTGTTCTAACCCTGCCCAGCATCAAATGTTGTGAAAATTATAGTGTAATGAATTATTTGATGCCATTAATTAAGACTGATATTAGCAAAATGAGCTTAGGGATTTGTTACATTTACTGGTACTGATTCTGTAGAAGTTCCAGAACTGCAAGGAGAATGCTGAATATAATGTTTCCTCTAAGAGAAAAGAAACTATAGAAACAATAAAACATGAGAAACATGCAGAGTCCTAACAGATTATGTCAATAATCTGAGTGGGATTTGCTTCTCTTTGTGGAAGATCACGGTGTCCTGAGAGCAAGGGTGGAGGCAAGGCAGCTCAGTTGGTAATTAATGGTAATTAATGTGGGGTTCCTGCTGTCCACACCTCTGTGCACTCTCTCTTAAACTCTTACCAAGTCCTGCAGCATCTCTGCACCCACTCCTGTTGGCTCTTGTACTCACTGTTTGTTTTTTCTGTGCAAACACTGAGCATCTCCTTCCCTGGCTTTCCTGTTAGGACTATTTTCCAGTTGTCAAAAACCTGTTGTATTGTTGAGAGATTGAATTTTCCTCCTGGAAAAGCCTCGTTTTTGTCAGGTAGCTTGTCCTGTGCTGCAGTTCATCTGTTGGTAATGAACCTTGCCAAGGGTAATTACCTTGGGGTGATACCCCCAAATTCCCCAGGAGATCGTGCTGGGGCTGGTTTTCCCCCGTTAATACTGGCTGTGGCTGCTGGTTTGGCCCTTGGCACAGCTGATGTGCTCTCCCTTGTGTGAGGATGTCTCTCAGGCAGGACCAGGCAGAGCAGGGACCAGTCCAGGTGTGGTTACCAGGCTGAGGTACGAGATGGAGCAGCAGCAGTTTGGGCACGGACAGGAAGAAAATTGAGGAACCTGCTGGGAAAAGGGGAGAGGCAAGGCAAGAACAAATCCCTGCAGGTGCTCTGATGGTGGCAAGGGGGATACATGGATTCACAAGTGCATCCTCACACATCTGCACAAACACAAATCCCTCTGTTCCTTTACAAACCTGCCTGTCGCTGCTGCTTCCCTTTTGGCTAATCCACACTGAAGGAAGGGTGGGAATCACAACTCTCCAGAGCTGGGTTGAGAATAAGCACCTTAAAAATTGAGAGGAACTTAAAAGGATAGGGCTCTACCATAAATTGAGATTCCTTGCCCTTCTGTTCCCTCTTTCTTTGGAGTCTTGCTGATGGCACTGAATTTCAAATAGAAGAAGAGAAATAATTTGAAAATTTCCCCCCTCCCTAAAGGAGTAAATGCCAAGTGCAGAGCTACTGATTAAAAACGTATCTCTGAGGAGCCTAACAGGAGCTAATCCTTAGGATATATTTAACTGTCTAATCCCTTTCACTGGGAAGTGCATCAAGAGGTAAAACTTTCTTCTCTTCTCCATAGGTTACCTCGTTCTTCACAGAGTGATTCCTTCACTTAGCCCAACTTAGCCCTTTCTTTTGTCTGTCTCTGACAGCTGATGAACAGTTAGGCTTCATTAAGAGCACCATTGCAGTGCTTAAGAAGTACTTATTGCCAAGAATAAGCCACAAATTTCAAAGTTTATTTACCGTGGGGGCTCTAGTTAAATAGTTTGTCTCTCTTCTTGCACCTCTGTGGCATAGCAAGAGCCCTCCTGGCTGGAAGGGATAATAGAGGTATTATTTTCTCCCCTTAAGCAAAATGATGAGTTCCTAAAGTAATTGGCTGCAGTGCAAATTATAACTGTTCCTTTTGTCGTGACAGGGCTATAATAATTTTGTGTCCCTGGTCAGCCCTCTGACAGCTTTTTGGTTCTCAGTGCTACCAAGTGGAAGTAAAAGGAGAAAAAAACAGAGAAGCGTTTTTGTTCTTTAGCTGGTGGCAAGGCTTCTGGTGTTTACAGATTGTATTCTCCACTGTGAGGAGAAAATAAGTTGATGAGTATTGGAATTATTTTTGCAGCACAGAATAATTTGCTGTTGAGTGAAAACAGGAAAGCTGCTTGATATATTAAAAAGGCATTTCTTGTAGTCTAGGTTTTCTAATATGCAGTTTCTGTGAGAGCTTTTAAAGTGTCACTTCAAGTCTGCATTATGTATCTGCATATTTAATGTAGGCAAAGAAGAAAATAGAAAGGAAAGTTGTTTTAAGTGAGGTAGTTAAGCAGTTAAACATTGATTGAAGTGTAGTCTGAGACCTTGGTGAGGGGGCAAGGGAGAAGGGCATTGTGCTGTAATAGATACAGGTAAAGAACTGTTTTGGTGCAGTTGTTTGTGTTTTCCATCAGCATCTCCCACGTGGGCCATGATTCCAGTACACGCTCTTGTAATCTCCTGCAGCGGCCATGATTCAGCTCAGAAATCAATAGGGCATGAGGTGTTTCAAGTTCTCATTACTGTAATGTGTCAACATCACTTCAGTGACCCCAGAGCCCTGTGCTGGCTGATTTGTTCTCTGATTTATCGTGCAATCTTGTAGGCAAACTATAATTTCACTTGTAACCAGAAACTCTGCTTTTATGGTTTGTGTCCCAATCTCCAGCCATTAGGATGTTCAGAGCTAATCAATACCTGTGTTTGCTGCTGAAGGTTGAATGAAGTTGTCAAGCAGCTAAATTACAAAGAACACAAACAAAAGAACATTGTTATGGCTGAGCAGACCAGGAAATGTTTTTATTTAAATTTTCATTCCCTATCAACTCTCAAATGCTTTTACTGCTTAGCATTGTCATAATTTATATTTCTCTCTATCCCTACCAGTTTCAGACCTTGAATTCAGTGGTTGTGGTGATTTACTCTATCACTTTGTCTTTAGGTTATCTGTTATGATCCTGTTAGGTTATCTTTATGATCCTGTTATCTCCTCTGTATCTGTCCAAATCTAATAACATCATGAACAGGAAACAAATTATTTTAATTGCTCAAACTCAGCTTATCATGGCTTTAATACATCAGAGGCAAAGCAGCAGTGTTCATTTTGCAGTGCTCCTCTTCCATTTATGCTAATTTTGATGTCTGTTTACATGATCACAGCAGAGTCTGTATCAGTTTATCCTGGGCTGTATCACACCAGTTACTGTATTTAGAATGTCTCACATAAAAATGAGGTGTCTTTGCATAGTCCAAAGCTTTTTGGACTTGTACCCCTCACATACCCAACTGCATTGGAGGAAGCAATATTGTATTTTTGATATTTTTCGGATAGTTGGAGACAGGACAGTAATTTTCCAGTGTACATAGTAAGTTTAGTATTTTCCTCCTCTAGAAATGCTTGTTTCAGTAGAGCTTTGACCTTAACCATTGGGAGCTCACAGCTCACGTAATGAGAAGACATCCAGCAACATATGGAGGTATGGGAGCCTTAGGTGGAATAAATCAGAAGTTGTGCAGTTTTTAAAAGTTATATATGAAGCAATGAGATCCATATTAATCACCAAATCTAATACAAATAGGAGAATATGCAGAACTGGAAATGAAATGGAAAAAAACTGATGTCTTAGATTCAAGATCAGAGATGTTCTAATTTTCATAGTTGTTTAATAGGAATTTTGTAGTTAGATTATGGAACATTTATGATATTATTAGGGGGATTAGCAAGATAAAATTATCAAGAATTTTTTTGTTTCTGTCCTCTTTTTTCTCAAGCCCTCATTTGAATTATAGTCTCTGAAACTCATTCTTTCTTCAGCTGTGTGCATGCAATCTGGGGGCACATCACTGCAATGGGGAACACTTTTGAACAGCTCTCGTGTACAACCATTAAAATGTAGGTATCGCTCTTATTCAGCAGCCTTTTAATATCCATTCTCTCCAAGGACACATTAATGAACACAGTGCATGCACAGATTTCCCTGTGTGTTTGTCAGATATTGAAAACCAGGAGTGTTTGGCTGCTGGAGGAAATGGTGCACAGGTTTCAGCTGCTTCCTCAAAGTGGTATCAGCAGCCCTGGCTCACTGTGGAAAGAGGGTTTTTAATAGCAAAGTGCCCCTAATCATTTACTAAGCTGATCTATTTAAAGACCTTTACGTGAAATTGAAATAATTGTCATGGGGTTGGTACGGCTTTAAAAAGTAACATCTCTGGCCTTACATATCACAAAAAGATGTGGGTCTTTTCTGTAAGGGAGTCTGACCTAAATAACAGAATAATCTGGCATAATGCAGAGCAGGGAGATGAGGAGGAGGATGGGCTGGAGCAAACCTTTCAAGTGTTGCACAGGCCATGGAAATCTGGGGAGCTGCTGGAGGGTAGATAACCTGTGCAAATTAATTTGTCTGCTGCACAGTCCATGATGTATAATTCCATTTACATTGTCACTGTCCCACATTCTGGAGCCCAGGACTGGTTTCAGATTTCTTGTCTAAACCTCTCCTGTATCCCTTGAAGTGCTTCTTTAAAAACAAAATGCCATAAATGCGTGGAAAACTTTCAAGGAAGTTCTATTCATTATTTGTTGGACAGCTTCTTCATCCTCAGTATAGTTTTTGAAGTTTACAGAAAAACCCTTTGTAGTTTGAACTTTTTTTTTTTTCCTTTTGCTAAATCCCCATTGCAGCATCACCCAGGGATTTCTAATGTACAAAATATCAGAGATTTGTGTCTTTTAGCTTGCTATGGGTGCTTTGGGGATCTAGAGATGTCTGTTGCATCATAATCCCTGTGTAACAAAATTAGATGATTTTCACATCACTATTTGCCATTTCAGCTGTATGCACACTGCTGTTTTACTTAGTGTCCTGTTAACTATTTCTGGGGCAAGAAGCATGATTATTTCATATTCCATCACAAAGTAGACCTCATCTTGGTTTGAGTCATGCATTTAAATAAAAGGTACAGCAAAATTCTGGCAATTTTCGTTAATGTAGTCTGCTTCCTTTGATCTGGAAGTTTCACTGGGATGAGATTCAGTTGTAGATATTTCCACTGGGTTTTGAAAGCAGCTGATCAGAAAACTTCTGCTGGGATCTCTTGATACTCTGCTGTCAAGAAGTGTGGAAAATAGAGACTCGTGTTGGGCCCTGGAGTGTTGTCATTATTGCCAGTGAGTTCCCAAAGCACGGTGTTAAGGAGCATTGTAGGGGAAAAAAAGGGCTTTTTACTGCTTGTTATGTTGTTTTTTTTGAGCTTGGAGAGTCAGTGTAATTCCAGCTGGATTTATTGTTTTCAGTGTGCATTATTGAATTCCTGCGGGCCCTGCCGCTGCAGGGAGCTGCAGCAATACCTGTCTCCTTCTCAGTTACCTTTCGGGGGGCGGCGCAGCTCGGTGTTTTCAAAGCACTTTGCAAAGTGCCTTCCTCAAAGGACACTGTGTGTGTGTAAAGCACTGCTGCTCCTGCTGAAGCCTGGACACACGATCAACCTCTGTGGCTGCAGGGAATTGCTGAGTGCTGCATCAGATGCTGGAGTGCTGCTTTACCAAATCAAAGATCTGCGCTCAGACCTGAGAGAAGAGAGAGCTCCCACGGTGAGACAGCTTGCTACAATGGCATTCACTCCAAGGTCACACACAGCCTCAGCCACGGCAGGGAAAAAAGCCAAATTCAGCATTTTTAGCAGTGCCAATATGTTGAGAAATATCATTAAGGGTGTGAAGATGCTGGAAAGGGAAACAGTAAAACCCGTGTGGCAGAAGAGTTGTGTGGGCAAAGTTACAGGGATGGGCATGGAGAGATGAAGTCACTTCACATTTTGGGTGTCACTAAAATGCTTTCCCTATGTGATCCTGCTTTTGTGTGTGGCTTTGGGGCATCTCACTTTAGTGGCTGCAGCTCTTACCGAAACAGATTTTTACATATATATAAATTGCAGTGAAATAAATGGGAAGGTCATTGACTGTCACAGCACTGATTTGATGATGGGAGGTGTTTGCTTTTTTCTTGGGATGAGCAATATTTGGAATTTTGGATACAGTTTACATGTATGAGATTTCTTAAGTAAGGCTCACCAACCTCGATACCCAAATACCTTATGTATATACCAAATATATTAATTCTGTATTTGTTCTTTAATTGTACATTTAGTACAATTTCAAATTGTAAATGGTGTCTTCTTGCCTATTAACAAGGAAATGTTTGTATCTGTGAAAAACAAATAGATTGGGATAATTTTTTGTTCTCATTGGACACCAAAGCCCGAAAGAAATATTGACAGTTTTAAACTTTAATATATTTTAGTAATATTTTATAATATTCTTATGTGATATTAAGTAGTAAATATCATTGATTTATTTTCAGCATGAAGTGATGTTGATCAGAGCATGGTGAAATTGCTACTTTTAATTGTATGCAATATTGATAAATCAGTAATTAAACTAATTGGAACTGTTGGTTCATTTTAGGGAGTTCTGAGTTAAACCATTCTGTCTTGTAGGGGATGGATGGAGATGCCCAGATAATACCCCAGGCCCAGACAGGCACCAGTGTGAGCTCTGCAGGAAGGCCCTTAGGAGGGTAATTCCTATGGAGATTGTCTTGGGTTGGAAAATGTAACCAAAAATTGTATTTTATTTTCATCTGTTGAAACCTGTTGGGAGATATTGTTCTTTCCTCCTCCACCCATCCTCCTCCGAGGGACATCCCCTGTGAATGGGCCATTGAAGGCTCTCACATGACTGATAACATCACCTCATCCCATTGGGAGATGCTCCACCCAGCGGGAGGAGCCAAAGCCTTTCCACTGGGATAAAACCTGCAATCCCAAACATTACAGCAGTCAGTTTTCTACTGAATTCTTGGGGGAAGACTAGGTCCATCTCCCCAGCACTGGACCCTTTTTTCTACAGGATCATCTCTACTCCACAGAGCAACATCTGCTACTCCAGTAGAATTTATTTGGGCTGCTTCCAACACCCTGACAACAGGGGGTCAGGTTGTACCTCTGACTCTGTCAGGGTTTTCTAGGATTTTGTTTGCTTGTTTGTGTTTTTTTTTTTACTACTGCATTTGTATTTTTCTTTTTTTAAAGATTCCTAGTAAACAACTGTTACTCCTATTCTCATATTTTTGCCTGAAAGCTCCTAATAGCAAAATTGTAGTAATTTAGAGAGAGAGGGGTTTACATTCTCCATTCCAAGGGAAACTCCAGTTTTCCTTGACAGATACCTGTCCTTCCAAACCAAGACAGAGATTTGATCCTTGGGTACTACTTCTTGGCATGGTTTTTCCTGCCCTTCTTGAACTCTCAAACTCTCCACATTCGAAGCATGCTAAAGTAAATTACCCAGGTGAGGTTCAGGTGGATGCTGTTCTCCTCTCTGTGATATCATCACTCATGCTGGAATAGTGCTTTGTGGACAGGAACTGTGCTCACTAAGATGGCATCTGGAAGCATTACAAAGTTCAGCAGTGAGACATGTTTCGGTGTGGGAATTGAAATTTTCCTTTTTGACAGATTTCCTTGAAAGTAGGATCCCACTGGCATCCAGTTTTTCCTGGAAAGGAGATTGCCAGGAAGCTGCAGAGAGGGCTGGTGCTCACTTTGGGCCCTCAGTAAGCTGGCAGAGGAGGAGGAGGGCAGGAGCCTGAGGTGTCTGTCTGTCCCGGGAGTGCCTGGCAATGCTGCAGCACCACACAGAGCAGGGCTGGGGCTCCCTTCAACCATCCACACACTCAGAGGAGGTGCTAATCCAAACTTGGGTTTCACATTTGTTGTGCTTTGCCATAACAAAATGTTCTTCTCCTCTGTCTTTACTGTCCAGAGACCTGCAGCAGAGACAGAGCTCTCTCTGAGATGAGAAAGAGACATTTTAATTTCTTCTTGTTACATCCTAATTCTCTTTGCCTGTTGTTACTCCTCTAGTCCCATTGTATGCCTTCTTATTGACTGAGCTCTGAATTAACTCTTCCTACTCCTACATGTCTTAATTTTCCCTCATGCACTTGACATCAGCTCCTTCTTACTGTTCCCCTCAATGTTCCTGTCACCACCTGGAGTTAATAGAATTAAATTCTAGTACTAACATTCAGTTTGCAGTTTTGGAGACTTGAAACATCAGCTGCTCTGCATGAAGGAGTAGCTCCTGTGGTAAAATTTGAATGTGCTGTATTTAAACAGAATTCACAGATTTGGAATCTCCTGCACTTGAGAGGTGCTTTCCATCCCCAGGAGTGCTTCTATTGCAAGGGTTCACTCTGGGGTGCCCACAGTGCTTGCAGTGCCAGTTACACATCTCAGGATGCAAGAAACAGGGCAACAAGATTTTAAATGAAAGCCTTGGAAAACAAATACAGTAAGTGACACGGTTCCACAGCTGTGACATTTGAGACAGTGTTGAACAAACACATCAGCCACTGGCAGGAAATGTCCTGGCAGGTCTGAGGTGCTCACTGCAAACAAGGGTCTGACAGGAGGGGATTCAGAGGCACAGTCTGCGTCAAACAAGAAGCGATGCAGCCATGGGGGAATGGGCCTGTGTTTGACATCCTTTCCTCTCTGGCACCAGGTATGGGAGTTGTCTCTTCGCTCAAAATTCCCAAGCAATTATGTTTTGAAAGAAATTGAACATAATGTGCAGGTGCTTAAATATTTGACACGGCACTTCCAATTCTGCCTCAGCAGGTACTTATTGTTCTTTTGGCACTGTTCTGAGGAGCATGTGATGCCTTTAAAGTACTCTGGTAAGCAGCAATCCCGGCTGGAAAAATTCCTGGTGTTGGGGTATCCTTCCTGAGTCACTGGTTTGATGCACAGAAACATATGGCTGCTTACAGGAGTGGATGAAGAGATAGAAATGAGAGTGTGACACTGTGCCCGGGCCTGACATCACAGAAAAGAGGAAGGCAAAAGCTGATCTATCTTTTAATTGCAGTATTTGCATTGCTAATAATAATTACTATTGGAAAAGCAGTTTATTTCAGTGGATAATGCATTGACAGTTCTGATATTAGATGTAAAAACACATGGATTTAACAGCCAGGTCTCAGCTAAACATTTGTGCCTTCCTATCCCAGGCCTGCAAAGCCTCCAATCCCAGTTCCTTTATGACAGACAAATGGAGCAGCTTAAAATGCAGGAATAAATAATTAGCAACAATTGCCATGAGCCTGAAGTGTTTGGATGGCCACTGGAAATGAAACCGAGATGTCCTGGATTATTTTGTCACTTCAAGGCATGATTAGGAGTCCTGAGGATCTTTCCAAGTTGTATGTTTAATTTTTGATGGAAGCTTGGGGATGGATATAGAGGTTACTGTGTAAGAGATCAGGGTCCTAGAGTCAGACTGAACATTCAGAGATCTTTCCTAATGTGGATGACTTGCCCATGGACTTTCCACCATTATGACTAACATTATGATTATATTAATAAAAAAATCTCTTTTTGATTATGTTAATATATCATCTATTTTCCCAGGTAATTTCTAATCTAGGTGCTCCCACCTTTCAGAGTTGAACAAGCACTGACATTGTAAGATGCTGCTTCCACCTATTCCAAGTCCTTCCCAAAAAGTCTAGAAAGGTCCTTTGCAAGTTATAACACCTTTCTTTTTGCAGACAACTGAAAGGAAAACCAGGAAAAATCTTTTTGAGGAAAGAAGAGTGATGTGGTTATGGTGTTGTTTTGGTTTTTGTTTGGTTTTTTTCTCTAAACTAGAGTTTCACATTTCATCAAGGTGAATTATATAGTAAAGATGAATTATGTAGCCCAGAGATCTGTAATTAACTTTATCAATTTATCTGCTTTTGATCTAGCAGGTCTTTCTTCAGGAGGAAACGTTATTTAATTTACATTCATATTATCTCTTTCTTCCCTTATAAAAAAAAAAAAAGGACCTATTTTTTCAGTCTTTAGAAATGTGAAGACAATGTTATTGTGCTCCTCTGTTCTGCCCTGTTGCTTTCAATTCCTATTTAATAAGACACAGGACATCTCATAAATTCTGTACCATCAGTGTCATGTTGCTTTGATGATACATTGCATGTTAAGTTTGGATTGGCATGAAAGGATAGTGAGGGCTCAGGAGAGATTTTTTTTCCCCCTACTTTTCCTATAAATGTTCTGCATCTGTTGCTGTCAAAATGCGTGGGGAGCTCTTGGTGTGACTGATGGAACACGGGGTGCCCTCTGCAGATACCTTGGCATTCTGGTGGCTGTCTACCTGAAAAGCAAAACATTTACTCTGTTATTGCTTTAATTTCCATGGAATAATGAGGATCTTAACTGCAGTAATGAACCTGGGCATGAAATGTAATTTACACACCTCCAACCTAATTTTGTGGCAATAACAGCTTTCATGGATTTTCAAGTTTTTAAATAGACATATATAAATTAATACCTAAATACATATATAACCTATGTTTTATGTAGGATCCCATATTGTATAATGCATTTATTACCCCCTAAAAATGCACTCAAAGTTGTATTGTTCATCTCTAGCATAACTCTTGCTGTCTCTTCTTGCCCATCTTGTTATTTCTGTGCTTTTCATCCCTTTTCTTCGTAGTCTATACTCCTTCCACATGAGCAAATTTCATCTCTTTTTCTTCCTTTTCATGTGCTAGTTCCTTCTTCAAGTTGCCATCTTCTTGCAGTGTAGTACAGGATAATCAGACCAGCAAACTTTGTCATTTTTGAAGCAGGGGTTTTTGAACATTTGAAAACCCACAAAAGAAAGGCAGATCAGTAGTTCTGGCATTCTTCAAAATTGCTCTTTCATTTGAGAGGAACAGAGAAGCTCTGGGTGGGCAAACTGAAACTTGTGTGTGTTTAATGAGGCTGTGGAGGGAGGCAGGAGATGGATTGGTAATGATTCGATGCGGTGAATGCAGATGTGCCCACTTAAAGGAGAAAAATGTGCCTGAGGTATAATCTGATATTTGATAACCAGGCGACGATTCGAATGTATCCAGGGTTCCCAGGAAGCCCAGATGTGTGAGATCTCTCCCTGGAGGTGAAGTTCCAGCAGGCACCGCCCTCGGCTGGGTGAGTCACACAAACCTGAGTGTGCCCGCTGAGGTTTGGGGTTCGGATTTGTGTCCTGCAGCTCCCTGGCTGCTCCCGGCACAGTGCCTGGGGTGTGCACTGACCTTTTTCTCACTGGGATGCAGGGATGTTACCAGAGTCACCTGGCATCACCCCTGGCACGGCTTCCAGGGAATTCTGAACCTGAGAGGTATCAGAGTCACCTGGCAGCATCCCTGGCACGGCTTCCAGGGAATTCTGAACCTGAGAGGTATCAGAGTCACCTGGCAGCATCCCTGGCACGGCTTGCAGGGAATTCTGAGCCTGGGGTGTTACCAGAGTCACCTGGCAGCATCCCTGGCACGGCTTCCAGGGAATTCTGAGCCTGGGGTGTTATCAGAGTCACCTGGCAGCATCTCTGCACAGCTTCCCGGGAATTCTGAGCCTGGGGTGTCACCAGAATCACCTGGCATCACCCCTGGCACGGCTTCCAGGGAATTCTGAGCCTGGGGTGTTACCAGAATCACCTTGCATCACCCCTGGCACGGCTTGCAGGGAATTCTGAGCCTGGGAGGTATCAGAGTCACCTGGCAGCATCCCTGGCACGGCTTGCAGGGAATTCTGAGCCTGGGAGGTATCAGAGTCACCTGGCAGCATCCCTGGCACGGCTTCCAGGGAATTCTGAGCCTGGGAGGTGTCAGAGACACCTGGCAGCATCCCTGCACAGCTTCCAGGGAATTCTGAGCCTGGGGTGTCACCAGAGTCACCTGGCAGCATCCCTGGCACGGCTTCCAGGGAATTCTGAACCTGGGGTGTCACCAGAGTCACCTGGCAGCATCCCTGGCACGGCTTCCAGGGAATTCTGAACCTGGGGTGTCACCAGAGTCACCTGGCAGCATCCCTGGCACGGCTTGCAGGGGATGCTGAGCCAAACCCCGAGCCCAGGCGTGGCCCCGCTATGGCTCCGGGCTGTGTCGGGATTCGCAGAGCATCCCAAGTGAATATCCTCATCAGTTCCACCCTGCAGGCTTTGCTCACCTCTCGCTCCTTCTCGAGGCTCTTTGGCGTTGTGTTGGGGTTGTTTTTGCGGGGAATCTCTCACGCATCCCGCCTGCAGTGGGCTGCATCCCTCATTCTAATTGGTGCAGCCTGTGCATTCCCGAGGCACAGAACTGTTTTCCTGTGTCTTTCTTCCCCAGGAATCGTTAGCAGGAGTAGTTTGGGGGATTTATAATGCCGGGAGTACCTCCCAGCGCAAACTTTATGGCTCTTAATAGCTGTTACTTTTCCTTACAAAGTGCGTCTCTCCCCAGACACGCTTCTGCCCCGGGGCAATTAGTTAACAAAGGAGTCATTAGCTATTGATAATGATCAATTTGTCAGGGATTATTGTGCAATAACGCCATATTCTCTATTAATGAGATAAACCCATGTTAATTGTAGGTGCTCTTAAAAGCACTTTCTTGGAGGATCAAGCGGGCTTGCCATAAGCCAAACTGAGCAGCAGCTTTGCAAAAATGAATTATATATGAGGAAATGAGATATATATTTATTATAATGATAATTTTAGAAATGTTCACCATTTGACAGGTGTATAATTTTCACACATAGCTGCTCATAGGGAAAGAAATTAATCCAATCACGGTTTTTGCAGAAAGCAGGGTCCTTACTGGTCCTTTCTGATACCCTTTCATAGAATAAAAGAAAGACCAGCATGCACACACAGATATAAAACTGTATATACCTAAAAACTGCCCATATGTGGGACAAGAGAACCTCAGTGTGCATGTTCATGAAAAATCTCTTTCTCTCTCTTTTTTTTTTTTTTTTTTTTTTTTTTTTTTTTGACCAGTTTATGATGCATCCCAGAAGGGATGTACCATCTCTTTGGAGAGATGTGTATAGTTGATGATGCTCAAGAACTAAAAATGGTATATCCTCATATATTTTTTTTAAATTATAAAACTCAGTTTTGGTTTCTCATCTATTGCTTAGTTTGAAGTACCCAATAAACTTTCTGTCTTCTGAAAATGTGATTCTGCAGTAACTCAGCATGTGGCACTCTCATCTCATCCTGGTGAAATATGGTCATGGAAACCATGTCCTTAGGAAAATACTAACCCAATAAAAACCCAAGAAAATCACTGCACCTTGGTTAGGTGAGAGGGCTGGGATTCAATTTGCCTACACAAAATTCTTCTGGGGCTCCACTCAGTTTTAGCATCATTATGTCATAAAATCTGCAGAGTTTTAGGCTGTTTCCAGTGGTATTTGCCTTCAAGTAAATTGTGGGGTTGAGTGGATATTTTATTAGAAGTGTGAAAATTTATTTCAAAGGACCATTGCAGTTGAGTTGTGGCCACTTGATGAACTTAAGCAAGAGCTGTTGCAGGCCATTTCAGAGTAGAATTCATTCTTTCAGCAGCAAACAGAGGGTGAGAAAAAGCTATTATGATAACATTTTACCAAGATAAAGCCCCAGGTGCCCCCCATTGATGGATGGGATCCTGGCATTTTTTAATGCCCTGTGGGGAATCCAGTGAGGATGACAAGTCTGAGCAGCAGCTGAGATCTCCTGGGCAGGTGTCCCTGGGACAGCACCTTCAGAGGGCTGGGCTGGACTCCCTCCATCCTTGTTGAGTTCTTTTAATCCTCCTGGAGAGGGAGAGAGAAGGAGGAGGGAATGTGGGCACAGCTCTGACACCTGACTGCACCACGGTGGTGAGGCAACCCCAAAATTCATCCTTATCTCAAAGCTGGAACTTCAGTTTCACAGATCCTGCCATTTATTCCTGCATTTAATGCTGCTGCTTCTAAATTTCAGGTCAGAAAGTGAGAAAAAAAGGGGGGATTGTATTGAGTTGCTGTTGAGAAAACCTTAAGGTGCTTTGAGGTTTAGATACAAAACATGGATTCTTTATAGCTGCCTGCCTTTGTCAGAATGTTTTCCATTGTGTTTGTGTCTTGTCAATGCCTGAAGTATTGATTTCCTGCCAGTGTGAACTGGATTCCCAGCGAGCCTTTTTGTCCTTGTCTTCAGCACCCTTTGGTAAAGTCACTCAGGATTGTTTGTTTGGTTTGGTTTTACAAACCATAAAATAGCATTTTATGTGTGACTTCCTCGTTGTAAAATGTCCCTTTTTTTTTACTCTGATACTAAGGTTTTAATGTGGTAATTTTAGGAGAAAAAGCTATGTAAACACAAGGTGAACTGATATACTAGAGAATTGTAGATCGGTTTCCTCTGGTGCTTTTTTCCACAGTTTTGGCTAATGAACTTATTTCAAGGCACAGATTGGAAAAAGTCATGTAGTGCTCACCTACTGCACAATTAACAGTGATTTCCCTTTATGCATGAGCAGTACCAAGCTATGTGTAGTGGTAAAGAAAAAGTAAAAAAACGGAGTATAGTAGTTTGATTACACGTTTGTTTTAAATAATTATTGTTTTATTGCATTTGAAAAATGCAGATGGCTATAATAGTAGTAGTAGTAGTAGTAGTAGTAGTAGTAGTAATAATAATAATAATAATTTTCCCTTTCTTGACTTGAAATGCCTGTGTCATGTTTGAGGATATGTATTAAGCTTTTCTCTTGCTTGTTAAATGGTTGTGGGAATTTCCTCATGTTTGCAGATTTTTGTTTGTTATTAATGAGCAGATTTCAGGTCATGCTCTAGCAGAGGTTTTTCTGTCGATTCCTGTGCTGTCTTTCAGCACAGCTGTATTGCAGGATAGTCCTGTCTGTGCTGGGAGCTGCCTCACGCTGTCAGTGTGACATCTCTGACACCTGGCTGTGCCTGACTCCACTGCTGTTGCCTCTGGCACCGTTTCCAGGCCGGCTCTCAGTGCACTCTGAGCTCTCATCCATCCTCCCTCAGCTCTGCTTTCCCAGAGACAGCGGGGCTGTGAAATCTCTGTGTGTTCACTGCTGTTCTTGCACTCCTGGTGGGCCATGCCCGTGATCCTCGCTCAGCACTCACGTGTGCCGCGTGCTGTGTCACAGAACGTGTGGCAGCAGCAGCCTGGCTTTTCCTTTTCCTGCCCCTTTTGCATCCGTGGTGCAGAACAGCTGGTGGTAATCACTATAAACATTAATTATGAGCTGTTGGGCAAGGGCATAATCAAAGCAGAGATGAATTAGAACAGCTACCAAACATCCAGACCTTTAAACCAGCTGATAAATCTCTGCCTGTGATTAATATGAGGGAAATATAATAGGAAAACTTCATTGTCAAGGCCTCTAATTGTCCAGTCTGTGCTCAGTAAGTGTTAAAATGCAATAGCTGGACAAAAAATCAGACAAACAAAAGTCTGCACTGAATTAATGGTTCAGTAAAATGCCTAAGTAACATATGTCTCAACCTGGCTAGAGTCCTAAAGCAGGAGTAAAAGACTTTAATTACATGATTGATGGGCCCTTGAGGAGAGAGCTCTGAATGCTCGGTGGCTGCAAGGTCACAGGAGCTGTCTGGAAAGGGCAGAGGGAGCTCGGGGAGGAGGGACAGGGAGGGGACACCCAGGGACACCTGCCCCAGAGCAGAGCAGCCCTGTCTCACTGGGGTTGTTACCCACCAGGAAGATTGAAGAGCTTCGTGCTTGGCTGTCTCACAAAAAAATATGCAAAATATCCAGCTGCTTCCTGCAGCGTTCAGGAACTATAAAACTTCGGGATTTTTGCTAGTAAACAACAGAAGAGAACTTGTTCTGAAGTGGTGAAATCCTTGCTCTGGTGGTTGGTGACTGGTGCTGGCAGTCACTTTGTGATAATTAGAAGTATTCCAGTGTTAAGCATTTTTTCTGAATGATTCTTGGCAAAGTGGGTGCCAGTTTTTCTGTGAGAGGGGTCCCTTGTGTATGTTTGACTGCACATTTCAGTTTAGACATCACTGCCACATCTTCTAAGGTACTGATAGGAGATAATGAGCGTGGCCAAATCCTGGTCAGGTTCTCCTTAAGTGCCTGTGAACCAAAATTCTGTCTGTGATTCTCTAAGAATTGGGTTCCATTATGATCATAAGCATAATCTTATTTTTTTAGCTATGGTGGGATAGCTTTTTTGCTCTCACATAGGCAAAGGATGTTTTTCAATGAGCTATGTAGTCTATTGCGAGATTATTTTGAATATTACTTTCTATTTCCAGTAAGGTATTGATAGAAAACCGTTTCTTTATGTGCTATTTAAACTTTTAAATCTCAACTTTTCTGTGCTTGTCAAGACCTTTCTAGATGTTGCTGCAGTTTTCTTCTCTGACAGCCTTGGTGGCACTACTTGCCACCAAGAAAATACTACTTTAGAATATTTTCTATCTGCATTTTGTGGCAGGTCATTGAGTATTGGCTGTTAAGGAAACAGTGAAATGGTCTGAGGTGAATTTACAGAATCTAGGTTAAATAATGATTACTTGTCCCAGTTTCAATTGTGTCCTAGATTTGAACATTATGCTATATAGTCAATTCAGACAAATTAATGGTGACTCTGTTTCACAGATGATTATTAGTTTCCCCTGAGATGATACTTGATTGTTTTTTATCTTCTATAGTTGCATGTATCTCTCACTTAGTTTTTAGATTTTTTTAAATGGCTATGTCCAAAAAAAAAAAAAAGGTGAAATTGTACTTTGCTTAGGGAAGATGTAATTCTGAATAATTTTTGGGTAATTTGAAATATTTTCATGTTCTTGGCAGTATAGTACATATAGTACACCTCAGAAAATAGAACTGGGAGATTGGAACTGTCGCTTGCTGGGTCACCATTTCAAGGGCAGCTGGATGCAAAGGCAATGTGTTTTCCATGATGATGTCACTGTTATTCTCCAGGACAGGCTGGAGAATCCAGCAGGATTTGTCTGGCTCTGGCACTGCCAGGGCAGGCTGTGCCTGTTCCACCACATCCCTTTGCAGGAGTCTCAGCAGCCTGCAGAAATAATGTTGTGCCAAAGAAAAGCACCCCTGCCCTGGCAAACAGGGCATCAACTCCAGTCACTGTCTGTGTGTTTGTATAATGCTTTGGGTTAGGAAAACCTGAACTGAGACTTTTATTTTAATGACACAGGTGAATAGAAATATTCCAGAAAGGTGTTTAAGGTCATAAATGTGCTCAGTCTCGCTGTGGTGTTGAATGTTTGTAGTGTACTACATCACAGTTAGATAAAACAACAATAACCTGAGTAACTGGGGCTGGGAAAGGGAGAGGTGAAAAGAGGCAGAGTTTGAGGCTATAAAGTGTTTGTGCTCTGAACAAGCAGTGAGTTTGACACCTGGAGATGTCAGCAATCCTGAAGCTGCTGAGGGCACAGATGGCTGTAGAAGACTTTAACCTGTGGCTCCCCAAACAAGAGGAATGCCAACCCTGGGCACCCAGCCTTGGGCTGCAGCCCCTGGGCACTCCATGATCACTGCCAAGGGATTTAAATCTTCCAGCTGTGCACAGCTGTCCATAACAGGAGTTCAGGAGGGACAGAGGCTCCAGCTTTTGAAGAGACCTGCTTCAATGTATTTGATATACCAGTGACAGTAAAGGTGTATCATAAGCAGTGGGCTGATGGCCTCATGAAATGATTTGCAGATACCTCTGTGAGCAAAACTCAAACAGTCTGTTAAAATCAGCTTTGCTTTAGACAAGAGGCACCAATCAATGCAGTGTTTTGGAAAGAACCAATATGTTTGGGATACTGGAACTGTAATAAAAAAAGTATTTTGAGTGCACTGAACAAAAGAAGTACTTTTCCAACATCTTAGTGTTGATCTTTCTTTCTTTGCTGTAGTAAACAGCATTTACATGGCCTTGTAGCTTATTGTCTTGTTATTAGGAAAAATACTTCATGTACAGATGAAATTTTACCCAAAACATAACTGACATTCAAACCTGATATAAAGATGAATCACACAAACAACAGCATTTACCTACAAAGTGGGGATTTTTTTTTTTTTTATTTTAGTGCATTGTGCTGCAGACAGTTTGGTGTGGGGGAATCTGCACTGGCAGCGTGGTGAGTCCTTCCACGATAACAGTCATTAAATAAAAGACAAGATGGTGGAATCAAAGGAAGGCACTGAGGTGACAGTGACCTACTTTGCTAAATCAGAATAACTGCTTTAAGGTCCAACACTGCAGGAGCTCACCTTGAAAGAGCTGAAAATCTCGAGTTTGTGGCCTTAGCAGAGTAGAAATTAAAAAGCTATGAATCACTGTTAGAATGAGCCTGTACATTGTTTCATTGTGATAAATGAAAAAATGTCTCCAGCAATCTGCATGTGAAACCCTGGGCACTGCTAAGCTGATGTAATAATAAACAACAGCCACTGCCACAAATTTGAGCACTGCTTGCAAAATGCCCAGAGGAGGAAGATAACACGGGGTCAAAACGTGTTGTGCTGAGACTTCTGGTTTTTATTATTTTTTCCCATTGGTTTTGGGCAGGACCTTTTCAGATGCACTCACTGATAACTGATGCATTCATGACAGCATCATTTTCCTTTTTATTGATTCTCATTATCTAAATTGCCAGTTAGGACACGATTTTGTATGTCTCTTTTCAGAGCAATATTGTGCCTAAACTAAGCTGCAGGTTGTGAGATGATGCAGTTTCACTGATAGGAAGGAACCATGGTCTATTGACACAAAGTGGAGCTTTCATCTGGATCTGTAAGCTCCACCTAAAACTATTAAAAGTGTGTATTTTTTTATTGTTAAGGTCTGAGATACCTCAGTTGCTGTGTCTGTTGGCTGAAGGTGTGGTGGAGGAAAGGGAAAAATGTGGCTTTTGGCTTAATAAGTATCTTACTGTACATACTTTTTTATCTCTTCCTTGTGGTAAATAATAGTGAAATTCTAAACATTAACAAAAAGCAAGCAAACAACACCACCCCTAACTCCCAAATTAGAGCCAGTGGCAGAGCTGAGATATCCCTGGTGAAGCTGCCTTGTTGTCTGTACCTGAGAGATGCACTTTGCTCAGAGAGTTTGGGACCAGGGGAGGAGGAAATGAGTGTTTGCCTCGTTGTTTCCTTCCTAGACAAACAGGGATGAGGATCCCCAGATGGGGCACCCGGGGTTTTGAAGCACTGATAGACAACGTGAGCCACGAGCAGGATGTGGTAGCCAAGGATGAGCCTGTGCAGTGCTGCAGCAGGGATCGTTAATGAGAATCATCATTAACGACATAATCATCATTAATGAGTGAGCAGAGGCTGCACCCACGCCGGTTGTAGTGGGGTGACTGAAATACTGGTGTTGCATGCCACAGCTTAGGATTTCCTGCTGCTGTTTGATTGGATTGCCTTCTCCTTGGATAATAGAGTGGGGAGGATGGGGATTGACTGAATGTGGCAGAAAGCTGTCTTAATTTTTGTAGTTCACGAAGGGGTGAATACCTCTAATTCTGTGATGGTAACAAAGAAGTGATTGTGTTTTTTGCAAGGAATATTTTTGGAATTCAGTCTGGCACAGTGAAGTTTTCACAGGTGACAGTAGCAATAGCTGTTGGTCTAATGGGTAGTCATTATGAGGAGGAATTAAGTTGTTCTTTGCAGTAAAATTATCCAAGGGGAACTTGCAGTAGCAAAGCTGTTGCTTGGAGTTATTTGCCTTTCCAGTGATTGAGTTTCATTACACTCTTTCACGATGCTGAACTTGGAATTTCTTTACTGATTTGTTTTCACTAATAGCCAGCTCTGCTGCTGATGTTACATTACAACCTTCTGGGGACATGACCCTCGACTCTTTTGAAAGTTTCTTTTTCTCATTTTTCCACAAACTTTTTAAAATTTCTTTTAAGCCATTTTATATATTTTTACCAAAGTACTACATGGTACTGCAGCAGTTTTGTTTGAGTCATGTTTTCAACCCTCTGCTCTCCTGCACAGCCTGTGTAACACTGGGACAGCACTGGCATTTGGTACATTCCAGTTACATCAATTCTAATATTCTCTCTGCTTCCTTTCCCTCCTTAAATCTGTCCTCCCCTTCTTTGTTTCATCTGTTATTTATGTTTCATTTTGTTTTATATTTTATTTTGCAACAAAATTATCATTTTGTCTGAAGGCTTCACGATGGTGTTTGCAATGCATTCCCTGCAGAGATCCTTCAGTATCAGATTCTTCACTTTCCTTTTACCTTTTAGGCAGACAATAACAATCAAAAATCCATCTGGAAAAGTTGGGAATAAACTCCTGAGAGATCTGATTCCTAGTGGATACTGGTGAATTAATCTGTGCTTTATCACAGCCATCCTTCCTGGATGCTGGAAAGCAGAGAACTCATGGATCTCTTGGTTGTTATGGCATTTCTTTGTGAAGCTGAATGCTCAGGCCATTTTGGAGACTCCACAGAAGACAAATGCCAACACAGTTTCCTTTGGAACATTTTTCCAGGGTTGTGTCCAGTCTAGGGCACATCCCAGCAGATGTTATTTCAGATGCTCTTAGGCCAGAAGTGCTTGCTGATGCCTTTGGAATGCAGCAGGGCTGTAAAAGGGGCTGGGCTCATTTTAGCACTCTCAAATTAAGTTGTATGATAATATTCCCACCAGAAACACGAGCTGATAAAGAGAACTGTTTTCCTTCAGAGAAAACAAGGTGTGGTCTGTCTTGAGCCTGCAGAGAAGTCAATGTCCTTAAGGGACTCACTGCTCCCAACCTTGTGGTTTGTTTGAAAGTAATGCTCAGAGCACCAGGCTGGCAGAGGAATTGTGTGGCCAAATTATAGAGGAGAGGATGTGAAAAGAAACTCGGCCTGGACACTGGATTGGAGGCTTAGTTTACCTCATCAAGGTGCTTATATTTGGTGAGATAGGTGCCAGTTGCTTTGAGCTCTGTAGTGATTCAATAATGTTTTAGACCACCGTGTGGAACAACTGAAAATTGAGCCGTGTTAGGTCATACACAGAAATATGTTGGGTCATGGATTTGCTTCTGTAATAAACGCCAGTCACTCACTTTTGGGATTTTTGAAAAGTTAATAAAAATAAAAATGGTTATATAAAAACATAGTAATACAAATACAATAATAAAGGTTAAACAATTTAGAGTAGGACAATTTATGAGACAATAATGACAGAGAGAATAGCCCTGGGCTGGGTCTCCTCTCCCTAGACCAAAGTCAGCAGGAGAAGGACACCGTTATAGTAGAATTCTTCTCTTAAGAGGAGTCACTTCATGATTATGCATATTTTATTTAAAACAAAACAAGTTATCTGGTCCTTGTCAAAAATCCTCTGCTAATCCCCCCAGGCGCCTTTTAGTCTGGATTCAACGTGAAGTGGTGGTCTCTGTTGATCAGGAGGACATAAATCTCTCTCTCTCTGGAAAATTTAGGGGTTTCGGTAATTGTTACCTCTGTGCGAAGAATTTCCTGGTTATCTTCTCTTTCTCTTGAGCTAAAAAGAATATCTCACACACATAGTTTTTATTTTTGATTACTACAGCTTAATGTTAATTACAAAACTACATTCACTATATTATTCAAAAGTTAATACAACATAACTTTTCAACCTAGCATAATACATATAGTAAATATCTGCGTAGAGCCATATAATATGCATTTTTCACACTTCTATGCGCTCAGCATTTGTTTGAAAAGGCTGCAGCCACTGCTTAGGATGAGCAGCTGCTAAAAGGGGAGCTACTGCTGCTGCAGTAAATGTGAAATACTACAGCAGGGCTACAGGTGTACAGCAAAACCCAGGAGTCAGAGCTGCAGCCCAGGGGATCCTGGAGGGGCAGGGGGAAGCCAGGGACTCCCCTGGACACCAGCAGAACCTCCCAGAACAAAACGGGGAGCAAGGTTCAGGCTGAAGGCTGACCCTGCTGTGAGCGCATGTGGACCCTCGGATGTTCCCCCCACCCCAGTCACTGATTCAAACATTAATTCCCAGGACAGTGCATAATTGAAGGTGCTGTGGCATCCCAGTGTGGCTGACTGCACTCACAGCAGATGCTGTCCTTCCACATAATCCAGCCCGAAGGGCTGCTCTTTTTCGCTTTTGTTTTTTTTTAAAGTAACTTTTTAAACAGGTTTTCTATTCCTTCTCAGCTGTTCCAATGTATTTAAGGAAAATCAAATCACTTCAGTCAATTTTAATTCCATATTGTATTTACAGTAAGTACTATGAGGTTCAATTGTCTTTAATAACAATATTTGTTTTGTTAGACCTTCAAGTAATTTTTGGGGGGTTTTTTCTTTCTCGCTCTCTTTTTTTTTTTTTTTTTTTTTTTTTTTTTAATGTACTAGTTGGCTTTAGAAAACATATTTCATTGTATTATTTAGAAAATGACCTTCAGTACTGATAACATTTTGTTATAGTGCATTCTTTTTCGTGCACTGTTTAAATAACGAATTGTAAATCAACACAGTTAAATGAGATATGACTGCATAGATTTCTGTATAAATTGGGAAACTTCACCACCTGCTCTGTGAGGACAGCCTTTACCAATTGTGGATATTTTTCTGTTCCAGAACATCTTTCCAGAGGAATTCCAAATCTCTCACATCCCAGATGAAGCTGTGTGAACAAGCAGTCCTTGTGCTGCAGAGTGGCTGTGTAGCACAAGAATGATTTTTGTGTTAGCTTTTTCTAAGCCACTGCTTTGAAAATGTCTGAAGGAACAAATACAGGAGAAACTCTAGGCAGAACAATCTGTGGTTCAAAACACATAGAAAACAGTTTAAAAAGAGGTACTATTTTTCTTGTTTGGGTCTATAGCATGGTAATTTTTATATGGAATTCAGACCATATTAATATTAAATAACTTCAGTTATTTATTAAGTTTGAAAAGCAGTTAATATTTTTTTTCTTAAGAAGTATGAGAACATTTTTTTAATTTAGATTTGGCTAAAATTATCTGTCATATGCAGTTGATTATGCAATATCTGCCAGCATCCTACCCTAAGACAGTTTTACCAGATGGTCAAGCGTGTTTCATGTGGCACTTGTTTAAATGCAACTATATCTAATTTTCTCTGTAATTATTAACATCATCTTGCATCTAAGGACTTGATCAGCATTGAATTACCTAATTCTAGACTATTTCTGCTACATTTTGTAGTGAAAAGATGGTATTTCAACATTTATAGTTGGCAGGACAAGTATTTTGCTTCAATATCTAAGAGATCTATATTATCATGGGGAAAATTTACAGTAGGGATAACAAATATGTTATCCAGTTCTGATTATGCTGCTGAATAAAGAAAATAAGGTTTGTTATTTAATTGATGTGTCTCCAAGCAAAATGAGACTATGGCACTGAGATTTACTGAACTGATGCTGGGTATTGAAGCAGCAGTTTGAGGTACATGTGACAAATATAAACAAAGTCTCTTAAAGATGCATTTGCTTGAATAAAACCCAAAAATAGGGATGTAGGCAGGCTTGCATTCCCATCAGTGATGGAAGATGATAACCAAACAGGATCTTCACTGGGAAATGAACAATAACATAGTTTTAGAACATGATTATTTTTCCACATGTACTGGAATATGTATAATATGATTATTATTCCACCATGTACAGTGGGTACTGTGCTGTTCCCCCTAGTCCTTTGCTCTTTAAATTTTTGCTTGCTGCAGTTTCACTTGGATCCTCCTTTAGAATATTCTGGGGTTTGAGCTGATTCTTCTGCTGTGCTCTTCTGTAGACATCCTGGTAAAAGGCTAAATGATGATCTCTGCAGTAACACCTAGTTTGTAACATTAATTACCATTGCATGTAGATAAAACCCAACAGCATGGGTAGACAAAACCCAGTACCATGGTAGTTAAGTCAGCCATGGAGTGCCCAAAATGCAATTTGAGCTTTTAAGGTTTATTTCTGAATTTCAGGCTGCGATTTTGCCATGAGTATCACAGTTGGCAGTTTCTCATTTTTTATTGGGCATAAAAAGTAATAATATGGGACTGTTATTAGCTACAGAATAAAGCACTGTTAGCACTCACTTTTTATGTTAAATCCAAGTGCTGTATGGATTTTGCAGTAGGAAGACATGCAAGTCAGAAATGCAATAAAAAATGAGCCATCAACAAAGCACTGGATCAGGGTGTGAAACAGAATTGCAGAGTTCCAATCAGAAATAACAGAAGGGAGGATATAAAAGCAGACAGTAGAAAGAGAAAGCAAGAATAAATATAAGTAAAACAATATTGAAAGCACATTCAGTCACTGAGAGGGTTTTTACTGCATTCAGGGTTTGCTATGGGGCATCATCCTGTTTATTTCAGTACCAGCTTTTTTGAGAGCCAGGAACAGGAATGCTGGGCTTGTATTTTTAGGATGTTTCCAACAAAAGTAATAAATACATCCCTGAGTCTGCTTGCACTTCTTGTTAATGGCCATAATCCACAGCAGTTCCAGTCTCACCCCCCTGCTCTGCACAGAAGGGACTGCCCCTGTAACCATGAACTCTAAACTAATCAGCAAAGCTCACGCAGCAGCAAGGGGAGCAAAGTTTAAATTGTCAGAGAGATAAAGTGCAGCCCAACCTGTCCGTGTGGCCCTGGGTCGGGCAGGATGAAATCCAACATCACTTGCAATGAGCTGTGCCTCAGAATCTACTGTTCAGTAGCAGTAAATTTATCTATAACATAAAATCGAAGTGACAGAAAATTAACATTTTCAGCATGATTCTTGTGGATAACAGGACTTGTGAAAGATGTTTCAGTTATGTCATTTATTCCTTGATAATTGTGATTGACACCCATGGAGGGAAAAATACTCTGGGAACAGCTCTGACCCCTGGGTAAGCACAATATTTGCATGCCCAGGTTTAAACGTAGATATTTGTGATTCTATTTGTTTCTTTATGAAGAAAAAGTAATTCTGTCATGAGCTATTAGTTATAGACTCTGTTAGCTCTTATTTTATGTCAGGGTGAGCCTGTCTAGTTGCCCAGGGGTCCAGACTCCCAGGACACAGGTGAGGAGGGAGAGTTTTCATGGGTTTCACATGGTGAACTACTCTCAGTCAGCTTCCTTTTGTAGGATTCCATCTTATCTTGGAGACACACTTTTGTGCAGTAAACCCCTTATTATCAAATGCATTTTTGAGGCTGATTTTTCTTTTACTCAGTCAGTGTGTTCTTCTGTGCTTGGCATCTGGCTTACATTTTTTGTTTTCAAAGTACATTGCAGTACACAATTGTACAGCCACAATCTACCAAAACCCCTTTATTAAACCCCTTTATTTGGGTTTCCCCAAATTCTCTGTAATTTTGCAGTTGTTTTTTATGACGATAACATTCTACACTTATAATATCTAAAAAGAAACACTAGGATGGGATATCAGCAAGTCCTGGAAGTACTGTAACATTTCAGGATTGATCCAGCAGTAATTTGCATCCACCTGGGGGTGAGTTAGGATATTGTGTGGGCAGGAATAATCGGAGGAATGGGTGCACACTGCATCTCCTGGCAGGAAGTGGGTGTCAGTTTGGGAATGCTGCTCCCCAGTGGCTCACAGTTGCTCTTATTTTCTTAATAAAGCTGCACATTAAATTTCTCCTTTTAGGTTGCAGCTGTTTCAAGAGACTAACTGTACATACTGTGCCACAGATGCTGGTCATAAATCAAAATACTGATGGGAAGAGGTGATAATGATGGAATATTCCATCAGCTCTTTGTTGGTTTTTCTTCTTATTTTAGGACTTTAGGACTGATTTGTGGTTAGAGCTTTTGACCATCCCATCTCCAGCACTGGGAGTTGAATGGTGGGATGCAGGGGCTGGCATGGGGGTTGTCTTTACCCCCATGAAAAATGTTTTAAAGCTAACCTGTGCTTTTCAGGGTGACACAAACAGGCACTAAGGATGCCTTTTTCAATAGATACCCTTGCTGGTGGTTGTGGCTGTCTGTAATAAAGGACCTGCAGGTCCTGGTGATTCCACCAGGGATGTTCTTGCACTGCTGAGCAGGAGACGGCCAGACAGAATGTTGGAACCAAGTTCCTGACCGTAGAAATGATTTGAACTCTCCCAGCTGCTCCCACTCAAGAAAATGTAGAGCCAAAAGTTCCTGCATGGGTGAGGCAATAGAAGAGGCTGGAGAAAAGTAACTGGAATGTTTGAGTGAATTGCCAGGCACCTCTTAGCCTGCATAGCAGAGATGGTCATTAATGTCAGGTAACCATTACTGAGATGATGTATTCAAGAGAAGATAATGAGCTGGTTTTCAATAATTCAAATATTTCTCTTTTCCAGCCATTGTGTTTCTTCCACCTTTTGTATACACAGGTTTCCCTCCTTAACCCATCTGATCTTTTACTTGGAAGAACTGTAATAAATGGAGGTGTTCATCCTTTCTTCTAACAGACAATTGTGGCAACTTGAAGCTGTGCACTGATTCCAAGGAATTGGTGTCATTTGTTGTGGACACACTCCTCTGTCAATCTGTTGCCTCTCTTGCTTTTTGTAGTATGTTAACCATTTTTAGTTTTTCTTCCTTCCCCCTCTCTCAGCCCTCTGTGGTTTTTTTCCTCTGTTTTCTTCCCTTTTCTTTTTCACTTTTTTTTCTTCTCCCCTCTCCCTTTTTGTATTCCAGCTTCAGTTATTTTAGAGCATGATGTTATGGATCCCTTTTATTCTCATGTCAGCGTTTCAACCCTCCTCAAAGATCCCATCAGCTAAAACCAGATTCTGTACTCACACAAAAAGCCCCACCCAAATTCTCTGATGTTGTTATGAAGGGCTCAGACACATTTTCCTTCTGGGGAGAAGGAGAGAAGTGGAAAGGGAGGAGGGGGTTGCTGCTAGAGAGTCTCTTAATTTCCTCCAGCTTAAATCTGACTTTTTGTCTCCATTGCCACTGCCACCCAGCTCCTGGGCCTCTCAGCCACCTGTGCTTGTTTTCTCTCAACACTTTGCTGTCCACCTGCACAGAGTTTCCTGCTCTGGCAGGAAATAGAGTTAAATAGTTTACTCCCTAAACAAACAGGGACTGCACTGGAATTTGTTTTTTCTCCCCTTGCTTTTTGCTTCTATTGCACCTTTCATATCACTCCTTCATCCTTAAGTGGTGCTTTGTGTCAGATGAGGGACAGTCATTTTTTTTCTGAAAAATGAAGGCCCCCCCTTACTCATGAACAAGTCCTGGGCTCATTACTCTGTGGAAGGAAAACCCAACAAAAGCTGGGATGAGAAGAGCTGCTCAGTGACAGAAACAAAACATCACTTCCAGTGTATTTGTCTTGGAGTAAAAGTAATGTGTGCCCTCTATTGAACAGGTAACCTATCGATTACAGCATAACCAGAGCACTCTGAAATCCCTACCAGGCTTTCCCTCTAATGGATATTAATGTCTCCAGATTTTCTCATGTTGCTTTGGAGAAATATTAAGGGTTACAGCCAATGTAACAAAGAGCTGCTCAGCAGTTCTGGTATCTTCTGACTTTAAGAGCCACTTTATCAACTTTGCAGTTGTCTAAGGATACTGATTAATTTGCATTCATGTTATGTAATTTAAAGATAAAATGATTCATGTTTCATCTATTTAAAAAAATAAATTCTGCAGAGGCTTCCTTCTACTGTCTGAAGAGAGATTACATAAAGAAATGTGCTACTGAATGCATTTATCAACTAGAAAAAGGCTCCCCTTTTATCTGAGTAGCTTTTCTAAGTGCTTCTGTTTCCTTTTTCCACTGTGTTTTATATAAATTTGTGAACATCAGGAATATAATTTCTGACATATCTCTGGGGAGGGATCTGGAGGGATGAACACTGTTGCCCTTGCACACTGGTGAAAGGCTGGGGATGTTGAGTCTTTACCAAGGCAGTTGTTCCCAAAGTGTTCAATCATTGTTAAATAAGCTAACAAATAGGAATTGCTGAAAGGAGAGCAGGTATCTCATCTAGTCTCTGCACTGTTCACTTTGATTTCTCTTGTGTATCTACTGTCAGGGTAGTTTTTCAGTTACTACAGAATGATAAATCTTGATTAAAGTACAGATTTCCTACAAACATATGCATGTATACATGTAAGTGCATATATATATGTACATGAGAGGTCATGTCATAGACAGATATAAAAGAAGCCTTTTGTTGCAGTACATTTCAGCTTCTTACATTACCAAAGTTCAGTGAAAAGGGTTAAATGTTCTCTGCAGCTGATTATCTGTTGTTAAAAATGAAAAGGATTTAATTACTCAAGATTTTATATTAATGTTCAACAGACAATCTTTCACCTGAATACAGTTTTACACTCAGGACAGAACTCTGTCTCAGTTTGCATTGCTTCTGCTGGTAGACTTAGTTGATCAAGAACATTCAGATAAGTTTTTTTGGATAAAACCCTTTGATTTCCTCCCAAATAATACTTTATTTTGATAGTCTATTTTTTTTCTTTGTCCCCCGGAGTTTCAGCTGCCTCCATGTCCTCTTTTACTTCTTTCCTGCCTACTTGTGTTCCCCAAGAAAACTTCTCTGTGCCAGGTCTTGGCACATGTGTGTCCCTGCAGAGGTTCAAGGGTGGTTTTGTTTTCCAGCTTCTGAACAATGATCAAAGCTGTCACATCAGGCAGTTTTATTTCATCCGTGTGAAATTTCTTCCTTACTCTCACAATTCTTTTATCTTTGTTTCAACTACCAGCAGCTCCAGCAGTCAGGTTCACTTTGTGAATGTGCATGAAGTTTGTGTTTGGCTGCTCCCTTCTAGCAGGACTGTTCTCCATCCACGTTTAAAACCCTCTAGAAGTTTGGAAGGCAGGGAAAGTTTAACGTTATTCTATCAGAATAAGAAGGGTCCTGCATCCCTCTGCAGCACAGGGATGTTTGTGGCTGGCTGAAGAGTTTTCTTTACCTTCTGCCATTCTTGAAACCTCTACTCAGGGATTTCCTCCCCCAGTGACTCCACAGAACCACAGAGTCAGGGCACGCCTCAAGCTGGGTGTTTCTGTGGCTTCTCTTTATCTCTGCTTTGGTTGTAAAGTTACATTTTTTAATCTTGTTTTGCTATCTGGGTCTTTTAAAACCATTTTAATGTCATTCTCACCACCACACAGAATAACAAGTCCAGTTTTGGTATTGCTCAATTAGATTATTTTTTGTCTGTTTCTTGAGTTCTGCTGAAATGGAGGTTTAATTGGGTCGATATGGTACCAAAATTTATGTTGTTTTTCAACAGCTTGTTTTTATTGGCAAAATAAGAAGTTGGAACTTCAAGCAATTTGATTCCCTAATGTTGAAAGCTTATCAGTTCTGTTGTGTGTTGAGTGTGCATGGAAAGAAGAATGTCACTATTTGATGTTTTGTCTGTGACTGTAAAGCCAGAGGCCAAATTTTCAGGAGAAAAGCTTTCTAAAACCAGGTTACTTTATTAACTCACAGCTAGCATGAAGGGGTTTGATTAAATCACAGAATCATGGAATCACAGGATGGTGTGGGCTGGAAGGGACCTTTAGGGTCTCGTTCCACCCCTGCCATGGGCAGGGACACCTTCCACTGTCCCAGGCTGCTCCACCCCTGTCCAGCCTGGCCTTGGGCACTGCCAGGGATCCAGGGGCAGCCACAGCTGCTCTGGGCACCCTGTGCCAGGGCCTGCCCACCCTCCCAGGGAACAATTCCTGCCCAATGTCCCATCTAACCCTTCCCATCTATCCCATCTAATCTAATTCCTTCCCAAGATCCCATCTCCCATCTAATCCCATCCCATCTAAGATCCCATCTTCTCCTGGCAGTGGGAAGCCATTCCCCGTGTCCTGCCATGCCATGCCCTTGTCAGAGGTGCCTCTCCAGCTCCTCTACAGGCACTGGAGAGCTGCTTTGAGTTCTCCCCATGGCTCTGTAATAATGTGGAAGTTCTCATTCTGCCACAGCCATGCCTGTGTGTGTGACACCACACGTGCCAGGAAAAGCCGTGTGGGGGTTGGAATGTGTGGAGCAGAAGGGGAAGGGCAGGGAGGGCTTGCCCAGGCTGGCTCAGAAGCACAGTGTGGACTGAACCTATGGATAAAACCTGCAGTGCCCTCACATTAATGCGCTGTCCATTGTCATTACAGGACGCCTTGAGCTTTCTCACATAGTGCGTTGAGGTTTGGTGAGTGACACTGCTTTTCTCAGAATATTGCTCCAATCCTTGCCTGCTGAATGCAATCCACAAGCTGTGGGTGTCAGTCTAGAGGGAAAAAAAAAAAAAAGTGTCTGAGCAGCAACATTTGTCTCCTTGACGTTTAAAAAAAGACAGCTGGCGTAGTGGCTCTCGGTTCAGTTCTCACTTTCATCCTGCACTTAAACTTCTGATTAAGGTCATGCAGGACACCTTGTCATCTTTGCACCACTTAGCCTGACTTTTATCTGATGCTGAAGAACTCGCTAAGTTGTCTTTGAAGAATAATGTTCTGAGGAAAATGGATCTAAATGGATATATTGGGTAAAATAAATTCACCTGCAGGCCTGTGAAAAAGCACTGTAAATCTTGCCATGACCCTGTTCACTAAGGAGGTTTGTTGATAGCATTATATTAAATCAGGAGCAGCAGAGGAAGCCATAGAGATATTCAGCAGTAACTGAAGAGGGAGAATTGCACGGCTTGTGGGATTACAGAATATGGAATTTTGTACTTCCAGGTCATTACTTTGAATTCAAATACACTCCTGGTAGTAATAAAAATCTGTTACCGGATGACAGCTCTCCAGTTTCATGTATGAAATGAGCTGAGGTTTTCTCTCCACCTGGTAATGGGCAGATGCCTGCTCCAGAGAAAGTGTCACAGCTGACACTATGAGCTGCTTCCACTGACATCTCAGGGGGGTGGGCAGCAGATAAATACCTCGTAGCAGAGTCACCTCTTTGACCTTAGATTAGATTCTTGTCTGGTGTTCAGCAGGGAGCTGTGTGCAGACAAAAGTTTAAGGGATGATATATCTTCCTCCCTTACGTGGCATTGTTGAACACAGCTGCAATGAACAGGAGGTAAAAATCGAGGGCAATTTCCAAGTTATTCCTCATAAATTAGAGACTATGTGTTATTCCTCATTTCATATGGTACCAAACAGGGTTTCAACAAGGGAGGCATCTGAAAGGAGGTGTAATTAATAAGTATTTTGGCATAGGCTAGCATTACTCTTTCTCCCTTGTTCTCTGGGGCTTACCATTGTTGACACCACTGCATAAGAAAGCTAATTTATTCTGGATGTGTAGGTGTTACAGAATATAGCTGCTTTGGAAGAGAAGATGTAGTGCATTTAACATGTCTGATTTAAAGACAGTCATCCTTTGGTGCTTGCAGAAGTAAATTCTGTGACAAGTCCCTGTGACTGCTGTGTGACTCATGAAGTGGAAAGTCCTACAGGAGCTCCCACCAAGCAGCTTTTCTCTCCTAAAACCAAATCATCTCTCCTGTGCCTTCTCTGGGGTTTGTTCTGCTTGCAGTGTGAGGGAGTTTCATGAGAAGCTCAATACCACACAAATTAAGGCACAAAACAGTCACCTCATGACTCCTGAGGTGGAGGCTACTGTGAAAATCTCATCTGTCTCCAGGTTATTACTGATAACCCCGCTGCCATGGGAAGGAAAGGTATGGATTTACGAAAGACCACATGCACATGGGATGTGTAAGCAGAGGGAGGAGCAGGAGCAGTTCCTGGTGGTGGCAGCAGGACTGCAGGCACAAACATCACCGTGCCAGCCCACGGGACAGCACTGTCACCTGCAGCCCCCCAGCCAGCTCTCGACACGCTTGGAGGTGCTCACCAACAAGAAAAGAGAGGGCAGGGGTCGTTTCCAGCCCAACACAGGGATCTTGGTGGCTGGAAGAAATTCAGATACTGCTTATAAAACGTGACAGGTTGCACTGGATACAAACCCTCCCTTTTTCTGGAGGCATTGTCAGTACTGGGGATTTGAGGGTGTAAAGCAGAGAAGCCTATAGAAAGCCCCCTGCCATTATTTAGGAGTCTAAAAGAGAAAAAATATTCTGTTCCTTTGCTCATGATCTTGATGTTCACTTTAAATGGAAGTGCATTATACTTTTTTCTGGATCAGATCTTAAATATGTTTCAGAGAAGTAATTCTGTTTCTGCCACTCTTGCAGTATAACCTGTTATATGCAGCATTTTTGATAAGCGTGATAATTTGTATACAATTATGAAAATTAATTTATAAGCAAAACATAGGATGTTAGTTGCTCTGAAGGCACTAAGGTTAGGCAAAAACTCCAGTAATATGTGGGGGTTTTTTTTCTGTTTGTGGAGTTTTTGGTATGATTATGAGAAGTTTTAAATTGCAATGCTGATAGATTTTTAGCTTTGGGACTAACAGGAGCCAATAAAATCAGACTTGGCTGAGGGTAGCAGCCTTAATGCTGATGAACATGGCAAACATGCACAGCTTCCACTTGGGGACAGGTGACACAGATGGCAGAACAGATTTTACCATGTGCTATATGTCTTATTAATTGCTGTGCCCATTACTATAAACTCCAGAGCCTGCTTCATTCCACAGTTGTGGGCAGTTTGTCTGGTGCATGTTTACTACCAACTATCAGATTTCTCTATTTATCTGGGGGGTATTGTGGCTTCTCTTTTCTTCTCCTCCCTCTCTCTGCCCTCCTTTCCTCCCCCTGGGACTTGTTTTGGGAAAGAAGATCCAATCCCACCCATTTCAGAGGTGGTTCAACGTTCCAAGCAGAGAATAGTTGGAGTGACGTTCTAAAAACTGGTGAGATGGATGTGCAGATTCCTTAGCAACGTTTGTATCCATGGAATATGGACAATCGTACCCTTGAGTCCACTCTTTCAGGTTTGTAAAGATGTGATGTGATTCCCTGGGGGGAGCTCCTGCACAACCATTAAAATCATTGTGTGGAAAAGCAGATGGACAGAACTCACTGAAACCCCCAGTGTAAGCTCTAGAGAGAGTCTGCCCTGTTGCTGCCTGGTGTGAACCAGACAAAGAAAGCCTTGAAGCTGAGAGAAGCACTGCATAAGTTATTCTGGCTAAAGTGAGGATATTAAACCAAGAAATTACATGAAACAAAAAGCACACTGATGGCAACAAATACTGTGTTAATTGCTATTTTTTCTGAGTCTGACAGCATTATAAGCAGCCAGTGGGTAGCACTGGGTAACCACTGGAGAACAGTGTGAGTTAAATGTTTTCTCTTGTCCTGAATAGCTGGTGCCCACTTCTGGGGAATTTGATTGAGTTGTTATTGCCAGTCCTTTACATTGCATTGTCCCTTACACAGTCGAGCATCTCAAATGCTGAACCAGTGTCAGGTTTGCTGTGGTAGCAAAAGTGAATTGTAAACAAATCCTCTCTCCGGTGGGACAGAGCTTAACAGTGGGTATGGTTGGAGGCTTGAAATTTAAGTGGGCTGCCTCTCGGGGCTTCCAAGGAGCCAGAGAAGTCCTGGAACTGTGACAATTAAATTGGGACATGAAATCTTTACAGAACCATGAAACCCTTGTGAGCCATGGGATGCCCTGGGAGCCAGGCAGGCTGTTGTAGTCCCCAGCAGCAGCTCAGAGGAGGGAGCATGGACAGCACATTTCAGGCCTAACTCACATTTCATCCACTGCCTGCTCTGCAGCTGTGTTTGACTGCATTCAGCACTGGCAAAAGTTAAGTTTTTAACAATTGCAGACATACCTGTTCAATCGAAGGTGCAGCTGGAATCGCAGCATGGAAAATAACCTTCTTGCAAGGCAATTACTGTAAATTGTTGTTCCTTCCTTGCAAGCACAACATAAACACACTAATTGCTAAAAGTTTTTTGTCATTTGTATTAAGTAGCTCAATTATTTAAAGGTTTCAACAGAAAAATATTAGGAAAAAAAAACCCAAAAAAAGAAAAACATTAAAAGAACTCAGAAAAACAAACAAAACCAAAAAAACCCCAAATGTTTCCAAAATAGCCTCATCTCACAGCTTTACATTTCACTTTTCATGCCAGCTTTCACAACATCAGACTGTGGTACAAATACGAATTTAAAAAAATGCATCATGATTTTTGACACATTTCCCCCCCATTCTTTTCTGTTAAAGGATGGCACAGGTTTAACTCTCAATACATTTGAATTACAAGGTTTGGATGAGCTAATCAGCAGCCTGTACTTTTTACATGACTTTTGTGATCATAGAACCACTCAGGTTGGAAAATACCTCCAGGTTCACAGAATCCAACCTGTGCCCAATGCCCACCTTTGTTTCACAGACATCACATTATTTTGCAGCGTGTTGGTTTGTTCCTATTCATCTACAAGGTTCTTTTGTGTTGTTTTGTTTGTTTTTGAAAGCATGCTTGAGGCTGAAGTAGTTGTAATCCAGAGTTAGAACTATTCTTTTACTCATTTAAAAGATGGCCAGAAGGTATGTGGTGGTTAGCTAATTCTTGTGTTGGCTTATTCCATTTTATACAGGCTTTTATTGCAACAGCCATAAAAGCACTGACTACACATTTTGTTCTTTAATCCCAGGAGAATTGTATGTGTTGTAGCAGGTTATAAGGTTTGAATCTTGTTTCCCAGGACTTAAAGTAATGGGATCACTATTAAGGCAATAAGTTACAGACAACCAGGATATTCATAAAGTGGGGGAGAAGTTAATTCAGAAAATGGGTTGAGTTTTGCAAAAATATTTTTTTTTGCTAGTGGCTCCAGGAGTGTCTGCTTTGGACACTTGTCTAGCTGTGGTTAAATCTGGGTTTGAAGATAGTCCCATTGAGATTAGAAGTAAAACCAATCAATATCTGTTTTGTTACTGCTTATTATTTTCATTTTGAGTCATTTTAGAGAAAATGTTAATTTCTTAGCAAATGTTGTTATTCCAGAGGTGCAGAAAGACTAATTTTTTTCATCAGCCACAGAGAGCAGATTTGAATTCCTGGCCTCAGAAGGTGCTTCAGAAGATTCCCCTGCCTCAAGTATGATTTTCAATATATTTTGAATGTAAATCTACTATTCCTTCTCTATAGAGAGGAATATGCTGCACATGCTGACTTGAGCTGTTTCCAGTGAGAGTGAAATACAGTAGAATTATATTTCTGATAGAGACTATTATCATAGCAAAGGTCTAACCTAAATATGTGGGATATTTACAGGATGTCTTCAATGCACCCATGCTTGTTAAGGATAATTTGATGAAACAAGCTAAACCCTGCCATTCTTCATTTTCAATGCTCTTTGTTTGATAATTTATTGATCTGCAAAGCTTTTAAAGATGCATATTTGCATTTATTTCAGGTTTAAAATCAAAGCAGTAACATTAGAGAAGTTCAGGTTATATCAGGTTTAAAAACATGCAACAGTTTCATTTTAACACCTTCACATGAGGCCTTCCAATGCACATCTGTCACGAGAAAATCCAACCCAGCATGTAAAGACAAACCCCCTTTAACTCCAGCTCTGGGCTGCTTGTTGTGATCTATCAGGTGGTTTTTAAGGCTGTACCAGCAAGTGTGTGGAAGGCATCAGTTTTACAAGTTTCAAATGTAATCCCATCTTGATAAGGAGTTTCTTTATCCTGGAAATGGAGCCATTATTTTCAATAATTCCTTTTTTCTGTAGTGCTATGTGAGGAGTTTAGAATTTCTCATTTGCCTCTCAAAGACATATTTTGCTTGGCCCCCAGTGCAGCACATGAATATTTTCTGAAAGATGCAGATAAAATTCTGTCAAAGCCCTAATTTGAGAGCTGGTGGATTTGACAGATCAGGGAACTTCTCTCATTTGACAGTGGACAGGTGGCAAGAGGGCAGAAATGACCACACAGTGGAATTTGATTGGAGGACATTTAATATTGCCTACAAACATGTCATCAATTCTTGGAAAATCAGTACCAGTGGGACTAATAGGACAAATCAGAATACCTGAACAGATTTCTCCTGCAGTCCAATACAATTACAAGGGTTAAATTCAGCATTGTGGCAGTGGGTCAGTCAGTGGGAGGACGTGGCTGATGACACATTATATACAGGAAAGCCAAAATAATGAAACAGCCATCTCCATCAGAGCAAATTCACTGTTTGTTCATGGAGAGAGATGATTTGTTTGATTAATGATAACTCAGGGACACAGCTGAGGTGCTGCATCCACACAAGACCTCACAGTGAAGTAATATCAAAAAGACATTTTAGAAGAGAGCTGCTTTGGATACAGGGATGTGACAATAATCGCCTGCTTGTGAATACTGAATAAATACCTGAAAACCTCTGAGCCATGAGTGACTGTGATTTACATGTTCCATATGTCCCTAGGAAGCTTCTGATTGCTGGTGCTTTTATTGCTTGTCAAAATGTAAATGTTGTTCTTTTAAAAGATGGGAGTTTGAAGTCCTGACTCTGTTGTGAGTTAGGGTGTTGCTTTGGGTTTGGTTCATTACTTTGTTTGTTTTTGTTTTCTAAGGTATTTGTATGACAAAAGAAAGAGTACAGAGCAAGTAGTAAACTAGCAGATTTGACTTAAATTGAAGTTGAACATACAGAAATCAGACAGAGATTAGGGGCCCTCTTTAAGTTAATCAAGAAGGAACTTAACTTTATAATTGTGCATGTGATGTGGGCTTGCAGTTCCACTGTGTTTCTAAATATGTGGGATAGCCACGAGAATTACACGGATATTGGAGCTCAGTATGCGTTGTACAAGTGGGATTGCAGTGCATTTGTTCATCTCTTCAGCACTTTCCAAACCAATCCACAGGAACAGAGATTAATTCAGGCAGATTTTGTCCTTCTGTCAAGACAAGAGGAGGGGGAGGGTGTTGCTCATATTTCGAGATTAGCTGATGACATGCCTAGAAGAGAATAAACAACATTCCCTTGGTCAGCAGGGGCCATGCTGGGTATTTAATACTCTGTAGGATCTCTAATCCATACTCTAATCGTTTCTTGACCATTCAGACTTGTAGAGCAATTCCTACAGGATCCTTGGCTATTTCATGGCAGAGAGCTGTGCTGCTTTCCAGTGCTGACAGAAAGGTTTTCTGTCTCTTTTGTGCTTCTGATGCCAGATTTCCAGCTGCATTTTCTATAGGGGAAAATGCTGTTATGTCTCCAAAGCATTTTTTAAAAAAGAAGCCTATGGAGTTCTAGAATAATTCCTATTATACAGCAGAGCTGTTTGAGGAAAAGCTCCTTCTGGGAAGATACTTTGTTGAAATTGTTCTGCTATGTTCTTATTATTAACCCAAGATGCATCAGAGCAAATAAACTTCAGTCTTCACGATATTTAAAAATATTTGTAGTGGACAGAGCAGGAAAAAAAAAAGTAAAAAATGGAAATAAAACCAGAAACCTTCCTAATTTGCTCATTCTGAGCCTGGAATGTTATTAAATTGCTGAGCCAATTTAACTGCAGTTGGGATAAAGAACCTGTTCCCTGAACTTTCCCTCATAATAGATTTGAGATTAGCGGCCGAAATGTGTTTACAGTACAAAGGGTCAGACTGTTTCTTCCTTTGGTGATTGAATCAACCAACCAACCAACCAACCAAAAAATGCTTCATAACCAAAGGTTTTCAGTTTGAGAACTGGGGTTTTGAAACAGCAGTGGAATTTGTGGCCCTGAGTGGCCTAAAGGAGTGTTCTCTACCCTTTGCAAAAAGCATTATCTGGTTTTGAAAATCAGTTGAGAAATACATGGATTGTATTTAAGTATTCTCCTAAAATCACTTCTGGACTTGGCAATTAGAATTTAATGTGACAAGAATGTATTTGCATGCATGCTTTTACACACAGAATGAAAACATCTCCATAAATTAAGAGTCCTGATAAATCCCATGATAACCTGACAGAATGGAGGGGAGAAAGACCTTTTTAAAACTATTGTCTAAAACCAGATTTCCAACCTGCCTTTTTATTTAGGATTCATGTTGATATTTACATAACCTGATTTTTCGTTGTTGAGTGTTGAAGAAGTGATGGAAAAAAAATTATTTACAGTGTTGCTCTCCTAAGCCCAGTCATTTATGAGCTTGATATCATCCTGTGATAAATACTAAGCACAAATAATCCTGCAGCTGCAGTTCCTTATTACCCCTCCTAATTGTGCATGGCTTGTGATATGTAAGATTAGATTTACTGTAAGCTGTATTCACAAGGTTTGCAGCCCAGCTTTCCCACCCTCTCCTGAGGTATCTTTTTTTCTGTGTATGATGTGCTTGGCTGTCAGGTTTGTGAAAAGAATTGTAGTACCAAGGAAAAAACCTCATGTATTGAGGAGGTGTTTTTGTGAACCCTGAGAAGGGGCTGCATCCCGGAGGCCTGGCACGTGGTAGGTACCTGTGTCGGGCAGGTCAGGCAAGAAAACAACCTTTTCTGCTGTTTTGGCAGGCCTTTCTTGGGTTTCTGTTTGTTTTTGGGCACGTGTTGGCTGCCTGCTCAAGGCAGTGTGGGCTGCTGCTGTTGCTGTCACATTTGATGGGTGCAGCCTGGGTCTGTCAGCTGCTCTGGGTGTCCCTGCCAGGCTCCCTCAGCCAGGCTGGGGACACCCGTGCTCCAGAAAGGATGGACTGCTGCCCATCTGTGAGGAAACGGGGCGAGCCCCAGCCCTGGGAGGGCTGCACTGCTGGGGCAGGGTCCCTGCAGCTCCCTGAAAGCCTCTGCTGGGCTCCAGCCTGGAGCTGTGCCTGCCAGGACCTGTGGCAGGTCCTGACAGCCCTGGGAAGGCTCAGCCTCACCCATGTGGAGCTGCACTGCCTTCCCTGAAGCTGCACGGGGAGAGGAGCTGGGGTCCTTCCCAGCATTTCACCACTATTCATGCCAGCAATGCGTGGCATTTCAGGAAATGGAGAAGGAAGGTCACTCTGTAATTCATGAGGTGTAAGTTTTAATTATTGCAGTGACCTTTCCAGCTGTCCTTGTCTTTCTGCTTATCCATTGAACTGCTCATTAGACTCCCTGACTTGAAAGTAAATGATTCTCAGACTTGTGAGGGAGCAGGGATCCCAGAGCAGGTTCCAGCAGTGCTGAGTGTATTCCTCAGTCAGAACAGAACTTGTTCTGTTCTGGAGTGGAGTGAACATGACCCCACAGCAGGGCCCTCTGGGGTTTTGGTGTCCCCAGAAGGGCTTTTTAAGTTTATCCTTTCAGTTCTCAAAAACATTCTTCCTGTGGACTTGACTGTGGAATCTTGGTTGCATTATTGTACTGATCATTTAAATGCCTCTTTACCCCGCTCTGTTTGCTCATCCAGCTGCAAACCTGTGCATGCAGGAGAGGGATCCTCCTGTGCCCCTGCCCAGAAACAAGAGCTTTAGAAGGTGTTTTTTCACTGAGTGTGTGAGCTGACACAGGCAGGACTCAGGAACAGCCACAAAACCCTGGGTGAATGGCAAAGGTTAATTTTATGTTTATTCTGTGCAGACTGGGGGTTCCAGACACAGCCTGGTGGGAAGGCAGGTCCCACGGAGCAGGTCCTTGCTGGAGGGTCTCTGAACCTGCTGCTGTCCTCTCTGTCCCAGGGACACACACAGGGGTCATTTACCCTGAGCTTTGATCCCACAGCAGGGCAGGAGTCCCAAGGGTGTTGGAATGGTCTAGCCAGGCCTGTGTTATCTAAAGACAGATGTTCTGTTTGTCAAGTACTCAAGACTAAGCAACAATCAGGATGATAGATGTGCTCTACACCCCAGCTGCAAGTCACTTGGATATGCTTAAATTCCTCCTCACCTTTCCTCCATTTATTTTTGTACACCTATTAAAAGTGATTATGCAAAACACCCTTTTTCCTGCTCCTTTAGCAAATTCCTGTCCTCCAGTTTTTCACAAATATGCCATGTGCAAAATGTCCCTTTATTAGATATGTGAGGAAAAGAGCTGCCAGTGATTAGATTGGCTGTTCATCCTCTCCCTGCTGGTCCAGCATAACCAACACTTGCTTCCTGAACATTAGCCAAAAATTATCTTCTCTCCAGCTGGATGGGGATGTTTCATCATCTTTAAAAACTGAGGTGACCATTATGTTGTTATTGTTAGGCAATTATTTCCTGTTCTCATACAAATTTACCCTCTGACCAGTTCTGGCCATGATATATCTGGCAGAGAAGCCAGTGCAGACTAATCAAGGCTTGTGAGAGCTGCTGTTACCAAAATGCAATTTGTCACCTTCTAGCCCTGCTGCCTTTGCACTGCTCCAGCTCAGGAAATGCCTCTGCCATTTTTAACCAAGGCTTCCTATCCCTAACTGATCTCCTTGCCTGCAAAAGGGGAAATACTGGAATTCAGTGGCTGTCCCAGGGTGGAGGAGGAGGAGCTGGTGTTGTATTCCCCTTGCACAGTGCCTGAGCTCGGCAGGGCTGGGTCTGGGTCTGTCTGTGCCTTGCTCCTGCCTAAGGCACACGAGGCACCAAGAGGTGAGGGAGAACTGAGTCTCTTTGGAGGATCAAGCTGGTGCTTTATTAACCAGGATGGAGCCAGACTCCCTGGAAGGGCAGTGAAAGGATAAAGGACACAGGCAATGCTTTCTAGACATCAGGAAAACACAAAGAGGTTACACAAACCCCAGAGCAGGGGTCTAGTGAGGCTGTGGGATCACTGGGTTTGGATGTATTCACAGAGTTGTGAGGTTTTTTTTAAAAATACACTTTGCTTCTGCTCAGAAATGTATTATGATTGATTTTTCCTGTAAACATTTGTATAGATATTTAAGTGCCTGTAAATAAACATTTTATCTCAGCAGTGGGTTAGTCATAAGTGATTTTAGAAATGAAAGAGGAACAGAGGCCATTTGTTTCTGTCTTTTTTTGAAGCACCTGGAATGGGCACAGGGAGGGACGTGGCAGTGAAGTGGATGGTCACTGCTCTGACCAGCACTTCACTTCACAGAGCTCTGCTCAGACACCTGCCTCGCTGAATGCAAAACTCCTCTGTGTTCACTGCTTCATTGCAGTGCTCTGCATTAGAATTCTGTTTCTCACACAAGTTTCCAAGTTCTACTTTTATCCTGAGGTAGGTTAGAAAGCTTTTCTCCCTCCTCCCAGCTTTCCTCCCTTTTGTTACAAATGGTGTGACCAGTACATGAGACTGTGTAGGGAAATCACCCTTGGAGAATTCAGTTTTGCCTGCCCTCTTACATGATGTGTAAAATTTATTTTGAACCCTAAAAACTGTAATATGAATCTTACACAGAGTTATGAGTTTTAAAATGCCTATTTCTGCTGGTAACTTAGAGGAGAAGAAAAGGAAGAAGCTGGTTTTCCTTTTTTAACATTTCAGCTATTTTTTTAGGGTTTTGTTTGTTTGTTTGTTTGTTTGTATTTCTTCCTTACTTTTCCCATACTCTCCTGCTTCCCTCCTTTTCCATTTTGTAACACTGTTATGCAGATAAAGATTTACAACATGTAAGCTTAATAGCACTAAACACTTGTTTAATTGGTAGAGATTTGGGAGGAGGCCCAGACTAATTAACACCAATTTCTACTCTATTGTCAGTGTTTAATGGATCTTAGGACCAGATCTTTTTGGAACTAAAGTTGTACTGGAGGCATGTTGAAAATAGAAAATAAAATCATGCATGGCCACCTTGACAAACCATCTGTTCCTGGAATAATGCTTGTTTTTTATGAGTAACGAGACATATATGCAGTATAAACAGTGAGTTTTCCTTTTGAAGCATTGTTTATAACAATATAAACCCTCCTGGAATTCTCCCCAAGTATATCCATATACCTCTAATTTCACAATTTCTCTTTCTTAAAAGCTGACTATTTAGTGAACAATGAATGAGCAATGCTACTACAGGAAATCCTGAGAATGATCTTTATTAGCTCAGAACTTAACGGGTTGTTTATAAAAACACAGAATCTAGACAATATGATAGAACTCTATATAAATACCTAGTAAAATATCTTGAAAGGTCCCAGATTAGGAAGAGATAATTACAGTACAAACAGGGTGAGACTCAAGTTCAAGTGCATTAAGCATGGGGTCATCTCTGGCTGTTCTAAGTTCTCCATGGTAGCCCCAGGGAAGGCTCCTGCTCAGGAAAGCCCTGTCCAGCAGCAGAGGATGCCCAGAGCTGCCTCCAGCTCTGAAAGGCAGCTCAGAGGAGCCCAGCCTGCAAGAAAAACGATTCAGCATCCCTTGGGTAATTTTCTACAAAGGCCTTTGAAAGAACAAGAACGTGAGGGAAGCTTTGTGTCATCGGGATTTTCTGCCTTTTGAGCCTTTTCATTGCTTGGCCTCCATTTCATCAACTGAGCTGATACTGGTGGAATTCTCACCTTCTTCCAAGTGTCTGCTTGACCTTTTGTTGGTCAGGACCCAGGTGCTCTGCTATTAAAGGATGATACCCTGTGATTTAATTTCTGGACTTTTCTCTCCCCTCTTCTTTGCTCTGCAGCTCGGGAGTGTCTTGGCCAGCCGTGATTTTGTATTCCTCTTGTCACTGCAGAATGTTGCTGCTCAAAAATCCGACTTGGGAGTTGCCATTGTCTGCTTTTCACTGCTAAAACAAGAAGCTCTGGTTCCAGCCTTCTGTTTGCCCTCTGGAAATGTGTCAGGAGTGTCAGGGGAGTGTGGGTTTAAGTGGCCTGTCACTGGCTGCTAATGCAAATCCTTTCTTGTTAATCTCGGTGCAAGGAAATACAAATTTGGAATTACTTGACAGGATTCTACTGAAATCCTTGGCATTGGATGCCTTGTAGCTCCCACTAGTGCTGGAAATTTTGGTCTACTGGCACATAGCAGCCAATGTTTCCTTTCAAATAAACTATCTAAAATGTCTAATGTGCTTTTATGTGAGGATTTTCTTGTTTCTTAAAGTAAAGCATCAAATGCAGTCGAGTTTTTGCACAGGGTATGTAGAGAGATGGTGGAATTCCTGTTCAGGATTCTTTTTAAGAAAAAGCAAACAATAAAAATGGATGGTTGCTCTGTATGTTTGATGGTGCTTCAGAGATGCTGCAGTGTCCAGAACACTGCCAGGCACAGCTGAGAGCTGGTAATTTTGTCTTCAGAATAAATGCTTTATTCCTATTTGTGGAAATTTAAATTGTGGTTTCTTAGGGAAGAAAACATGATTTTTCACCTAAACTGCTGCAAGGTATGAATGCATTTAGCATGTCTTCATCTCAAATTCTGTAGTGTGAATCACAAGGAAATGATTGGAGCAGAAGTAATTTTGGTTGTTGGCCAGATTATAATTTTTCACTGCCTGAGTGTTATTCACATATTTATTTACCTGAAGATGAGAGAGCACCAAGCAATTAGTATATGGTTCTGGGAAACACAATGGATATTCCAGTTAGTAAAAAAATAATTTAAATGTGTTATTTGTCATCAAGGTGCATGATATGTGACTGGCCTTTTAATGGCTTCTAGAAATGTGCTTCACATAATTTGAAGCAAGCTTTCTTATCAGTATGTCGTGCAATTAATTTAATCTTGTTTCTGTTATTTCCACAGTATTTTTCAATTCAGTGAACCTCATTACATTTGCAAGTGCATTAAATTAGAGTCTGGATAGAAGAAGAGAGATGATTATCAGTTAATTTAATTATATTTCTAGGTTTGCCCATTTAATGATATGTCTGCCATTGTTGTTGCAGCCTTTACAGCAGTAGCTCTGTGCAGGAATTAGTTCTGATTCCATGTAAAGTTTGTGTTATCTGATAACTCCTGACAACTGCTGGAGCCACATGCTCAGTAATTTATGAGTCTAATCAAAAGTCATTTACTTTAAGCCTGAAGGCTACAGTATGGAATACTTTCACTGTATTCACGACACCATTTTTGACTCTGCATTTGTGGGAATATTTTTGCAGAGCTTGACACCATGAATTAAGAGACACAGCTTCCTGTTCTTACAGTGATTGCAGGAGCAAGGAAATGTTCCTCTGCTCAGGGCTCTTCCAGCCAGCTGAATGCTGCAGCTGGGAATAAATATTCTGGTTTGGAAGGAGACAAAAAGAAAACCTCAAATTCTCCATGATGCAGCCCTTCATATGAAATGAACTTTACAAATAAAATTCTTTGGTCCTTTAGGGAGATGCTACAACCTGAATTGTAGTGCTCAGCTTCTAACATGGTGCCTGTCAATGTTACTGCTTTTTGCAATAAATAATAGTTTTATACTTCTTTTGCAGCTCTGCAATTTTGGTTTTTTCCCCTAAAGTTTTGTGCCATGTGTTTGAAATTTCAAGTGCGTGGCATTTGCCCTGGCATCTGGAAATCCTGAGGATGCTGAGACTCTCCAAAGCATTATCAATTATCTGGATCAATTGTGGAGCTCATTAAAGGCAGATCCATTAAGGCAAAAGTTTTGGGCTTTAGACATTTATAGATACCCAGTATGAATGTGAGAGAAAAAGAAATTCAGCTCTGAAGTACAAAATGTTCCAAGTTTCACTGTTTTAAGATGGCTGTCTCTGAGAATTTTACTGGTTTAAGACTTGGAAGTAAATTTTAAAAGTATTTCAAAAATTATAGCAGAAATAACCCATAAATCAGGAAGAAAATAGATTAAATCCAAGTTCTGCTAAACTCTGAGAACTGTTCTTCTCTTCCTATATTCTGGAAGGTGAAACAATTAGGTTTACATTTGTATTTACTGTTTGTACGTGATGAGCCATCCTGTGGCTGCAATGCAAATAAATAATGCACACGGGTTGTGTACATGAAGTTCTTTTTCTGGAAGTGCTTCCCACTACAGCAAGGTTCTCATGGCACAAGGTCCCTGGCCTGCTCTGTGGGCCTGGCAATCTGGAGAGCTGATGGAATGTTTGCAAAGGAATAGATGGATTCAGCTTTTCAGGATAAAGATATTTTAATATTTCTGATGCACTTAATGGGAGGAAAAAAAGATAATATATTTTTGAAAGTGAGACCTGTGTGTGGGTGCAGAGTGGGAGAATCAGACTGAACTAACTCAGAAGGGCTGGGTTTGGGAGGCTGTCATTGCAGAAAAGTCACATTCTGCCAGCTGTCCCTTCAGTGGTGGGGGTGACCTGCTGCCAGGGGTTATTCCTTACTATGGCTGAGTAAAGCTGTTGTAGAGCTGCTCAGCTGTGGAACACCACTTGGAGTGTTCACATTAGTAAGAGACAGACATCCTACTTCTCCTCTTTGTTTTTTTTTTAAACAACTCTTTACTGGCTTCTGCCTTGCCTGATTTGATGAATCCCATATCCCAGGGCACACCTTCTCTTCTGTTTACATCCTTCTATTTTTTCTTTTTCTCACTTTTGCTTACTTCTAGTGTGTTGTTGTTGTATTGGTTTTTTTTTGTTTATTTTTTTTTTCCAAGCATGAGTGATAAGACAGGCACATATTTATTCAGGACAGTACAGGGATGTGCCAATATTGGCTGGATCCAATGGATTTGGTGAAAATTAAAAAATACATCACTTACTACATATCTTGTTTTTTGTGAGGAGGAGTTAGGGGACAAACTTCCTTCTCTGTTTATCTTGCAGGTTTCCAGTTGGGCTTTGAGGAACACGTGTTTGTTTTGAGTTGCAACTCACAATTCCATAACAACGATGTTTTTTAAACCTTATTATTTTTCTAAATAAGTAGAGTCTCTCTGTTCAGCTCCATTAGAAATAAGTGCTTGGAATTTCTGCCAGTACCCAGGGCCTCTGGCAGTGTCCCCTGGAAACCTGCATGGGCCAAAATGTAATGTTATGCTCCTTTATACTGGCAAAATCATCCCTTGGAGACTGCAGAGCAGGGATAAATCCAGCTGCTTGTCCAAACACACAAATAAAGCAAGGATTTATTAGCTAGTTTTGACTGCACTTTTGTCTGGTTACAAGAGTCCTCAGCTAATGCTAGGGACAGAAAAACAGACCTGCTCTGACTCTGGATTGCAATGGGGAGAATGAAATAGATTTAATTAATAGAACAGTGACATTTTTGTTTGGCTGTTTGATATACGGGAGAAGAAAGCCTCTTCTTAAATGAGGATAAACCTTTCTTGATCATCATCCTGCATTACAATAGTTTTGTATTCTCTACTTAACTTTTCTAGAACATGTTTTGTTGGTTTGTTTGGTTTGATTTAGTAGTATTGTTTGTTTTGGTTTGGGGTTTCGTTTGTTTGGTTTTTTGTTGTTTTTGCGTGTGGTTTTGGGTTTTTTGTTTGTTTTGGTTTCAGGTTTTGTCTGGTTTTTGTTTGTTTGTTTGCTTTGTTTCAAACTTGTTAATTGCCTATGACTTATTGAATGATGCTTGCTGTAATGTGATTTCTGCTCTCCTTGTTTTTGTCAGTTCACTTTGGTATTTTCCCCCCAGCTGGTGTTTTTGGAGGGACAGGAATGGAAAGATGACATCCCTTAGTATTCTGTATAGGAAAAGTACTGTGTTTCCCCTTCTGGCAGGAAGGATTCTTCCAAATCCCTCCTTGGTCTGAGCTGCTGCTCCTGACATCTCCTTATTTGACTCAGCTCTTTCTGTTTCACCTTCACCCAGCTAATTAAGCCACTCATTGAATGTATTATTCAGTATTTGATTCTGCTGTCTGAGTCGGTGAGAGGTGGAATTTAAATAAAAACCACCCAAACCCCAGCAGTGAAATGCCCTTGGTGGGATTAGTGGCAGGGCTGGAAGGAGCCGGGCTAACGGGCTTGGCGGGACATGGATCACACTGAGCTGGGCCTTGGCTGCTGGGGCAGGGCTGGAATCAGAGCTGGCCGTGCCTTAACCCCCGATAGTGCCCTGTGGGCTGTGTCAGGACATCTGAGGAGCTGCAGGCGTCCTTTGGCTTCATTTCCCTCTGTGTTTCCCCGCTCAGCCCCGCTCCTGCAGGGCATCCTGTGGGTCTGGGTCAGGTCTAGATAAGGGCTCAGCGATGCTGGAACTCGGCTCTGCTCATCAGTTTGAGCCAACAGAGATCACTTCCCAGGGCTTTTGGCCATTTGTAAATCATTCATTTCTTTTTCTTGGATTAGAAATGTAAACAGGAGTGCTCTGCAAATGAGCAAAATCTAGCGTTCAGATGCAAATTATCCATTTGCATTTCCATCCCTCTGACTTTGACTGCCTTTGTGACTAATCTTTTGTATAAAGGAGAAGTGTTATTACAATTAAATTAGTTCCCTTTTTGCTTTAGGCTATTTTTTCCTTAATATTTACATTAAGCAACTGAATTAAAGGCGAATATAAATAATATTCTCCTTCATGTAAAACCTACATATTTTTATCATGTCAGTTAAAGCAAACCTTTTAATTTTTTTTTTTTTAAACCCAAAGTAACAAAAAATTACTGTCACCAGAGAGAAATCTAGTCTCAGAGTATGACATGAATTTTGGATACAGCAGATTGAAGTGTATGAATTGATGGATTGGTTCATACAGTGTATGGATCAGGTACAGTAAGGATTCGAATATGTTGCTTTAGAATCCCAGAAGAGCGTTCTGTTCAATTTGCAGTTCATTGTTGTGATGGAAGTGTCTCCCCCTCCCAGGGCTGGGTTGTCTTTCCAGCTTTGACTGAGGCACATTTTGGGCTTTGGGAAGCCTCAGCTGGCAGGAGTCCAGTGGGAACTGAGAACTCCCAGTGAGGTGTTTTGAAAGTGACTCTGGGGTCAGCCACCAAAAAGCCACTGCAAAAATCCTCATCAAGCCTCCCACAAAACATCTGATACTTTGTCTCCAGAATAGTCCTTACAATGTATGAAGTAGTTTGAGTGAATTAGGGTAAAAACCATCACTACAAAATTCTTCTTGTTGGTTTTAAATGATCAACACTTTTTCTCCTGATGCAGCTCTGTTATATTTAAGAAATGGGAGCTCCATTCTGAAAGATTTCATGGCAAAACAAACAGCAAACTGTAGCAGATTCCGATTTTGTGTAATTAATGTTTTGAAGATTGGGGTAGTTCCTAAAGCAAAATCCTAGAGCTTTTTGAATGTACGTGAGCTTTAAATTTAGAGTGAAATACACTTAGTCCAGTCATTGTCTTACTTGAGCATATACCTCATATTTTTAATTTTTGAATAAGAGTACGTTTTGCCTTTAGCTTCATCTTCTGTTGATCTGAGCAGTCACATTTTGGATCTTGATATACCAAGGGAAAAGGATGACTTTAGGTAGGAGTGATGGCTTTGGAAGAGGCTCTGACCTCTTTGCCTTGTTTTTGCAGATGCAGTTTTGTTAGCCCAGAAGGTTTGTGTTCTCTGCAAGGAAAAATAAGTGTTTGGCCTGGGATATCTCCAGATTAGTATTCTGGCAGGTACCTTTTTATACTCATCTTCTTGCTAAGGAGAAGATACCTAAATATTTTATTAAGCTACTAAAAGACTGAGAACATTTTATGAGACATGAACTTTAATGAGACATGAAGTAGCAAAAATTAGACTCAGTCTTTCAATAATTTGGGACGGTGAAAAATGTTAACTGTCTTGTCATACTAACAAGAGCTCAGAATATACACAATTGTATCAGCAAACTGAATTTGTGTTATTTTCTTGGTTTAAGCTTGTTTTGAATCTCTACTTTTTACATGCTTTTCTAGAGAAAGGCTCTAACAATATTTCTTACTGCTTTATTCCAAAGAGGAAAAGAAGTTAAAACATATAAAAACTTAACTTAAAGCAAACCTAGCTAGATTTGTAGAAAACAAGCAGTTAATCAGATTCCTTTTTTTAACATATGATTGTCTTAGACCTTATGACTGGCTTCAATTTGCATATTTGCATTGTATAAAAACATGTTTAGTCACACTGTCCTTTTATGTAGTGAATTTATTTACTATTTGACTCAAACAATAATTCATGAAATGTGATATTTTCTTTCTCTTCTTTTCTGTTTAAATAAGGCCATGTATTAATTATGCTGTACAGGAAAATAAATAAGCTTCTCAAATTATTTTAGCTGTGAAAATTGAGCAATGACTTGAAAATGGACATATATACCTGATGAATACACGTGGGTTTGATTCATTTTCACTGATGCAATGTCTTCTTGTAGAATTGAAATATTCTTCACCTGAAGTTAAATATCAAGTGAATGATTTCTTTTAAATTCTCTAAAAATTCCCAATTTCAAAACCTATTTGTTCCCCAGATAGTAAGAGAAGTGCTTATATTTTTTCCCATCATGTGCTCCACCCAGCCTCTTTGCTAAGGACAACTTCTTTTCCTCTCTCTCAATACTTATCTCCAAGTACCTCTCAAGATAGTTTTTCCTCACTCAGTTGTATCTATAGCTAGAAAATATTCCTGGGAGAAACCTGCTGCTCTGAATTTCCAGCAGGGAGACGCTCTGGTGCCAGCTCCAGCTCACTGATGGCTGAACAGAGGGAGAGATCAGCCAGGTACAGTGAGCTCCACTTCCCTCTGCGTGTTTGGGGCTGGGCTGAGGCTCAGGAATTATAAACACAAGAGCAGGTAAACAGCCAGTTCTTCATAGTGTTTCCCTTGTAGTTTCATTGCTCTACAAATCTACCATTATTATTTTTTAGAGGGCGTGACACATCAATTTCCAGTTCAGTTCTGTGTTCTTATCTCAGAATTCTGTGCTTGCACTTGAAATATTAATGACTTTAGGCACAAGTTGTATTAATGGAACAGTTATGTCTTTTGGGTTTAAGTATCATTAATTTTAGGAAACTGCTTCTCATGAGAGTAATCAGAAGCAGCTGTTAGTTTTGCTGCAAAATATTAATGCACAATTAAAAAAACCCCAGTGACTCTTAGGAAACAGAGCAGTTTGCTGGAGCATACCTGTGCTCTGCCTTGCTGTGGCCATACATTCCCAAATTCAAACACTGTGGAGAGTGCTCAGTGTGCACTGCATTTTTAGCTTTCACTGTGCCTTTTTAATGCACCTCTCTGAGGTTTGTTGAAAATGTATGCACTAAAATTTCCTGAAATGTTTCTTCTTGAAATAAAAGACCTTAGGGGTATTATTCACATAATATTTCAAATTACAGCTAGTTTAGTTCTCCGCTGTTTGACTGTTTTCCACGTGTAGAGGGTGATTTCAGTCACAAAGCTGCTGTAAGTTATTTTCTGGCTGTCTTGTTTGTCCTCTGGATGGTTTACCCTGAGTGCCTCTGGCTTGGAGCAAGCCCAGCTGCAGCCAGCACCGTGTGCTGGGGTGTGTTAGATACTGGATTTTCATCACCTTTCACTGACTGGGGGCCTTTCCTGCCTGGGGAATGCATTTCAGCAGAGAAATCCTCTGCCCCCAGAGAGGCTGTTAGAGGGGAGCCTTGTCCCTTCCAGGCAGAGCAGGGCACAGGGCTGATGGAGATAAGGGTTTTGCTGATGTGCACATCTACAGTGTTCAGAGGCAAACCTGAGAGAGCTCCAAAATAGCTGCAGAGTTCCCAGGTGCACTGAATTCCTTCCAGGGCTCTGTTATCCTTGTTCTGGAGTACCAGAGAGTTTCCTCTGGGCTTCTGTGCTGCTGGAGAGCTGTGGTGCCTCTCACTCTGGAAGATACACTCACAGACCCTTGCATGTCCTTGTCACACTTTTTCAGCTTCTTGGAACCAGTCTCTCTGATTATTAGTCTTCCTTTCTAGCAGTTACACCAAAATCTTTTGAATATGTGTGAGTTTCTGTAGAATTTCCCAAGAAAGTTGGTCAATTCTATTTCCTTGCTGTGCCATCAGTTCCCTAAAGCTGCAGCCTTGCAGCATTATTGAACAACCAGACCTCTGGGTGCAGGTTTTTTAGCTGAGGGACCTCCAGGATTCCTGGAGCCACGAGCTGCTCAGATATTTAAACACCTGAGATTCTGTTTTGCTCCTGGAGCTGGGAGTTGCACACCTGGGAATGTGTGCTGCTGAAGCCTGTGCTCCTTTTATTCTCCCCCAGGAAATGCAGGTCCAGCTCTGCTGTCAGTTCTGCCTCTCACCCAATGACCAGGCAGGGATAAAAAAGAACTTTAAAAAGAACTATAAAAGAACTTCACCTCCTAGGATAAAGCAAGGATTGTGGAGAAGCTTCACTAAGCCAAGAAAGGGACTTTTTAAAAATTATTATTATGAATTTGGTGAGTTCATTTCCTTCCTTTTGTTATTCTTTGTGGTTGTTCAGGGTGATATTTGCAATGTAAGCCTTTGGAGCATGGCCTTGCAGTGACTCTTGTTCCATGGTTAGTGCACCATGGCAGCAGGTGGAGATGAGAGGAACAGCACTGCTGGGATTTCTTCCTTATTGAAAGTGCTTCTCTTGAAGAATACGGGAACAGCTCTGGTTTTAGGTTATCACTCTCAGCCAGCAGACCTTTTCCCCATCTCCCCCAGCCTATCTTAAGCTCATAGGGATCTCAGTTTATACAACTCTCTGCAGGGCTGTCTGTTATCTCCTTCTCTCCACTGACCAAACATAAACCAGGCTGTCTGGCTTTCCCCTCCTTTTGCTCTATTAACAAACAGCTTTCAAACTCCCCTGCCATGACTCTAACATTGGCTGCACGTTTGTTTTCCTGCCTGGAGCCCAAGGGCTGTGTGCACACTGGCACCTCTCCTCTCCTGCCCAGCTCTGCATCTCAGCTCGGGCTGTTGCAGTGGCCTCAATTTTCAAATGCCACTTTTCTCAATCAGCCAAAACACCATTTCCTCAAGAACTTTTATTCAAGTCTTCTTGTTCTCTCTAGGCTTGAACCCACCTGGTATTGCTGGACGTGGAGTTGGAAATATTTTTCCTAGTTTCAAACAAATAATTTCTGTCTTGAAGTGTGTGTTTGTGAAAGTATAACAGCAGTTATCTGTTGTTATAAACTAACTGATGATATCTATACTAAGGTATCATCACAATGTCATGGTTGCCAGGCATTCCATGGAGGATGTAAACATACGACCTATTCAAAAGCAGATTAAAAAAATACCCCTTTTTAGTGTTGTAGATTGTAAATTTCCAAATTTCTTTTTCCTTGAAACAGTTATATTTATGTCATATCCATGGCTTTTTATTCAGTGTGTTTTCTGTGGTCATTAATAAGCTTTCAACTGACTTGTGAGTAAAATAGAAGAACCTACAAAAATTGAACTTGGTGATTTACTAACACACAAAGTAAATATTTTTTCATTATTGTAATATTCAATGCCTACAAACATGGATTGCAATCTCTTGTTTTAGGCATCTAAATCAGAAATGAGAGTAAAAGAAAGTTTAATGTATGTAGGCTCTTATCTTTTCTAAAGCTTTGAAACATCCACAAAGACTGCATCATTAATATCACTAGGCTCAGTAAGAGTGATTCTAGGGTAAAAGGATGATTTTCAACATTTTTGTTGTAAAGTTAGCCACAGTTTTAGATGTTCTTTTGAACTTATCGTAAGGAATGATGAGATTGCAAGGTTCATCAGTTTAAGCAGTGAAAAATTAACTAGCAGCAAAAAGGAATACTTCATATTTGGTGGGAATTGAAAGCTACAGAAACAAGGAAACAAAACCGGTAGCAGATCTCAGATTAATTTATTTCTAAGTTCTTTATTATTGATCAGTTTTGAGACAATTTTTACCTTTTATGACTGCATCTCCACATTATTCCAGGAATTCCAAAGAGAAATACCTGTCTTTATCGGGATTCCTTCAGTGAACGTTGCTCACCCTGACAACTTGCTGATGCTATTTTTACTTTTGCATTTATGGCATTTCTTTTATGAGATAATGGATTGTGGAAGAGAGAGCTTGTGTGACTCAGATGTTGTGAGGACAGCCTTTATATACAAAACTGTCTTATGCTGAAACACAAGATGGAAAGGAAGACTTTTAAAAACAGTGACTAAAAAAAAGCCTCTTTTCCCAATTTTGTGCTAATGCAACTATAATCCTTCTAAAAATCAGACTTTTCAACAAATTACCTTATAAATTCATTTAATGTTTTCAATTTCTATGAAAATATGCTTCATTCTATCCACTTGGAGGGATTTTAGGATCCTTTCAGGCTTCAGTGAGTGCTGAAAAGCAGATAATTATATTTGTGTTTAAGGATACATGTTTTACAAAGCAGCAGCTCTGTTTTAGTGGAAGATATCACGATAATTGTTTTGTTTCTGTTCAGCTGGGATAAAACATAACAGAATTTTTCCTTTTGTTTTAGAAGAGTGTGTAATGGCTGTCTTCCAGAGGATATATTAGTTGTGTTTTTACTTGGTAGATGTGGCCGTACCTGAGGGCCTTAGTGCTGTTCTGAATGAATTTATAAAAATATCACTCTCTTTTATAATATTGAGTTAAAATATGTTTTTAAAAAATACTGTTCTTTGCTTTTGGGGAGGAAATTTAAACATTTGGCCTTACTGCAGCAAGGAATCTGGGCCTTACTCTGCCACGTGTATGAAAGGTTTTTGTGTTAATTCCTTGGGTTTTGGGTCAGCACTGAAATCAGCACCTTGCAGTGATCTCTGTGATAAAATAACCCTGCTCTGCCTAGGAACTCACATCTCCTGTTGGAATGCAGTGATGGCACCATTTGAGATGGAGCTCTCGTTACCATTTCAGATTTAATGAAGATTACACCCTGAAATTTACCTCAAGAGCAAGAAGAAATGCAAAGTTTATGAGTGGAGTTGTGTGGAGAGTTTGTAATTTGATACACTTGTATAAATGGAATGTGAAGCTGGTTAAATTGCAGGAATCCAACCAAGAAAACTCTTTGGATTCAGGTTGTAATTGGTTTGGTGTTTTGGTGGGTTTTTTTTTTTTGGTTTGTTTGGGTTTGTTTGTTTGTTTGTTTGTGGGTTTTTTTGGAGGGGGTGTTTTTTTTTTTTTACTTTTTCAGAGAGCATGATATCCTAGATAGAAAAGTTTCAGCCTGTCTACATTATAACAGTGATTCTTTCCACTCATTCTAATAAATGATTCTTTTATTATTGTTCTTATTCTTACTACTGCTGCTACCAGCATCACCCCAGTAAAATCCTTACAATTGATAAGGAATAAGAAGCCACTTTATGGGCACACTGTTTACTGAGCTGACATAGTACATATTAGTTGAGGCACAATTATTTTAATAGATCCACTCCTACCCCCCTTCACCTTGGTACAGAATATTGGATTTTCCAGTTCAGTGAGTGTCTGGTTGTTATCATTCATGTGCTCTATTGCAGTTATTGTTAATGGTTATATGAACAGCAAAATAGGAAGCATCTATCACCTGTCAGCCTGTGTTCTCTAGACCCATCTTGGATTAAATTATAGTAGGATTGAGAGCACAAGATGCTAAAATTCAGGTTCCATGAAGTTTTGTGGATTTTTTTTTCCCTTTAACGTTTAGGATTTGTGTTCAGTCTTTAAGGAAAAAGTTTCAGTATATTAGGTTCATAAATTCTGAATTGGTCTTGCCAAAAAGTAATTTAGAAAATTTACCAGATCAAATAAAAGTGTATTAACCTGGTTTTTAGAGAAAGAAGGAGAAATACATTTTCCTGCTCCAATGTGATTCTAACAACTTTCTAGTTTAAGGGAAATGTGGGCAGTTATACTTACCATGGGCTGAAAATAATTCATCAAAGCAATGTTCTGAGTTCAGGAACGGTGCCATTTGTGCTCCATCAAAAAGTGGGCTTTATGTAATCAGTTTTTTAGCTTTGAAATTGATCTACTGTCACTATTTTACTTTGTTTTAAATTGTGCAGCTTAGATACTATCCAGTATTCATGCTTGGGTGACTTGATTGGACTGGATGAAAAACTTTATCAAAAGCACACACTTGTGTATTTTAGCCTAGAATACAGAGAGAACAGACAGAAAATGTAATGTGGGGGTAGCAGGTGGGGTGATCACATCTCTCACGTAAATTTATCCCTCAGATTCTTTTGGCCATGCTGAGTTGGCATTTCTTAATATGAACTGCTTCATTTTGTGCAGATTGTTTGTTTAAATACCATCAGATCCGGTGAGATAATCTTTTAAATGGAATTTTGAAATAAGTATGGCAATCTCTTTTTCCTGGATCAACACAACACCTACTTCATTAATTAAACTGGAACATTCACATTTTGTCAGGTGTCAAATAGTTGAAGGTTACAGGGAAGAGATGAAGGATTTTCCTTAGGATTGAGAGAAATGTGTTGGTGGGAATTCCAACATTTGAGAGAGACCTCTGATGCATTTTAAATACTGCTCTAGTTATTCACATTTTCACTGGTGAAACAAACTGTTGACATCCAATCAACTGTTGATGAGTAAATTCAAACCAAACAAAAGGGTGTGTTTTTCAATATTAGATGTAATTAAACTGCAGGATTGCCACGGGATATTTCAGAGGCCAAAAAAGATGAGGAGTTTCTGAAACAGGATGGATGAGTTAGTGAGATGAAATCTCCTGGTTATGAAATGGCAAAGGAGCCCTTACCTTGTTCAGGTAAATCAACTCTTACCTTGTTCAGGTAAATCAATTCTTACCCTGCTCAGGTAAATCAGCCCTTACCTTGTTCAGGTAAATCAGTTCTTACCCTGCACAGGTAAATCAGTTCTTATCCCCCTTGGAATGGTCAAGAGCCTGCAGCCTCAATCCCAAGGCTCAGCTTTTGGTTTAAGTGGGAAAGCTTTGTGTTTAGACAGGAGGGAAAGTGAGAGTTACAGACTCTGGAGGTTTCAGTCCTGGACAGCTCCTAAAGTCACCAGTGTGATGCTTGATGCTTCACTCCTGCTGGATTTTCTGCTGGGAATAGATGATTTAACCTGTCTGGTGGGTGAGAAATTGCAGATTATGAGACCAATAAAGATTTAAAAAAACTTAAAAAAATGTATTTTGATGGTTATTTTTTTCCTTTAATTTCTCTACTAGTTTAAGAAAAGGAGGAGGAAACTGTTTTTCTTAATTTTTGGATTGATCCAATTCTGTTTATTAACTTCTTATTATGCTGCTTTAAGATTACCTGGCGCCTCTTTCTCCCAAATGCCATAGCTCATTTTGGCTTTCATCTTTCATACACACTTATGGAGGAAAAACATTGAAATCTGTTATAAAGAAAACTCAGGAACTGTTATATTTCAGTTATATACTGAAATGTCCTCACATACTGTACAGCATTACACAGAGATATTTATTATCTGCCCTCCAATTAAAAACACTGCCTTGGTTTAGTAGATATTTAAAAGTATTTACTACAACAAAGCAATCAATAGTCCTTATTTAAAAGAAGGCTAATTCCTCAGTGCACATGGATCTATACACAAAACCACAAAATCTATGGGCACGAGTGAGGAAAGGGCTTTAGGGGCGTGAAGGGGCCGTGTGTTTTTATGGTTTGTTTGATGGGGGAAGGTTGGTTTGGATTTTTTTACATCTCTTTACCAGCACTGAGACAGGGTGGTCCTTTTGCCAGGGCTGTTTGTGTTCAGTGATCCTTTGCTCATCACTTTGGTGCTATTTAGGGCAAAGCATCAGTCTGGGGGGACATGGAAAGGTGTAGGAGGGGCAGTGCAGCGTGTGGGGCTGGCTCCTGCAGCCCTGCGTGTGTGCTGGGACTCCTCAGTGGAAGCCAAGGTGGGAAGTGCAGCCCTGGAGCAGAGCAGGGCTGGGGATGCTGAGTGCTGAGCACTGGGAGCAGTGACCCTGCTGTGGCACTGCCACTGGGCTGTTTCTGGGGATCACCCTCCCTGCTGGGCTGGCTGAGCTCCCCTCTGTGCCAGGGGAGGGAGGGATGCTGTGCACGGGCTCTGATGTGACCTGTGTCTCTTGTGCTTCTGAAAACGCTGGGGAAAGCAAAGGCCTCTGCTGCCCTCACGACAGAACAGCTTGGCACATGTTTCAAAGCAAACTGGGCTTGTTTACCCTGCACTGGGCATGGAAGAAGAAATAGCATCTCACTCACTCTCTCCTTGCCAACAGGAACAAAAAAGCCTGACTGCTGGTCGATAAGGGAACTCCTCAAAGCTAAATTATACCTACTTGCTGCCTGAGGCTCCAGCCCAATTCTTTATTTCTCCTGGATGTTGAAGCAATAGCTGTTGTCATCAGAGCTCCTTTTGAGCTTGTTCATGGCAAGAGCAGCCCTTTGGATGCAGTGCTCACTCCTGCCTTTTCTTCTGTATTCTTATTAGTGAATGACACAGTGCTGGGCCAGGAAGCTGGAACCATTCTCAGGGTATGAAGCACCGATAATTTGTGACCTGACTTCTCGTGACTTTTGAGAATAGGTAGGAACTGAAAAATTTAAAGTTTCTGATGGCTGTGGGTTCACCCCAGTAGGCAGCAAAACCCCACTCACTCCCCCTCAGCGAGGCAGAAGTGAGAAAGTTTGTGGGTTGTTTATCAAGGGAAGTCTTGAGTCCAATAAGAAATTCTGCTTCACTTTTTTACTCAAGAAAGCAGAGTAAATGCATACCCAGCTTGTTGGGAATGTAACTGCTTTGCTGCAGAGAAACAGACATATTTTGTGAAAACATATTAAAGGCATAAAACTCGACTTCTTGTGATAGTCAAAAGTGTAGTGTAGTATCAAAGAGAAAATGGATTTTTACAGAGCCCTAATTTTCCAGGGCAATTCTGCAGTCACCACACATCTTCTGTCATTAAACAATTCCTGTCCTGTCACTCTGTAAGCTTGAAAAATCGCTATTTGATTTAAAATTTATGCTTTTTATCACTATATAGCCCAAAATGACTGAACTGCATTTAAAAGTTCAAGAAAAATCCTCTTCAGTCTTGAAGGAACTTATTTTGTGAAAATTGGACTTAAGTGAAAGGGTTTTATTATTGATTTATACCCTGATTTATGCCCACACAACCCCCTCGCAGTAAACACAGGCTCCTTTCTGGCAGCCACTTCAGAATCCTCACAAACTGAATTCTCCTCCTCTCAGCATCCTCACCTCTCTTTGGGGTCTTTTATCAGCTGGAGTAGGGCATGGCTTTGCAAATAATGTTCTGTCTTTTCCTCAGGCACTTATTTATGAAAAATACAGGAATATCTTTGAGCTTTTATTTATATTTATTTCTCTGTCAAATATGGCTACACTTAGTTTCTAAATTCTAAAAATTAGATTCAATATCCTAAAGGTTTTTAGGATAGATTCCTTCAGGAATTGTGTTGTGGCTTTGTGCTGTTGTTAATTTGAAAACATAAACTGTCAAATTAGGTTTTATTCTCTAAGAGTTGCATCTGTACTCTGGGTATACATTGCCAGTTGTCACCATACCCAGCTTACACAGCATGTGGCCATGCTGAAGTCACAGCAGCAGCTTTCTCAACAGCCCCTGGAATTTATCAGGAATACCTATTGACCACCTAGATTTCTGTGATTTCAAACATATGACTATTTATGTACCTGTTGGTCTACTTGACACCTAAGGCAATTTTATTAGCCAAATAAAATTTAGTTTAAAAATCCAGTTTTAACAATTTAAATCTGTTAAAGTTTACAGTTCTGGAAGTTCCTGTGTATTTGCAGCCTTGGAAGTAGAGGGATATATAGAAAAGAAATTTCAGATTTGATCTGAAGGTCAAAATAATGTTGCATTTAAGAATCTTAAGTGTTTTTGTATTGTCCAAACCGACAACTTTACCTCATGTCAGGTTCTGTTGCCAGCTTTGAAAATGAAATATTTCCTAGCCCAGATTTAAGTCTTAACCTGATCTGGGCTTCAAAAGCAAATATTTAGAGCTGGATGCTGCTACATGACTGATTCACATCTTAAAATGACATCTGTATCTTGTGAAAATGCTACTTCTTTATGTGTGGGTTTGGGTCTCTGAGCAGAGGGGTGGAGGGTTTGCACTCGGGTACCTCTGCAAAGCTGGGATAATGAAACCTCTGTTTGGAGAGAGCAGGGAGTGAGAGGCACGAGGGCTCTGTGCTCTGCACAGACGTGTCTGTGCATCTCTGAGTGCTTGGAGAGCGTTTAGAAAAGGACAAGCAACTCCCGAAGGTGAGAGAAGGAAAAGAAAGAGCAGTGTGAAGGTTTTATATACTCCAGTCCATAAAGCTCCACAGCAGCAGTACCTGTTCCCTCAAATGAGTCTTTATTTAGGAAAAAGTCAAAGCTTTCCTTGGGGGGGAAAAAAAAAACAACAAACCAAGTTTTAACTCCTGATAGCCTTGCAAAGTGTAAATGAGCATAAGTGAAGGGCTGGCAGCAGAAGAAAGCAGAGCTGGTGTTCACTGGCACAGCCGGGGGGTGGGTGGCTGTGTGGGAGGGCACACACACGAGGCCTTTCAAATCTGTATTAAAAATACAGCAGTATTTTTATAAGCAGTAATTTTTTTATTATAAAATTTGTCAGTTCAGTTTCCACAAGCCTTGCAAAACCTTCCTCTTAGAGTCTGCTTTTATCTAGAAACAAGACAAGAAGGCTCCCTAAAATCTGGAGAAGTTTGATTTTAAATCTGTGATCAGATGGGTTGTTTCCTTTTTGACTCTGCTCAAACTGCCCCAAGGCTGCCCTGAGGCATCAGGAATAGGTGCAGATGGCCCAGTTTTCTTTGGGTTTGAGCTAGTAGACACAAACCTCTTGGTCCACAAATGTTAGTAAATAGAGATGAAGCTATTTCTTTCAAAATACAGCTCCTCTCCTACATCTTTGACATTGCAACCGTTGAAGCCATTCAAATCCTTGAATTGGTTTGTTAATTTGATGAGGCTTCTGCCTGAGTTGCTGGGGACAAACCTGGTGAAGACTTGAATGTCACATTCTAAGGTTTCATTTTTCATTTATTTTCTTCTTCAGTAAGTATTACTGTGTGGTTAATTTGTTCTCTGGGATGGATGAAATAGAACTAATATGAAATTCAAATGAATTCTTCTGCTGGCAGCCTGTTTGTTAGCAGCAATAATGAAACATAATGGCCAATGGATAGAGAAATGCATTAAGTATTTTCCTCAATAATTCAGGACTTTGAGATATTTAAGTCAATAAGAATATCCAGAAAAATGAATAACCTAGAATTTGACTGTTTAATTTTTGATTTTATATATATTTGTGTGTATATATATATATATTCTTATTTTATTTAGGATCATGTTACCTTTATAAATGCTTTAGTCATTAAAAGGAGTCCATCTCAGCTGTACAAGTTTCAAACCTAACAACAACCCCAAACAATGCAGACCACCTTTTGCCTCTAATCTACTGCCTGTTCCACGAAACTGGAAGCCAGTATTGTGAACAAAAAACAATTATTTGTTGGCACTTGTTGAGGTGCCAAGGACACGTGTAAAACACCTGACCAGCAATAGCTTCATCTGTCACGGGAGGCTGAACAGCATTTTACAAGGTTATTTGCTTCCACCTACTGCTCATCCTTGATATTACAGAGGAACCCAAGCGGGGAACACTGATCTGATGCCTTCAGTTTTCTCTCTCCTGTATTTCCCATTCTGCGCTCCCCAGGGTGAGCTCTGAGCTCACACTCAGGGTCACTCAGCTCTGCACACAGCAGGGACACAAAACAAATCCTTCTCCTGCTGCACACCAAGGACAACTTTCAGCCCCAAAAGCACAAACAAGGGTGGCTGGAGGGAAGAACAAAAAGGATGGGACCTCACAGCCTGCAGCTGTAATTGGACAATTAAACCCCAAAATGCAAATGGACCTAAACTTATCAAAGTGTGAGACATCGTGACCAGTCGTGCATTTTTTGTGACCATTCTTAGTCCACCTTGGGTGTAGCCCTGCCCAGGCCCTGTCCTGCCTAAGGTGTATCCTAAAGGCCTTTCAATAAATCCCTACTTTATTTTCCAGCTCTGTCCAGTCTCTGTTCCAGCTCAGCCTTCCCAAGGCATCAATCCCAGCTGGAATTGCAGAGGCTCATCCCTCCTCCCCTGGGCTGTGGGAGCTCAGTGTGTGAACAGGAACTCAGATTGCCTTTCACAGTGCCTTATGTGCACGTGAGGACAGAAAATACGGTGGAAATTCAGGACAGTTTTCTGAAGTTCCTGATTTCTTGGGGTTTTTGGGGTTGCTGACAGTCTGTGTTGGGGTGGCAGAGGATGGAAGCAGGGTTGGGATGGATGGCAGGGAGAGAGCAAAGAGCAGTGTGTGATAAAGCACAGGGACACTCAGGTGTGAGAGCTGCCAGCAGCACTGGTGCTACCTCAGGATAGGGATTTCACTACTCCTGCTTGCACTTCAAGAAGCGAAATTAAATGTAGAATTACACAAACTATGTAAAATAAAGTTATGCAGGTTTCTACTGCATCCCAAAGCCAAAATCTCAAGCAGGGCCATGCTATCACCAATAATTACTTTTGCTTTCTCGAGCTTTTACTTCGCTCTGTTCTGTAACATTTTTATAATGCTACTGTTGATGGTGGTAGATGTGTTCCCCAAGGGCCCAGTGTGTTCAACTTGGAAATTCCCAGCCTTTAAACTTGTGCTTGTCCTGCATTGCTCCTGATGCTCTGCAGAAAACCTTGCTTTGTTTCCCGTTGCTGCCACCAAACAAAACAGACCAAAAAGGCAATTTATATAAAACATAGAGCTCTTAATATGTTTGTAATAGTATTATTGAATTGGCTGCTATGCAGTGACACCTAGAGAAAAAAGGAATTGTGTTGGTTCTAAACAGAAATGGATGAGGGGGCTTTCTATTTAATTCTGTGTTTCCCATGGAACACCCTGTGAATTAGTCTAGCATTATATAGTTTGCTTAAAATAATTATTCAGAAGAAACATATTTTCCAGGCTTTTTTTTTTTTTTTTTTTGTGATTTAATGGCATTAAAGAAGGTGCCTGATACATTGTTCAGATCTCTAGGATTTTACAGTTGCTTTACAGCAATGGTGCTTCTCCATCTCAAATAATTCACAGAGCTGGGAAATTTGTAATACACATAGGAAGTGACAGCACTTTGCCATTTTGCACTTAGAGAAAGTAGCACAGATGTCTCTCAGAGAAAAACATTCTCATTCCTTCCCTTCTTGCTCTGAGATTGACAGATGATTCATTTTGATGATTTTTAGAGCTCACTGTCTGTGTACATTTTTTCTTTAAAAGAGGTATATCTAGAATGTAGACATATACTCAAATATTTATATTTAAACATAGATTTGATCAAGTCAGTAGCTTCACTAGTTTAAAGAATTACAACACTAATTGCTTCAGAAAATTAATTGGCCTTTGTCTTGCCCTTGTGCAGAAGTCTGAATCCAGGTGTGTAGTCTTGAAGATGTAGAGCTATTTCTTCAGCTGAATCTGACTGTACAGAGTTTCAAAGATAACACATTCCTCAGTGAGATTGAGCCCATGCAGATGTGGTTTTCATTACTAAAGATGCTGTGGGTGATTTGTAAAGATTCACTTTCTGTATCTTTAGACAGATAACCAAGCCCTAAGGGATGAAATGCTTCTCCAATGTTTAGGGATAGAGCAGGGAGCAGGAATGCTGGAATTTGCTGCTCAGCCTGGCTCTTTTCCCGGGGCTGCTCTCAGCTGAAGGCAGGCAGGTGCCAGCTCCAGGTGAGGCTGGTTGTGAATTCCTGAGGGAGAGGAGGCTCAGCTGGGCTGGGGCTGCCCTGCTGCCTCCCCTGCTGCTCCAGACATCCACGGCGGGTGAGCTGTGCTGGGAGGGAGATGAGTTCTGCTTCACCCAGGTAAAACTGCATTTTTAATTGAGTTATGAACGCTTATGAACTCAGGCTTCTTAGAAATTGCTTTTAATGGGAAAGGAGGGTGGGGAAATAGCAAACGGAGCTGTTCCATGGGCAGCAGGAGGATCAGAGTGCTGTTGGGTCTTCAGGCATATTCATCATGCTGAGAGGCTGTAATGGCCAGGACTGCAGTCTGAGAGGAGCTGCTTCATTCTGCTTTCACTTAATTTAGGTCAGTGTGTGAGACAGAGCCACTCTTGTCCTTGGTAATGTGGAAAGAGATGATTCATTTTTGATTAACCAATAAATATGTTAAAGAACATTACATTCTTTCCAAAAGGTGACTTAGGGCACAGCCAGGACGTGAAGATCACTGGTGCTAATGAAGTTTGAATTCATTTCCCTGAGGGAGAAGGCTTTTGAAAAGCTGAGCGTTTTTCCTTCACTCCCTCCCTCCCTCCCCATAAATAAGAAATGTAAATATCCAAACAGGCTCAGGAAGTGAGCCTGTAGGCAGAGGGAGTATTTCCTTCTCCTCCACAGGGGAGACGTGGGGAGAGACTGTCTGGCTGCCAGGAAAACACACTAGAAAGAAAATATTTGAGTGTTATATTCTACAAAGTACAATCTGGTTCCCCATGAAAAGTGATGGAATATAAAGAGTACTAGAGGTGCTAATTCATGTATTAGCTTAGCTAGAATAACAAATTTTTTTTGCTGCTTAAGAACTGACCCAACTTGATATGCCTCATAAAACCATCTTCAATATAATTGCTGTGAATGAAAGTATTTTTTCCAGGACACCTTGTTTCATCTTACTTGGTTGAATGATTTAATTTTTAAAAATCTTTTATAGTTGGAGGTAGGAAGCCTTCCAGTAAAACCAGTCCTTCATTAAAGATAAATAGACCTACTATTGAAGAAACATAAATTCTTCATTTTACATTTGGTCTCATTTTTAATAGGAGCTGCTGTTTGCTATCAGCATTGGAATTTATATGCGAGTAACTAACCAATAATCTGAGATCTGATTAGAGTAGTTCCAGCTTTGGTGAGATGTTGGGGAAATATTTTTCACGAAGAATTCTCTCAGCCATGTGTTATCCTTTTCCCAGTAGAAATCCCTAAAGTTACAATGGTTAAGCAAAATTTGCTTCCAAGAATATCCTCACTAGAAAAGTAAAGGTGAAAAGGAAATGAGTAGGTCACTTGCCTACAGTTTAGTGGCTTGAATTGTATTTGGCTCACTCAGTTTCCAGTAGTAAGTTGCTGTAAAAAGGGTGAATGTGAATCAGTAAATGCCTTTCAGAGTATAATTTTTGTGATAACTGTTATCCCTGTGTGTTTTCAGCACAAAAATCCACAGGTTCAATGAGTCAAAGTACTTTAGGAATAAAAGGACCATGTGCTGGCTGTCATTAGATTTGACATCTTTTGTTTCACTCCTGGAGAAAACATGTCCAAAATATCCACATGTGTACAAATCTGTGCACACACACACATTTTATCATTAATAGAGGCTTTGCTATTCTTGCATTCAGAGATTCAGACACAAATATCTATCAAGTCCTAGTTAGCACTTGATAACACACAGGAGGTTGAGCAGTTTTTCCTCTTTAGCTTACCTTCATATTTCTTTCAGCTTCCCTCACTTATTAAAAAAAAAAAGTGATCAAGGAATATATTTTTCTCAAGATAGAAGTAAAAAAGAAAATGTATACTAAAAAATCATTTTTTTTCCTGAGAGCTGGCTACACCATATTGAAATAAGCAGGGATTTTTTTGGTGTTCTTTCAGTCCTGTCTTTAAATTTATGCCTGTAGTAAAGTTTAATAAACTTCACCTAAAGGCACAATACTAGACTTTGTATATTGAATAACTCTGTGTACAGAAATAAGAGTTCTTCAGCCTGAGTTACTCCCCCAGTGCTGGTCAATGTGCTTTGTGACATGGGCTTCTCTGTTTGTGCTTTCAGGACACTAAAGCAGAGTGCAGTTCTGGTGTAGAAACTGAGGACAGAAAAGTAAGTGACTTGTTTTTATGTGACTTTTCAGGCAACTCTGGTAGCTGGGATTTTTCTCTGGTTGTTGTTTGGGTTGGTTTTCTTTTTTTAAATTAAACTGTGTGAAATTATTTTATGGTTCTTTACATGTGTATGTGTTCATGTTGTATTTTAACTTCAATGGGGACAAAGCAGTCTTACTCTGTTAAATAAATATACTTGTTAGAAATTTGAATGACTGCTTGTCCAGAAGGGAATTATAGTCTTAATCTCTTTATAATACAAAAATTTACAAGGCAGTTGAACTTCCTATTCTTAATTTACATTATTAACAAAGTTATTGTGTGTCTTTCATGATCAAGCTGGCATACTGTGTTAAATATTTGTAAGACAGCAAGATGACTGCTTTTTCTTGCTTCATAAATAGTACCTTTGAAAACTCTTTTTTTTTCTTTCAAAAGATTGATTAAAACAAATGCTTCCAGTTTTATTTTCTGTAGACAAATATAAAGCAGATACAAAATTCATTTTCAGTTGTGTTCTTCAACTTATGGTAAAAACTAACCAAGAAACAAAAGCTTCACAGAGAAGTGTTCAGCTTAAAAAACAAATTGTCAGAAATGAATATTGATCCAGTTTTAAAGTAAAGTGTTTTGTTTGAAAATCTGTTGCTTCTGAAATTTGGAAATCTGGGTTACTAGATCTGTGCAGGGTATTTCTGTGTGGAATAATAACTGAGTTTGTGGAAGTGTTGAGGACATGATGTGATTTAAAGTCTCTAATTTCAGCTGGTACTCACTCTGTCCCACAGGGGCTGCAGGTGCTGAGCATCAGCTTTCATCAAACTCTCCACGTGCTTCCATTTAGGTTCATGTTGCTTTAAAGTGTGCTAAAATCCAGGCTGGGACCTTACTTCTTAACCACAAGTTTTGACTTCTTTTAGTGGTGGTAGCAACTGCTAAAACTGCCCAAGCCAGAAGTTCTTTCTGTAGTGTGAATTATGGGGAAAGGTGTCAGCCTGACAGGCTTTGGACAACAAATTATTAAAGTGTTGTATTTCTTCTCCCTTGTATTGCAACTTTTATCTAGCAGAGCACCAGCCTGTTGCCAGTAATCTGTGGGGTTTTTTCATGGTTTGTGATGCCATGGTTTGTGATGCCTTGGTTTGTACCTCGGGAGGAATTACAGGAGATGTGTGTCTGGTACCTTCCCTTGGGGCTGCTTGTGGCTCCAAGTGCTGCTCTGAGCTGGGGTGGTTTCCTAAAGGAGTTTTTCCACCCGCAGTGACTCAGGGTACCCAGCTGTCAGGGTGTCCAGCTGTCAGGGTGTCCAGCTGTCAGGATACCCAGCTGTCAGGGTGTCCAGCTGTCAGGATGTCCAGCTGTCAGGGTACCCAGCTGTCAGGGTGTCCAGCTGTCAGGGTGTCCAGCTGTCAGGGTGTCCAGCTGTCAGGGTGTCCAGCTGTCAGGGTGTCCAGCTGTCAGGATGTCCAGCTGTCAGGGTGTCCAGCTGTCAGGATGTCCAGCTGTCAGGGTGTCCAGCTGTCAGGATGTCCAGCTGTCAGGGTACCCAGCTGTCAGGGTACCCAGCTGTCAGGGTGTCCAGCTGTCAGGATGTCCAGCTGTCAGGGTACCCAGCTGTCAGGATACCCAGCTGTCAGGGTACCCAGCTGTCAGGGTACCCAGCTGTCAGGGTACCCAGCTGTCAGGGTGTCCAGCTGTCAGGGTGTCCAGCTGTCAGGGTGTCCAGCTGTCAGGGTGTCCAGCTGTCAGGGTACCCAGCTGTCAGGGTCCCCAGCTGTCAGGGTCCCCAGCTGTCAGGGTCCCCAGCTGTCAGGGTCCCCAGCTGTCAGGGTATCCAGCTCTCAGGATATCCAGCTGTCAGGATATCCAGCTCCCACATGCAGACTGCAGTGAGCAGAAAGGATTGTCTAGAAAACCCCTCCATTTTCCTTCTTCCTCTTGGTATTTTGTGGCAGCACTTTGAAAGAGCAGGATTGTGATAAACACCTATTGTTGCATGATCTGTCTCATCTTTTCTCTGTGTTTGGTCCCAAAACTGAAGCTTCCACCAAGTTTAAGTGGCAGTTGTTCTTTCTGGTCCAGGGAGAGAGTTACCAGTGATCATCAAATACAGATCCATCAATCCTGCTTAATACTAATGAGTTTTTTCATGTTTGTTGAAAACATCAATTAAGAATGCAATGTAATTCATAAACTTGAAACATTGTAAATAAATATTTTTATTTCATTGAACTTGAAATCAAGACAAACTACCGCAATTAGGGCATGCATCATTAGTATCTAATAATTTGCCCTTCCATAATGAAATATACTACTAATGAACTATATCATTAGTAATTAATGGGAAATGTTCCCAGTTAACCACGAAATACAAACCTGCAAGGTGCCTTTTCTTGTGTTCCTTTTTTTTCCTGAAGTTTCCTAATCTGTAACTCTTGAAGTAGAAATTTATGTAACCATGACTAAAGCATCGCCTGGAGGCAAACTCAAATTTAATAACTGTACTTATTATTTTGAAATCTATTATTCTGTAAATTCCAAAATAGCAGTTAATTATCGTAACCACTTCATCACTGTGATCTGTCTCCCCTTCCATTGTCTTCACCTGACCTTTCCATGTAAGGCTTTTATTTATTTTCTGCAAGACTAAAAGCTCCCAGGTTTGAGAATCCAGGTGACAAGCAGTGCACACTGTGCTCTCTCTGGCCTGGATAATTATGAATTACTAAACTGCCTTTACCATTCCCAGCAGAAGACCCATAAGTGCATGCACAACTCATTTCCTACATAATGAATACTTTTTTTTCTGCCTTTGACACACCCCAAGCTGTCTTGTTTTGCTCTCCCACCACCACTCTGAACATCACAATCTTGGATGTTTAATGACTCCGATCACAGAAATGGCTCAGCTTTGCTTCTCAAAGGAACATATGTAGAAAAGTGACCCTTAAATTGTCACAGGAAGAAACCTGTTAATAACGTAACACGTGTGATTTTTGTAAAATCACATGGATATCTGCTAGCCAGGTGATGTTTGGGAGTTGAGTCATGATTCCAAAGCCTGTGTGATGTTTTGCTGTTGCAAGGCTGATGACAGATGGTCAGGTTTCCTTTTGCCCCTGTTTTCTGATATAACTCCATGTGTTGGGCACAAACAAAATTGTTCTGGTGGAAGTCAATTAATAAGAATATTGGCCATTTTACCAAGAGGGAGGGGACGTGGATTCCTTTGAAATCCTTCCATTTGATATAACCAAACCATGGTCTGTCTTTAAGGAGACTTCTAATGTGTACAGCCTTTTTGTTGTTGCTGCCCTTACACAGCTGCATCATCTCCCATTACCTGAAAAACCTGCCTTGTTTTTTATAAAATTATATTTTATAAATATTCCTTGCTTTTTGTTTAATCTCAGTTCATATCTTTATTTGGTCTGAGCAGTTATCTTTCATATATATATATATATGTATATGTACATGTTTAAATGGGACTTGCTTCAAAGAGTAATCTTCAAAAATATAAAAAGAAACTGTAAATAATATTTCTCCCTGTCCTGATCTGTCTTTGAGATCGGAATAGATCACAAAGGACATACTTTGTTTTACTCTGCAATTGTCATGTCATCAAATTAATTCATGGCAATGCTGTGAAAACCAGACTCTGATGTAAAGTTATGTCCCCTGCCATCCTTCGTGTGACACCTGAAATGGAAAACTCACACTGCAGACTGGAAGTTCACTTGCACTGACCTTTCTGTGCTGGATAACTTTGTCTCAGCTCGTTTTTCCTATGCTGGGAATGTTTTATTCCTCAGCCCTGGCTGTTTGGTGTCTGTTTTATTCCAGTTTATTCTCCCCTGACGGGGCTGTGCTGGCTGCAGTGTCATTCTCTGTTCCTGCCCTCCCTGCTCAGCACCACGGGCAGGGGGCTCAAGGTCAGCAGGGCTGTCCTGCTGCATTTTCCCTTCTGGAGAGGGAACTGGCTTGTGCAGAGAATATTTTTGAGATGCATCTTGATTTGAAAATGTGCCCCTTTGGAGCTGGGAGCGTGGAGGTTTTATGGGAGCTGCAGGGTTTATGGCAGTGCATCAGGGCAATAAGCTGCTAGGTCAGGAAGGTAGCAGAGTTCCCTGGAGTGCCATAATGATTCCTAACTCCCTCTTACCTGCTGTGGGATATGGGGGAGGCTGTAATGCCTTGCCTTTTCTCTGCCTGCTGCAGAAAATATTCTATAATTTTTTTTTTCTTTAGTACCTTCTGTCAGTGGATCTCAAATTACTTTACAAACAAATTAAAAACACCTATGAGGAAAGTACTTACAATTATACAGGTTGAGTTACATATGGGTAAATATAGAGAAGTGAGAAGGGCAGATGTAGGCAGGGTTATAAAATGTGTCTGAGTCAAAATCAGGAGAAACAGCATTACAAATATATTTTGCTTTGTCTATTCAATGGTTTCTTGCAGGTTGGTTTGGTGTTTTTTTTTTTTTTTTTTTTTCATAGTGTTCATATAACAGTTTTCTTGGAAGTTTAAGGGATTTTTTTTTTTTTAGGAGAAACTATTTATCCTTTCATTTTTCAGTTTCTCTGATCTTCAGATTACTGTAGAAGGGAATTAGTAAGGGTCTCAAATAGTGAGGAGGACTATGGAGGGACTAAGTCAACTCCTGGCATCACAGGTGTGGGTTTGTTATTATACTGTTTTCTTTCATGGTAGTCCCCTTTTCTGCTGTTTGGGGACTCTTTAGCAGTGAATAGGAATAAGTGTCATTTTTATTCCCTTGTGCAGGCATTGTGCAATCTGCATGATTGTGTAGTTTATTCCGATGTATTGTACTCCCATTAAAAGAAATTACTTTTTTGTTGTGAGGGAAGAACATAGACTCCAATGGATTGGAAGGAAGTATCTAAATTGTATTTGGGTACAGATTTAGAGGAATTTAAGGAAATTTTGAGTGTTTTGGCCCTTCTGGTGTCTAACAGAGTGAACAAATGATTCCAGTTTCTCCTGCCTCGTTCCCTGGTGCAGGCAGAGCCAGGTGGAGCTGAGCCATTGCAGGGGACACAGAGTGGAGAGGGGTGACCACAGAACTGAGGAGCCAGGGGGAGTAACCCAGAGGGGAATAATGAGCTGTTCCAGGAATAGCATCCTCCTGTCAAGCACAGCAGATGTTTCCCCTGACAGCTCAGCTCATGTAAGTCAGATTTGGTGACGCTTCCTCAGCCCTCCTCAGTGCAGAGCTGGAAGTTTGCACAGCTTCCACAGAGGGGTGAAGTTATCTAAGGGCTGTGTGTGAGGTGTGTGTTGTTTGTTTGTTTATTGCCTGAAAAGGTACTTGAAATTCATGGCTGATTCCTTCACAATTGTTTGAAATCATGATCTGTTGCACTCCAGGGATCCTAAAACACAGAAAGTTGAATCAAGCCCATAATCTAAATTTTTTAGGCAGTATTTACTGTTATTCATACTACTTTCAGGGATATTTTGAAATCATAAGATTTTTTTTTCTCCTTTTCTTAGTTTTATGTTCTTTTCAACTAAAAACAATACTTCTGGAAAAACAAGGAGCTGAAAGTTGCCCTGGAACTTAAGACACTGCATTAGTCACCCTAATAAATGTTGGCAATTCTAATGTGAGGAATTGCTCAGAAATCCAGTCCATTTCCTGGCATGTGGCTTGACAGAGTGCAAAGTCTTGCTGCAAAGTTTCCTGGTATTTGAATGCTCATAATGTCAGCCCTATTACTGCTCTCTTGTTCTCGCTGTCACTGACATGCAATTATGGGATTTCACCACTGAAGTGGTGACAGTTGCTCCTCTGTGTGTGTGTGTCTGTCTTTCCCCTTAATCCAACTCTATCTAGCAATCTGTAATTTGATAAAGTGGAATTGAAGTGACAGGCGTGACAGAAGTGCCAAAACAATAATTTGACCTCCCACTGAAGTGTCAACGTGTTCTGCTGCATGACTTTTACATATGCTGAATACACAGAAGGGACACGGATAGTGTATTTTCTGTGCTGCAGTACCTGCGAAGGCAGAGGGCTAAAAAAACCTTTTACTATTCTGTGTCTTTTTGCCAATATGTTCCATCTTGGACCATCACATCTCCTGCCCCTGTATTAATATGTATAAACATGATTGCTGCTGCAAATAAATTATATTTTTACTAGGAGATTTTTTTTTCAAATCTTCCTTTTGAGGATAGTTTGATAAATCTTGAGATTATAATTCTGTGATTGTCTACAGAATTAGTTCTCAGACTTTGACTTTTTTTAAAAAAATCTCTTCTACCTTGAAATAAATTTCATTAGGTATATGACACATTCCTGCTAATAACTCCTAAAAAGTTCACTGAGCTAGAAAGAACATTCTTTTATATGCATGAATAAAATATTTTATTAGCACTGAAGTAAATGTATGCACAAGTTACTTTGGCATATATTCATATGTACTGTACTTGCATAGCATACAAGTAATTATGTTTCACTTGGGGACAAGGGAGGGGGCAGGAGACAGAAACTGTTTGCTTTAATGTTTGGCTAAATGTAAAGTTAAAATATTGAGATTTGGGGGGGAAGAATAAAGAGTGGAGAAGGAAAACTGAAGTCTGACTTCATGCTAATTACCTGTCACAATTAACTGAAAAATAATTCATGGGAGACTCAAGCCTAGCTGAAATTTTATTTTCATCTGGCCATTAAGTTTTCAACAGGTATAAAAACAGAGGGGAATTGGCTTTTGAAGTTACATAAAAAGGTAAAACCCCACGGATCTATAAATACTGGTATGCTGTGAATGGGAATGTCTTGGATCTTGTCTGTGTTTGTGAACCAATAAAACTCCACAGCAATGGGAGACTGCAACTTTTGTTACTGTGGTGGAACTTTTCCTTTAGAGGATTTTGGGTGGTGCCAGCTTTTCATAACCCAGACTCCTCAGTGTGGGGTTTTATATTGTTTACACGTGCCAGAGACTTTCATGGCCATTGATAGTTTAGAGAAAATAGGTTTCCAGTTGACATTTCCTTCTCTTCTCTTTTTTCTCGCTTTTAAAATAAAGATGTGGGAGATTTGATAAAGAAGGACTCAGTTGACAATATGTACCTATGACCCACCTTATTTGCAGGTATTTTTGTGGTCACGGGGTTTTTTTGGAGCTGGTCTAAAGAGCACTGAAGGAGGAGGGAGGCCTTACACTGGTGTGAGCAAAATGATCTCTGTACAGACAGAAGAGTCACAGGCTGGGGCCTTTTCTTTCATTTAACTTACTGCCAACCTGTGCTTAGGCATAGAAATGTTTTGTTCCTACATGTTAATTTTCCTTTCAGTAAGGAAAATAGCCACTGTTTTCCTGAACTAACCCTAAAGAGCCCTATTGGTGAAGTAGAAAGCTGGAGATAAAGTATTTCTCCAGAAAAAAGGAATGGAAATGTGAGTTCTTTTATGTTTTATTCTGAGTCCTTTTAGTGGAGCTGCTATTGAGACCACCAATATGCTGCTATAGAGGAGGTTGCATTGCTCTGCCTTGATTTAACACCAGACAAATGCTCTGATCTCTGACCTGTGCTGTAAAAGTTGTGTAGTCCTGTGTACTCCTCACTGAAACTATTCTATAGGAAACTTGGAAAAGGCACTAGAGATTTGTGAGAAAAACTCTATGCGTGCCACTGCTCTAAATCATAGAATGGAGGGAGATAAATAACATTCTTTCTGTATTGAATACTGTATCTCTATGGAAACTTTCTATTTTGATATTGAAAATTTGAGTGGAAGGAATGGAACTGCTGCTTATATTTTTGCATTTGTTCTCCTTATAACCAGAATAAACACATATTCTAGTGGAAATATTTAGGAATATTAGGTATAAAAATTCTCATTTGTTTCTTCTACTCCATGTCTTCAGCATAGCTATGGATGGGAGCAGGGGTTGTGCACTCTGTTCATGTGGGCTCAATTTTGTGCCTGCAGCAACATCCGAGTCTGTTGGATCCCACCAGGAATGTTTGGCTCCAGGAGCTCTGTGTCTGCTCCTCTCTGATAAAAGCCCCTCTGCTGGTACCCAGGCACTGCCCAGGAGTTGGGAATTCCTTTTGGGCATTGAGGCTCTCTGGAAGCAGTGGTTCAAGCAGAAGTATTGCTCGTGCTTCACAGCACTGTCACAGGGAAGGAGGAGGGACAGAATGTCACCCAAGGGTTTGACACCCTGTGGTGAGCTGGCTGGGCAGCAGCTGATACCCCCAGGCACCTGACACTGGCACTGGAGAGACACAGGAAAGGTAAAAGCAAGAAAAGTCATGAGTTGAGATCGTTTATCAAGTGAAGAGACAAAAATCCCTGACCAAAGCCAAACCCCAGGGGATGCAGAGGAAGTGTCCAGCTGCTGAAAGCGTTCCCAGTAAGAAATCCCAGCAGCAGGACAGGACTCCTCTGGTCAGTGAGGGAGCAAAGCTTTGGTGAGCCAGCAGCTTTTTGCTCACACACACTCTGAGTTCACCTGTGGGATTTATTCATTTTTACTCCAAAGGAGTCCATAAGTGTTTGAGCTGCCTCCCTGCCCTGTGCACATCCCAGCCCTTCCTCGGGCAGCAGAGGACACGTTTACCCTCTGCTGTGGCTGGGGAAGCCTTAGTCCTTGTCTGTGGGTGTAGATATCTCCTCTCATCCCAGCACACAGGGATCAGATGGCTCTCCAGGAGCACATGCGTGGCAAGATTATCAGTGGCAGATTGTTTTCAGCACATTTGAAGGGGACAGACTGAATCAGAGGATTGTTTGGTTTGCCAAATTAATATCTGGGATGTAGTCCAACCTGATTAACAGCGTGGCTGTGATTGGATCAGGAAAGGGTAAGCAGGCATTTGGAAGGTTTTTTATACCTGCTGGCTTTGTTGCTTTCCCAGTAGCTTGAACATGTGCAAGAATATGCTTCTGTCCAGTAATCCAATTCATTTCTCATTGATTCCAGTTTGTCTTTTTATGTTCCATTGGATCTCTTGCCAGGTAAATCTTTTCTCTGTAGCAATAGATGACTTTTTGTGGCTGCCTGGTGTTGGTTGGGCAGTTTGATCAAAACTTCCTAATTCCATTGTTTCAGAACTGATTTCTTCAGCAATGATGCAGACTGTCTTTTTCTCTAATGAAGCCTGTTATTACAAGAGCACTTACATTTAAATTTATATATAAATAATGTAAGATTTATATATAAATTATAAGCCACATTTAGAAACCTCAATACGTATACATGTTTCTGTAGTCTTTCAAACATTGTTGAGGATTCTTATGTAAGGAGTAAAATAAGGGTTAATAGATTTTTTTTCCAATTTTTCTTACAGGAGTATGTTTTATTGTCTTTCAATTTGATGGATGAGACAGAGACCATGGTTTATATATAAACCATGTGCTTTCCAGATTAGACTGATGTAATCATAGACGTTTTGCACAGTTCAGCTAAAAATTTGTTCTTCTTGATCAAGGTCAGGAAAATCCAGGGATTCTGCCATTTATCTCTTCAGTACTAAAACAGGACACTCAGGGCACTGTTAAAAGCATTGGTGTACAGGCATGTCCCACTATGTCATACTTGCTGTCTCAAAACTGTTTTTTAAAAGATGGGGGAGTATTTCTGAAAAAAAAATAGAGTATAATTGTTGAAAAAAGAATGCTGATATTTAAAGTCTAAAGTAAGGCTTATTTTATCCTTCCTTTTACCCCTCCCTATCAGCAGGCTAATGTACAAAAGAAAGTTAATTTAGCTTTTTTCCTAGATAATGGCAATATGCATCCCATGCAAGGAGAAAACATTTTGACTTCAAAACAATGCCATTAAAAAAATCTGATCTCTGTTACTGTCTTTCACTTTTAGACTTGATAAAGGTTGAAACCTAAGGAACAGAACAGGTTTTACATGTGTGAATTGTCTGAAATCCAGCAGGGAACATCTGTTTCAGCAAATGTTTGATGTGTTAAAACTTTGTTTGCTGTGGCCTTTTGCTGAGCAGGTAATTGGTTAATGAGTAAAGTAAGACAAAATTTGCAGAGAGGGATAAAATCTTACTGCCCATCTGAGGTTCTGTCACCACATGGATGGAAAACATTCTTTGTGCCTTAGATGATCACAGGTAGGACACTCTTATTGGTACCTCCTGTAACTTTTTGACTTTGCACCCAAAGTTTGATGCTGTTTTATTTTGTTGCTGGCTTATATTTCCTTTGTCCTTGTCTGCCTATTATTGTATTTCTCCCAAACAGATCCCAGTATTTCTTTGGTTCACAGCAACCAAAGAAACTCAGGTTTTGCCTTTCACCTCTGAGATGCCAGGTGTGGGATGTGACATCCAGTCACGAACACACTGGCTGGGTCTTGTGGCCTTGCAAGTCAACATCTCCACCATTCCTTTACAAAGCAGTAAAACACAATTCTATATTTAAAGGATTGGGTTTATATCTGCTTTGATGCCTTTCACTGCTGTGGAAGATGCAAAATGCTTACTCAGTTTATTTCTATCTGGTGTTGGGATGAAATTTCTCACGACAGTATTTGAGTAGTTTTGGAAAGTTGAAACACCTGAAGAACTTTGCCCTTCTGTATTGGTTATATTCTATAACATACTTTTGAAGAACTGTAATGCACTGTTTATTTAAATGTAGGGATTTTTTTTTTATTACACAGCCTAAGTTAAGAAAAAAAAAAAAAAGTAAAAGGTAAATTGAAAACCTTTAGAATCTGTATTGCATCAAATCTGTGAGAGCATTAACATTCAGTAGCATGCAGAAAAGTAACACTCCCATCTCTCCAGAACAGCTTCGTTTGTATCAAAGTCTGCTTAAAATTGTGTGTCAGATTAAGAACTTTATTAATTAAAAACATGTAACATGTATTAATTGTTTCAGTTCTGTGAAGTACAAAGTTCTCCCTAATTTAGTGACCAAGTTTTTGTGTATTAAACTGTCTTGTCTTCTGCCACCCACACCACAGTCTTGGTTTGTAATGTCTGATGCTTTAGTCTACAACACTGACATGGTAATTTCTCTATATATTTTGTTATAAAGGAGTAAGTAATTTCATATAATCACAGATAATGTGATGTAGAAATTAATTTTTTTCTGCAACTCATTCTAGGGTGACATTTAATGTGCAAACCTGTTTTTCTGTTTCCATGTAGTTACAGAGCCCTCGTTGATTTGATACTTTAATTACATGACATGATACCCTTGGGTTTTTAAAATGCTGCTCCAGCTAGTGGACTTCAGTGAATCTGCCTTGATGTTGTATTTCCATTCCTTTGGGATGCTTGGAAACAGAGCTTGTTCTGTCAATCCATCAAATGCAAAAGCTGCCCATGTCCACTCTAGGCCTAGTTTTGATCTGAGCACAAATCAGCTGTATTTTTCAGCTGCATTTTTTTACAAATTCTGTCCCAAAAAGGTGATCGCATCTCAGCTGAAGGCTGGTTTCTTTAAAAGAGGCCTGTGCTGTCACAGCCTTCCTCCACTGTGCAGAATAACCCCCCTCACACCAGGTGCTGGAGTTCTGGCCAGTTTTTGTTTGCAGTGAGAAGAAAATACTTTCAAGGGACTTGGAAATTCATTCTTCAGATCAGCCCAGGTGACCTTATTTACTGCCACTGACATTTCCAAATGAATTTAAAGGGAATGTTTCTGTATGACTGAAATTCCTTTGAAGAACTCCAAAACCTTTGTCATTCTGGGCATTCCCTCAGTCTTTGCCATGACAATTAAGATAATTAAGATAATTAAGACAGTTGGGTGAGGTTGCTTTGTTTGCATTGCAGCTGTGATTCCAGCGAGGCTCTGTCTCACTGCATGAGGAAAAAACATCCACTTACCTCTGGGGCAATAAAAGATTCTGTGGGCTCACTCGCAGTGCTTCCAGCCTCACCTGGAGCAGATGCAAATATTAGTGGTTGCTGTAAGATTTGGAGATTGTTGGGTTCCAAAACTTTTAATGTTTGCTCCTAAAGTCAAGCTCTCAAAGGAAGGTGTCATAATTTTTACAAGTTCTGCACACTTTTCAAGAGTCTAAACCAGCACAAACTCTCTCGGAGTTCCATATTTATTTTGGAGACTCTGTAAGCTGAACTCCATTGGGAATTTCTTGACTTTATGCCTTTAAACCAAACAGCAGTGTACTCAAATATGGTCTGTTTTAATCTGACACAGAAGACTGTGAGGATTGAGTCAGATTGGAGCCTAGACCAAGTTATTCTGCATGCTAACGAATTTATCTTTCAAAACATTCCTTGTAATTATTCTTTCACCTCAAATACTGCTTCAAAATTAATTAAAAGAGCTCCGAAACTTCATAATTAAAAATTTGATGTGTCATAAACTGCTCTTACCTTGCCTCTTACTTTCCTGTGAATTTGAAACCTACCCAGGCTTTTTGAGAGTTTTCCCAGGGCCACGTGCATCATGTCCTGGGTTTTTGTTATCCCATCTATCTGAATTTTAGGACCAGACTTGGTCCTAAATGTTACCACAGTTACCACAAATGTCTCTCTGTTACTCTTATTTGAGCTTTGTCTAAAACACCACTCAAGTTGGATTTCTTACCCCTACAGCTGGTTAGCTGTAAGAATCATTATAGAAAAGAAAATGCTCTTTATTTTTTTTTCCTGGCATGTTGAAACTGAGAGTAGATTATATGTTTGTGGTTGAAATGTTATGAGATATCCAGTTCAAAACATGTAAAACGTTGTTGTCATAGTTCCTTAATTAATGAAATATAGCTTTGTGCCTTTTTTGCCTTTAAGGTCCACAATCATAAACTATTTAGCAATGGTTTTCAAATTCGTTTAACCTAAATTTTAAATTAATAACTCTATTTAAAAAAAAAAGAAAAGAAACCAAAAAATGACAAGACAAGCATGATTCTACATTACATGGCATTTTTAGCCATAGTTTTAGTCGGTTTGAATGTTCTGCTCTCATGTTCCCTCTTGACAATCACATTTCCATTTATGCATTCAGTGCTTCTCCGTGTAAATACTGCAGCTCCCCTCAGTCCCATGTACTTTTACAAATGTGCATGGCATTAAGGCTCGTTGTTTTTTTACATTTAAATATTTAGCTGGCTGCATTTCCCCACCCCATGATGAAATATCTTCCATAGCCAGACGATGGCACTGTAAGCTAAAGAACTTACCTGCCAGTAAATCCTGTCTCCTTTTTAAATGGAGTACGTGGTGGGTTTATTCCTCACCCCCAACAACTTTATTTCAGAGTTCTAAGTTATCTGAAGGCCTGTTCATCCTCAGCAGGAGCCACGGTCTGGGTTCTCCATTATTGGGTGCCACTACAGCTCTTCTGGATATTTACTGGACTTGGTTTAGATGCGACGCTAAAATAATTTTTTGTACTGCCTGTGTATTATTCTTTAATGTGGGTAGTCCTCACTCCACTAAAACTATTTGTATGTTTTAAACAACAAAATTAATAAAAAATGGCTTCTCTCAGGCCACTCTTCTTCATTCTGCTTCTTCTCTTTGCTGTTGTTTGTTTTATGTAGTAAAAGCAGAAACATTCCAATGGCCACATCTCTGTAATACATTAAAATAGCTGGAACTGCAGTTCCGTATTTATATGTTCATCAAATCAGTGTGTGACAGCAACTGCTCCTTCTCTCTGAATCACACAGGAACCAGGCAATGAAGAGATTATATTGACTTAAGGCATTACAAAATGCAGTTTTACTTTTCATTCTGGCCTCTGGAAACTGGTCCTAAACACTGTTTTTTTACACTTCAGCTAAAAATGAGAGCATCTTTTATGACCAAGTGGCCTGACTGTGACAGAAGCCTCAGTGCTGTTCTTTTTGTCTTTCACCTCCCTCCTCCTCTTCTCCCCAAACTCTTGATGTCATTTAGGCATTATTTGTATTAGATTATTTTATTAGAGGGAGAGGATTACTGCTGGATTTATGTATCTTGATAAGGATTTCCTTTTTATTTATTTATTTCTGTTCATAATGAGCAAAGAGTAGCTGGGGTAGCCAATTCTCAAAGCAGGAATATGAATGATAAAACACGAAAGCAGCTTGAAGGATTTGCTGATAAGTATGTGAATTGTTCTGGGATGATACTTTTGAAAACAGAGTTTATTTTATTTATTTTTGTAATAGTCATGATGAAATTCTTTCATGAAAGCAATTCTATTAATTTGTTCAAATCACAAGTGAATACATTACTAAAACAAAAAGTACACCTCAACCCCCACCATTTCTAAAGCTTTTGATTTTGCTGAGATTTTCTTTTTTTCTGTAATATGATTTTATGCTTAAGACTATTTATCTGAGCATGTTTATTACCTGTAATAGTGGGATTTATTTATATTTTTTTACTTACTGCTGTGTGTGGGATTGCCAAACAACTTGGGCTTTCCCAGCAAGGTTGCTGTTACAATAATGTTCACAAAAAAAACCCAAAACAAAACATTTACACACGAGTCCCTAAGGGACGGGCTAATACAACAATGCTTGACATTTATATAAGGGCGGGTGAAATTTGCAGTGGATTCTTTTACTCTGGAACTGCCATGTGGAACTCTGGGGATAGAGCAGAGACCTACCACTATTAACTTGCCTTTTGCAGGCAGCCGATGAAAGCCTGGCTCGTGTGGCCTGCAGGGTACAGCCAGGACCTGGCTCCTTAGCCAGGCATTTATTTACAGCATCTGGGGGAGCTGAGGGGCAATTTTTGACTGGCAAGATTAATAGCAGGGTGGGGGGGGCCTAAGTGCCACGGCTGTGTGTAGGGAAAGCTGCTTTTTTTCTGTAGGTATTATAATAAAGCAGTTTTTAGTAATAAATCAGATCTTGCCTGACCTGTGTTGCTCCCTGTGGCCTTTGTGCCACTGCTGATGTGATAATGGACATTGTCTCACAGAGTGCCTGATCTCCCACGCTTGCCAAAGCAATTTCATGTGCCACAGAAGCACGTGCTGAGTCTCAGCTCAGTTTCCATTGCTGGCATTCAACTTTTTGTCAGAATTTCCAAGTCTGGTGTTGCCATTATTTACACACAGCCATTTATGGTCTATGGAAAGGGGAGTTCTGGTTGTTAGACATGTTAATGACACCCAACTGCACTCTGGACACAAGTGAACAAGAAGTTCTAGTAGAAATTGGAAGCTGTGAGTTCACTTGGTTCAGTTAATTGCGTGCCCTTAGCAGTCCACGAGTGTTTCAGGCTAACTGGAGTAGCTTTAATGTCTGCCTGGCTAGAGATGTGATTAACCCAACTGGAGCTGTCATTCTGGCCTTGGAAATCTTGTGCCACAAAGCTCAGAATTGGCAAATTCCATAATGAAGTTTGCCTTGGTTGTTGGGGGTCTTGGTTTTCTTGCTGGCGTTTTTTGGGTTGGTTGGTTTTTTGGGAGAGTGCTTTTTTTTTTGAATTCTTATTACTGGGTTTTCTAATCTTCATTTTCTCAGTAGGCCATGTAAAGTCTTTGGTACATAGTCTTGCTTATTTAAAGTTTCTACTTACTGCTTTTGTCTCCTCAGGCTGATTTTTATTTTTTTATTTGTACTTAAGAATCGGTTAAAAAGTTAGGCTAAATTTAGTATGTGTCATCCCTTTTGTAACAGTGCATCTTGAAGGAATATGATATGTGTTTATAGTACTTTCTAATTATTCAATAAACTGTTAGAGGTTTAATGAAATTGAAATAAACAGCCAATGACATTTTAATATGGATGTAGTGCATAAGAAATTGTGGTGTCTAGATTTTGTATTTTGAATATGTTTCTGAGCTGAGCTGGGAGTGGAGGTGTGCACTGTGGAGTTACCATTTACAGCTTTGAACTAAATTACTCTTAATTGCATTTCTATTAGTATGGTGAGTACTTGGGAATCCTGAAAGATCTTTCACATGAATAAGTCATCCGGTGGTAATAAATATTTACCTGTCATGAAGTGGGCAATTAAAAAAATAAACAAGCTGACAGAGATTCAATGTTACATCAGGGAGTTTGTCTCACAGAAAAAGAAATAAACTGTATCTTGCTAGAGCTTATCTTCTAACTTAATATTTTTTGCTAAGAGCTAGTCAGTGAAAAGAGGTTCCTAAAATATCTCACCACTTTTTATTTTAGTAATTAAGACAGTTTGAATTCCTTTTGAAAATACTGAAATGACTGTACTGTGGGAGGGCTGGGTATTGCCTGAGGGGAACCAATTACCTGGTTGGTGACTTGGATGGAGAATTTGGATGTTTGAGGAAGAATTCCTGTTCTGTTCTACTTAGGAAAAGTCTTCAGTCTCCTGCTGGCTTCCCTGGCACAGGGTGCCCAGAGCAGCTGTGGCTGCCCTGGATCCCTGGCAGTGCCCAAGGCCAGGCTGGACACTGGGAGCAGCCTGGGACAGTGGGAGGTGTCCCTGCCATGGCAGGGGTGGCACTGGGTGGGATTTAAGGTCCCTCCCAACCCAAACCATTCTGGATTCTATGATTTTCTGATGCTCTGATTTTTCTCCCTGGTTTTCTGTGCATGACTTGCCTCGTTCCTTTTCCTGTGTAACCTCCAGGTACAATTTGTTGTTGTGAAGTCTCAGGACAGGTGGAACTGTTTATTAGGTCACAGAAGAATTTTGTTTATTTATTATTCCAGAACCAGCTCAGCATATAGGGACATAAAAAATTTATTTTGAACTGTTGTAATTTTTCAGGCACATACAAATCTTTAAAATTATCCCTTTGATGTGTTTCTGTTTTTATTTGAGGAAGACAAATTATATCATTGATGTGAGATGTGTATAATTGTCAGTTTAGGCATTCTTTGCATTCAAACAAAACCTTCTGCTCACTAATTCAAGTTTCCTGTTCTCTGTGTGTGATGATAATGGGGAGCTCATGGTTCAGTCCTGTACATTTGGTAAATATACTGGTGAGGTGTTTGTTTTGCAGCAAATAACAAAGCATTAGGGCTTCATCTGAAGATGGGAGGGGCAGGAAATCAATTCTTCTTATCTTTACCAATTTCTTATAGGAGATAAGAATCTGTTTGAGTTGACAGAGATTAATTATACAGATTATATCAGTTGTCTTCATCAGAAACCCTTGCTAGTAAATCAGTCTTACTGAAATGGTTAATATACCATCCTTTGGAGCAACTCAAAACTTCTTTGACAAAAACAGTATTTAATTTGTCTCTTTTTACTTTCTTTTGTAAATTACTGTTTTATCATTGGAAGTATTTGTAAAGTAGATCTACTAAATTCAAACTGAAAAATGTAAAATCAATCCTGACATTTAATTAGATGTTCCAGGTTCTCTTCAGTATGAACATGAAAAACAACTGATATTCTGAGGTCATTTAATTAAAACATTATCTATGGCTGTCCTTTAAAAGTTTTATTTTATTTAGATATACATGTGCATTTATGGAAATGTGCAGCTGCCTTAAAAATTCTCAATAATTCTTACATAGGTGTTTTTCGGTTATTTCTTTAACAGTCTGCTTTTGGAAGTTTCTTGTTATCTCACTCTAAACTCCCGTGTACTGAACTGTAGGCAAATGGTAAAAAAGAAGGTCCATTTCTATCCAGTGATGGTGAAAATCTTGAAAACACAGTGCAAACAGTAACAAATGCAAAGAGGATAAAAGGGAGGAGAGTGCCCTATTGTTTCTGTGGTGGTGTCACTACAATCTTTTAGAAATGTACCGAGGCCTCTGTGGCCATCCTTAGGGTGCTGTGCTTTATCTGGGTGTTGGACATGACCTCTGGAACAATGATAACACTCTACTGGTTTATTTTACACTTTAAAGATACAAGGGATTTTAGAAAACAATTCTTTTTTGTGTTTTCTTGTTGTTGTTGTTGTTTGTTTTTAAGGTGCTGTAAAGTGTAGTTGGTTTTCTTATAAGGGAAATGTCAAACACCATCAGTCTTCTGCAGAATATTCCCTTTTTTTTTAAGAATACATTTTTTAATGTTTGCCTGAGCACATTATTCCAGACATAAAATGCTGACTTAGTTTGAAGTAGAAGGAGGAAAAGAGAGACTAATGATGAGCCTCTACCATGAGTTTTATTCAACATTCCCAGTGACTCTCTGAGTGTTCTGATCTTGGAATTTCCTCTGTACAAGAGGTGTGCAGCTCATCTGTTGCAAACACACAGGAGGAAATGGGAGGGACATTTCCAAGGAGCTTTGAGCTCTTCAGTCATTCCTGTATTCTGATTTCTCATGGAACATTCTTAACTGGCTGGCAGGTTTTGTATGGCTGCATTGTTGTCTATAATAATTGTCTATGATATCTAATGTCTCTGATGTCTAATAATTATATATAATTGTCTATGATGACAATTACAGAGTCATTATTCTATATTCTATCCTTTTGTCAAGACATTGTGGTGACAGGCAGAGGACTGGGTGTCCCCAGGAAAGCTGTCTCCTGAAACACTTTCAGGGTTTCAAACAGAGAGGAGTTTAGAATTGCTCATTTTCAGTGTTCTCTGCAAAGTTACCTGTTGTAATGTGGGGAATATGACGATTACAGGAGCTGATTGAGGAAAGAAATGTATTTTTATTATCAGTATGCAGATTTTTTTTAATGTGATCTCATTGCTGTACATTGAAGGAAAAAAGAAGAAAAGGTGAAGTTTTGCTGTTTTGCTGTAAAGTTTTTCTATATGTGAATTTTCTCTCTCTCTGTTTGTTAAATTGATGAGACATGCATAGTTCCAGATAAAACATGCAAAATACTTAAGTGTATGGAAGAAAGAAAACAATATTTTCACAATCCATTTTCCCCTTATAAAGCACCAAGTTGATATGGTTTAACTGTATTTTTTCCAGCCAATTCAATATAGAAAGCATCACTTACTGTTAAAAAAAAAAAGAAGGCAAAACTAAGGGAGAAAAGCTTCAGAAGATTAAAAAAAAATATTTACTAGTAAAAACTGATTAATTTCTAGGAACAAATAAAAGTATCTGCACAAATTTATTTTGATACTTACTATATACAGTTTTCATATTACACTGTCAACTGAGGTTAATGCACATGTGTAGGAATAAATATATTTACACTGGCAAAACTTTTACTCCTCTAGATGCTGGAAATAAGCACCAGGACTGAGGTAAGTGGGGATAAGAGCATTTTCAGGTTTTTGTTGTTGTCTGTTCATAAAACAAAAAATATGTAAAGTATTGTTTTCTAATGAGTCCCTTTAAAATGACAAAATCTACTAATGCATTTAGTTATTTGCTGATGATAATTCTATACTAATTCAAAATTACTGCATAAGAACAATTCCATAAAGCCAGCTCAGTCTTTTTAAATGATGGTCTGGAAACAGGCGATCCTTTATTCTTGTTTTCCCTTAGAGTAAAGAAAAATGAAGAATGTTGTGTTAATGTCAAAAAACGTCGTCAGGAATAAATCCTGGGGGTTGGTTAATGAAACTTTGGTGCCTGGTGGCGAGCAGCAGGCAGCACCAGGCTGCAGGAGCAGCTCCCAAACCCTGTGCCACGTTACATCACTGGTTCCTCATTTTCGTGAGGTCTCCCAGGCACGTGGCCCAAGCCCCCAGGCAGGAAGCCCCACTGCCAGCAGCACTTTAAGTGAGATTTTGGGGTGATTTTTATGATGTCAGACATGCGCTCTGTGCTGGCGCAGTTGCACAGAGACACAGCTTATGTTAATGGAATAAGAATAATAACAAACTGAAGGCAAAAGTGAAAAAGTATGTGAGGTCCCAGAGCAGGACAGTTAATAGTTCAAGAGACTCATTCTTTTCTGTTGTAAAATCCAAATTAATTATGTTGGGATATGTCTCTGATGTGAAAATGAACATTTCTCCTGCAAATCTTGGCTGGTCAGAGATAGGTGCCTGCATTCCTTGTTTTAAGGGCAGGTCTTGCATCCAGGCTGGCTCCCTGAGGGACCAGTGCTCACCAGCAAGTCCAGTTCCACGTGGGGTTAACACAAACAGTGCTGCAGGACAGGTCCTGTGCCATTTTCACTCCTGCAGTCTGAGCATGCAGCAGGAACATCTGTCCTTTCTGAGAAGGCCCTGGGTGTTTGCCTTGTGTCACTATTGTATCAGGGATGGCTAATAACAACACAGACTCTAGATCTTCTCAGAAGGCAATAACAGAGTTTATTTGATGTCACATTGTTTTACAGACTGTTCCAAGAAAGCTGGACCTGATTCAACACCTCACCATCATTGGCTAATTAGAAACAACACCCTTCTTGAAAACATCTTACAAGTCAACAAGTGCAAAACCCCAGGTGCAAAGATCAAAAATTGCTTCTCACAGCTACCCCAGAGCAGAGCCTGGGAAACTCTCTCTGACTTTCTCTTCTGACCAGGCTTTCAGCACCCACAGCCTTGGGCTGGCTGGGGCTAGAGGATGCCCTGCTCTGGTCCAGGGCCCTCAGTGTGACCTTGAGGAGAAGTGGCTCCCTGGTGTTTGTTCTCAGTGTGCAGGAGATCATGAGGAAAACGTCATCATCGCTTGTTGAGCACATTTGTGGGGTGTGTTCATGTATTTAACAATTGGATTTGTTTAGGAAGGAAAAGGAGCATTTGCAAACTCTCAAATACTGGTGACATTTGCACCCAGGAAGAGGAGACAGAAGTGGAAATTGGTATCCACAGCTCTGTCTACAGCCAAATACAGTTTTTTTCAGTCTTTGTGGCTTGGCCAGTCACTATCAGGGAAAATAAATACCTGGGCATCTGTTGCTTAGAACTTGTTAGGGTAGTGGGAGCAGTGGAAAGGCTGCAGAGTGACCAGGCAGCTCTCTGTGAATTTGTGATCTCCTGGGCTGGGCTGTATTTCCAGGAGTGGATATACAGGTTTGAGAAATAAATTCAGAGATTTGCAGTTAGCTTTCAGGGAGGGATCTAAGTTAAAGAATGTGCATTGTTTTAAAGATAAAGGTGTCATACTTCAGTTGAAAGGTAGAAAGCAGCACTTGATTCCTTCCTTCTAGCAAATGGCAATCTCTCTTTATTGCAGTGTTGGATTTTTCAAAATCATTTGCAATCCTAAATATCCAGTATGTTTTTGTTGCTCGATTTATACAGAACTCTTATACTACTGAGAAACTTCAGAACTTCTTTAAATATTGAGCTAACTGATGTTCTCCTATTTTCTAAGATGACCTGTTATCTGTTCCTTCTTTTAGCTGGTTGATACAAATTTAATGTTTCAGTATGCTTTTATCAAAGGAGAACCTCTTTTGATCCCACATTATAAAACAGTTTGTGGTGTACAATCACGATATGCAAGGTGATTTCAATCTTAACACCTATTCAAATCTGTGTCATTATCCAAATAGAAGTGGAATTATTCATACAGGTTTATGAAAAAAGATTTGAACCTTCTTATTTCCTCTGCAGCTTTCCATATATAATATACTACATCGGGGAAATCACCTGAATTATTAATATTTATTTCTTTAAATCTTGTCAGAACACATTTTCTGTGTCTTACATATGGTCCATCATGTATTTTCCTTTCTTGTTGGGATAGAATCATCTTGTCCTATTATTGGTGAAGGAAAGCGTTAGATGGAGAGTTTCTCTTTGGCAAAGACTTTCTCCCAGCTGCTAGATGAGTAAAGTGGTTTCAGAGTCACTCAAATTTATTTTCTCAAGCTTTGCTGTCTCAGTAGCAGCAGGGCAGCATCCCTCTTGTTTGTCTCCAGGGAAGGAAATCCAGTCCTGCCATACACAACAGCATGAGACATGAGTTGATAATTGTTGGAAATAACCTACAATATTTAGTGTTTCTAACTGGGGGAGGTTTCTCTGTGAATGGATTTCTGGGCATGTTTGCTCTTTTGTTTTGGCCTGTTGGCATCAATTATGAACGTGGTTTGATGGTTTTAGGGTTAGGTAAACCTTGAGTGATAGTTCAGCTGCTTTCAGTGTGGAGCTTAGCAGTGATCTTGATATTGGCATGTCTCATGTGGGGGTAAGGGTGGGGATTCTTTTCACTGAACTGGCAAAGAGCCAGACTGACTGGAAAACAAAATATGATCAATGGAAATTCAAAGAACACATTTTAAAATAAGTCAATTTGGTAATTACAAGTTGGTGTACCAGTAGATTTTCACAGCAGGGAGGACAGCAGAGAAAGCAAAGAGCGCTAATTTTATTTTAATTAAGCTTTTCTGTTAATGGGGATCAGAGGATTCTGTCACAAAGTGGGAGAGGAGGAGCTGTGTGATGATAGAGCTGCTCCACGCTTGACTCGGTCAAGTGGCTTCCATCTCACTGTGGTTAGAGCATGAAGTGTTTTCAAGTGCTGCTGAAAGAGCCCTTCAGATTGGGAATGAGCACTCAAGGAACAGGATACAGCTCTCTTGATCTCTCTTTACTTCTATGGCTTTGACAACTTTCAGCAAGCTCACAGGGCTGCCACCCCTTCCCTGCCAGAAGGAGAAAAAAAAACCAGTAGAAGAGTCCTGTTTAGCTGTTTAGGTGGAGAAAACACAGATTATTTCTTTTTCCAGTTTTGATCATTAGAACTCTCATCTTAAGCTTAAGGCTCTACATGGTTTGCATCAGCCTTGTGGGAAAACATTCCCTGAGATTAGACATGAAAATCTTCAAATCTTCTGTAGCTGCCAGGTCCTGGCTGTGGTTAGAAATTAGGCAGAGCTGTTTGCTCTGTATGAATAAAGAATTTTTTTTTCTATATAGACCCTTTAGTAAACCAGAATGAGTTTTATACAGGAAAGAGATTGTTTTAGGTATCTGTGGTTTAGGTGTGCCATGTGAAGGTGCCTGAACCTCGGCAGGAACATTCAAAGGGCAGAGGCCCCTGTACTGTGCCTTTTCCCAGCTGACACCACTGCCCCACTCACACAAACACTCCTTCCACACGAGTTCAAACCAAATTCCTGGCCCAGGTTTTAGCTTGGGTTTGCAGTGTAGCTCTGGTCTCCTGATCAGGCTCCCTTAAACTGATCACGATTCATAGTAAAGGCAATGTTTATTTTTTACAGAACTCCTAAAGAACTCCTCTGTTCCAAGAACTAGCTGTGGGCTCACTGTTCTCTTCTAAAATTTTCTGAACTGCCTTACCAAATACTTGAAAGGATAAGAATAGCAAACCTATTATCTGATAATTACCTGCTGCAGGCTGACTACTCATTTGCATGTTCTGATTCTGGCTTTGCATTATATAATTTTAATCTTTTGATAATATCCCACTTACGAAGGGACTTGGCTTCTTTCCTGTTAACTGCACTATCAAAAAGCTGTTGCAAGAGATTCTGGATCCAAATGGTGATGTTTGATCCAAGTATGGCAGGGAGCAACTGGGTTTCAATATGCCAAGCTAAGCCTGTAGTTGTAGCACTCAAATGATTTTGAATTGGAGTGGACTTGTAATCAGTGAACTCAGAATTAAAAAGAAACTTCAGAACTCTGTTTTGGCAGATTCTTTAACAAATGCAGGAAAGATGTTTAGAAGGTAGAAGTAGGGGTTCTTTAATTTACTCTAGTACAAGTCATTGAAAACATAACCACAGATTTATCTGGGATATAGATGTCCTAAAAATTAATTGATAAATCATGTGCAATGTGAGCTTCTTCCGGAGGTTTCAAGGCTTTCTGGACTCTACAGATCTTTTCCCACACTGTGTCTCAGGAAGTCAGGAGGGCCCTTGTTTTAATGAGCAGTGTAAGGTATTTGTATTTTAAGTTCATGAATTCACTTCTTGTTAGGATAGTGTGTTCATAGGTTTTAGTTTGTGTGCAGTATCATTACATCAGATAATTCTGCACAGATAATTCATTTCCATGATTTAGGATGTTCTTAATTGCTTTACTGAAGGGAGATTGAGCACCTTTTAACCAAATAGCTGAACGATTTGCTATGACAATTCTGCCACTGTGCATTCACTTAATTTCCAATTAATCAAACATTCAATAAATCATTAGTATAATTACACCTGCTCAAATATTCCTACCCCAGCACATTAGCTATGCTCAGGCAGACTCTTTTACCAGCTGTGTGAATGGATTCATTTGTCTGACCCAGTTGGTTGCACGTCCTTGCTTCTTATGAGCCTTGAGAAATGATAGGGCAGAAATTTTAATTATTTATAATACCAGGCATTCTTTTGATTCGTTGTTCATGCTTTTCGCTTGGATGCTTCTAGAGCAACTTAAAACAAACAGCAGTGCAATAGTGGCTGGTTAATTTCTGAAGATTTTGAAATCATTTCCATTCCCCTGCTGTGCCACTTTCCTAATTACACCGTGTCCCCAAGTGCATGATAATTCCCTCATCACCAAGCATCAAAGGCACAGATGATTAAAACAGTATAGCCTGTGTCATATAAATGTAACCACAAGTGGATCCCAAAGATACTTTACTGAAAACCAGTCAACTGGTCCCAGAAACTATTTTAGGACCTGTTTTTAAAAAATTACACAAGTAGAAATCCAATCACGTGTCTTGAAAATATCCCTGTGGTTGCACTTAGTGGCTGAGGAAGACTGAAATTTGAGACTCCTCTCCAATTTTTGAGGAAGGTAGCTTTGAAACACCTGTGCTCCGTAGGTGTGTGCTGCTATTTGTACTCTCCACACAGATAAGAAATCTCAATTTCCTCAGGTACAAGTGGGATTACTCAGTATTTGTATCTGGTGATTGTTGTAAGCTTTAAATCATACTTAATGTGTGTCATCGTTGTGAGACTTGAAGTAAACAAACCCGGACATGCAATTTCAGTCTGTAATGTTTTAAATAGGAAGCTCTTTATGTGGGTGTAGACACATTTTAAATTGTGCAGCGTAGGTTCTGCGGCTTCAAAAATAGATTTACTGTTACAACTTGCCTGCATTTTATCTTTGAGTTAGGAATTGGAGGAGATTCATAATACTTTAATCCCTTAGTACAAATAGGTAAGATTTTTTAAAATTAACTGAAGGTGTCATGATCCATCCAGATAGTAAAATAGGTTAACTTTCCCCCGGCAACCCATTCCCTATTCTGTTTATACTTTATTTTCTTTTTACTGAATATGCTTTGTGTAATACTAAGGGGAAGTTCTTTAACCTGAAGGGAAAAGGCATCAAAGAATCTATTAAAAAAAAAAAAAAAGAAAAAAAATGTCGCTGAGCGTGTTTTCCTAAACCCCAGGGCACGCAGCGACATTCAGGGGTGCGACACCTTCCCCCGGGGAGCTCTCACTTCCCCACCGGGACTCTGGTTCAGCCAGTCTATGGGCGCAGAGACAAAGTGAAGACGAGACGGGTCTTGGGGTGAACTAAGGAGATTTATTACGGGTATAACTGAAGCATAACAACTAAAAAATGAACCCCAAAGACCAGGGGCACGTGTCCTCCCGTGCGTTTTATAGACAGGGCAATACAAAGCAAGCAACCAATGAAAATGCACTCAGGGAGGGGTTTAGGGCGGGGAGTACAGAACAAAATCCAATGGGAATAGCAGAAGCAGTGTGATGATATGAAACAGCAAATGATATATCGATTTAAGAAAGACTGGCAGGGAAGGCTCTAGAAATAGAGGCAGGGGCACAGAGGATTGACACCTAACAGTATGTATAATTTAAATCATAACACACAAATGAAATAGAAAGCTAGCTTGAAAACTTAGAGTAGAAAATCCACACCGCAACATCTCCTCCTTTTCTTTTCTAAAAGAAAGAGAGTGTGATGTCTAAAATAATGTTTACTAAGGAAAAGGGAGAAAGCAAATTTAAAGGAAACTGGCATTTACAGCATCCAGGAACTGCATTCATCATTGCAAAATTTTACTTTTGGCCAATTAAAACTTCATGGATCTCTGTCTCGAAGTTAGAGTTCGAGCTGATAATCTTAAACTTTAAATTTTAAAATCCAAATTTAATTTGTGGTTAATGGGTTCCTGGTTACTGTATTTTCACAAAGTAAAGTTTTCTTTATTAAGGTAATAATAAATCCTGTTTATAACTAAAATAAAACAACAGTAGTATTGGTCATGCCCCTTGCTCTGCAATCACTCAGTGTTGAATCTTCTTCTGGACAGCTGAAGCTCTGCTCTTTGAATGGCGAGGAACAGCATAACTACAAAGATGTTCAGTCTCTGAATCAGTTCTCTTAATTAACAAATCTATGATGCTGACAATTACAACACAAACACACAAACTTGCTGAGTCAAAGCAGGCTGCAGCATACTTCACTGTTGACAGATCTGATTGATGGCTGTTCTGACTGTCAGCTGGCTGGAAGGTTTTCAGCAGTCTCAAGTTTTTAGATGGCAAAGCGCAAGGTGGCAGGTGCAGGTGAGGCAGCATGACTTTCTCTCTATAACATATAACTTAATAAATTCTTAACAACACAAAGGACAACTTGATGACAATATAAGTTTAAAATGATAGTAAACACAATACTTAATTAGAACTCTCTCTTCAATATCTTTGCTTCTAACTTAATACCTTTATTCTTAGTAAACCATTCATTTACTCTTTCACTTCTACTATCGCTAACTTTCTCTTCCTTCTTATTTCCTTCTTTCTTCTCCCTCTCCTAACTCTCTATTATTCCTTTATATTAATTCTCTCCCTTCGTCCTGCCCTCTAATACTAGCACATTCCTTCTTATCACTTACTTATACTTTCATTAGATTTCTTTTACTCTTTCAATTAAACTCAAATTACAATTTAACTAACACAACATAGAAAAAAGACTTTTACATATTAAAACTTACAATAAGAATTAATAAAATAAAACAATTTATATGTCATTCATTCTATTTCTAAACTATGAATCATTGATCTTCTGCTGGGCCCTAGCAGGAAAGCAATGAACAAAGTCTAGCAAATAGACTATTTAACTCATATTCTAAACTTATATATGATAGAAAAATATGTATATAATAAATGCAATATAATAATATTATTAAAATGCAATGAACATAAATATAATAATCATGTATATAACAATAGTATAAAATCAAAGGGATCATTGGGAAAGGAATGACAAGGAGTGGATAGGGACTTGTGCAGTTGCTACAAATGAATTATCAAATTAGAGAGACACAGGAGAAATGAACAAATCTCTTTTGCAATATAAAACAAAACTTCTTTTCTCGGGGATGAAAAAATCTTACAGAACCCAAAGGTTTCCTCAGAGGTCTTGAGAGATCGAGGCCATCTGGGATGTCTTTCCAATAATGGAATATTAACGGTTGAACGCAAACCAAACGCGGAAACTGCTTTGTAAGAAGAGAATTAAAAACATTAGGATTAATAGAAGAACAACTGATAGGGGTAGAAACTGAATGGGAATTTGAGCAACCGGCACAAGTGGTTAGGGGTTCTGGAAAGGGGGGTGGCCTGGGCGCCGCCATCTCGGGGGGAGGCAAGATGACAACCCCCGGGCCAGGGTTTCCGGCAAGCCGGAAGAAGGAGTGGGAGTGACGGTTTGGCGTCTCTTCAAAGGTGCTGACCCCTCTCTCTCCTGCCCCCGGAAGACCCCTCCTCCAAGGAGGGGCATCAGGGTGACGACAGGAGGGAGGGCGGTTGAAGGGAGGCGCGGAACCGGGGAAAGTCTCAGGGACCGGAAAAGAAGGATCAGCGCGGGAAAGTGGAACCCAATCGGCGTGGCCATCGCCATTTTGGAAGGGAAGGGAAGAGCCTGCCCGACCCGAAATGGCGGCAGGCTCAGGGGACAGGGAAGGGTTTGGGGAAGTCTGAGGGACCGAGGGTATGGGGAGCTTCACAGAAGCTAAAGGTGAATCTACGGGAGAGGGGCCTGACGCAGTCAACTATCGATGTTGTGCGTGATGGTAAAGGGCTTCTTTAATTACAGTGTAAATTGATTTTAACTCAAGTTTCCAAACTAAAACTTCCCAAAACGAAATCTTAAAGAAATCATTAACTGGGGTCCCTGGGTAAACCCCGAAAATCAACTTTATAATCTCCTTTAATTCTTTTTTATCAAACTCTCTCCCGTATGAAATTAAATACCGTTTTAACCTAAAATAAATGCGTCTCTCCGTTTCAGTTAGTCTCTGCCCCATTATGATTTTCCCTTCCCTCTTTCCCCCCCCACTGGAAGCGCCTAACCGAGTTACACCAGTATGCCGAGGAGGGAAACGGAAGGGACAGTGAGCCCACTCCCTCCCCCAAAAGGTCTCCTTCGAAGTAGCCTGCTGCAGTTCCTCCCTCGGGGCCAAGCAGAGCCCGGTTGCCCTTAAAGCCTGGACAGCAGACTGCCAAACAACTCTTGGGAAGAGGGCTTCCCTACCGACCCTGGCCAGTCACTCAAACTAAAAGCCGATAGGGCCCTATCCACCCGCCCGAAGCCTTACCCATTTAGTGGCAACCCGGGTCCTCGGCGTTCCACGGCCTTCGCGACGGTCCGGCTGGCACGTTGCCCCGGGTGGACCTCCCCGGTAACCTGACAAGTGCTCCTGAGCTCACTGCGCGTCTCCGCAGCCGGTCGGAGTAAACGAAGACTGGCTGACAACTCCTCACGCCTCTCGGCTCGCCGTTTCCGCAGCCATTACTCTCCTTGAGCTTCAGCCTTGCTGTAGAGGCCTCGGCTACGGTGTGCCCCCGCACTCTTCCCCCGCAGGAGCTCTTCTCCCTAAGGGGCCTTGCGACGAGCTTTCTCCTCCGCCCTTGGGTACGTGCCCCCCGCCTGGGTGCTGGCAGGCACGAAGGAGTCCCGGAACTACTCTGTTCCTCCCGGAGTCGAAGAGTCCCTTGTCGCCGGTGTTTTTCACTCCCTTCCTCTTCGCGGGCTGCGAAGAGGCAGAGAGCCCCTCTTTCCACGGAGCTTCTCGCCGCCGCTTCTCCGGATGCTGAGGCTCGCACCGTGCAGCGCTGGGCCGGGGCCGTCCCACGCCGCTGCCGCCGGAGCCCCGCCGGGGCCGCGCCGCCACGCGCTGGAGGCGCGGCTGGGTCCCGCCGGGCCGGGGCCGCCGCGCCGGTGCCGCAGCGCTGGCGCCGGATCTTCGCTGCACCGAAGCCGCTCGGGTCACGCTGCGCAGCCCACGCCGGCTGGCGGTGGCGGCACGTGGCGTGGTGGAGCGGCGTTTTCGCGCGGCGGCTCGGGGGGGGGCGTCCGGTCCGCCGGAGAAGGTAGGAAAGCGGCGTTCGCGGTTTTTTGCGCTGATGGTGCGGCGGTTCTTCTTGCTCCACGTTGCAGGCGCCAGAAATGTCGCTGTGCGTGTTTTCCTAAACCCCAGGGCACGCAGCGACATTCAGGGGTGCGACACCTTCCCCCGGGGAGCTCTCACTTCCCCACCGGGACTCTGGCTCAGCCAGTCTATGGGCGCAGAGACAAAGTGAAGACGAGACGGGTCTTGGGGTGAACTAAGGAGATTTATTACAGGTATAACTGAAGCATAACAACTAAAAAATGAACCCCAAAGACCAGGGGCACGTGTCCTCCCGTGCGTTTTATAGACAGGGCAATACAAAGCAAGCAACCAATGAAAATGCACTCAGGGAGGGGTTTAGGGCAGGGAGTACAGAACAAAATCCAATGGGAATAGCAGAAGCAGAGTGATGATATGAAACAGCAAATGATATATCGATTTAAGAAAGACTGGCAGGGAAGGCTCTAGAAATAGAGGCAGGGGCACAGAGGATTGACACCTAACAGTATGTATAATTTAAATCATAACACACAAATGAAATAGAAAGCTAGCTTGAAAACTTAGAGTAGAAAATCCACACCGCAACAAAAAAAAAGGGGGGGAGATGAGAGAAAGATGCAGTAATTGGACATTATTTTAATTACTTAAACATTTGTCAAGTTTCTTTCTCATTTGTTAAAAAAAATATTGGTAGAGTGCGTCAGCACATAGGTTCTCTAAGCCTTCCAGTCTTTTGTCAAGTTTCTTTCTCATCTGTTAAAAAAAATATTGGTAGAGTGTGTCAGCACATAGGTTCTCTAAGCCTTCCAGTCTGTTGGAGCACTGAGTGGAAAAAAAATCTGCTCAGGATAAATGTTTCTTGGCTCCCCATGGCGTGGGGCCTTACTGCTGTGGCTGACAGAAATGTCTTGGTGCATAGAAAACAGGGAGATTTATTTATCCATTAAGCTGCATTTGGGTCTGGATGCTCTGCCCAGTGTTATTGAGCAGGAGCTTTCCTAATTGTTTGTTTACGTTTCTAATTGTGGCTCAGCAATGATCAGTGGGATGCAGCTGCACGCTGGGCTGCAGTGGAACCCAGAACTCTTGATGTGTGTGAGGTGCACTTGGAGCATTCTGTGCACTGTGCAATCCTGGCTGGAAGTTCTAATGCCTTCTTTTTAGTTTCTCTAGCATTTTTGGAAGACTGCAATACAGTAATATCACCAGATAGATCTAAAACACCTTCACAGCCTAAAGATCTCCTTTTGCTTCAATCCCGAAAACTTTGAATCAAATGTATATTCTCGAAATTTCACTTCACCCATCCATATTTTATAGTCAGTCATTACATTTCCTTTTTACAATTTTCACCCTCTGAAGCTGACAGGATTCTTTGTCTTATGCATTTTATTTTAGTTCCCCTCATCCCAATCCTTTTCACACCTTCAAAATGTCTTCCTAAGTCTGAGCTCATTTAGCTTTACTGAAGTTTGTTGCAAATAATTTATTACCTTGAAACATAACAGTCTTGGAAATTAATCATCATAAACAACAGCACAGCTTTTAGTTGCCTAGGGACAGGGTCATAGTCTGCACAGAATCCTCTTCACCAGTTAAAATAGGGATATAAAACTTCACTTTTCTTGCCATCACAAGGTCCTCTTCGGGAGTTTCCTTTGAGATTTACCTTTGCTTCCTTTTTGGTTTATCAAGTACACTGTAATGTGAGAGTTATTTTTCTGAAGTTCTTTGGCAATTTAGTGAAAGTATTACAACATTTGATTTAATTTTTTTTAAGTGGCTAAGGTTTTTTTTGACCACTAGTGTAACCTTCTCTTTGCTAACATCTCTCATCCCTGTGGGTCTGGAGGGGGACAGTTTAATTGCAGATTCACATTTTCAGAAATGCTCTGCCAGCTGGTGAGTGTTTTGAGCATGAAAAGATGATAGCTTGCAACTGGTTTGAAGCAAAAAAACAAACTCTAGTACACACAAATTTGAATTAAGCAACCAAAAGAATTTTGGCAGCCTTGCCTGGGTACCACAGGCGTGGAAGGTTGGGTTTTGGGCAGTGGCTCTGCGTGGGCATTGACCTTCCTCTGGCACCTTGGCACTGCCAGATGGAGCCAGTTTGTCACTGGTGGACACTGGCAGTGTAAACCTGTGTCTGACCATGCCTCAAAGGCAAGGCAGCCTAAAGACAGTCAGAATGAGGAGCTGGAAGATGAAATCTGGTCCAAAGCCTCACTGCAAACCTCTGGCAGAGCCTGGAACTCACCTCTGGATTATCCTGAGCCTTGATCAAAATCTGTTTGCAGTCACAGAATATATAACACATTAGTTTGATGTCATCATTACGTATGCAAATACAATCAATTTGCAGTTCTTATTCCATTCATTCACCTCCTTTCTGTCTGACAACTTGAACTAATTTCGTAGTATGAAATAAATATTATCACAGCATAACAGGTAGAAATAGTCAACACCTGAAGATAAAACAAGCAGAAGTGAAAGTGAAATGCTCCTAGAACACGCTTAGAAAAGATGGACACAAAACTAAATTAGATGAGTTTAAATATGGACATTCACATTTAGGGAAAACCTCATCACTTGAATTCTAGAGCACCATGTAACTCTGTCATCTTGGTGAGGGCAAACCAGTGTCTGTCACCCCAAACTGGATTGCAAAGAGCAGATCACATTTCCACTCTTCATTATGCAGAAAATGGCATTAATGTTGTTGGGATTCTCTAGCAGCAGCTGGCCACGTGCAGCAGTTCCTCAGCTGAAGCATGCCACTGCACAGAAAAATCCGTTTAATGCTATCTGCAATGCAAGATTTATTTCAAATGAAGGGGAATTAGCTTCCCAAATTGTCAGATTTACTTTTTATGGACGATCTCAACGAGCAGAGGACCACACTGGTAGCAGGCATGTAGATGATGGAAGAATCAGAAGAGATTGAAAGTGCCTCTAGTGCATGTGTTTGTCCCCCAAAGACTCCATCCCTCTGACCCCCCGAGAGAAACCTCAGACCTCTCAAGTCTTCCCACAGGCATTTGGAGAAGGACAACATTTAAATGCAAAGTATAAGCACAGAAGGCTGAGCAAGAACCCCCAAGGTTGTTGATTTGTATGACAAATTCCCCCAGCTCTCTATTTTGAAATCTACAACTATTATGATATTTCTAATTTGATGTAGGATTGTGATATCAGACAGATTTCTGTTTGTTAAGCCTCCTTTTTTAAGATTGGATTGCTTTCAAGCCTGTAGTATTTTCAATATTCTTTCTAAATATTCTTTCTAAATATTCTCTCTAGAGCTGAAACAGATCTGCACAGCACCTCTGAAATCATAATTTGTATTATATGGATGATAGTCTAAGGAATGAGTAGAATTTCTTTGAGGACTACCTACACCTCCCAATATATTATCAGTAAAGACTGTTCTATGAGGTACTTAAAAGACCTCCTATTTTCGTATTAACAGTTGATTAAACTTAATAATACAGTGAGTATCATATCAAAGCATATAATTGTAAAATGCTTTGCCTTTTGGATCCCAGAGGAGTTTCTATGGTGATAACTTTAGAGGCTTATAAATGTTTTTATGTCTTGTTCTCAGATTAATGAAATTTTTATTATTTTAGAACTATGTTTGGATAGTCTACAATTAAATGAATTTCATGGGCAAACTGAATTAAAAGCCATCATCATCAATACGGAGTGAATGATTTGGCCAGCGTTCCCTTTGTGCTGGTTGTGTGTGTCCAGATGGGTGTTCTGCTGTGCCATATTCATCAGCAGGGACTCTCAGAGCACCCTAACAGCTGTGGGAGGCCTGAGCACACACAGGAGATCATTGCCAAGCTGCAGTGAACAGCCCATTTTTCTCTCTTGGAAAGAGATGATGATTTCTCTCTTGGAAAGAGGTGATGATTTCTCTCAGAAAGAGATGATGATTTCTCTCAGAAAGAGATGATGCTGTTCGTACTCCGTTGGTGAAGGGAACGTGGCTTCACTGAGCCCAGAATGAGCAGGAGGGATCTGATTGTGCTGCAGAGTGGCAGAAGCAGCTACTGGCTCCTCAGAGATCTGGTGCTGCACATTCTCATGGCTTCAGCTGCTCTCCCATTTCAGAGGGAGTTTGGAAAGGCACAGACACAGGGCAAACACCTCAGAGCTTCCTCTGCCAGCATAAAGTAGCACAAAGTTCATTTCCATACCACAAGGCAAAACTCAGCTCAGTGATCCGTAACTACTGCTTTTACAATGTAGTACCATTCCTAAAGGATGTGATGGACAAAATCCAGCAGCATTTTGGACTAGAGCATCAACTCATCACTTCCTGGTGCTCCAGGAAGAGCAGAAAGGATCCCAAACTGAGGAAGAAAGCAGAATTCCTCACATTGTCTGTAAATCTGTGGTGAGAGTAGATACCAAGCAGATTGCAGAAAATAGGCAGATTTGGTGTTGATAGAAAGGATGTCTATGCCAGGCTGGGGAATTTATTGAGGCGTGTTTCACCCTGAGAGGAGTGCCCTGGCAAGGTCAGGTACTGGCTTGGCAAGGCCCAGCTCAGTGCCACTGGTCCCAGCTCTGAGCTAATCCTGCCCTGGCACTGCCTTGGGCTGAGCACTCCTGTTTGTGCTGTGTTTGGCTTTCTGGGCCCTTCACCTCCCTCACTCCAGCTGGAATTCATCTACACTGTCCTTCTGAACTGCTGCTCCTTTCTGTCATTTCATAGAGACTTCTCAATCCTTCCCCTAGTTTGGGCCAAGAAATGTTGATTTTTATGAAGTTGCTGTCTAAAAGTAGTCTGTAAATATAGTCATATTAATTGATTGATTTTTAAGTAAAAAATCTTTTAATGAGTATTTTTAGAAGCTCATGTAACTGATTTCTTTCCAATTTATGTGTTGGTCTTCTGTTGCAAGTTAAATTTAGCATGGGCTACTTTTTAATAGAATTTTTAAGGTGAAGTAATACACAATTTCTGTTGGCAGGATCAGCTGGCATTTTATATTTCTGTCTTTAAGAAAACCAGTGTTTTCTTACAATCTTGAACAATAAGGGATCATATGTGTATACCCCATACCACCACCACCCTGCAATGCAGAAATCAAAACCTCAACCCAAACTGGAAAAAAACCAAGCACAAAACCCCAAACCAACCAAACAAAAAAACCCAAACAAACAAAAAACTCCAAACACAAAAAACACAAGCACAAAACAAAAGCAACATCAGCTTCCCTTACATCAATAAATAAATATTTATGCTCTTTAGGACAAAAAACTTTTTCCCTTGAGTATCACATTGTAGTTCTCTTGTGTTTATGGAAGGAAACGATTTCTGCTGCACCATTTTGCCATAGGACAGATACAGTTAGGGATGACTCTGAGAAAATTGTCCTGAAGTTCTATGACTCCTGCCTTGAACTTGCTAATTTTAACTTCCAGGAGTCGCCCCAAGTCCTCACCTGCTCTCCCAGCTTCCTGCAGGGATGGAGTCTGTGGTAACTGATAAAGGAATATCATCTCTGCGATTTTGTGACTTGAGAGAAAATGTAACTTTTTTTTTACCAGTCCAGGAGGGGGCAGTAAATTTCTTTTTATTGTCTTTGGAATCAAGCCCAACCTTCCCTCACCATGAAAGGCTCTCCTCTTAAAAATAGCACTTTTTTAAATTAGAAAGCAGCATTTACTCCATGATTTCTTAGCATTGTCATTGTTTTTCATTCCCTTTTCCTGACAGTCTTCTTTAGAAAATAGAAAATTACCAGAACTTTCAAAATCAGTCATTTGTAGCTTTGATCTGCAATATATTCAAAATAATCTGTAATATGATAAGCATTTTAAATATTAAAATATCAAATGTAATGTATTCCATTCTTTTGTCAGTTTTGTTGAAAATACTCTTTTTTCAAAGAGCACTAATGAAATGGAGCAAACTTTCCCTCTGTGCTAAAATAATCTTGTTTTCTTTTCTAACCCTGATATTCATGAACATATTGTACAGAGGAATCAAGCTGATTTTAAATACTCCCAAATTGCATGTTTGCATTTCTCAGTATATTACAGTGAAATAGAAATGAATAGGAGGTAAAAAAGTCTGGTTTGTATGAATGCACATCATTTTTCTGGGCGGATTTTAGGACTGAAAGTTATTTTTCCTACTTGGCTTGGAGGTAAAATGGAAATGATTATTTGCTCTGAGAGGGAGGAAACACAAGCACAGATGTAGTGCATATGACATTGTTTGGGGGAGGACAAGAAGCTGTTGCCGCCAGTGGATTCTTTGGAGTTTTGTTTTTGCTGCTGGGCAAAGTTATTAGCAGGTGAAATTTCAGGTGCAAATAAAGTGGAGTCGTGAGTCCAAATAACCTCCTTGAATGCTTTCTCTGCTTATCATTGCTGTAATTCTCAAGAAGTTTCTGGAAAAAATAAAACCACAAAATGTGAGTGATAATACACTCATAGCTGGTCCAGAAGTTCATCCCAGAGGGAGCAGAAATAGCACTTTTCACCTTGATCCTCCTCCAATGGGATATTTTTATAAGGTGTGTTATTAATTCTTTTCAATTATTAATTATTATTAATAACTATTATTTAGGCACACACACTCATAAGCTGGATGGGAACTCATCAAGCCCTGGCTTTTATCGAGATTTCTCCCGATAACTCCGAGGGTCCAGCCAGCGGAGAAATGGCTTAATAAAATAGCGAGATGGCTTCCCAGGATATGCTTTGTAAAATAAAGTTTTAATAACAGGAAAATAATAAACGTTACAAAATGAAAAGAGATAAGCCGAGCACCGTGTACCAAGCACAGCTACACAGGCTAAGGCACTCCCAAAAAGCCTCGTGTACCCTTATGCAGGCCCTTTAGTACTCGATGGTCTAGGTGGGCTTATTTGGCTCTTGGCCCAATGAGATGGACACTAGACTTTGAGGAGCACTTCTAAAGTCCTATCACTGTGTCTGTGCTGGGACCAAGCCAATTACAGCGAGCAGGCTATAGAAAATTCTAGCTTCACTTCCTTATATGGAAACACCTGCTCGGGTACAGAAATGCACGACTACATCTCACCCTGTAAAATCATATTAAAAAAAGAAAAAAAAAGAAAAATAGTTACTTTGAAAAAATTCTCACTTTTGTTCATAATTGTGATTGTGTCAATAACTTATTGTTATTTAACAATTTGGTTTATAGTTAAGCTGTAGTTTTATGGATTACAAAATTTTAAATTTGGTACTTTCTTTTTATTAGCCAATCTTTGAAATTAATATTTAGTCTCAAATTACATATGAATTTTATTTTACTTTTTGTTTGGGGAGATTTTTTCAAGTGAACTATATTTTCTTTTTCTTTTGCATAAAGATTTGACAATAACTTTTAACATACAACAACGAACAATTTTGACATGACAATAATAACTTCAAAAATTTTAACAGTGCAACTTTTATAAAACTTAAGTCTCTGCTTCAAACGTATTTCAGTGTCTATAGTGCTGGGCTGTGTCAGAATGCAGAAGTCCTCTTGAAGCTACCATCCGGGGTCATCTAGTGTCTTTGGTGTGTTCTTCTTCAGGTGTGCTCTGCTGCTCTTTTATCTGCTGCAATTGCGGCTTCACATTCTTTGCAGGGATCCATTTGGGGCCAGCATCTGTGGAAACACACGCAAAGCCTCTCCCCCAAGTTATGAGGGGATGAGGTCCTGAAACGTTTCCTGTTTCAGGGTCTTTGATGAACACCGGTGGCCGCTCCTTAAGTTTTGCTTGTGTAGTGTTACTGAAGTGTCTGAAAATTGGGGGCATCTGTTCCATAAATGAGTTGTTTAAAAAATTAAATACATATACAGCTTTATTTAGCCTTTCTACAGTAGAGAGCACTTCTACTCCTCCCTTTTGTTTTTCTAAAAGTGTTTTCAGTGACCTGTGTGCTCTTTCTACTATAGACTGACCTGTTGATGAGTGAGGTATTCCTCTAGTATGTTTGACTCCCCAAATGTTGAGAAACTGGTGTAGTTTCTGGGATATATATGCTGGTCCATTATCTGTCTTAATTTCCTGTGGGATGCCTAGTGTAGCAAATGCATGAAGAAAGTGTTTGATTGCATCTCTGGTTTTTTCACCATTATGTGCTGAAGCATAAATGGCTCCAGAAAAGGTGTCTATGGATAAATGTATATGTTTGAATTTGCCAAAAGACTGATATTGTGTTACATCAGTTTGCCATAGTTGGAGGCTATTCAAGCCTCTGGGATTTACTCCTGTTGCTATGGCTGGGATTTCTAATTTTTGACAGTCTGAACATGTCTGAACAATTGCTTTTGCTTGGTTTTGTGAGATACCAAACATCTTTGTCAGTGCAGATGCGTTCTGATGAAAGAACGCGTGGCTTATTCGGGCTTGTTCAATAACATTAGGCAGTGTGTTCTGTATTGTCATTGCTAGATGGTCTGCGACTGCATTACCTTCTGCCATAAAACCTGGGAGGATAGTGTGTGATCTTATATGTGTGATGAAATACGGCTGCTGTCGGGATGAAAGAAGAAAGATTAGTTTCTTAAGTAAACAGTATAACTGATCATTTGGAACTTCTTTGAGCAGAGATCCCTCTGCTCTTTCCACCACACCTGCAACATAGAAAGAGTCAGTTACTAAGTTAAATGGAAACATAAACTTACAAAACACACGCACAACAGCTGCTAGCTCCACTATCTGGGTGGAGCCTTCTACTTTCTCAATGTCCGATTTCCATTCTTTCGTGTTAGGATCTTGCCAGGTAATTACAGATTTTTGGGATTTCCCTGAGCCATCTGTAAAAAAGGTGATTGCCTCTAAGGGTGTATAACTCCTTAGAGGTTTTTCAATTAATTTTAAAGGTGAGTTCAATAGTCTGTGTTTAGGGTAGTGACTCGAAATTTTTCCTGCAAAGTCTGCAAGCGCAATTTGCAAGACTTCTGAGTTTTGAATCAACCATTCTAAGTATATGGATTTGACTGGCAAAAATATTTCTGAGAAATCTTTGCCTGAAAGGGAAAACATTCGAGACCGGGCTTTCATTATGAGTTGAGACATAATTTCAGGGCATGTTGTTATGGTTTTACTCATCTGTCGGGACAAAAAGACCCATTCTAGTATTACCAGGTGGTCTTTCCGTGCCAAATCCCATTGGAACATTAATCCATGAAGTTGGGGGCTTTCTCCTAAAACTGCAAATAAAAAAGAGAGGTTAGGATTATAACGGTGTGCTTGACGCGACTGAATGGCCTCTGAAGTACTTTGTGGCACAAGGTAAGTGCACTCGAATTCCACAGGATTCACATCCTTGGCCCTGGATGGCGAGACTGTCACAGATGGCACATTTCTTTGCCACATCCTGGTAGTTCCTGAGAATGTACTCTTCCATTTCAATTACGAAACGAGTATGCAGAGTATACTCTCCATTTTTCTCAGAGAGCCACTTATCCTCCACAAAAACTTTCAGCGCTTGTTCTGCTTTCTTTTTCTTCATTTTCTTTGTCCCAAGTTGGGTAGCCATGTTAAAAATATCTTCAGATGAGACAAAGCCCTTTTCTGATGAAAGTATTAGCTCCATTGTTTTTCTCAAAAATTGTAATTCCCTTTGTGTGTAGTCAGATGCCATTTTAGCAATTTCATTTTCTGCTAAATTCACTAGAGCGTAATGTGTTGTCCCATCGTCTTGTGACACTCCTTTCCGTATCTGCATGGACAAAGGCTGCAGTTTGCTATTAATAGTGCCAATGAAATCATCCAGTTTGTCGTGTTCGTAGTAAACGTTATCAGTTTCACAGCAGCGCTGGTGCATTTTTCCGGCCTCTGATCCTTCTACTATCTCCTTAGACATCATAAACTGCAAGAACCTTCGATGAGCGTCAGTCATGTTATCTGCCATTAGTATTTCACCAGGCTTCAAGTGCTTTTTCACTGCTGAGCCTTTCGCCTTCTTCTGTTACAAAGTCTAACACAGTTTTAAAGATGGGTCTTAATTTTAACACACATTTTTTCTTTGAATTATACAACTTCAATCCTATTTTGTCCCAAAATTCCACTGTTACTGTTTCAGCTGTATTAGTGTCCGGATACTTCTTATAGACCCATTTCACAAGTTTTTTAAGTTCTTTCCTCTCAAACTTATAGTCTTGAATAGTCAGTTTATAATTAAAATAACAAAAGGTGTCTCGCTGTTCTACGGATTGCCGGGTCCCCATTGTCACTCACCAGAATGGCTCTTGTGATCTCCCGGCAGCTCTTGGTTGTCTCCGACTCTCTCAGGTCACTCGGTGATTAGCTGTTCTCCAGCTCTGCTAGACTGCAGCTTCTCTCTTTGAAGAGTAATCCACCTTGTACCAGAATCGGTGTCCGGCAAAGACCCCCTCTCACCGGTATAGGGGTTCAGTCAAAAGGCTCCCTCTCAGCCTTTTTGACCCAAAAATGTGGTTTTATTTTCACGACCAAAAAAACCACCACGAGCTCGCTTTTAAAAAAACGAAACCAAGAGCAAAATGGCCTAGCTGAACGTGAGGGCTCTCTGTCAGCAAACTTCGATTCAGTTACCCTAATGTAGGGTCCCTGTTCGAAGGTGCCATTTATCGAGATTTGTCCCGATAACTCCGAGGGTCCAGCCAGCGGAGAAATGGCTTAATAAAATAGCGAGACGGCTTCCCAGGATATGCTTTGTAAAATAAAGTTTTAATAACAGGAAAATAATAAACGTTACAAAATGAAAAGAGATAAGCCGAGCACCGTGTACCAAGCACAGCTACACAGGCTAAGGCACTCCCAAAAAGCCTCGTGTACCCTTATGCAGGCCCTTTAGTACTCGATGGTCTAGGTGGGCTTATTTGGCTCTTGGCCCAATGAGATGGACACTAGACTTTGAGGAGCACTTCTAAAGTCCTATCACTGTGTCTGTGCTGGGACCAAGCCAATTACAGCGAGCAGGCTATAGAAAATTCTAGCTTCACTTCCTTATATGGAAACACCTGCTCGGGTACAGAAATGCACGACTACATCTCACCCTGTAAAATCATATTAAAAAAAGAAAAAAAAAGAAAAATAGTTACTTTGAAAAAATTCTCACTTTTGTTCATAATTGTGATTGTGTCAATAACTTATTGTTATTTAACAATTTGGTTTATAGTTAAGCTGTAGTTTTATGGATTACAAAATTTTAAATTTGGTACTTTCTTTTTATTAGCCAATCTTTGAAATTAATATTTAGTCTCAAATTACATATGAATTTTATTTTACTTTTTGTTTGGGGAGATTTTTTCAAGTGAACTATATTTTCTTTTTCTTTTGCATAAAGATTTGACAATAACTTTTAACATACAACAACGAACAATTTTGACATGACAATAATAACTTCAAAAATTTTAACAGTGCAACTTTTATAAAACTTAAGTCTCTGCTTCAAACGTATTTCAGTGTCTATAGTGCTGGGCTGTGTCAGAATGCAGAAGTCCTCTTGAAGCTACCATCCGGGGTCATCTAGTGTCTTTGGTGTGTTCTTCTTCAGGTGTGCTCTGCTGCTCTTTTATCTGCTGCAATTGCGGCTTCACATTCTTTGCAGGGATCCATTTGGGGCCAGCATCTGTGGAAACACGCAAAGCCTCTCCCCCAAGTTATGAGGGGATGAGGTCCTGAAACGTTTCCTGTTTCAGGGTCTTTGATGAACACCGGTGGCCGCTCCTTAAGTTTTGCTTGTGTAGTGTTACTGAAGTGTCTGAAAATTGGGGGCATCTGTTCCATAAATGAGTTGTTTAAAAAATTAAATACATATACAGCTTTATTTAGCCTTTCTACAGTAGAGAGCACTTCTACTCCTCCCTTTTGTTTTTCTAAAAGTGTTTTCAGTGACCTGTGTGCTCTTTCTACTATAGACTGACCTGTTGATGAGTGAGGTATTCCTCTAGTATGTTTGACTCCCCAAATGTTGAGAAACTGGTGTAGTTTCTGGGATATATATGCTGGTCCATTATCTGTCTTAATTTCCTGTGGGATGCCTAGTGTAGCAAATGCATGAAGAAAGTGTTTGATTGCATCTCTGGTTTTTTCACCATTATGTGCTGAAGCATAAATGGCTCCAGAAAAGGTGTCTATGGATAAATGTATATGTTTGAATTTGCCAAAAGACTGATATTGTGTTACATCAGTTTGCCATAGTTGGAGGCTATTCAAGCCTCTGGGATTTACTCCTGTTGCTATGGCTGGGATTTCTAATTTTTGACAGTCTGAACATGTCTGAACAATTGCTTTTGCTTGGTTTTGTGAGATACCAAACATCTTTGTCAGTGCAGATGCGTTCTGATGAAAGAACGCGTGGCTTATTCGGGCTTGTTCAATAACATTAGGCAGTGTGTTCTGTATTGTCATTGCTAGATGGTCTGCGACTGCATTACCTTCTGCCATAAAACCTGGGAGGATAGTGTGTGATCTAATATGTGTGATGAAATACGGCTGCTGTCGGGATGAAAGAAGAAAGATTAGTTTCTTAAGTAAACAGTATAACTGATCATTTGGAACTTCTTTGAGCAGAGATCCCTCTGCTCTTTCCACCACACCTGCAACATAGAAAGAGTCAGTTACTAAGTTAAATGGAAACATAAACTTACAAAACACACGCACAACAGCTGCTAGCTCCACTATCTGGGTGGAGCCTTCTACTTTCTCAATGTCCGATTTCCATTCTTTCGTGTTAGGATCTTGCCAGGTAATTACAGATTTTTGGGATTTCCCTGAGCCATCTGTAAAAAAGGTGATTGCCTCTAAGGGTGTATAACTCCTTAGAGGTTTTTCAATTAATTTTAAAGGTGAGTTCAATAGTCTGTGTTTAGGGTAGTGACTCGAAATTTTTCCTGCAAAGTCTGCAAGCGCAATTTGCAAGACTTCTGAGTTTTGAATCAACCATTCTAAGTATATGGATTTGACTGGCAAAAATATTTCTGAGAAATCTTTGCCTGAAAGGGAAAACATTCGAGACCGGGCTTTCATTATGAGTTGAGACATAATTTCAGGGCATGTTGTTATGGTTTTACTCATCTGTCGGGACAAAAAGACCCATTCTAGTATTACCAGGTGGTCTTTCCGTGCCAAATCCCATTGGAACATTAATCCATGAAGTTGGGGGCTTTCTCCTAAAACTGCAAATAAAAAAGAGAGGTTAGGATTATAACGGTGTGCTTGACGCGACTGAATGGCCTCTGAAGTACTTTGTGGCACAAGGTAAGTGCACTCGAATTCCACAGGATTCACATCCTTGGCCCTGGATGGCGAGACTGTCACAGATGGCACATTTCTTTGCCACATCCTGGTAGTTCCTGAGAATGTACTCTTCCATTTCAATTACGAAACGAGTATGCAGAGTATACTCTCCATTTTTCTCAGAGAGCCACTTATCCTCCACAAAAACTTTCAGCGCTTGTTCTGCTTTCTTTTTCTTCATTTTCTTTGTCCCAAGTTGGGTAGCCATGTTAAAAATATCTTCAGATGAGACAAAGCCCTTTTCTGATGAAAGTATTAGCTCCATTGTTTTTCTCAAAAATTGTAATTCCCTTTGTGTGTAGTCAGATGCCATTTTAGCAATTTCATTTTCTGCTAAATTCACTAGAGCGTAATGTGTTGTCCCATCGTCTTGTGACACTCCTTTCCGTATCTGCATGGACAAAGGCTGCAGTTTGCTATTAATAGTGCCAATGAAATCATCCAGTTTGTCGTGTTCGTAGTAAACGTTATCAGTTTCACAGCAGCGCTGGTGCATTTTTCCGGCCTCTGATCCTTCTACTATCTCCTTAGACATCATAAACTGCAAGAACCTTCGATGAGCGTCAGTCATGTTATCTGCCATTAGTATTTCACCAGGCTTCAAGTGCTTTTTCACTGCTGAGCCTTTCGCCTTCTTCTGTTACAAAGTCTAACACAGTTTTAAAGATGGGTCTTAATTTTAACACACATTTTTTCTTTGAATTATACAACTTCAATCCTATTTTGTCCCAAAATTCCACTGTTACTGTTTCAGCTGTATTAGTGTCCGGATACTTCTTATAGACCCATTTCACAAGTTTTTTAAGTTCTTTCCTCTCAAACTTATAGTCTTGAATAGTCAGTTTATAATTAAAATAACAAAAGGTGTCTCGCTGTTCTACGGATTGCCGGGTCCCCATTGTCACTCACCAGAATGGCTCTTGTGATCTCCCGGCAGCTCTTGGTTGTCTCCGACTCTCTCAGGTCACTCGGTGATTAGCTGTTCTCCAGCTCTGCTAGACTGCAGCTTCTCTCTTTGAAGAGTAATCCACCTTGTACCAGAATCGGTGTCCGGCAAAGACCCCCTCTCACCGGTATAGGGGTTCAGTCAAAAGGCTCCCTCTCAGCCTTTTTGACCCAAAAATGTGGTTTTATTTTCACGACCAAAAAAACCACCACGAGCTCGCTTTTAAAAAAACGAAACCAAGAGCAAAATGGCCTAGCTGAACGTGAGGGCTCTCTGTCAGCAAACTTCGATTCAGTTACCCTAATGTAGGGTCCCTGTTCGAAGGTGCCATTTATCGAGATTTGTCCCGATAACTCCGAGGGTCCAGCCAGCGGAGAAATGGCTTAATAAAATAGCGAGACGGCTTCCCAGGATATGCTTTGTAAAATAAAGTTTTAATAACAGGAAAATAATAAACGTTACAAAATGAAAAGAGATAAGCCGAGCACCGTGTACCAAGCACAGCTACACAGGCTAAGGCACTCCCAAAAAGCCTCGTGTACCCTTATGCAGGCCCTTTAGTACTCGATGGTCTAGGTGGGCTTATTTGGCTCTTGGCCCAATGAGATGGACACTAGACTTTGAGGAGCACTTCTAAAGTCCTATCACTGTGTCTGTGCTGGGACCAAGCCAATTACAGCGAGCAGGCTATAGAAAATTCTAGCTTCACTTCCTTATATGGAAACACCTGCTCGGGTACAGAAATGCACGACTACAGGCTGTGGTGCTCTGGGCAGTGGAAATGTTGTGTTCAGTGCCCTCAGTGCAATTTGTGCCATTATTTGGAAGGTGCTCCTGTGGCAGCACAGGTGGTGTCCCACTGAAATATCTGCTGTTTATTTGGGGGATGAATCTACTGAAATATTTCCCAAACCAACTCTTTTTCTTTTCACCCTGTAATTTCTGTGTTTGAAATGTGTTCAGCTAATGGTTCATGACCCTGATCCACCACAAACAGCAACAGTTTATGTCTTCTGAAGGACAAACTGATGGCACAAAATTACTTTGCATTTCACTGCTTTTATTTATTGCTTGTACTACTACTGCTGTTATTATGCACTGTAATCATAATAAGTGAAAAAATATCCCAACTGTATCTTCTTAATGCCATTTGTGGAGTTAGAGGGTGCTGATGGGAAAAGAAATTATTTCATATGGAAATGTGTCTGAAATAAATTCTAGCCTGCAAATTTAGACTAGGAGTGGGCTGGAAGAATGTGGGAGAAACTTTGTGAGTGACTTGAATTAATAAATGAAGTACACATTTTGAGTGAGTGCCAGCTCTGTTGAGTACAATAGCTCTGTGTAGAGCTAAAACTCAGACCAAAGTTATCAAAATCAGGTGCCTAAAGTTGCAGATGTAAATGTGATTTGATTCCCAGAGTGTGAGTCAGCCACGGCTGGTGATGGGAGTTGATGGGAGCTGCTTATGGTTCCCAGCTATTAAAAATAGATTGCTGGTGGATATTTTATTGTTTCCCAACAGATTATGGCCAATATATGATGGGTGCCTATGTAACAGCATTCATTGATGATATGTAACTTCAGTGACATTTATCCTTCTCCCCTACTTTGGTTTTTTAAGGTTAAGGACCCAAGCACTCGATGACTTTATTTGCCTTAGCTTAAAAGTAATATGTTATATAATATAATTATTTAGGATATTGTTTTATACGTAATAGCTAATAAATACAACCTTTCTTTCCAGTGTTTCCTCAAAAGAGAAGCAAAACCTCTGGAGACTTCCAGAAGGGTTTTAGCCAAGTCTGCACAGTAGTTCTGTAGCTGAGGTCATGCTGGGAGGTGCTCCAGGGGAGAACTAAACACATTCCTTTGAACAGTCCCTTTCTTTGTCTAGTGAGGAGCTCTTGATTACTCCATGCTTGTGTTTTCTAACTTAGTTTTCCAAGTTTCCCTGTGCTTGTTGGTACCTGGAATTCGGAGTGAGGGATCTCACAGGCTGCCTCTGCTGTATTTTTCAACTCTCCTGCACTGGCAAGAAGAATCAGGGAGGCTGGGTTATACATTCCATGAATTTTGTGGCTTTATCATTCCTTACCCATACTCGTTACTCTTTAGAAATGATGTATCCTTAAGCAGCAACACCACTGAAGCTATTTTTAAATCACTGTTGAGAATTGCTACACACCAATATCATGCATTTTTCATTAATCTAATCTTTTCAAGATTTCTTTAATTCTTGCTTGACCTGAAATGTTTCCTGCTACATTTTGTGTGTGGAATCGCTAGTACTGTTTTACTACCTCTGACTGGAGGCACACGATGGGACCAGAATACAAATTACATTCATCAGGACTCACAAAATTCAGTAGTCAAAGTGAGGAAATGAGCTTAAGCACAAACTCATCAAAGATGAAGTTCAGTCCATTTTTCTTCTTATGGTTTAGTGTTAAAGGAGATAAAGATACTGCATTCTGAAACAGTGATACATAGCAAATAACCCGTTACTTCCAAAACAATATGTCATTATTCTGTATTAAAAAAGGTCACTTTTAGCTCCTTCTGTCTTCATAACTTCCTAACTATAGCTAATGTCGGATATTGATTCTGAATAATTTAAATCGCAATAAAATTGGGTTTTCATGACAGTCAGTCAGAGACATTTTATATTTAATGTTCATTTAAAGAAACATAGTGCCTTCTTACCTTCTGAATTTCAAAGCCGTTAAAGTAATTGCAGGTCGTTAAGCTAAATTTCTTTGAATAATCAGGACAGTTAATCTAATTCATACACCATTCAAACCAATGGGCAGGAAAGATTGGAATGCCAGGCATAGATTTTTGAGAGATTTGCCTGGTGGATCTTCAGATGTGCTCACCAGAATTTCCTCAGGAATCACCCTCATGCTTCCAACTTTTGGAGATTGAAATTGTGTTCTGCTTTTGTCTTTTTAAAATGTATAGCCTTCAAAACAAAGGAGACTCAAGAAGATTGTTTCCTTTCCCTTGGAGTAAGCAAATGACTGTGTATTCATCGAGCTCTTGATTGTGTGCTTGCAATGTGTTTTACCAGAACTTGCTTTTTGGACATGTAAACTATCACAAAAACATTCCCAGATGATGTCCCATATTTAGCAAGTGCTATGATTTGGTGTGAAGGAAGTTGGAATGCAAATGCATAAACAAATAGCATCTAAAAATAAAAGTGTCTGGGTCTTATGGGGAGAACAGAAACCTTTCATCTCTTAAGGTTACTGCTCACTTATTTGGAGGTAGAAAATGAGGGTAAGGCAAAAGTTGGCGGTGGAACAGACTTGGAGCACCTGAGTTTGCAGACAAAACCAGTGTGTGCAGGTGTGTGCAGAGCTTTCTCCAACATCCCCACCCTCACTGCACAGCAAGGACAGAGTAAAGCCACTGACTGCTCTAATTGCCTGCTCAGTAATGAGCAAGAAACTCAGAGACAAGAAATGGAGAGTTTGGAGTCGTGGGTGTTTGAATGAGGGCAGTGGTTTGGATCCCTGGGCTTTGAGTTGAGCTAAATGGATGCAGTTCATGAGGTGACCATGAGCAAAGCCAAAGGCTCCTGAGGGAAAAAGGGGAGTGTGGGCCTTGTCCATGCATTGGTGTCCAACAGGCCTGCTCTGGAATGAGGAGAACTTCACCTGACTGATGAATTCTGTCAGTTTGAGCCTTAGCAAGCAAACAGAGGATGTTTGCACATCCCCATCCTGCTGCCGTGCCATAATTTTTGGTGTACATTCTCACTTTTACTGAAATAATGTCTGAAATACACTCAAATGTGTGTTGCAGCATTCAGCTTCATTACCTTTATTTGACCACTTAAATATTTGACCACTTCCTGGCACTGTCCTGGGCTTTAGGATCCCTGCATTTGGAGGTGGCAGCTCCTGTGCCTCTGTTCCCTCTCAAAGAGCTCCCTAGGGTGCTTTTTGTGACCAGTAGATCTCTTGCATCTGCCCACACCTTTGCAGCTGTGTTTCATAATTGGGGATTTATACTCACACACACTGCTTTAAATAAGTTCAAATTTTCATGACAATAGACTATGATAAAATTAAGATTTTTTTTTTGTTCTCTAAGGAAAGCCATGAAGCAGCTGTATTATTTTCATTCTTCATAGGAATTACAATGCACTTTAAAAAAATAAAAAAAAAACCCTCCCACAGAGATTTAAAATAAAAAAAGGGCAAACCTCCCATCTTTTCATACCCAAGACACATGACCAGGAAACATTTTAAGCTCATTGTTGATCAGCTCATTGTCTGTCACGATCATGGAGATTATTCTTGGTTGGAGATTTTCAGTCAAAATAACCTTGGTGGTTTTGACTTTGCTTTTGGCTTGATGTTATTTATAAAAAATTAGTTTACCATTCTTTTTGTAAAAGATATTGAATGAACCCTAAATTCGTTATTACTGTTCTACAGAGTCTAAATATATCTTGGAAACTTAGATATTTTCCACAGGTGTCATGTGTGCTCTGTAAAGAACTGATTTCTTGTCTTGCAGTATAAGTTAGATATATATGTTCCAGAAAATGTAGGTCTTGAATTTCAGTACCAGCTATTAATATTTTGAGATTTGATAACAGAATTTTCCTGTAGGACTCCCCTTGTTTCTTAAGCAGACTCACTAGATCTACATTTGATTTTGCCTGCTTAGTAAATGGACATGTTAGGTAACTTCAGTGAATTCAGTTGGACTTAGCTCCCAGCTTAGTCAAGATTTTCAGCACTGATTTGAATGGAATTGGCTGTTTTTGTATTATGTTACATGAGATTTGAATCGATTTTCTTCAAGCTTAAAAATTAATACAAATTAATTATAAGAACTCCTGCTTTGAAATGCATATTCTTTTGATAAATATTCAAAAGTATTATTGGAATAAAGTTTTGAAGCTGCTGTTATGTCTTTAGAATGTGAGAGATGCACTTTGAATGGAATGTTATTTTTCTTTAATTCTACTAATTGTTTTTTCAACTGTTTTAATTTTTGGTGTATATTCTCACTTTTACTGGAATAATGTCTGAAATACACTCAAATGCGTGTTGCAGCATTCAGCTTAATTATCTTTATCTGAACACTTAAATATTTGACCACTTCCTAGCAGAATATTTTCTTCCTATTCTATGTCTTGTCAGTCAGGTACGTTTTAATGTTAAAATCTTGAAGGCAAACAAAATCAAACCAAAATCAAAGGCACCATTCAATAACTTGGAGCTAAATGCATGTAGGCATGTGGGGAAAATATATAAATTATTCCCTAGAGTTAAATAATGGATGTATTTATTACCATGCTCTGTAAGTGCCACAGTTCACATGTGATGTTCTCTGAAATTACAGCAATGATGTTCTGTACTTAAGCACATATATTTTAGTTATGCTTTTTGAATTCTTAGGAGGTCATTTCCCTTCCCTTGTTCAAAGCTAATGAACATTTTTTTCAACTGAGTTGACTCGCTGACCTGTTAGTTTTTGGTTTCACTTCAAAATTATGTTAATTTTTCAAATTCCTCTTGAATTTTCCTTGATTTCAGTGACCAATTGCCTTCAAGTTTCCTTTGACCAAAATTAATAATTATACTTCATTATGCTCAAAGTCTGACCTTTTTAATCTGCATATTTCTTGTAGGCTATGCTGGCTTATTTCCACCACAATACATTAGAATGGAAAACTATTAGAAATATTGATTTATCATTTATAATGCCCAAGTGATATATTGAAATGAAATCTGGATGCCGTCCAGCCCTCAGATAGCAGTGGCATTGTTGGATGAAGCTGCATGATCTCATCCTAATTAATGTGCTGGTTCCGTGTGGAAAGCACAGCGAAAATAGACCTGGTCAAAAGTAGGAGTTCAGCACTGAAGGCTGTTGAAGGTTGTAATTGTTCCAGTGAGCTTTAATATTTAATATTCCATATAGAGAGAAATCAGCACTTGGCTTTCTGTCCCCTCCTTTTTGTTTTTCCTCCTGCCTCCACACCACCTTGTTCTGGAGCTGCTCTGGGTGAGGTGTGGAACATGTGCACAGTGGGGCTTGATCCAGCTCTCTGCTGGTTATGGGTCACATCCTGCTCTGCACTTGTGCAGCAAAAGCTTCTCTTAATTGGGTGAAGTTCAAAATCAGAGGAATTCAAAAGCATTTATCTCAACTTCAACACGATTTTCTTATGCTGAACGTGTGTTCCCCACCACCTCCTGCATTGCAGCACATATTCATTCTAGTACCTCCAGTACTATGGGAACTTGAGAAAATAAAGGTGTTTGCAGTTTTCATGTGTGTACCCTATAGATAGGGCAGTGTCTGTGCTCATTGATTTTAGTTTTTATTCATTTATTTGAGCTCTTTTTTTCCCACTACCTCTGAGAATGGCATGCAAAACAACAACACAGAGGCAGGAGGTCTGCAGTGAAAGGCTGCTCCCCAAAAAGAGGCCGAGCCTGATTATTTCTTCCATTTTTATACATTTGTGGGTCTGGTTGTGGATTGGCTTCTGGGGTTACTACCCCTTCACCCCACTGGCCACACCAGCTGCCAACCAATGTTATTTTCAGGCTAGAAATATGTAAACAAAGGATAGTGAACAAAAACAAGAAAGGTTGTTTATGTTCCAAAGTGTGAGAAAGTGAAAAACTGACCCTTAATATTGTACAGAAACTAAAGAACTGACTCCATCTTATGAACAAATAGAAGGCTTTAAAAAAACTCAAAAAAACCCCAGGGCAACAACTACCAATCAATTCAACAGCCATTGGATTTGCAGGCTAGATTTCCATATTGGCTTTTTTTTTTGGTGGTGGGGTTTTTTGGTGTGTGTGTGTGGTGTTTTGTTTGTTTGTTTGAGTTTTTGTTTGGTTTTTTGTGGGTTTTTTGTTTTGTTTTTGTTTTGTTTTAAGTGCTGTTCATTTTCTTGTGGGTTTTTTTTTTTTTGGTTTTTTTGTTTTGTTTTTGTTTTAAGTGCTGTGTCCTTTTATCTGAGAGGCTTCTGCAGGCTCCCTGGCTGCTCTTTGTTTGCTGTGTGTGGAAGCAGTGGAGCTGTCCCCAGGCTGATGTGCAGGGGTGGGAGTGGCACTGCCGGGCTCCCCTCTGATTTCACAGTGATTGAGCTGCCTGGGCTGCAGGGACTTTGGAAGGGATGGGTTTTTATGGTTGATATGTTTTTGGTCATTTGTCATAAAATCATTCTAACCGAGCTGTTTACTGGTCTGAATACTTAATTACTGCAGGAGCAGGGAAAGGCACGAGCTGTAGTTTGTGCTGAATATTCGTGTACAAATAGGAAATAGGTGGTGCTTCCATTTTTCTTTCTTTATATTTCTTTATTTTCTTTAAAATGAGGGTTTTACCTAAAAAATACCCATTTTATTTTTGCAATGATGGTCAGAACTTGTATTGTTTTAATCCTAATGTATGACAGAATACTAATAATTTTATACCCCAACTTCAAAGTTGGATTGATTTAATTCTATTGGTCATGTGTTCATCTCTTGTTTTAGTGCCTGTTTGTTCATACTTTTATAAGGATTTAACAATTCTTTTCAATACTTGAAAAATATTGAAGCATGATTGAAAAAGTCAGTTTAATTTGTTCATGGGTAAAGAAAGGAAACACTAAGAATTGTAAATATAATAATTTTGTCTTTTTAAAAACACTCAGACTCTTCTAGGAGCTCATTTTATTTTAGGCTATTATTTAAAAAAAACCAACAAACCCACAGATTTTCATTTCCTAATTCTCACATTGTCCCTTCCTACTCAGGTCCTTGTATAGGGAGGAGAAGTGTTGGATGACAAAGCATAATTTTGGGTTTGGTTTGGTATTAGAATTGTTATATATTATATAATATTTTATTTTGCACTGTGCTTCTCAGGTGTAAGTCTGTTTTGAGCGTTATAGTCACATTTATCATAAAGATGGATAAAACCAGAAAATTAATCTTTTAATGCTATTCTACATGGTTTCTGTTGTAATAGAAACCAGCCATTTATCATGTTTGTTAGAGAAGGGCTCCAATTAATTTGATTTCATGAAAAACTACAGACTTGGATCATGACAACTGAAAAAAAAAATCAAAAAAATCCACAAGGGAAAAATTACAGTTTAGAAAAGTAAAAGGAGATTTTTATTCTTTTTAATTTGCAAAAAACAAAATTAAAAGGTTTTGTAAACTCTAGTGTAATTTTGAATTGTCAAGTAGTATGACACTGCAGTGTTTAAACAATGAAAAGGAAAGTGCATTTTTACACCCTGTGCTAATAGAAGCTACAATCAACAGATGACTACCTAACAGAGTGTACAGTGGTGTTAGCACACGGGCATGGGGGGATCTGACCTGATTTCATACAATTTTATGTGAGTCAACATAATGCAAAATTTATTAATATGAGGACAGAGCTTTGGACTGATTTGTGATTCACTCTTAATGTATTACGTGCTCTAAACCTAAGAACAGAAATATCAAAATTCCATCGTTAAACCAAAACCAATTAATTTTGCTCATTCCCAGGTGAGTAGTTTGATTCTAACATGCTACAAGAATTATTTTATTTGTTCATAATAAAATGGTGACCTGGCTGCACTTTTGAGCAGTTGTCATGAAAGACAGCTTCTCACTCCAAACCTTCTGCTCAGAATGTTCATTGATTTTATTCACAATGGAGAGTGTTTCTCAGCTGGGTGAGCCCAGGTTAGCATGCAGGGCTTGAAGACAGGGGTACAACTCCCCAGGTAACTCAGCTTGTCCAATTTTAATTACAAAATTACTCCTGTAGTGAAGGGTTGTGAGCAGTTCTTATGCTTCACAAGTATCTCATAAATGTTATTACTGTACCTGTATAAAATCAGTTGTCTTTGACAGATCCCCCTCTGCTCTCCAGCTGGTCGTTGGAACTGGGAGCTGAGTGAGTGAATTTGGGATAGAGCTGCTGTGGTTTGTTGTGCAGGAGGCATTCATGAACTGGTTTATCTAGTCTTTCCCTACAGCCCCAAACATGTTAATACTCAGTGGTTTGCATTGCCACAGTGAAACTGAGAGTTCTCAGTACATGTTTATGTGTGACTGCTCAAATGGAAGAGCCTTGGGTTGTGGTTGTATGATATATTGACTATTTCAATAGCACAGATGATTTACAGAGTCCTGGCTGCTTGTTTTTCCAGTCCTCATTTGGGTTCACTCAACTAGTTCAGAGTTTGCAACTTAAATTGTGTTAACGACCCAGCTTCAACAGAATTTAAGATCATTGGTCTTCTCCGGGTGGGAGTAGTGTGGTTCTCTGACAGGGGAGGGGACAAAGCAGAGAGCTGGGAGCTTTGTAAGGAGCCTCCCTGAGAAGGCAGAGCCTGCAGCTGTGTCTGGGTCTGCAGCAGTCCCCCCCAGCACGGGGCAAGGCTGGTGACTGGGGATTGCCAAGAGTGGGGGAAGTGGGAAGGAGACTGTATGGACTGACAGTGAGGGCATGCCCAGCAGGATGGGCACAGGCTGGGTCATTCTGGTTCTCTAAAGGGCTCAATCCAAAATGGTTGTTCTGAGCAGCTGGAGAGGAGGGTGCAGACACCTCAGTTCTGCTGATGGGGATGTCACTGCCATGCAGATGAGGGATTATTGCTTCCAGGGTTCCAGCCCAAACTGTGGAATGTCAGTGTAGTCCACTGAGGAAAGTTTGGCTACCTAAACATAGAATATGACTGTTCTCCTTTTTCCCCATTTATTTTACTCTTCTCCTTTTCCCCCATTTATTTTACTCTTCTCCTTTTCCCCCATTTATTTTACTGTTCTGCCTGTTCCTGCTTCTATCTCAGCAGATGGGGATTATGGAAAAAGCTGGAGAGCGTTCCCTAAAAGCAATGTCATTCCTAAGTTATCCTTAGTTATCCCTAAAAGCCTGATGTTAAATAATGTTATTCCAAGGCCAAGCAGGTGATGCCTGCTCAGAGGGCAGGTACTGTGAACTAGGGGCACATCACAGGTCCTGTGGATATGGAGTTACTGAAGTCCCCATTTAACGGAAGCCCCTAAATTGTACAGTCCACCTGAACTCACAATAAACCTTGCTAAATCTGGAAAGTTAGAATGAATAAACAACAACCAAAAAAACCTGAGAGTTTGCTTAACTTCAACATGAGAAACACACTGTGTTTCATAAATGGATAATAAGTGGAATCCATACCAATGAGTGAGCATTGTCTTTTCACTATGGTGTATAGGAAATAAATAACTCTTAATTATATTTACTTTTGCTTCCAAATCCTGGTGCTCTGAATAAAAGACAAGGATATTTTTGTTGTTCAGGGGAAAGTATTCCATATATAATGTATAATTTAGAAGCTTCTGTGAATATTTGCTGAGCAAATTAAGGTTAATGTTCACCCTATTCCATGGGGAGCTGGTATGCAACTTGTTAATAAATAATAATACATATAATTTCTTAGCACTGATCTGAAAATCCACCTCTTGCTATCTCAGAGGTCAAACTAGGTAATGCTGAATCCAATTAGTTTTTGGAATAATATATTAATTTATGAGAAATGTATAGTTTGGGCTGGGCAGTCTGTACTGCACTGTGGACTGGGAGGGAAAGCCTTGCTGTACTGCTGGAAGCTTTTCAGAGCAGCACAGAGTGGTGTGGGTTGGAAGGGACATTCCAAAAAATAGCGTAAATGTAATCTACCAGTTCCACCCCTTGCCACGGGCAGGACACCTCCCACCCCAGATCAGGTTGCACAAACCATTAGCATTCTCTATAAAACACACTCTACCTTCAGTAGCGGTTTGCAGACATTGTTTGTGTTCTGATCCTCACAATGATACAGAATAATTCCATTTGTGTAGGTTGGAAGGAGGCCCTTAGCTCTGCCACATGTGAAATGCCATCTTGTCTTAGTGTCTTCCTGCTAATGTGCCTCAGTCCTTTCCATTAGTTTCTGTGAAACTCTAAAGTGCAAATATAACATGTTATTTGGAAATATTTCATGTGCAGCTCTGTGCAGTTTGAAATAAGATATTTAGAGAGAGACAAATTCTAAGAGGGCTACAAGATTACAAATCACAATGTAATTTTAAAGTTGTAATGAGAATAAGTTGCACGGGAAGGTCTCTTAACAATTATTGTCGTGAAAATGAAGTAGCAGAGCGTTAATGTTTCATGTATTCTGTGAAAGATGATAATAAACTGTACTGCTTTGACCTTATTAATGTTCTGTAATTTGACTTGCTGGCAATTCTCATTTTTCTTTGGTTACAGCCTTAGTAACCTCCAAAGAAGAGGTACAACTGACAGTGAATCTAAACACAATTGAATACTGAAAAGGTCAGAAGTATCAAGAATGATAATTCTGATACCTCCTTCTCATGACAAAGGTAGTAGGACAATGTGTGTGTTGAAATAACAAAGCTTATTACAGGGATTTTTCTGTTATTTATTGAGAAGTATAAACAAGATCACACTTCTCCCTTGTAGCTCATTATATACACCAGCAATGATTATTTTTTGCCTGTTTGTAGAATCATTGAATTGTTTAGATGGAAAAAACCTTTGATACCAAGTCTAAGTACTACCAAGGCTGCCACTAACCCATATCCCAAGTGTCACATCTGCACCTCTTTTAAATCCCTGCAGGGACGGTGACCCCAGCACTGCCCTGGCAGCCTGGCCACCCTTGGTGTGAAGAATGTTTTCCTAACAGCCAGTTCCAGTTTCCTCTTGTCCTGTCCCTCATTCCCTGGGAGCAGAGCCTGCCCCACCCGGGTGCACCCTCCTGGCACAGAGGTGCTGAGAGTGAGAAGGTGTCTCCCCAAACCCCATCTCCTCTTCTCCAGGATGAGCCCCCCCAGGCTCCCTGAGCCCCTCCACACAGGACATGAGCTCCACACCCTTCCCCAGCTCCCTTCCCTTCCCCGCACCCTTCCCAATCCCCTCAGTGTCCCCCACAATTGAGGGGCCCACAGCTGGGCACAGCCCTGGAGCTGTGGCCTCACCAGTGCCCGGCACAGAGCCACAAGCACTGCCCTGCTCCTGCTCACACCACTGCAGACACAGCCCAGGGCCATTGGCCTGCTTGCCCACCTGGGCACACCTGGCTCAGCTCCAGCCCCTGCCCAGCACCCCCGGGGCCTTTCCTGCTGGAGCCTTTCCTCATGCCCTGCCCCAGCTGGGAGCTGTAGGGGCTTCTTGTGGCCAAAGGGCAGCACCCGGCAGGCACTGGGGCCTCTGGAGCCCCCTCAAAGCAGCGCTCCTGTATTTGGGAGATAAATACCCTGCTCTAAGCTCCTGAAAGGAGGATGTAGCCAGGTGGGGCCAGTCTCTTCCCCCAGGGAACCACTGGCAGAATGAGAGGACACAGCCTTAAGCTGCACCAGGGGGAGTTTAGGTTGGACATCAGGAGAAAATTCTTCACTGAAAGAGTGATTGCATGCTGGATTCATCTGCCCAGGGAGGTGGTGGAGTCACCGTCCCTGGCTGTGCTTAAATAAAGCCTGGATGTGGCACTCAGAGCTGTGGCTTGCTTGGTGAGGAGGTGTGAGGTTGGACTTGATGGTCTCAAAGGTCTTTCCCAGCCCAATTCATTCTGTGGTTCTGTGGTCCAAATTACAGCTGAAGGAGACTGAATTTTACACTCTGCTTTTTCAGTTCCTCAGGCCAAATATTTTTTGCTACGTATTTTGGCTATGCAACTGAAAACAATTTTTTAAAATAGTGTAAATGTAATCTACCTGAAAGTTTCAGGGTTTTTTTCCTTAAAACAAAAACTTTAGATTTTCCAGGAATTTACAGAACAAAGTTGTGGTATTGAATGTGAAGGGCAAAGGTCTGATTAACATCTTAACAACATTCTTTGATTTCTACTTACTTGACTGAACACTGAATCAGGCAAGTACAACCCAGTACTTTGTGATACTGAGCAATGACATTGATCAATTTATTCCTGCACCATTGCAAAGTGAAATGAGTAATCAAGCCTCCTAAAAAAATATGCTTTGTGCTTGGGTTTTTTTGGTTTTATTTTGAGGAATATGTCAGTATGTTTGTGGAGATAAAGAGCATATAACATATATCTCAATTTCCATGTGCAAATACACACATCAATGAAGTCTGCTTATTTTAAAAAACAAATGAAATCCCATTATTTTTCTTTTAAGTCTTTAGCTTGTTATGGTTTTGGGATAAGAAAGTAAAAATATTTTGTGGTTTCCTGTTTGTAAACCTGAATCTTTTTCAATCTCTGTCTCATTTCATCATACTTCTAAATGTAAAGAACTGTAGGAAGCTACTGAGAATGGTATGATGTGATATTTTTCACAGCTGGTTTTATACAGATTGGCACATGTGCAGGTTATAGGTGACAGTGGAGATACTAAGTGGAATGCTTTTGGATCCAAAAGTTTTACTTAAAATTTTAAATTATATTTAGGCTATTTCTGTGACACCTTTTCAACTGTGGGTTAAGCTTTTTCCTGGAAGTGTGTGTGAATGAGGATCTTAACAAAAGAAAGTGGAATTTCATATAATTTTTTATACAGTCCTTCTCATGTAAAATTGAATCCATGAAAGAAAGCCAAGACAAATAAATACCCATGGGAGCTGAGAAGCTCACATTGTTTTGAGCTGGGCAGTACCTACATAGCTCCTTCTCCAGTAGCTGGATCCTTGGTAAGCCAGGGGTAGCTTTGGGAAATGTCTTCATTTTGAGATGCTGAGGTTTTCAGTTTTCTGCAATATTTAATAACGTTACCCATATTATATGCACGGGATAAAAATCTTCAGGCCAGTTCATGCTGTGTTGAACTTAAGGAGGTTTGTAAACAGCACTGACATGCATGAATACCTGTCCAGGTGTTTTGGACATGGTTTCATTTTTCTTTCCTTCTCAGTCACCGTAACACATTTGAAGATGTTTTTTAACTGAGACCATACTGAAATTCTTTCCTGTGTCATATTTCCTACTTTTGAAAACTTCAGAGTAGTTATGTAACATCATAGGAAATAACACCAGAACACTTCAAGATTCACAAAACAAAGACCAATGACTCAAAATAGTATTTTTTAATAAAGACTGACCAGTTAGTATAAGAAAGTTCACTCATTCTTCGAAGAGATTAGCTAAAAGTCTTGGAAAATTAAAATATTCTGAGCTTAGGAGATGGTGTCAGAACTCTGTTATGGACAGTGCTTTTGGACAGTTCAGCCTTCAGCTGTAGAATGCACAACTTTCCCCTATTTGCCAAAATTAATTTTCAACACAGCTTGGTGAGTTCATGAAAAGGCTTTCTCAGGCTCTTGCTTTGCACTTAGAAGTGCTGTTTTTCATGCTTTTGCCTTCACAACTCTGCACACATCTCATCTCAGTCCCATTTTATGCCCAAACACACCTCCAGCCCACACAAAACAGCAGTTACATAATTTTTATTGTTGCACATCATTTACAATTTAATGCTGAATCAAAAATCTGAGGCTGTGGAAGATGTTTTATATGGTGAAGAAATGAACCCTACACCGGTTTAAGATGTCTAACTGGTTGTTTCTTTATCATGGGAGGGGTCTCTCACTGCTGTCAGTGTTGCCTCTAGCTCCAGGTATCTCACGACCTGGAGAGCCTGAGAGGGATTTGAAATGTTTGAAGAAGATACTCATTGGAATAGCAGAGGAAGGTTATATGATTTATAATATTTTTACCAAAATTGTTTGGAATTCACTTTCAAAGGGCTGTGTTTACTGTGCTGTTGTCATTTGCTCTGTATTCCTTAGAAATCCCTAATTTGGAATAGTATGATGAGGTTTTACCTATCCAGATACGTATCATAACAATTTTCTAGGATGTCTTGCTTGATTGTGATTTTCTACAGTGTTCAAATGACAGATTACCACATAAATTATACCATTAGTTTGTTATCAGTTTGTAATTAAAAACTACTTAATCTGTACTTTACAGATTTTACAGATGGAAAAAAATAGTCTCAGTGAGAGCCTGCTGTAGTCACATGGAAATGGGTTTTGAATAAAGTAGAAGAGCAGTGTGGTTGATAAATTAATTAAATCCAAATGCACAGAGCTGTGATGGCTTGGAATTTGCAAACAGCCCAGCAGTTGTTGCAGTGCACAGGAGCACACGGATGCTAATCCCAGCACTGCAGAAAGTTCTATTGCAAGGCTGTGTGTTTTTATTTGTGCTTTTCAGGGAACACAACTACAAATCAAAAAGAAATGTTAGGTTTGTGTCCAGCATTACACAGTGCATATTCCATGGGGAGTCTCACCCCACTCTGAAATGGAAGAGATGAGCTGCTGCTGCATTTCCGTGTTAGTCTGGGTGAGCAGGAACTCATCTCACGTGTTTAGTCATAAATCCTCTTTATGTGAGTGCAGTACGGGTCCTAAAAAGTGCCAAGAATGTGTTTAATGAAGGAGAGGAAAGGAGCTGAAGGGAATGGGGTAGATCTTCAAAGTCCACTGGCGTTCATAAAGCAGATACAGGTGGGACATAAACTGCAGAACTAGATAGGTGAGGAACTTGCTTATAAAATCAAAACGTGTTTTATACTGCTGGATCTGAAAAATCTGAACAGCAGCTTTTAAAGATATAGGTAAATTCCAAGACTATTCTTCGGTTTATTGTGCATTATAAACACATTTATATAATCCAAGAAATGTTGTCTCTATTTTTGTTTGAGATTTAGTAGCAGAAAAGTAAAATGGTAAATTCCGTGATCACTGTTTCTTTCTTATTGAACTTCACTTGGAAAACATTGTATTTTAACAGTGGAGAACAAGACTTCTCTCTCAGTAACACTGCACACAGATAGGAGTTTCTTTAGGAGTGGGGATGGCTGGAATTTGTTAGTGTGAATTTGTACATCCCTTGTTCAACTCTGAGAGCACTACACAACTACTGCAGGCATTGCTGCATCCATATGGACTCGCCTTTGATACTCAGCTGAGTAAACTCTGGGCATCCTCCTGCCTTCACTGGAGGCCTCAGAGCAGCTACAAACCCCTTTGCAGCTGCAAGGGACGTGGTGTTTGAGTCTGAGCTGGCTTTGGATCGGTTCACTAGAACAGATCTGGGCAGTGTTTGATCAGAAATGTGGCTGTGGACAGAGCTCCTCAGTCAGACCCCCAAGAACAGCCCAGGAAAACTGAGAGACACCAAATGGCTTCAGTGGTACAGGCTCCATCGTCCTGGGGCAGGGCTTCACATCCCTGCTTTAAAGTTTTATTGACTGCATTCACTTCACTGATGGGATGAACTTTCCTAGAGCAGAAGCAGCTTGGGTGGAAACTTCATGGCTTCTTTTAATATTCAGCAGAGGGGGGACCAGGCCTGATGGAGTAAAGAGCTGCACTTTGTAGGGAAGGTCTGGATTGCTCCAACAGCCTGAACAATTGGTTATTTGTACTTGCATTTCCAGTAGCTGCACTTTGTAGGGAAGGTCTGGTTTGTTCCAGCAGCCTGAATGATTGGTTATTTGTATGTGCATTTCTAATCCTTTGCAGATGTTGAAGGACCATTAAATTTCAGTCATCATTTTGTTATTAGAGAGTAGGAGCCTTTGCCCTTTGCTCATTGGATGAGTAGCTGGTATACTCTTCATCTTATTTGGCAAATGAAAATTTTCTGTTGAAAGTATTGGGCTTTTCTTTTTTTTTTTTTTTTTTTTTTTTTTTTTTTTTTTTTTTTTTGTGCCATTTTATTTAATTGCATGCTCCTGACATTACTGGACATGATTGTGGAATCATGAAAGACGTGAATGAAGCCTGTATTAGACATAATTGTGGAATTAGGAAATGCAAACCTGCTGCCTTGCAATATCCCATGAAGTGGCTCTGCAAAGTTCCAGGGGTGTTTGGAGATATCCAGAGTAAAAATATCAGAGAGAGCTGATAGTAATTGTGTAACACTAGAAGCCTTCAGCAATGTAATTTATCATCCTTCAGAAACAAACCTCACCAAAGGTCCTCCTCTGTGCACTGCACAGAAATAGCAGGAACCTAAATGTGGCTGGCATTTGTCATGGGAATCTAAGATTGAGTGGGAATTTTAGACTGAGCCAGACTCATCTAGATTAAGGAGGTCCTAAAGATTTTTTTTTTAATGTGGTTTGTTGTTTTGCTTATTATCAGTAACCTAGAATGAGTGTGTATCCCACTTCAGACTACTGGGAAGGTTAAAATAATATTTTAGCTGAATAAATAGATCTTGTTTAGGAAAAGAAGGGAGAGGAATCAGAAGGTAATTTAAGTGATCGTGTTTTAGTTTTTAAAAATGAATGGGAACTTGAAGCTTGCCTCTTCCTGAAGGAGAGACTAAAATTTCATATGATACTAAGTGCTGTGGTAATTTTATTTTAATAGATTGAAATAAGTGATTAACCTGAAATATATACAAGCTTGGGGTGAGAGGGGAAGGTGCTGCTTTTAGGACTACTTTTTCCTGGAAGTAAATGATATAAGTTCTATATAAGTTGATATATAACATGATATAAGTTCTTACCCACCACCCCAAAAAAGCCTCACAAAATCTAATCTCTTTCTTAAACTTTAGAGTAATTCCGTTTTTAATACAGTATGACTGAAAAATGTATCCTTTCAGTACTAGAGTAAATAGCTTTATAGATACTTGGAATATGGTTTTGATGTATTTAGCTCCAGCCTTTAATCTGGATGTACTATTTATTTATTATGTAAGTACTTTCAAGAAAAGATACGTTTGTTACCGAGACTGTGATGAAGTTAAAAGTTGAAACTGAGATGAAATTAGAATGAATGAAATAGTTGAAACTGAGAATGAAAGTTAGATGTGTCTTGATACTGAAGTCATGCCTAAATCCTTTGAGAATGGTTTCTGTAGAAAAAAGAAGTTATGTGTAACTATATAAACATAGGTAAGTACACAGTGTATATATGTATAGGTATATCTATCACTCAGTATCTACATACTAAAATATTTTTTAAAAATTACATTAGAAATATTCTCTTGCTTATGAGTTTTAAGTTAGAACTGTCTCTGTCTGTCACTGAGGGCATTCCTTCCCTTGCAGGGGCCTACCAGAAGTGTATGTGAATTCAAAATATCTTCCAGCTGAGGGCTCAAGAAAAAAGCCTTCAGCCTGAGAGAAGAGCTAGCAGCTCCAGGCTGCTAAGAGCCTACACAGCTAGGGGAGGAAATAAATAAAAACGAAGCCTAGATTGGTGTTGTGGGCTATTTTGTTGTTGAGTTGCTGTATGGGGTTGAAGACCTTGAACATCTGTTTTGTATTCGTCTCACCTAAAAGCAGTGTAGCAAAATGGAGAATTCACATCATATTCAGGAAGAAGAAATCCAGTTTCTCAGGCTGATGCTTTCTTAAAGCTGTGAATCTTGATGTTTTAATCTCATGCATTTTGGTAGTGCTTGGTATTCATAACTGGTAGGTTTGATAAATTTTTAACAAGCAAGTTGAAGATGATGAGAAAACACAAGGGGAGTTTTGCATTTCTCACCTTGTACTCAAGCCTTCAGGTTTAATTTTCACTTTTTGCATCAAGAGCATTCCTCGGAGGAAGTCTGACTAGATCTCAGATTGCCCTAAGATGGCTTTAATCCATTAAGGTAAAATAAAAACCCAAAGCCTGCAGAGCTAGCTTTCAAAACCCCCAATTTTAGTAAAGGCAAAATTATCAATGCTTGAGATTGAGAAGAGATCCATTTATAACTAATATAAGTATATGTTTTTACTCATAACCTATGGGATAAATCTTGTAATTTCTGCATAAGTAAAGTAACAGATATATCAAGATGGGAATACAGTTCAAATATATGCATTGCCCTAGTTGTATTATGGAAAGAAAATCTCATAAAAATAGATTAAAAGAGAAGGCCGATAAAAATTGGAACTGAGACACCAGCTAGGAAGCACAATTCAGTGTACTTTAATTTTTAGTATTCTAAATCTTTTATTCATAATTCAGAAAATTATATTAATATGAGTTTGGAGTTCCTGAGTTGATTTGAGGGAAACCATTACCTGCCTTTATGCAATTGTAACAATTTTCTTTCTGTTGCCTGAGCCTGTTTCAATTAATGGTTGTTAACTTTCACACCAGCATCACAATTATGAGTGTGCTACAAGTCATTGTATTTAGTCAGAGGTGCATGTGGGCTCTAACACTCTTCTCATTAAGGATAAATTAGAACTGGTGACTGTAGAATGATGACACGAGTTAATTGCTCAGGAGCATTTGGATAACTCACCCTGGATTTACTGCCTTAATGAGAGGGAAGGAGGAGGGAGAAGCAGAAAAGTTGTCTCTAATAATGCCTTGGATGCAGCCTGTACACAGAATTCTGCTGCAGTGGGTAATGCCACTGGATGCACTCCTTGGAATAACCCAGTGCTGACAGAGCTTTGCACAGGCAGACCTGGCTGAGAGACGCTGCCTCGTTATTTGGGATGCACTGGTGGCAGAGGAATTGTCTCATGTTCCTCCACAGTTTGGAGGGGGTTATGGAAATGCTGACATTCCCTGTGAAACCCTGTGCAGGAAGCTGTGATGATGTTTGGATGTGGGAACTTGTTGAGTGTCTCTGCACGTGAGGGAAATACTGCAGGTTAAAGGAGACAGGGCACACACAGCTTCAGTTACTCCTGTGGCAGCTGTTCTTGATGAAACTGTATTAAACAAAGGATTTCACAGGCATTTTAGCTCTGGTTTATGTTATCTAGGAGTGCCTGCTGTTTACCATCTGTGTATTTGCACTTATTATTATTTACAATATATTGCTATTTCATAAGATATAATTACAAATGAATTGCTTACTTGTAAAGGGATCTAACACCTTTTTATTTAATTCCTTACATATTAAATCCTATTAATTAAAATTCTATTATTGCACATCAAATTAAAAGAACCTAAGAAGTAAGGATGTTGACTTTGTTTAGAAAAATCAAGCACAAGCAATTTTTGGGAGCATGTTGTTACAGCTGCAGCTGTGTCCACTCTCATGACACAAGTTATTGCTTCATTTATTTCAGGGACCTTTGTATGACAGATCAGGCACTCACAGTTTTTACAAAATGTTTTAAAAAACAGGTTGAGGTTGGCTCAGTGACAGAGTCAGCAGGGTCCCTTGGGAAACCTTAGGAGAACACGCGTTTGTTTCCTCTATTTGAATTCTATCTGAAACTCTTGTAGGAGAATCAATTGTGATAAAATCCCACATCTTTGTAAAAAGCTGTAATTGGAGGTATTATTGCAATTATTATTGTAATTCCTAAAGATCCACCTGCTTCTGTAGCATCTTTGAAATCCTTTGGCACCCTTCTATCTTCATAGCATAAGTTGAATAACCTGTTTGGTTTTATTGTTCTGTGTTTATTTTAGCTGGGCCATGTCTTGCAGACTTAGTTCAAAATGTTTGAACAGTTTCAGACAAGCACATTTGGTTCAGATCTTGATTTGTAGAGTAGGAATGATGTTTTCTATAATGAATATATTAATAAATTGTTTTGACACATTGATCAAAACTTTCATGGAAATAGAAATAGAGTTCTGAGGGAAATATTTCTGTATAAAAATATCCCTAATGATGGGGTGCAAGTTTTTATTGTTTTTTGACTTTCCCTTCACATCTGGATCAAATGAAAATAATTCAGGAGGCATAGATGCCTTCCTAGAGCTAAGTTGCTGTAAATTCAAATTATAATGACATAGAATATTTCTCAGCATTAGGGGATGTAAGTGATAAAGATTTTATTTTGATTTTCATTGAAACCATTGGAGAGAAGCAGTGGGTATTTATCTTGCAATGCTGGTGAAGGATAAAACTTAGAGACAGTTATTTTAAAAATACACAAAATGATGCATATACGTGCTTGCCTTCGTGTCACATCATTAATTCCTTGCAAAGTCTTTGCAACTTCTAAGAATACTGAAATTGATTCTAAGCATGCTAAAATTAATAATTTTGAGTAACTGTTAAAGACCAAATTATGTTCAATATGGCAATATGAATATTATGCTGACTGCAGGCTCCTATTGGCTTCATTGGGGTAAATCAATACCTCTGAAAGGCAGAGCTGTGCTGCTGTCCAGCTCTGATCACTTCCTGATCAATTCAGTTGCTGATAGGAAATGTTGTGTTTGGTAGGATAGACTTTTGAATAAACTAGAAAATGCTGTTTGGCAGTATGAAGGGAAGCCTACATAGAAATGTGAACTGAAAATATCAAATAGTCAGAAATGGAATAATTATCTGTTCTTCGCAGTCCTGTTCATTTACTATATTAAATTAGGTGTAACATTCCAACTGGTTTCTATGGCATATTATTAGAATTTGTGGATGGGAAAGACTGTCTGCAAATACTAGTATTGGTATTGCTGCTGGGAATACCTTTAAAAATAGGATACAAAGCATTTTTCTCTCTCTTCAGAAACAGGGTGGTGGGGAAAAAAAATTACGCAGTGAAATAAAACTGAGCAATAGTAAGGATGGTATATGATTCAATAACAGCCCTGGATTGCTTTGTCGGCCAGATAATGAAGCATGGAGCCAAATTCAGAGAGCATTGCCCACTCCTGCTCCAGCAGCAGGGGCAGGGCAGGGGGCTCTGGAGCAGGGAATGTTCCCCAGGAGGGGAAGGATGGGGAAAATCCCAGGATTCACAACTGCTGCTGCATCCCCTGCGCTGATCCCGCCGCCTGCAGGGCGCTGATCTATTGATGGACTGCTGCAAAGACATCAGCAGAGACTCCACCACAGTCACATTGCAAAACACACACTTACAGTCCTGTGCCAATGCTTTTCTTAATAGATTTAGGAGGTTCCAAAACTTGCGAATCTGGAATTATTGCTGGCTTCTTGTTTGAAATATTTGCAGTTTGAATTCTTAATGGTGCAGTTCAATTAATTCCATGTGCCCTAATTACTTTGCTCTCTCAGAGATATCAAGGTTTCTTTGTGTGGAAATTTGCATTTCCATTTAATATCATTATCCCAATGACCACATATGGTCATTGTTTCAGTTGCTAATTATTTTAAACAGGTAATGTTTAAACTTGTCATTTGATTTAAAAAAAATAACTATTTTAAACATGGCTTAATTTTGCTAAAATTTGCCATGGGTTGTTTGAAATAACTTTCTCCTATCATCATGATTTCAGTCTGAAATATTTGTGTTTTGCTTATAGATCAAAACTAGTGGGACAATGTGTAATAAGAATTTGGTAGCTATGAAACACTTATAAAAGATCAGAAAACAGACATCTGATCTAATTCAATTTAAGAATAAACAGAATGTTTTGCTGCTTATCAGTCCTGGAGTAAAAAACAAATCCAGATTCTGCTTTGATACCAATAGTGCCAAATGATCCCATTTGCAATGAGTGAGATGGTTCTGTTCCTGGACCTCACCAGTGAGTATAGCAGGCTTTTGAATTCCTCAGAGAATCCTCTGCCATGGACAGAATGGAAACAGAGATGAAGAGGGACAGAGGCTGGCTGGGCTGGGAATAACCACTGTGGCACCATTCCACCATTCCATTCTTTGACTGGTGAGGAGCTGGAACCGCGTGGTCTCCTCAGGCTAGAAGGACTCTGGCCCTCTAGCCTCTGCCATTTTCCAGAGGTTTAACAGTGTGAAGATACAGAGACATGGGGGCAAAACCTTTCTGCGTGCATGCAAAAAGCAATGATTTACCAGAATAAAATCAGATTTTGCAGCGATCACCAGGAGCTTTTTTACATTTCCTGGATTTGATGAAGGAAATGAGTGCTAGCACCTCTCAGACCACACGACTCACTGTAATTCTTTTGTTTCCCTTCCTCCTTCAGGGAAGGCACCTTCAGAGAACAAGAAGGAATCTCCATGCTCCTCTCTCCTGTGCTGATCTCAGTGCCTTCTTTGGTGACCAGGGCCTGCATTCCAGCACAGTCAGTGCTGGAGTGATATCCCTAAGTTATTGTGAAACCAAAGCCAAGCAGTTCAGAATGCTCTCCTACTATCCTGAAAACTTGAAGGGAATAAAAAAAATCCTCCAGATATGTTTCACTCAGAGTTACAAATTAATGCATCTGGTATATTATGGGAATTTTCTTGACAACCATTTACAGGACAGACTATTGAAAGTTTCTGTGCAAATTGCTGGGGTTTTGTTTCTGCAACCATAAATACTTTGTTTTTTTCTAGATAATTTTAACTACACTAATCAGGTTTTCTGGGTGATCTAGCATATTTATATGGATAAAATTATGAAAATAATCAATGACGAATGGTAAGAGTAGAGTAAAAAATAAACTAGATTTACTAGCACAATATGTTATTGACCTAATGAGATTAGATTGTATTCCCAGTTGTACTTCAGGGAGTATAATTCAATCTGTACTCACTTGCAGTCATTTAAAACACTCCTCTTGTTCTTAATATAGTAAGTATCTATTCACAAGGCTTCCCCATCCTTAAAAGCTGAGCCTTTTCAAAGAGGCATCTACAGTGAGTCTGTCTGGGTTTCAGAATGGGATGGGGGTGCCTGGACGAGTCCTGTTCCTGAAGGTTATCCCAGAGCCATAAAATAACTGACTCAGTGCAACCTCAGGAGGTGATCAGATCTAAGCGTTGGCTGACAGAGGCTCTAATGCCAGTGGTGAATCAGGTCAGTTGTGGATTTGTCTAGAAAAGTCTTGAAAACCTCTGGAAATGGAATTAATTTAAAATCTATGGCACATTACCCACCTGGTACAGAGCTTTTCCACAGTCAGCAGACTCAGCCTACCTAAGTGGTTTGATTTGTTGTATTAACAAGGCTGAGAAGAGTTTGGCTTTGACATATTGGAGCTATTTTACAAGTAATTGTAGGCTCCAGTTAGGTTTTCTTTAGACTTTTCTCTGCCAGTCTGTGCATGTCTGTACCCTCTCCCTCTGTGCTTCAGGCCCCTTGTCACCGGCATCAGCAGGACCTTCCTCAGTTCTTAAACTGAAGGAGAATCTCTCTTAAACTGGAGGAGAATGAACTGGGTGTGGTTATAGTCTGAGAAAAACTTGCTTAAATAGCTGATCCAACAAAGCAATTACCCCTGAGAATACCTGAAAAGATCTGCCTGTGTACATTACTTTTTATACCAGCTGTACTGCTTCTGGTGTTCCTGTCAAGTGTTAACACTAGACACATGAAAAGAGTTGGGAGCTACAGGCTTTTTTCATTAATCAGTAATATTAAATTAGTTGGCTAAATATTGCTGTGCTGGCAGAAACTCAAGACAGTCTGAAAAGGATGCAAAAACTGATCTCAGCTTGAATGAAGATACTGGTCTGAGTTCCCATGAGGGGATATTTAATGAGGAGGCAACTGTGAGGGAGCAAAGCACTTTTTGTGGAGATATTGGCAAATACACTGGGTCAGGAAAATTAAATTTTAGACTCCTTATAAGAGCTGTGGTATCTGATTTGGGAATGGTCTTGGGAATACTTCAGGTATCCTTTATGAAGAAACATGGGTAGGTTTTTGGGGTTGTCTGGTGCAGAGCCAGGAGCTGGACTCAGTGGTCTGTGTGGGTCCCTTCCAGCTCAGGCTCCTCTCAGATTCTGTGATTGATTTCCTGTTATTGGAACAGCACTTAAGAGAAGGGCCAGGGAAAAAATAAAAGGTATTTGTCAACCAGATACTCTAGGGAGATGTATTTTAAATCTTAGGATTTAAAGTGTTTGCTTGTGTTCGAAACCAAGTATTGATTGCCCCTGTAATCAAAGAAAGATTTTATTGGTTCTCACAAGTACTTTCCAGGCAAACAAGGCGAGGGTTAGTGAAATGACTTTCCATGCTACAGTAGGAGTTGTATTTATTGATGTTTCCCAGAGTCATCTGGACTTTGTCTGGGATAAAGGCTCTTTGCAATCAAATTTTATGGCCTGGCTTTATGTGACTAATAATTTTGAAATAGATAGTTTGAAAATGATATTGTATATTGCTTACATAACTGCAGAGATGTTAATATTTATTGCACTTAAGATTTTTAGCAGTGAGTCAGTGAATATCCCAGAATTACTTGGCTTATTTTCATTTCCTTTCCTATTTTCTGAATCACAGAGCTGTAATTATTCTGTACCTGTAAACTAAAATATACCACATTTTTAAGAATGTTTTTCTTTTCAGAGGTCTGCTGGTCATATAACAATGTTTGTTACCAGGGTTTATTCAGCTTGGTGACAGTGGAGTGGAATTACCAAACACTGGATCAATTGTTCTCCTTCATCAATAAATCTGTCTCTGGATTGGTGTTAGGGTAAAATCATATTTATAGACTGAAGAGCAAAACTTGCCTGTGGTTTACCTGCTAATTGAAATGATTGTGCACAGCAGTGTTTATATTTTGTTGCTTCTCGTTTGTGCCGCTTTTTCACCTCATGAATTCTGTCCTTGTGTGAAATATCACTGTACATCATGCAGGGAGTGTAATTCAGTCTGCTCATGTCAGACTTGTGAGCATTAGAGCAATATTATCATTTTTCCAGGGCTAAGCCACTGAACCTCAGTGGTTTGTGTCATTATAACTTGGCAAATATGGCCAGTCCTTTCAACTCCTGAATTGTCAAATGTTTTATGAGCAGGGTTTTTTTTTGTGATGTATTTCACCGTAAGGAAATTCTATTTAAGCAGAAGTCATTTGCCTGAATTCACACTATTGGTTATTGCCTGTGGTGACAGTGCAGGATTGCATTATGCTTTATGACTTTTAGTCTTCTTGAATAATGACATTTCTGTTTAACAGAAACCGTGCTAGAGCTTCAATCAAAAATGCAGAGTACAATATGAACTAGAGGGTTGGTCAGAAATTCCTCGGAGAGTAGTAAAGCACACACATTTTACATTTATGGACACTGAACCAGATCCATTTTTTAATGGTATGGATTTTTTTTTCTTTATTAAATGATGGAGCTGGCCATATATATTCTTGTCATTAATCAATAATTTCTACTGTTTTAATTTTATGTTATGAAAGGCAAGAAAGCTCATCTGACTTAGGGAATACTAAGTTGACTCAGGTAACTGATTGCCAAGGGATGGCGATTTATTATGAAATCTGGAAAGATCAGAGTGAATCTTCCCACTCAGTCCTTTTTTTTTTTTTTTTAATCAAGCAGAATCGGATTTGCCAAGTAATGGAAACAAAAAGCCTCCACTTAAGTCAATTATTTCAATCTAAATTAAAAATAATGTTCTTGTCAGACCATTTTTAATCTAAGTAGTTCTGCTGGTCTGAGCCTGCTGCTTTGTGTACTCAACCCCTCTATTTCAATGGTATTGATGAGATGAAACTTTGAGTAGATTTAAGCACTGCATAAATCTCGCAAGGATTAGAGTCCCCCGTGTTTACATTAATAAAGTTCTCTGCTGGGCTGGTACAAGTTAAACTGTTCCTCTGTCATATGATACAAAACACCATGATAAATTTTGGTTGGTTTTTTTTTTTTCCTTTGTACGAAAGATGATTGGTGTGGAATTATCCATTATATGTATGAATGTATTTTTACTTTGGTAGCAAAAGCAAGCCATATTGTAGAGGTATATTTTAGTTTGATGGCTCAGCAAGAAATGTTATGTGTTTACCATTTTCAGGACTGTTTTTTGTTTTTCAACTTCAGGAAAATCTTTTGGTTTGTATTTGAAGGATGTGTCATTTACAAGGTCATTTTATTGGTAGCCACTGGTGCAGGATTACAACAGTAAATAATAATGATTCCTAGTAGAGTATTCAGTTGCTGAACTTTTTAATTTCGGTGTGCTAAAAGGTAAGGAACAGAAGTAATCCTGTTAAGTGCACGAAGCAGGGAGTTCCCAGCTCTGTGGAATCAGAGTAGCTTAGCTGTGAGTCTCTCACACTCTGGAACTTCATCCAGACTGAACCAAAGGCCTCTAAGTCATTCCTCCATCTGTGAGCAGCAGCAAAGATCTAACCAGGGGATACACGTGAGAATCCAGGCAGCTCAGTGCAATGAAAGGTGCATGCACAGGCAGCACAGTAAATCCAGTTTATAGGCAGGCAGGTGTTGGTTAAGCCCTAGGTTAGGGATTCAGACACATTTTCCCTTCAGAGTGGCTCTCTCTGTGCTTTAATGTGAGCATAAATGTTTCCAAATGCACCAATCATCTTCAATTTATGGAAGGGAATATGGCATGGGCTGTTACTTTGGGAAGTAATGAAGCAAAGCCCCTTGGCTTTAGCTGTGGCTCAGCAGAACTCCTAAAGATGATGCTGGTTGGCTGCACCTGGATTCTTGACTGCACATTCTGGTTTGGTTTGGGGTTTTTTATATTTTGTTTAAATCTCAAAAGCCAGGATGGGGTTCCCCCTGGGAAACTGCCCTCAAGGATAAGGACAGATAACTGAAAAGAGTTGATGGCTTTTTAAAGACATTTTTCTTACAGCACGAGAACTCTTGATTCCCCTGTGTGAGAAATCAGGCAGGAGAAAAATCTGAGTTAGGAGCTCCTGGTGGAACTGAAGCACACCAAGGAATCGCTCCTGGGAACAGCACAGGGGTGTTGCTGGTATGGGGTCAGGAAAAGTAAAGCACATTTGGAGTTTGGAATTAGTCAAGGAATTTGAAGAACCGAAGGAAGAGCTTCTACTGGGACATTGGTCAGAAAAGGAAGAATTGAGGAAAATATACCCACGCACCCACTCCCAAATAAATCAGACAGGAAATCAAGTGGCAACTCAGTCACTCTTCCCCATCTCTCAAGACTCTGAGCCTCAAAGCTGGGACTGGGCAAACCAAGTCCCTCCCATTTAGGAGGAACCCGAACCTCCACAAGGCCATGGGAGATGAACAAATGTGCCCCAGGGTCCTGAGGGAAGTGGCAGATGTCATTGCTAGGACACTCTCCAGGATATCTGAAAAGTTGTGGCAGTCAAAGCCCTCAGTGATGGGAGAAAAAAGAACACCACATGTATTTTTAAAAGGGTGATAAGGAGATTCTGTGATTTGGAGATGCTTGACTTGGAGAATTTGAGGAAATATTTTCCATTTAAAATAATCAATTCATCCTAAAAGGAAGTTTTGATAGATTTTTTTCCTAGTCTGTCACTTCAAAGGGTGGGGCGAGGAATGGTGTTTTCCAAGAACTTGAATCCACTCAGATAAAATGGTTTGCATTTCACATACAAATACCTCAGCCCAGCTCTTGGTGACCAGACCTTTAAAACTTTATTGGTGTTGGAATATTTGGGGTTTGTACAGTCTGAAAGCTTCTCAGAGCCCATTTATAAATCCATGAGTGTGTGTGTGTGACCTGCATTGCTACCTTGGCTCGTTTTAAAGTGTATTTATATCAGGATGGATACAGTGCCCGTTCCAGAGAGCTCTAATAATATGTGAAAGTGTGGTGAATAAGGAATAACTGGAAAAATTATATTTTCTGGGTCTTTTATTACTGTAAAACATAAACCAGAGTTTTGTAGTCCCTCTAATAGCCAATAGTCTGGATAGATGTTTACAGATATATATATATTAAAATACTTAATTCATCTACTTATAAATCAACATAAAGAGGTAGCAATTTTATGAGAGTAAAATCGATACAAATTGCATATGGCTCTTGGGATAGATTTTATAAACTGGGTGTTTTTCTTGTAGTAACATAAACATCTATGAATATTAAGCCACTTTTTTTGCAATTCAATTTTAATCTTTCAAATATAGAACAGGGACTATTTCCCCCTCACTATGTAATTTCAATTCCCAGTTTTGCTGATGGCATTTATGATCATAAATAGAGATATTAAGAAACAGAGGCACAAAATTTGCTGAAGTGGTTTGCTGAGCAGGCTGCATGTGCATGAGTAAAAGATGCTTAAGTACACTTGGAACTTTAAAGAAATAGTCTCCTTGATCAGTTCTTTTCTTAGTGAGGATTATGAAATTTTATTTATTTAATCAGTGAATATAACTGAGTTTGTGGCCCTGGCAGAGACTTGAGTGTGTTTTTTCTGTCATTTGGGAGTTCATGAAATAATCAATCCAGAAGTAGTGTAACAATAGAAACAATTTAGGAAATTTAATTTTAGAGCACTTAATTTGACTAAGAATTTGTCTTGTGGGGTTTCTTCATTTCGTTGCTAATTTTCCAGTTTGCTGGCTGTATGTGCCTGTACCTCCAGATCTGTCACTTGGGGAGGGAATGGATGTGGCCTGGTTATGGGAGTTGCTCACCACCAGTATTTTAGGAAATGTTTGAAAAGCAATTACAGTGGAATAATTACGATTTTAATACCAGCAGAGAAATTAAATATCAGGTGTTTGTTGGAGGTCACATTTCAGGAGTGCAATCTGGAGAACACTAACATCACTGCAATGGGGACTGGCTGTGATTTGATAAACTCTCCTAACTTGATGCCACTTTACTCACAGCATAACTTTATTCCTGCAAAATCTGCACTTGTGTGGTTTTGCTGAGATTTGTGAAGGGCATTAATTTTCTTGCACAGTTTCTGCATTTTTAAAATTACCCCATGAATGCAGCTGACATTAATCACGAGGTGAAGAGCCACTGCTCAGAGTGACAATAGGGCTATGCATCTTAGTCAAGAATTTCACACCAGCTGAAGGGACTGGAGTGAAATTATTTCAGAAGATAAAACACAGAGGGCTCTAATCCGTTTAAAACATGTCAGTAAATAATAGATTTTTGTTACTGGTTTAATTTCCAAAATTTCTGAGGTATTTAGTTAAACACTTAGAGGAACTAATTGTAAATGATATATACCCATTGTTACTTTGGTTAATAAAAATGGTAATACCTGTGCAAAACAGAACTGCTTTGGATGCCATAACGTAATTACATCTTGGAAAGCAGCATAATAAGGCAAGAAGAAAACCCTAGGTATATGTAATTTCAGATTCAATTTCCTGTGGATTGGGAAATACTCTCTGAGTGTGGGGACCACTTTTAAACTGGGCAGGAGAACTATCTCTATCTTACTGTACTATTCACTTTGATTAATTAATTAATTCCAAGTGTAAAATTGTACTATACAGAAATCCAGCCCAAATTGGTCATGGAGTGTGCAGTTGTGGCACAACAAGTTCTGATTTGATTTGTGGTGTGATTTTTTGATGTCTCTCATAAGGCATCTAAGTCAAAGATTGGAAGTTAGGGCAAACAAATAACGTGGATATTATGTTTTCAAATACTGAAAATATTCAATAACTTTAATTAGTGAGAATGAGAAATGGTATTCTGAGAAAAACCCTACTCTGTAAGGTGTGGCAACCCCCTCACCCCATCCCTTCATGTTTTGTACATCACCAAAATTTCAATATAGGCACATTTCAGCTCCTCTTATGGGCTATTACTTAATTATCCTCTTATGGATGTTACTGAAGTATAATAGTTTCAAGTTTTCCTGTTCTATATGATCTGTTTTATCTACCACTAGTTGGGTGTTCTGAAGAAAATAATCAGACAATAGGTTTTGTGCTAATTCAGTCAGTAGGTGTTATAACAGTATTGTTCTGGAGTGGAGTTTTATTAGTTTTTCTTTTACTGTGATAGAGCTTACTCAGAAAAATGAGATGATCTCTGATTCTCTGGTTCCCTCCTTGGGTAAATACAGCCTGACTAAAAGTGTCTGGGAATGTGAGATCACTAAGGAATCAACCTTATATTTCATTTCACTGGTGTCAGGTTCAGGTATCTCCATAATCCATTTTTTTCCTACAGTAAATAAAACTCTTGAATAGTCATAAAGTATGAGACAGAAGAAATAAATAAGCAGCACAGCACATAAACATAGTGCAGTCCCTCCCTGCAAAAAATCATCTGACCACAAGGAAATCACCACTTACTCCTGTGAGAGCTCTGAGCTGACTAATGAGCCTGGGTGCCTGTGAGGTGATGGAAACTGCTTGAAAAACCTGCAAGGCTGCCTTTTAATGCAGATTTTCTCTAATAGTTTATTTAAAATTCACTTGTGAATTGTACTTCCAGCAGGCTTCACACAGCTCTCCCTGCTACCACACACAAATACTGCAAGGACAAATACTGCACCACACACCTTGCAAGTTATTTTGCACAGGGCCATTTCTACTCAAAGAACATTTTCTTTTGGAGATTTACTATGCCACAGGAAGAGCTTTATGTGAAATCCTGTGAATTTGGAATATTCATGTAAGATAAATTACTTTTAAATTAAATTTCAGGAGTGCAATTGATTGTGTTTGCCTGGGAAAAATAAGGAATTATCCACACAGTTGTCTGTAACTTAGAAATGCTGCTTCTGCACAAGTAGCAGAATGATTTGGGGATATTTCTGATAAAGGCAGTATATTTCACATTGCCTTAGATTACTTGAGAATCAGAAAAGCAATGTTTTGGTAAAGTATATTTTCAATCCATCTTCAAAAAGTAAGGTAAAGGTTGAATTTTCAAGTTATAAAAGCAGAAGTATCAAAAAGTTTCTACCTTCATCTCTGAGACTTTTCTTCTTAAAATCTTTGTACATCTTTGGAAGACATTTTTGTTGCAGGTTGTTGTTTTCTTTTGTAATCAGCATAGATTGGAATTTACTGTATTCCTTAGAACGTTGCTCCAATGTATATAATGGACCAGAATTTTCCAGTGGTTATGAAAAAAAAACCAAAAAAACCACCAAACCAAAACCAGTCATAAGACATGAAATTGAATAAGTGGCTTGATTTTTATTCTGGCATTCAACATGCTTAGATGTAAAACCTTTTCTGCATCTGTCACCAGGGAAATTATTCTTGCAAATCTTCAGTGGAAGTAAAAGGTAAAATCCATCCAGGAGGGACAGGAACATTGGAAGGTCTCTTAATCAGCTTTCTAATGTGCAGTGAAAATAGATTTTTTATTAGTCAGGAGTAACTTGTAACATAACATGGTGTTACTCACTTGAAAAAATAATTTGGTGTTGATTGCAAAGGAAAGCTGCGTTAACGATGAATATCTTGCTTGTGAAGCAGAAATTTACTTCTTCATCAAATGAGTGAAGAAAGAAACTCAAATGAACACAATAAACAAGATTTTCTGAAAAAAAGCGACACAGTTGGATTTGATTTGAAAGGAGGAATAGCAGGCATATGCCATGTGTCATTATAGGAGAGAACTGGTGACAGTGTAATTCATTATGTGGTTTCAGAGTGCTCTAAATTGGAGTATAAGATTATTGGAAGTGGTTGATTTCCCCAGATTACTGCTTAATAGTGACTAAAGGGCCTGCATTACTCATATTTGCAAAGAAAATAGTGCCAAAAAGCAGCAGTGGTTGACTGGAATGAAATGTGGAGCCCTCAGGGTTTTAGCTTGAGATGCAGCTTAATTGTGTGTCTCTTGCTTAATACAAATGTCCCTGAGTCTCTGAGGCTGGTGTGCTCTCAGCACTTGCAAATTGATCCAGCACTTTCCAAAGAATTTACTGGGGATTTTTTTCTTCACTGCTTTCTAAACAAATTATTATAATGACTTCACAAACCCAAGTAGTTTTCTCTATTTCTGGCTGTTTATCGTTACCAAACTCCTTCAGCTTCCTGCCAGCTTTTGTTTATTTCCTTTAGCTGCTGAAACTTCTGTAATGCCGTGGTTGGAAAAGGGTTAGGGCCTGATGCCATCACTGCAGTTTTCCTTTTGCACTTCGAGAAAAACAGAGAAAAATGGCCCAGCTGGGATTAGGGTGAGTCTGCTGTCCTACAGCTGATGTGTTGCCTCTTGGTAATGAAATATAAGTGTGGTGAATACTTTTAACTGAAGTAATTCATATTTTCAAGCAGATTTGCTTAAGTACTTTTAGAAAGAGTTTGTACCGTGAGGTTTCTCATATTTTTAGGAGCATATATTGCTCTACTTGGACAATGTTTTGCTAAATTGCTTGTGGGGTATACACAGAGCATTCTTGAAGAAAAGCTAAATTAGAAACAACCTGAAATTTCCACAAATTTTACCAAAAAAAAAAAAAAAGTTATATTTCTTTCACAGTATTTACAATTTCTCTGCCAGATACTATGAAACTACCTTACTGTGAAACAAAATTGTTTTGTTGTGTGAAGGTGCTGGACTGATGTGCAGAGGAATGAGTTTGAGTTCAGTTTTGAGTTGAGTTCCTGGTATGGCACACAGAACTTCTGTGATTCTATTCCCAGGTGATGAAAGGGAAATTAAAGTGATTTTCTTTTGCCCAGTGAAAATGCCAGGTCTAAGTAGGCAAGACTTAGATAGAAATAGCTTGGGAAAGGAACTAAGAATTCATCTTGTCCATCTGCTTTAATTAGCAAGACCTGGAACTAAAATATTTAAATGCTCTATTACAAATAGGGAGATGAGCAAAGGAAGAAATTATTCCTGTATTGTGGTGCTGATTTCTACCTTTCCTGCAATACCTCAGAAATTTGAATAAGGTTTAAAAGCAGCTCCAGATTGTGGAAAGGATGTTTCCAGGTTTTGAATTCACAGGGATTGCTGATGACTCAGGAAGTACCTGGGATTAACTGCTAAAATCTATAAAACCAAGATTTAAATATATTCCAAATAAACTGAACTGTTCACCTACTGTTTCACTGATCCCTGAGTAGTGCACCTCATAATACTGATGCCATTGCCATGCTCTTCAAAGAGCAAGTTACAGATAAGGATTTTTAATAGTTAGTTTTTCTTTAGCTAAGAAAATTAAATTGCTTCCTTACGCTGCTCAGCAAAATTTCCAATGGACATTTATAATGTCTGTAGATCAGAGTTTTTTCTAATATTTTTGAGAGATATTGCTCCCTGAATTCAGCCACTTACACAAATGAAGTTATTTATTACATTGTATTCATTTCAACTTTCTCCTTTTCAGAAATTACATTTGCAGGTGACATTTCTGCAGTGCAATAAAATGGTAACTGTGCAACAAGGAGCATGGTGCTGGAGAGCCCCTGAAGTGTTGTGCAATTAATACAGTACTGAATATCAGTAAAGGTGTATGAGGTGATTTGAAATGAGCATTTTTAATGTATAGGAGAAATTCAAGATGCAGAATGAAATTTCTTGAGTTCATTTTCAGATGAAAACTCAAAATTTATATAAAAATCTTCTAGAAGGAGGAAAACTGTATAAAAAACTAGAAATTGCACTTGAAAATTGGAAGGAATAGTTAAAGCAAACACATGAATGTTCATGAAATAAGCTTTTATTGAGCAGTTAGTAGGTGCTGAAAGCTCCATTCCATTGCTCTGTGTAAAACCCACAGAACAGATCAGATCCCTTCCACATCTGTGTAGCAAGAATGAAAGTTTTTCAAGGATGTTTCCCCCCACTGTACAGTTTAATATTGCTCTTCTACCCCTCGGGCAAAGAAAGGACCTCTTTGGTTATGTTTTTCCTAAATCAAAGAATGCTTTCACTGTAGCAGGATTGCAGGTGAACAAGTGGGAAACCCTTGTTCTTCAGGAGGGTTTGGCTGCACTCTGGGTTTGCCTCACAGACCCTGAGGAGGGTCCTGACCTGCCCTGTCCAGGAGGTGACAATTGCTGTCCTGTCCTGCCCCACAGGTTCCATCCCCCTGCCTGAGCCCCTCTCCTCTGGCCCCAACACCTCTGGATCTGCCTCCCTCCTTCCAGTCCTCCCTTCCACTGCCCCTGGGGGACATTGCCTTGCTCTCCACGCCCCAGCAAAACTTGCTGCTCTGCATGAAGACACTTCCCAAATACACACAAAGGATATTTCTCTGCAGCTCTCTTAATATGAAATGTGTTTTTCCATTGCATTGCTTCAGTAAGGACAAGGGGCCTTTTTGCTTTTTATTCTCTCTGAAGCATCAAAGCACAGACCCAGCCAGAAACAGGGGAGGGTGAAAAGAGCTCTGGTGTCTTGCTGCTGTGTGGGGTTCACACTCCAGTGTTGGGAGCAGCTGAACTTTATTTCTCAGATTGTCTGGGACCTCTCTTTGGATCTTGTCTGCAGCAAGGAAAACAATTGAAGTACCATATAATCATATATATATGATATAATCATCCCCCTGCCACTCTGGGAGTATTTGTTGCCTTGCTCTGGTATCTGCCTTTTTACTTCCTTCCACCTCTTCTCCTGCCCTCTCAGAAGGATGTTAAGGCTGATTTAAAGGTCTGTGGACTGGATGTCAGAGCAGATGGTTTGGACCCGTCACTCTTGGGTTTCTGTGAAAGCTGTGAAGAGCAGGTGAACCTGACTGTGCTGGTTAGTTACTGTCACAAAAATCTCTTACGTGCTTGGTGCCCCAAAACTCCCATCAGAAAAGCCTGGCTCTTATTTAGCAGCCTCAGACATCATAGATATTCATTGGAAATTTAATTAAAATACTCATGTTAAGAAAACATAATATTTGGGTGTGATCTTGTACGTGTTAGAGGAAGATTGGAACTCAGATCAAGTATTAATTACTATTCAAATACTGTACATTTTTTGTTGAGTGATTACATGCCGTTAATCTGTACTTTGCACAGTTGGTTGTCTCACTCCTGCAATATTCTCCTGTTCTTTTCCTGGCCAGTGGATGTGGTGCTTTAGCCATTCCACTTTCTGCAAACTTTGTGCTGTCAATGTTCACATCTATTAATGCTGTGTCCCAAAATGCAGAATGCTAATTGGAATTGCTGTATTTATTCCTCTCAGGAAGGTCTCAGTGCAGTGTAAGAGTGTGTCTGAGGGCTGGAGAGGGTGGAATTCACATTCACAAGAGCAGCAATCCACTTTGTGCTGCAGATAATAGGAGACAGCACTTTGCTGGGAGCATTGACTTTCATGTCTGTTCTGTTGAGTGAAGCCAATGCCTAAGGCACTCAGATAACACATATTAATAGGGACAAAACTTCCCATGTTCTGGGAGTAAATATTCACCACTTCCATGTTAATCCATCCACTCTGATTGTGGGATGTACAACCAAATGGAGAAATATCAGCTTCTCTGCAGATGGAGTATTTGAAAGTAGAACTGACTGCGTCAAAGCAGCAGTGCAGTGTGCATGGAGCTGTGCAAGGGGGAGAAATTCATGGCAGCTGCACCTCTGAGAATGACTGGAAAAACCCAGTTGCATGTGTCTCTGAAAAGAATCTGTACTTTGCCTGTACTTTCCCCAAAAGTACAGGTAATCTGCATTTCAGGTTCACAGGAGGAGGTTTCTGCTGAGGGTTTGCATAACTTTTACTTGCACAACGTTCTCAGTACTTGTTTATTCTGTTGGCTGAAAAAGAAACCTTTCCCAAAAGCTAGAACCTTGCATTCTTTACCTAAATAAATTCCTTCTCAATGTTGTGTGGGTCTATCAGTAATCCCTTCAATGTAGGCATGATCTGGGTTTGCCATAAAAGCAGACACACCCGGGAGAGCTTTGCTTTCATGTCACAGGGCTGTGCTCTCTGTAATCAGTGCAGTTGCAAGCTAAACTTGTTATCACTTAATGTCATTTCCAGCAGTTTATGCTAATAAAAGCTTTTGGTGAGCTTCCCTCGTCCCAAGAGCACAGTGTCCACTGCTGTGTTCTTGTTTCCAGGCCCACCAGAGCACGTGAATGGTTTTCATGGCAGGGCACAGAACAGGCACCAGGGCAAAGGAGAACTGCTCAAGCAGTTTTGGCCAGCACATAGATTTTGTGCCAAAGACTGAAATAGTGTCCTAATGATGTTCAGTTGAGCTCTAATAATGATCTTAATTTAACCTACTGTGGCTGCTCTATTGCTTTGGGTGTTTTGCTAGTTATAGAACAGTTCAAATCCAATAGTTTAAATGTATGTGATATTATATCATCAAAGATACAGTGTGGAGCAGTGTTTATTTGCATGTCTTTGGCTTTGGTGCAGAGTTATGCCCACTGACACTAATGGTTTGCAAAAAGTTTAGGAATATATTGTAGCTACATGCAGTATCTGTTTGTAATGCCAATGCACATAAAACATGTGGAGTTTAAATAAGTAATGTCTTGGATACGTTTTGAAAGAGGTGTTATCTAGAAAATTGCAATCCCAAATGGTTCTCTGTTCTCTAGAAAATAATTTTGTTCATTTGAAAGAGCATGTGAAGTACTCCAAATGAGAGGATTCTGGATAATCATGTAAGATACAATGAGAAATCTGATGAAAAACCATGGAAATCTTGAAAGCCAAGTATTATTCAGTTGTCTGCATTTTAGCATGAAAAGCACAAACCTGCAGTGTGTGTATTTCTAGCTCTCCTTTGCCTGACTTCTCCTCCAGTGTCAAAACCTTAAAACCCTGCAATAATTTTATTCCATTTTCTACTCACTTCACTATGAGCCTAAAAGGATTTTAATTAGACCCACTCCACAAGCTGTATGAGAGCATCAACAGTGCCTGTTCATGAAATGAAAAGTAAATGAAGCAAAAAGATGCTCAAGTCCTGGGCACGTTTTATTGGGGTTGACAGTGGTAACTTATTTAGCAGGGAAGAGGCCTTGAATTACTGCAGCAGCTCTGGGCTCTGTGTCATGCAGAGATGGCATTAAAATATCAGAAATACTCTGCCTTTCCCTTGAAAGCTTCTGTTAAGCAGTATTTTGGCTAGCACACAAATTGCATATAAAATGCATCGTTTTCCTTCCTCTTGGTTTTTCTCACTCAGGTTGCAATAACAGATTCCATTTAGAGCAGTGTTATCTACGTGGCATTCACAAACCTGGACACCGTGGGGTAACATTAATTTGTTCAGCTTCTTTTCAGTCTTTTTAGAGGAAAAAAAAATCAAGTTATTTTAAAAAATATTCAGAGTTTTCAACTATCAATAAAACTGGCTAAATTACATTGAAATACCCAGATCTAGTGCAAAGTTGGCATAGGGCATAATGGAGCAAATAGAATAAGAACTGCCATCATTACAGCTCTGAAATATTTTGTACCAGTCTATTGGGCCTCATTTTGTAATTCACTGATTTGATATTCAAATTCTGTTTGATGTTGTTCCTGCAGCATCCCTACCTAAATTAATAGTACTGAATTTTAACCTAATAGACCTATCTTCCACTCACACTTTGATTTGTCAGAAGCTATTAAAATTAGTCATTCATTATTTACCAAACCATTATTGTATGTTTTCTCTCATCTGTAAGCAAAATTTCAAGGCATTAAAAAATTTAGAAAATGATAGTAGAGGTTTACATGAAATCATCACATCCCAATAATTAATAGCTGCATAAATGTATGAAGCCAAGCAGACTTTTAAAACTTAATTTTATTCTTATCCTTGATACGTATGAAATGGCCTGTTCTTCTTGCTGAGCAGGCTGTGTCCCTGCTGCCTTCCTTGGGAGGAAGGACACACTTTGAATATGTGCATTTCTCTGCTGCTCTTCATTCCCACACAGGGCTTGGTGCCTGTTCAGCTCAGCAAAATCTGTGGTTGTTATGTGAAGCAGAAATTTCAGTGTCTGGTTCTTTAATCAATTAATCCTTTTAATTTTTTTATTATTATTATTAGACTTAATTTTTTTGTATCTCTGGTATGGTCAAATCTAGTGCAAATGCACTGGGTCAAAACTTAGAAAATGAATTTTGCTTCCTTCTTCCTCACTCCCTCCTCTAAATCAGACAGGTGTTGTCACTTGTTCCCTCCAGGGCACAAGGGGTAACATTCCCCACTTGGTTCAACTGGATTTATCTCAGGAACCCTAGCTTGAGTCTTCTCCCAAAATTAAAGTTATTAATATTCATTTAGCTGATCTTTCCTCAGAAAGTAACAGGCTAAGATGCCCCTCAGACTTTCTGAAGTTTTTCTCCCTGTCAGATATTGCAATCTAATAATAAGCTAAGAAACTTGTAGCTCTTGCAAGACATTTCACACACCCCCTTCCCCAGGAAAATATCTTGTGGGCAGTGTAATATTTCATTACAGTTCCTAAGTTTTGCCTTCTCAGAGCAGCAGGGCAGATGTGTCAAAGGACTTTATTTCAAGCATTATTTGCTTTTATTGGAGCAGGCAAGCCAATACATTAATTTAGCTGTTGAAAGGAGCCGTGGTTCCATTTGTGGTGGTTTGTTCCCCCATGTCTAATTGTCCCCCAGTCCCTAAACAGATCTGCCTTGCCTTCATGTGTGCAGGATGAGTGACACTGTCGACCCTGCTTCAGTCCTCAAGCTTCAGATATCTCCTGGTATCTTAAGAAAAACTTTCACCTGAGACAAAAAGCTTGCAGCCCTTAGCTTGATTCTCCAAAATAACTGATGCAGAGAACAGTCAGCTATCTCCTCTCTGTCTCTTTTTTTAACACCACCCATGTTATTGGCAAAGAGAGAATGAGTGCAGGCTTTGGGGCTGGTACAGGGAAATATCAAGAATTGGTTAATGCGGGTGAGTTCAGCATTGTTACAGTAAGGCAGAGACCCCGAGGTCAGACGGTGGCAGAGGCTGAATGTTTTGCTGATTTGATTGCTATGGTTGATATTAGGAGTGTCTCTTGTCTCTGGAGGAGCATTCCCCACGTTCTGGGCTCTGTGTGGTAGCTTGTACAATTCATCCCATCTCCTGGAGTGATTTGTACTACTGTAGTCTGCTAAAGCCATTCCTGGAAGAATATACAGGTGAACACTTGATGACTTGGAGCAGGACAGGGAGGTTTTTTGTTATTTGTTTTGTGTTCAGTCATCAGTTCTGCAGTGGTTTGTTAATGCCTTGAAGTTCAGATGAAGATACAGCACAGAAATAATAGAATTTCGAATTTTGTGTCTGTAATTACTGGTGTTAAATACATCAACTGAAGGTTGGGGGTCTGTTTCCACAGTGTTCCTTCTTTGTTGATGCTTGAATCCTGGAGTTTAGAAATGACAGCCTGCCTGTCTTGAGGATGGCCTGAGCTTTACAGTGCCCATTAAAAATTACAGCTCTCTCACCTGGCCATCTCCCACTGTGCTCCCAGATTCCACCTTTGAACAGTAGAAATAATAGAAACTGCTTTCCCTAGCTCCTGGAAACCTCACTGACTCGATTTTGAATTTGGGGTATTTAGGATGCCTGAGGGGGAGAGGGAAGTGTTTGAGGTGAACAAAAACAATTAAGGTGGGCAATGAGTGAGGTGTTGCTGTTGTTGTTTGGTTGTTTTTATTTTTCCCCACCTCACTTGGCAGTAACTCCCTGATGTCTGCATAGGAAACCCCCTCATTATTTGTGCACAGATGCTTAGAGGGCACACACAAAGGGGTGTCTTACATTAAACCCAAATCGTGGGGTGCTTTTCCAGCCATCCCCAGCCACTGTTCACAGCCAGGAACAACCTGCTCCTGCTCCTGCTCCTGCTCCTGCTCCTGCTCCTGCTCCTGCTCCTGCTCCTGCTCCTGCTCCTGCTCCCACCAGCACCATCCCCTGCATTATTGTGAGGCTGGGCTGAATAGACTCTGTTTGACATCTGTTGTTAATGCTGCAGTCAGATCGATTGCTACCCTTTGTGTCAGTTTTTCACAACAATTCCATTTCCTGCTTGCATGTTTTGGGTTTGGGTTTTTTGTTAGATGGTTTGTGTCTTTGTTGTTTGTTTTGGTTGGTTTTGTTTTCGTTTTGATTAATTTATTTTGTTTGGGTTTTGTTTGTTTTGTGTTTGTTGTTTTTGTTTCTTTTTTTTTCCTTTCATCTACTTCCCAAAATAAACCCCAGAAAACCAAACACTAATAAATAAATAACAGTAAACCAAACCTGTTCTCAACAACAACTTTATGCTATTGGCAGTTAAGAGTATATTAAGTTTCCTTATTTGATTTGTTTTTCTTTTTTCAAATTATTCGATGTAGTTGGGATAGTATAAGTTCACATATTCAGTACAGTGCAAAGGACTGACTAATTGTAATATGATAAAAAGGCAGAAAATCTTTCAATACTTATTAATAGTCAGTTGGAAATAGCACTGCTTTGAATATGTGATAAATGGGGTTTAGTTTTGTGTATTGCTAGTAAATAAGAAATTACTAAAAATGCACACTTTTCAAAATTAAACGCTTTCATTTTGTGTATTTAAGACTTTTCCCCCTTTGAAACTCACTTGGTGCTGAGCAGTTTCTGTGAAGCTGGACCCAAATCCTTAAGATTTCTTTGCCTTTAACAGACTGGACGCTTTACTAAGCAAAATCTAACAAAATCTTTTCAATCAAAGCGAAGACTTCATTTTCTGTTGTACAGATTTATCAGCTGGCAAAGCACATGGTGTGTGGCAGTAAAGAGGAGAACGTGCATGCTCTGCTAGTGAACAGCCAAGGGCTGTTATTTTCTTCAGCGTATTTCTTCTTAATTTCATGGCCAAAGACCACGTGAAAAGAAAACTGCTTTTCAGGCAAGAGGAAAAAGTGTTCTTGTTCACCAGAGGGAATGTCAAAAACAGAATATGAAGGAGGAGGGAAAAACATGTGGGAGTGTGAGAGGAATATCCTGAATTTGTGGTAACAGGGAATAATGGCATGCAGTGAGAGCCAGCTTCAGAAATCACCTTCTTTTAAGGACTATTTACTTAGTGTATATATAAATATATATAGATAACTCTAAATGAACCTTTCCAGCCTCTACCGAAACGGATTTAGAACCAGAGACGATATTTCAGAATATATTTGTAAATCAGGAATTGTACCAATTGTGGCTGCCATGAGGACCTTAGATTGGACCCTCCAGCCCACAGATGCACTCAGGGCAAGCAGTAATTATTCTCCAACTGTGCTGTGAAGGGAGAGAGGATCTTTGAGAGGTCTAAATATCCTGTAAGTTCTAGGAAAATACATGCATAGATGAAAAATGGAAGAATTCTGCTTGCCCCAAAACATTTCTGGCTACAATCTCACTTGCCACACTTCCCCACTCTGAGCTGTTGACTCAAGGGTTTGTTCTTTCTTTCTCTCTCTGGCAGTGATTTCCTGGTGTCACTGCTCAGTCTCTCTTCATTTCCAGTCTAGAAGGTTTTGCTGATTGCTGATAATCCTTTGATCACTTCTTCAAACAACTGATTGTAATAATTATAATGTTCTTATTTAATGAGGCAGCACTCCTCTAAGGACTAAGCAAATATTATTTATGGCTCAAGTGATTCAGGTACAGAGAGGTTTAAATCATCATGTAGTACCCAAGGGAGGGCTGCACTATTTCTCTCTCAGATGTCTGAGAAAAAATACGAGTGTTTGCATCCTGTAAGATTTGCTTAGTAGATCTGATGCTCCTCAAATTATGCAACTTTTTGTGCATAAATATGAGGACCTTGCATAGATCTTGGCTGTGATGGAGTAAACAGTTCCTCCAAGATTTACTGCAAAGTATTTGCTCACATATTTTTCAGTCCATAATCTTTTATACTTTGCAGCTCAACTGTATCTTGATTCTGTTTTCAGAAAAACATCCAAAGTTTTATCAAGTTTGTGTATAAGGACAACGGCGTTTACAAGGCTTTGTTTATACCCAGTTTCTGTATATATCCTGTTTTGATCAGGAATAGGAGCAAAAACCTCCAACTTTCCTAGGTAGAGCTTCTTAACTGAAGTTCCTCTGCAAGCACAAAGCCCTTAGAGTGACACGGTTACATGAGTACAGACTGTCTTTGACAAGAAATAGCTCATTTTGTTCAAAAGTGGATTAAGCCCCACAGCAGGTTTGTGCTGTTGACCTGTTATAACTTTGGGCAGGCTGCCCCTGGAGCAGCAAAGGGCAGGTTGCTCTTTCTTTGGTGATTTTCACACAAGAATGTTTGAATTAACCTATTGTACAGCTTCAGAGTGTTGTTCCTCCCAAGCCTGAGCTCCCAACGGCATTGCACAAGTGGAGCTAAATTCAAATTAACACTTGGAGTGGGTAGGGGCATGGAAAATGCACAAAGAAATGCTTTAACTGTGATTACTATTCAGAATATTGAATATCAGCAGTGTCATGTAAAGGTTAGGCAAGTGACTTTATTTACTCGCTTTCCTTTTTGCTCCTCCAGAGCTCTTTCTGTGAGATTTCCTGAAGGAAAATCCTGTGTGATGGTGTGGGCAGGGCTTTGCCCAGGCAGCAGCAGGACAGTGCTGTCAGTACCTCCAGAGTCCCTGGGGGCCAGGACTCAGGGAAGGGAAGGAGAAAGAAGAACTCAGGAGGACTCAGGGAAGGGAAAGGAGAATATTTGAAGCACTACACCCCAAAACCAAGCAGCTGATTGTGTTGTCAGACTGCCCAGCGAGGTCAGCCCTGCTCTCCTCTCTGAGAACATCACCATGAAATTCTGTGTGCTGCTTGTCGGGCCGTGGAGCCTCCCCTGGCCCTTCCATACATCATTCATAAGGGCAAAGGTCTTCAGAAATTTCCACATCATCCTGAGCTGTTCTCTGTCTCTTGTAATCTGCTGCTCCTTCCCCTCGTGTCACCCCACGGTGCTTTTCCTTGCACCACACAGCTCTCCCACACCACTGTTCTTTTCCCTTGCATACCAACCTTGTTTTCTCTTTTCCTTATTGTGTCTGAATTCCTTGGTACAGAGAGTGGAGCTTGATATCTTTCTTTCTTATGTCTGTCTTTGCATCAGAGACTGGCTGAATATGACAGGAATTTATACCGGGGACTGATTGTGTTCATTTCAAATAGAAGTGACCTATGGGAAAAAGGATTTATAGAAAGGTAATGACATTTGCTGCTAGTTCAGAGCTGAAGGGAGCTACAGGGTCACTCACTTCAGTGGAAGGGGCAAAAGGTTTAAAATGGATGGAGTAGATTAAGACCATCATGTTCAGATATCTATTTTTCCACTTGAAGCACAGAAAATTCTAGTAAAAGGACTGGGGAAAAAAAAAACCCAAAAAACCACCAAAGGCACAGCCAAAAGGGTAGAATGTGTAACAGAATCTTTAAAACTGCTAAATGAAACCAAAATGGGCATGACAAATCTTACAAAAAACATTCTGCAATGTTTTCTTACAACCAAGTTAAAATTGTTAAAAATTGTTAAAATTGTTCCAAAACAGGGAGGTTTTAGAACACCTCACTGCTTTCATTTTTAAGTGCAACAGCAATACTGAAGATAATCAGCTGGAGAGAAAAGGAACTTTCTTGGTCTCTTATGCATGTGCACCATTTTATAAATGTAGTTTCATGAGTGGACATTCAGAATTAAATGCATTTTTTAGATTCCAGAGCCAGGGATGGTAATTTCCCCTTGAGAATTAAGATGTACTCAGAATGGATAAATGGTATTGTTGAATATCTCTAGATTGAGAGCACTGAGGATGATCAAGTTATTTTTCTATCATGATAGCTTGATTTAATTTTTTTTCTGAAGATTTGAAGATGGCCCTATTGAAATTTCTGGGAATTGTTAATTCTGAAGTCTCAACCCTTTCCTTCCAAAACAGGGAGGTTTTAGAACTTGTGCTTCTATGTATCATTTGTATTCTTTTATGTATTTAAAAAAAACCCCAAAACCAGAAGATGGCTGATTTTTAGGAATTTCACCAGTAAAAATGTATGTGAGGAGGTTGGGGGGTTTGGTTTTTTTTATTTTTTTAGGATACCTTTTGTTTACAGATTCCTTCTCTTTTGAGATACATTTTATTTATTTTTTCCACCAAGGTCATGCTATTCTTAAGAAATTGCCAAAAATCTAGAGTGTCAAGATTGTGTTTTGAAAGGCAGTGTTTCAACCACTAAAACAGTGGTGAATGACCTCGTTTTTTGTAGTGTTCCATAATTTTCTAAATAGTCTGTATGTGGTTATGACCTTATTAAATCAGTGCAATCATAACCTGGATAATTTACTAGTATGAAGTAATTATAAGGGTACTTTAAAAAAATTAGTTTTACCTCTACTCAGAACTGCTTGGAGTCTTTAAAATAAATTTCATGGTTCAGTAATTTGAGAAATCATAAAAATTATTGCAATTAAAGAAGTGGTTAATAATGTCTATCTTGTGTAGCTGCGTTATGGAAACCAAAGCAATTCTTGTTTTAATTGTAGAAGTGTTAAATTTAAGTGGAGGCAGGCAAATGGCTCATGTAGGGATGAATGATGGAATCAGACAATGGAGCTGCTGGACCAGGAAGCTTTTGCTGAATTGGGGCTGGGGCTGGAGCAGCCCTGGTGCCTGCCCAGGGCATCTCTGAGCTCACTCAGACCCCAAAGGGCTTTGGCACTTCAGAACAGGCTCTGCCACCTCTTGGTGATCAAATTGAGACCCTCCAACACCACTTTTAGTGTTAGACAATCAGGGCATTGCTTTATTCTGGCCAGGATGTGCAACAGGAATGATTTCATCCACACATAGCCCGGGTTGTGCAGAGAAAATTCTTCCATCACACACAAGTTTTGCTAGATTTTTCCCAAATGTTATACAGTCAAAATAGAAATTCACTGGTTTAATGTTCAGGGTTCCAAATTTACACAGTTCTCAGTATTTGGTTTCCTATTGGTTTAGGATTTCTTCCCCTGTGGTGCTGATGTGGTTCTCCTCCCTTGGTTCTCTCATCTCTCTTTTCCCAGACCCTGCCAGGGCTGATGTTTGGGGTTAATGGTCATTGAGGGTTCTTATATTCTGTGTGTCCTCTGTGCCACTCCCAGTCTGTTGTGATCTTAAACTCCTCACACCATCAGTGATGAAAGTCCTGTGGAAAAAAACTTCAGTTCTGTTCCCCCAAGGCGAAGGCAAATAAGACTGACTAAAGTTACCAAAACCATTTAAATTTTGTATTATTTTCGAATATCTGGAGCACCAGGGCGGGGCAGTTCAGCACCAGGGTGGCCAAAGAGCTGGAGGAATTGGTGGGGGCTCTTTTCCAGGTCAGCTGTGTAAAGCTCACCAGAAACAAGGGAAGGTGAGCCCCACGTGATGTACAATCCTATTTATCCCTGGCTGATTTAGGCTGGGAAGGTGCAGGGAAGACACTGCTCTGGAGGGAGTCACCTCAAGTGTGGAGTTTCCAGCAGAACAGAACCCTGAGCTCCCCAGTTAATTTGCTTGGAGCAGTCTCTGGACATTTATCTTTACAAGCTCTGCTACCACGGTTGTCATTGTCCACAGCACAGAACAAATTAAAAAACAAAACAAAACAACAAAATAATCACCCAAAAAACTATTTCAAAAAGACAAATTTTCTCTTTGACTGATGAGCTCTCCCAAGAGACCAATCTGGAGAAAATAACTATACAATATGATTTAACCAAGGCAACATCAGGGCAAGGAAGGCAGGAAAAAGAAGGGAGAAAATACAGGGCGACTGCAGAAAGAGTTAAGCCATTTTTCTATTTACATGGTTTATTTCACAAGTGTCTGACTCATTGGGCATAACCAGCACAGTTAAATTACAAAATTACTATTTGGTTCTTTTTATTGACTACAATTCAAAGCTGCTTCAAGCCTTCCAAATTTAATCCCCCCAGCTCTTTGCCAAGAACATTACCTTTTATTTTCAGCATTAAACTGTGTAAGATACCCCTAAGGCTACATGTGAGCTCACCCTCCATGATAGGAGCTAACAGAGTGTATCAATTGTTCATGATTTCCTATTCTCCTGTAAATTGGGAGAGGCGGGAGAGGCACTGGAACGGGAATTTTGTGCTGTCAGCAGTTCCTGTGCAGCTCCAGCTCAGGCAGTGCACAGCCAGGTAATTAATTGTGGGATGTTCGCAGCTCCTCACTCCCAGTCCCCTTTAGCAGCCTGTCAAAACTAAACTAATCAGCCCTGTGTGTGTTTTGATATGGTTACTTTGCTTCAACTGTTGGGATTCTCTCCCTCTTCCCCTCCTGGGTTCCAGCGAGGTTCAGAAGGGAGGAAAAGGCCTTTCCACAGCCCCCCGTGGAACTCCCCGTGCCTTTGGCTCCCGCCAAGTTCATTGGGATAGAAGCAGCAGAGACCTTTAAGAGCATATTTTGTGTTTGTCCCCCTCATGCTCCACCTCCTACTCTCAGATGAGGGGTTTTCTTATAAATAGATTGAGTTGCAGGTGTGAAATATTTATTTATAACCGTAATCGCTGAATTACAGGATTTTTTTATTTGTGGAAATTAGTGCTGAACTTATAGTATAAATTTTAACAGATGCCTTCTCAGGTATATTTTGAAAGTCGAATACAAAACCTATTTTAAAGGGAATTATTTTAAAATGTGTCTGTCAGTGTTGAGAAATCGGTGTTTAACAACAAAGACTGAGTGTGGCACAGTTTGGTTGATAAGGTCACAGGATGGACTTGATGATCTCCAACCTTGTTGATTTTGTGATTCTGTAAAAATAGTCAAGTAAAAAAAAATTCAAATATTGCAAAATCTAGTAATTTTGCTCTCTCTCTTTTTTTTTTTTTCTAAAAGCAACTGTAATTTTGATCCACTTCCTCCCCTCAACATTTCTTCTATTTTATTCACTACTGTAGACACTATTTACCAAAATGACCCACAAGACAGTTATGGACTTTCACTTTTCTAATATTTTAAAAGCTAATTTTCCTTTCAATTTTGATATCATTTTGGAGGTCAGGGTGAGAATATGCTTATGAGGAAATACATGTATGAATATATTTGAGTAGTTGCATATCTTAGTGTTTTCTATCCCGTCAATAATCTGTTTGGTCTCTGCACATTTCTGTGGTGTGTGGATGATGTGGCGTTAACAGCAGCACAGTTATTGAAAACCTCCTGCTTGCTCATCAATTTTTTAAATGATTAAATCTGATTTCTTTTCAAAGCTCTTTGTACTCACATGGAGAAAGACACAGCGGAAGGAACCAAAGTGTTGTGAAAGTAGCATCACAGAAAATACGTGAGCACTGACAGTGGCTGGAGTGTAGATATGCAGGAATCTATGTGTGTATATATAAATTTATGAACCTATAAATCACCATTGCAACCAAATTAATCAGTTCTGTGAGGGTGGGCAGGCCCTGGCACAGGTGCCCAGAGCAGCTGTGGCTGCCCCTGGATCCCTGGCAGTGCCCAAGGCCAGGCTGGACAGGGCTGGGAGCAGCCTGGGATGGTGGAAGGTGTCCCTGCCATGGCAGGAATTGCCCACATTTGTTATAAAACCGACTCTCCTATTTAATTTTGTTATCAAACTGTCCTCTCCTATTTAATTCTGGCCATATATGTTTCAGGAGAGTTCTTTCATTTGTTTTAATGGATTTTTGTGCGGTGGTTTTTTTTTTTTTTTTTTAGCAGTCATGTAATTTGCTTCTCATCCTGACAGTAACAGTCACCAAGTGATGCTTGCTAACTTTGCAAGAGCTAATAAGGGTCTGTGAATCACCGAGGTGAAGGTAAACTGCACAAACAGCAAGGTATTTGCTGCCAGCAGAAGTTATTGTGTCTGCAGCTGGTGTGGTTTTTCCAGAGAGAAGCATAAATAAGTAAAGCTGTGTGCTCTACGTCTCAGCAGTAATCATGGATTTCTTTGTAAAAATTGAGATTCAAATTAGAGGTTGATACATGACAGTGTCTCCAGTACTGCTGTTTGTTGGAGAATTGATAAAATGGCCTTTGTTTTGATTATTAAATATATATCTGTATAAATAACGTTTCTGTTCTTGGGATTTTATTACATTCTTTAAAAAAGTAATAAAAAAAATCTCAAAGCCTCACTGCAGGAAAAAGCTCCAAAAGTAAAGCAACAGGAGGGCAAAGTAAATGAGATTGTGAGATTCAGAGGCTGATCTCTGGAAATCTGAGACTATTTTCCATTCTGGTTGTAAGTCTTGACTGAGTTAGGGGATTGTTTTTTCACCCAAGTCAGTGGAAGGCTCAAGTGTACAATTTTTCTCGAGCAGAGAAGTGCACAGTACAGTCTCCCTCTGCTTTCTCTCAAAGGGCCTTCAAGAAAGTTGGGTGTCATTTGAATATTAAATTTCAGGTTTCCAAAATCCATCACACAACTTGCATTGTCTTTGAAGACTTTGATAGCTTTGAATTAAAGAAAGGTGAAATTTATTTGTGCTATTTTGATACAATTTACATAATATGTTGAGAAATGCTATTTGGTTGTTGGCTACAAAGCAATGTAAACCAGTAAATTAATTGTGCAGGAGGCTCACATGTTTTAACATTCCATGAATCTCCAGATTCTCTGTTTGTTAAGTCTTTTAAGAGTGAAAGCCCAACCCAAGTGCTAAACCCAGGTGCCATAGGTAGTACTTGTCTCTCATTATTTCAGATAATCCCAAACTATAAAATTGTCATTTTTAACCCTGTTTCCTGTCACTGCATTGCTCAATCATTCATCTTTTCCCATTTCCCCTGAGCTGAAAGGAAAGACACAGGGGGAATGTTGAGATTTCCTCTTTGAAGAAAGGAATGCTGAGGAGGTTGTGTTTGGTGCCTCTCAGTGCCAAATGGAGGGGTGACTCAGTGCACACAGAAATCACACAGGCAGCCTTCTGTACTGCCAGCACTCCACTCACTCCCAAACTGCAAACTGCTTTGTCTCTCAATTTCACTAGAAACCAGTCCTTGCCTGAAATATTTAGAACTGAATAAATGATCTCTGAAGTCTGTTGAAGCTCTGTCACTGAGCATCCCTGCTGATTGAGGCTGGTTTTGTTACTCTTTGGTGTGAGCAAGTTGGGCTGAGAAGTTCGTGGTGGGGCACATTGAGCGTGCAGGCACTTCCTATTCTATACTTTTACCAAGGTGACCATGGATTAGAGAGTGGCATTCCCACCTCTCAACCACGTTGGTCACAGGGACTGCCACACAGTCATTCCTCTCCTTGGAGCTTGCATCTGGAGCCCAGGATATGCTCAAAAGTCACCTTTAAAGTCACCTTTGTCTCCAGAACAGCTTCATTGCTCCCATTGTGTTGTGGTTTGAGAGCAAAGGTGGCCAAGGTTCCTCTGCAAAGCTTCCTCTGTGTTTTTGTTGGAATTACGCCTTTTCACTCTCGGCTTGGAATTATAAATGAGGCAAAACGTGCCTTTAAACCTATTTATTGCATTTGTGGGTTTCACATTGTGGGTTTTCCAGTCCCAGAGCAAACATCAGTTGTGCTGCTGTGAGTGTTTCTGGTTATGCAGCAAGATTGCAATCACATATATTTAACTTTCCCAACTCAGAGCCCCAGAGCTGCAGATCTTAGAGAAAATATTCTGATTTGTTGACATCTGAACACAACCGGTACAATGAGTAGATACAATTTTAAATCATCTTGGAATATAGTTGATAAAAGTCATTTTAACAGAATAGATTTATATACCCAGTAATTCATAATAAAATAAGAATATAAACCTAATCAGTTAATAAGTAAAATTCTAATCTCTCTAATCTCCTGAAGATTTTGAATAAGTAATAGAATATCAAGTTTCTTTATTATTGCTGAGAAAAATAACTTGCCCAACAGGGCAGTAGGACTGACCTGAGAAATCCTTGCAGTCTCAGAATACAGTCTGGAATTTTTCATCCACAATTTGTACACATAGGTAGGAGCAATCATCACTCAACCACTTTTAGATGATGAGGGTTTTATTAAAAATCGAACAAGAATGCTCTTTCAATTTATTCTTTCTCTTATCAGAGTAAGTGGGGGAAAGATTAAAGTAAAAAAGGAATGTGTTAAGATGTCAATAAACTCAGACCTGTTGTTAGATGAAATCCCTGAGTTCTTGTATGAGGATTCCCCAGGGCATTAACCAGCATCAGGTGGGAGATCAGATTATCTACAAATACCCATACTCAGCTGAGTAAAACACTCCAAGACTGGCCATAAAGCTTCAATAAAACATTTCTGGAATAATAAATGGATGAAATGACAAAATCTATTTTTAATTTTCCTTCGCTAGGATTACATATTACTTATATATTTAGTGTATTCTCCCCATACATACATACAACTTCTAGCTGAAAACAGGTAAATAATATTCCTGGTATTTCACATCTAGAAACTGTTTCCAGCTGTGAGCACAGTGCTAACCTCTGTTTTATGAACATGAGAAAACCTCTTATCACATCAGATCAGAACTTATCTCGTGCTAACAGATGGGGAAATCCCTGCCATACTTCTGTGTCAGGAATTCACTGGAGTATTATTACATGCTCAAAAAGCTATCTTCAGATATTAGGGGGAAGATTAGTTTTGTTAGGGATTCCACACAATGTGAAGAGGGGGTTTTTTGTGTTAGGATAAATGCTTTCACTATGCTCTTACAGAGAAAAGGTGGTTGTTCCTCAGAAGTGTTAGATCAAAACTGTCTAAAATTAGATTCTTTCAATTCTGAGATTTTATTTGTTTTTCTTTTAAAAAATATCTTTTAGGAATAAAAGATCAATCTCAAACATTTGTCAAAGATATTGAACTTTTTAGCATTTTTTCTACATGTTCTTTCTCAGATCATGTGCATTTAGGATCTGCATGTTTCTCTTATTTTTAGTGTAATGACTCTCCAGTGGTATGCAAAAGTAATACTCATCCATCAGACAGATGAGTGAGTGTAATGGCATTTATCTGGGATGCAGGTACAGAATTCTTTACTTTCAGACAGTGGTGAGTTGACCTTTGCTGGCTGCCAGACCCCACTGAGTCCTCGCTTGCTCCCTCTCTGCAGCAGATTAGGAAGAGAAAAGATAAAGAAGCTCCTGGACCGTGATGAGGACAGGGAGATCACTTATCAATTACTGGGGAAAAACAGGCTCGACTCAGGAAAGACTAATTGCATTTATTGCCAATTAAAAATTGAGATAGGTGCTGAGAAACAAAAACAAAAATAAAAATACCTGACCTCAGCATTTCTTCTTTCCAGGTTCAGCTTCACTTCTTCCTTCCCACCTCCTTCCTCCTCCCCAGCCCAAGGGGCACAGGGGGAGCTGGAGATGCTGTTTTGTGTCCCATCTATTTATTTAAGCAGTGAGTGTAAAAAGTGAGTTTTCCTATTCAGCATTGAATCGTTTGAGCTTAGACACTCGAGATACTTTGAACCCTTGAGCATTTATCTGACTTCAGACTCTCTTTAAATGCTTCAATACAGACATTTAAGTCTTTAGGAAGGGGAATGTGTAATTGAGAGCCAGTCTTCCCCCACAGGTAGGGATCAGCAGTGTGCTTGGAACCAAGGTTCACAGGAAGAAAACGCTGCTCATTCCAGCTCTGACTTTCCTGGATTTATTTTTGAGACCAATATGGAAAACCTTTTATAGGAATTGCTTTAATTTCCATATTACTTTTCTATTTTTTTTTTAAGAAAAAAAAAACATTATTGGAAAGAGGAAAATTTATTCTAGTCTAATCCAAGGCACTCCTCCCTACCTCCTCCTTCTCCAAACAGCAGCAAAGAAACCTGAATGAGGACAGAGTAGCTGAGGAACATTTCTCCCACATTAAATTGTGTGATTATCGTTCTCCTTCATCACCGCTGATAAGAAAAATGTTTCTTGGAACCTGAAGTCTGACTTCAGTGAGATGGCACTGATAAAGCATCCAACATGACTTTGAATTTTTATTATTTCACCTGTTCAAAGTTTAATTTAAAACCTATGACTATCTTAAGGTTTTTTAAAATACCTCTTTATCTGGGTGTATTTTTAAACTCTCTGAAATGTAAGGCTCTTGATAGATTGTATGGTGAAGATGAATCACTCTCGAATCCTATACATCGTGTACTACATCTTTTATGTAACCTGAAACAATGAATGCAAGGTTGGCTGTGACAGGCAGAGTTTTACTTCACATAGCAATAACAAGTCTCATCATGTAAAATTTTAAAAAGGAAGAAAAGGAAATTGTGTGAATATTATTATGGGAGTTTTTATACAGCACAGTTTAATTATTTGCTTCAGTAATGATAGTTAAATAATTATTTCAACGTGGAAAGCCCTCACAATCCCATCCCTTCAAAAACTAAATGGTTTCATTACCAGTAACTAATTTACAAGGCAATTTCAAAGTCTCAGGATTCCTTGTCTGTCTGAGATTTACATTCTCTAATAAAAGGCCCTGGCTAGGAGAGATGAATTAACAGCTCATTAAAGGAGAGCATGCATTTGGTATCTTTATTTTCTGGTATCTTTATTTTCTGGCCCTCCCTGCAGCAGAGCAGCCCTGTCTGCTCCTTGCCCTGCTCAGGCACACACGGGTGGGTCCCAAACCCCTGGGGCATCTGCAGCCCTCTGGTGTGGAGGACAGCCTGTGGCAGGGTGGGCTGGGTTGGTTCTTTAACATCCTGAAATAGTTTATATTCCAAAACACTTTCCATGCAGACAAAACTCAGCTTTCTGTTTGATGTGTTTCAGGGCTGAGGACAAAAGCTTTCTCCTGCCTAAATATAAGCTACTTCAGGATTTTTTTTGATCCTAGGAAGATAATTTTCTTTTTTTTTTTTTTTTCCTACCCTAGAGACTGATTCTGGCCTTGGGCTTAAATGTGTTTTTTCCTGAAGAGAAGGAATATTCTTTTTGGAGACTGTGGCTGTATTTCTGGCCTCAGGTCTAACTTTATTTTTATCATTAATTATTTCATCGTTTAGAAGGGATCTAAAGTCAAATTTCAGACTACTTCAACAGCAATCTTTTTTGTAATTTATAAACCAGAGAGAGTAACCCTGGTATTTCTGCTCTGTTCCAATGTTCAAGTCCACCTCTGCAATTTTGTCTGCACTTTTAAGCAGACATTTCGTTCTGCTGCTCTCAGCACAATTGTGGTGACCTTTAATGCCTTTTGAATCCCCAAATTTTCTCCTTCACCAAAAGGGGAAAAAACCCAAACCCTTAAACAAATCTAGTTTGATCTTTTAAGGTGTTCAGTTCTTGATGGATGGTTCTAATTCTCTATTTTATTTGCCTTGGGGGAGCATCTCCCATGGTAATCCCTGTGAATGTGGAGCAGGGGAAGATCTTTGCTGTATTTTATTGTGTGGCTGGAGAGCACGGGGGGAGTGGGAGCAGCTTTGCAGGAAGGGCCCTGGGGGTCCTGACCATGAGTCAGCCCTGGGGTCCCTGTGGGGTCTGGAATGTGCTGGGAAGGGCTGCAGGAAGGTCGAGGGAGGTGAGGCTTCACCTGCTCAGCCTGCGGTGTCCAGGCAGTGTCTCAGACTGGAACACTTAAGGACAGAACTCCCTGCAACTAAACAGAGCCAGGATTTCACTTCTGCCCTCTGCCACCAGCACTTTAAAGGTGCTCTCAAACTCCTCCCCAGCTGCTGTGTACATTGTGAATGCAAACTTGGCAAAAATTCACAGTTTGCGTGTTTAAAATCACTCAGAATCGAATCTGTTCATTGATTTAACAAAGACATTGCTGATTTCAGCCGCTGAATGTTCCCTTGAGGATCAGCACTGCAGCACAGCAGACAGAACCCCAGGACACCCAAACCCACCTGCATTCCAGTCTGGTGATGGGTGGCACATTCCAATGCAGTGGTGGCACATTCCCGTGCACTGATGGCACATCCCCATGCACTGATGGCACATCCCCATGCCCTGGTGGCACATCCCCATGCACTGGTGGCACATTCCCATGCACTGGTGGCACATTCCCATTTAGTGATGGATGGCACATTCCCATGCACTGGTGGCACATTCCCATGCACTGGTGGCACGTTCCCATGCACTGGTGGCACATTCCCATTTAGTGATGGATGGCACATTCCCATGCACTGGTGGCACATTCCCATGCACTGGTGGCACATTCCCATGCACTGGTGGCACGTTCCCATGCACTGGTGGCACGTTCCCATGCACTGGTGGCACATTCCCATGCACTGGTGGCACATTCCCATTTAGTGATGGATGGCACGTTCCCATGCACTGGTGGCACATTCCCATTTAGTGATGGATGGCACGTTCCCATGCACTGGTGGCACATTCCCATTTAGTGATGGATGGCACGTTCCCATGCACTGGTGGCACATTCCCATGCACTGGTGGCACATCCCCATGCAGTGGTGGCACATTCCCATGCACTGGTGGCACATTCCCATGCACTGGTGGCACATTCCCATCCACTGGTGGCACATTCCCATGCACTGGTGGCACGTTCCCATGCACTGGTGGCACATTCCCATGCACTGGTGGCACATTCCCATTTAGTGATGGATGGCACGTTCCCATGCACTGGTGGCACATTCCCATGCACTGGTGGCACATCCCCATGCAGTGGTGGCACATTCCCATGCACTGGTGGCACATTCCCATGCACTGGTGGCACATTCCCATGCACTGGTGGCACATCCCCATGCAGTGGTGGCACATTCCCATGCACTGGTGGCACGTTCCCATGCCCTGGTGACACATTCCCATGCACTGGTGACACGTTCCCATGCACTGGTGACACGTTCCCATCCCATCCGTGGCTGGCACCTGAGCCCACACCCCAGGGTTGGTGGCAGTCCCTGCCCACACACTCCCAAACAGTTCCTCTGCATCTGAGCTGCAGAGCAGCTGCATCACCTCAAGCCTGTTGTGATTAATCTGAGAACGCTTGCACTGCTGCACAAATCTACTCAAACCCCTCACTACTGCAGGGATAGTTTTTTGTTTTGTTTCTCAAATAGCTCTTTGCTTTTAAAGTTGCCATGTGCAGGTGGGAAGAGTGGCAGCCCAGCAGTGAGTTTCCTTGGCTTTCAGAACGGGGGATTTGTGAGCATTTCTGGCAGTTTGCTCTTGATACCAATCCAGAAATTGTCATATTTATGTGAAGATATCCGAGGAATCTGGAACTATAATAATAATAATAGAGTCTCAACTCTGTGCATGCTGATGTTAGATGACTTTTAACTTCTTTGTGCAAGCTAACTAAACATCAAATCTCTTTATCCCCTCAAAGTGACCAAAAGATGAATTTCAAACCCATAATGGCATTAAAATGCATCAGAAATGAAAAGAACATAAGGATTCATCATAGGTCAGAAAACAAAAGTGCTTTTAAACTATCAAGAGCACAGTATATGCTATTTTCATTTTTTTTCTACTTCAAGTTTCTGAAATATTTATTAAGGAATAATCTGCAGAATAATGAATATTGCTTTCTTGTAGAAGTACAGAATGTATGCTATATTTCTGCTATAGCATTTTATTAAATATGCATGATGTGAGTTTGTAGTCACTTTGGGGCCAGCTGCTGACTGCTCTTGTGTTTTAGCAAACAATGCTGGTTCAGTTGAGGTAAAAACCCCAAACCCATCAGTTTAGTGATGGCTTCTCAGCACTTAAAAAACCCAAAAACACCCCATAAAAATAATTTAAAAATTCTTCCTTTCTTTTTATTGTTTGGTGATATTAGAAAGTTACATGTCCAATAGGGTACATCTCACTGTCCAAATGAAATATTGATTTATATTTTGAAAATATGAAATGTTTAAGTAGAAAAGTTTATCCTCCTCCCAATAGCTAAGGTCATAATTCCATAATAAAACAAGAAAGTGGTAAAAGAAAGTATCCAGGATGTGTTCAGACAGCTTTAAAGAAAAAAAAAAAAAAAAAAAAAAAAAAAAAAAAAAAAAAAAGAAAAAAAAAAAAATTGGCATTACTAAATTTTGGCCACAAAATTGTAGGAGAAGCTACTTCAAACTCCAAGAAAAAAGAGAAGACACAGCATCTTTGGAGGCTGTCACAGCTCCACGGGCTGGGCACGCCATCTCCTCATTCTTGCTGGGATAGGCAGAACGTGTCCCCAGTGATCCCTGGGAACCAAAATATTCCTGCAGACATGTCAGGAGTGTCTGTCTCCCTGAGGTCACAGCTGCTGTCCTGTCTACTCAGAGCAAAACAGAAAAAAAAAAAGAAATTGCCTGTTTTTAATTACCTATTGAATTGCTGGGTCTGTGGTGACTGACGGTCTGAAGATCTAAAACAAACATTCACTTTTATTTGTGATTTAAGATTTTCATCGTGTTTTGTTTTCTAAATGACAAACAGCTAAAGGAAGAAAGTCACCTGCATATAAGCTGTTTTGTTTTTCTTTTTAATTAGCAGAACATGTTTATAGAACCTTGTTAATGATGTAAATGATAGAAGTAAATGCAATATCCCTCTGATAAATCATCACTGCTGAGGTGGGGATTTTGCTATTGGTACTAAAGGTTCATTTCAGATGTGTGCCAGGGTATTTTTTACCTGGATAATTTTGTATTGCTGAATTAGGGAAACACAATTTGAATATCTTTTTAGAGGTTTTTGGTTTTTTTGGTTTTTTTTTTTTTTTTTTTTTTTTTTTTTTTTTTTTTTTTTTGTTTTGTTTTGTTTTGTTTTTTTTTGTTACCAAATGCAGCTGTCTGTTACTGAAAATCTGAATTAATGGCTCTGATTTCTGTACATATACTGTGGGAACAATGTCATTTAAGGCTGATTATGTTAAATCACTGCATTGCTCTTATGACAAATGCAGTTGCTTAAAGGGGGTGCTTCTATCAGAGCAGAGTCTTCCCTCAGTGTTATTATTCAAGGCACCACTCAAATTGCCTTCATAAATATCCTGTAAGAACTCGAGCATCAAGGTGTGATATATAGACAAGAACAGCTTCTGGAAATGGCTTGTAGCTGGTATCTAAACTTTGCTATAAATAATGCTCTCAACTGCATTTCCCCCACAATATTTACAGCACTAACTGGGAGTTTCTGCATTTGCCACCCCTTTTAAAGAACTTTGCAGCCTCTTCTCTGTTCTTTCAGCAGCACTCACAAAAGGAAGACAGGAATTCAAATGTAGTCCAGATCTTTAGCTTTCAAACAGTATAAAGGAAACTTGTGAAAAAATAATTCTTAGCTGAAGCACACTGTCAGAGTGGAAAGATGCTTTAGAATTAATATCTTTATGGGTGGGAGGTTTGCTTGTCAGTGTTAGAGCCTAGAACTGGAGTGGTTCTTGTACATCACTGCCCACCTGAGGAGGCCATAGCAAATAAACTGATTCTCTTCTGAATGAAGGTTTTAGACAGCAGTTCTTGAAACAAGAATTAACTATATTTAATGATATGTCAGAGGAAGGTAGGATAAACTTACCTATTCAAAACTAGAACATATAGATGCATTCTGTTTATTGATCCTTCAGTAATTCTGATTCTTGCTCTTGTTTCTTTTTTCTGACATTGCACTTGTTAAGTTTATTTTCCAATAGGAAAAATTCCTCTTGGTAATCTGTGAGTTTCTCTAGTGTTCAGAATACTTCAGTAGTGCTTTCTTGATAGTATTCTGTGATATTAGAAGGTTACATGTCCCCTAAGTGGTGACTTTCTTCCAAACCTGCTGTGCTGCTTTTTAAAATTTTCCTTTCTCACTAGGAAATGTACAGTGTGTGCATCATGGAGAGAGCAAGGCAGGAACTCTTGGAGGGAAATTATTATGTGTATTTATTTATTTATTTATTTATTTATTTATTTATTTATTTATTTTTGGTACAGATGAATGAAAGCTGAGGTGAAAAGGCCAAATTTTGAATAATTTTCTGATATTGCAGAGATAAATCTGGACTTAGTTTGGCTTTTGCCATATGAAGCAAAAGAGATTAAAAAGAGAATTTATGTGAGATAAATTTGAGTAACTGTGCTGTGCAGTTTGGTTCCTGCTCTAAGCTCCAGCCCTGGTGTCACTCCCAGGGTGTTTGTGTTTCCTGCAGCTCTGTACCAGTGCTGGAGCTGAGCAGGCAAACTCTGGGTCAGTGACAGACACAAATCCTGCTGCTTGCTGTGGCAGCCCAGTCACTGCAGAATCAGGAGGTGAAAACAGGCTGGAGATCTGACACTCAAGTAATTGAATAATAATAAAAAAATAGGGATATCTGCTTGTGTTTGGTATAGGAGACATCAAATAGGTGCTTATCTAATGGTATGTACTGCCCTAAGAAAATGTGATTTAGTTAAAATAAGGTTTTACACATGATTTCTACTTTGTAATGCAGTGAAGTTTTGCTGGAAGGGTGTGTCCTGAAAATGAATCCTTGTCCTAATTTACTTTGGTAACACCCTTTAAATGCACTGCCTCCTTTTTAAACTGATAGAGTTTACCTTGAGCTACAGAGCTGCATAAAATATAAACAGTGCCGAATGAAGGAGCTTTTGAAATATTTGAGATGTCCTTATTTAAACCACCATATCCATAATGTTTATATACTGCACCAGAGTTTACCATTCTGAGAGCTTCTGGACAGTTTATAAATCTGTAGCAGTTTTATTAACAGATCATAAATCACAGTAGCATCTCACACTGCCAGATTTTAGCTGATAGTGTCAAGTGTCCTTATGCATCAAACCCTTGCACTGCTCTGTATTTGGCTGTTGAGAAATGGGGGTAAAATAAAAATTGTTTGAAGTAATTTTGGGGCACTTGATAATTTTGGTTGTTGGGCTGATTGTTTCTTTTGTTTGTTTGTTTTGTTTTTTTTTTTTTTTAATAAACACTAATTGAATGATAGGTGGCTTTGTGTTTAACTTTCAGTTGTCATAAAGCCTTAAAATGAAAATAAGTGTCATGTTTGTTCTGAAGGACTATAAATGGCTTATTGAACTCCCTGAGTGTGTCTTGGTTTTTATACCAGTTCTGTGTTCAGGTCTAAGGTCATTTAGAGTCTTTTTGTCAAATTACAATAATCTGCCTTTCTAATACTTCCTAAAAAGTGTGTGTAAATTGAGACAACAAAATAATGTTACTGAGATTACAATTGCTTGTTAAAATGTCACTGAGAAGTTGATTTCTTCAGTAATGAATTTTCTAAGGAGGAAATATGCAGCTAGAGAGCAGTTTTTGAAGCAGGGTTCTTAAACTGGTGATAGATTATTTCATTGTTGAGGAGGTCACTTGTGGACTAAATATGCTTTCTGTATGGTTAATTTTCTTCATAACACTGCTGGTTAAAGTGCAGCACTGAGAGGCTTCAGGGAGAGGTGGGAACCTGGAACCTGAGTGGAGCAATTTGGGAAAAGCAAATTTTTGTGCCAGTTTGTGTTTGCTGCTCCTCAGAGACGTTTGTCTCTGTGACTTACTGGTTCCAGTGGGCAGAACTGGCTGGGTTTGTAGAAATTTCCTGGATCTGGAATATGCAAGAGAAGGAATTTGGCTGCAAAGGTAGGGCTGATGAGGGACTGATGCACCTTGCAGGTCGTTCTGAGGAGGCTCCCACACCAGTTAGGGGTTCATGCAGCACTCAGGGCTCAGGAATTAAACCGGATTAAATGCAGCCCACATCGGCCCTCTGGGTCTCACTGGGCTGCTCAGGTTCAGGTTGTGTCCAGGTGTAAAGTTTGCAGATCAATACAAGGAAATGAGAGCCGAGCTGATGTGCTGCTGACTCTGCAGAGAAGCTGAGGGGTGGCTGAGTCAGGGGTTCTGCTTTTCTCCCTGTTGCTTCTCCTCAGGCAGCAAACAGGAACTCTGCTGGTCCTGGTGCCTCAGATACCAGCTCATCCTTCCTGCAATACTACACACCAGTTGTTTTACCATTAGTTTGTCATTTCTTCATACACACAGAGATACATTTTTGAAATTCTGTTGTACTGTGAAAAAATACATAAAGCTCAATCTTAGACTGCAATGTACAATAAGAGGCAGACATCAGCTGTAACTGATTTTGACATCTTCTGGCATGGTTACAGGAAATCCAAATTATAAATGGGAATCAATCTATCTTTTCTGGTGGTTCTGAAAGAATCAAATTCAGTTGTGTAATGTTATTTCATTAGGCTTCCTTTTCTCTTTCCAAATAATGGTTATTTTCAAATTTCAGTTCAATTTCTCTTTCTTATGAAACAATTTGGTCTCCATACAGTTTCCATTTTTGTCACTTATCCCCAGTGTAAAGCATAGAGAAAACCTTAGTGCTTCATTTCTCCTTGTAAACAAGTACATTTTTTTTCTGGTAAATGACTATTTGATATGAGCAAATTACTTATTTGTGTTATCCTAATTATTGCAGCAGGAAATAGGCATGACTACAAAAGAGCAGGAGAGCAGCTCTGTGTCCCCTCCCCGAGGTCACCATCCTCAGCTCACAAGCAGCATTTTGTCACAGCTTTGTCTTCGCCCTGCATCACTCACGGTGACTGGCCTGGCATGATACACATCTGTAAAGGGGCAGAGTTGTGTTAGGGCTTGGATGAAGTTCCTAACTCAGAATGGCAGGGCAGATGTGGGAGGAGAGGCCAAACATGCCACTAGTGCTGAAATCTTCACCTTTGGACTCCAACACTTTCACTCACTGCACTCCAACACCTCTGCTCTTCTTGGGAGGATCATGGAGAGCTTCTCAAAGAAGTAAAATGTGCTCCAGTCAACCTGTGAGCAGTGATGTGGCTTCAGAAGGCTCTCAGACTTGTTCCAGTTACATATTCATACATTTTAATGCTTGTTTTAAAGTTGTCTTAGCCCACATGTGGAGGAAGTGTGTCAAACAATTTCCATATATCGGATTCCATCAGAGCTGAGCTTTAGCTGTTTGCCACAGATGTGTTACCCCTGCCCATTGCAAATGCCACAGAGCAGCTGTAACCAGTGAGATTGATGATTTTGACAAGGTGGGGGGAGGAAAAGAAAATAAATACAAAAAAAGAGAAAAGGAAAACAAAGAGTTTTCAGTTAAAAACAAAATTGCTTTGAGATTTCAATATTCTCTTTAAGTGAATTTTAAGTTTGAAGAATACTTGAAGGTTTGAAAAGGTTACTTTAAGAAGGCTCAGAGCAACTGAGAACTATGAGTAAGTGCCTGTGTTCTGTATGAGATCAGCAGGCTTTTTTTTCCTCATGATTCACCCACTGTTGGTGACCTCAGACCAACAACCTGCAAAGATGCTGCCCCAACTATGATGTTTCACTGAGGGTTTTGGCCCTAAGGAGGAGGGTGCAGAACTGTCTGTAAGAGTTAGAAAGGTTATTGAACACTTCAGGAGAAGCAAAGCCACTGCTTAGAATGAGGAATTTTCTAAATAACATCAAGTCTTGGAAAGAGAGAGAAAGGAAAAGTGATGCCCTGTACTCTGAAAATGTCAAGTGGCAGAAGGGAAGGAAAAGTTAGTAAAGTGTGGGGTCTGCCTTGCATTTTCCATAAAATGATGCTGAGCTTTCAAGAGAAAAAAACTTCAGTAACTGTTGAAGTGAGTAGAAAGAATTCCATGAGTTTTAATGTATCTACTGGAATGGATGTTGTGACAGGAGTGCAGAAGACAAGAGTTTAAATGCTGTTATGGCCTGCTGCTGTTTTACAGTGATATCCTAGAATCAACCACGAGCTTGGGTTTCCCCACAATTAGTACAGCTTGTTATCTTGGGCACAGTGAGAGGTAACTTGTGAGTGGCCAGCTATTCTATAGTGACCATTTATTTACAAGAAAAAGGCAGAGTACAAGGAGAGGAACTTTGCAAAGTGGCTCCTAGTGCCATCCAAAGTACTGAACGCTACCATTTAGTTTATACGAAACTATAAAGACAACTTTGGCCAAGTTCCTGCTTCTCCAAATTGGTGTTTCTGTACTTCATTCAACAAAGTGATAGCAGTTTTAGCATACAGCAAATTGGATGGAGATGTGATCCCTTTGTCTTCACGGAGCTCTCTTACACTTCCATTAATAATCGTTATAACACAGTTATTGCTCAGCTCTTTTCCCTTCTAAAGTAAAACAGGAGCAGTCCATCTCCTTGATGTATTTTGCAGAGTGAATATAGAGTGAATCTCACCCATAAAAGCGCAGTTGGGTTGACAGCGTTGTGAAATGAAGTTCTCTGCCCAAATGAATATGGCCTATATAAAAGTACAAGTCTCTCAGATAATGTTTAGCTCATGAAGGTTAATCTGCTCGAGCCCTGTGTTTTGCAGTCCTTGTTCCATCACTTTTTGGATGGATTGTTGAGACCATGAATAAATACATGTTTTAAAAATATTGCACACGTAGATGAGTCCTTAAAATTAACTCTAGTGATCCCAGATAGCATGGGACGAGAGAAAACAGATTATTTCCAAGTCCAACTTCCAGTGAATCATTCTGCCTTGGCAGTTTTTATTCTTTTGGTGTGGATCTGATCCCAGCTGCACCACCTAAAGCTCTTTAGAGGTTCATTTTGCACCTCCACAGTGGCTAAGCTGGGGTATAAAAATACACCCTGCTGTGCAGGGACCCTTCCAGCCCCGGGTCCCTGATGGGGAAGGCAGCACTGCCCTGGCACCCATCACAGAGGGGAACAGGGGGTCCTGTCAGGAGCTCTGCGTTTCACTGCTCTCCTTCTGCAGTGTTGTGTTTCCTGTAATTCATTGGAAAAGAAGTAAAACTTTGTTTTCTTAGAAATCTCAGTCAGGTATTTAAGTCTCAGCCATGCAGTTTTGTTATGTTTTTGGTTTTTAATGATGATTATCAGATACAATATAATTGCTTCAATTTAATTGGTGATTTTTAGCACCCTGCCCCATTTTGTCTTGTCTGTCTGCAGGCCATCATACTTATACCTTTCTTCAGAGAAAAGACTAGTAAATCCATTCCATTTGCTCACTGGATTGGGAGAAATAACAAAAAAAAAGCAACAGGAAAACAAACAAAAAATAATCCCCCAAAAGCCCAAATGCAGACAAAACAGCTCATTTTTTCTGCTGGTCAAAAACCACTGTAAGCACTGCTGTGGAATTCTGAGTTGAATTATAAGAGCACTTATTCTGAGCACTCAACTGATTCTATGTTGGGTCTGAACATAAACAAATTAGAGCTGTTAATTTTGTGAGAAGTTCCATCTAGATTAGGCTTTACCTTGAACTCCCACTGTCGTATTCCCTAGGACAACAGAACAATAATTTGTTGTATAAACAATAACAGTAGGGACCTGGTCTCTCTGGACACCCCCATCTGGCAGAGGAAATCTGTTTGTTAGCATATCAAAAGACCTGGTGAATTTCTTCAGTTTACACAGACTTAAATTAATAGAACTCTGTAAAACTTTCTACCATTTTTATTTTTTTTACTAAAATTTGGAATCCTGTAACATTTATGAGATGGGGTTATTTTTACTTTTTTTTATATTGAGAGGAAAGTCTCTACCCTCCCTTTCTTTAGGTAGAGGATTTTTAATTTCTTTAAAACCAAAATCCCCAAGTCATCTGTTCTCAACTCCCTACTTTCTTTGTGAAGGTAAGTTCCCACTGGAGACAGGATGTTGCTTTCCTGCTGCAGCTGAAAACAGTCTCAGGATCCCCCATGGTCTTTTTTTGTTTCTGTGCAATAAAAACCCCAAACAAACACATTTCTGCCAAATTATAAATTGTCTCGAAACACCAACAAATAACACTGTATTCAGCATGTTAAAATCCCTGGTAATGTTCTGAACCTCTGGCTGATTTGAGGTTTATTATTATTATTTTGTGTTATTGAAGCTTTCATAAAAGCAGGGGCTTAGGGGAAGGTGTTTGTCTTTTTGGTGCCACTTTTGCTTTTGCTCAGTGTTACCTGAGAAGTGAAAGGGATCTGACTCTTGGGAAGCACAGGGTTAAACTGATGTGTGTTTATGCCACTGTTGTTTTTATTGCTTCTTTTTCTCCCCTCCTTTCGTTGATTTAAGTCTCTATTTTCTTGGATTCATTTAAAAGGATAAAACACACACACAAAAAATTTTGTAGCTTTTATATATGGAAAGAAGAGGTGAAGTTTTAAATAAAAATGACTTGACAAATATTTTATTTTCATTGAAGTAACTGAGAAGGTTTTCTGCAAGCACTTCTTTCTCAACAGAAAGTGCATATGCAAAAGTAGAATAACACAAAGATTTATTGGCTGAAACAATTCCCACTGTCATGTGGTACATAAGAATTAAATATTTATTCCTGCTCACTGGGATTATAAAACTCTATTCAATTATGTTGCAGACACTACCAAATGATTGTTGAGGCCTCTAATAATGCTGCAAATGGTAAAATATATAGTATAAACAATACATGAGAAAACATTATGGGAAAATATTCTCTAGCCCACACAGTTTGCTTCTTTGTTGCAGTAATTATTGAGACAGATGACAAAGCCATCAGCAGTGTGTGGTGCCAAAAATGAGAATTTCAAAGGTGTTCTGCTGCTGCTGAGCCCAAAAGCTGCAGTGGTTTGGGGCTGCAGTGCAGGGTGATTGTCCCTCCCGACTGCCCTAAGCCTCCCTAGAAATACAAAAGAGCTGTTCTTCTCTTTAGCCAGATTAATGTAACAGAATAATCGCACTTATCCCCTTTCTTCCCGAATAAAGCCATTTGTCCTTTCCCTGTGGGACTGTGCAGCACGGGCACATTTCTCAGAGTCCCTTCAGTCAGAGCAGAATCCCTCCTGGGCTCTCTGGAGCCCTCACTGTGCTGCTGACCGTGGCAATTAGCACAGCCTGTAATTACACAATGAGAAACCTGCACCTTTGGCAGAACCTGCCTGCAGTCCCGAACACAAGGCAGCAGCAGCTTTTGTTCGGGATCTCTGTGTAGGTTTACAATTCCTCTTAGACTTGCTCACTGCAGGCAAATCTCTGTTAGAAATTCTTCCTTTTATTTCTCCTGGGACTGTTGTGTGTAACTTTGCCAGCCCAGGAGCTCGGGCTGTGCTGTGACAATTTTGTAATTAGCTGTTCTGAGCACTAACTTTGCTTTCAGAGGGAAGAGCATTCCTAACCCTGCTTTTTCCCCTCATGCCCTATTTCCCTCTCTTATCTCTTAGAAGGTGGCGTGCACTTCTTTGTGAGCAGTTGTAACCATTAGTAATCAAAACCCAGCAGAGCACAGCATTTGTCACAAATCCCATTGCTTCCAAACTGTTGCTGTAAATGAATCCATTCCTATGAGAGTATGATAATTTTAAAAGCATTATCAGAAGAACTGGAATTATTTTCTCATTTCCTCCCAGCAAATGGATCCATTGATCCTTAATAACTTCCCAGTAATTCTGCTAATTGTCGTGTTTCCATTAATAAGTTTAAGAAGATGCCATCAGATTGGTAGGTGTGGGTATGCATCACTATGCCTTGAGTGCATCGAACTATTTTTAAACAGCAGTAATGAATTTTGGCTAATAGAGAAATGTTTCCATACTTCTGTTAGTCAACAGCCTAAAGGAGATGGAGAAAATGGGAAAATATCAACAGTGCCCATCGTCTGGGCTGCATGCCAGTATTGATAACAAAATAATTAAAAGATAACAGTGTTTAAGAACAAACTGTAAGCCTGGCCAAAGTGAAAATCAAACCCAATCAGACTAGTTCTATGCAGGGTATGCACAACATAAGCTTGTATAATATCGTTTGCCATTATCCTTAGGAGCTCTGAAAGAGTCAGCACTCCTACACATTACTTCTTGTAGGACCCTGATGATTCCTAATTTTCAATTAGCATATAGTACTGTACTATGTCTTCTTTTTTTTAACATACTTTGCCTTAAATAAGAATAAAATAAGGAAAATTTCCCAAGTCAGGACTGTTTTGCCTGCAACACATATTCTTTTCAGGATGTATGAGTAACAAACTGCCACAAAATTTTTAATGTTGGGTATTTTTTCCACAGAATTGTCTCACTTCAAATCAGTGTTTGAACGAGAGGAGAGTGTTTCAGGGAGACAAACAAGACCATGTTTAAGAGATTGAACATGACACAAGAGAAGCATTTGTCATTAATTCAGCCTAGCATCTATCTAGGAAGACTTGGATTGTAATATTTTATTATTTTGCATTGACAATGGAATGTTCTTCCCTAGACTGGGACTGCTGCTGGCAGGGAGCATTTCAGCCACCTTAAAACTGCAGCGTCCTCAGTGCTGCAGCTCTTCCACAACAAACAGAAACGCTGCAAACCCCTCCAGATCAGAAGTGCTTATCAGATACTTTCAGGCAATCTGCCTTTAGAAAATTAGGAATGTTAGAATTCCTCTGGAACCCACTGCTTGTCAGCAGCTGGCTGGCTCCGGGAATGCTTTGCCAGTTGTGACCCCGAGCCTGCTAATTGTGCTGGGTTTATTTTGCTAATTGTTCAAGCTCCGCAGTCCCACCTGTGTGGAGGAGCTGTTCCAGAGAGCAGCAGTTCGGGATGGAGGATCCATTCTCAGGGTGGATGAGTAAGCACTGATGGACATCTGTACTCCTGGCACTGCAGCCAGCACAGCCAGCTTTTGGGATTTGGGGGTTTTTACTCTTTATGTGCTGAGGTGAGAAACCTGTCCACTGGCTGTGATGAACATGGGTGATGAAGATCAGGGGAAAATAGCATCCTTTCTCCATTTTTTCACCAAAAGCTCAGGCCAGGTTTCTAGTACTGTGTGCAAGCAAGCCTGTATTTGGACCAGCTACATAGAAAAAAAGAAGCCACCTATCACAGTGAATGAACCCAGCTCTAGAAAAGAGGAAGAAATAAACATTTATTCCCTACTTTTTTGCCTTTTCCCTTTTTCCTTTTTATCCATTAGAGTCCCCACCCCCCTTCCCCAGCCCTCACCCCCCCTCCCCAGCCCCCACCCCCCCCAATAATTAAACAAGCGTTTAAAAGTCCTTAACAGATGTTTTCTTATTTTACTCAGGTGGGATATGTGTGATGCATTAGTCTGTTTTATGTCATTTTATTTTGGCAGCTACATTCTGAACTAATTAGCACACCAGAGAGATCTCCCAGTAAGAGCACATGGGCAAGCAGTGGTTAAGTGTTTGGTAGCACATTGCAGAGTCCATGGGCTGAAATTGGGAGCTGCAGCCTGTTTGCAGTCCCTGCATGGGGCATAATTGCATTTCTGAAACACTCAGCTGTTGGTGCTCTGCAGGTTTTGTTTGTGTAGCTTTACAAGGGACACACCAAAACCTTCTTAAATCATTGTAAGTTATGATTTTGTAGAAGTTACCCTGTGCTGGCTGACTAATGTATATATTATGTTATTCTTGTGCTTTGTGAAAAAAGGCTGGAAGCATTTAAGTGTGTACATATTTAAATATGTGTTTGTGCACTTGCTGTGTGACTGGGATCCTGAGGTTTTTCTTTAACACAGCTAAAATTTTTTGAGTTACATTTTATGTGGTGCTGGTGTAGAGGGAAGGAACGCAACAAAACCAATTTCAAATTTGTGCTAGAAAACAGTTTTCTCCTAGAGCATTTTGTGTGCCATCAAGCATTTATCTATAGCATTACACCTGCAGTATTTGTCTTCCAAAAAGCACAAAGTTTACTGTCACACTGAAAGCTGGAGTGTGACCACTGTGGTAGCAATCCTAACTCACAGTCCACCTGGCTGGGGCTGGGAGATACCACAAGCATTTATTTTCAGTTTTCATCAGAAAGATGTGTCAGTATGAGAGAGAATGAGTGAGAGAAAGAGGCTGGGGCAGGTTCAGGAAACAGCCAAGGTGGAACCCAGAGTCCACAGCTGTTCACCTTCATTTGGACTAATCAGTTTTTAAACCTGGAAAAACTCAGCAAAGGATCCCACTTCTGCAGCTCCACTTGCGTGTTTCCAGCAGTTTCCCCCACCATGGATCTTCTCAAGTGTCTCCGGGGCTGTTTTCCCTCATTCCCTGAGGGATGATTCCCTTCCTGGCGTTCCTGAGCTGGGGCTCTGTGTGCAGCTCAGGCTGTGGTGCCTGTGTGACCCCGCTGGCAGAGCCGTGGTGACACACATGTGACAGGCTGGTGACACCCCTGCAGGGTGTTTGTTCACTGATGGTGCCTAATTAAGCACTTACACAAGAGCTAATGGTGTGCTCAGCTGGGAGCTAACTGGGAACTCAAACATGAGCTGCTTGCACACTCGGGTAAATTCATGAGATGCTCATGCATGGTTGTGGTACACCACACAATTTATGTCCATGCAATCATTCCTTTAGTGTCTCTTATTTTTCCTCAGAACTGAAATACCTCCCAAACTTGGCCTGGGCAGGAAGAATGGGATTGTGGTTCTGTAAATGTGCAAGTGAATGCTGGTTTGTATCCAAGAGCACTGAAAAGAGAGGAAGCTCAGGTTTGGGTCTGTCAGGTTTTGTCCTACCCAACAGTGGCCTACAGGGCCTTTACCTGTGTAAAGTTCACCTGTCTGACCAGACCCCAGTGAGGAATTGGTTATATATGAGTCTCACTCGCTGTCAGAGTGACTAAGGACATGTCTTCTTCCATCCTTTGAAGGAATTAAGGTTTTTGTTTGTCTTCATGCTTTCAAGTGAGCTGCAGCATCTGAAGTGAAGCTCTGTGAACCAGAAAATGTGCAACAATATATGAAACAAAAGCTTTTCCTTTGCTTCTCTTTGTCAATGCATAACAGAGTTTTCAGAAACCTGACTGGAAGAGTAGAATTATAGAATTACTAAAAAAAATGTTAATTTTAACACATGGCACCATTTAAATTCAATGGCATCAGCATTCTGTCTGTCCAGCTGTTTGTCTTTTGACACAAAGCAATTGCTGTTTATAGATGAATATACATAGCAAAAGTAGCACAATCTTTCTGCAGGAAAAGTAACTCCCTTGTCTTCTTAGAAATTCATTTCTGATTTGGCAGGAGGATTTTTACTTTTTCTAGGCTCTTTGATCCAAAGATTTACATGACTGTAACCTTGAATGCCATTAGAACAGAGCACAGCCATCACTTTGCCATGTTTGAATCAGTTCTATGCAGAGATTGGTTTCTAATTAGATTAGAGAAGTCTGAAAGAACCTGAGCCAAATCTTGGGGTATCTGAACTGCAGTATAAAAACTGAAGTTCAATACAGTTTTGTTGGTAGCACTTCATTGACTGTAAGAAGCACATGAAGTGTTTGAAGACTGAATTCCGTAGAAACTGTTCAGTGCAAACAGTTTATAATCTTTATAATCTGGGAGAGATTTTAAAATCCATCAGTTTTTCTTTTTACTCACTGCAATGTGAGGAATTCTGCTCACTGTTCTGATCATCTGCTTGAATGCACCAAGAGACTTTTTTTTGTTGGGTTTTTTTGTGCACCTTTTAGCTATAAATCAGTGCCCTTTCATTCCAGGCCTTTGATGTATACTCAGTAAAAGATGCAAGGGAACAAGTTTGTCTTTATTAATCACAGTGAAAACAGAGAAGCTTTCCACCCCAGTGATGAGATTTGTGTAACTAAAAGACAGCAGGAGCCTTTGCACTCTGCAGCTTCCAACACTCTCCAGAGTCACTTCATACATCAGTGTCAACCTTGGACTGTTCTCTCCAGGGACAGTATAATTATCTTCATCAAGTGCAACTGGATGGTGTTTGTGAAGTGGCAAAATTGAATCTCAGTTTTGCAAGAATTCTCCCTCTTCTCCTGCAGCCAGCTCTCCCATTTGATAAATAATTTGTTGACATCCAGCTCTGGGTGTCCCTGCTGGAGCTGTGGGGCTGGGCCAGGAGATGTCCAGAGGTCCCTTCCTGTAGGGGAAGGGAATGCAGGTGACCTCACCCCTGATCAGTAACAATTGTGTTAATTACCAATACACCCTCACCCCTGATCAGTAACAGCTGTGTTAATTACCAATACACCCTCACCCCTGATCAGTAACAATTGTGTTAATTACCAATACACCCTCACCCCTGATCAGTAACAGCTGTGTTAATTACCAATACACCCTCACCCCTGATCAGTAACAATTGTGTTAATTACCAATACACCCTCACCCCTGATCAGTAACAGCTGTGTTAATTACCAATACACCCTCACCCCTGATCAGTAACAATTGTGTTAATTACCAATACACCCTCACCCCTGATCAGTAACAGCTGTGTTAATTACCAATACACCCTCACCCCTGATCAGTAACAGCTGTGTTAATTACCAATACACCCTCACCCCTGATGAGTCACACTGTACCCAGTAAGGGTGAGTGAGGTAAAACAGGGGTTGGTGCGTGAGGGGAGAATCGTCATGGAGGAGGAACCTTGAGGAGCACGAAGGAGAGAATAATGAAACAGGATCCTGAGGAGAGAGAATCACTGCTGTGAGGTCAGTCTGGGGCTGTAGTTAGAGCCTGTTGTTAGAACTTGAAGTCACAGCCTGCACACTAATCCCTGCAGTCACAGTCTAGCTGGGTAAAAGCCTGCAGTCAGAGTTTAGCAGGAAATAATCTGCAGTCAGAGGCTGCAAGGGAAACCCACAGTAGGAGCTTGCTGCAGCCAGAGTCAGTGACTAGTTGGGGTTAAGATGACCAAGCCATGAATTGGAGTAAACCAGGACCCTTTTAATGCTGTGTTTAACAAGAAGTTTGTGCCTCAGCTCATTTTTGCCCTCTAATAAGAGGACTCCTGCAACCCCTTCCAGCCTCAGCCACTGTGAGTGATAGAGCCTCTCTGGGCTGGAGAGTGACTTCAGGTTGTGCAGTGGGTTTGTAATATCACAGCTGCACAACAGAGGAAGATGCAGTGGCTCTCCATCATTAGCAGAATGCTCATTAAGTGCTCACTGGGGTTATTAGTGTGCTGATCGTGGACTGTGGCACTCAGCAGAGCAGGGCAGATTCTGCTGCTACCTACTGTAGGAAATGGCCAGTTGGAGGAAGAGAAGCATTATATCTAAAACTGGACACATTTGCTGGTTTGGCTATTAATTATGCTTTTTTCACACAAGTCTTTTTAACATTGAGGTTTATTAGTGTAGGCTTCACCTTCCTTCTGTGTTTCCTGAATGATGGAGATAATGGGATTGATTCTGAAGTTATTGAAGTGTTGGTATATGTTAGCAGTGTGTCAAGTGGAGTTAATGATGTTGCGTTCATGCAAGTGAAGTGAGAATCAGTAAACTGAGTATAGGAAAAATGTGGTAGGCTGGGAGAGCAAAGTCTGAGCAGGAGGATAAATATTGGTAGTGAGAAGGTGAAATTAAAAAAAACCGTATCATCTGGAAGGAAAGAGCACATGAGCCAACTCCTCTGGTTTATTCTCACTATTGTCAGTACCTTCCATTGAGTTCTGCTGTGCACTGCATACCACAGCAGACCCAGATGTATTATTTCCAAAAATGTATTTTATAATATTTTTATCGTTTTTACAAGGAAAAGTGTAACCAACTGGTATTTTAAAGCTATTGATCTCATTATTTTTGACAGTGTTTGTTCAAAATTCCCAGTGATCTACCTTTTTATAACTACGTCTATAAACACAGAAAACACTTTTTTAAATTACATAACTTAAAAAAAGGGGGAGAAAAATCGAAATAGAGGTTCAAATTATGTCTGCACATCTTTTTAATGCTTGCATTAAAAGCCAGCCAGTCTGGTCAAAGATCAGTCAATAATGACCCCACTTCCTAAGGATCATTGTTATTATTTTGTGGTTTAATGCCTTATCAGTTCTCTGTGTTAGCAGGTTTTCTCATTGTCCTCTCCAAGGCATGATGCACTCCTTCATTATTTCTCCCTTCTGCTCTGCTTTTTTATACACCTGCTATGTCATTTCCCACTCTCACAATTAACAATTATCCCACTACTAAAAAGGAGAGTAAGATACACTCACAGTGTGCAAAATAATCTTTCAACTTGTTCTGCCAATTGGATGCATAAAAATAACTTATCTGGCTGCTTCATTGCTGAGCAAACTTGATGCAATTTATTTTTTAAACATGCTGTGCCATTTGTATGTTTCAGGTACAGTAAATCTTGCTTCATTCATCATTTTCAAATAAATGCATAAAAAGCAAGAGCTAGTCTTCTGTTAGTTATAACTACCCATGAAATAAATACTGTGCAAATCTCGTTCTATTGTGGTTTTTTTTTTTTTTAATTAATTTTAATTTCAACTTAGCACATTGCAAAAGTGCATCTGAAGAATGGTGGTAATTTTTTTTTTCAGTTACTTTGGAAAATGCAAGTGTAGATGTTCTATGGTGAAATGACATAAGCACACGTATACCTTACTAACACTAAAGTTACTTCCCAGCTGAGGATTTAAGCTGTTTTTCCAATGTCACCAAGGCAAGGGATGATGGCAAATAATGGACATAGAGAAGACTGAATTTCTTCAAGAACTCCAGTACATAATTTGAGGCTGATCACTGGGGGGGTCTGGGTGACTGCCTGGCTCTCAATGACATTTGAGTGTGGACCCGTGTCTAATTCCTGAGGGGAAATGGCAGATGTGAGATCAGCTCTCAGTCCTGGGACGGGGCCGGGCGTTCCCGGGACAGGGCTGTGGTGCCAGCCCTGATGGGGTGGTGCCCTGGGTCCCCTGGACTGGGTGGGAGCAGCACTGCAGCACCAGCAGGGTTTGGTGGGGAGGGGTTTGCAGAGGGGTTTGGGACCCACACACACAGAGTCTGTTGGGACAGCACATCCTTACAGCTACTGGGGAAAGAGAAAGCAGAAGGGATTGGGTTCCAGCCTACCAGAATTGTTCTTTTCTCATTCATTGCTTGGTGAACTGATCTCATCAGATTTTAAGATTTAACCTGTGATGTTTTGGTAGGAGTTTCCCAAGGAAATCTCCAGACATGAAGCAAATGCCATTCAATTGTGGCATCATTTTGTTTGTTACCCTGACTTTGGAAAATAAATCAGAGCCATATTCATTAATGGAATTTTCACTGGAAGGAAGAGGGTGAAGCATCAGGGCTGCTTCCCACCAAGGATAATGGCATTCCTAATATCCCCCTTTCCTATATTAACCTTTTGGGTTTTTGTGTTGTCTGCAGTGCTATTACATTTTATACTGCAGCATGGTATATTCTTTAAAATAGTTAATGGGATGGAGCTATTAGAAACTCTTTTGATAGCAGTGCATGGCAATTATTGAAAGATTATCCAAATTACCTGCTTGGAACACAATGAAGTGTAAAGCAAATATATCTAATAGTTTCATATTCACTTTCTAATGACCTTGTTTCCCCAGGTTTTTCCATTTAAAAAAAAAAAAAGTACAGATTTTCAGGCAAATTGGTTTTCACATTTGGGAATTTAGTGTGGGTGAGACAGTTTCTTTTACAGTATTTTTAAAAAATTAAGTCACTCATCATTATTTATAGAAGCATACTAAATTACTTTGCCAGGTTGTGGATAAGTGTTCTGAGTAGAAATATATAATAAAAAGAAAATATAAATAGCTCATTATTTGTGAGAAGAAACATTTTTCTGATGTTAGGCTAAAAGAACAATGGTTTTGTATTCCAAACACTTCTATAAACTGTTTCACTTACTTGCAAAACATGTTATATTTTGGGGCTTTTTCCCACAAGTCTTAAAAATCCAGTTGTGAGGGAGAATGACTGCAAAGTGTCAAAATAATACATTTTTTCCTCAAAAGGATCTTGTAGCCTGCTTGCATAACCAGTGCATGAAAAAAAAAAGTGATACCAGTGGGTTGTTTTTCTTTTAAACTATTCATTATTTATGAAGTGCAGAGAAAAATAGTTACAAATGATTGTTTCGGGGGACTTCCTGTAGCTATGCTATTGTGTTCAAAGGATTTACTCATTAAACAGTGGTTTAATTCCAGTATGAAAAGTTCAGGCTCTTGTTGTTCTAACCTAGATTTCAAAGAAAAGTTACTCCATGTCTCTATATGCCTATACATAAATATATGAGAATATTGGTTGAAAAAGTCCCATTTGTTTAATAGGAGTTTATAATATGTACCAAACATTTGTTAACTTGGCAATATTTTCCTGTTTCAACTTCAGTGCTGCTTGCATTTGCAAGTAAGTTTTTGGAGACACATTTCATATTCAGTCTATTGTTTTTTATTGTTTTCAGTCTGTGTTTTTCAGTCTATTAAGAGGAAAAGAATAATTCCTGTCCCTAGGGAATGTGAGGTGTGGGATTTCCTGCTCCCATATCTTGAACTGTGCTGGAAAAGAATCATTCTGGCTTTGGGATTTCTCAGTAGAAGACACCATACTGAGTCTCCAAATGACTATTGTTCCACAGAAAGCACAAAATTCAACTTAGCCAAGCAGTTAAAATCTGCCACCCCATTACTGTTCTTAGTTTTCCATGATCATTTCTATAGCAAATGTCCTTTATGCCAGTCATAATATAAATTGCAAGACAGTTGGGAGTGCAGTGGCAGGAGCTTTTGCTCCATGTTTCAGCTTAAAAAGAGTTCTATGACTTGGATTTCTGACTCCCATTTGGGGCCTTAAAAGTTATTTTGTAAGTAAGCAAGAATATATTTCTTCTCTGTATTTTCTGAAACGGGAAAAAAACCAAACCAAAACAAATAAAAACCAAAGAAAAAAAACAACCAACCAAACACCTTCACTCAACTGTTCAGGAGAATGTTAAGGGGCTTTTTAAGATTTGAAGACAGGCACTTCCTGCTCAGGATGAATTCTGTCTGGCTGCAGATGTTCCAGAGCATGATGGGGCAGGCAGGGAGGTGCAGGACCAAGGCAGGGGCTGTTTTCAGGGCGGAGCTGACTGGACTGACACTTGTGCCCTTGGAGCCTGAGGAGCTCCCTGGGAGCTCCTGGAAGTGATGTGCAGCCAGGTGACCTGCCCAGGTGACGCTGTCAGACCTGCCCAGGTGACGCTGTCACACCTGCCCAGGTAATGCTGTCAGCCCAGCCTAGTCAGCCACAATGCCTCCCCTGGGTCCAGCAGGATCAAGTTCTTCTTTCAGAAGACAGCCTAAATTAGTAGGGAGTGAGGTATTTACCCAAAGGAAAAAGTTCACCTTGGATTTAACTGAAATGGAACATGCTAAATAGTAACAATAATAATGTTGAAATTTTTCATTTGGTGATGACAACTCTCAGAAAGAAATGTGCATGTAAAGTTGGAAAGTCCTGTCCTGGACTGGTATATAAAACCAGCATGAAGTCAGATTCACTCTCTCAAAAATGTTGGTGCTGCACTGCAAGGATCATTTTTCTTTTTCCAGAGCCTGGTAGCCATACCAGTGGATAAAAGTCAAGATGTTTTCAATGGCATTTTGATATGGTTTATGCTGCATTGGCAGCAGACCTTTGCTGTATGTTTTTTACCCTGGGGCAGGGTGAAATTTTCCTCTGTGGCCAGAGGGGTTTCTCCAGCAGGGTGATGCAGTTTGCCCTGCACATTTCTGCAGCCAGGTGTGCAGGTCAGTCTCTTGAGGGAGTTGTCTTGGGTTTGTTGGAAGGAGCAAAGGATTCTCATTTTGCTCCCTTCACCAAAACCTTAAGTGTTTCGTGTTTGAAGATACAGTCTATGCATTACAGTGAAAATTGTCCTGCTTACTTGAGAATTAATTAATGAATCTGTTCTGATACTGCATGTAGTTCTCAGTGTTCCAACAAATGACAGCAGGCCAATATTTTCCCACTCTATTTTGCTCTTTTTTGGCTGTCAGTAATATGATCACACACATAATGGGACCCTGAGTCAGCTGGCTCTTTTAAGTGGATTTAAATAGACCTCCTCCTTATAGAGCACTCCCCAAAGAAAGCTAAAAGCCTTTTTACATATTTTAAATGACAGGTTATATTAGAATTAAAACTAGAATACTTAGAGTGTTGAACAAAAGACATTCAGAGCAAATAAGTAATAAATAAAAGAGACTTATCTGCAAATCTTCTCCTGCCTGCTGTGTCCACGAAGGCAGGTTCTCAGTGACAGATCTGATTTCAGCTGGTGGCTTTACAAGTTGTAGCAAGCTCTGCCAAGTTCCCTTTAGCCCCTGCTGGGTTCTCTGTTCTCAGAGCCCCTTCTGGCTGCCCCCTGCCCATCCCTGTGGTTCTCCTGACCCTGAGCAGCCAATTCCCCTCTGCCACCTTGTGCTGGACATGCTGAACCTCCCCAGGGAGCGCTCCTGGTCATTCCCAAAGGAAGGGCCACTCCTGGTCATTCCCAAAGGAAGGGCCACTCCTGGTCATTCCCAAAGGAAGGGCCACTCCTTCCTTTTCTGCAGGGCATTCCCACCTCATCCCAGGATCTTATCAAAGTAATATTGATTGTAAACAGCAGCACTCAGTCTGTCTCAACAGTTTTACTTCAGTGCTTTTGAAATCAAGATCTCTCCTGAAAACAGTGTTATATTTTCCATATTAAAATGAACACCATTCCCAGGCAGTGGAGGCTCACTTCCATGGGTGTTCATGTCACACAGTCACATTCTCAGGCTCAGCTTGGGGAATCTGTCTTCATTTTAAACTTTGCATAATGATTTGAATTGAGGCCTTGGCCATTTGTTATTATTATCATACAATACTGGAAGAACTCTAATATATTTAAAATAACCTGATTTTTAATATCCATGGCCTACCAATATGATCTTTAGGCTGCATAAGAAGTCAAAGATCTTCACTTTGTTTTCTCAGATTATGCTTAGGGATTTGCTCTGCCCTGTTTCCCCAGTGAGAGATTTCTTTCAGCAGTGGATAAAATGTTCCACAATGCAGTTTGTGTATCAGGTATTTTAACTGCATTGCTTTCCTCTGGGGAGAACTGTGGAATTATTAGGTGACAGTAGGAAGCTGCTGTTGTGACTCACAGCAGTGAGTGGATTACTTGAGTGGTAACAGAAGTGGATCTAAATGGGGTAAACAGCAAACTTTGTGTAGTTTCACTCATCACCTCCCTTACACACATCACATAAGTTAAACAGCTGTCACCTGGCAGTGTTCTTACTCAAAACAGGGAGTTTCCCAAAATGGCCTGTTTCTTCAGAGTATTTTTTATTTGTTTTTACCTTTGTGTCTCAGTGCTACGGGCATTGGTATGGAATGAAGAAGGAATAATTTAGGTGTTCCTGTGGCTGCACAGGAGCTGCTGAGTTGGTTCATGGTAATCTATTTTCTTTCTCTCTAATCATCTTCTCATGAAGATTGTGTTCCAGGGCTCCAGTGTGATGACACCTCAGTCTGAAAATGGTTGTGTGGGTTATTTGTTGCATTTCTTCACCACTCAAGAGAAACATCTGTGCTCTTGTAGCAGGAGAAAAGAATTTAACTTCTTTCCAGTGGGGATAGGTTCCTCCTGCTCAGTTTTATTGCAGGGTTTTCTAAGGCCGAGGTAACTGTTTGTTCCTGATTTGGAATGAAGAACTTGGAAAAAAAGAGTGTTTGTGAGGCAGGTAACTCCTCTGTGTGCTCCACACTGCATTTTCCCCTTTGGAGCAGGTTATTAGCCTGGCTGGGTTTATGGCTCTGTTCAAAATCCTGTACCAGGAGTTTTCTGTGCAAATGCATGATCTGCCTCATATATTTCTTAGCTTTTAGCCACTTGGTTCCTGGTGTTAATAACAACAATAACAATAATGTTAATTTGTAGGCATTGTTTTTATTTTTATTATTTGCCTCTGAATAGTGTCAATTAACTTCTAATATATTGAAAATTTTCTCTGTACAAAACAGATAAGGGCAGATTTTATCATTACAAATGTCTACAGGGGCAGGAGCATAAAGAGACAACAGTAAAATTGCATGGCAACTTCCAGTAAAGGACATCAAAGCATTGCTCAAACTTTAATGAACTAAATCGAGGTTAAAAAAAATGGTGAAATCAAGCAATTTTGAAACCAAACCATTTTCTAGTTGCTAGAAAGCACTGGAAAAGGAGAAGGAACAATAGCATGTATTTTCTGTCCAGCTTCAGCAACACCAGCTACTCTAGTTTGTGAATTAAGTTAATATTCAACATTTTGTCATGTACATTAGGTGTTATAATGCATGAAATGAATACACAGTCACATCCCAGTAGCTGCAGTTCCCAGTAATGATCGACAATACTGCCTCTAGCTAGCTAACACTTTCCCCTATGAAATATTTTCTGCATGACCACATCCCATGGCAGCAGGCAGCAGTGGAATTTATGAACTAGCTGCAGCTATCAGTGCTAGTGAGGAAGCAATAGAGAAAGATGTATGTTAAAAAAAAAAAAAAAAAAAAAAAAAAAAAAAAAAAAAAAAAAAAACCCCAAAAATCTGTGAGGGAGGGAGAAGGCAAAAGGCAAATATCCAACCAGAAAGAAGTTGTCAATATGTCACACAGACACTTTGAACTAGCAGCCTAATGGCACTGCAAACTCATGTCTGGGTCCTATTTTTAAAATATCCAGATTTTCCTAAATATAGCTTCCAGCTGAGCCTGTTTCTTTTAGCTCTAAATAACTCAAAAGAACTGACACAGAATGAAGCTTTCAGCTTTATGCCAGGTTAGAACCATGATTTGATTGCATGACTGGGAGTCAGGAATGTTCAGGTTCTTATCAGGTCAGGATTTTTTTGTGAAGCAAAGTCAGCAGTGTAATTCTCTTAGAGAAAGGGGACTCAGCTTTGCAGTGCCTTGGCAGGAGTTTTCTTTCCCCTCCTTTTCTTGCTGCACAGCTATTTTTTAACCTTTCTCCCCCACAATGTACAATACTCATGTAGCATATGAGAGAAGTAGATTACAAATCAGGTTTCTTATAAATATATAGATATACACCCATCAGGAAAAGCATAAATAATTTCCTTTCAGACCTCTGTACCTCTGTCTGACTTGCATTGTGTTTGAGACTTATTCTTGAAAGCAATGGTGTGATGGGATTCCCATATTCTTCAGATTTCCTGAACCAAATTCAGTGGAATACAAACCAGTGAGATCAAGTCAAGACTCAATACAATCAAGAGGAAATAGGAATATGACTAATAACATTGTGGGCACCAACTTTAACCTGTCTTGGTCTGTTAATCTCACTCCACAGTAGGTTATACAAGGAATGCAGACAAACAAATGCAGGAAAAAATATAACAAAAAAAGATTATAGAAAATCCAAGCAGTCTTCTCTCCATTGCCCTGGTTTAAGTTTTATGTTCAACAAAAAGAATTTAGAAACAAATATCTGAGTTAGAACACAGTACCTCTGTAACATAAATGTATGGCTGTATTTTATGGGTGGCACTTTTGTGGAAAATTAGGGAAAAAGCATGGTATTTTTGGGCCAAAACCTGGGATTGGTGTAAAATGTTTACACTTGCCCTGCTCAAGCAGAGGTGTCCTGGGGTATCTCTTTGTAGTCCAGGAGGAAGATGTCACACCTGTCTGGGCAGAGTGCTGTGCTCAGTGCCCCTCACAGTGAGGGAATCCATGGATTTCTGGGATCTCTGGGTGCCAGTGTGACCCTCAGCCCCTCAGCTCTGTGTCCCCCTCACTGAGGGTGCTCTGTACCCTCACCCAGGCTGCAGCAGCAGGGATGGGTTCATCAGTGCCCTCCACACCAGGAAGCTCCCGGAGTGCCTGTGCCTTACTGCACTGCCCATCATTTGCCTTTCCAGGCACTCCCTTGCTTTTGCGTGGATGTGCTGGAGGAGACTCCATGCAAATCCTGTGGAGCTGATTTTGTGTTCCCTTTGCTCATCACGCCCTGCTCAGGGCTGCTGCTCACTCTCCTGCTGCCCTCCCTGGTTTAAAGTCTCTTCCAGGTCAGCCATTCTGCAGGCAGAGCAGCCTGGCCCCTCGAGTTCCCCTCCCTGAGAGTCTCCCTGGAGAGACTGCCCTGGCACCGTCCTCAGTGCCCACGGAGAAACACAGGAGGGGTCTGTTACCATCAGATTTCCTGGTTTGCTCAGTGTTTATATTAAGTAGAAGGTTTCTCACCTTCTCACGCTTGTTTCAGGAAAACAGCAGTTATGTTTTGTAAACATTATCATTGTTTTTACATTCTTCTCCTTGGAGAGGAATGACTGTGACAGTCCCTTTGATCAATGTGGTTGAGAGGTGGGAATGCCACTCTCTAATCCATGGTCACCTTGCTAAAAGTATATAATAGGAAGTAATAAACAAAGCAGGGGATTCTCCCTGCTGCTCTTCTGCTCTCCCAAATTCTTGGCTCTGTGTGTCTTTTTTAGCGAGGCTCACAGCGACAGAGGTCATTGAAGCAGGCTGGGCTGGCACAAGGGCTGGCACCTGTGCTTTACAGCAGGTTGGGAAGTGATCATCCCCTCTGCTCAGCACTCGCCGTGCCTCTGGTTTCCAGCCCCTCAGAACTGCAAGAACAGCTAACAGCTGGTGCAGAGGGTCCCTCAGGGTGGTCAGGAATGCAGCACAGCCTGCGAGGAGACCCCAGAGGAGCAGGGCTGGGAGAGCAAAGAGCAGCCCCCGAGTGCCTGTGAGGAGATGAGACAGAGCCTGTCTCTCCACAGAGGTGTTGTGGCAAGAGAATGAGAAATGCAAACATGCAATTAAAACAAGGTAGGTTCAAAATGGAAAAGTTTTTTCCTGGGAGTATTTAAGCTTTAGAACAGGTTGCTTGGAGAGGCAGCTGTGTGATCTCCCCTCTTGGAAGTCTGCAAAGAGCATCTGCATCAGACCCAGTGGTGTGATCTCACAGGTGACTGTGCTTCAGGCTGGAGTTTCTGCTTGAAATCTCTCGAGGCCCCTCCCAGCCTGATTTATTGTGTGGGGCTGCAATTCTTGAGATAAAAATGCAACCAGTAGCTGAGAACTCTTTGGGTAGGGTAAACTGTCTTAGAAACATCCCTAAACATCCCTTCCTAGGCATGATTTAACTTAATAAATGTAGTGAAGTATTCACTGGAGTGAAGCCCTCATTCAGAGGAGTTTCTTACCCATCTGCATGTGGCTGGAATGTTTTCTGTCTGTTGAATTTTTTGATGGAAAGCTAAAGGGCCCAAACACAGGGCTAAGGAAGTGCCCAGAGCAGCTGAGGTGACCAAGGCACTCAGCTGGAGGTGTCAGGTTCACATTCAAACCCTCCTGGTTCCATCTCTCTGATTGCTCTTTTACTTGTTATTTTGTTTATTTGAGCTCTGCTGCAAGCCTGTAATTGAGGAGTCACTGGCATGTGCACAAAGAAATGTTAGGCTGGAATGGAGATGCTTTTTGTTGTAAATATACTAAATTTTGTAAATATACTACAAATTGTAGCTCTTTGCTAAATGCCAGTTTCCCATGCTTATCCTTTTCCCACTGCTTCTGTAGAAAATGTGTAAAAGTAGCAGAGTTCAATGAAAACATGTATATGAATAACTAAATCGAAATAAGTTTCTAAAAGTACTCAGAATAGCAGTAAAGGAATAAAAATAAGTCTTGATTGATGTTCTGGCCCATTATATTAAGATGTGTGCCTTAGCTTTGGCTAAGTCAGCCAAGTCTTGGAAAAGAAATTTCAAGTGGGTCAGGTCGTTGCTAAGTTATGTGAATTGGAGCTAACTTTGGCTTGTCTCATCTTAATGTGCTTGATCCAAACAGAGATAATTAAAAAAGATTATTCTGAAGTTTCGTAATATCATTTTATCTCACATCTATACTTGTCATATAAATACAATGCCTGTCTTATTTTTATTCAAATAGCAATCCATCAAAATTGCCTTTTGACAGGATTTTGACTACTACTTATAGTAATAAGTAAAAGTTCTTTTTTACTATTTCCCAGGGGGGAAGTAGTATGTATGTGTGTGGAGGAGGAGGGGAGGATAGAAATACTGAAAATCATTTTCATTTTTACTTTTAAAATGAATTAGGAATTTTAGGTGCCTGTGAATTTTCATAAAAGGCAGCAGTCTGGAAAGGCCATTCTGGTTTGCTTTTATTTTGTTTGTGTTTCATTAAAAGAAGGTATAGGGGCACTTTGAAAAACAAAGCTGAATCTTGAATTACTATTTGCAATAAATATTTTTTAAAAACATGAGGTTATTGATACACAGTGCACTCAAAGGACTTTTAATATATTTGTTCACTAGTGATAATGGGTTTAAAAAAAAAGTTGAAAAGACTGATTGCAAAACTAACAATAAATCAATCAAATGGGTCTGGTAATACATCCATATCCACAGTGTGTGATGCTTAGTTTATGACATCTTAAGGTCTCAAAAGCTGATTTATTTTTCCAGTAATCAGTGTTCTGATCCATTAGTTTTTATAAGGTAGAGAGATGTCACAGGGGTTTTTTTCCATGAATGATTTGTATTTTAAAATTGCACATCTGTCAATCAAGACAAAACCAAGGACTTTTTAAAACTTAGTACCTTCACTGCAGGGTTATTTCTGTACAATACTGGTGGTGTATATTATTATTCAGTGAAATTTTTCATTGCACTTTGGGATTTTTGACTAATATGCAGCTTCAGAAAGTTTTTATTCCACTCTCTCTGTATTGATACCCCAGCATATCCAAGCTCAGAGTGTATTTTATATGAAGTTCTTAGACATTTGTAGTAATCAACATTGTATCTGACTGTTGAAACAAACAACTTTGAAATCAAAAGGAGCTTTATCATTGAGCTTCCTGATGTGCTTTTATCTGTTGTTTCTCTACTCAAAATTATTGATAACTCGATGAATTCAGGTACATTAAGAAACCCCAAAAAATCAAGGAGATTTTAAAAAAAATAGTCAAAACAAAAACACTTGAGTTTACCTTGAAGCTCTTCCTGCCCAGCTCAAGGAGAAAGAGTTAAATGTATGCTTGTGAAATGTATTTTAATCAGTACAAAAATTATAATTTAGGTTTTACTAGCCTTTTGTGGGACAGTGAATGCTAACACAGAGGTTTGCCTAGAATTGCCTCATTGCTTGGCATCAGAATGTAAGCCCTGGGTATCCTGTGTGATATCAGAGCTCCTTTCTCCTGGTGTTGGGTGGGCTCTGCTCAGAGCAGTGACCCAGGGCAGGGCTTGGGAGGTGACAGCAGTGACCCTGGGAGGGGACTGAGGGGTCTGGGAGCTGTGCTGTGCTCTGGACTCTGTGTCTGAATTACAGAGCTGTGCTGTGCTCTGGACTCTGTGTCTGAATTACAGAGCTGTGCTGTGCTCTGGACTCTGTGTCTGAATTACAGTCAGAGTGACCAAACCCCTTCTGAAGCCACTGCCTGAGTGCAGGAGGGTTGGAGGCTGAAAAGGGGGGAGTTGGTGCTTGGGACTTCACTGGTGAGAAAATGGTCACTGGATAGAAATGTTATTCTAGGAGCGTCAACAGATGTGTAGGTTTGGGGTTTTTTTGTGTATTCACTCAAATCCCAGGTATAAAGACTCCTTATATCCCTCAAATGAGGACAATTCCAACAGATAGTTACCTGGGATTAGCTGTCATTCATCTCATTCTTTTATTTTCTCCTGCTCTCTGGTGTGCTTTGGTGTCTCCCTCTGCTGCCCACACACCTTGGTCTGTAACACAGGGGTGTGCAGCCTGCCAGGTTCCCATTCTGCACCTTTAGTGATTCCTCACTGGAGGGTTTAAGGGAACTGTTTTCTTAATTCTGGCTACAGTGTGTGGAGTGCTGTGTGCTTCTCCATGAATATTGACCTCTTTTTGATTTATTTAATTATTCTTGGGAAGTTTATAAACAGGGACAGGCTTGAAGCACTCCTCTGCTGTTTTGATGCTGAGAGTGTGCACTGTCAGGAAGGATTCTGCCTTATCAGACAGATTCTTGGTAATGAAAAGTTTATAAGCTGGAGATCCATCCATATTTAAAAGGCAATTATTGCCTTGCTTTCAGTTTGGCTACAGGCTTGATATCAAACTGAAACCAGCAGAAAAACCAAAAAAGATAAATAGTGATTGGGTTCATATGAGTGAAATGTGATTGTGATTTCTTACTGGAAATTTTGTGTTCAAATTCACTTGGATGTTTGCTTTTTGGGGTTTGCATTTTAGTAATTTGCTCCTCACATAGTGGAAAGGAGTCAGTAATGGTTTACATGGGAAGGTATTCTTCTGGCAGGATTAAAAACAAAAAAAAAGTGGAAAAGGGTAAAGTTACTATGGAAAGCTACAAAAGTAGTGCCACAGCATTTTTTCCAGTAAGCTTGGCACTCTTTGCTGAGTTTTGCACTATACAGCCATTAGCAGGCTGGTCAATGCATTGCTTTATGAGGCAATTATTTCAGCATACTCTATTCAAAATACACATTAGAACTTAACCTTCTGAATCCTGAAGTAGCATTTTTATCACCCAACATTAGAAAAGAGTTGGAGTCAGCAATTTCCCCTTTCTTTTTATGATCTGGTATCATTAATAAAGCATTGAGCTGGTAGCTTCCTACAATTCTCCAGGATAATTTGTGACACAAAAGGTGCTGCTGTGATACAGTTGTCTGTTGACTTATTCAATAGCAGGGGAAACCTAGAAATTGTGTAAAAATAAAAATGAGGAAGGGAGGGGAGAAAGAGCTCTTAAAACAAATGTACAAGTGGTACACAGCATATTAGACCTGCTGCTGCTGGATATGCACAAGTAAAAATGGGAAGTTAATATGGAATTTTTAATTAGGGTCACATACTAATGAACTCCCTCTTCATGTTAGTTTTATGCCGCTTCAGAAATTTTTTATCATATGCTTAAAAATTTATGGCTGGAATCATTAATGAAAATGAGGCGTGAATTGGAAATTGTGCTATTATGGAGATGAGTATGGCCATGGCCAGGCTGATTTCTGAGGAGGGATCCTTTTATTGCCATTTTTTTGGGGAATGAGAAATGATACAAGTAGAATTAATGACTAGACATATTCTTTGCCCTGGCTTGGCTGGCGTTATTATATTTAAAGTTATAAAAGCTGGATTTAATAAAATTTTGAATTAATTATAAGGGAAATTTTATTCATAATTGGCAGTCTTCTGCAAGAAATAAAACTGTAAATCAGCAGAATGGCAAAATTAATAGAGTGAGGTGGTGGTGCTTCCATACACCTATACCTGTGTGTATATTAAATATACATTATTAAATATTAAATATATTTTTATATAAGTACAGACATGCTCATACAAATATAGGTACAGTGAACATTTTTATGTGACTTTATTGCTAAAGGCTATGTCCTTTCCTTGCTGCTTGACAACACAATTGCTCTTAAGTTCTGTGGATGAATGTTTGGGTATAAATTTTCCAGAAGTGGCATTTTTGTCTCTTGTATCTTGTAAAAATCAATTGGGCTTGCTATTTAAAATGTCAACCCTCCAAACACTACCTGTTGTATTGTTTCCTTCGGTCGCACTAAAATTATCATGCAATCTTATATGAAATATATTGAAAACATCTGGTAGTCTGTCTCATTGGAATTGCCTTTGGAAATAGTCTAGTAACTTTTGACAGCTTGGCTTTACAAGGATATTGATTTCACTGTGCCTTTATCATGGAAAACTGATGAATGGTCAAAAGCTGAAAGTGATATAAAACCTGGTTTATAGTTTTTATATGAATCCATGTAATAAAATAAAGTAGGTTTATAAAACATAGTAAGGTATGCCCTTGTGAAAACATTAGAGTTAAAAAAGAATTTTGCAGCATTTTTGTGCTGTGGATTACTCAGGCTGGGGACACCAGAAACATTTCCAGGTTTGTAAGGGCTGGACAAAGGAATAATGCACGTATTGAAAACAATAGAATATGTTGGTAATAATTATGTGAAGTTTGGGAGAAGCCTGCATAGAGCTCTGCTTTTGGATTTCCAACATTTCCTTTTGAAATAGGCTATTAATACTGAACAGGAACCAATGTGTGAAAAATACTGTTTCGTCAATCCAATAACAAGGAGAAATAGGCAACAGAATCCCAACTAACTGATGGGGCATGTAACATGGGAAACAGGAACTGCAATCTGGGCAAGAAATACCTTTTTTGTACACCTGAGGAACCGAACAGGAAAAATTAGAAACAACATTGGCCATCTGTATTGCACCAGCTGCAACAAAAGAAAGTAAGGAAAATACAGGAAACTAAATTGGTTTCTTTCTGGAGGAAGTAATTACTTCACTGGTCAATTAAATATAAACACGATGAGAAGGTGTTGAAGTAGAAACACGTGTGTCAGCCCTGCAGAACAGTGAATTCTGTGTGTACAGAGTGCCCTGAGGGCTGCAGGTACAGCTCCATCTCCAGCCCAGCTCTGCGAGGAGGGGCACAGGGATGGTGAGGGCTTCTCTCTGGATCTCAGTGAGAGAGGTCTCAAAAGTGGCTAAATAAAAGGACTGGCTCAGTGAGAGAGAACAGAAAGAGGAACAGCAATAAGGAGAAGATCTGGCATCCTTTCATCAGGTGGGGACCCTACAGTGGTGTAGGATTGTGTAGGAAAGCACCCCCCACATCCGAGTGGGCAATTCTGTATAAGGAAAGGGGTTTCAGTTTACTTCTGGACATATTAGTAACTTTATCTACAACTTTCCTTGCTTCTCTCATTATAATTGGCTCAGGGACAAGACAGAAGCACTTGCTAGATGCTTTTCAAAAGCTGTCCCTGTTGCTATTAGCAGTTTGCCAATTAAGTCCTCCTCGTGAAGTAGATAAGTGAAAGCACAAAGGTGCTCGAGGCTTTTTTGGAGTGCCTTAGCCAATGTAAGAGTGTTTTCTACACTGTGTTCAGCTTGTATTTCTTTGTTCCGTGATGTTTATTATTTTTGTTGTTATTAAATCTTTTTATTTTTCAAAGCATGTTCAGAGAAGCCCTCTCGCTATTTATTAAGCCATTTCTCTGCAAGGCTGGGCCCTCGGAGGTATTGGGAAGCTCCCAATAGGACTGGATGGATGCTGGATGGGAAATCCCCCAAGGTGTTGCTCAGACCTTGGCTGTGGAGGGAGTTCCCTCCTTTTTCTGGCCACTTTCTTTTGCATCGTTTTCTGACAAACCCCAGCTGTGTGAAGGGTGTTTGTAGAGGAGGCTCCTGGGGAGAGCTGCCCCTCTGTCCTTGTGCTTGGGTGTGCAGGGATCACTGGGGTGGATCAGAGAAAGGCAGATGGCCTCAGACAGCTCTCTTGCAGGGAAATGGGAGCAGCCACCAGGCTGCTTCTCACAATTCAGCTGCCACTGACCTGTTGCCACTGCTGCAGAACAGATGCTCTGCCCCTTAAGATGTGTCACCAGTGCAAACTGTTATAGGGGAAATAAAAAAAAAAGGAAAAATTAAGATCAAGATTTGCATATCCTGGAGTAGTGAAACCTGAATTAAAATTGGCACCTGTGGATTTTATTAAAAAAAAGCTTTTGCACAGTTCTCTAAATGATCTTTCATTGTGCAAAAAAGAAGCTGTGTCAGCTTCAGCTAGGATACCTTGAGGAAAGGAAAGGTTGTCCCAGAGATCCAAGTCCAGGCTTGGGTGCTGGGCTTGAGAAATGTTGGCCCAGAGAATTCAGAGCAGCACAGTGAGGGTGAGCAGAGCAAAACAGGATGTGAGGAAAATGTGAACCAGGCATCGTCTCCTTGCTTTCCCCAATCACTCAGTAATTTTCTCGTTTTTCCTGTCTCTCATCTCTTTGAGCAGAGCAATTATTTCCTGTTCTGTGCTCCTTTTATGAGAACTTTTAGCTGCCCCTGATGCTTCTGAGGTGCATTTTCATTGAAGAAGGTGCAGCCAGGAGGGACTTGATGAAGGTTGGAGACTTCAGCTCCATTGGCAGAGTCTGAGTAGTGGAGTTATCAGTAAACCTTTCCTCTTCCAGCAGAATATAAGAGAAGACATAAACTGTAAAGGGTGGGGGGAGAAGGAAGTTTCCTTTTTCTGAGGTAAAATCCATCTTCATTCTCAGAAGAATGAAAAGCAGAATTGTTCAACAGGTGCCATTGCAAGTGGAAAAAGGAGCAGGACACAAATTCCCTTGCAAACTCCTCTTTCCTTCTATTTCTGTTTTTCACTCTGAGCACCCACATGGGTACAGCCATGGTTAATTAAATCAGGAAAGGTGATTGAAGCTAGCAAACGAGTGTGGGATTGGTGTGAGTGTTTGTGTGAGCTGCAGTGTCCAGGCGTGGTGTGAGCACTACTCAGCCCTGCTGCCCTTGCTGTACAAGGAAGTTTTGGGAATTGCCACTGGTATTTGCAGAAGCCCTGCATGCCTCTCTTCTTGGGAAGCCTAATAGTGCTTTGACAGTGCTTTAATAACATCCAATTCTTGGGTTTGGAAGTGTAAAACTCTCACTTGGTCACAGGAGCAGGCAAGCCACTGCTATCACTGTCTTGCACTTTACAGCTTTGTGGACAGGTTACCTTCACCTGGCAAGGAATTCTAGCAATTGGATCGCTTCATCTTAAAAGCCCTGATTGTGATGAAAAGAGAAAAATAAACCTGCAAGGGTCAAAATATTTGAGATTTGATAGAGAAGTAAAAGGAAGCATTGGGATTTATAGAAAAGTAACACTTATAAAAAGTTTATGCTGTGGCTTTACTTATTAAAAAAACAAAAGTATTGGATACTTGCCAACCAGAAGAAAATTTATGTCGTGAAAGAGAAATATTAATGGAGTAAAGGCTGGTGTTTAATACAGTAGAAAATAATGAAATGCTGAAAGACTATTGCAACTTGATTTTTGAGAAGATGGTTAGAAAAGAAAAAAATTCTATTCAGCTTTAATTTATCATTTCATAGTCACTTGAATTAGAAATGTCATAATTCAATAGACCAAATGTATTTTATGGAGCTAACTTGATCCTGACTTAGGAAGTACAGTAGCTGTGTAACTTTTAACCATTTTTTTTTCTTTAAGAAAAAAAAAGATGCTGCCTGATATGTTTCACGAATTATGTTTTATCTTGCATTCCACTTTTGGGTGAATGTTTATTCTCAACATTTTATAGAGCTGTTTGAAACTCAAAGGATGTGATCACTGTGATGAACATGGTGAAGTGTGCTGGGTTTGAATTTCTAATTGCCAGTGGGAAGCATCAACAGACTCCTCTGCTCAGAGGGGACATGGAGGAGAGATCACAGTGAGGGTGCCAGGGGAGGGAATGTCAATTTGTCTTTCCAAAAATGTGCTAACAGAGTTGAGACAGGGCACTCTCATTTGGAACCATGAGGATTACCCTTCTTTTAATTAATGCTGTTACAATATTGCTGGATTAACCAATTTTTCAAAAATACTGCTGTAATTGAACTGGGTTTTTTTACATTGCTTCTACCTACTGTGCTCCATGAAGACATTTTTTGCTCATAATTTCAACAAAACACTTTAGGAATCTCAGCCACTTATAAATGCTGCAATGAAAAGCTGAAGAAAGTTGATGTGAGAATGTTACAGCACATCACTTGATGAGGTAACTTAATAGGATTGCTACTAGCAAGCTTCTTCTTAATGGCTTTTACAAACCATGGTTTATTATATCAAACTGCTGCTGCAAGAAGTAAGGAATTAAAGAGAATGAACTAGACATAAAGGGGGAAAGAAAAAGCTTACAGAACTTAGAGCCCATCTGAGGTTTATTTTACATGTTTTAATTTTCTTACGATAAATAATTGCAAAAAAATTAATTGTGTATGTTTGTAGCATAAAAGTATAATAAAAAATTGCAGTGTAACTGTAAAGCAGTCACCAGCTGTAAATGCAGTCGTTAGTTAACCCATCCCACCACATAACTGATGTTAGCTGGCATTTTGTGAACTACAAACCTGTGCTGCAGCTTTGATGTGCCCTGAAGCAGGAGCTGGGAGTGCACCTGCCCAGGTGGGGCTGTGCTCTGTGAGCATCAGCAGCAAACCCAGCTGTGGGGCTGGCCTGGCCCAAGCCCACGGTTCTGTTCCAGAGAAGAATGAACTCCTGCTCACTCTGTTGCGCTTTTCAGAGGCACAGGGATGTTGCAGTTTTGAGTCTGCAGCACAAGTCTGCAGGGCTGGGCACAACTGAAAAGGCCTTGAGACACCCTGGTATTTTCTTTATGTGTCAGTTAATTTTTTCTCAGTTATTGTCTTAGCATTTGATGGGTCTGTAGCATGGAGAAATTGTCTTTTTCAGGTGCAAGCCAGACTGGGGAGGAGATTGAGGAGTTGGGAGCTCTAAGGTAGCATCAGTATCACCTGACACAGTCATGATTATACAGTTCACAGACCCTAAGCTGGTTTTTTTTCCCTAAGTCCCCTAAGTGGTTATAAAACAACAAAGGTATTTAGTGAGTTGACCTGGTTTGAGTAGGTACATTTTCCATTACCTGAACATTAGTGGGTCAAAATGTGTTTCCTTACATTTTTAAAATGAAAATTATTTAAAATTAAAATTATTTCTAACCTAGACAAGTCATTTATTGTTGTTCTCTTTTTTTAGTGCACATACATGAGTACATGGGTTTATACATATATAGCAGTCAGATAAAAACACACAGGAAAAAAGTTGAAATAGAGCAGTTTGTTGGCTGTACAAATGTTGTGCCTGAGTGGAACACACAAAGGACATTTTAAGCATATGCTGGTCTATCTCACTACAAACCTAAAGACACCACATACTGAGATTCTCGTTCTTTTATAATTCAAAGTCAAGCTACTGTAGTGCACCAATAGATTTTTTTTAGGCTCATATTAAATAATGAATTTTCACAGTACATGCCATAAAGTGAATTGGCAGGTTTTGTGAGTGATTGGACTGTAAATCTGAAATGAGACTCACTTCGTCACAGTTTCACTTCTTCCCACCAACTGTTCAGATGCCTCAGGTGCCAGAAAGGATTAGAAAACCCTGTGAGAAGGGATGGCAGTTCTGCTGAGGATGGGGAAAATGCAACACTATTTTTTCCTGCTTTTAACTGAACATGGTGAGCACAGTATGAAGCTTTACATTTTACAGTCTTAGCCCGGGCCATAAGATGATTCTATTACAATGCATCACTTACCTTTATGTTTATAATCAGGGCTAATGCTATAAAGTTACATCCTGCAGGTGTTTAACCGTGTTTTCAAGCATTGCTTTTTGTTATACCTTGAGATATGAAACATAACCAAGTAGTACACAGTGACAGAAAAGAATTTAAAGTGGCGGTATAACTTTAAAATTACTTTTTTCTTGACTCTCTGATACTAGATCAATTTTACAATAATACAGTCATATTTAAAAATAAAGAAGCACCCTTCCTTTGTTAGCCATAAAATGAGTTTATGTTCCCAAAGGCATTGCAGGGAACGCTGTCATTAAGTGGAAGTGCCCAGCAGGAGGGAGCTGACAGTGGCTCTCTGAACCACCTAATCCTGGGGCGTGACAGGGCTGCTGTGCTTTGGTTAATAAAGGAGCTGCCACTGCCTTTTTTGGGCTTCTATTTTGCCCTCAAAATTTTCTTAGCAGAGTTTTGTTGTGCTGAAAGAACTGGGAGCGAACCAGCCTTTGTCATAAACTGAACAGCAGCTCCAGGCAGAGATTCCCTGGGCAGGTAATTCACTGGACATTGCTAATTTTTGAAGGTAAGGAGTTTTGCTGGGGTTAGGCTGTTAATTCTGGGCATCCCAGCATGAAAAGCATGGATAAAATGCCTGAACCAGGAGAACAACATCTCACCCTTATGAGGAAGGTGTAGGTTTAGCTTTAAAATGATGCAAAATCAAACTCCTTTCCACCCCAGGCTCTGGTTCCACCTCTGCCATACAGACTGAGCCTTTCCTGGTGGTTTTGGGGTGCATCAGGCCCTGTCACAGGTTGGGGTCAAGTGGCTTTTTGTGTCTGAGACTGGAGCAGAGACATCAGCCAGGAAATCTCAGGGCAGCAGAGCCGTGTGTGTGCAGAGCTGGGTCAGTGCTCCATGGGGCTGGAGAGCCCAACCCCTCATTAACAAATCTGGTGTGAGCTGTGTGTGCTTGTACACCTCCAGAGCCTTTCACTTCTCTTCAAAGGAGTTTGTACATCAAGAGATTTGTTTGATGTGTTGTTACCCCTGCGAGTTAGAAGTTACTCAGTGGCTCAGGTAGGAGGTGTGGCAAAAAACCCCACCAAAATCCTGGTTTTTGGGGGGGATAAAGATATTTGTCTTGAGAGAAAGCTAGGATTTATTATGTATTCTATGCATGTTTTACACACATGTATAATATAAATAATTAATAAATAAATAATATTTTTTTTTGTTCTAAAATAACACTGCATGAAAAATCACCCTGAGTGAGGTGATCTTACTTTTTTTTGCAAGAACCATTAGAAATTACCCCGGAATTCTGTCATCCTCCTTGGCTAATTATCAGACAAAGCACTGATTAAGAACGAACTCAAACAAATAGATTTTCCATTGTCTGAAGTACATAGATCAAAAGTTAAAGCAGAGTTCTTTTGAATAAAGAACTAATGATGATTAAGAGCTACCTCTTTTCTCTTGTACCTTTCAATTGATTGTGGGCCTGCCTGGCTTGATGGATTAAAATCAGTAATTTAGAAGCTGACAAAACAATACATTACAGAAAGGATCAGAGTCAACAAAAATGATAGAAATAATCTTGACTGTAACACTTAAAGCTTTTTAAGTGTAACACCTTTGTACTTTTTCCCCCATTTTCCCCCAAATCTCAGCATTGCAAGCAAATTAATTTGTGTCACATTTTCAGCTATAGAGAGGGGAGCCTAAACCATTTCAAGGATTTAAGAACAGGAAATAAGAAGGGAAAATGTTGGACTTGCTGAACTTAGAGGTCTTTTCCAAGCTAGTTAATTCTGTTAAGACAAAGTGCAAGTGTTAGGATGGAGAAGAGAGATCAGTGGGGAACTGTGGAATCTTGCACTGTTTTCTAGATGTTAAAAAGGGGTTATCAGGTTATACTTGAGCTGTACAATAATCTTTCACCATAGCTTTAGTGATGCCACTGATAGCACTTAAAAAGTGTTAGATCACTTTCTAAAGGAGTAAGGGAGTTAATATTCAGTTTACAGAGGTGCCATCCTGCTGCTTCTGTCCATGAGGGGATAGAGGGGAATGATGCAAAAAGGTGGCTGAAATTGTCTGAACAGTAATTTCACAAAGTTGCTCTGGCAGCAGCAATATGACAGGTTGTGAGTAGAGCCAAGATGGAAGAGAAAATGTTAATTGTAAAGTAGTGTGATGAAGAGAGAATTTAAGTTCTCCACACAGATGTGAAGTGCTGGATCTTAGAAATGTTACACAGAAAAAATCTGCAATATTTGCCATTAGCTGAAGATGATTAATTTATGGGAAGTGGAAAAAGGAAGGAATTTATGGGAAGTGGAAAAAGACCTGGAACCTGATGGGCAATAGGAGAAAGTAAGTTCTGCTTTGAACTTGAAGTAGTTGTTAGATATCCATGAGGAGACTTGACAAAGAAAACATTTAATTCCAAATGTCTGCACTAGAGGGCTGACCCCCATGAGTCATGTGAAAATGTCTGAGGAGGTGATAAATGGCCAAAAATAAGATGTGTAGAGAAAAGAGTGGGAAAGCAAGGACAGGGACCTCGTAGAGCCCCCAGAAGAAGCTGACAGAGATAATGAGAGAGGGCAGTCACAACAGGAATTATTATCAGTTGTCTGGCTGATTGCACAGAGTGTGGGATAGAGATTGGGTGAGCACCAAGAACTTTTAGCTTTGGCTTCCAAAACATTCATGAGAGGCTTTGTCAACCACATTTCCTTAAGCAGAGGGATGGCTTGGGAGCACAGACTGAGAGCTGTCACAGGGGAACTCCTGGGTGTGACTGAACTCTGCATGCAGCAGGTTTAAAGAGGTTATTTTCCACAGAAAGGGCAGAGAGCTGTAGAACCAGAGGGGAGCAGAGTGGTGGTGGAAGAATGTAAACAAAGGAAACTGGAGTCAGAAAGGGAAGAGACGGATAACCTTGAGGATTCTGAGGATGGGAAGGGCTTTGTGGAAATGAAAGAAGGGGAATGGGGATCATTTGGGCATTAACCTGTGGATTTAACACCTGGCTGGTGTCTCTGGGAGCTGCAGAGACTGGAGAGGTCAAGGTGAAGTCTGTGTGTCTGTCCTGCTGCTGCCCCATGCGCTGACTGCACTGACAGGGATGAGCATTCCTACGCTCTCTTTGTGGAAGAAAGCCACAAACATAAAAGGTCTGAGCAGTTTTTGCAAAATGACATTTAATGGGCACAATGTTCTCCACTTTTACAATGAAATGCAATATGAGAATAAGAATAAATAGTAGCACAAAACCTCTTCTCTTTACGAGTCTGAAATGGAACTTTTTTAATTTCTTATTTTCTTGTTTTAAGAAGAAAACTATCTATTTTCCTGATGAGGTATTCTAGTGCAGTGGGTTTTTTTATATAATGCTAATCTTATTCTTCTAGTTTTCCTTCATTTGCTTTTAATAATACTTATAAAATAGAATAATCTGCAGGTGCTACCAAATCTGAGCCTTCAGGCTATTGCAATCACACAGTTAGAATGTAATTATTGTAAAGAGCCAAGTTGTTGTTATACCTGATTATAGCTGGAAGAGTAGGTAATTGAAACAAAATAAAATAGTTTGCAGAAAACTGTTGCATTTCTGAATATTTTTGCTGGTTTTACCATGTGTCACTTCAGTGTTTTGCAATACTCTTTTTTTAAATTATTTACTTATTTTTCTAACTAACTATTAAATTTCCTGGCCACCTGTCTTAGTTTGAGACAAAATTCCTTTTGTTCTATCTGTGCTGCCCTACTGGAATAGTTATGCATAATAATGACTTAAAGTTGATAACAGCTGAAACTTCACATTCTATGACTTATTTTTGCCTTTTTATATAGTTTTAAGGAAATTTTTAGGGAATAACAGTTGTCTTTTATGAGAAATATTCACACCAGAAGTAACATATTAAAGTAAAATAAATGGCAAAGCGAAATACTCCTAAGGCAGATCTCCTTGAATCCATGTTTGGATTAGTTCCTTTTGCTCATGTGTTGGATATTTTTTTAGTGTGAAACACCTTAATAAGCATCTTACAGATGCCACATGTCAGGTTTGCAACAGGATGTTGCAAATTCTAAATCTGTACTTGTGTCCAAGGGAAGACTGGAGAATTTCAGGAAAAAGAAATCCATCAGGAAATTGTAAACAAACACAAAAATGTCCCAAGAAGTTTCAAACCCACAAACTGCTGCGAGTGGGAGAACACTTCTTCCTCCTCTGCCTTCCTACAAATGAGGAAATCTAAAATCAGGAACAGCTCAGAGGGTGGAAATGTGAAAGCAGAGGTTTCCTTCAAATGGAGGAGTTACCTCAGCCAGTCCTCCTGTAGTTATCAAATGGCTACCCGGGTTAAAAAAACCCAAACAAACAGATGGAATGAAGCTGCTGTCCTCAAAGTAATACTAAAAAAACCCCAGACTAATTATTTTTGATCTGAAGCTACCTGCCTTTGTTATTTACCTGCCCAGCCTACAGTGACAGCTCTAGGAATTCGTGGTAACCTAATTATTGCCATTAAGCAGTGTACCCAGTGTGGGTTTTCTTGGGTTGGATTTTTTATTTGTTTGTTTGCAGATCTCCATGACATCCAGATGTGAATGTAAAAGGGAAGACAACAATTAGGCATTCCTAGAAAAATACCACCCAAAAAAAGATTTGGGATAATTATCTGTTTTGCAGTACCAAGTCAGCAGTTTTTGCAAACTTTAAAATAAGGCTATAAAAGATGAAATAAGAACGCTTATTTCAGTTTTTAAGAAAGATGTAAGCAATTTTAAACCGTACTCTCTCCCCAGGGAGGGTTTAGAAATATTTCTAATGAATTAAAATATAATAATAGTAATTGCCTGGATGATAATGTATTTTTCCTAATAATTTCTTAATTTCTAGAGTGCTTAATTGTAGCTCTCAAGGGCGTGATCTTAAGGCAGTGTGTTTGAAAGTATGCACTGTATTCCTTTTTTCAGCAGGTGTTTTTTGGGTTTTTTTAGTAAGACATATTTATCCTTCCTACAGATTTTTGAGAATATTCCTGCCTGATCTGATGGGAGAGTAAAGGGCATTTACGAGAGTCATGGTTGTGAAATTCTCTGTTCATTAGAGATGAATGGGGAGTAGATGCCTGTCAAAACAGTGCACACACACCACACAACCCCCCCTCCAAAAAAATAATCAAGAAAGGTGAAAAAAAGGCCAAAATTGAGTCTCAGCAGGGCTTATCAGTGGCTGCAGGTTGTGCTGTGGGCAAGTGCAGGTGAGTCAGGAAGGTGCCTGAGTCCCTCATGGGGTTGGAGTTGAAAGATAAAAATCATGTCCTGAAAAAGCAAAGGTACAAAGGCCAAAATGGATTTCTGGGAACTGGCTAAGTCCGTGGAAGAGTCACCAGTATAAATGGCAATGGCTTGGGCTTTCCTCTCCCGTTAGAAAGATGAGACTCCACTCAAGCTAACCTTGGAAACTCACGGGGTTATTGGTTATAAAATGAATGGTTGTGTTTTCTCCAGTTTTTTAGTGCTGAACCTGTAATTGATGTTACCAATTTCAGCTAGAAAGAACCTTTAGTCAAAGAGAAAAAAAATATGTTGTAAAGGAATGTAAATTCCTTAAAACTCTTGGCGTGGTTTCTTTGTGGTTGGCTTTTTGGTTTGTTGGTTGGTTGGTTTGTTTTTATTTTACCAGTTTTTTCTGCAGTACAGACTGATGACCTCGTGGTACCTTTAACTTTTTGTTTAGCCCCACAGTTGCAAAGATTCCTGTATGCATTGTGGTTGTTGTAACCATAATTTATTGCAGGTCTACTGAGAACCTATGAACTAACACTGTTTTTCCCATTCAATTTAGATTAAAAACCAATCACTCTCACCCCTAAAAAAAACTCCAACATAATATAGAAATAAATTTAAAAAAAAAGGGTTTGGTCCTTTATCTTAAATCCATGAAACCATGGAAATGCTAGGAGCAGGAGTAAAAGTTGGGAAGAAAATCTCTGGGAATTTCATTTAATGAGCCCATCCAGCCAGAGCCATGGCAGAGCTTCTGAAACATCTGTGCTGCTGGGTGTGCTCGGGCTTTCCCAGAGCTTCATCCTCTCCTCCCGCCCTGCCTGCAGCTCCCTCGTGGGCTGCAGCCTCCTCCGGGGCTGAACAAGCCCCAGCACAGCCCAACACAGCCCTTTTCTTTGTGCTGCCACGGAAAATGAGCTCAAAGTGACAACAGAACATCACTGAAATTAGAACTTGCTAATCTGAAAGTTATAAATTGTATCTGTTATGAAATAGACAGAAATACTTTCTAATTAGTGCACTGCTTTAAAAATTAAATACATATAATAGTATATGGAATTTTTGTTTGTCTGATAGATTGTTTTTGCAGTTGCAGCAAAATAATCCAATTAAGCGTTAGAATTTTATTTTTTTCTTCCATTACCCTGTGAGCCTACCACATGAGTAATCTGTGTGCGTATCAGTTTTAGTCCTGGTTTCTGTACAAATACAATTTTAATTGCAAATGCCACGTTGTTTGGTGCACATATTGGTATCTTCCCAGCGTGTTCCATGCTTGGGGTTTATGAAGCCTTTAATACGGTTTCTTGTTGACACTTCTAAGTCCTCAGTTTCACAGTTACATGTTAGGGACCTGGTTGATGTGTTTGCTTATAAATATATAATGCAACAGTACATCCTTAAAAATGAAACATGGGCTAGTTTTAGAATTCTGTTTACATCCTCTTTCTAAAAAAACCAAATGGTTTAATCCATTTATGAGAAAAAAAACAAAGCCCAGACAAATTCACCCCTATTCAGTAAGAGGAGGACAAGTGAGTTACAGCACAAGAAAGAAGATGTGAGTGAAAGATGTTTGGAGCCCCCCTCTGCCGGTGAGAACCCTCGCTGAGGTTTCTCTCCAGTCCCAATTCCCCGTCTGCAGGGAGGCACCAGGGGCACCGAGCTGAAGAGAGGCTGGGGTTTGATTGCTGCTGTTCTGCATGCAGGACAGGGGCTGTGCAGCACTGGGCTGCACTGGGTGCTGCTGCATTAGGTGCTGCATAGGCAATGCAGCATTGGGGTGCATTGGGCAGTGCACTGGGTGCTGCAACGTTGGGCGCTGCATTGGGTGATGCTACACTGAGTGGTTCATTGGGTGCTGCAGCGTTGGGGTGCATTGGCCAATGCATTGAGTGCTGCAGCGTTGGGGTGCATTGGGCAGTGCATTGAGTGCTGCAGCGTTGGGGTGCATTGGGCAGTGCATTGAGTGCTGCAGCGTTGGGGTGCATTGGGCAGTGCATTGAGTGCTGCAGCGTTGGGGTGCATTGGGCAGTGCATTGAGTGCTGCAGCGTTGGGGTGCATTGGGCAGTGCATTGAGTGCTGCAGCGTTGGGGTGCATTGGGCAGTGCATTGAGTGCTGCAGCATTGGGGTGCATTGGGTGCTGCAAAGTTGGGAGCTGCATTGGGTGGTGCAGCGTTGGGCTGCACTGGGCACTGCACCGAGCGCTGCAGCATTGGGTAGTGCACCGGGCACTGCAGCATTGGGCGGTGCTGCATTGGGCTCTGCAGCACTGGGAGCTGCAGCTTTGGGCTGAATTGGGCAGTGCTGCATTGAGTGGTTCATTGGGTGCTGCAGCACTGGGATGCATTGGGCAGTGCAGTGAGCACTGCAGCATTGGGTAGTGCACTGGGTACTGCAGCATTGGGCGGTGCTGCATTGGGCTCTGCAGCACTGGGAGCTGCAGCTTTGGGCTGAATTGGGCGGTGCTGCATTGAGTGGTTCATTGGGTGCTGCAGCACTGGGATGCATTGGGCAGTGCAGTGGGTGCTGCAGCATTGGGTAGTGCACTGGGCACTGCAGCATTGGGCGGTGCTGCATTGGGTGCTGTGGTGTTGGGTAGTGCATTGGGTACTGCAGCACTGTGCAGTGCTGCATTGGGTGCTGCGGTGTTGGGTGCTGCGGTGTTGGGTGCTGCAGCAGGCGGTGCTGCATCAGACGCTGCAGTGTTGAGTAGTGCACTGGGTACTGCAGCATTAGGTGGTGCTGCATTGAGTGGTTCATTGGGCACTGCAGCATTGGGCTGCACTGGGCGTTGCTGCATCGGGCGTTGCAGCGTTGGGCAGTGCTGCATTGAGCGCTGCAGGTTGGGCTCTGCACTTTAGGCTGCATTGGGCGGTGCTGCACTGGGCGCTGCAGCGTTGGGCTGCATTGGGTTTTGCATTAGATGATGCATTGGGTGCTGCACTCAGTGTTTCCCGTTCCCACCCCATCCTGTGGGTTTGGCTGCAGCCCAGGGCTGCGGGCGCAGGGGCTGCAGGTGCAGTAAATCCGCTGCAGGCGCTGTGTGGGCGTGCAGGAACGCCTGGGAACGCTGGCAGAGCAGCGCTGCCCCTTCCCAGCAAACCTCCCAGGGACTAAATTAATGGATCTCATACTGTATTGATTGTGGCCAATAAGTGCCTAAATGATTTGATGCAAGGCAGAGGGATTATGAAGGGGAGAGGGAAGAGGCAGCTTGAAAGAAATATGCGGTTTAATTACAGGATGAATTTCGCCAATCTACCTCCCCCTAGGAATTTAACAAATAGGCCTAAGTGCACTTAGCTGTTCTTGACATCTGTTGAAATGATATCTGCCTGTGATGAAGGAATCATGGGAATTGGTCTGAGGGTATTGTCAGGATCAGTGAGCCACAGGAAACTGCTTCTCTGGCTGCAAAATTAGACGGCAGAAAAGCCTGCATTAGCAGTTTTAGGTCAAGCTGTAATGATTACAATTTCCATAACAGAATTCTGCTTTCTGATTTAATGACACCAGCTCTGTCTTTAGAAAGATGCTAAGTAAATATTTAACATGGTGTTGAAACATAAGCAATGAAATATACATATAAGCTGAAATCAAAATCAGTTCCTGGGGCTGGTGTTGGTGGAACCTTGATCTATGACTTTCAAGAGAAATGTCCGGGTTTATGATTTTTTATGATGTGCTGTGACATGAAACGCAGAATCTCTTAGGTAAACAATGGAGAGGGCATAAAACCCAGGGAACACAAAAGCTGGAGCTTCAGCTTAAATTCTCTAGGAAGACAAGCATGGTGAAGAGTGATGTTGTGTATTTGCTCATTTTGATTACATCTATAATTCAGCAGGAAGTATGTGTTGCTTAACACTTTCTCCTGCATTTTATAGTATTTATACTATACCTCTGCACCAGAGAACCTGGCAATACCTTTAAAGTCCTCAGAGACATAAGTTTCTTTGCATTATTTGAAAGCTGTGTTTTCTCATGCTTGGAGCATTTATGGGTATTACTTCATAAATTACTTGTCATTTCCCTTGAAAAAGTAATGAACATTTATTTGAGGAGGTAGGAACAGAAGGTGAGGGTGTGTATCCTGTTATCTGAGCTGCCTGTGCCTCACTGCCTCCTGTGTGTGCATTCTGGCTCTGCCTTTTGCCCATGCAAGAACGAAAAAGCCTCAAGATTAGGCCCAGGGAGGGGATTGTTTCTTTTGTATATAATGCCTGCAGTGTTCTTTTTCTGTGATTTCCATACAAAACTTGAAAGCAAAAGTATATGGTTCATTCCTTTCACTGTAAAAGACAAGTAAGGATTTATGGATATATGAAATGCTTATTGTTAGGGGTTTTTACAGCTTGAGTAATTGAGAATGGAATTTTGGTTTGTATAGCCATGCAGCATTTTCCAGGAAATTCCTTTGAATTCACATCCATCCAAATTCCTGATGCCCTTCTCTGTTTTACTGTAATGAGGTTAACTGGGCAAACACATCCCAAATATGGCCAGTCACAGCAATGTTAAAAACTTAGTATTCTACTTGGCTTTTTTTTCTTGTAAAGTTCCTGAAAGCATAATTACATTCACATTAGTGATCCCCAACAATGCAGACAGCAGCAGGGAGAGGCACACAAGTTTTCCATGCTCAGTTTTTAGAGCCCAGCTGGCCCCCAGGGATTTGTGTCTGTGTGAGGAGTTGGGCTCAGCCTCCCCTGGTGCTCTTGGGGGGTTTTATCAAGTGGAGCTTTTCTGTGAAGCAAACCTGCAGGGACCTCTGCAGTGCCAACAGGCCAAAGTGCAGCCATCAGCTCTTAGAAAGGAAATTAGTTCAGAAAAGGAGATTCTGTTTGAAACTCTGACAGGGCTCCAACGGGCTGCACCAATGTCAGAACCCAAACATTTTAGTATCCATTTTGCCCAGCAGACTGAGTCATTTGGTCAATATATAGAAAAAAGAAAGCAGTTGATTCCCTCTAATAAACACAAAACAAATCCCAAACCAAAACAAAAACTTAGTGTGTTTTCCCCTTAGAGTGGACTTGTAGTTACAACTTAAAAATTCATTATTAATCTTTTAGTTGCAAGATTTGGGATTGCTTTCCAATATCTCTTGAAATATGTTGTGATGTAAAATAAAACCTCAAATATTTGAGAAATTAAAAATTATTTGCGCACTAAGCATTATTATTACCTTATTTTTAGAGTTGTCTTTATTTGATATCTCATTGCCAACTTTCTTGAAACAGCAAAGTTTCTGTGCTTAGCGTGTATCTTCTGGTAATAGGATTAAATAGAATATTAATTTATTTCCCTTTGCAGCTAAAATACTGTAGTCTTTTTAATAGAAATAAAATAGAGGCTTTTTTCCTCCATAAGAACCTGATGTATTAAATTGTAATATATTTATAATTACCAGGTGGGTTTTTGCACTTTTACATGAATGTGAGCACTCTGCTGTAGTGTATCCTGTCTCAAAGCAACTTCAGAACCTTTGTGAGGTAACATGCACTTTTCTAGGCTAAAAATCTCTAGGCTAAATTTGTTCAAATCACGTACCCATAATTAGGCATCTAAATATAATGGCCTGATTCTTGAAGGATGTGAGCACTTTTAGGTACAGTGACTTGCCAAGATTTGCTGTGCTCTGCATTTCAAAATCCAGGCCATACATGTAGGCAGCCTAAATATAGATTCATGAACTGATTTAAGACTTAAATAGACTTCAAATGATTTGGCATGTTTCTTAGTTCATGTTATTCCTGATGGAGAAAAGCAGTGAATCCAGGAGTGATCCTTGTCTGCCTGGCACTGATGGGAAGGGGTTGCTCCTTGGTTTTCAAAGTGCTTTTGAAAGCTCTGTAACAGCTCTATGTTGTATTATATTATCCCTGTTTAAGGCACAAGTTCTGTCTTTTAAATTCCAAATTCCCTAAGATTGTAATGGAAAATTAGGAGCCCTTTTGGTGGGACTGAATTATGTATGGATGATGTGAAATGCCTCCTCTCTTCAAAGCCAGGATGTTTAAGAGAACACATTACTTGCTTTGAATAAAACTCATTTTATATTTAACAAAGCATTCCCACCTGTCAGACAGTGTGTTTCTTTTTCTTCCTGGGTTGGTGGTATTTCCAGGGCTTACAGAAAAAAATCGTTCAGGGGTTGTTTTGCTTTTTGAATTGGAATAAATTGTAAAAAGACTTCAGTTATAAGTGGCTTTTATCCATAAGTTTAGATTCCTCAAGACAAAACAAAGTATTTAAAAATGTGGTCTCGCTGTCATAAAATTGCAGTGTAATAGTCACTGCTAATACCTTGTAATTCTCACCAGTCCTGGCTTTGGCAACCAGATGAGAGAGTGATGAAAAAAAAGCAATTATTCTTCACTTAATGAGGGCATTTTGTGTGCAAACCAGTCCAGAAAGTCCAAACTCAAATTTGAATGTGTTCATTAACATCCTTTACTCTTTCTCCAACTTTCAGTTCATTTTCTTATATTTAAATTTGGCGTCTTTTATTAATTGAGGTTTCTTGTAATGGAGATCAGGCTGGGATGTAGATGAATGGTAATGGAACTATCAGTGAACCAGCATTAACATTGCTCTTTCAAATTTCAGATTGATTTACTTTGGTTTGTGTTTGGTGATTTTTTTTTCTTGGATTTTTCTGATTTGCTATTTTTTTCTCCTCCTTTTTTTTTTTCCTTCAAAATTGCATTATTTTTATGGACATTAAAAAGTACAGTCATTGATCTGGGTACATTCTGTAGAAGGCAGAGAAAAGACATATTTACAGAGAATATTGAGAAATATGTCATTGCACTTTCCTGTGTAGTCTGTGTTTTATTAGAAAATGGCAGTAATTCTGTTCTCCTCTGTAAAGAAAATTTTCAAAAATGGATAGCAAAGTTTGTGAGACAGGGTAACAGAAGAATGGTGTTAAGCAAATATTGTGGTTCACTGTTTCTCCTAATGCCCCATCATTTCATTCTCCCTCTCACTGTGAAGAGATTTTCCTGTGCACTTCTTCACCCTCTGAAAGAAGAGTAAGGTTTAAAAAACAATTAGAGCTATCGTGGTGTTGGAAAAAATATTAACCATCAAGTTGTTAACATATTTCCACATCTCACGAACCTGCTGTCAGCCTAAGCAAGGAATGGAAATTCTTGCACTCATAAGAAATCTCTGCAATTCCTTGGAAGCTCAGCGTTTTCAGCATTCAGCTTTCAGACTGGCTGCTGCTGAGCCACCTCAAGAGTGTGATTTATTTATTTATTTTTTTAAGAAAATTCTTTCCAGTGATGAATTTGGTTACTTTCTTGCCCCCTCTTTATTTTTCGTGCGACGTGAGCCATTCATAAACACTTTGTGGTTTAGGCAGCAAGGCTGGGAGCAGGAGTACCTGAAGAAAAAGAAAAAAAAAACACCAAGAAAATGTGTAGCCAGAATGACAAATCCTTAGGCACAGCTATAAAACATACAGATCAGTAGCACAGAGCCATAAGAATATATTGACTGTGGCTCAAACTCATCAGCAGATTGATCAATCCAGCTGACTTGCATTAATTGTGAAATAGAAGGAACGCCGCGATCAATGATAGGCACCAAAGTGCAGCGGTAATGATGCCACATCCAGCTAATCCAATAATGGAGAACCTGATGGATGGCATATTGGAATTCCAGCGCTCGGGCCCCTGTCACAATAAAGTATATCCTGCAATTATGGGGAAAAATCGAGCAGGCAGCAGTGGAGGCCGCCTAATCGGGCAGCGCCGCGGCCGTTCTGATTAAACACCGCCTTAAGTGGCACTCAAACACTGCAGCTCTAAGGCAATCCTTAAATTCCTGTGAACCCCTGTATTCTAATCAAAGCAAGCTATGAGGGTGAAGGTGTGTGCAAGATCTCCAGTTAGCTGTGAGTGTTTCAGTACTGCCCACTGGTCTCGTGCTGTTGGCCACGAGGAGAGAGGAGTTGTGAGCCACCTGTGCTGCAAACCAGTTTGGTTTTAGAAAAGCTTAGAGACCTGATGGGAAAAATAATGCTTCTAACACACCCGTGGAGAATTCAAATTTTGTTAACTGCTGCCCATGTTTGCCTGTGGTTACTAATTTCAGTCTGGTCGGTGTTAGGTGTTGATTGGAGGAAGAATAGATTTTTAGTAATATAAGTACAGGCAGACCTGTGGCTACAGTTTAGATTCAGTGGTCATCTACTTATTATAAACCAACCTGAATCCTCTCCAAAATACAGCATCTGCCACATTAAGGACTAAGTCTTTCAGTTCTTAATAAAGTATTGACTTTTCTACTATTACTTTAATACTGATACTTAATTTTTATCATGAAGTTTATCTCTATGAGCCTGCTCATTGTCATTTTGACTCGACTTTGCTGTTGGCTTGACTATTTAAGACCCAGCTTTGTGTGGAGGGTGTCAGGAGGCTGCAGGGTCCATGCAGGAGCCCGTGGCAGTGGCTGTTTAAGGAAGGTGTGTCCTGCTCTCCTGCCTCTCCCTGGAGCACTGGGCCCTTCCTGCAGTGCTTGGAAAGGACCCCTGGGAGCTGCAGAGGAGCCAGGACTGCTTTTTCACCTGATGCCTTGTCAGCAGTATTTCTCAGTTTTGTTTTTTTTTAGCTGGGGGGATACATGACTGATCTTGGAGCTGCTCAGCATTCAGGGCATCCAAGGGTTGTTGTTTCTGGGGGTTTGAGCAATCACAGGGGGAAGTGGGTGGCCACTGAGGAAGCACCTGAACCCATCTGTGGATCACTCTGCTTTGCCTTCTGGAAATCATTGACTGCTTTATTTCCAGTTCTGGATGGGGATTTTTGTGTTTCAGCTCTACAAATTTGCCACTTTTCAGATACAAATGTTTCTGCATAAATTGGACTGAGGTTTTGACACTTCACAGGTCTAGAAACTCTTCAGTAGAACCTGGCTCCATTTCTATGTTCAAACATAGGGGGTTTTTCATGAACAAAATCACTTTGCTGCTCTAGCTGGGCTTTTATCCTTTGAAGAAGTTGTTGAGGCAGAGAAGCTTGGGGACAGTTTTTAAACCAAATAGCACGCAAACAAAAACATTCCCATTCTTATTAAAGTGTGCTGGTAGCAACTGCTGTGGCAGATTAGGAGCTCTGCGTGTCCTGCTGAAGGCTCTTTGACTCTGGAGCATCCAGCTGGGCGTGTGTGAGCAGGAATTGTCCAGCCATGATGCCCTGCTGTAGAAAAGCCAGCACTCCAAGGCTGCAGCTTACATCTTCTCTTTCCCTTTTAGTGCAGTGTAATTTTCTCAGTGTTGTGGGGAAATGATCAGCCAGTGTCTGTACGGGGCTTTTCCTCTTCCTCTCTAACATTGATTAAACCTGTGGGGGCTGAAGGGACAGAAATCCAAGAATCCTTCCATGGTTACAATGCAGGGATGAAATTAAGGAGATAATTTATCCTAAAGGTTCTAAGTATTCCAGAGTGTTTGTTTGCAATAGAGAAAAATTAATTAAATACTAGATTAATAAGTGATCAATAAATCCTGAAATGGTTTTCAGGCTGCTTAAGCGAGCTGGCAACAAAGACTGTGTCTTTCTGTTTGTTTGCAAGTAGAAAATAGAATTGATGTCCTTCAGGGGTTTTTTCCTTCAAAGATGCTGCAGTATAACCAAAATACAAGTTGACCAAGCTGTGAATGTAATACCACCATCCTGAGTGTTCATAGCATCTCTTTCTGTGAGGAATGGCCTGGTACAATGTGTATTTTCCAAACCTATTTTTGATTGTGTGAAGTGCTAACAGTTTGCTTTGCACCTCCCATCCTAGGAGTAATAATAAAGAGGAGGCGAGTTCAGGCTCTGTGATGGCAGCTAATTGCTGTGGAACAAACCCTGGCCTTCTCCGAGACTTTGTTCATTTCTTTTGGCCACCAGGGAATAATTTTAATACATGAAAACTGTATTCAAGTTATGTTCCAGCAGTAAATGAGATCTACTTACTTCTTTCCAGAACAATTAATTTCAAGCCAGCCTGTGTTAAAGAAAGTACTGAGCAGTGTGTTTTATAATTGCTGGAGAGCTGTACATGCAATATTAGAATAGAAATATTGGGTTTCTTTTCAAGTTTTGAATAATCTCAGTAGACTTGCAAGCTGCTATGAATAATTCTGTAAAGTCTAAGTGAAAGAGTTCAGATATTTTCCCTCCTCTCTTTGAGATTACTGCGGTTATTTGAGGCAAAAGGCAAAACACCTCAATATTATGGAAAATGAAGACATTTTGCTAAGACTGAAGTAGTAATGGATAGCCTGAAGGCATTGGTTGAAACAAACTGACTCCAGCAATGCTTCTTTTAATGCTTTGTTTTCTCTCAGATGAGTTGTTAGATGCCACCAGTCATCTGTGAAGTTACAACACGATATCTTCATAGCAGGGGAACTTGTGTAAACGTTTAACCTGGCTGCCAGCAGTTTAACATCATAGCTGTGTCTGAACCCTCACAGACATTCCTGAGCAGGGACAGGACAAGCAGGAATGGCTTTAAAGTGTCAGAGGGCAGGGCTAGGTTAGATTTTAGGAGGGAATTGCTCCCTGGGAGGGTGGGGAGGTGCCCAGAGCAGCTGTGGCTACCCCTGGGTCCCTGGCAGTGCCCAAGGCCAGGCTGGACAGGGCTCTGAGCCACCTGGGAGGGTGGAAAGTGTCCTGACCATGGCAGGGGATGGCACTGGGTGATCTTGGAGCTCCCTTCCAACCCAAACCATTCTGGGACTCAGTGATTATTTGTGGTACGTGCAATGAATTATCTTAGGGCCTCTGTCATACAATTTTTTTTTTTTTTTTGGTGGGGTTTTGGGTTTTCCCCCTATTTTTCATTTTTCACATGTAGCCAAACCTTAGTGCATGGCACACAGGACTGGGCAGGGGAAGAACCATGCATTTTCCATGGGAATCTGGTTATTGCATGGAACTGCACTGACAAGGTGCTGCTGCCTCTGCCTGCCTTGCTCAGGGTCATTGCCTTGGCTGATTTCTGTGCTGTGCTCTTGAACTGAAACTTGTAATGCAGATGGTGACCCTGGAAGGTCTTACAAACTTGCAAGAGCTTGAAAAGGTGTTAGTGCTTTTCCTCAGGAAAAGAGAGGGGAATTTTAACCTCCTCCAAAGGATTGTTTCATCTGTAATTAGCAGAAGCAAGATCATACAAATACTGAAATCGGTGAGCTAATTGCAGTTGGCTGGCAATGAGGGACTCTACTGGGATCAATTAACATGATCTAGATATTAAAGGAAAGCAGAATGTTCCCTCTTTTTTCCCCTCCTATGATTTCCCAGATTTGTCTCTTAAATACAGACTCTTGCAAGGTAAAAAAAGAAAGGGTTGGCTTTTATTATTATTATTATTTTAAAATTTCCAGAGCAATAAAAGTCATCATGATGATCCTCAGTTCTGCTGGTTTGTTTTACAGCTGAGGCCAAGTGTCAGGTACAGCTGGGCACCTCTGGGAAGGGTTGTTGCCTGGTGCTCCAACATTTTTGGTGTTTAACAGCAGAATTGCTCTCATGTTGAAACAGGCTCTGATCCTGAAGCTCAGCACACTCTGGTACATATGTGTGGGGGTTTTGTGCATTTATTTGTATTGTGGGATGCCCTTAGACCTGAACATGGGTGGTTAAGATAGCTTTTTCCACTGGTGTTGTGCATGATTATACAGTATTACAGCATATATGCGGCTATAATTTACTGGCAGTCACAGAGGAAGAGAGAGTATCAGCTTTTTGGGACTGTAAATACTGGGAAATCATGTCAAGCTGGTCAGCAATAATGCATTAATGTCTGAAATGCTCTGTGCTCTGTTCCCATCTCACAGAAGCCATGCAAGGGGCGTTTCTGAGCCGAGGGCTGCAGGAGCAGGCAGGGAGCTGGCAGGAGCTGCAGTGGGGCTGGTGTGGCAGCAGTGCAGCTCTCTGCATGCACTGCATGCACTGGCTGCTCTGCACTGGGTGAGCTGGGAGCGCTCATCAGGGGAGCAGAGAGAGCTTCGAGCACTCGGAGCTGAAACCGAGCCCAGCTCCGCTAGAACTCCGTGCTTGGGATCCCACCTAAAATCAGCTCAGCTCTTGCTGGAAGTGACAGGGAGCCAGCAGCCCATTCAGAAGAATATTTACTGCTTTTAGGAAGATTTAATCTGTGCTGCCCTGATCCAGTGTGGGGATGTTCAGCTTAGTGAGAGCTGACTACCCAGGCTCAGCAGAAAGGGGAATTTCTCCCCTGTCTGGCAGTCACTATTCATGTGCTTCCCCTTGCCTCTGAACAACAGAGGAAAAATGGGTCTTGAAACTTGGTTATTGAGCACTACAAGGAGTAAAATGCAGTGAAAATGGACTGCAGTATCCTTTTTCATTTTTAGAAAATAATTCCAGACATCAGAGAGGGATTTTATATAACCTGGTAATGAAGAATAGTTCTTCTCTTGTTCTCTGGGCCCCAGGCATTCCACATTACTGAAGGAACATGACATGTGCAACAAGAATGGATGAAACCTTTAAGATTTTTTTTTTCCAAAGATTTTTTTTCTAGATAGCTGCTGAACTTATTTCCTTCTCAAAAAGAAGTTATTATAGACATATTTCTTATATAATTAGTTCAGAACTATCAAAGAAAACCAAAAGTGACTCGTCTTCCTTCCCTGCTGTCCCTGTGAAATGCCAAGTTTGTCTTATTTCTCATGGAGATGGATATTCAGATGATGATAGCAAAGCTATTTAAAATGCAGACAAACTCCTTCCTTGCTTTTTTTTTGTGTTTCACTCAATCCACTTTCTATTATAATCCCTATGGACTTGGATATCAATCCTTTCCCACACCACCATCCCCCATTTAGCTTATGCTATTGACTTGCTTTGAGAAAAACATTTCCTCTTTCTTCTTTCTTTCTCAGTAGGTTTGGTTTTGCAGTTGGTTTGGTTTGGGTTTGTGTGTGTGTGTGTGTTTTCAGTTTCTTTTCTCCTGAAGACAGATGGTGGCAACACTGTTCTATATAAAGCAAAGAGAAAACAGCCCAGCAGTGCATGGCTCTTTCCAGTGGTTCCAAGTCTCCCTTGGCTTTCCAGAGGTGCTGGTACATAAACCTAGCATAGAGTTATCTCCCCTCCAACTGTAACAGTAAAGAAATAATTTAAAAAGTCACAAATATACTAAATTTATGGCATAGCACGGATGCAGTACCTTTCCTTCTTGGCTTCCATATTTAAATCCATACTTGACTTAGGAAAAATTTGTTGCAGTCTAATAACTATAAAATACTAGGAGGAAATAAAATCAATGTTGGCCCCGGCCTTAGAATGCAAACCACACACACACACTCTAAGATATGGTCAAATAGTGCTTACTCAGGAGATTGAGCTCCAGGAATTGAGCAGCACTGAGAACCACAATAAAATATGCAGGAAATGAAAAAGATCTGTTTAATAGATGCTCACAAACTGTTGTTTTTATAAGATCAAGGGGTTTTTTATTCCCTTTAAGTAAAAAGAATTCTCATGATTGGTATCTATCAGACTTGGACAGGTGAAAGTTGCTTGGTGGTTTTTTCCCTTTCTTTGCAGTTTTATTGGTCCCAAATCCCCAGGCTGCTAAATGTACACATATGAATTATAGTTATCATTTTGCCTTTTCCTTTTTCCTTTTCAGGAACCAAACCTTTAGGAAAGGCTTTGGGAAAAAAAACCAAAAAACCAAACCAAACCAAAACAAAAACAAAAAAACAAAACAAAAAAAGAAAAAAACAAAAACAAAACAAAAAAAAAAAAAAACCACAAAAAACCAAAACCAAAAAACCAACAAGACATCTCCATGATGTATTTAAAGTCTGTCTTTATTTAGTAAAGGATGCTGTGCAGTCGTTTTAATGAGTTATTGCTCCTGCCTAGCATGGGCAGTGTGCTCTGAGCGAGAAGTGTGGCTCTCTTGCCAGTCTGCATCTGTAACCTGTCACACTGCTGCACACGTGCCAAGGGTACAGTCTAGAAGGAGGTTTCCCATTTTTACAAGAGATCTTTATCATCACCACCAACCAGACTGAGGTACAGTGAGAGCTTAGACTGGGGGAAAGGAAAAAAAATGGGGAAAAAAAATCCAATTTTGTGGAAAATCTGATTTTGCAGAAGAGATTTCTGTCTCTATTTAGAATGAAAATTTCTGTCTTTATTTAGAATGGAAGCAAATTTTTAAATTACGCTTTTAAAAATGGAGCTTAAATAAAGAGCTTTACCGTGTGGATGCTCTAGAGCCCCTGGATCTCTGAGGTGGGGTCTCCAGCTCTCCCACTGCCCATTGGCAATCGGCTGCTGCAGGCTCTGGGAACCCGAGTCAGCTGCCTGGGCTCCTTGGAAGGCTCAGGTCCCTAAAAAACCCATCCCAACAGCAGCTGGAGGAGAGGGGAATGAGTTCAGAGAAACTATTGGGGCATTTCTGAGCAGAAACCCCTGCAGAACCTTGCATTGGTTTTGATCTGGCAAATCTGATGAGCAATTGTCCTCATCACAGGGTTTGTATCCAGCTCTAGGTATGGAAGGATACCTTTAAACTGCCTGTTTGGTCACTTAAAGCAGATTTGGCTGTCTCTGGGGCTGTGTGAAGCTCTTGCTCCTTGTTCCCAGGTTTCCAGGACTTTCCCGTGGCCTTCCTAACCTTTCAGACTTCAGAGACCTTCAGGCCATGCTGCAGATGCAAGACAAAGGCTGTGTTTTCTCCAGAGCTGCTCAGTTCCTGCAGGATTTATTGCCTTATGTAAGGGTGGGTGTTAAATACCAGAAACACCATAGTTTAGACTTGTCTATGATGGATATTACAGTGTAGCTGAGCCAAGGTCATAATTCTTAAGCAAAAGTATCTTTTCACAATGGAGATTAATTGTTATTTGTAATTGTGTGTGCTTGCTTGAGACACACCAGGAGTTTTTATCCAAGTAATGAGACTCCCCTGTCTCAGAATATGCACGGTGAGGTGGAAAAGGCCTGAATTCCAGTCTCTAGACACAATTAGAAATCAAAACAATTGCTGTGATATACTGAACAACCAGACAAGTAACCTCATGCAGAGCAGCATTCCCTACCCTTTTAATTGCTGCTTATCCTGTCTCAGTAAGTGAGGTAATTGATGTTTTACTCTCAAAATTGATCTCGGTGTTTCAGGTAGTTAGCAGACTAGAATGGCTTCTGCATCATAGCACTAAAAATCGTTTTGTCTCATAAACTAATCCCAGGCTCAAAAATGTGGCACACCTGAAGGCTCCCTAGCTTAAAAATAATGAGTTTGTTTGGATCTTGGGTCCACTGGACCGGATTGTGATCAATCTGAATAACCACACAGAGCATCACAGCCCTGTCCTGCTCTTTGCAGCTCTCCTGTCCACAGTTCTCCCCGAGGGCTGCCTACATCAGGGCTTTGAGGAGCTCCAAAGGATTCTGCTGGTACTTTGTTCATTCCTGTTTGAGTGAGAGGAGTTGTTTGGGGTCACAGCCAGCCGGCTGAACAGGGGATGGGGATCAGTTTGAGCAGCTGGACCCAGCACCTCTCAGGTAATGTGCACACTCCTGCTGGGGTGGGACTCACCTCAGGCCCTTGGCTTCACTTTGCTCCTCCATGTATGGTAATAGAGAATTTCTGTGAGGAAAAGAGAGGACAAAAATAAATAATATGCAGGTCAAAATATTTTTTGCAGTATTGCACATTTATTCCAACCCAAACGTGGTATTGACAGCATTTGGTTATTTTCCATGTGTCAGTGGGTAGAGAGAAAAGGCTGTGTGTTTTCAGTGGCTGGTATTTCACAGCAGGATTCAGGTATGAGCTGGGAAAAGCCTGCCTCACCCTCAGCCTCAACTCTATTCTTTGTTGCTCTAATTAAAGTTTATTCTGGTAACCTAGGCAATGAATTAAGAAATAAACCTCAACCAGTCTCACTTGTTCACTTGTGCAATGGTGTCCTTAGACATTGGCAGGGAAAATGTTAAAACACAGCATGGTAGAGATGTAATTTTGTACATGTGCCCCTGTGTCTCTCTGATTGCATTTCTCAACCTGGTATTTTCCTTATGGTACTTGGTTTCCCAGCTTCTGAAAGCACAGAGTTGGTTTGGGGAAAGGATTTGGGTAGGTTTTCAAAAGGACTGGAATGTCAAATCGTGTAGTGTATATAATCATGGGAAGTTTCTTTTCTCTGACCTTACAAGGCTTGAAGATTTTGTGTTATCTCATTGCCAAGTTTAATGTAAGAAGTTCTAGAAATTCAGGAGTAGAAGAGCCCAGGATTTTTCCAAACATTGTAATGAAAAGCAGAGAGTAAATGACACCTTGCTTGAGGCTCCAGCTGTGGTGTGTTGAACCTGGGAGGGTTAGCTGCATGAAGTGAAGGTGAAATGTTCCTTCTGAATGGTGTGTGCAGCTATTAGATTGATCATCTGTGTTGTTGTGTGATGTTGGGATGAGTCATTAATAGCTTGGTTTGGTTTGTTCCCTCCTGTAATGGAAACACACAGACACACACACAGGTAGAAGAGATGCTTCTCTCTCCCCCTCTCCATCTCTGTTGTATATTGAGCTGTAGATAAATGTGAGAAAACCTGTAGATGGAATTCTTTGTCCTTAGTGACTTTCAATCTGGGCCAAGGTGTGGCAGAAAAGTGAAGATACATATAGTTATGTGAAGAAAAGAGGCTATATTTGTTGCAAAAAGAGGTGATATTTAGATCTTTCATGTTTATGTAGTACAAGATTTCTCTCTGCCTTCTCAAGGGACGGTTTCAGGTCACAGTTTATCTCACCTCGTCTTAACTCATCACAAAGTCTTGCAGAGGTGTTTGGGAGCAGCACTTTCATGCATGAGGATGGCATGCAACGTGCCATTGCAATTATTCCAAAACACAATATAATTTTGAAGCTACAATTTCAAGCTTGTTATCCTGGAGGTCATTGAAGAACGTGACATTTGGTTTGCAAAATGAGCCTGGCTGTGCATGCAGGTGCGTGCACATACACAAGTTTTAAATGTTTCCCTCTCCTTTGCTATTTTTAGGACAGTAAGGCCATTGCTGTGGTCTCATTAAAAGGTGAAAGAAGGTGTTTAACTTTGTCAGCTGCACCTGATTTTTGCCAATGATGGCTCATTTTCTTAACAGAAAAGTAAAGAACACTTTAAATGAGACTAATATGTTCAAGGTAACCTTACCACTTCTGAGTGAGAGGAATACAGTGCCCTAATGGATGCTGTTATATGACAGTCTCTAAATGTCTTTTATTATGAAGTGTCAAGGTTTCTTTTAGGAAAGCTTTAGAAATTCTTGGGAGAAATGTTTCATTGCAGCAAGCTGTAGCAGTGCCACTAAAAATATATTGCTAATTAAAGTTTATTGACAGTCTCTGTAATGCGTTCCTGGAACAAGTCAAAGCACTGAGCAGTTATTGAATGCAGGGCACTGCATCTTCTATAGTTAGTTAAGCTGTTTAGGAGAGGAGATTAAGGTACTCTGCCCTTCCTTCCCTGTGTAGTTATTGGCTGTGCTATTGTGCAGGATAAAACACTTTCCTCTCAGGATACCAATGCTGCAGACTCCAAGAACCCTGCCCTTGTCAGGAGCTTTTTCACCTGGTAGCCGTGGGCAAACGGGAGGTCAGGGAAAATGCCAAGGTCTGAAAGGTTCATCTCCCCAGGAGGGAACAGAATTTGGGCTATTCAGAAAACAATCCCTTCAGGGTGCAGCTCTTGGGATGAGCAGGGGTGTGCAGAGTTACCTCAGCTCTGTGTGAGGAAGGTGTAAATCACACCGGTGCAGTTCTAATGTGGGACACAGTGAGGGACAGCCCGGCTCGGGTGCGGGCACACCCAGCCCTGGGGCAGCAGATACAAATCTGCACCCGTGGGTGTCACTGCTCACACTGTGAGCCCGGGCTGGTGCCCTGGAGGGGATACCTGCAACTGAGGCTGGACAAGATTGAGACAGTAAAAGCAGGTTTTTATTCAAGGCCTTCCACAGATACACCTTGGGCAGTCAGAGCCTCCCAGGGGCTACACCCAAGGTGGGCAATGGCCACGAGTTTTTCACACAGTTATCAGTTTGGTCCTTTACACATGAGGGGTTAATCCTCCAATTACAGCTCCAGACAAAAAAGCCATTCACGCTCATTTTGCTCCCCACAACTCACTTTTCTTTATACTTTTCAGGGCCTGAGGCTGTGGTGTGTCCTTGGATCACAGGCCCAGAGGGATTGTTTTGTCTGACCACAATGTGAAGGCAGTCAATTACACTTTATATGGAGTTCAGAGCTATGCAGAATAGGATTTGAAAAATATAAAAGCTAAAATCCTAAGATGTCAGTGCTTTGCTGGTTTTGCTTGTATTGCTTATCATGGAATATGTTGGCTTGTAGAAGATCTTTAAAAGTCATCTAGTCCAAAATTACATCTGTGATTTCTTACTGGTATCACGAACCTGGAAAACTCTTTCGTGTTGTTACATAATGATCCTTGGGTGTAAGCACCAGAAGCATTTGCACTGTTTTGCCACATCTCTGGAACACTCTGAGGCACAGTGAATCTATGAACAATTTTGTAAATGCAAGGAACAGGATTTATTCTTCAGATGACTGCCAGAAGACTTTTACTCCTCTTTAAATCACAAAGTCTAAGCTACTCATTTCAGTAGAGTTGCTCTGCAATTGTGTTGCTGTAAGCAAGGGCAAAGTACTGCCTCTGGGAAGGAAGATTTACAGTACAAACCAGAACCAAAGCAGGGTTTGTTACATGGGGTACAAGTGAGTACCAACAGCTTTCCAAAGTGATTGGTTTGTGGCTCTGAGAGCCAAACATTCTGCCTGCTTGTACAACTACAGTTCCACTGAGGAACATTATCTGAGTTGTAAAAACCATGTAAAAAGCTCCTTATGGCAGGCTTGGTCCTGGAGCTCATTACATTTCTGCCTGCTCTTTCTGCTGATTCAAGCTTCTTGCATGCACAGAAATGGCCAGAGGAGCTGTGTGATGGAGAGAGGAGAAAACCCTGATGCAGAGCCAGGTCAGGCTCATGCTGTCAGGGTAAAAACAGCCCCAGTGCAGGGGGACAGACATGATTTACCCTCTGGGACTGATTGATCAAAAACCAGAGAAAACACACTCCTGATCTGGGGTGTATTTACTGAGTCAGGGTGGGAAGTTCTTTCTCTAAACTTCACAAAAGCATAATTCCTACACGTCTTTGCTGTGCTTTAGGGAAAGAATCTCACCTGCAGAGTCCACAACCTGATAAATTAGTGCAGCAAAGGCAACTTCTGCTTCTCTCAAGAGATTCATAGCAAAAAAACCTTGATAAGTTGGCAAAGGGCACAACACTTGTGTTTTGATTTGTGTGTGCAAGCACAGAACTTAGCACTGCATTTCCAGTGCAAAACAGAAAGGTGTCTAAATGTCATTAGTGCCTTAAATTAACCCTATTGTCCTGCTGAAAATGTGTGTGGATGCTAATGACCAACTTCCTTCCTGCATTCACATCCTTGAAATTCTCTCCCAAGAGCTAAAGATAAGCAGCATGTATGTGTTTCATAAGTAATGAAGTTATCCACCAAAATGTCAAGTTTTAGGTAGAGTGATAGAGAAGAGACTGTCATTTTAATGCACTTCATGGTCTTCACCTCTTTTTTGCATTCAAATTTTACTGACAAGAATATATATAAAAAGTACACATCTGTGCCTATAAAGAAACAAAACCCAAACCAAAAACAAAACAAAGGGAAAAAAATCAATAGCTTGATTAACCAACTAAATTACACTATAATAGGATGCTATTAATTATCTATCAGTTTAAAAACTATCCTAGAATATAAATAGTTGTTAATATTAAACAGTCTAAGGTTTTCCCTTTTTTATCTGCAGATGAATAAAATAAGTTTGGCAGATCAATTTGCTGATGATTGATCTATGAGGTTAATACTGCAGAAGGACCATTTAGTATGCTTTGGGTCACATCATATAAAATAAACTATTTTACATATATGAATACACCCATACACACACACACACAGAGCCTTTCACTTTATGACACTCTGCAGATTAATGTTTTAATTGGAAAAAGAGCAGCTCTGAGGAAGGGGACAAATGAAAGTCTGGATATCTGTCAGTTCTTGCTGACCTGGCAATATCTGGTTTCTCAGACCACTTCCTTCTGTAATGACCTCTCCAGCCAATAATGAGGATCTGCCAGATAAAAGCTGTGTTTTGGGTTTTTTGTAATTTGTCAAGCATCAGTGGCTAAAAGAACTTGCCTTCTTTTTTATCAGCACCCAAGCACAGCAAGGAGGCTTGCAGATGTTTGCTGATAGCACGCAGGCCGTGTCTGTAGGAGCAATTTGTAACATAACTGGTTTTGGTAACTGTCTGGAAATCCATGCCTGTCTCTGTGATATCCTCATTGTCAGGCTGCTGCTCTCTCCTCTGCCTTGAAGGGTCTTTCTGAGTTGTTACCTGCACCTGAATGACTGCCACCTTAATAGGCTAGTTGTATTTTTCTAGAAAATTTTGATGTAAAGTGGAGTTTTTACTTAAACCCTGTCTTAATCTTACCATATTCTTGGCCTACAGTTTTTAGTTGTCATCTCTGTCCATGATCCTTACTTCAGAAAACCTATTATGCAGCACCTCAGATCTATTGCCTTGTTTGGGCGATACAGAGCCTCAGAATTCAGCAGTTCCTGATACTCAGATACTAATTAGTATCTCCAATTTCTTCATTCTATAGTTACATTGGCTTCAGAGTTTATCACTTAATTGATATTCATACCATTATCTGAAATTTCTTTTTCCTGCATAGAGTCTTTAAGGAAAGAAACTTAAAACACTTTCCCCCAAAGGTGCAAGATTTTATAAGAATAAATTCTTGTAATAACGATATGTTTATGAAACAAGAATTGTTTGTGCTGCAGTGAATAGGGTAATACCTGTATATGCCAGGCTTGGTTTGGGCCTGTTTACATTGTAAGATAATTTAATTCTATACTGCTTTATTTCTATGCAGGCTTTAATTCTTTACTGCTTGCAGTTTTAACATCACAGTATTTTTAATTATGTTTTTCATAGTGTCCATTTATTCTTTGTAGTACATTGCCTGTGCCTTCAGATTATTCTGTATAATATTTCCAGTGCTGTGCAGGGAAATTAAATGCACTATGGCCAGTCCTTTATGTACAAAAGGAGTTTATATTTGAATTCTAACCACAGATCAAGTTTCTCATGGGATTGCTCCATGCAGAGCGTACATCCACAATTTCATCTTGAGGCTTTCCCACACAAGAATTTCTCTGGGATGGTACTTGTGAAAGATATTGTCTTGGAGACCTTTTTCCTAATTTATATTAAAGTCCTGTGTAAGGTAGTTTGAATGTCCTCGGGTTGGTCATCACAGAGTGTGGATCCAAATGAACCCAGCACTGCCCTGGTCTGCACCAGGCTTTTCACAAGGTCGTGGCAAAGCCCCGCAGCTCCCAAAGCGTGTTTGGAAAACGGAGCTGGCTGTGCCACGGGCTGTGAGCAGGGGAGAGCTGCAGTGCTGCCTGCTGCTCTGCCTTCCTGCAGGGCTTCCACTCACAGGGAAGATGGAAAAGGAAGAACTTCCAGGCTCTGCTGCAGCACCTCAGGTTTCCTTGAATACTCTCAGGGAGCCGGAGGCAAATTTGGTCACATATCTGTGTGATCAGCAGCATGCTTTGGGCATACAGCTAAGGCTGTTAAAAAACAAAGAAATCAAAGATTAAATTTAAAAAAAACCCAACAATAACAACAACAACAACAACAACAAACAAAACAAAACAAAAAAACAAAACAGAAAACCAAAAAAAAAAACCCCAAAACCCCCAAAAAACCCCCCCCAAAAACCCCTCAAAAAACCAAAAAAACCCCAAAAAACAAACAAACAACAAAAAACTAAAAAACCCCCAAAAAACCCCCCCAAAACCCCCCCCAAAAAAACAAAACAAAAAACCCAAAAAACAAACAAACAACAAAAAACCAAAAAAAACCCCACAAAAAACCAAAAAAACAACCAAAAAAACCCAAACAAACAAACAAAAAACCCCACAAAAAATCCCACAAAAAAAACCCAACACAAACCCAAAGAAAAACCCAAACCCCCTGCTTTAGGTAACCGTGATGTTCAAGCAATATAGAAAATCTTGATGAAGAAACATATCTCATCCTGCAGCTAAGAAAAGGTGAACATTGAATTCTAAGTCTTCTCAGTTGGTTAAAGGAGCCATTTTGCAAAAGGAAATAATTGCCTACGAACTGGTTTAATGTAAAAATCTTTAAAAGTGTGTCTCTTTTATTTTTGGAGATTTTCTACTTTTCCTTGTCTCACTAAAATGATCCTGTTTGGAATATGTTGCTAATTTGAAGGCAAAAAGAAAAGGAGAGCGAGAAAAGCCTATAAAACTATAGATTATTTTTTATGGATGATGAGATGGTCCCCATTTGCATTTACAGCTTTACAAGGATTGTAGCACTAGGCTCTTTTTCTTTTTTTGATGGAAATGCTTAATCTGAGCTCAATGGGCCATAATAATTGCCTGTTTCTTCCAGTAGAAATAAACCAACTTGTATGTGACACTTGAAACCTTAACTCTGCTTAGTATTACCCACGGAATTGGAGACAGTTCTTCACCCAAATATATTTATGACAGCAGCACCAGTCGATATACAATACCCAGCCAAGGGCATTGGAGAATAAATCAGTCCCTGCAGCCCCTGCTGGAGCACAATAACTGATGGTGGTAATAAAACCCCAGGAAATTAAAATTCTGTGCATGCAAACACACATACCTAGCCAAGAGAAAGCCGATGCTCTCTGTTCTGGAAAGAATTTGCATATGCACAGACATATACATTGTGTACCCCTTTGTGTTAGAAGCACAATGAACACACAGTCTGTGGGCTGGCAGCTCATTATCACCTCCTTAGACTGCCCTCTACATCTGGGGGCTTTCAGGAGACCTGTCCACAAAAATTTAGGCACGTTGTAGTGGAGAAGGACCATCCCAGTTACTCCTTGAGGAAGAAATACTGATATTATCTTTGAAAGCTTCTAGATGTTGCTCGAAGTGACTGCCAAAGGCTCTGAAATCCCCATTTCCAGTCCATTTCATCCTGTATATTTCTGCAATTACTGGTATTTTTAATGAGTCCTCTGTGTCTGAGCACCTTGGGCTCTGCTTTGTGGCATTGTGAGCTCTTGGGATGGATGTTGTTTCTTCACTTGTGTTTTGGGGTTTCACACGTAATACTGAGAGGCAGTTTTAGATTAATACACAATATTATTTATACATTTATGTACAAGCCCACACTCTTTCCACATATTAAATAACTTGGAGTGTTATTTCTTCTGAATTCTGTGGGGCAATGAGATAATGAACACTAATAAGTAATCAGGAGATGCAGGGTTTGGCTGTTTCCAGATGAAATACAGCAGTGCATGGTGCGTGCTCGAGTGTAGCACAGCCTTTTTGTGTAACGTGGCAAGGAAAAAACCCAAACGTTTAATTTTTGACAGAAGACTTTTCCAGTCAGATGAGTGTCTAATGAGAGAAAGCACTGGCAGATGGATTTTGCAGATAGTATGAAACTGCATGGACTGTCTCAGAGTGTCTGGTGAAACACAACTGCTACAACGGTGAGAGGATAATCTAAGGTTTGATTTCAGCTGTTTAATCTATGTATGAATGAGGAGAAAGGTAATTTCTCAGTCAGAAGATGAGCAATAACCATTTGGGAGGTGGGTTCTGGTAAAGGCACTGTGACTGCTCAGTGCCAAGCCTTTCTCACCTGGTTCTGAAGCTCCACAGTTTGTGTGTAGGTACTGACTGTATTAGTAACAAACAAGCATATTATTGAAATTTTAGTAATCATATTTGCTCTGTCCTTTTTGAGGTGTAAAAAGGCAGCAATATCAGGGGGCCTTTAATTTACCACATGTGTTCAGTTTTGGTAAAATATCTGGAAGATAAAAGACATTAGATGTTCACCTATTATTTTCCAGCCACTGGGACTGTGCTCCTTTGCAAATAACCTCAATCCTGAAAACATTCTGAATTTGAAAATGTGAGTCCAATACTTGGGAATGTTGTACTTCAACAGAAATGGGTTTTTTTACATTTGAGCAGACACTTTCTGTAAATAACCTTATTACCCTCCTATTGTTCTCTTTTCCCAACCACCTAAGCCCTTTCTTTAAAATGACACTTGACAAACTTGACAGCAAAAAAGCCCCTTCCCCTCTGGACTCGTGGTGTTCCCTGACACCTGCAGAAATGCTGCTGCTCCCTCAGTCTGTCCTTTCATGCAGAGATGGGTCCCATTTTCTGTTTGGTTTCCAGTTTCCTCAGAGCCAGGGCTTCTGTGTCCTTATGAAGAGTGGATAACTGATAAATATATTTAACAGATATTCAGACTTCCACCTGTTACTGTTACTTAAAGAAAACAAACACTTCCCCATCCTAGTCCTGAACTCACTGAGAATGACACCAGCAGGTTGCACAGTATTTCCAAAGGGTCTTTTCTGGTTTAAAATGATGGAGCCTGAAAGCAAAAGTGTCTTCTAAGACTGCTGTCCTATAAAGGAGCCTGTAGTTCTTTCACAATTTCTCCTTAATAAAACCCTCTAAAGGGAATGAATCTTTTAGGCATTCTTCCACTAAACCCAAAGTATGTGAGAGCCTGACACAATGGCACTCATCATACTGACCAGTCCCAAAGTAAAATAAGGAAATAGTTAATTGCACATGGTTCAATCCAGAGCCATAACAAAGTAAATTTAGGATTGAGAAGCAATGCATTTAAAATTGCAGGATGTGCACAAGGTTTGCTTCTAGGCTCTCTTGATCATTAATTAAATATGTTATGGCTTTCAGTTTTTCTCATTTATCTGTGCAGGTTTACATATTGTAAATGCATTATTTATGTTTTCCCTTAAGTGCTCAGTACTGCCAGGATGTTTCTCTTAAACTGGCACAGATAGCAAAAAAGACAAAATGAGAGAGCAAATTTGGCACTGGTGAAATGCTCAGAGAGCTGCTCATGTTCAAATGAGCCTTTCCCAGATGTGTTTTAATAAACTTGAACTGACAAATAGAGGGCCAGACAGGCAGATGGCACCCGTGTTTAAACTATGATTTTTTTTTTTTTTAATTAAGGTAACTTTTGTTTGTTTATATTTTTTCCTCTTAATCTCATCCTAATAATGCCTTATCACTAAGCCTTGCTGCTTTTTTTCTGGAAGGCTCCTAGGATGAAGGGTGATGAGGGAGCTGTCTGGGTGGATGTTCACTCTGAGGGAAGCCAGCTCTGAAATGGATTTTGTTGTTGTAGCTAAAACACAATTTGGAATCAGCCATTTGCTGAGCTCTGAACCAGGGAATTGCCACCACTGGCATGTCCTGCAGGTTGCACCTGTTGTTTTTTCCTTTCAGAGTAAACTGAGTGTCATGCAGGTGGTTGAATCTAAAGATAATTTAGAATAGTGTTCTTACATTCATATGAATGCTGTTTGTTTTAAAGTAAATTGATGGTTTTCTTCTGTTGGTTGTGGATAGATATGGAGGAGCAGTTGGATGTTCAGATGTGGTCATCTTATTCACTTACTCTTTGCCTCTCTTTGGTATTCTCTCACTGTTCATAAACACTTCTTTCCCATCTTAAATACAATTTTTGGTGTCTGAGATGTTAAGTATTTTGTTTCAAATTACAGTAGCAATTAGCTACTAATTAAACCACAAAATAACCTATCTGCTTAAATAGTCAGTAACTATAACCCTTGTTCCTCTCTATGAGTATTCGCTACACTTTTTTCTTGTTATCTTAGAAATTTCACCTTTGTTGCATTCCAAACCTCTCCTTTCCATCTCACCACCAGAGGTTAAAATCTCTAACACAGAAAACTTAAATAGTAAAAAAAGACTCTGAACAAAACAACCCAAACTCCCTTCTAACTTTGACTGGGTGTTCACTGTAGGTCCCTTCCAACTGGAATATTCTGTTCTACTTATTTTTAATCAAGGTGAAGAGGTTCATGTGGAATTCAGATCTGAAATTAACTCTTGAGACTTATGCAAGCACAGTTTCAAAGCAGACTAATATAACCTTAAAGTGACTCATAAATGGTGTAGAGTCATGAACTTTGAAACGGGGAATCGTTACAGTCACTTCAGCTGTGCTTAATTTGACTCCTTAGGGGAATTGTAATTAGACCTATGCTGAATTCCTTTACTTTTTATTCCCTGCTAGGAACTTCAAAGAGCATTTGTTTCTGTTAGGTTTGTATTTTCTTACAGGGACTCTGTTGTAAAACTTCTGCTGTATGAGTAGAAGGTTAAGCCTGTAATGTACTTTTTAGGACTCGGTCTGTGATGAAAACCAGGCAGTTTTATTTTGTTTGTAGTAACCTAAGTTTGACTGAGGCATTGCCATTTTCATTATCACTACAGAGATAAAATATCTTATTCAAATGGGTGCTGGTTGGTGTTCTAACTGTTCCTAAGCACAAAGTAGCAACGAGTGTGTTCCGAACCTTTGGAGAGATCCTCAGAAACATTTCATGTTTTCATGTTTTATGGATTGTTTGCCATCCACACTAATGACAGAACTGACAGTGATAACACTTTCAAGGCTAATTATGCTCCCTAATGAGTCTAAACTTATTCTAAAATTATTTTTAAAAACCAAAACAAAACCCAACCAGACACAAAACCCTGCTATCCACAAGGGCAAATCAACACCCGAGTGCCTTCCCGAGCAAAGCTTTGGAAGTTTGGTTCCAGAGGCCAGGCTGAGTCAGGCACCGGGGAGCTGGGGAGCAGTGGGAACAGGAGAGCAGTGGGAACAGGAGAGCAGTGGGAACAGGAGAGCAGTGGGAACAGGAGAGCAATGGGAACAGGAGAGCAGTGGGAACAGGAGAGCAATGGGAACAGGAGAGCAATGGGAACAGGAGAGCAATGGGAACAGAAGAGCAGTGGGAACAGGAGAGCAATGGGAACAGGAGAGCAGTGGGAACAGGAGAGCAGTGGGAACAGGAGAGCAGTGGGAACAGGAGAGCAGTGGGAACAGGAGAGCAGTGGGAACAGGAGAGCAGTGGGAACAGGAGAGCAGTGGGAACAGGAGAGCAATGGGAACAGGAGAGCAGTGGGAACAGGAGAGCAGTGGGAACAGGAGAGCAGTGGGAACAGGGAGTTTCAGGGCTGCTGGTGTTCCCAGAGCTCTCCCTGGAGGAGCCTCCTCCCTCTGGCATGGTTGGGATGCCCCAAGTTGTGCTGCCACTGCCCCGTGTCCGCTGTCACAGGGATCAAGGTCCTGCTCAGCTCACACTCTGAACAGTCCTTCATGTAAATCTGGCAGAGCACTAAGAGCAGTGTGGAAAAAAAAAAAATACAAATATGCTGTGGAATCAAATAATCTTCAGAGTGACTTTTACACAAGATTAGAACTGGATGTTTTCACAGGAAAGTGTTTTATCACTTATTTGAACCTTCTGGATCTTTATTCCTGAGCTGTGCTGTGAATATATCATGGTATTGAAGCAGTGGGATATTCACAAATACAACAGACTTGTGATAGAACACAAAAGGAGGAAAGCTTTTTCCTGAACTGGACTGCCAATGGGGTGTTTAAAATCTAAACAAGATCCTTTTCTACTTCAGTTTTATTGTAGATTCTGGTGTTAATTTCATTTTGACCTTTGTAAATTGAAAATATAAGAGGAAATTTTTTTGTTTTGTTTTGCAATAATGATTCTGTGTGGATGCACAGGACAATATTGTGTTTAGATAAATGTCTGCATTCCCAATATTTATATGTGTAAAACAGGTAGATTTAGCAGCTTTGTTGTGACAAGAATGTTATGCTTTCAAAGTTATTTTGGCTTTTTTTTTCTTTTTTCCCCTTGTAGGGTTCAAAACAACAGATGAGTTGTGAAAGAGAACAGCTAAGGGTAAGTGCAACACTATGCAAAACGTTCTGTTCCTTTAAAACATAAGCAGAATCTAGTCTGTGCTATTGACAGATGGATTACTTAATTTAAGAGGAACATATTTAGGTCATTTGTTGCTTGTTGGTAAATACTGTACATCTTTCAGTGTAAAGGAGCTAGATAAATACACTTTTTCTCTGCAGTGTGGTGGGGTTTGGCAGTAAATTCCCTTCCAGGGGATCCCTCAGTGAGCTCCAGCAGTGCCAGCGGTGCCGGTGCCCCCCAGCCTTGCTCCACTCTCAGATGTCCCCACAAGAAGCTGTTCCCCTGTGGGTTTTTGTAGTCTGTGTCCTTTCAGAGAGGAACCAGGCAGGGCTGTGAGAGCTGGAGATTTTAGGGTGTCTGTTGGTTGTGTACAGTCTGTGAGGAGATGGAGTTCCTGAGCCCAGCCTGTGACCCCTCTTGTTTTCCCCTTTTCCTGTGTTAGTGACCGAGTTAAACAGCTTTTAGTCTCAGCTCCCTTTAAATGCTGCAGGTCCCTGAAGATGCTTTTCCATTGCAATATTTCTTGCTTTATTCTAGTATTTGTTTGGGAAAGTATAAGAGCCTTCATTGATTAAAAGGACAAAAACCCAACCAACCAAAAGCTTTTTGGTCATCTGAGTGTTGCTTAATACACCTGCATTCATTGATAGCACATGATGAGTATTTACTTGAAATCTCACATGCAAGTAGAGAGGGAAAGGCAGGCCTGAAGGAAGGGCGAGTTTCCATACAAACAGAAATTCTGTTGGAAATAGAAAAAGCAGCTTTCTCTTTGTTTGTTTGCTGTTTACTAAGCATCAGCAGTGCCCGCATGACTTGCAAGTATAAGGAATATATTTGTCTTAAAGTACATTCTGCAGTGTTCTTGTCCATCCAGCCATTCTTTAGATTAACTCCATCAACATATCTAGATGTTTCAGCTGGTCCTCACCACACTTGTAATGGGATTTTTGCTAAACAAGTTATGCAAGAACAATGCATCACATATTGTCCTCAATTCTTTTCTTGCTGACATGTGACGGTGTTTCATTGTACTGGAGCTGGAGTGACAAAGCTTTGTTTTATCAGTAGTCATGTCTCAACAGAGCAGCTGTCAAAGCTAAAGTATTGCAATAGAACCTGAAGGACAAGCTTTTCCAGAGGTAGCAATGCCTTGAGAACAAAGAAAGTTTTCATTTCTTTTTATTGTTTTTACTTTCTCCCTTGAATGAAGGAAAACGTTGTTTTAAAATATAACGTGAGGGGGCCACCAGCTCTTTCTTCAAGTCAATTTTTTGTATTTTTTCAAAGCAGGGGATAAGATGTGGTGCAGTGAAGCTTTCGTGTCTCTTTCTAGTCCAGTATTACACATTTGTGTCTAACAATGAGCTCAGTGCTTAGGATGCCTCTGTGTCATAGAAAACACGACACCTAAAGACAAAACCATGTCTGTAACCTGCTAAATGTAGGTACATCATCTTCCACCACTCCTGTGATGTTCCTGTGACACTAAACACAGTGTCTGGTGTAAATTCTGCTCCAGAGGTGCCCCGTGGCTTTCACAGCCTCTCTGCTGTGCCAAAAGGTCACTGAATTTAAATGTACTGTGTGGGCATGTTGGACACTCTCAGGGTGTCACTGGATCATTCTGTCACTTTAGGTTGGCTCCCTAACTGAGCAGTGCTGGTAAAGAAAGGTTTCAATCAGGTTTTGCAGGCCTGCAGTATTTTCTTTTGGGGTTTGTGACTTGCCATGAGTACTTGCATGTAAGGCAATCTCTTCATAAAAATGGTGCTTCATCGCAGCTGAAAGAATTGAAATAGAATGAAGAAACAGGATTAGAACCACAAAATGCCAACATCCTGTTGGTTGTTAAACCAAGTAAACCGGATTATTGTTAGATCATCTAATAATACAATAAAAAGATATATCTCCTGCTTCCTTGCCAAGTCTAAGATGAAAATGCCTGCCACTCTCCTTTTTTGATTCCCTAGTAATTCCTTAGTCTGAGAGTCATAAAAAAGTTTCAAAAGAAAGGCTTGTTAAAACATAATTGTGTGAATAAATAATTAGTCATTGTGTGGCTATAGAAAGAAATATCCAAGTCTGACTAAAATAATTTCTTCAGACATTTCTCACTTCTTATCTGTTTCACTGCCTTGTAAATTCTAAATGCAAAGCACCATGTCACTGTTCTGGAATAAAGCATTTAGAGTAATGAAACTCATTCATATTAGAGCCTCTGGCCATTATACATTATATTTACAATGAATGATAATCCTAATGATTAAGGAAGCCTCTGTATTTTAACCCTTTTCTACTCAATATTTGAACTTCACAACAACCACAATGTGTAACTTATTTGCCCTGCCAACCTGGTACAGTTCCCAGGCAGACATTAATTTATTTACCTGAATTATTTAAATGAAAATTATACAAAAAAACTATGGGGGTTTTATCTCTAGCAAGGCTGGTTGTTTTTTATTCCATTTGGAAACATAACCTATATTTCGTGAATTTCCATTTGATTTTTAAAAAATAAAGCATCAATATCATTTTTCATGTTTTCCTTTCTCTTGGCAGTGATTTTCATTACAAGGTGCTGCCTTGAATAATAATTATTTTCATGTTTCCTGATTTCCTTTTACTTTCTAGTCTGGTGTCACTTAAATCAAGTTATACTAAAAAACCCCAGTGTTTCTAAGGCAAATTGACTCACAGTATTGCTCTCCCACCTCCCTCCACGCACTGTGCTTCATCAGTATTTCCTTTAAAGAAAATAATGATGCTCTGACTCCCCTTCATTGTGTTTTGTGTTCTCCAGTCCTGCTTTATAAACCTCTTTTTGGCCAGTCTCTGCTCCTCTCTGCCTCTCTCCTGCTGCCCCTCGCTGCTCACGAGTGGCTCTGTGTGGTTGGATTCTGCTGCATTAGAAATGACCTGCAAAGACACAGAACTCACAGCTTGCTCAAAATCATTTAAAAGCGCTTTTCTCCTTTTATGTCAGTCTGAAAAACAGACTTTGAAACATGCGTGGTCCAGGTTATTTAAGGCTGTGAAGAAAATTGGGATGTGAGCCCTAAGCAGAGATTATTTGGAGTACATAAAGCTATAAATAAGGGCAGTGACAGCTCAGAAGTCTGTCTGCTGTTCCCACTGAACCTTCCTTGCTGCTCTGACTTGAACCTGGCTCGGTACTTTTTTATCACAGCTGACTTCAATGTACAGGCTGAATTAAAGCTTTCTGAGCTTTACCCAACCTTCAAGTCATAACTGATTATTTTGCATGATTAATTGAGTATAACTGTGTGAGATGGACTCCTGTATCTGCACTGGCACGAGCTGAGCTATAGAAGTGAAAGCTTTTGGTCCAGATGAGCTCTCCAAGGTGGACAGAGAGCAATTTTAAATTCTGATATTGGGAGGCTTTATAAATGTTCCTGTGAATACCAATGAGGTCTAATGGTAAATGGTGTGATTAGCTTCCTTGATCTGAAATTTCCAGTGACCCAGTTGTTGCTCTAATTAACAGCTTCTTTCACATGTGCTTATTATCAAGATGCATTATATGCAGCCAGAGTTCCTGCTCTGGTCTGAAATACGGGCAGGGCAGGCTCTTACTCTCACCCTGTATTTAATATCAACTTTTATGTTTTTATAGCGCTCTAATTTTCAAGGAGACAGAAAGAAGTTTTGCGTTCAATATTGTTCTATTTGTCTTGTCTCTTGTACAGTAAATGAAATAAAGTGCAACATGCAGCAAAAAATGCATCAAAGTTATTCCAGGTAGAGAAAAAACAAAAGCAAATGCATTGATGCCCAGCACCATTTTTAAGCAACACTGATCCTGCAGTATTTCACTTTATTTGTGGCTTATTCAGTGCATTAATTTATCAGGTTTGTAATGTGCTCAGCTGTATTGATGAGGACTCTTGGAAACTTTTTTAAAGAAACTTTTTGAAGCTCATTGTTGTGGCATTATCTTTCTCCAGCGATTAAGAATAATCCATTGACATTTTGGTGCCTGGTGTTCCTCTGATGCACCAGGGAGTTTTGTTGTGAGTCAGTGACAGACACTCATTTTTTAATTGGTTTGAGCTGAGCAAAACCAAACAAATAACTGGATAGAAGAAGAGAATCGGAGTGGAAGTGATTTGTTAAGTAGATATAACTCCCTAGGGTTTTCTCCAATTACACGGGGTGGTAGCAGGGCAGAGCACACACAGTGGTTGGCCAAGAACCTCTGCTCTCCATCCACCTCTCCCCACACTGGACAGGAGGCAAAGGAATGGCTGTGAGCTTCTTTTGTGAGTCAGTGATGTTACCAGAGAGCAACATGGAATTCACAGCATTTCTGCAGAACAGGGCAGCTGGTTCTGGCCAGTAATAAAATCACTTTTGGCCTTTCCTCTGAAAACCCCTTGGTCTGCATTTGTAAACAGCAGGTGTGTGTTTTGCGTGGAAGAGTAACCTGGAACTACCAAGCATTCTGTGTCCCTCAAAGGAGAAAGGGTTCAAAGGGGAGATCACTCCTGAAGTGGGATCAATCCAGCGTGTTTACTACTCATCCTTCCCTTAGGAATTCACGTGTGCTGCATTTGATGTCCCAGACAAGTGGCTTTAAATGATCCTGCTGTGGCTCCTGTAGTTACTCTTCAGAGAGCTGTGTGTGCCATCCTCCATGTCCATGGTGTGGAGGTACAGGCAGCTGAGAGCAGTAAGAAAATGTATTTTTGGTTCCTGATTTGCCTTACACATTGACATGGAATGAAATTGGCCTATTCTCACTCAGTGTCTCACCAGCCCTATTCCTGGTGGGTCCATAAAGAGTAATACACATCACAGCTCAGGGAAAAAAAATCTTGGAAATAAGATCTAAAAAAGACTGGGGAGAAGGGTTAATTGTAGGGCCGTGATTTCATTTCAATTTTAACTTTAGTTGAAATCAATGTGTGCCAAAAACAAAGGCAGCTAGAAAAATGTAAATTTCAGTTGCAGTCTTGCTTGGCAGTTCTGCTAAATTTTAGGAGCCTTCCCAAGAATAGTAACTCATAATGCTGACCTCCAATTTCTTGTTTAATATTATTGCAGCTAAAAACAATAACAAAGTAATGAAAACCATCGAGGTTCATGTTTCAAGTGTCATGGCCCCTCACCACAAGGATTCTGTTCTCTTTTAATGCAAACTGTTGATAGGGCCCTTGGATCAAGAGAATAAAGTGTTTGCAGCAGTTTGTTCAATAGTGGTGCCACTCACTTCAGGTTCCTTTGCATTCTTTCAGGAATAGTTAAGAGGCCTTTAGGCATTGTCCTGACTCTGCTCTTGATGGAATGCTATTCAGAAAACTTTCCATTCCTGTCTTGATGTTGTTTTGGCATCTCTCTCTGAGAACAGCAGGCAGAGGCTGTTCTGCTGTTCAAGCACCACTTTCTTTTGAATGCAACTTTGATTTTTGCACAGTCAAGTGTTTTCTCTGTGTGGTGCTTCATAATTGCTGGAACTGAAGGATCACAGGAATTTTTGGTGAGGCTGAAGCGAGGTTTGCACTGAGTACCTGTTGGGTTGGGGTGACAGGTTCCATTTGGGGCTGCAGCACTTTGTATGGCCTTCAGTGTGTGTTTAAACTCATACCTGTACACAGGCAGCCAGGGACAGGGAATAGTTCCCTAAGGGTAATGAAGGTTCAGGAAGTGGTGAATTTGTGAAGGGATAGAAGGAAATATATTTGGACAGTTTAAGGGCTGCTGAGACAGCACCCAAGATAAATTCAATATCCTGGTGCACAAACATGAGCACTGCCCGGTCCTGGATCCACTCTGGATTTGGGAGCAGCTTCTGCACTCAGAACAGCAACTTTTGGTTCAGACTTTCTGCAGTGGCTGCACACAGCTCCTGCTGCAGAACACTCGCTGTGAGCAGGGATGCTGTCCTAGAAAAGAAGAAAGGTTTTCTTGCTTAGCTGGTGTTTGTTGAGAGGGAGCTCTTTTTTCACACAGCTTTTGTAGTTTCTCTTTGATCATCTGGAAACCAGACCTTTGAGTGCACAGCTTTAACAGTGTTTATACTATCCTGACTTATTATTTCAACCTCTGCTGTTGCTGAGGCAATTTGACTAGCAAAGATCATGGTCTCTTTAGTGTCACACCTAATTCAAGCAGAAAATATAATTTAGTTTACAGTGCAGTTTGGAGGGTTTGTGGTGGTTCTTTGTGATTTTTTTTTTGGGGCGGGGGAGAGGAGGTTGTTTGTTTTTCCCTTCCCTTCCCTTCCCTTCCCTTCCCTTCCCTTCCCTTCCCTTCCCTTCCCTTCCCTTCCCTTCCCTTCCCTTCCCTTCCCTTCCCTTCCCTTCCCTTCCCTTCCCTTCCCTTCCCTTCCCTTCCCTTCCCTTCCCTTCCCTTCCCTTCCCTTCCCTTCCCTTCCCTTCCCTTCCCTTCCCTTCCCTTCCCTTCCCTTCCCTTCCCTTCCCTTCCCTTCCCTTCCTTTTTGTTTTTTTGCCAATTTTGGATCGCTGTTGTGTTTTTTCCCCAGGTGTTTCCACGAGGCCTTTCTGGCTTGGCTGGGGGTTGTGTGGTTTTGCCTGGGCAGTGCTGTTGGCTTGAACCATTTACTTTTCACTTGAGTGAAAAAAAGTGAAAGACCAGGAAATGCTTTTCAGCTGCAGGCAGTTGGGCTGTATTTTTAACACACTCCTTGAATGAGTTCTCTTCACTCATAGATAAAAGAACAGGCTGAACAACAAGATTTTTAAAGGGAACAAGAAAGGCATTGAAAATATGGTAAGAACTGAAAAACCTCCAAACTAATTTACATTAGTTTGTATTTCATGAACAATCTAAGAAATGTGGTGTTACAGGGACATATAGTCACTGAGCCACACTGTCTTCTTGAATCAGTATTTTTTCAAGTAGAGGGAATGAAGGAATATTGATTTAAATATGGATATCATGTCCTTGTATTGATGTTAATGGCCTTTTTCTGTTCTGTAAAATCTTTCTAAACTTTACTTGTTTAAACTGGGCAGGTGTACTACACTACAAAAACATTTCATTATGCTTTTTAAAGTAGCTGCCAAATTTTTTCAAAGCATCAAAATTATAAGGAAAAATAAATTCACCTTAAAAAACCCAGAAATGCAAGAATCAATATTAATATGCAAACATATACATATAAATTTGTATTCTACATATATCTAAATACAACTAAGGATCCAATCCTATTAACTTGTGGTTGACATGTACATTCACCACATTGTTGGATAAAGGGTAAAATCTTGGCTTTGGATAGGCCAGGATTTTAGAAGTCTATTTGTTCTTAGTCTCAACATTTTTAATAGGAAGAATAAATGAACTGTGAGTGTGCTGTGTTATATTTTGCAGCAAAATCCCAACTTGTCCTGAAAGCCAAGTCTTTGTGTTCAACAGGAATGGCTTTCTTGGAACAAAATCCCCCAAAAAATCCATGTAGTCCCCAGGAAGCAGGACAGAGAAGTAAAAAGAAGCTACACCAAACAAACAAACAAAAAAAATTCTGTGTTTTATCAAGCTGACAGTAGTTTTGTGCCATCTTGAAGATTTGGCCTCAAGAAGGTGTTGGAAGACAAGTGAATACAGAATTTTAAAAACATCTTTACCCGACTAATTTTTCTTCTCTTCACAAAGGCTTGCAGCAAAAATTTATTTAGGAAAAAAAGTGTATTATCCAGAGTTTCACACTTGTCCCTGTGTGGGCGTGGACAGGCTGGAGAGGTGGAGGCAGGGGAACCTCATGAGGCTGAACAGGGCCAGGTGCAAGGTCCTGCCCCTTGCCTGAGGCAGCACCAAGATCAGCAGGTACCGGGGCCAAACTGATGGAGAAATGGAAGAAATCCCCAGCTGGTATTTTCATATTTGTAGCACGGTATCTGGAGGATCCATTTTATCAGCCAGGAAGTGGAGAAAGGTAAAAATGCTCTGCTGATTTGTAGCATCCTTGTTGTTCCTCACCCCTGGGAGAAGCTGACCTTGTTTTGGGAATGTTTTCTCCTCCCCATCTGTGTGCTGTTGTGCGTTTTGAAGCTTTGATCACCTCTGTTTTCTTTAAAGACAGCGTGGCTTAGACAGGGAGGGGGAGATATAAACCCAAAGTGAATCAGATCACAGGCATTATCACAGGCATTTTCTGTGCTCCACTGATACCAGAACTCTGAGCCCGTCATGTGAACGAGTGGCCACAGATGTACCCCAAGTATGTAATCAAATGCCAGTAGACTGCTATTCATAGGTAATGGGCAAAAATACAGATGCACTCAGGGCTCACAAGTTCCATTTCCAGCATTTCTCTCTCATGCAGTAGTTAGCTCTGCCTTTGGATTCTTAAGATCTCTTTGAGTACAACACTGAAGGTAAAAAAAGTGGTGTTCATCTCAAGGTCACTTTGGTACTTGAGAGCAGCTGCCCTCCAAAGAGCACATAATGAAGAGTTTTATTACCTTTTGGTTGGTTTTCCCTACGTGCTGTACATTGCTTCATATGCTATCAGCTCATTTCACCTTTTTTTTTCTTTTTTTTTTTTCCCCTCTGAACTACTGCTTTCTACAACTGTTTTCATCATTGTTAAAAATCATTTATATAGCACCATAAATTACAGGCACTTTACAAGCACGGTGTAAGATACTGCCTTTGCCCCAAATACTTTATGGCTCACATACATCCTTGATATCTGGTAGACCTTTTTTTTTTTTTTTTACTTAACACACTACCTGGGAATTTTAAGGTAGATTGCATTAATCTCCTGGTTTATTCCCACAATTTTTCATGATCAAATGAGGGTGAGTGCCTTTATGTGATGCAGATAACCAATCATCAGTTTGCTGCTTCCCATAAAGGTATTGTAAACACTCTGCTTACTGACAATTCCAGGCACGTGCTTTTGTGCTCATACATTGGCATCCAAAACCTGTAGGCACTGGAAAAAAATAATAATAAAAAAAAATCCAGCCTTTTGATAATTTAACACTTGTTCTGTGTTTCTTGACACTCTAACTGGTATTTCCCATTTTTTGGAATGAAACGTCCCAGGAATTTTCATGTGATATTGCCACAGTGCCCAAGGGAAAACCTGGCAGCACGTTCTTTGAAAAGGTAGTTTACTTTTTGGAGTTTTGGCTCAATTATTAGACTCCCAACTCCAGGATATCTCATACCTCATTTACATTCCTGCTTCCACTAATGCAAATATTTAAATTCTAATTGTAGTTAGCATTTAATTTGAAATTAGGATTTTCTTTTAAAATTGTTTTCGCCTGGATGATAGTAGTCCAAAATACATTAAAGGTCTGTTAGTGTAATTATTTACAATTCTCTTTCAACTTTAAACAGAGATTTAAAAAAAAAATAAAATAACAAAGAGCTGTAAATCCAGGAAAAAAAAACCAAAACCACAACAACAAAAAACCACAAAACAAACAAACAGACCCCCAAACATATAAATTCACTTAACAACCTAATTTTTCCTAAGCCCTTGATATGTGGAGGTCTTGGCTGCTGGGCACCTTCCCAGTTGTGCTCAGCTGGAAATGTGGAGTCCAGGCTGGGATTGTGGGGGTTTCTTTCAGTTATGTATCCAGAGCCTCTGTTTTACACAGAGAAACAGTAAAACATTTTGAATATTCATCAGCGTTAAAAACATAACAAAACTTTTCTTGGCTCATTTGTATCTGAATTTTGGAATTTTTTTTACATATTGGCATCAGAACAGAGCAGTCGTGGTGTGCTAGCATTGCCATGCAGTTCTGTTTGGTTTGAAAAGCAGATCTAATGGCTGCAAAAAATGAGTCTCCCATGTTCCATTCAGTATGTTAAAATCATAATTTTGAGCCAATTTTTTTTAAAAAAAGTTATGTTTTTTTGCTAATTTCTTTGAAAATTATTAGACACTCCAAAGTAATGCATAACAGTATGAGATTTACATTTGAACCTCAGACTTTACAATTTTTAGAGAACTCCGTGGCTTATGATACATACATATGTGATATATACCAAATATACAATGATGTGAAAAACATTGGTTCTTATTTTAATAAGCTTGAAAGAAAAATATGAAAAAAATCATTTTTCAAATTGATTAATGAAAATATATTTCCATGTCTTATTCAGAATCATCCAAGCTTTGTTTTGAAAGTGCTGGCAAACACTGAAATTATTAAAAACAGAAAGAAATTCAAGAAGTGTGCATCTGTAATCACACTACCATTAGTGTGGCGATATAATATAGAGGAAATTCAGTTGAAACAAAGATTTTTGATGTTATTTCAGTAAATAACAAAAGCAGATTGGTGTTCCTGTGTGTTTTTCTGAACTAAACCCCACCCAAATGCTTGCACTGTTCATTTTGCTGTGCTGCTGGCACTACAGCATGGCATTGATGCACCTCAAATGCATTTTGTGGAGCACTCACCCTCTCCTCTGTTCAGCTTCCTTGGCCAGGTGGAGGAAACAATGGAAAATTCTTGGAAGAGGGTTGGAATTTGGAACATAGAAATAGTCTTAAAAGATGTATCTCAGGCAGAGATAGCTTCAGCCTGTGTTTGATCAGGTGTTGGTGCTCCCAAGTGCAGTGCTTGGATTTGCAGCCACAGAGGAGTTTAATTCAGAGCAGGGAGTGTGTGGAGACTCCCTCAGGGTGCAGAGAGCACCCAGGTTTGGTGCTCAGAGGGAACAGCACCAAACATCCCCTCTGAGGGGCCAGACGGGCTCTATGCAGCCTGATCCTGCAGCCCAGAGCCTGCCTGCTGTACAGAACTGCATCCTGCTCGTGGAGAATTCCCTCCTTTGAAGTGAGTCAGGGTGGAAAACAAGCCCTGCTTGTTGCCCTTTGCTCTGAATGTGACGTGTTCTCAGGAGACAGTGACTAAACAGAAGCAGGGTACCTGATACTAAATGGCCTTGGCTCGTTTGTCATATTGGCACATGAAATTTCATGTTAAAATAGAAAAGAAAAAAAATTCAAAGTATCTTTTGAAGTGCTTTAATATTGTTTGCTTGCAAGGCTCAGTTTGCAGAGGTGCTGTGGTGTAGCAAGGTCTTGCTCAGTGAGAAGCAGAAAGTGCTGTGCTGCCTTTGATCAGCATTTTGTGATTTCCTCGGTGAGTGGAGCCCAGCTGAGCCTGCTGTAGTCCCAGAGGGAAGGGAGGTGGACACTGTTACCAGCTCTGGGCTCTCAGAAGCTGCTCCTGCTCCTCAGGCTGTGATGTTCCTGCAAACAAGAGCAGCAGATGTTTGGTCTGCCCCTTGCTGCTGCTCTTTTAGGCTCAGTCCAAGGGCCACCAACCTTTTGTCATGGGAAGTGCTTCAGAAGTGAGCAGAAACCCTGAGCTGAATCTGAACATTGTATTGGGGATTTGTCTCTGATGAAAGAAGGGACAGTAAAGTGTGGACAACCACTCCTTGTGATGCTGCTGGAGAACTTCCCTCCTGAGGGGGAAAGGAAAAAAAAAATCTCAGTTTTCACACATGCACCAAATATTATCAGCCTGTGCTAGCAGAAGAATCTAAATTTTGGTTTGAGACAGAGGTTATATTTGCAGAATGTCACTGTCTTTGAGACAGGGTGTAATTTGTTTTGGGCTTTTTCAGTCTCAGTACCTGTGCATTTGCTGTTGGAAATAGTTAACTTGGCTTTGCTGCTGGGAAAGAAGTATCCAACTGATGTGAACCATGAACCCCCTAGGAAAATAGAAAGTACATAGATTCAGAGCATCTCAGAACACCAATTAAATATTTAGTGTACAGGCTGGATCCCTCATAATGGAGAGTGTCTGAGGTAAACCCAGCATCTCTAATGTACAATCAATTTAATAACAGAGAGGCAGCCCATTGAAGGGGAGACAATGCAGGCAGTGTTTTGATTTCAGGCAAAAGAACTGTTTGAGAAGTGAACTTTTTAATTGTGAGAATGAACAGTCAGGGAAGCCAGATCTGGTTTGCTGAAAGAATTTCTGGCACACTGGAGGGCAGTGGGGGGATCTGAAGCACTCCCAGGTTGGTTTGGTTGTTGCCTGGTTTCCTGGCCTGGTGGTGGTTGTGCAAGTGCATCAAGAGGCAGAACACTGGCATGATTTTTAATGCTTGAAACATGCAGGAAAAACCACTCTGAATCTGACCTTTCACCACTACCTGCATACTCCCAAAAGTTTTTGAAGACCAGGAAGGATAATATTCCTTCTGTGGGGCTGTTGGAAGTGGTATAGTGACCTGGTTATCAAGGGCTAGCCCCAGAGTTCCCCTTGGAGCAGTGCAGCTACTCAGCTGCAAGAGCTCCTTTACACTTGGGTTGCATTTAGCTTTCTTCTAGAAACAAACCCAACTTCTTTGTTCTTCAAAACCAACCGTGTCCTGTCTAAAGAAGTCTTAGAAATGAGTCTTTGTACTTTCAAACTTCCAGTGTGAACAAGAACAGACCATGGATAGCTGCATTCACACCCATTCACAGATCTGTCATGCTCCAAGATGCCAGGAAGACATTCCTTCTCACTCATCTCATTTTGTCTCCTGGCACGCCCTGGGTTCCCTCTCAGGGTTTGGACTGATGGACAGAAATTTCCCAGAATTTTTGAAGTGACGTCAAAATAATTTGAGGCCACTTCTGAAAATCAGAACCATTTGGCCATGCATGTTCATCCAGCACTGATGCAGCCTTAATTATTGGCTCACTATTTATTTGTCTTTAATACAAAAATGTCAGGTTTGAGAAAATGTCAAGGGAAAAGCATAGTCTGGAATGTCTGGAAAAGCATAGTCTGAAACCTATTAAAGGGGAATGCTCTGTGAGTCTCATGCTAGAAGCCAAAAAAAAAAAGAAAAAGGGCAATAGAGAAAATCTGCAGACATCAAGATGATGGAGAGGGTCCTACAAGTCACAAAATGAAAGGCAGGCAAAGATGCCCAAAGTGTTTTTGTGGTCTGGAAGGCAGCCAAAGAGGCATTGATTTATTAAAGAGCAGCATCACGGCTTCCTTTCCTCGGTGCAGTGGTGCCATTAGAGCTCCTCAAACAGTCTCTGATTTCCTTGAGAATGAGGAGAAGATTCTGAAGACAGTTGTTATTTCCAGGCTGATGCCACTGCCAGACCATCACTTTGTGTGCCTGACTGGGGAGTTCAGTGTGTGAAGTGTGAGCTCCCTGATTGTTAAACACAGCCTCCACTTGTGCAAGAGGTACCCAGCAGCTGTGATGTGCTATAAAACAAAACCAGCTTTAATGAGACAGCAATCCTGAGACACCAATTGTCTCAAAAATGCCAAACTCAGCTGTTCTGTTAATGGAGTTAACTCAGGGCTCCTTTTGTGCACTGCTAAGATCCCGGGAGTGATTAGCACCTGTAGCATCAGCTTCTTGTCTGGTTTTGTGGATATCTCAACCCTCTTATGTAACTCCTTTTCCCTGTTTTCTCTCTGCATGGGCAGGATCAGTTTTGTAATTTTTCCACTCCAAGCACACGCCTTGGCCCTACAGTGCCTCCCTAAAACCCTGCCCTGTCCTGCCAGGACTCTGCTGCAGAGCCTTTCTGATCCTGGGAGCAAACCTGGAGCTGCTGGCCAGCCTGACTGCTTCTGGTGCTGCTGCTGGGGTTTTGGGTGCCAGAGGAGCAGAGTTTCCCCCTCTTTGCTGTACAGTGATGCTTTGGGAGCAGCAGAAGTGTGCTCAGCACACCCTGGGGGTGTCCCTGTCCCTCACCAAATCAAAATACTGATATAACCCACCCTCAGTTACGAGGATGTGCTCACCTTGTTAAAAAACAAGTGAGTCAAGAAGACAAAGCATGAATTAGTTTTGTCAGCTATACAGTCAGAAATAGCACTGATAGGTTTGCTGTGATAAGTTCTGTATGATGGCTTTGCTGAAAGGTAGGCTGTTCCATGATTTACTGAACTATTACAAGTGGTAAAACTGATCCATTTGTTATCATCCAGTGCATAAAGACTTCAGGATTTAAGGAGCCTGCACTAAATAACAAAGCAATTTATATACTCATAAACTGAAAATTACAGGGAAGAAGTCCTTAAGTCATTGGTAATAGGAACCTTTTATCATATTAGTGATGATTACCAAATGTTAACCCCTACTCCCCTTTTTAAAACAAAATCTTACCTTACAATAGTTGCAATTACTTAAAGAAGTCCTAGAGACAACTTTGTATTGATTTACTGCGCAAGTGTTGCAAGTTTTATTTACTTACCTGAGAGCCATCCCTCTGATCAGGCTGCATCATCTGAGGGGAGCTGATTGATGCCTCTGCCAGCAGCAGCATGGGGCTGGTGATACCTGAGGAACAGGATTAGCTGGCTCCACCACTGGGGAGCAGATCTCTACCCAAAGCAAATCTCAGTGCAGTATCTTGAAAAGAGATTTTTTTTTCCTGTGTTTCAATAACTAGATAATAGTTAGCAATAGTTGGTTTCAGATTAGCCTGTTCTAAGGTGGATATAATTATGTGTCCTACTGGGAAGATGGAAATACCCTCTGCCAGGGTTTAAAAATGCATTATAAGATTGTGAGTCATCTTTGTGTTCTCTTGAAGGAAAGATTTTATGGGCAGTGGAAGGAAGCTGTTGACTAAAGCTAAGCAAACATTTGCCTGGAGGTAATTTTACTGATGACATTAGTTTCTTTTTTCTGCTCCAGAATGTCCTGAGATACTTAATTCATTCAGTTTTATTCAACCAGTTGAAGTTCTCAAGGAACAGATGAATTGAGAGCCACTTGTTAGCAGTGCTCAATATTTGATATCCAGCTTGCTTTGTTCAAGTGTCAATGATCACATGCTGAAACAGATTTGTTTCTTTTTGTGATCTGTATAAGTAGAGTGTGTAAAGTAGAGGAGAAGATTTGCACACACACACCTGGGCATTGTCCAGAAGAAAACTGGAGAGGAGAACCAACACTTGAGGGAATTTAGTGAAAACTCTTTTCTTGCAGTGGGTAAATTCTGATCCCACTGTCTTTGTGTTAAACTTTTCTTTCACAGACCTTGTTTAAATAAAGTCAAACCTACCATCATCCCACAGTAACACCTCCCTGAGCAGACTGAAGCTGGAGTGCAGCTGAAAACCAGGAGGGTTATGTGAGGTTGTCCTGTGCCTTTTCTTTGGCAGGACTGTTGGCTGAGCCTGTTCTCACCAGAGGGTGAAGAGGCAGCAGCAACACAGCCCTGCCATGAAAGGATGGAAAGGATTGACTGAACTGTTACCAACTGAACAATGAGCATTAATAATTTGGTTTAATTGTAATCACTTAGTTACCCTGAGTTTTGTCAGCACAAAATGTTTGAACGTTGGGAGAAGTAAGCCATGGACCTTGTTCCAGACACATCACGAATGAGGTGTTTGTACCAGACAGAGGGGCAGAGTCCTCGTGGTTTCCTTCCCATCACCTCGCTGTGCTAAGAGGAGGGACAGCAAAGTTTGATATGGTTCTGTAGGAAATGATCAGCTGTGTGCATTCCATCCCATGGAATCTGAGAGCTGAGGAAGCTCCCTTCTGCCCCCATCCTGCCTGTCCCCCTCAGAATGAGCACAATTCATCACAGCCAGGAATCTTGAGTGGGGATTTTAAATTGTGCTGAGCTTTAATGACCACACTTCTGGCTGCTTGCTCCTCAGGCTTTCCTGGGACAATATTGTGACCTTGTTGTACAGCAAATGAGCACAGAAACCAATCTCTTGAATCAAAAGTGACAGAAGGGCTAAGGTAACAGAAATTAATTGAAAATGGAAAAAAAACCCCACCAAACCAAAAACTGTGTGGTGAAAAAAATGGAGTTAATAAACCCACCAAGCTGTACGTAAAGTTGCACTTCAGTTGCTCTTCTGCATTTATGCTGAAATCCGAAAAGCAAAAGCCAGGAAAAATGCAGCAAAACCCACCCTCTTAAAACTGCAGTGACACAAGGACAGATTAAAGGCTCGTTCTGTTTCTATACCTCCTAACAATTTGCAGTTTTTCATTTCATATTCAGCCATGATATATGAGGCTGTTAAGGTGTGGAAATTAAGCACAAACACAAATATTTCCAGCCTTCTAAATGCTTCGAATTATTTTTGTATTCTGTGTAAATTATGTGAGATTTTAGCGTTGTTGCAGCTCATGTATCATGTGCATCATTTGTATCTTTTTTTGGGGAAGTTGAAGTAAAAGAAACCAGTTCATTACCAGTAACAGCAATGTAATAATTACCATCACATTCCCTCCCGCCTTTATTAGGCTTTTTGGGCTTTAAGAATTTTTAAATATCTCTGGTTTAAATTTGGAAGAACTGAGATGTTGAAAACATAGACACATCAAAGTCAGCAAGTTTTGTCTTTGCAGTCCATTACTCAAATCTGTGATTTTGATACCCTTGTACATGATCATATAGCACCTACAAAAACAGAGATGATAGCATTTAGCACTGAGCTTGTTTTAATATTCCTGCAGTTCCTAGGAGTCTCACATCCCCTGCAAAAGGAGGAACTTAGTCTGCATTTTCTTATCTTCCAATGCAGTAAGCAGCAATATCAGTGCTATTTCCAATCTTCTGTGTCATTAATAAATAAGCCAAGATATGTCTATGAATTATAGTCCTTTAATAAGGTAATGGAACTCCTAGAATCTAGAGCTTGATTTTTTAGAAATAGGAACTGTTCAGGTGCCAATAAGAATGTGCTGATCACATATATAACTAATCTTGATTAATTATGAGTACACCATTTATTATTTCATTGTTGCTGTTACCAACTATTTTTATCTACCCTTAATATCTCACCCATCCCTCATAATTCTGTAGGGAAAATAAATGATGTTCTGATTGATTATAAAAGTTCAGGCTATGGTACAAGCTCACAGAGCAATGCTGGTTGTGGAGCTGAAAGTACCTGTGAGAGCCTCTGTGGAAGAGCCCCACGTGAGCACCTTTGGGAGCATCAGAGGAACTGGGCCATTGTAGCAGCAAAAGGCCAGACTGGAAACAGAGTTTGTGACTGCCTCTTTTTAAAAGAACAACAAAGTTCTCATTGATTTCAATAGCCTTTGACCTGAACCTGATGCCAGCTCTCTTGGACCAGCCTTTGTTAAAATGATTGTGGTCAGTATCTTCTATTTACTTTTGTTGCATAGTTCACAAACCCAGGACATGTAAGAGGTGACCTTAGCAAACAGGGTTGGGTTTGAACTTTAGCCATAGGTGCAAAAATCAGAGTAACACACCTGTTCTCAGTCATCTTTTTATCCACATTTTTCTACCTGCACGGGACCTACAGATGACCTAACAAAGTATTGAATAATACCTGTGTGAAAAATGAAACACTTCAAATGAATGGTTTTGTACAGCAGCTGGACAAAAAACTGTGCCTCTTGTTTGGAGCAATAAGATGTGAAGAACTGAGTAACCACTTTAATAATGAAGAGAATTTAGAATACAGAGAGAGTAGTTTAAAGCTTTGGGACACCATTCCCTGAAGTTTCATACGCTGCCTGTGCTCCAAAACATGGAAATTTTGATACAGCAGTGATTTACAGGCAATAGCTGTGCACAGTCTTTTATCACATTAATAAAATCTTTAACTAGTCTTTGAAAATTCTAAAGCCTCCTGTGTTCAGTTGAGGTGCACAGATAGAAAGAACTGCTGGCTGGCAGATGTTCAGATACATTATCAGAAAATGTATTTTCAGCCTAACCAGTATAATGTAATTCATTCTAACATGATATTTCAGGTTTATTGCAGTGTAACTGACTGCAGAGCACAGTGCACTTTGCAGGAGACTGAAGGAGGTGCAGGTGTACAGCTTAAAGGTGGCTGGGTTGGCCTGATAGAGTGCTGAGTATTGGTGGCCACACTGAGAGATCCTTTAAACAACTCAAAACTGGAAATAAAAGGCTTTTCTTTTCCTCTTGTAGCCTACCCAGGTGAAGGCGGTGGCTTTATTTTCATACTGATGTTATTGTCGTTGCACATTACAGTAAGAATTATCACTTTAGGAATTGCTGTGTTAAGTCTTTGCCTTTTGCCCCTACTAAAAGAAGCAGCATTATTTTGCCTGTAGTATTTTGCAGATGAACCATCACTAGCTCTGTGTGTGTATATGTGTTTATCTGTATAAACCTCTCTACTGAAATCTTAGTGTGAAGTGCCACGTGAATGGATTGCTTCATTTCTCTGTTAAATCAGCTCTGAACTGTCAGTGGCACAGCAGTCCCTTTCACTTGGACTTCACCTGGTGGCAGGTTCCAGTTGGTTTAGTGCTCTGGGTTTTAGTTTGTTCCCCCCAGCCTTGCTTTGCCATTTTCTCTTCTTTCTGGGCTGTTTCAGTAGGTGCCTCTCCATTTGCCCTGGTGCAGTGAGTGATTATGCAATGTGGTTAATGTATTTTAATTATTTAGGTGACATTTTACCTTGTATGGCCAGGCTGAATATGTAAATGGATTGGAGTCTTTAGTAAAAAGAACCAGATTTCTTGTTTGTTTTCTGTTTTAAGAAGTGAGAAGTCTGTGACCAAAGATAAAAAGATAAATAATCAAACATAAAAATAAGGCAAAATTTCTGTTTAATCTCATTCCTATGGCCATTTTTATACCTCATCACTTTAGTTATTGATTTAGGATATAGAGTCGATGCACTTGGTAGACAGAGTGTGTGTAGCTCTCCACATCAGCACCCAAAATGTGTCATGGTCAGGGTGTGGCACACACCAGTTCACAAGGTCAGGCATGAGTTTCAAATCCAATAAGTCAGCCTAAAAAGTAACTAAGATTTTTCTCCTTTACATTTTAGAATTGTTTCTCACCTGAGGATGATGTTGATCACCTTACTACGTGTATTGTGTGTTTTAATGAGATGGGTTAAATGAGTTAAAAGTATTTTCTCGTATCAAAAGATGAAGGTCCAAATGTCAATCAAAAAAATCCTCGAGTCCCTTGCATGCTCGCTCATTTGCATAAAGTGCATTCAACTTACAAAGAAAAGAGCAAAAGATGCCAGTTCTCTGTATTAACCTTTACTAAATATGCGAATCACAATCGTAACTTTGATTTTAAAATATGTATTGTGGTAAGAAAAAAAAAAAATTGTTCCAAAAATGAATGCACTTATCCCAGCCACTTTTGCTGTGGTGATTTGCTGCTGCCTGTTTGTGGTGCTGGCAGCAGCAGCAGCAGCAGTAACGCTGTGGAGACAGTAGATGGCTGTAGAAAAGTGTGTTGAGCACTCCTGTGCGAGCGTAATAAGATTGGGAAAGGCCTTGACCTGACTGGATGCAGCTTTTATCTGAAGTACATTTAAAGAGATAAAGGAGAAGCAGGGTGCAGTACATGTTCCTTTCTTTTCTGCAGGGGCTTTGCTTTGAGTTTAAGAAATTCTCCAGTGTGGGATTTGTGAGCTGGGTCCTTCAGCAGGGAGAGGTGATGGCTCGAGAGCCACCGGAGTCACTCTGAGGATTTCCCCCCTCCCTCAAGACGTCTCAGAAATCCTCCAATAAATTCCTACAGAGGGGGCGTCTGGAGATCCCATAATAATAATAATCAGGAAGTGGTATATTCCCATTTATTTATTTATTATTACTTTTTTTTTTTTTTTTTTTTTTTTTTTGCTCCCCCCCTCCCCTCTCTCCAGTGTAGTTGGCTGCCTTTAGTGCACGGACCTGCTCATTAAATAGATACACCAAGAACTGTTACCTAAGCAAGCTTGACAGTAAAGAAAGGACAGACTGAGTTAGGGAGAAAAAGGGAAGAAAAAAGACAGCCTGAAGCAAGTCACTTCACACGCAGAGAGAGCCACTGAACGAATGCTATTCTCACAAACAAACTAAAAAAAATAGCTTGTATAAGAAGAGAACTGTGAGGACTTGACAGAAAAAAAGGCAAGATTTTCTACCCACTGTTTTCAGTTTTCCTTCCAGACATACTTGGTGAAGTAAGGAGCCTTCTGTTTGCTGACAGAGCCCTTGATTTCTCTCAAGATGATGATGTATTTGTGGGTAGGTAGTGTCTCTCTCCGTGTCAATCTTTTGTTAATAACTGGACTTTGGGAGTGTGGGTTTGAGGCTGGAGTTGCAGCGTTTGGTGCTGTGCGAGGTGTGTGTGCTGCAGGGGAGCGTGGCTGGGGTGCAGTACATGTGCTTGTATTTGCAGGCAGAGTTTAAACAAAGCAGGTCATTAACGTGGAGCTGGGATTTATTTTCATGATTTGCAGGATGTGGCAGAGTGCACTGCTTTCTTTTCATTGCCTTAGAACGTGCTGCAATTGTGTGAGATCCACTGTGTGCCTCAGTTACAAAGGGAATGCTGCATCACTTGTGGCTGCTCAGAATTTGCTTTCTTTGTAAGAAATTAAACAATGTGATTAAAACTTCTAACTTGTGTTACTTAACCCAGTTGCTTTTATATTAATTGTCACAGTCTGTCTTGGCTTTTGAAGTTTGAAGTCTGGCAATTGACAACTGCAGATAAAGAAATAGATATTATGTTCCTCTTTCTGTGATTTTATATTCAGCATTGTTCTGATTTCTTGCAGCAAAATCTGCTCACCTTAAAAATAATATTGTGTTGTATCATGTATGTTTTGAATCAGTAAAGCTCTTAACCTGTGAATTCATCCAGGTTTTGATACAGAACGTTTTTTTTTCTTAGCAAAACAAATCCACAAAGAAATCAGTGAACAAATCTGCATACTTAAAAGCTTTTCTGTGTTCCTCTTCAAAGACCGTACATCTGCTGGGAAAATATTTTAAACTAATCTCGTTTGACAATCTATTTATTTATTTAATTTAAATGTATGTAAAAATAGGCAGGCGTGCAGCTAATCTGGGCCACCTCTGCAAACCAGGCTGCAGAGGAGCAGCACTGAAGTCTCAGAGATGTTATCAGAAATCACCCCTGCTCTGCTCAAATCGCTCGTGCCTCGTGCTGGAAATCTCCCTTTGTGCTTTCTCCTCATTTCTGCTGACCCTCCACTATATCTCAGGAACTTTTGTCACCCTTGCAGCAGGCAGTGCACGGAGACTTTGAAGTTTGTTATTTCAATACTCCGACCTGTGCTATCGTTTCGGGAGCTCGCCAATCGCTGAGCCTTGTGATTTTGTCTTTTCCTTTTTTCCTGGGTTCTGTAGTACAATTTGAATTTCCACCAGTGTGTCTGTGCATTTTCCAGCAACCCCAAACACTCGTTTTTAACCCTTGCCACCATTCTGTACTGAAGCTGCTGGTGCAAGGACTAATTCCCTTCTCTTTTTAGATGTATAAATCAGATGCCTCAGCTGCAGCAGCCTGTCTTACACTCAGCTCGTGCTGTGTGTCAGAGTTGCCCTCATCCAAGGGAGATGCACAGTAAATAAGTGAGGATAAGCCCTTTTTCTGATATGCACACGAAGGTGAAAGGACAGGCATTATTGGGTATTATCCTGTTTCTCTGTGGCACAGGCTCAAAAGGTTTAAAAGCCAGGGATCTTCTCCCTCCCCAAGCCCAGGAATCATTGTTAACTTGAAAATCTAGTGAAATTTGTTTTCTTGCAGGCAGCTACGTGGATTTCTATTACTTTTAGTGTGCTGTATTTTTTATTTTTGATGAACTTTTCTAGCAATTCGTCTTAGATGTGCATATAAATGCTTTAAGCAAAACAACCATAGTAACAAGCAGTTTCTGATGATACCAATTCCTGGTTTTCAAAGCTCCTAGTAATTAATATAAAGGTTCTAGTAATTAATATTTCACATTTAGCAGTGTGTTCATTCCATTTTTATTTTTCTCCTTTTTACTTACATTATATGATGTATGTTCTGGTTTTCTGATCTGCACAATTCTTTAAACAGCCCCTCTCTATTTTGGCGCTACTACACTTGGCTATTGAGTATTCTTCCATTTGCAACTGAACTTTTCTAATCAAAATTATTTGTATAAAAGATCAAGATTAGTTGGAAGAAGCAGAGAATAAACTTTTTATTTTTTAATTGTAGCAGAACATTGTTATGTCGCGGGTTTTTAGGGAAATAGAGGATTTGTATTCATAGATTTTTTTTTTCTGAAATGTTAGGATTTTTAAACTGTAGACATTAAGTGGTGCTGCATAGGTACCTCAGATGCAGCAAATGTAAAAGGTGCAGTAGGTAAACAAGAGACTTTCAGTAGATGTAGGTGCAAGGTATAAACTCACAGCAGCACTTGAAATGCTTTCTCCTGGCATCACATCAATTTTTTATATAATTATAAAAAGCTCCTCAGCAATATTATTAAATTTTAAAGTACCCAACTTGTGTGAAAATGTAGACTTCCCTTTCTAAAGGGCTTAAAATTAATTTATTACATTGACTGCGATTTTTTCAGATTATTCATTCGTTTATGTGGCAGTGCTTACCTGTTGTTTCATTTCATGTGTAATTGTAGAAACATTTTTGATATTTACAAAGTAAAAGAAAATTTTAATTTCTTCCCATTTTCTAATGTCTTACTAAGTAGTGAGTTTGATAGAACAGTTTGATGTCTTTTTTTTTTTAATTCTAGTGATGACAGTGGTATCAAGTTCATTTTATTGCAAGCTGAACGTGTTTAGCTAACTCAAAGCATTGTGCAGGAATGCAGAGCACAGACACTAACTCAGGCTGCTGAATGGAACACTCTTGGTTAGGTGCTGTCTCTTAAATAGTTATTGCAAAATTTCAAAAAGTAGATGAAGTTTTGAGTGCTGTTAACCCCACCAAAGGAAATCCATATTTGTTGAAACCTAAGCAATGAAATGATATTTGTATTTATGCTTTCCTCCTTCCCTGGACTAAGGAGATCTTTTTTTGGTCTGGAACTCTATGCACAGACATCTGTGCTGTAGGAATCAGAGCTCACCAGTGTCAGAGTTCACACTGACCAAGAAACTTTGAAGCTTTCAGGTGTTACTGATTTAGGAAGCACTGAAGGCAGAAGGGAATCTCTTCCCCTGAGGGGGACAGACCCTTCTCCATCCGCTGCAGTTTCACAGCCCTTTCTCCCAGCATGAGACTTTAGCAGTGACTCAAGGTGCTCTGGGTCACTGCAGATTGTCATTCCTGTGGAACTCACCTCCCCAGAGGTGATGGGGTTTGCTCAGGATGTAACAAATATTTGTGTTGGGCTTTTTCCAGTTGGAGCCTTCTAAAGTTGCTGGCTCGTGCCCAGTGTGGAACTTTGGTGGTGAAATAAAGCTGAGGCTGCTCCCAATCTTCCAGAGAGGCCCAGCCTTCCAAAGCCCCTTTCTGCCCACTATTCCTCCTCCTCTTTTTCATACTTTGAAAAATTAGTTTGTGCACAGGAGAGCACAAGCAGCTGCTTGATTCCCAAGCAAACAGTTCCATGGCTGGCAGTTTTCCATCTGGTTGTTCAGACTGGACTGTTTTGAGTTCTCACCGACCTCATGCTCAATTTTCACATTCTGAGTTCAAAGTCGGGGGTTTAAAGTTATTACATGTCATGAAAAAGTCAATGCAATCAAATGTTGTCGTAGGGAAAACTGGAACAAAGTCATTGGTAAATACATTTTTAAAACAGAAATTATTAGTTTTCCACATTTTGTTGTATGCTACAATGCTGGACTCAAATTACCTTAATGTACCATAATAGAGTTTTATAAATTTTATAAACATCTGATTAGTGTCTGCTTAGTCAGAGGTGTGCTTCATTGCTGTCAGTCTGCTGTTCTATTTAATAATAGGGAAGGATTGTCAGAAACTTTGTGTATATTTAGCAGAGATTTTTTCAGTAGCAGCTTCAGAATGATACTTGATCAAACAAGGCAGAAAGCATGTCAGCAAATGAAATTTGTTTTTTTCCCCAAAACTAGAGTAGGCAGATACAGAGAAACAGATTGAAAAAAAACCAAGATGTGTATGCAGTAGCAACAAGATAATTTCTTCTGGCAATAGGACACTGTTTTGACAACTCTGTAGAATAAAGCTTTTGGGTCCAATACAGAGAATTGTGCTTGTCTGAATTAGCAAAATGTTCTTTAGATGAACATCTGGGAAGAAGTCTGGAGGAAAAGGAAGTAACAGACTCTAACACAAATTTAATCTGTGTATTTAGGAGTTTAAACTCCTTTATGGTTGCATTTCTGGTGTTTCTCCTATTTAGAGGCATCCTAACACACACACAGGACCCCGTGTCAGCTCCCATACTCAAAAGCAGATGGTATTTTATTCAGCTGACCAAAGCCTGCATGTTTTTATACACCAAATGTGTGCAGGCACAGAGTGTGCCTCTCTCCTGGCTTAGAGGAGGGTGTCATTTCCAGCCCTGTAAAGGCTTTTTTTCCTAAGAGAAATGAAAACCCTAAACAGATGTGAGGATGATAAAATGATAAAGGAACAAAACCCTAGAATTTTTAAAATTGGAGTAAGGCACAAATACAATACTCATATTTTTTGGAGTACCTTTACCTGCTGTGCATTTTGCAGCCCTGGCATTGTGTGCATTAAGCAAAGGATGGCTCCCTTCAATGAGGACTTTCCAAAAACCCCCTGGACTAAGACAAAATCACCTCTGACTGTGCTTAAAGAGCTACAGACAGCGAGATCCAGCGTGAGCTAAACTGAAAGAACAAATGACTATGCTGAAAACATTGTCAGTGGAACCCTTCAGCAGTATAGATTTTATTGCATAGAATTATCGAGTAATCAAAGTATTTAGATCCTTTTAGTTAAGAAAAATCAAACATATTAGCAGAAAAGCTGCAGGTATGTTCAGAGTCAAAGTGATCCTCATTCTGCTTTCCACTGAGACCTTGAATAAAACATGTAGCTCCATCCTCTGCCTCTGACTGCCTGACCGCTGATGCTGAATAAATATGTACCTTTTATTATTAACACAGAAAAATACAAAATGATTTCATAATAGAGTGTGCTGATGTGAATAGTAAGGATCTTCAAGGGTATCTGGCTCAATAAACTTGAATAATGAAGTACTGCAATTTATAAATCTACAGTCTTGATGGCTGAAATGAAAGGACTGACAGGTGTTGAATGAAAACAGGATTGCAATTAGTTATGGTAGAATCTCAGACAATTCTCAGTAGGCTGTCTTTATGTAGGTATTGGAACACACACATAAGTTGGCTTAAAATCATATGTATAATAATTCACGTGATGACAAAGCTAAAAGTCACACTAGCATGCAAAACGTGACGACATTTAGCAAAATCACCTTTTTTAGTATGAAAAGAGAAATAAAACAGAAGAGAAAAGCAATTTCAGTTCAGAATATTTGACAGTAACTGTTGGTCATTCAGTTCTTGAAGGGTTTTCTTGCCCTGCTCTGGTATTTTGTAGGACACCATTCTGTTCTTGATGTGGGGTAAGAGTGGGAAGAGAACAAACCAGGAGGATGCTCCGTTATGTCCAGCACTGCAGACAGGCAGGCAGGACAGTTTTGGTTTGTAAAAGCAATGTACGCTCCTTTAGACACAAACACACAGAAGTCTTTGATGAAACTGAGTTTAAGCAGGATCAAACTGAGTTTAAGCATCAAGAGTATATTATCATTACTGATTCTTGCAGCAGAATCCGTGCGTTTTGCGTAAGGCAGCACCACAGACTTGCTCTGTTCTCTTCTGAGGTTGCATTATATGTTCTGTAGATTTTAATTGCTGACTCTGTTCTCCCCCCTTCCTTTGGCAAGGAGTTACATTTGTCCAATTAACCTTATCTTCATCGTGTCCCTCTTAATAGCAGTGGTTTCCTTTGAATGAGCTGCGTGGGTGTCTTTATCAGTGCAGGGTGTGTGTGAGGAAAGAATTGAGCACAGGCTGCATGAGAGTGGCTGGGAGAGCAGGTTAGAGTCCTCCCATTGTCCCATGATTGTCACCTCTTAGTGGAAATCCCTCCTGGACACCACTTCTGTGGCTGCTGGGTTTCAGCTGCTGCAGCTGCAGAGCCTTAGCTGCTCTTGGAATGGCCTCAGTTGTGGAGGCAGAGGAATGAACAAGGCCTGAAGATTTTTCTGGGCAGTTGAGAAACCTCTCAAGACACAAATCTTGAGATTTATTTCTTGGTTCTTTTGGATATCAGTTCCAGTGAAGTGTGTCTGCTCAAGAAGCTGTCATAGTCCTAAGCCAAGATTCACTCATCTTTTCACTGTAAAGTGCAAGTGCCACTGGGCTGGATTTACCTTTTATAACCAGTTAGACTGTCTCACAGTTTAATCAACAAAAGGGCATGTTTACTAATCGAAGTCTGGGTATCTGTTCACATCTTTTGATGTCTTTCCATATGGCTTCCTTTTTTCCCTTCTGCTCCTGGATTGACATTCCTTCCTTGCCAAACAGATGAATGTGTGTTTGGATCCTTGTCATAGCCGAGTATGGAAACCCACCTGTTCTTACTGCAGCCAGAAAGATGGAGTCCAACATTTCTGCAGAAATGACTGCTTTTCACATGGGTTTCTAATACATTAGGTGCATTTTCCCCCATCAGGATGGCAGATGTGTCATGGTTGGACGCAGCCAGCAGCCAAATTCCCTCTCACTCTCCATCTCAGTGGGCCAGGGAGGCAGGAGGAGTGGGAAGAGCTGGAGTGAGAAAGCTCAAGGAACAGCAGGAGAACATGGAGATCACTTCCTGATCAGTCACAGACACAACAGACTTGCCTTGGAAGAAATGGCATTGTTTAATGCCAATTATCATTTCTGCCAATTAAGTTTGTCAATTTGATTTCCGATTTGGGTAGTGGAAAACAGGACCAAGAACCCTTTTTATTATCACCACAAGTTAAACTCCCACTCTTTACAAGGCAGTGAGTGACATGGAGGGATGGCAGTCAGGACACAGAAATTTCTCTCTTCAGCTCCCTCTCATTCTTGCTGTGCTCCCTGTGTGTTCCTCCATGGGCACAACACAGATTTAAGTCAGCCAAATGCATCAGACTAAGTCTGATTATTGGCACTTCAAGTTTTCTTCACAGATTGCTGTGTTTGTAGAGTTTTGTGAATTTAATCTTTTGTGATGTACACATAATCTACAGGGACTCCTTTTATAGGGGAAAAGCTGACGTATGTTTGAATTTTACTTTTCAGTGAGCTTCTCCTCAAATATAATTATAGGAATTCAAGGAAGGATAAAAAGTGACAACATATTTGTGAATTGCGAGATTTAACAGAGACCAAAGTAGATCTTATTATTGATGTGCTTCCTGCTTCATTAAATTCCCCTTAAGGTTTGCAGCATGGATATGGATCATTTGCAATAATAATTATGCAGTGATCGATTGATTGTGTCTGACATTGTACTTGTCACCTTGAAATGCAAAACCCATTTATTTTGGAGTGTGTGAACATTCCTCTCTAACGTTAGGCACAGCATGAACTGGTTGGTGTTAGAGAGGGATGCATTTTATAAACCTGGGAACTTCGTATTAACCTTTACCTAAAAGGAAGTGCTACTTGTCGTTTTACAAAAATGAAAATTGCCCAACCAGCACTGGTTTTAGGTTAGAAAACACAGTCTGAGTTCAAAGGGCTCGTTCAAAAGGGAATGTTTGTATTCCAGTTGATTCCTGTGTTACAAACGTGGGGATTTCAACAGGTGAGATGCAAGGAGCACACGTGACAAAACTGAGGTCTCTGCTTTTGGAACTGCTGTGTGTTCTCTCTCTCTGTGTCTGCCTCACTGAGACTTTGATTCATGGTAGTATTAATTAATTGGGAAATCATTGAAAAAAAAAGCTTCAACTGTAATCATTCTATGGGTAAAATGCTGCACATTTAATGTTTTGAGTGGTGTAATCATCATGACCATGTAATCTTCCTTTTATTAAGAATATTTGCAGCAATGAATGAAACTTTGTCCTTTGGGCTTTCAGAATTTTGTTTCCATTGGAATTCCAGTGAAGCAGCTGGAATTTTAACTGCAGCTGGTTGCTGGCTGCAGTTAAAGTGGAGCTCATCTGTGCTTTTCCTCCTAACACTGAAGCAGGAAATAAGGGAAAGGCTGCCTTTCTAGATATTCCACCTGGAGCTTTTGCAGAGCATCCACTCTTATGGAACAGGAAGGGAAGACCATGTGTCCCTTGACATCACTAAGGTTCAACTTCTGAAGCACCCCACAGGGTGAACTTCTTTTATGTCTTCATGTGTTTCAAGCCCGATTTGCTGTCACAGACTCTGCAGTAATTTGGTAATGCTGTTAATAATAATATCATTACTTTGCTGTGCCTTGGTTGTAGATTCAGATGGCACCACCCACTCAGATGAGGAAAATTAATTCCAACAAAGACTGTTCATAAAAAAATATTCTTTTTTTAAATTTTTTTTTGGGGGGGGGTGTCATTTCAGCTGAAAGGGAATTAAAAGCTTGCTTTAGGAAAGGGTCTGTGTTACCCTCCTGCTGGGACCTGGCTGCAATTCTTTGAATTGGGTAGTTAAGAGTCAGAGTGTTTTGGTTACTTTTTTTGGTTTTTTCCCCTGCATGTCTGACAACATGTTTGATGACTCTATGGGCAGCAACAGGATAATAATAATGATGATGATGATAATAATAATAATATGCAAAGTTTGATTTGTATGTTGGATAATTCCTCATGAGAAGTAGGACAAGTAGAAGAGGTTACTCTCGAGCAAGGGAAAAAAGCTGACCTAAAATAAAGACAAAATTACAAATGCTATAGGAAAAATGTTCTGGAGACAAATGAGGAATGTGGAATTAAGTCATGTAAAGACTAGGAATGTAATTTAATAATACATACAGGCCTAGCTGAGGTGGTATAAAACATCTCATTGTACACCTCACGTGTGAGGAGTGCTGTGGTGTGATGCAGTGACGTGTTACTGCTGCTTGTAAAGGTTCCTCATGCACTTGTGTTTCTTACTGTTCATTATTAATGTGTGTGTTAAACATTTACTCTCTTATTTCAGAAGGTTATCATATGCTATTAATGTGAAACTACACAGTGAAAGCAAAGATAACAATCCTGTTTTAAGTTAATATATGGATGTTCACAGCCAGTGAACAAATTCTTAATTTAAATTGGTTTATAAAAAGCAATTATAAACAGACAAGTCAAATTTATCTCTTAGCTATAAAAACCACACACAAGTGAGCCACATGTTCAATTGGAATCTTTCCCGCTGAAAAGCAAGCCTGTTCATGTCTTATTCTGTTGGACATGGAGAAATTAATATTTACTTATGTTTTGCAGCAGTGTTTTACACACTGAAGATTTTTTTTTCCTATGATACTACTGAAGTAATATGGTTCAGTCATCTTTTAAATGAAGTGACTCCAATTTACTTTAGAGATGTGCCTTGTCAGGGAACAAATTTAATAATGTTATCACAGTCAAATAAGCTAAATATAACCAAGCAATCTCATCCCTATTTTTGTTAGATGTACATTATTTAACTGGTTTAGTATTTTAGTGCAGCTTCCCTTACAGAAAATTCAGCACACACAGCTTCACGTGTGCTGGTGTTACTTTAACCAGTCCTTTCAGTCTTGTTACACTGACTTGGTTCAATTCAAACCCATTTTCCATGAGTTGTTTTGTGCATGATTTGCTGTATGGGAATCTTGTTTTCATATAGATTTTATACATGTTACTAGCTCTGTTCATTCAGAACTGTTTCATGTAAATGCCACCATGCTATTACTTTTCAGATTATCTGCTCTTCAACAGAATAGTCTCAAACAGTGAAATTTATTCATTAGGGCATTTCATTAGGGCAACTGCAGAAATTACAGTTGCCTTTAAATACAAACTATTTGTTTAATTTAACAGTTTTAACTAGTTGTTTAATAGTTTGTCACTGAGTTATGACTGTGTATTGGAAGAAATGCTGGGCTGAAGGATAGGCCTGAGAATGATGTGTCAGTGTCATAGCACAGTATCACTTATTTATCAAATTGTTTTCACACTGATGATTTATTGTGATTTGCTGATTTTAAAATCATGTGTGCGGCCCTAAAGAGCCCGAATGTGTTGTGCCAAAGATACTTGCATGACACGAGAGGTGATTCCTGGACACCCCATTTGGAAATCACACTGGAGAAGTTTATCACTGATTTCTTTAAATCTCCCTCATCTCTATTCAGGAGGAGTTTCAGAAGAGAAGCTTAAATGAGTGCACTGGCTGTGATGGGGTTTATTGTCCTCCCAGAGGCTGTGTGGTGCTGTGTTCAGGTGTGAGGCAGGAGCAGAGTTAACTCCAACCCGTTTTTTGGCTGCTGCTGGGCTGTGCAGGCACAGCATCAAGGTCTCCTCCTTTTCCCACCCTCCCTCCTGCAATCCGTGTCTGCTGGAGATGGCAACAGGCTGGGAGGGGACACAGGCTGGGCACGTCCAACCTGAGCTGGTAAGAGATGGATTTATGCTCATCAATAAAAGGGATTCATTTCCATGGGGTCACTTCCCTAACCTGTCCTTTTCCACCAAGGGGAATCCTGATCCTTGCTCCCCACTTTCACTGCTTTCTAGCCAGCAAATGGATTCTTCCACCCTTCTTGTAGTCATTTCCATCTCAGATTTTGAGGTTCTGCTGGGTGATTTCTCCCATCCTTTTCAGTTTCTATAGTCCTCCCCAGTGCTTCGAGTCTAACATGATGATTCCATTATTTTCATGTTCATACCCAGTTTTTGGTCAGGATGCCAAACTACTCTTTGAGAAACTCAGGTCACAAATGGGGAAAAATATTTTCAACTTGGTTATATCCTTGATGACTCTAAGTGAAATGTAATGTGATTTAAGGTTGGAATTAAAACATGTAAACTTTGTGATTTTTTTTAATGTTTTAAAGAACTCTTGCAAGCAACAGAGACTGCTATTCCAAAATTCAAAATGCAAAGTGCCAAAAAGGGATGGTACTCACCCATGTGAATTAGGAAGTGCTTTGTAATAATATATTGTTTCTCCCTTGCAGATTGCAACCTGGTTAAGAATAATGATCTTTATATTCAGTAATTCATCTAGATCCACTTGTAATTCTTAAGTTACATGTAGTACTCCAGGAAAATAAATATTTTATTACCAAGTGTCAGACTTATGGGCTAATTAACATTTCAGGAATCAAAGAAGCAGTGTCATTAGCTCTACTCATAGAACTATGAAGGGTGCTGTTCCTCACTGCTCCTGTGGAATTTCTGCACTAGGACTGAATAGACAGAATTATTAACAGTTAAATGTTGGTGTTGAAGGAGAGGAGTCCAATTTATGATGAGACTGCAGAACACAGAGAAACTTCCATAAAGCCAGTTCAGGGACCCACGTGGTCCAAGGAGTCAGAAGTGAGTGTGTGGGAAGTCTCTGAATGCCAAGAGCATTTTTCAGTCCAATTAGCAAAATAATATCTGATCTCTTTCGGTGACGAGGAGGAGCCCTGGCAGTGTAGGAGACTGAGATGTCTGAGTGTCAGCTTATGTTAAATGCTTTATCTTTTGAGGAAAGGGCTTGCAGTCTAGCTCCAAAAGGGCAATACTCCCAAATTTCAATATTTAATACTTGCTTTTCAGCATTCGTCTGTTTGCTTATTTGTTTGCTTGCAGCCAACTTGTGTTGCAGGAATTGTCTAGGAAGGATTGAGGGGAAGACACATGGGGGGAAAATGACACAAAATTCAGGGCTTGAATTAGGCTCTCCAGCAGAAAGTTGGCTTTCCAACTCCATAATAAAGTTCAAGGTAGCAATATTTTTGTCCCGCTGTCTCCTGTGAGACAGATGTGGAAGCCTTGTGACAATATAAAGCATGGTGCTGAACTGTTCAATGATTGATTTGGACAGTTTAGTATCCAGCATGGTTGTTAGGGCAAAATTATCTACATCAGTGCAATACCCAAAGTAAAAGTCTCCAGACTGTCGGGCTCTTCCAGTGAATTCAGGTGTGTGATTTAGCCTGGAAAGGTTTAAAAAGGGGAATTCTATCCTTTCATTGGGAGATTTCTGTCACTTTTAGCATGTTGTGCAAATCTGTCAATGGCATTTTCTCTCTGTCTTTCCCACTGGAGTATATTGCACATTGAAGACAGATTTTCAGAAAGTTACAGGAATCTTCCCTGGAGTTTTTGCATGAGGATGGACAGTTCTGTCCAGAGATCCACTGTGAGCAATTTTAAATGGCAATTTTTTCAGTTTAATAATGGCACAATTAGACCACAGACCTGTCAGTACCTTTTATAAAAGGTAGAAAGTTGGCATTCTGTAAAATAACAGGTATCAATGTGGATTTTTTTTCTTAGAGCATTGTGGCTTCAGCTTTTACCACAGAGTATCATCTGGATTATTCAAGCAAGCAGAATGTCAGATAGTTCTTCTCAGTTTGTTACAGAATAATTTGTTTTCCATTGACAAAACTATAGCAAGCTTTATTTCCATTGATGTAAGCAATCATTAATATTAGGGACAAGTATTGGATTATTCTGGGTACATCAGTTCTTGCAGGTATACCTTACAACAGGCATATTTCAGAAAGAACTAGATTTCAAATAGTATCTACAAGCTCAGAAATCCACCAGTTTTAAATATTTCAGACTGGAGGGAAAAGAATGATCAGGCTGAAAAAGGAGCACAAAATGAAATTTTGTCTGAGCATTAAGGCTTTGTTTTTGACAATAATAAAAAAGTACCTGAAATGATTTTCACTGGTCACTCTAAAGGGTTAAAATATTTGCAGCCTTAGCCTGCATTAGGCAAAGTAATTTATTAATTTACATGTATTTCTATGTGATAACAGGCCAGTGAGGCATATTTCTCTGATCTGCTGTGCATAATAAGTGTATGAAATATCTATTGTGTCTTTGGACTTCACAGTAACAGTCCCACTTTGAAATACTGTGGCTAATCTGAAACTACACAGCTGAACAGAAAAACAAAACCAGTCCCAAATATGAATAAATGATTTGCTACTTAATATGTCAGTATTTTTTGTCAGGTTGATGACATTAGGCTCAACTGCATTCAATTCCAAACCCTGCAATATTTGAAGCCTGATATTGTGCCTCACTAAATTTAATACATGGACCTCAGTAATAGAGGAAATCACTTTAGCACTTGGCAGTTTGTAATGCTGTATAAAATTGACTGCCCTGCAAACACAATAGTGATAATAAAAATTGTGGTCAGTAGGGGGGTGTAATGCATTTTCCTGCTTCAGCAAAGGTCCAGAGGAGATTTATTGAGATTTTGCTGTTTGGGTGAGGATCAATAGAGCTTCGTTAATAATTTGTTGTAAGGGCACCCTTCAGGGATATGACATTTTACTTTAAAACTTTGATAATTTTGAAAGCATGCCTGGTGATAACAATGTCACGTCCCTGTGTTTCGTGGGATGGATTTTTGCATTCAGCTTGTGGGAGCATTTGCTTTCCCAGCAATTACATTTGAAATCATTCAATACGTGAAGCAGGCCGGTATTGATAACAAGATTCCAATGTTCTAATGCAACTCCTAAGAAAGAATCCCAAGCCCTCCATTTTGTCTGTTGTTTTCTTCTGTAAGCAGAGAACATTTAAACCTCAGTCTGTGATCTCTTGTACATCATTTTCATTAATGATCTGGTACTACACTCTTATTTTCATGACTAGAATTAGAAGGTTTCATGAGAACTTAGCCCTTTACCTTCCTAGTGCTGGCAGCACTGCAGAATAACTGTTAGGTTGGCTTAGATATCTGTACTTTGATATTTTCCTAAAAGAAACTTCACTTTCTGTGCTAAGCAAAAAAAGCCAGCAACTTCTGATGGACACTGCTGTTTGTAAGGAAACAAAAATTTGTCAGCACTTGCAGTTGGAACACGGAGACAGGGTACAGCAGAAGGATTTATTTCCAATGAGCATGCACAAAGTAAGATTTATGACATTTGCAGCTCCGATGACGTTCCTTGCACAGTTGCTGAGCTACAGCAAATTAAAGGATCCAGGGATACTGAGGGGTGTGTTTTTGTAATGAGGGAAAAGAGACAGAAGCAATAAGAAGATAATTAAGGTAACAACTTGTGAAAAATTAAAGTGTTTCTGTCTTTCATTTTTGAATCTCTGAGCATAAACTTTGTAGTTGTTAATTTAATTGCTGATGTTCTCTGTATCCCTGAAGAATATTAAGGATTAATCATCTGGTTCATTCCAACAAGAGATAAGGCCTAAGTGAATTGAAATTTTACCAATTTAACCCTCTCTCCCTCCTAATATGACATGATTAACATTCTTCAATTAACAACACATAATTATTCTAAAGGCCTCATTGCACTTACTCCATTTTTCAGTTTCAGGTTGCCCTTTGCAGGTATTTCAAAACTGAATAAAAGGCAGGCTATATTTTTGTTCTGTATTGTCAGTCACTTAAGTCCAGCCAAATTACAAGAATTGAGATTTTTAAATTTTACTTATTTTGCTCCTTTTTCTCCCCTAATGATCTCTATGTTTATGCTCTGAAAAACAGTTCTGATTAGCTAAAGGTTTTCTTTAAGGCCCCTCTTTAAGGACAGCCAAACATTTCTTTTCCAACCTTTGCCAATGTGAACAAATTTTCTTAATATTGTGGCAGAATACTGATTTACTCATTGAGCCCTAGAACGCAGAGCTTTTCATTTAAATATTAGTGTATAGTGTATTGTTTATTTTTTTACTAAAAGATAATGACATTATTTACATTCCAAGACTTTGGTTTCGAGCAGCACTCAGTAAAAATGCAGCACTTTTTTGCAGCCTGGTATTTACTGAACTGTTTTCCAGCATCTTTTACTGGACAAATAATATAGAGTTACCTTGTCTCTCATGGATAATCAAGTAGCTGTTAGTGGGAAACATCAGAAATTTATGGTAAAATAAGACAAATAAAAACCTAGATAGGAAGAAAATACATCTGTTTTCCTTCTGAAAGCAAGGAGCTAAGGGAAGTTTACTGATTTGCAGAGTTATAGTTCTAGATTTGTAGATTTATAGCACTAGACATGAAAACATTACTGTTTTGCTTTTAAAACTTTTAAAAGGAAAATGGTGTTGTTTTCCTACCTAGTGTTTAAAACTTTCCATATTTTTTTTCTTAAAGGCCTGTGAGCCTTTAAATACCAATTATTTCCATTCAAATTTTAATGGAGCAGATGCATGATAACCATGAATACTCTGCTGTATTTCTCAGGGTTAAGTCCTGTGAAAATCTGGGATATTTCATATTTATCTCAGACATGATGAGTCCATTGTAAGACTGGACCTCTCCAGTTGTCATCCCCAGGTACCAACCTGAAGAGACAATGCTTTATCCCACACATCAAACAAAACTGCATTAGGGAAGAAATTAATCATGTTCGTGATCTTTCATGCATTAAATTTGCAGGACTTTATTGAAAACTACTAAAATCAACTATACAGGGCTACAGCAGGGGGAGAAATCTAGCTTGCTAGAAAATACAATCAAGGGTGATTGAGATATAGATGTATGATCAGGGAAACAGCTGTGTGTGTCTACACATATGTATCTATTTATATATAAATATATCTATATACGTCCTAACTTAAGAGACCCAGGTTTTTCTCTTTCTAAACAGAACATCAGCTTGTCTGCTTTTGTAAAAAGGAGGCCGACATCATTAGGTCTAAAAGTGCTATCTTTTCATGGCTCAGGAAAATTGCTTCCCAACAATTAAGCACAGTTGTTATTTCTGTTATTTCTAGAAGTTCATGTTCACTTGATGATCATGACAGGAGGGGAAAGGATGCCCACAGACAGCAATGGTTCTCTCCACTGCTGCGTTTTTAAAAATGTGTCAGGGATGAACTGTTTGAAATTTTGCTCAAGAGGAAAAATACTACCAGTGGAATAATCAGCAAGTGAAATCATTTCAACCCCAGGCACTACCTGTCTTTGCAAATTTCTGCCCTGGGTCCATCCTTCCAGCAGGCAGGCAGGAGTCTTGGAATATTAATGTTAAATGTCAGGAATGCCTTGGACACTGTTGTTGGTGCACCTGGGCATGCTCCTGTGCTTCCTGAGGGCTGAGCAGCACAGCCTGGGCACTGGTGGCATTCCAGGGAATGCCTCCAACCAGGATGGGATTACCACTGCACAGCCAGCACCTCCTTCCCTTTCCTGCTCCCTCTGCAATGGATGCAACAAAACAAGAAACAAACCTTTTCTCCTGTTTTTTTCACCTGTATTCTGCATTGGTCACTATTTTGGGGCTCACCACCTCTTTGCCCCTTGGTTGGAAGCACTGATGAGCATCACTTCCTAAAATGAGTGCAGGACCTGTGCCAGCAAATCCCTCCAGATGTTTCAAAACCTTTTCCAGAACCTTTCCTTCAGTTTAACCAAATCTGCAATCTGCCTTTTGTTGTTGTTGAATTAGCAAAGGAATTTCTTTTCTCAGTGTAAGTGAAAACAATTCTTTTGTTTAATCAAAGAATGGCAACAGAGTTGTTTCTCTTGTTTTGACAGCTGTGATATGCAGGTGTGACCCTAGCCAAGGCAGTGATAACTGTATTTAAAAATCAGCCAATATTACAGAGGTAGGATGAAAGAGAGATCCTTATTTAAAATAAATGAGTATGAAGAATGAAACCTGAATTAGGAATTTCCATCACTCTGCAATAGAAGGCACCTGAGCACTGGTGATGTGCACAGGGAGGAATCACGTCAGAGGAGAATAACTGATATAATTCTGCATGGTGCCAGTGTGTTATGAGCCTCACAAAGGTGTATCGAGCTCTGAGGGTTGACCAGCAACTTCTTAGAAATGGCTTAATGATAATTAGAGAGACAGCTTGACCAGAGGTGCTTTGAAAAAGCAAAAAGGTTTTAATAAAAGAGGAAATTACAAACAATACAAGACAAAAGAATAAAAGCCAATGCACAGTGCAGGGGAGTCCCTCACACCTGCTAAGACACCTTTAAAAAGCCCTGAAAATCTCTGTGCTCTCTTTTTTGTGCTCAGCAATTTAGGAGAGTTTATTAGCAAGCTGCCTAATAGAAAATAGCTACATTCTTTGAAGAACAGCTAAAAAGTCCAACAGGTGCCTTTATCCTGGCAGTGAGCCAATTACAGCGTGAAGAGCATAAAAGATTCTAATTCTTCCTCCTTAAAAGTTCTAAAGGTGTAACTTAAACTCATTTCCCAATATAGAAAACACCTACTGGAGTGCAGAAGTGTAATGCAACAAATAACTTCTGGTTTTTTTTGTGTGTATGTGTTGTTTATTTGTTCCATAGTTGGGTACAGGTTCAGATTTATCTAAGAAAAGCCAGAGGAAGTGCACTAAATCACAGAGTTAATTGCAGTTTCCTCCTCTGTCAGCTTTTGGGGCGCCAGGTGCTCTGTGGTGAGAGCAATGCTGAATGCACTCATTAGCAAGAGAGCTGAGGGGAGCATCCCAGGGGGCTGCTCCTGCCCTGCAGCCCCCACCAGCACCTCCAGCCCAAGCTCTATGGCATTCTTGGATATTTTACACTTTATTTTACCTCTCACAACAGGACTGAGCTTTTCCTGTTTACTGCCATGCTGTGTTACTCTAATGCATGAAGGCAACTGCTTTGCTCTGGGAGGACCGATGAAAATTTTCATCACAGAAGCAGCCTCTGAGGTTTAGTTTAATTTATTCTGAGAAACTCTACAGAGAAATCTACTAGTTAGTGAAAAAAAGCCCAGTTATTGTATGCTCTGTAATGTACTGTGTGCTAGGGGAAAAGAGTGAAAAATCCTGTACTGTTCAACTGTTTGGCTATTTGAAAAAAACATGAGGAAAGAGAAAACAGAGTAGACAACTGAATCTGTAATTCCTTGAGATGAAAGGCTCCCATATTGTTCTGTACTTTTATCAGCAAACATGCTCAGATTTAGTCACTTTATTTTTGCTGAAGCAATTTCTGCAATGCCGAAAAGTCATATTGGGCCCCTGGACGTTGGTAGGCTTATTTGTGGGTACAAACAAGCACAGGACTGGAATATTCAGCTGAATGCCAGGTTGGCAAACCATTAATGACTCAGGGTGTCCCCAGCCCCTGGAACACCCGTGTGGCCGTGGAACAGGGTGCAAGGAGCAGTGTCAGCTCCAGGTGTAAACCCTGGGCGTTCATCGCCCGCAGAGCCGTTCCTAACAGGACCCCAGGGTGAATGGAATCACTCCCAGGACACCTTTGGTACTAGGACAAATCATTGCTGGAGTTTAGAATGTACTGGGAAAAAAAAGAGCTGTGTTTGGCTCATGTTCATCTTTGATCTGGATGGGGAAGTGTTGCCATGAGGTTTTTTCTTGGTGTGCCGAGCGTTCGTGTTGAAGCAGAGACGTGCAGTCTCTCGTGCTCGTTCATGTAAACACTGGCCATGTTTTGCTAACTGTCTTTCATTGTTTACATATTTCTAGTTGGGAGGAGAAAGTTGGCTAGTTGGCTTGGCCAGTGTGGTGGGGAGGTGGGAATTCCATCCTCCTGTCCACAGGTATCATAGGAAATGTATAAAAGTGGTTTTTGTAAATAAACCTGGCTCTTCCTGCCCTGCTCTGCTGAACCTAGAACTGTATCCTGAGTCTCTCTTACTGCTCAGGCCCCGCAGTGATAGGGAAGCCTTTCTGTGGAACTTGTGTTGGCATCTACCCAAGGGACAGGAAATACTGGCACAGCAAATCCAGGTGAATACAGAGAATTTCTGTGTCTTTCTCTGTTTCCCTTTCTCTGGGTTTACCATTATTTGTTGCTTTATTTAGTTATTTATCAGTACAATACTCTTGCCTTGGAGCATCAGTGCTCTCCAGGTAAGTCCTGAAACCCATATTTGCTACACTTGATTACAGTTAAGGATGCATTTAAATTTTGAGGTGTGCAGTGGCTCTGGTTTCCTCCATGCAGACAGACCCTACAGACCTGAAATTCCTTCTGCAGTGGGACTGCAAAGGCAGTATAATTCAAAGTAACATAAATGCAATGTTAAGCTTCTGACATACAGAATTTAAGTAAATCCCAGGTTTACTTCCTTTTTTGATGCCTGTGACCCACCTACCTGCTCCTAAATTTTGAGGGTTTGGTATTGATTCAGTGATAAATGATGAATTATAGGTATTTTTCCTTTCTTTTGTCACTGGCAAGACACGCTAAGTGTGATACCTTGCTGCTGGTAGATTTACACCTTCGTGTCCAAAGAAAAAGCAACTGAATATAGCTACAAAACCTGACTGATTCCACAGGTGACAGTGGTAAAAACTCATTTATACACTGTGGCCTGTCATGAGCACGTGGTAAGCAGACTGGAAATTATGACATCACTTCTCCAGCATCTTTCTCTAAGTTATAATTTCATGTGCAGCTTAGAGAAAAGAAACCCCAAACAAACAGGAAATAATATTTTTTAATAAAAATAACAATTCAAATTTTATTTAAACAGACAAATAACCTAGTGTGTCTATGTGATTAGGACAGTTGTCTTTTAAAACTAAATTATAAAGGTTTGTTCTTTCTTAAGTATCACTGGGAAATTTATCCATTAGTATTTCTCTCACTATTAAATGTCCAGGAGAAAGCAGGGTCAGTATTTTCAAACTGTTGTTTCTAGGAGCCTTGCAGTTCTAGGAAACTCATTTTCAGAGGTGTGGCCAGGTATTGAATATATTGCATTTAATTTTGAAGCATTAGTCACCATTTTTAACTTAGAGACAACGGAGTAAATGTCTGTAATCTCTGGTTTGGTCTCAAAAAATTTACTGAATGATGTGCAGATTAATGAAATTTAATTAGCAGGCAAACAACTGTGTTTTCATTAATTTGTGGGAAATACTGGTTAAGAGATGACAAGTGTGTCCCGTATTAAGTTAAGCTGCTGGTTTTTTGGGGGGTTGGTGGGTTTTTTTTGTGGTGGTGTTTTTTTTTTTTGTTTTGTTTTTTGTTTTGTGTTTTTTTTTTTTTTTTTTTTTTTTTTTTTGTTGTTGTTGTTGTTTTTTGGTTGGTTTTTTTAAGAGTGTGGTTGGTTTTGTTTGATTTTGTTTTTTGGTGGGTTTTTTTTTGGGTTTTTTTTGTTTGTGTGTTGGTTGGTTTTGGTTTTGGTTTTTTTTTTGGTTTTTTGTTTGTTGGTTTGGTTTTTTGTTGTTTTTTTTTTTTTTCTTTTGAAATCATTCAGAAATTCAGTCTTGCTCTGACAGAAGGACAGAGGTGAAACTCAGATTTTCATCACACACATTATTTGCAGGATGTCTGGCTGCCCAACAAGCCTGGCCTCAGAGCTGTTTGCTGGTGCTGCTGCTCACCCTGAGGTGGCCAGAAAAGGCTCTCCCTCATTAGCCACAAATATTCACTATATTCACTTTCCAAAAGGCTGCCTGGAACACAAGGGCTGCCTCCTGAACTTCACATGCCAGGGACAGCAAGGGCTGCCCGGCTCAGCTCTGCCCCACCCACAGCAAGGCACTTCAGCAACCACTATGGCAAAAAAATGAAGTTTTAAGTGTCAGTAAGGACTGCTGTTAAATTTAACAAAGCCTTTTAGACTGCAGGCCGTTCACATTAACACAGATTCCTTGTTGGTTAGGCTGTGGAGCAGGGAAGCTTTGAGGAAAGGGTAATTTCTGTGTTAAATGCACACTGTGAGCTAGATTTAATTGCATCAAAGATCACCACATTTCCCCCTCATAATTAATATGCATTTCTAGAGCAGTTTATATCTTGCATAAAGCAGCAGTGCCTGTAGTCCAAAAACATAACAGCTGATAGTTATTTCTGCTGACCAGCAATGCAGGTAAATACATAAAAATGGGAATGGAAAAAATGTATGAAAATAAAGAGAAGGATTCTGTGAAGAGAAAATATAGCACAGTATTCAATTCTACCCTTGCAGAATTATCTTACCACTGAGCACGGTAACTAATATTTTGAATGGAAATTGAGGTCTGCACTTCTGGGTTTTGAATCTAGTGTGTATAAAGGTTTTTTTGGTTGTTTGTGAGGCTTGTTTGTTGGCTGGTTTTGTGTTGTTTTTTGTTTTACCAGTTCAGGTACAGAATTCTGGCTTTACTTTTTGCCAGGGCCTGTTATACTTTTATAAGAGTTTCAAAGTCATCAAGGCTAAGAAACAGCAATTTGCACTGATTGCAGTTTCTAGATTTTTCACTCTAACAGGCAACCAGCGATGTAAAATATGACATCATGATGATGCCAGAGAAAAATCAGTAATTTTTTTATCACATGTAATTCAGTAACCAAAATAATGGTATCACTGCATGAATGTGTTACACTATCACTAGTTTAATTAGCAAGAGGGGAAATGAAATCCACACCAGAGTGATTAAATACTCTCTGGTGGGTTACTGTAAAGAAGTAGCAAAATACATTTAAAGTAGGAATGCTATAGGAACATTATTTAACTCTTGTTGTTATCCTATCTATAGATATGTTCCAAGGATGCTACATCACACACAATTTGGATAAAAGTTGTACTCTGTGGCAGTATAACTTAATTTAATTAAGTCTTTTGCCTCATGTTGTGCTGCATTTGGATTGAGTGGCCTAGCATTGGATTGTTGGTTGGAGTAACCACATCACTGCAGTGATAAAATAACTGCAAAATTATTCACTTGTCTTCATTTATTGCTTTTTAAATGTCTACATTTTTTGCTTTTGTCTGCGAAATCCAGAGTTGGGTACCTGCATGCACTGAACAATGCACAGTCAGAACTGTGGTGCTTAGAACACACAAAAATGGATGTGATGAACAGTGTCAGTTGTGTTTAATATCAGGATACATAAAAGTGTCCCCAGTCCTACCCCTATGCTTAGAGAGGAATTGATGTCTATTGTAAATCTGGAACTAAAACCTGGGATAGAAGCCTTTATCTAGTCTTTTAAAAGTAAGAGCAGGTCCTGTTCTTTTCGAGGTGTAGCTACTGGACTCCCAGTCAGTGATCCAGAGATGTCTCTTTCTGCCTCTTTCTTTCTGCCTCTTTCTGCCTCTTTCTTTCTGTCTCTTTCTGCCTTGCACTGTGATTTTGAGATGTTTCCTCTTTAACATATCGTGCAGAGCTGCCCACAGGTTTTCTTTTGAGAAGTAGGGGACAAGGTTTACAACTGCAGATAAGTTCACATCATTTGAAAAAGGGTGCACTGCACACTTTTAACTGTTTAATTCACTGCCATAGGAAAATGTGGATGCCAGAAGCTTGCGTGGTTCACAACCCATTTGATAAATGTGGAAAACAAGTTCATGGTGCATTATTTAAGCAGAAGGGACTGAAAGAGTTCAGTGCAGGTAAAAGCATCACAGGGAAGTCCCATTATGTTGTTGCCTTATGTCTGGTTCTCCAAACATTCCAAGCTTTAGACAAATGTGGGGAGAGAATTTTGGGGATAGATTTTTTTTATTTGATGAAACACAGTACAGTTGCTCATGTGTTATGTCCCTGTGTTTGCAGTGTATGTCTGAAGGGTTTTTATATTTATCACATTTGACTGGACAGAGCAGATGAAGAAATTTGAGCTGTCCATTTCCAGCACACCCTGCTCTGCAGGGAGAGTTCACATCCAAATGGAAACTCTGGGGTCTCTTTTAGGATCACCTTGTAATGCTCTGATGTTGGTCTGGAAAGGTTCATGCAAAGCAGAGGTGCAGCTTTATGTTTAATATTAAAAATGTAAACCATCAAACACGGATTCCACATCCTGCTGCATCTGTCTGAAACAATCTGCCTTCCAGAAACCTGAGGGCAAAGAGGGAGAGAGCCTGATTTGGTCCCAAAACAGGAGTCAAGAACCTTGAGCACTGAGTCACTGAATTGTGGTGAGCAATGCTGCTTCACCTCCTCTAATCCAGCAGATTCTGCCTTGGCAGTCTCTGGAGGTGATTACCCCAAACACCAATGAAGCCATGGAGAATAGCAGTAAAAAAATAAAAAAAAATTTAAAAAAAGAGATATAAAGTAGAAAAATAAAGGAATCAAGTCTTGTACTGCTGATATGCACAGCTTTTACATCTCACACTAGGTCATTTTTACACATAACCCACAATATCTGAGCCACTAGTGATGAATTAGGAACAGATTCAAGGATCAGCTTCATGGTTCTGAAATGCATTAATTGTTTATTCCAGCTGTGCTATTAAATATATAAAAGAGCCACTATTGTGGGAAGATAATTTGAACAGCAAGCAGTTTGTTTCACAAGAAAAACATGCACAGTGAAATATATATATATATACACTAGGTGGGATGGATTTCTAAACATATGTGGGGTCTTTATTTCAGAGTGACTTCTGAGAATACTCAATGTGGTCTCTAGTTCAAGGCTGCAGGGGAGGAAAAACAGTACAATAGCTTTCCAGTGAAAGTCACCAGTCCCCAAAAATAAAATGCATATGAAAGTGTTTAATACTACAAGTATCATTTGCTCAAAGTCAAAATATCTTGACCTTTTAGACCGCAGAGAAATCTCAGTGTGTTGTCATTTAGTTCATAGTTAGAAATGCAAACTGTGTTTCTGCTTTACCTGCAGAAGGTATTATTCTGGCAAACTGTGTGTGCATTAGGTCATGCAGTGATACAGCTTGTTTAGACCTGGCTGCAAGCAGAGGGATTCAAACCACGTCCTTGCATTCAGTATTATTGTAGTTGATTATTCACTAAATATTCAGAGGCTTCAGTGTCATTAAGAGCATATAACCAGAATGACATGGGCAGTATTATCCTCATCAGTGCAGGTTAATGAAAGGAAACTCATCTGGGTTAATGAAAGGAAACTCATCTGATCATCTTTGCAGGAGTCTCAGCCTCTGCAGAGCTTTTCTCCTGCATGTGTGCAGAGTGACAGGCAGCTCTGAGGGGGCAGGACCATGTGCTTGGTCATTAAATACATTTATAGGACAAACTCAATCACTGGAAACACGTGTAGTACAAGATACCATTTCAATTTGAAAATGAATTTAGGGTGAATAGAGAAGGCTGTGTCCCATGCACAGTGTGATAATGTGGAATCAGAAGGAATTTTCTGCAGAAGCTGCTGGGTGGTATATTCAGAGTACCTATAATTGTGTTTTTGTCAGGGGTGGGGAAGTTGTGCTGAATGAATGAGCCCAAAGCACAGGGTCTGCAGCACCTGGGCCACACTGAGAGCAGGGGGCAGCTGATCAAAAGGATTCTGCATCTCACCATCAATGCACCTGATCTGCAGTAAGAACAACATTTATTTATTTATGCTTCTCCATGGGTATTTTAGAAATATCTTTCTACTTGGAGGAAAATATTGTGGGGATAAACACTTTGCCCTGTATTGTATTAAACTTTAAGTCCTCTTTTTGTTCTTTTAACACTTGTATTTTAAGCACAGAGAATATGTTTGTGTTCTCTGAAAGGCAGACTCATCTGGAAGTTCCCTCAGCACTCTTGTCTCAGTGAAGTACCACTGGAAGAAATTAAATTTAATCAGTATTTTAAGTGAAAATCATCAGCATTTCAACATAATAAGCCATATTCCCTGTTAAAATTAGACTTTTTTCTATGCCATTATTCAAGTCAATACCATTCACAGGGACTTTTTATTTTCAAAAATAAAGTACTTGCATGAAATATAAGTAGAGAACAGCACCTTTCACTCTCTGTGGCTGAAAGTGATGTAACAGTGACTCCTGTTTTATGTCATGTTTTCACTTATAGAACAATTACATGAACTTAAACATTGATATTAATGAATTATATAACTTAACAGAGATGTCTAAATTATTTCAAGAAAAACATTGCCAAAGCTGGATTGTTATTATCTGCACGTTGAATAATGATGCTTATTTAGTGTTTGCATTGAATGATACACATTAATTTTTCTTTTAGTTAGTGCATGTAGGCTTAGGAATTCAATGGGTTTTTTTTTAAAAAAAAAGTAAAACTCCAATTCTCTAAGGGTTTGACAGGCAAACAATGAGATAAAACTATGCCTTAAAATTACTCAAAAGCCTTTATTTTTGCTTTCTGTTCTGAAATTTCCTATAACTGTTTTTTCCTCTCCTCTCCTCAGTCTCAAGCATCTGTTTCAATATTTCCTAGTGGCAAGGTCCAAACTTGGCTGAGCAGTTTTGGCTGGTGATGGACAATGATGTGATGCTGGAAAATGTCCCTGAGGTGCCTGTGGCAGCCAATGCAAGGAGCTAACCCTGCCCTGCAGATCTGGGCTTCTCTTGCATACACAAATCTCTTTATTATAGGACTGTATCACTGATTATACAATCCCTCATGGTACTGTGCTCGAAAGGCACTGCAATCTTCTGTTCCAGCCAGAGTCCTACAACACCCAAGGATTTGTACACTCTGCTGAATTTTAAATGCCCTTTTTCTCAAACAGATGCTGCCATTATTCTGTGTGATAAAACAGCTTTAAAAAAGTAAAATGTAGAAACTGGTTTGGGTTTTTTCCCTAGAATTATGTCTAAATTTTATTTTCTGAAGACTCAGAATAAGCCATCATCTTTCTACAGAGTTGCTCCCTGAGCAAAGCTGGAAGCAGCAGAGGAATAAGCCAGGTTGATGTTTCACTGCTGCCAATATGAGTGGATGGATCTTTGTCTTGGTTTTCCAGTATTAAAGCCATGCTGCTGTTTTGTGATGAACCTATTGCCTGGGAAGAAAGGAGATGACTTTTTATTAGGTGGGTTAATAGGTCCCATGGTTTCCAGAGCTGAGCTTGTTTGGATTTGGGTGGTGAACTTCCAAAGGTTTCCCTGTTCCAGCAGGCAGACAGGAGCTCCCAGAGGCACTGACATTTTCTGGAACCTCTGTGTGTGTTACAGCTTCAGCACTGCCAAAAGAGCTCTCGAGGTTTGATTGGAGAGCTGGGCTTGTCATGGATGTTCATTTGCTTGGCTGAAAGTAAAAATCTCATGAGAGGCAGAGAGGGTTGTGTCCATGTGTGCATGTAGAGAAAACTGTGTCTGAGAATTTTGCTTTATCTGGGAAAAGCCTGTTTGCCCTCAAAGGCCACGAGAAAGCTGAGCTTATGTTTGTATGCACAGACTGTGGGATCTCATTCTTTCATTATGAAGAATAGTAGGTTTTATTCTAAATTATATGAACTATGCTCAAATTCTGTAAGTGCACACAAAATGTGTGCTAAACTTTTTTTAAAAATAGGGGAAAATACTCTGCACTTCATTTCTTACACGTGCTGGGTAGGCAGGGAGTGTGTGTGTAATGTGAGACAAAATTTATACTTGGACATGGGTGTGTGAGCATCCAGATTTATCATTGCTTGCAGGTGTTTTCTTATGTTGATGCTCTGTATCTTTATCTGATGCATTGGTGTTGGATCATCTTAGTGACAAAGAGCTCAGTCAAGTTATTAGTGCTGGACTTTTTTGAATTAATAATAATATCTTCTGTGTGTACTTGCAGAAATAGAATCGTGGGAATGACTTGTATTTGGGAGAGAAACCCAGTTTGTGTGTTCAAAATGCAAATTGCTTCTGACTAAAGTTTTGATATAGTGAGATTCATAATGTGTGGAGAAAATGGAATGTCAATATGAAGGTACAGAAAAGCTTTATTATGAAAATTTGGAATTTCTAATGTTTCAGTAGTGATGTTTTGAGGTTTTTTACTGTTATATTCTCTGGGGTTTTTTTAGAGCCTTGGCTGTGTCTACATTAAAGTAGACAAAAAGTAAAACTTCAATTTTCTCTTTTAGAATGTTCTAGGGTGGTGTTTAGACTGAGAAATTAGTTTAAAAGTTGCTAAGAACCAGTGTCAAAATTGCTGTGCTATATTCTAGATTTAAGACAATGACCTAAATAAGATTTTTTTAACTCTCAGTCGGCCCTGAAGTAGTCAGGCAGTTGAACTTGATGATCATTGTAGGTTCCTTCCCACTGAACTATTCTGTTCTGCTCCCTGCCAGACATTCTGTTTTGCTTATTTTTACTGTTATTGCAGAGGAACAAGTGTGCTGTGCAAGCTGAGCAATAGACCAGTCAGCAGCAACTTGAACATTTGACTGCAGAAAAATATGTTTGCACCATTCTAATGGTTATGCTGCTGCTTGTTGCAGTTTACCCCATTAACAAACTGTGGATGTTCCTCTGAGCAGAGCTACTTTGAGTTTCTAAAATAAAACCAGACACCTCTCCCTTGCTGACAAAACGAAGCCAGAATAAATTAAGAAAATAATGAGGTTTTTATTTTCTGAAAACAAAGCAACTTTTTTTTAACAGTTCCATAAAGAAGAGTGTCATGATTCCAAAATAAACCAAATCAATGAGCTGAGAACACAGAAGTGTGTACAAGGGGGTTGAACCTGAAGGAAGTGTAAAACTTCCTCTGTCCATTTGTTAAGGATCTGTGACAAGAACAGGACTGTCACACGTTTCCAGCTCTCCCTGTCCCATCCCTATCAGTATCATATTCAGAAAGCTCTGAAGCTGGTTTAGATCGAAGTCTCCAGATTCCTTGTCAGGCTGTCTGGAAAGCAGCAAAGGTTGAGGGAGCATTTAAAATAATCCATCTCTGGCTGACAGGAGAATAAAGAAGAGATTGAATGAGTAGAGAAAGGTGTAGACTAAAGGAGAGCTGTAGTATGGCACTTGGAAAGGGGAGGGGAAGGGATAGGCTGAGAAAGAAAGCAAGGAGGGAATAAAAGCAAAATGAGAAAGGATATGTCAGATTTAAGAATAGAAAATATAGCAGGAGGACAGCAAATGTTACAGGGGGAATGTAGGGAAATGTATGTTGAAAGACAGAAGGAGGAAGTGTTACAGATTTCCTTGAAGGATTGGAAATGATGCAGAATATCTGCACACACAAAAAGCTGGAGCTGCTGCAACTGCATCCTGCCCCGAAATCCCCTCTTGAATGAGCACTGGGGAGTGAAGAGAAGGGAGAAAGGAGAAGGACACTGCTTCTTTAATGAGGGAGAAAATGTTTTCTGCAAATCCTGACTTCTACCTCACCTTCATGTGTCAAACTTTGTGTTTCTGCTATTCTCCAAGGAGCTCCCACAGAGTTTTGCTTCTGTGTAATACCTGTTCTCTTTATTAATTCTTGAATGGTAAAAATTGGAAAATGAGATGATGGGAATAATATCTTAATTATTAGATGTGTATTTACTCTGTCTGCTCTTGCTATTCTTTATTTCAGAAAGTTAGGAGCATTATTTTTACAAGTATGGACATGGGTGATCCTTGTTAATATGAGTGTTTTTTGCCATACCCTTGGAGTTAATACTGTGCTTTGAACAAATCTAAGTTTGGAAACAGATCAGGGGTTATGTTTTCAGTTGTTCTGTAAGTCTTAGGTCTTATTCTTTAGATCTCCTCTCATTTTGAGTAGGGTGATTTCTCAGTATAGTTTGCAGTTTTTGTAAAGTATTTTGTGGCTCTAAGATAAAAACATATTACTGGGGGGTTTTGATATTTCTCTACCCTTTTTTTGTTATTTGTTTATCCTTTTCCCTTAGCAGGAATCCATCCCTTTGTAATTCCTTGGAAAGATAACTTGAAAATACTCACCTTCAAATTCAACCTGCGTGTTAAAGGAAGCATCTACTGTGTGAGAGGGTTAATGTTTTCCAGTAAATAAATTAGAATTACTGGCAGCAGGGAAAGGCCTGTTAGAGTAGCTGCAGCACAAATGCAAAAGCATCAGACATCAATGACAGCTGTTTATCTGTTTGTGATGTTAATTCATGACAGGTAACTGGGGCAGGTAAAGAGAGTCTGGAGGTGTTTGGGTGTCTCTGCCACACACGGGTTTGGAGTTTGTGTTGTTTGTGTGCAGAACTCACTGCTTGGAAAAGCCCATAAAGCAACAATTTGTGCTGGCAGCTTTATGGCTCTGAGCTGTGCCTGCTCACCTTCTTCTTCAGCATAGCTGCTCAGAGAACTTGAAATCAACCCTCATATTTTCAGCTTGGGTTTTAGGAGTTGTTATGGTTTTGTTTTTTTTTGAACTACATTAAAAACGTGCAGTTGTTTAAATCATCACAAGTTTCCCATGGCATACTTTGCATGTGCTTTTTAAAAAGAGTTTATATATGACAATGCTTGCTCATGGAATGCCATACTGGGTTATATTTAGATCTGAAAGTCTGTCCCAGCACAAATTTTGTTCTGCTAAAAGGCACTGGCAGGAAAAGGACAGTTTGAAATGAGAATATTAGCATCCAAGAACCAGTATCACATGTTTTGATTTAGAGTGGATAAAGAATGTTTTCTTTTCTTCAATAGTTTGGAAATTAAAATCCCTTGGAATATTTTAGAGCATTAACTGTGGTTAAGGGATTAAATGAAGCAAAATGGTTTGGTGTATGTTGAATCAATCAGAATTAAAGTTCATTTATAAGTGACAGATTTTCTATGCACAAAAACTTTCTTTTAGTACCTCTGGCGTAAATGACTCTTCTTTTTAATATGCCATGTTACCTGTGTTTAATGAAGTGATTTAGGTGTGCTGGGTGAGTTATTTGTGAATTCCAGTTCTAAACAGGACCAAAATTGCTTTTCAGCAGTTCAGTACAGCAGGCTGAGCTTTCCCAAGATGAGCTAGGTGGCAGAATTGACTAAGAAAGTGGTGCTTAGTTATTCCTTAAGCTCTGAACGCCAGTTTGCTCACTGAATCATGTAAAGTGCAGTCCATTTTAACTTTATACCTTACTAAAAGGAATTATCTGTTTATATCAAATGCATTTTGTAATATTTTATGCAGAATACCTCGGAGCAGATGTATGCTAATTTCCAAAATGCTACAGGCTCTCAGTGAGCTGGGAAAATGCATCTTGTTTTGCAAATCCAATATGGTTATTTAACAGTTCTGTGATACAATTATTTTTCATGTGTATTACACAATGCAAGGTCTACAGAAGGATTCTGCTGATAGCATATTTCCCTGAGGTTCTCTGCTCTGCCTTCCCAACTTTGCCTGCTTTCTACACTCAATTTTTGCTGAGGACAAAGGTGAAGAGTGGATAGGAAAGCAGGGATGACAGATGTTTGTCATTACTCTTTAATGCTCTGTTCTTGGATACTAAGATGGAGAGTGTGGTGTGAAAACAGAGCAAGAACATGTTTTTAACTTAGGTATTATTGATTCAATGGCCTTAAATACAAGTCTGTAGGTATTAAATACAAAGTAGTGGGTCACTGGTAGTTTTGGAAATCAGTAGAAGAAGGTGTGTCTCCCATGAAGCTTTCCTGTTGGTAGTTGTTACACCCTGATCCAGGAAAAACCCCATATCAGAACTCCCTTCAGGATCACCTTTTTCACATGGCCTAAAGAGGACTCTGGTTTTATTATATTGGTGGGTAATGAATCAAAAAGCATATTCTGGTTTCCTTTCCCCCTTTTCTTCCCCTTCCCCCTTCTCCTTTCCCCCTTTTCTTCCCCTTCCCCCTTTTCTTCCCCTTTCCCCCTTTTCTTCCCCTTCCCCCTTTTCTTCCCCTTCCCCTTCCTTTTCCCTTTTCCCACCTGACTCCCGTCTTTTCCCCAACCCCTCTGGTGCAGAAATGCAGCTCTGAAGGCACAGAGAGGCAGTGCTGCCTCAGGAGGAGTGACTGTGCTCAGCTGGGAATCAGGAACTCCTGGAATTTGTTCCTCTGCTGCTCAGTTTTTCCCTTTTATTGCATTTGTTAAGTCACTCAGACTCTAACACATTTTCCTCTCTGTGAAGTGGCTGGTTACAGGTGGTGCTGGTGAGGGTGGTGGCAATTGTCCCTGTCACTGTCCTGGGTCATTAATCTCTGTGCAGGACCCTGCTCTCTGCAGGCTCAGCACAGCCTGCCTGGTGTGCTCTGTGCATCGTGAGGCTTCATCCATCCCACGTGTGCTGAGATCATTCCAAAACACCAGCTCCATCATAGCAACCAGGGTAGAGAAGAAATAAATACGATAATTAAAAGAAAGTTATGCTCATAGGTGGTGGTAGACCAGAACATGTATTGTTCCTCATCCAGAGCCTTTGCATTCATTTGCAAATATATGTTCTGCTGCTGAAGTGATGCAGGGTGTTTAATGGAATTCACTCTCCAATAAAGGGGAAACAATATTGAATCTATTAATCTGAGACTTATTCCAAGAAAGGATCCTGCTTTACACACTGGCCTGCTAGGAAACAATTGTTACCCAGCTCACTTTGGTATCATCTCCATTAGTCAATTGTGCTTTTGAGGTTGAATTTGCAGCTGTACTTACTGTACTTTGTTCCTGCTTTGGAAGCAGTGCTGTATTTGTGTTTCTTCTGTCCTGTAGAGTATCCTTTTTGAGCACAGAGCTTCTCTGTGATCATGACCCAGTTATGTTGAGTTTGCTAGCATGGTTAATAAGAATATCAATAATAATTCGTAGACTTCTTTTGTAGTTATTAGTGGTGGCCTATTATAGTTTTCCTTGGCAGCACATATGGGGGGTGATAAAGTGACTAATAAAAGTGCCACAGAGCATAGGTCCACTTTTGTTTTTGTACAACTATTTCTTTCTTCTGATTCACAATTAATGTGCAAGGTTCAAAATAATTTTCTGTGTGTTTTTGGCTTCTGCTGATGGTTTCTGAGCTGTAAATGTTGTGTGACAACAATGATTCCCTGACCTTATCAGCTTCATTACTTCAATCACCATTAAATAAATGCAGATGAGGTTGTCCAAACCCTATTCACTCCTTGAGTCTTGTTACTAGCTCTTTTAACTGAGATTAAAAGTCCCTATAAATTCCACAACAGGTCTTGTGGACAAGAAAATGCATCTTCTTTTATCTTTCCTTTGCTGGTCAGAAGTTCAAGCCCTTTAGATGGCTTTTTTAGTCCTTCCTTCACAAAGGGTGGGATGCATCCTGCAGCCCTCTGCTTGCAGACTGGCTTTTCCCAGTGTCTGCCTGCTTTAGGAGAAGAACTGCAACTCTTCTGCTGGCTGGAGAACTTCAGAGCAACACCAGGTTGACCTTGGACAAAAGTGAGAAAAGGGATATCCATTTTGTATGTCCCATTTATTCTCTCTCCTGTCGTGGAAAGGAATCTTTGTAGTCAGGTTTCATCATACTGAAATGATATAACTTGTACCCCCAACCCTCATCTTGTAGATCTGATCCTTTATGATGCTTCAAGTGAAAAAAGTTGACAGAGGATACCCCCCCTTGCATTTGTAGAATTTCTGCCTTTCATCTCAATCAGAAGATAGCTGTGTTATAATCAGCATGTCAATGCTAGTTTTCTGAGACTGCTGCTCTATCAACTCTCTCTCCTTCCATAATCCAGTAAATCTTCATTTCTTGAATCAAGCTTCCTATGCTTTTACTATGTGCTTTGAAAATTTTGGTAGTGCAGACAGCTGTATGGGTGTGCAACCACCATATCAAAGAGAAATCTTCATCTTCCCTGCAAATACTCATCACATTTTTGGTGCAGGGTAAGGATTCTAATGAACAAACTCTAAGCTATGACTCACTGTTGTCTTCTCAACCACAGCTGGCTGGATTTAGGTGACTCAATCACTTGTGGCAGGACAGAATCAAGGATTTTTTGGTGAGATTTCTTGTGAAGTGCATTTCCAGGTTTACAGGAAAAGGTTGTTGGAATTTGAGTGTTTTCTCCATTTGCTCCCAGTTTGTTTGTCCTCCTCAGTTTTGCTGCTTGGGTGTAGGACCTTGTGCTTCCATCCAGCTGAATGGAGATAGAATTCCAGTAAAGTTAAAAAGGTACATGGCAAACATTCTCACTGGGCTAAAGGTGTGATTTTTTTTTTCTTTTGTGATCTACCATAGCCCAGATGAAGCTTCCTTGAGGAAATAACATCTGGTCTTGTGAAGGGAAGAGCAGTGGATGTTCAACTCTTTCATTTTATGAAGGTTTTTAACCCATTCTTCCCTACTATTCCTTCAGCCCTGTTGGTGCAAATTAGATAAATAATGATCAATCAACTGGCTGCTGGGTTTTCAGGGCAGTGATGGGTGGCTCAGAGGGGTGGCTCCTTGGTGGCCACGTGCCTCAGGGTTTGACTCAGAAACAATATTTTAACAGCAATGTGGAGAGGGAGTGAGGAAGCACCACGAGCAAGGCAGGACAGGGCTGCCCTTCAGAGGGGCTTGGGTAAGCAGGATGGGAAAGGGAAATGGAAATGGAATCATAAAGTGGCTGTGCTTAGAAGGGACCTCCACACTGCTTTGGTCCAGCCCCACTGCTGGGCAGGGACACCAGAGCTGGACAGGGACACCAGAGCTGGACAGGGACACCAGAGCTGGGCAGGGACACCAGAGCTGGGTAAGGACACCAGAGCTGGGCAGGGACACCCAGAGCTGGGCAGGGACACCCAGAGCTGGACAGGGACACCAGAGCTGGGCAGGGACACCAGAGCTGGGCAGGGACACCCAGAGCTGGGCAGGGACACCCAGAGCTGGACAGGGACACTCACTGTGGGGCAGGGACACCCAGAGCTGTACAGGGACACCAGAGCTGTACAGGGACACCAGAGCTGGGCAGGGACACCCAGAGCTGGGCAGGGACACCAGAGCTGGGCAGGGACACCCAGAGCTGGACAGGGACACTCACTGTGGGGCAGGGACACCCAGAGCTGGACAGGGACACTCACTGTGGGGCAGGGACACCCAGAGCTGGCTGTCCAGCACAGTGCCCAGCTGGCTTTGGGAGTCTCCAAGGTGGAGAGATCCCAGCTGGAGCAGCCCCAGGTCACTGCCAGGGCCCAGCACCCTCCCAGAGGAGCAGCTCCAGGTGTCCTGAGGGAACTCCTGGCTGCCACTTTGTGCCCATTGCCCCTGCTCCTGGCACAGCACCTCTGGGACACCCTGCCTCAGTCTCACCCTCCCTTTGAGCATCTGTGTACCCTGACATCCCCCTGAACCTGCTCCTCTTGAGGCTGAACCAGGTGTCTCAGCCTTCCCTCACAAGAGAGACGTGCCAGTCCCTTAATCATCTTAATGGCCCTTTGTTAGACTCTCCTCAGTGTGTCAGAGCCTCTCATCTACTGGGGATATTAATCAACATTGCTAAATATTCATACTGCAATTTTTCCACCTCTTTTGATTTCTTTAGAGTACATTTGGCATTTTGGAATACAGGATTCTTCAATGAATGCTTCAAAGCCGTTTAGCTGTAGAATTGTGGGTCAAGTTGCTTTTTATTTTTTACTTTGTGTTCCCTTCTTTGACACAGAGCCAGGATATTCACAGTTAATAGTGCATTATATACATATGTATGATTGCTCTGTCCTCTTTATAGAAAGATGACTCAGGAAAAGACCAAAGTTGTTGGTGGAGATTGTTGATTGTGGGTTGGACCTGAGTGACCTGAGGTGTAGGACTGTGCTGTAAGCCATGCAAACTTGTAACCAGCAATCCTTAAATGGTGAAGTTTGCAAAGACAAAAGATTTGAAGGAATAAAATAGTATTCAAATTGTGAATTTGAGGGTTTGGACTTTTCTATACTTCATCAGCAATAACAATTTTCCTCCTTGGGAAACAAAAAAAAACTCCAAACAAACAAAAAACAACAACAACAAAAATAAGATAAAATAAAAACAGAAAACCACAAAAAACCCCAAAGAACCTGACATGCATTTTGGTTCTTCAAAGACCTTGAAAGATTTTTTTTAAGTTTTACCATCTTAATAATGAAAGTCAACTTCATCGAATTATGACAAATTTAAAAATATATTTTGTTTCCTGTGGCAATGCAATGTGTGGTTGATAAATTACTTGATTCTTTATGTTGTTCAAACGCTTTTGGACACAACGTTAACATAAGGAAAACTAAACTGAAAGCAATTTTATGCAGCTTTTTTTACTATACCCTTGAGCATTTTCTAAGTTTGCATTTAATCACAGAATCTTGGCCATGATATTTCTGACAGGTAATTTCCTTAATGCGGTTGACAGAGATGGATTACAGGGAAGCCTATTGGATCCAATGCTTTTGTGTGCAAGTGATAAGACTAGATTAGGGTTATCTTGCTCTGAGTGCCTGGAAAGATACAGGCACCTAATAATTCCCCTGGTAATATGGATGGGTTTGTGGGAGCACAAATTCATGGCTAGATACTGGCCTGCAAAACCATCACCAGGGTCTGCTGCACCTTGAGAACATCTGGGGTGATGTGTGCTTCTCTGTCACGTGATAATAGCAAATTATGTGTCAGGGAAAGACAAATGTGTTAAATATTTGGCAGATTGGGAAAGTGATAAGGCAAGAGGCAGGCATGTATCTTGGAAATAGTCAAGGTATTTAAAGAATAAAATTATTTCGTTGAAAACCATGAATATTGTTCGTATTTTAGAAAGAAATAACAAAAGAAGTAACATGTATCCTTTTAGCTGTTGTAAATGTTTGTGTGAGAAAAAGGATGTTGTCTTGTTGCCATATTGAAAGGCCCTAAGCCTGAATGTTCTTAATCAGGTTGGATTTTGAAACAGGATTCAATTATAAATAACAAAGTCTGCATAAATAGTAGATGTTAAAAATATTCTTTTGCAGTGAAGATTTTTGAATAGTTGTATACTAAACCTTGGGGCAATAATTAAGAGCCATCAATGCACAGCATATTTTTATTTACATGTAGCAGGCATTCACCTCAGTGAAAACAGAATTTTTCTAGCAATCTCTAATATCTTGATCACTTTATAACTTCCTGAAACTGAACTGCAGGAAGAAAATAAATTTGATGTGCTTGTAGTTACCAGGGCTGCAGCCAAAGCATCCATTAGGGGTGTCTCTTTGGGAACAGAGTTGTTGGGGAGCTGGAGGTGCAGGCAGAGCAGGTCCATAGAGCAGCCCCTCCCTGTGCTCAGCAGACACAGACGTGTCTCCAGGAGGAAATTCAGAGTACAGGTTCAATTGAGGGGGTCTGAGTCACTCCTGGGCAGTTTTGTGTCCCTCACCTGGTTACTGAGAGGGCTCAGAGGAGAGCTCCCCATAGCTCCTAATGCAGTTTGGGGAGAATCTTCTGGAGCTGTGGAGGTTCAAGATGAGGAATGGCTCTCGAGGTTTTAAGGCTTTTTCAGCAATGGAGGTTGCAGTAGAGGTAAAATGTTCATTTTAAAAGAGGGGCTTTGTGGGGATTTGGGGGAACACAGCCACTGTGTTACTGGGCATCGTGGCTCTCGGCTCCTCCCTAAGCAGTGGCTAAAAATGTGTGGCCGTGTTATTTCTGAAAGACACAGCAGGTGGGAAGGACCATCCCTCTATCCTCTATCCCAGTTAAAAAAAAAAGCCAAACACACCCACAGAGAATATTTGGGTTTGGTGTTGCAAACCAGCAGGGAAGCTCTGTGTCCTTTGTGTCCTTCTTACCTCTTGGCCCTATAAAATATTTCACCTATCTCTTCCTTGCTTTATTTTCCAAGGGGGGAAAAAAACCCCCACAAACATTTAATACAGAGACTGTTTCATGAAAAAGGATCACGTAGGTGTTTAATATATGCTGTGATGAGTAATTTTGGTCATGGTACATCAGAAAACCACTTTCCCCCACCTTCTTTCTAATAAGAATTTTAATCCATTGATGACAAAACCTCTAAAGTATTTCCTTGCTGCATTGTAATACACTGTGACGAATTATGTCTCAGGAGTTGTAAAATTTTCTCATAGCTTGTAATACCTCATTTAATGAATTGATCACACTGAAATGTAAAGATGAAGCAGCATTTATTTTGTATGTTATATTGCATATAATTTTTAGACTTGACATTTATAGCCATGGAAGCTGTTATTTTACATATCATTTTCAAACCATATCAGCCTTAAACACATTTAAATTTAATAAGCAAGTAGATTAGATTTGCTTTTAAGCTAGGCATATCATTATAGTTTGTGTTCCCTTCAGTAGGGCACATGCTTACTATTAAATGCAGTATTTAGTTGTCTTTTAAAACCTAAAAATAATAAAAGGGCATGTATTTACAAAAGTAATTGAATATAGAGCTGCTTTGGGGGACAGTGCCTCAGTCATGATTTTTGTAGGATCTAGACATTAAAGTAGGTTTTGGGTTTTATTAAAAATTGCCCTGTTTTGAGGAAATATTAATGTAGGAGCTATATGGGTTTCAGTTATGAAATACCAAATCTGTCATAGTAACATATGGGCTGATCATCATCTCCTGCAGAAAAATCCATGGGAGGGGAGAGCTTATTTGGAAACTCTGCATGATTTACCAGGCAGACTTTCTGATGCCTCATCTTTCTCATCAGAAAGAATTTGTAGCTGCCAAGGAGGTGGATTCTTACAGCCTTCTAACTATTTAAATACCTTACCATCCATAAAAAAAAATATGTTGTTAGCAGTGGGGAAAAAAGGCAGCCTTTGTTCCTTCAATCCTGGCTCTTTTCACCATGAAATAAACTTTATGGGATGTCACACAGAGAAACTCTGCTGTCTTTGTGGTCACTTTGTGCTTCCCACCTCAGAGTCTTGGTGGATGAAAAAAGCAGCTGAGAGAAACCTAATGAAAATCTGAAATTTATAAAATCTCAGGGGACTATTCTCTGGAGATTATGTTGTTTTTCCTACTGTATCTGCTAAAAGATATTTCCAGCATTGTACTTGTTACTGTGAGACAAAATTAGGATGCAAATAAGAGACGTTTCACCTAAACTCAGAGGGAGGAATGATTTTCTTTTTTTTTCTCTTTCTCTAGTTTCCCTTCTTCTTTTAAAAATAAGTTTGGAATATGGTATTAAATTTTTCCAGACTTTTTGAAAACATTTTTTTGTCAAAATAAGGCTGATGACTTTTTTTTATCAAAGTCCCTTCACCAAACTGGAAAACATAAGTAGAAGACCTTGTCTTAGAATATCTTTGAAGAATGTAATTTTAAAATTTGCTCTCAGGGAGAGGGACAGCCATGCCCTGCTGTTGGAGCCCTGGGCACTGAGAATTCCAGGCTTTCTGTGCTGACAGGCACTGAGCCCCAGCAAAACACTGCATTCACCTGGGGCCAGGGAGAAAGGTTCCAAAACTGAGTGACAGCACTGGGATTGTGGGTGTGGAGTTTGGATAGAAGTGTGTGATATCACAGGGTAGAAAATTTAGACTTTAAGGTTTTAGAATATAATAATAATACTATATATATATATGTATATAAAGCAAGATGGAGGTTTTAGGGCAGAGGCCACTCTTTCTTTTCACCTTCTTCACCTTCTTCTTCATGGGTCTGGGTGGTATTTTGTAATTGAATAGAAAAGTCTACACTGTGGGGTGGTCGGTTATTGGGTTAAAAGTAAAAATGATTTAGGTGTCATTCCTTAATTAGACAATTTATCCTTAAAAGGCCTTGTAGAGAGAGAGAGTTAGGGCTCCATTTTTAGTTCGTTAGCTAGAAGTGCTGTAGAAGTCACAATTTGTGAGACTGCAATAGAGATAAAAAATAATAAACATCTGAATCTGAACAAGAAACACCACCTCGTGCATTTAATCCCTACTCTGGGATTAAATCCCTGGCAAAAGAAGCTAAACCACCATGCCCTGGAACAGCTGCCTGTCCTGTCCATGGCACAGCCATGGAGCCCACATGTCACAGTGGGATGGTGGCAGAGGTGGCAGAGTCCCTCTCCCCAAGGAAGGACTGCTCCCAGGACTCCAGGGAGCTGCCAAGCCTCGTGTCTTGGCTGTTCCTCTCATCTTCCTACACTTAAATCCACTGTATACCCCATCCACACTGCCAGTGAAGGGTTAAAGGAATCATCACTGCACTGAATTTGAGTGTATAGTACAGAGGAAGCAAAAATGGGCTTCTTAAATTAAACCACGTCCCTCAGCTGACCACTCTTCACCGTTTATTTAATGCCCTTGCACATGAACACACCCATGGGTGTCCCAGCTGTGAGGGGAGCAGATTTCCTCTCCATCAGGAGATGGGTGAGGGCACTGCAGCAGGCCAAGGGCTGCAGAGCTGATAGGCTCCCATGGAAGTGCAAGGGTTAGAAATCAGCAGGGTAACACAGGAAAGGCATCAGGAGAATTCTCTGTTGGCTGGGGGGTTTATAGGAGTGTTATTAACCATTAGGTGCACGGTAACTGTTCACACAAACTCATATAAATCACCCTGAATGCCATCCTGTGCATCTCCCTGGATTATGTGATCTCTCCACTTCTGTTGATAATTTTTTTTTTAGTGTAGAAGATTGGCAATGTACAGTGTCAGCAAAATATGTCACGTAGCCATGAGGCGGAACTGCAGAAGTGAATAATTTGTATCATGTCTTGCTCACAAGGATAATTAAATGGAATGGCATTTAAGTTGATGGAGCTACAGGGGCGACCACTGGCTAAAGAATTGTCTCCTGTTTTTTTCCGGTAAAATGAACATCAGTATTTTGTTAATTTTCCCCCTCGTCAGTGTGTGTTTTAATATCCTTATTTGTCCTTGCACTTTCAGCAGGAATAACTTGATTGCAGGGACTAGAAAATAATTCTAAAATAAAATTATTTAAATAAGAAGTTGTATGTTTGGGAAAATGAACGTATTGGAGCTTTCACTCAAATGCAACCTTTTCATTCTTTTATGCAAAGGGGATTTTCTGCACAGTGAAATTAAACATAATAACATTAAAAAGTAGATAAAAAACCCAGTCAAGCAAACAAAACAACACCAAAATACTCATTTCTGGAGGTTTGTAGTAATGCATCTTTGAGTTTAACTCAGCACTGAAGAGGCCATTTAAAACGATAAGAGCTTAATCCAGACATCAGTGATGATGATTTCCTGCAACATGATAATAAATATACCAAAGTACCCTTTTATCTTTAATAATTCAGAATTCATTGAGCATTTAAAAGTTTTCCTCTTCTGTCAGTTAAGAAATCTGATAGCAATTTGGTAGAAATAATGAGACATATCTTGAGAATAAGGAAAAAATTGGTGTAGTATTTAAGGGATGTTATTTCAAGATGGCAGTTGTTGCTGCATAAAGGGTTAAAGAATTTCACCTTGCTTGCTTTCTTGAAAACTGTTATCATGAAGATGAAGTCAAATGAATTATTTGGAAGGCCTATCTTATAAAATAAATCAATTATTTTAGAAGAATCTGCTCAACCCTCCCCTTGAAATTATGTATTAGAAGTCTTTAATGTACATTTATATAAAAAAATAATGTACTGCTATGTTTTAACAGGGAAAAATAGTCTGAATAACTCTTTCTGGACAATAAAGTACTTCTCAATTGGGATTTACAATTTTTTTCCATGATTTTCCAAAAGGTATGCAGTTGGATTTGTAATACAGAAAAAAGAATTCATAATGATTGTAACCCATTATACCATTTACATGTTTTTATTCATTGTCCCCTTGAATGACAAGGACAGGGTATAATTCTTTATAATTGCAACTTTGTTTTGGGTTTTTTTTGCCCTGAAGGATACCATTCTAAGCTGAGCATTATTTTATTTTTTATAGGCAAAACATTCTCAAGCAAGGTTCTCTTACTGTGTTGGTCTTGAGTAGATTCTCTTGTGCCTAGAGACCGACACAAACCATGAGGGCCAAGATGGGATCGGAACTGAGATTTTACCCTTGGTAGCAAAAAAAGAGCACATCTCAAACTGAGCAAATTAAATGTGCATATTCAGGAATTATTCTGTGAATTGGATCTGCTTCGAGGTTGGCAGTGGTTCTTGTGAGGACCCCAAAAGCCCAGCTCCAGTTTGGGGGGATGGTTTGGGGTGCGCCTGCAAAGCCCCCCAGCACCCCTGGGAGCAGCACATCAGAGCAAAGCCACTTCTGAGATTTCTCAGGCATCACCTCCAGCAGCTTGAGGGGCTTGTTTGGAAATATGCTCAGGCTTCTAGGATTTCTGCTAGGGAAAAATAATTTTTTTGCAGTAGATGAGCAGAGAGCTAAGCGTCGGATCCGAGTTGCACTACCCCAAGTTGCTGCTGGTTGTCATGGTAACATTTTAACTGGTGGTGGCTGTGGCTTGACATCAGAACATTTTCTGTTAAGTGGAGATTCTTCTGAGATTGTAATGGAGTGTTTTAAGTCAGTGGACCTTTTGTACTCAATAAAATATTTAGTAGGTTGTAGTAAATATTAATTTGTCCTCCTTTCAAGATAACACACCATGCTGTGTATTTACGGTTCTGTGCTAATAGCATGGTATTCCTGGAAAAGAGTTAATCCATTCTGAAAAGTCAAATTTACTAAATATAAATTCACTAATAATGCCCTAAATAATAATTGTAGAAGCTGTTTCACTTTATCTTTTCAAAATACCATGTGGCAGATAAGTTACAACGTGCTTCATCTCTTTTCACGCATTCAGTGGAGGAAGGATTTTAGTACTCATTTGTATTTGAAGCTGAGCTCAAACATCTTTACACTGGGACTTTCTTGTTTTGAGTGAGTGAAAATAAATGCATTTACAAGAGCTTATACTGGGTGGGGGAGGGCAGGGGTGGAAATGGCTTCAGCACAAAGCTGGTAATGGAACATCTCTGTGTCAATCACATGTCCCTGTACTTTGTGTCTGGCCGTGTTGTGTTGGAGATGAAGCCATGTGAATGCTGCCTTATCCCTCCCTGAGATAAGCTTTCAAAGGTGATCTCCAAATCATGTCTGCCACAGAGCAAGGATTTGCTGAGAGTGACAAACACATGCCCACTCCATTTCCCGTATGCTTTTCAATAACTGCATTCCCAGGCTGCTGGCAGAAAGGAGACGTCTCAGAAAGCCTCAATAGCGAGCCTCAATCCAGCTGAATGCATTAAGTGAAAAGCAGAACGGTTTCTGCGAGTCAGGATTTATAAACTTTAATCAAACACTTATAGGGCAGAGCCGGAAATTCGGCGTGCAGTGTTTGGAGAAATCATCTTGATGGTAATGCTAATTCCCTCCTCTTGCTGCCCACTGCCCCGTGGACAGTTCACACGGGCTGGTGGCCTTTTGGAGCCAGTTTAGCCCTTTGTGGCACATCATAATCTCATCCTTCATCCCTGGGATTCAGAGGCTTTATGGAAGTACCAAGATGTGTATACAGTGTTTTAGATGACCCCATCAGTCTTAAGGACATTCTCTATTAATCAGCAAAAGGCTTGCAATGTATTCCTCTTTTTAATTTTCTTCATTACCTTTCCTTCTCACCTCTCTATCTATTAAACAAAAGAATAATCAAACAGTTCCCTGGCCTTGCCTTGCTAAACTCAGTCCTCTGCATACCCACCAAGCATTGGTTAGCTGTGCAGTTTTGCTTTTTCAGCTGTTATTCTCATAGTTACTCTTGGCTGACAGAATTGTTTTGTCTCTATTCTTTCCCTAGACAAGATTAATCCATGAGGAGTTGCCCTGTGGCCACCTCATAGATCTAAAAGTTGTAAGACACTCAGAAATTAGAGAAACCTGCTTGAAACTCCACCTTTCAACATCACTTTTCTTGGAGTCAGAGGATCCTCAGGAAACAAATAGATGAAAAAAGAAAAAGAGAATGACAGCACTTTTTAGACATGCAGGGAAATAGAGTTTATCTTCAGCTGTGATTGGTATATAGTAATTAGTGGGGTTTTTTTGTTTGCCATTAACAGTGTGGATTTGGAGTTTTGCAGCAATGACAGGCTGCAATTTTCATTTTTCTCACATGAACTTTATTTCAGAAGGACACTTGAAGGCATACTTTTATTGAGCAATAGGAGATAATCTTTTCAATGTAGCATTAAGATTGGATGTATTTATTTCTGTTTCTGCATTTTTTTAAAATGTCATTTATGAAGAAGTACCCTGAGTTTTAGAAAGCAATTTTCATTGTATCAGTGAGCCATGGACTCTGGGTTGGAGTTTTGCCAAAAGCAGAGAGAACATGGCATTTTTAACTCTATCATCAACTAGAGTGACCAGGAAATGTTATGTGGACTTAAAATGCAAGGAACAGAATAAAACCAGAACACTGCATTTCAATACATAAAAAGAAAATAAATCATCAAGGTATGTGCAACTGCTTTTTAAGACATGTTACCTTTTACATGTCCTAAAACCCACCAGGAATACACATCTTGATTTAGCACTGCACTTAACATTTCAGATGTAAGCAAGATTCATTTTTATTTCTGTAACAATTGAGGACCTGTGTGGGGAAGAAAAAAGACAAAGTATCAGGTTAATCTACAAGCACTATGTACAGAAACTGTTCCTGAGAGCAAAAAATATCCCGAAATTTTGTTCTCATCTGATGTAACTATTTTTAATCGTGCCTGATGATGAAATCCTTTGTGGGAGCTCACCCTCACCGTGGCCAGCCAAGCTGTGTGGTGGCACAGGGGCCTCCCTGTGTTCAGCTGGCTGTAAATGCTTTTTCGTTGTGTTGTGCTGTAGCTTTTCTTTCATTTCTTTCCTTGTACTTGCTGTTGTTCATCTCGGGGCTGCTGCGTTCTGGTGCAGCTCCCCATACCTCCTCTTTGAGTCCTTTATAGGTTCCATCTTTCTTTATAAAACTAGTCAAAGGACTCAGGATTCTTTACTCTTTTTTTGTTTACTCAGGATACAGTACTTTTTAATTTTTTTTTTCTTTTTTTTTTGATTCATCTTTCATTAAGCAATAGTTTACTTCAGTTCTTTGCAGGTGTAGATGCTGTTCTGTCAAATCACAGCCTTTATTTCCCCTGGCTTGACAAGGATAGGGCTTCCCTGTTCTTTTTTGACTTTGGGTGTGAATTTTGGTGGATTTTTTTCAAAATTTTCTTTTAAACCTATGTCACAGTTTGTATTTGGCAAGACAAACCTACTGTTGCTGGCTAAGGAGGGCTAATGCAGTTCCACATTTCTGCCTTCACTGAGAAAAGCTTTAAACAACCATTTTGGGGTAAAAGCAAGATTTTTGGGATAGCCAGAGCCACCTTCCCCTCCCCAAAACTAATTTGGAACCCTACTATGAAAAATATGTATACAACTGTTCTTTTCTGCCTGTTTTGGCAGCAGGATGTAGTAGATCAGATACAGCCCTGTGCTAGTCTGGTTCCCAGTCTGGTTTGGGGTTTGGCACAGTGAGCTCAGACCTGGCTTTTCAGAGTCACTCCAGAGATATTTCAGCAGCAAGATTCTGTCTGAAGAGCTCCAGGGGGCAAGGGTGGTGTTCCTTCTTTGGAAAGATGGAAAAAAAAAAGTTAAAAAACTCCTACAAACAACCCAAACAAAACAACAATAGAACAAACCCTCAACAAAATGCCATACTCCAAGAACAGATGCAAATGGCTTTCTGTCAAAGTAGATTAATGGTTTTGGAACAATTTTAGAAAAGGCTGGTTTAGGACTACAGCTAAGTGTTTTCATTATTGACATGAATGGTAGAATACAAAACATATTTTAAAAATTGCCCGAGAATGTCAACCTGAAAGAATCTGCAAGCAGATCTTTAGAATTAAAAATTCCCTTGATGAGTGGGAGACTGAACAGAATGCAATTTAGAGCAAATTAAAAGGTCTACACCTAACAATATTTACCTGGGAAAATGTAAATGCATCATGACTGCATAGGTAATGTGCAGCACAGTGATTTTGGTTTCCAGTAAATCAAAAGTTGGACATATTAAATATATCCTGCTACTGCAAAAAAGGCATACACATGCTGTATTTTTTATACAAAAACAGAGTAAACATCAGTAAGGCCTCTGAAAGAGTACTCTTGAAAAAATTGGCACTTGTAAGGCTTCAGCTGCAAGGCAAAATTTTGGGAATGCTTCAAGAACAAAGCGTCTGAATCAGTGGAGGTACTGGGGAGAGCAATATAAAGCATGAGAACTCTGGAAAATGTGACCTACAGGGAAAAGCTGGGGAAGAGAAGCCTGAGGAAGGACTTGCTAATAGCCCTCATGTACATAAAAAGAAGCTGTGAGAAAGTAATCAAGTTTTTCTCCGTATTCCCTGTGCAGTGGGCTCACTTTGCAGCAGGAAAAAACTTTCTAATGGAAAAAGCATTTGAGGACTGGAAGAACTTCTTAAGAAGACAGGGAAATCTCTAGTGCCAACAGTGTAGAGAAAGAGTTTTGTCAGAAGCTGTAGGTGCAGCCCATCTTGGGATTTGGAGGAAGGTGTGGAGCAGGAGAGGGGACCCAAACTATCAGTCCAAATCCTATTTTCTCTATTTCCTTACCTATATCACACACACTGGGGACAGGGATGATTTTTACATGTTCTTGAGAAAGTGTTCTCTGCTTGATTACCTTGCTTTATTTTGTCTACTGCTGCTGTATTTTGGAATAAGTAAATATAAATTGAAGTGATGAGTTTTCAAATATATCAGCATTCATTTGCTTTGTTACGTGTGTTTCTTTTGCTTTAGAAACTAAAAGGTAAAAAGCTTATTATTATGGATCTGGTTATTTAAAACAGTATATTAATTGATTAATAACTACTGAAGCAAGGAGATGTATGAGTTTTTGGCACCAGAATCAGAATCCCAACTTAGCAGCGTGTCAAAGGCATTCACTGCTGAGTCCCTAGGGCACACTTGCAGACACTCTTTATTCATCTAGCACTTCCTGTTGGCTCACTCCCCAAATCCAGAGGACTTTTCTCTCTTTCCCTCCAAGCTGGAAATAAAATTTTATGGTCACAGTTGAGGAGGGGACGTGGCACAGCGCAGCTTAGTGCACATATGTCCAAATGCAGGGTATTGCTCTGGGCTCTGAGACCTGTGGGGGCCACCAGAGCATGCCAGATGCATCCCAGTTATGTGCCAGTGAAGGCATCCTTTGGAAGGGAAACAGGCAGGGATGTAAGCAGAGAGGAAGAAGTGATCTGTGCAATTTAAAATGTGCAATGCTCGCATAATAATTCAAATGTCCTAGAAGAAATGTTCTTTTTCTAGTGCTGATGTCCATGTAGTGCTCGTCTTTCTCATATATTGAACAGAGTGTATCTCAGTATCTAAACCTTTTTTATATTTGTAAGCAGGAAAATCATTTAGGCACGTTGTGCATGAACCTGGATGGCTGCATGTTTATCACTGAGGCTTTGCTTTCACTCAGCCTGGGTGGATCTGCAGCTCTGCTCTGGGTTTGATTCCAGCCTGCTGCTGTCTGACAGGATCAGCATGAACCAAGCCTGAGTGCTGCCCAGTGCCACAGCTGGTACCAGCTCTGGCCCCATTCCTGACTGGGATTTGGGCTGGCCCGTGGAACTGGGGCACGGTGGGCAGCACTTTGTGTCCCTGATCAAGGCACAACCGTAACACAGCAGACTGAACTTGGAGAGAGAAAGAGTCCATAAAGGGAAATGGCAAAGTGACTGAGTCCCAACAAACTGATCACTTGGCAAACTGCCTGCAAGCAAGTTATTTGTATTAACAGTCTTAATTGAAAACCATATATGTGGCAAAAATAATATAGTCCATCAATGGGAGTGTCTTGGTTTGGAAACAGGTGTCTGCCAGGGGAAGCAGGAGCCTTCCTCGGAATGGGCAATGCAATCCTCTGAATTATTATAATTTTGAAATTATTATAAATTTGAAATTAAGGAGCTTTTAGGCAAAGATACGGGAATTGGAATGACAGTTCTTTACTAGGAATATTAAAATAGAAATATAGTAGCACAAAAAAAAGAAAACAACAACAACAACAACAAAAAACACTGACAGATTCAGAACACGACCTGAGACCCTGTTGGTCAGGATGATGGTAGCAGTCCAATTAAATCCTCTAGGAATGATAAATGTGGTTCTGCTGGAGCAATGATCCTGTAAAAGGGTATAGTTTTCCTCTGAAGGTCCAGTGGTGGTGAGATGGGTCTGCTCTTCCTCTGGGAATGCAGTGCACACAGGCTGTGCTGTGTTCTGATCTCAGCTTTTATCCAGGTGGGAATGCTGGGCTCCTCCTGCTGGGTGCAGCATCTCCCATGGGGTGATGGAATTGTATCAGCCCTGCAGTGAGCCTCGATGGCCCATGGACAGCAGAGATCCCCTGCAGGGAGGATGGGTGTGGAAGAGATAAAGAAGAGATAAAAACACTGCCCCAGCTGGGTTTAACAGTGCCCACTGACAGAACAAACTGTCCCCTCACCCCCAGGGTCATGAGGAAAGAAACACCTCCCCAGGCAGTTTCAACAGACAGGGATAGAATACACACTGCTGGTTACACCTTGCATTGCAACACAAGACAGGGAGCTTTTACCATTTCCCTAGAGCCATGAATTGCATCCAGAAGGGATAATGCAGGGTTTGGATATTTAAGCCTCACCTAGAGTTGTTTTATTCAGATCTCTTGCCTTCTCTTGGGCAGTGTGTCCAGCCCTCAGACAGTGAAAGCTCAGGAGTGTTTATAAACTTCAAAGGAATAGAAACTCCACGTACATGAGCAGCAGGCTGGGAAATGTAGTGACCAGTGAAAGATGCACAGACTGCACATGACCTAAGGGCAGCAACTAGACAGACTTGCCCAGAGCTGGTAAGTGGTAATTGCTCCCAAGGGATTCGCCTTTCTCGAGGGAGATGACAGAAGTTTCTTCAGCTGAAGCAGCAAAAACGTAACAGCCACCAGCTCTGGACAAACTGAGCTTGCAATATTTTGGTACTGAAAGAAATGAAGCATTAGTAGAACTTTCTGGAGAGCTACTTCTGCATTTTGCAGAATTTTAGAATTTGGGGTTTTTTTCCCAAAGCCTATGCGCTATTTTGAGCAACAGCGGATTCAGAAATACCTTCTATAATTTTGTTATAAGTGAAATCAAAGGACTTTTTTTTTTTTGCTCCTACAAGCTCTGGAGAATACCGTTGTGGATGTTTAGTGCCACTATATATGTCACTGAAAAAAGGCTGGTAGTGCTGATGGTATGTAGGAATAGGTAGTCTCTACTGAATTATTTTTTTAGGATGTTTTTGCCTGGTTTAAGTTGGGATAGAAGATAAGGAAGCAAAGCCTGACCCTGTAGAACTGAGAAGTGCAGAAATGCAGTAAGTGCCTGAGAATACTTACATGCCAGCTGCTGAACATAAAACATCGTCACTGAGGTGTAAAATCTGACAGGGAAGTGTAGCTGCTGACAAAGAACATTTTATCTGTGTGACAGAGAAAAAATAATATATATATGGAAGAGAAAAAAATATCAATTAGCTACCTATGGTATATAAGCTTTCAGTTTTGAAGAATACTGGCTATGACCATAAATCTATTTTTTTTACATTACACATGCTTTCTATTAGATCTGCAATTCTTAAACTTCTATGTAATTTTTGCAGCTTCTAATTAATATCAGCCTAGACAATCATCCAAGAAATTGTAAATACACGTTTTTTAATTCAGTATATTATACAGAAATAACAAATAAGAACTGCACAGGAAATTCAAGAGGAATGGCTAACACTGTACAGTACATTCCTGATAGATCCACTGCTTCCAGGGAGAAATAGGAGAAAGGGCCATGTTCTAGGATCTATTTCCAAAACTTGTTCCTAAAATGATATTGAGGCAATAGAAGAAATGCTGGTAGCATTCTTCCCCAGAGTATTTCTTTTAGTCTTGTTTCACTTACAGCATGGCTGTTCAATTGTGTTCTTATAGTCCAAGGTTAATTTTTTGTGTGTCTCTGCAAAACTACTTCCTGATGAAGATAAGGAGTAATAATGTAGAAAATATTTCATGAAATAACCTTGTCATAGCTTTTCCAAACTGTCTGGGAGCAAGGAGTTATTAGAGTAGAATAAACATAAAATTTCAGTGCAGGTTTTCTGGCAGGAAGAGCAAAGAAACATGGTGTTTATAAATTACTTAGGAGCTCGCAGAGGAGAGGAACTGAACAAGCAGAGAGGAAGGAAAGAAGAAATGCCCAGAGACAGGTTTGTGGGGAGCAGGAGAGCACAGACCTGTCCAGCAGTGAAGCATCTGCAGCACTGAGCAGGATCCAAGTGAAAGGAGAGGGAGATCCTGGGAGGGTTGAACTGGAGGAGGAGGAGGAAAACTGAAGCCAGGAATGGGTTTAAGAGACTTTTTGGGTACTTTTTGAGAGAAGTCAGCTAAAGCTTGATGAAAGGGGAGTGAAAGATTAAGAGAAACTGAGTGAGAGGACAATGGCAGCAGGGAGTTTGTGATGTTCAGAGTGCTGTTAGGAGAAGATGGAGAGGTCAAACATGCAAAGGAGGAGAAAATGGAGAACACGAAAGAATAAATACATGAAGACTAAATCCAGTGAGGCTCCACTATTTCATTCATACAAGCAATCAGTGGTTTTGCTTCATGTTTTACAGTATTTCTGAGGACACCTGAGTGCAGAGGGAGTACATAAAGAAATGTCTGTGTTAATGGTATGACTTTAGTGTTGGTTTGGAGTGTCCTGTCATGCTGGGCCATGTAAATCCACAGGAAGATGCAGTCTGGGTACTGGCCTGTTTCTAACCTGACAGAAATAACATATAATAGATACTGGGAAAGTGGAAACAAAACAAAAAAAACCTGGCACCTGCAAGTCTTCTGCACCTGGCTGATAGGTTTGCTGACTGGAACTTTGCTGCTTCCATCAGGGGCAAAAGCCTCTGACAGAACAGACCATGAGCTCTGTGCTTCCCTGGAGTGAGTCCCTCTCATCTCCCACTCTGGCTTGAAGGACAAATGCTTTCCATGTACAGATATATTTCTTTGTTTGCTGTTTTAGGGTTTAGGCTTACTGCAGGAAGCATTTTTTAATGTGGGGGTTTTTTTCCTCTTGTTATTACTTGGATCTCACTGCAAAGAATTAGTTTAAAGCCATGACAGATATATAGGGAGAGAAGTACAGAGTGGACGGGCTCAGATCGTAGACTGGAATGTGCATTCAGTGGTTTGTGAGCGTCTTGGGTGGTTTGTGGGGTTTTTTTGGGTTTGTTAGGGTTTGTTTGGGGTTCCTTCAATCCTTCAAACACAGTATTAGCCAGTGACAAACGTGTTTTCTATCAGTCAGAAGATACCTGGGGTGAGAAACAAGTACCTTTGTCTGTGGCATTAAAGCCTCAGAGGTGGCATGAAAGCTTCTCTGGGCAGGATTTCCAGGACTGTGAGCTGCCATTATGTGAATGAAAGATGGTGACTTCTTCAGGTGGTTCATTTATAGTTTGCAATGCTTTACATCTTTTACAACGGAGCACTGCTCTGCTTTAATGCTTTGCATTTCAGAATTTCCAGAAAGAGCTGAAGTAGCTTATCATGGACTTTATTTGTGGCTTTAGTCTTTGTCTGCAGTCTCTCCAATATAGTGAAATTCAGTGTGCCCTATCTGATGTCATGGAGAGCTGATTTTTTTTTTCTTTGTTTGTTTAATTTTTTTTAGGGGAAAAATGATAAAAGCTAGGTATTAGTCTTTTACCAACACTTGCAGTTAGTAAACAGAAACAGGCCGAAGGCATCCAGAGGAATTTCATATGGCCAGTGCCTGTTTTTGCTGTGTAGTGGTAGTTTTGTCTCTAGACAAAGCCCCAGTGTTTAGTGAGCTATCAAGCAGTGAGTGATTTCTGTACACTTGATGGGATGAGTTCAGTAAATTATCTGGAAATGGTTTTAGGAGCAAAACCATTTCAGCTGGGCTAAAGGTCCTTCTCTCAGTCTTTGAGCTCTGTGAAGTTATAGTGTTTCCACATCCATTATCTGTGTGTTATATGGAGATTTATTTATTTTCAGCAGCAAAGTTGATCTTGTTTACTTCAGTAAGTGCTTGCTTTAGATGATTTCTGAAAGGGATAAGGAGGAAAAGGCTGGTTTTTGAAATAAATATTGTATTCTGGCCACTGCTAGCCTTCATTACCCACTTCTTATAAACTGGAGTTTGCTGGCTTTTTGTCCGCCTCGTTGCAAAGCTTTGTTAACACACTGCCATGAAAATGAAAGTTTCATACACATTGACATAATTAATGAAGAGGCAGGCAGCATGCTCTACCAATTAACACCACAGGGAAAAGTAAAATTGGCTTCCTTTTTGCGTGTTGTGCCAAAGTGAAGAACTGTAACACACAGCAAATAAATAGAGATCCTTTTAATGAGCTGCAAGATCGAGCTGAATAACTCTGAAAGGATGTTGTGTAAACATTGCCAACTATTTAGAGTGTTAAGAGTAATTGATGAGCTTAGTTGAAAGTTTTGAGGGGATTTTTTGGGGGGAGGGGGTTGGGGTGGAGAGCCTGTCAAAGAATGGAAATAGAGCTTGTTAATAAATAAATTGTATTTTCAATGCAGCTATTAGGCATGTTAAAGAATGTAACAAGCACCTTAGAACAAATACTGGAAAAAAGAAGCAGTTTACTGCTTGCTACTTGACCAAGTTCATCAGAACTCATTTTTTCAGCTGAGTATTTCTGAACTTCATATTTACTCTTAATCAAAACTTGACTAATTTTTCTCTTAGGCTGATTCCAAGTAGCAGAACTATCTGGCAAGGCAAAACATCACTCAGCCTTCCAGTTATCTCAAAATTCCAAATAATAACAATAGCAGGGAAGTAAACAGGTGAATTTTTTCTGTGCTTTATGTGAAGCATTCTGTGTATCTTGAGACATAGGTATAGAAAATTCAGAGCAGTTCAGGCTCAAGGTTTTTACAAAAGATTCTTTCATCAAACAGAATTATCCCAAAAGTCTTAGTCAGAAAAGTAAGATTGGGTTTTTGGAGAATACAAAACTCCAAAGCTGTGAAGGCAATTTATAGGTGACAAGATTGAATGGGCACTGGAAATTAGAAGGCCAGCATCATTTAGATCCAAGTACATGTAATAACAGAAGTGCAATTTTGACTGTTCAGTGGTACCAGCTAGCTTAGAATGACTTTATATAGGAAAATAATACATCTTCACTTTTCATTCATTCTCAGTTATTTGAATTTTGACAATAATCAATTTTTAGTATTTTATTTCAGCCCAAGTATTGCATGAGGTTAGATCCAGCATATCATTTCACATTGTATGCAAGCAGATCTCCAAGTTTTATCTATAAGCCTCTGCACCTCAGCATCATCTTAAATAAACCTTAAAATACATCAGAATTTTAATTAAGGAAGCAAAAGGTGGTAAAGCTAAAAGGAATAATTAGAAGTCAATAAAGATTGTACTAAACTTGCTGAACAATTGACCTTTGTAACAGTCATGCCTGCTCTGAGTTATCATCACAACAGAATTGTATCCCTTTACTTAGAATGTTAAAGGTGAAACCAGAAGTATCCAACAACAAAGAATATTAACATGCAAAACCAGCTAGAGACAGTTTATTGTGATTGTGGTGGAGTCCTTCTACTATTTCTGTATGTTGAGAGACATATATTGCTGAGTAGTTATTTAATCAATATTTTCTCTTTTTTTATCTTTTTACTACCTCCCCTCTGCATCTCTCCTTTTGTTTTTCTCTTCAGCCTCTCACATAACTGCCTCTGGTCTTTCTTGTGTATTCCTCTTACACATCTTTATATTGCCTAACCTTTTCCTAACCCAGATTTTGTCCTTCAAAATGCTTAATGGGCTCTGTCCTGTCCTCACTGCTGGGCCAAGTCTCTGCTTGGTGGTGTTCAGGACTGCCTGGCTGTTCCCAGTTAATCTGATGGCTGTCATCCTCTCCTCAGCCAGCTGGCTCTGCCTCTGCTCTGGCTCTTGCCACCACGAGCATAACAGTGTCTCTTCTGTCCCAGCTTCCTCCCTTTTGACACCATGTGCTTTCTTCTGCCACCCTTTGTGGCCCAAGTGCCTTCTGCTGCAGCCCAGTGGAGCAGCTTCCAGAAGATCTGTAATCCAGAAGGACAATTATGGAATTCCAGCAGGAGAGATGAGTGTGGATGCACTAGGAGAGAGAGAAAGGACAAGATCCTCCACAGGGATTTACAAGAAGAAACTGCATTACATCTTACTTCTGTGAGGATTCCACGTGTATCTTCTCTAATTGACTCGTGCTTCAGAAAAACATTTCCTCTCTTCAGCGTTTGGTTTCTGCAAGACTGTGAAGAGGTGAAACAACACTCAGGGGTTGTGGTTTAACCCCTGCCAGGAGCTGAGCTCTGCAGAGCTGCTCTGGAGTGTCCCCCCTGCTGCCCACCCTGCCAGGGAGGAGAGGCAGTGAAAAGCCCCAGAGCTCATGCACTGAGATAAAGACACCTCAACAGGTAAAGCCAAACAGGGAATGCATTCCCCGTGCCCAGGGGCAGGCAGGTGCTCAGCCACAGCACAGCCAGGCCCCACCACGTGGAACAGTGGCTGGGGAAGGCAAAGGGCATCACTGCAAACATCCCCCTCTGCCAGCAGCCCCCTCTGCCAGCAGCCCCCTCTGCCTCCTCCTCCAGCTTCAGAGGCCGAGTGGGATGTGAGATATTCTGGAATATCCCTTGGATCAGCTGGGCTCAGCTCTCCTGGCTCTGTCCCCACCCCTGTGCACACCCAGCCCTGCTGGTGGGGTGAGCAGCAGGGGCAGCTGTGGCTCTGTGTCAGCTCTGCTCAGCAGTGACAAAATCTTCCCTGTCCTATCAGAGATTCTTGTGTTTGCAGCACAAATCCAAACCCCAGCCCCATACTACCTGCTATGGAGAAAATTAACTCTCCCAGCCCAAACCAGCAAACTTAATTAAATAATTTTTCTTCAGGCTGTACAAAATTCCTTTATTGGATCTGGCCAAGGATAAAATGTAATTAATAACTTGTTAACTGTTATCAAGAAAGCATAAAGTGCAATGAAAGACTGACTATCATAATTTCTGTGATAGAAAACTGGAATGATGTGGAGATCTTTAATGCTGGAATTCTTCTTGCATTCATGTTTTGTACTGCAAGCATATTTCTGACCACATGTCCAATAGGTAGAAAGAGAGAAAGTGAGAAGTACAAAATATCTTTATTTAGCGAGATCTTAAATAGATTAGGGTTCTTGAGCTTGGAATGACAGGTAAGTGAAAAGAGAGGCCTAGACAATCATCAATGCTTCAAAGAAAATGGAATGCTTTGCATTATAAGAATCAGTACTCAGTGATATTGTCAGCCAGCAAGTTCAATATTAGCATAACAAAATCCTTATTTTTTCACATGGAGCAGGATTGTGGCACTTAGAATTTATTTGGGATCAAGCAGGCTGGATCCAGTGGCTGTGCAGAAGTTCTGGCTCAGGAAGCTCAGGAGTCACTGGCTGCAGGGTTGTATTTTGCAGACAAGGACCATGCTCACATGGCATTTCTTATTTTCTTTCCCTGAGTATTTTCCCCTGTGATTCTGGACTAGATCAGCCTTTTCTCTTGCCAATGTGGCAATTCTTATGTATTAAAAATATCTATGAACTAAATATTGTTGTCACAAAACTGTTGTAATCAATAAGGGGTAATTAAAAAAATATATTCAAAATCCAATGAAAGGATAGCTTTGTACGTTTTGCATTTGTGTGCCTTGATTTAAGTTTATTCAACTAAATACGAGATGTTTAGGTGGACAAGCTAGAGCTTATTAATTACCTCGCTGTGTACATATGAGCAGTGCAGGTGCCAGCTCCAATCTGTGATAAATCCATCAGCTCTGGGGGTTTTCCTGTCCGTCCCCACTGAACTGTGAGTGCCTGTGACAGGCCGTGCCTCTGTCACAACCAATCGTCCCCTCGCAGGGCTGGCAGCACGGGGAAGTGACAACTTAATGGAAGCTAAAGCACTCTAATGGCAGGGCCTGCTGAAAGCCAGGGAAAGTCATCCCCAGCGTTTGCCCTGGCTCTTGGAAATGTCTCTTTGCATTTCTGCTGTGTGCAGCGTCCTGGAGCTGTGCTGGGGTCACGTGTGCAGGTATTGCTCAGTGAAACGTGGTCCAGTCCAGCACTGGTTTGTAAAACTTCACTGCTCCTAAAAATGAAATTATGTCTATGATTAAATATTACTGTTCCAGCAGGAACGTGCCCTTTCCCATGAGCTCTGCAGCCTCACCCACCTCCCAGCCCCTCGTTCTGGGAGGCACAAACCATTTCCAGTGTGCAACTGGAGCTTCTGGCCACTGCCTAACCCATTTCCATCTCCATCCCATGAATGGAAGCACAAACGTTTTATCCCACGGTTCACATGAGGGCATGGATATTTTTATTTAGTTATGAATGGAGTATGTGTTTAATCAAATGGATGCAAACACAGTGTGCTTTATTTAAGTATATTTGTTTACAGGTGAAGAATACAGAGGTTTTTTCCTGCCTTTTATTGGTGTTATGAAAAAAAAGTTGTGGTGAGCCAATGGATAAAATTATTGTACTGAGAGTATTTCATGTTGTTTTAATATCTTTTTAGATTACATTGGTGTATATGAACATATTTATTTATAAATAAATAAAACTCTAGTAATTTGCATACATTTGTGAACTGTCTTATAAGTGCCCAGTGATTACATTTAAATATTTTCATTTTAATTACATTTTAATATTTTAATAACTTTTATATATTAAACTGTGGATATTCAATCTAGATTATTGCCTTTTTATGAGGTTTACAAGCAAATAATTACCTTGTTCCTGGTTTTCTTGGTGTGATGGTGCTTTTGGACAAAACCAGAATAGCAATGGCTTTCAGTAGAACAGTATTTCTTCATCTTTTAATAAAAAGAATGTGTGCTTTGCGAGTTGTAATTAGCCAGGTAAATTTAAAAAATTTAAAAATATTCCTAATAATATAATTTCTAAGATTTAGAGAACTTAATCAGTACTATACCATTTATCCAAGTTCACAGAAAGAGAGCAGGCGAGGGCAGACCCATGATGAGTTCAGAACTGAAAAAGAGAAGGCCAAATGACTGTTCTAAATTAAAAATAAACAACCAACCCAAATGAACCAAGCCGAAGCATTTCTGTGTGGTTATTTCTATGATTATTTGTTTTATACTCGAGACTTTGATGCTGTTTAGCAGGTAACAGTTATTTTTGTGAAGGAAGGGTGGATGCTCTAAACAGACACTTGTAAAAGTTGTATTTACCATGGGTCTGCTTCCTCCTTCCCCTCTCTCCAGCCATCCTGGCAGACACAGCAGTCTCCAAATTGCTAAATGAACCTTGCAGGTTCTCTGTGATTTCTGCCTTTCCCTTATCAATACCACCCTGTGGCAAAGCACTTCAGAGAACCCCTCTGCTCACCTTGCTTTGGGACAGTGACAGTGCCCGTGCTGCTCCCCTGCTTTGGTATTTCTAAGGATTTTCCCAAAGCTGTGGCCTATGGAAACTGTCAAGCAGATCGTTTATAACAACTGCTAGTAACATATTTTTGCTATAAAATGATTTTTGTAATGGGTCATTCTCGCATATTTTCTCATGGAGCAAGTGCCACTTCAATTTTTCAATTAAAACTTCAATTAAAATTCCTCTGTTCATTCAGGGATTCTTGGGTTTCTGTTACATAATACTTCCCTTTTCAGTTCCTTAACAGAATTGTTCTCTCTCAGAAATTGTTTCCCTAACACACAGAGTCAATAAGTGCTCACAAAATGTTTGCTTCACTTAAATTGGGATTTTCCTCAGGTAAGAATTTGGTTTCCCAATGTGAGAGACATCTCCCCTCTTTTTTGGGTGCACCAAGCTCCTTAAGGAGCCAGAGCAGAGCTTCCAAATTGTTTTGTCACTTTGATTTTGCAGTTGCTTGAAATATTCAGTTAACTGCTTGTAATCTCTTCTTTTGAAAGACTTTGTGTCATCCACAAGAATGTCTTAGTGTTTTTTTTAGAGAAAAAACAGAATGATTATCACTTTCTTGTCCCCTATACTTAACCAGGCTTAATTGTGGATTTACAGAATTCTGTATTTATATACATATATATATATTTTGTGTATGTACATAAATGGTTGTTTTTCCTTTTTAGGCTGATGAAAAATTCACTGTACTGATAAGCTTTATGTTGCCAGCTTTTGCTTTTTGACAATATTTTATTTTAAGTTCTTTTAACTGACTGGAGGCAGCAAACAAGGATCTTCACTCTTTCACTCTCCTGCAGGTCACTGATTGATGAAAGGATTTTTTCCTGCATGTGTGTGTATATATGTATATTCATATATGCATATGCTAATTATTCTCCAAGTTCATGTCCAAATTGCTAATTTGACATTTTTAAATGGACAAAATTGATATTTTGTGAAACAGCGCCAAGTTTACATGCCCACAAAACTTGAAATATTTGTCTGCATGTGGTGATTCAAGTGAGAGTGGGATTTTTCTGCTCACACTGACAGCTCTTCCTCAGACCTCTGTTGCCCCACCTTTGAAAAGTAGCTTGCTTTCAATTTATGCAGAATAAACACTGTGCCTCATGCAGGGAGTGCATTGGCACGTGCAGGGGACATTTTTTAATTTGGGCAAAGTGTATAATATATCATACATGTTTGCTAAGTTGTACGAAGTTAAGATCACTTTCTTCAAGAAAAATCTGGACCCTGGAATGCTATCAAGTTTTGTTGGAACTGAGACAAAAGTGAAGTGTGCACAAGAATTATTTAGTTCATCTCTGGGCTGCTTTTTAGGTGTTGTGAAGGGGAAAAGGGAGAGAAGGTGTAATTGCAATCAGGGGTCAATGTAGAGAAGTCCAGGTAAATCAAAACTATTCTACACTGCAAATAATTTGCTCTTCTCCCTTTTCCTTGTCCTTTCCCACCCCAGCCCTGCTCTTTGCCCCACCACTGACCTTCCCACACCTTCTCTGTTGCTCACCCGAGGTGACGATGCCGTTTCCAGGTAGAAATGCTCCAGGTGGGAATGCTGCTGCCCGTTTGCCGTGTTTGCCAGGCTCCTTCTTCCCTCCAGAACCGTGAGAGGCAGATGAGGCCTGGGAGGTGTCTGGGTGGGTCCTGGCAGGGCTGCAGGTCCCTGTCCCAGCCCGGGGGTCCCAGCTGAACTCGCACACCTGGCCAGGGACCCCCGCGCCTGCCCCGCGCACACGCGGCAGATTTGGAATGTACACAGAGAACTAATGGAGTCCCTGGGGTCCCGCAGATCTCCTTGGCTTTATCTGCTCGGCATAATTAATGTAACCAAGCGAGGGGATGAGCACTTTTCTGTAGGAGTCAATAGGAAGGGTGTTTGGAAAATGAATGAACTGCTAAGATTAATTGCAAGGCTGTCGGCCTGAATGGCCTGGTGAGAGATTCAGAAGGAAGTGCCAGTGCCTTTATATCCAAAAGATTTCTTTATCAAAAGTTGTTCAAAATCCCAATAACATTAGCTATCAGACTGGACTGAAGATAATGCTTTATTGTCGCTGTTCTAGTCTTAACAATTGCAAACTACTAATTGCTGTTAGAGAACAATTCGTATGAATATCGATCTCAATCAGCTCCGCTGGATTTTTGGGACTCTTCATAAGGATGGCCAATTCTAGTAATAATTAGAAAAATACATTTTCTAAAATGTACAGTGGTAGACTAGTCAGCAGAAAGATTTAAACCAAAGTTTTGTGTGAAATACTTTATGGGAAAAAAAGCAAAAAACAAAGACCAGATGGTAACAGGATCCAGTTAAGGAATTCTGGGTTTGCTTTGCATTTCTTTAGTCATTTTAGAGATAATTTGTCTTTTGAGTCTACATTTTTTTTTCTGTTCATTTTATCAAAGTGCTGCTTACCTATAGTTTACCAGTATTTTTAAAAAGCTTTCCTGAAGGGAAGATATATGTGGTGAGATTTTTTGGCTAGGTTTTAGGAATATTTTGAACCCATTGGTTGATTCTATCTGCAGCCCTCTGTTGTTGTTTTGACTGCCACTCACGTAACACTGACAGTGTGGATCTAAAACGTGCAGCCAGCCCTGTGAATGGCAGATAGGAGCAGGGAAGTGCAAGGAGGAAAATCCTGAGTGCTCAAAGGAAGGAACTTGTCAGCAGGTACTGTGCTCAAGTTCAGACAGAGCCTTTCTTTTTTCTCTACCATTTTAGCATGAAATCAATGGGGAATGCATAATTTTTTAGATGTGTCTGAGATTGCACAGCAAATGTTCACCAATGAGACTCTCAGCTGCCACACAATCTGGCACAGCTCCTTTCTGCTCCACAGCTCCCAGTTGCATTCAGCCCACTGTCGATGTGATGCCTCTTTTTGGCTTCTTGCCCATCTGTTTTAGTAATTACTGTCATATAAACTGATATTTCTAGACTAGAAACCATGTTGTTGTGAGATAAACCCGTTGGAGTTACCTTTTGTGACGTGTTCAAGCAGCTCACTGACTTCTTATTTTAAACTATAAAATTTGCATCAACATTTCCTGCAATACATAGAGAAGGATTCTAAGATTTCTATTTTTTTTTAAACATAAGGAGTTATAATGAAATAGAATCAGATTTTGATAATGCTTCCTTTTTATCATGGTATAGTACTTTCACAGTTTTCACTCTTTTTTTTTTAGGATCACAATAAGAAACGGTGTCCTTGAATAAAGTATTTGTGTTAATAAGTTTTGGCAGACATAGTTTTTTCAAGTGTAAAATATACAAGAAGTGCTTTGCCCTATCCAAATCATCCATTAGCACACCAGGACCATCCAAAATGACATCATTACATATGCCAGCTAAAGCACAAAGGTTTCAGGACAGTGAAGAGCAGCTTTATTCTGACAGAAATTGAGTAGAATCAAAGGTGGATTTAAAAAAAGGGATCAGACAACATCCTATCACCAACTTCACCCATTAACAGCCCCAGGGGCAACGGCAGAGGAGCCAACACAAATATGAGATTGTGCCAAGGAGCCAGATGCCATCACTGCAAAATCACTGCCCCAGGATGGCATCTGTGCCTGGGCTGGCAGCCACCAAGGGAGGAAAGGCAGGGCAGGCAGCCTCGGTGGGGCTGCAGAGAAAGGGTTTGTCCTCCCCTCCGCCTCTCCTCATAGCAGAGCTCCTGCCTGGCACTGGGGAAGTCGGCAGTGAGAGCAGAGAGAACTGGGGCAGTGCCACCACACACAGATATTAAATATATAGATATAGATATATCGATATAGATATATGGATGTGTGCATGGTTGGATGGAAATGCTTATGGATGTGCATTTGGGCAGACTGGACCAGAAAAATGGGGAGATCAAGGAAGGAGGCAAAAGAAACCAGAGTGAAGTTAAACCAGAAGAACACACGAAAAGACTGTCAAAATAAGTGTTTATTTTCCATACATCCTAAAATGCTTATTTTACTATTTTTAATTTTTTTAAATAGTGCAACTTCAATAATTTCCCTAACTTCTCCCAAGTCACACCTGCTCAGCAGCCAAATTCTTGGTGTGTTCTCTTTGTAATGACATTCCACATCGGCAGGTTCAAAGCATTTGGCAAGTTTAATTTTTAGAATTTAAAAGAAGTCTTTTATGTGATTTTTGATATCATTCTGTTACACCTGAATTATATATATATATATATCTCCAAATATTGATTGATTGCTTGATTGCTTCTTTTTAAATTTAGTGTTCTTATTTAGTAGGAATAATTTCTAGCCATGCTGTCAGTACTCAGGCTTCTCACAGTGGCCCTAACCAATCTAAGGCGTTAAAAATGCAATATTTTGAGTGGCCTCCAGTGATGGTGGGGCCATTGAAAGCTGCACACTGACCCTAGGAGCTGGGAGCCTCTCTGGTTAGCCAGGAATTAGCTCTCCATGCATTAAAGGTGCATTATCAAATGCAAATAGCTGCGTGTGTGTGTGGAGTGGGTGGGGGGATAAACGCTGTGACACCAGATCACTTTCACTGCTTCTGATCTCAACACTGAATGTTCAGTAATGTGGAAAAATCTCTGTGAAGCAGAAATCTTGTGAACAGGCAAAATCTCTTTTTTTGTTGTTTTTAAGTGAAAGTAGCACAGTAGTAAATATGAGATAAAAGTGCTAATTAATTCAAGGAAAACTCTCTAAATATATATTGATCAAGGAGAGACATTTGAGGCGAGCTGTAGGTTTAGAACATGACTTTCCAAAGCTTAAAAAAAGCTCAGTGAGTATCGTGTTTCTGATTCAGCTGTCAAACATGGCTGGAAAGGCCCAATTTGGGGCAGACAATAAAGGGTTTTGATGAACACACGCTCCCTCTGCTACCCCACGGACAGAGCAAGGCTTCTTTTTTGTGTGCTAGTGCTGTATTCTGCAGAGAAACACAGTGGGTAGGAGGAGGCTGAAAAGACTTCAGAAGTGAGCATCTGTCTTGGAACTAAAGGATTTTTCCCCCTTTAAGTTTCAGTCTCCTGTGTTTGTCATGCATTCGGTACATGCTAAAGCTGTTAAAAAGATACCACTGGCACAGCATGAGGAATTATGAGTGAGAGCAGAGTTGTGTCTCGGGTTGGTCTGGACAAAAGAGGATTATTGCTCTCTGAGTTCTTATTAAAAGCTTCTGGTCCATTTTTTTTTAGGTTAAGTAATCATTGCTGAGAAAAAGAAATAGTAATATTTAATCATAGATATAATTTACTTTTGAGCAGCCAGCGGAGTTTTACAATTTTTTAATAAAATATAAATATTTTGACAGGAGGATGGAATTGGCATTATGCAATTTAAGGTTTTTATGTCATAAGAGATCCATATGCATGGATATTTATAATTATTTCTGAGTTAAATCTTCAGATGCCCGATCCTAGAATAAAGTCTTTATTACTGGGTTTTGAATTTCCTCGTGTGTCATGACTAAAATAGTTTAGCTTGGCAGTATTAGCTTTGAGTTCATTCTTTCTTCATTCTCCTCCTTATTATAGATGATCTAATTTTTTTTCACTTCACCTTTTTACATTTCAGTGCTTCACAGACTGCACTCCCTAAACCTTGCCACATAAACCCAAAACAGTTTTTCCTTTTATTTTTTTCATGATGCTTTCATATATTTTTTAATTAATTTGTAACATAGGCAGTCAAAGGTTCTGATTATCAGAGGGAGGAACTGTGACTGGATTTTTAAATGTTTAAAAGCAATATACCACAGAGGCTTGAATCACTTGACATTTGTTTGGTAGTGGATGAAGGGTAAGTGGCTGATTATTCCAACAGTCAGTAAAAGACTTGGGGTTTTGGTGTTATGGAATCACAGAATGAATGACACAGGCTGGAGGGGCCCTCTGGATATTGCTGAATCCACTGCACAAAGCAGGAGCAGCTGTAGGGGAAGGCACACAGGGACCAGGTTTGGGGTATCTCCATGAGCTCACAAGCAGTGCAGAGACTGTTCCACTGTTGGGTAGATTCTCCTCCCAGGAAACAGGTTCTCTGATATTTAAACAGGGTGTAACATTAGTCTGTGCCCATTGCCTCTTCTAATTTGCCTGGCCAGCATTGAGAAGTGTCTGGCTGCATCTACTTCCCACCCTCCCTTCAGGGGTTTACGCACATTTGTGAGATCCCTCGAGCCTTTTCTTTCTCTGGTGGAGCAGCCCCAGCTGTCTCAGCCTCTCACAGAATTCACAGAATCACAGAATCACCAGGCTGGGAGAGACCTCCAAGATCATCGAGTCCAACCCAGCCCCAACACCTCGACTAAACCACGGCACCAGTGCCACATCCAGGCTTTGTTAAACACATCCAGGGATGGTGACTCCACCACCTCACCAGGCAGATCATTCCAGTGCTTTATCACCCTTTCTGTAAAAAACTTTTTCTAACATCCAACCTAATATCCAATTTCTCTTGGTACAGCTTAAGGCTGTGTCTTCTCGTTCTGTCAGTGCTGCCTGGAGACAGAGCCCAACCCCACCTGAGCACAGGCACCTTTCAGGGAGCTGTAGAGAGTGACAAGGTCACCCCTGAGTCTCCTTTTCTCCAGGCTGAACACCCCCAGCTCCCTCAGCCCTTCCGCCTGCAGGGCCAGTCCCCCATCCCCTGACCCATCCTGTGCCCCTGTGCTGGGCTGGCTGCCCCTGCCCATCTCCTCCTCCTGGGCACCACAAACTCCAGCGTGGCCCCACCACTGCTGGCTGGCAGGGAAGGATCCCATCCCTGGGATCTGCTCCCAGGGCCTTCCTGACACATCCTAGGACGCTGCACGTGTGGTTTGCTGCAAGGGCACCTTGTTCTCCCGTGTTCATCCCATGGCCTTTTCCCTAAAGCTCTTTCCAGTCAGTTGTTTGTTCCCCAGCCTCCCCCCTGGATAATGTTTTCATCCTCTTCCTTACCAGACTGCATCACTTGGAGTGCATTTTCAGTAGTACTAGTTTTTGGGTTTGTATTGCTTGGAGTAATGGTTAAAGTCTGATTTTAAGGATTTTTTTTCTTCTCCCAACCCTTTGGGAATTTATCATTCCCAGAATGCTCCTGTATTCTATAAGTAATAAATCTTCCTGGTGTTTTGTGATTTGCAGTTCATAGGACAAATTATTCAAACATCTTATTACTGTTTCATTAAACCCCTTTTTATATGCTGTATCACAAAGATATTTTGAATTCTAATAGACATTGGTGCTTTATAGTATTCATGCTTTACAATATTCATGTTGTTTAAATGTTTTGCCTTTCCTTTTGCTTTTCATTTCTCTCTTATCTGAGAGATACAATATCCTACAATTTTTTTATTACTGATTATTTGGAAATCAACACATAATTCATATGGCTCAATTGCTGTCATTGATGTACTCAAATTACAGTTATGGCTATTAAGAAAATTATGAAGAACTCAATGCCTTGAATTTCAGTGACAGCCTGCTGCCTTATCATCCTTTTGAAACCCCAGTACAAAAACTTTAGGTGATTATCTTTAATTGTACATGTGAATGAGTTGGAGGAAGGATGAATCAAGCAGAGGCAAAGCTTCTGAGTAATAAAAGAAGTTTTAATGTACTTTAAAGTGGCGAAAATGTTAGTGGTCTTTTTTTGGAATGTGCAGTGCTCTATTTCTGTGGCTGTAGGCTGGAAACAGATTGGATGTCAGACTGATTGTCAGCATTTGTGTTCACGGCTTTTACATGTGGGTGGTTTCTCCAGTAAAGAGTTCTGCATTTATTGTAAAAACTAGTAAGGTAATTTTCCTATAGCTGGCTAGTTATGAAAACACAGAAGGGGTAATTAATGTATAACAAGGTTTGGAAAACTTACCTTCTGTTTCAAAGGGAAGAGACTCCTCAAATATAATTCACCATGAGGGTATTTGAACCAACAGACTGAACATAAAATCTTTCATGTGTCCTGAAAAGGATTTGAAAGGATAAATTTAAAGTAGCTTCAGATTTTGTCTTTCCTCTCTGTTGCATCTATCACAATAAAGATTAATTACTGTATGCTTGAATAATCATCTATTGAATCAATATATGTGCATTTTTACACGTATTATGAGATGGTGGTGTATAATCTTTGCTGGTTTTATTCTTTATCTTTTTGATCTATCCTATCATCACACTTTGGAATAGGAGTTAATTCAGTTCTGTGTTCTGGCTCACTGGAACATTTTGAGCTCCTCATTTCCCACTTCTCAAAGAGAGGAATTCTCCAAGTCCTTTTGGGTCCGATGGTTGAGAGCTCTGTTGGAGGAGCTCTGTGAAATCTGGTCCAAAGGAAACAGTCCAGTTTTCCTGGACAAACCTGGGGTTCTGTTATTGCCTCTGTACTTGGCACTCCATCCTTGGTGTTAAAACCCTTTTCAGATGATCAGAACAGCCTGTGAAATCCTGAGCATCACCTCAGTCCTGCCCAGGGTGTGTGACAGCCACCAGCAAACCCCATTCCCCTGGGGCCAGAAAATCCCTGACACCACACGGGAACAGCCACAGCTGAATCATTTCATTTCTTTTCTATGTTGAATCAATCCTGGTTATGCAACCTTACAACATAATTTATATTTGTTTCCCTACAAATATGCTTCAAATCATATCACTTTGCTCTTCAGTTGATGATGTTTAGTTGATGACAGGCTTTTTTTGTTTGTTTTCCTTAAACAGAACAGGAAATCCTACTTAAGTGTAGGTTTATCCTACATCAACAAATGCAGTTATAAGGCAAATGTTTGTTAAATTGGTACAGAGATCACAATGAAAGGAGAAGGATTTGAGCTGGAGCTGTTGATTCCCTGACGTTTTGATGGCTTGGTATGTTTAGCTGCTCCAAAGCAAATTAAAAAAGGTTACTATGCAAAAGGTTTGATGGCTATAGTCAGAATCGTTGGCAGAACAAGAGAGCAAAAGTTAGGGACAAGTGGAAAATTTCAGGCTGAGTGAGTTTGAAAAGTGTTTCCTCCTTGGTGGATTCAGTAAAGCCTAACAACAGCATTTTGGAGCTAATTCTGTAAAACATCCCAATCATAGGAAACCCAGAAAGAGCAGCACTGCCCTGATCAAGGAGATAAGCTCAGTGAAGCCTGTCTTGAAAGTTAGATGAAAGAACAAATTGTGATTATAGAAAAAATTAATTATTTTAATTTTTTTTTGGTGACCATTAATTTATGATGTTCATTTCTAATATGTACTTGTACACATTTATTTTTATGGTGAAGGTTTATATGTCTTTGTAAAGGAAGAGTACTGAAAAAAATCTTTCTAAAGACAGTTTATGTCTTACTGTGTGAAATAACTTCCTCCACTGTTGGCTATTCTAAAACATGGTTAATTCAGATAAGCATTAAAGGTGTGCAAAGATATTTTTTGTCTAAGTAGTACAAAACTGAGGGTTTTTTCTGTTATGTTTCTTTGGCTCCTGCTTTTGTTTAGTTGGAGGATAAGTTCTCTTAGCCATATCCAGCTCTGTGTGAATTCAGATTGTTCATCAGATAATAGACAACAAAAGTACCAAACTATAAAGGTATAAAGCTAAAATGATAAAAAAATGCAGTTGAAATTGAGAGAAATACAGAGACAGGGCAAAATATGAACTAATAAATCCTGCATGAAAGCATCTAAATACTTAATATTACTTGTGTAAAGCTTTTGTTTTGCCATGAAAGACCTGAAATATAATAGCTCTTTGGTCTGTCTAGAATATAAATAATATGATGACAGCATCATTCTGAAGTTCATGCATGTTTTTAAAATGATTTAATGTTCTCCTATAGTTCTCAATTTTATCCAGATGCCTTATTCAGTCACACCAAAAGCACATTACTGAACGTTTTATTTATCATTCTGTGAAGCTTAATTCACTTGCAAGTCGGGACTGCACTGTTCTCAGCTGAGCTGCATTTCACACCTGTTTGGAGAAAGAAAAAGACTGAGGAGGGTTTGTGCTTCACTCGGAGATTTCTGAGGATGTTTTTCTTGAAATAGACTCAACAGAGTAGCAGGCTGCTGCCACAAATCCTGCATTCGATGGGCAATTCATGATTAATATTTCCTTTATCAACTGGATTTTAGCATACACATTTCTCTGATCTATAGATTTCAAGGGAATTTGCTCCTGAAATTTATTCATCTAAGCAAAATCTGAAAATAACCTCCAAATTTCTGATGCCTCTGTAATTTTTGTGTTTAAGAGTTAGTTATACTGCTTTGCAAAACCTTTTTCTCTTTACATTACTGACATGAGGAATTCTTTCAGGAATTCTGCAGGTGGGACACTTAGATGACAGTGAGTGTGTGGGTATTGGCTTGTGAAGAACTTTCCCACTTTCTAATCAGTTCTGGCTTAGAATGTTTTCTTAGAGGTAATTATCCCCAGTAAATCCAGTCAAGGTCCTGCTTGAATAATTAAAATATTTTCTTCACAATTATTTGTTTGAATTAGGATGTTTGTCGTTTTTTTCATAATTTCAGAGAATTATGACTGATCACTGGGTTAATTTTTGAAAATACAAACACACATTTCAGTGGAAGATGAAATTATCCTTTATTGTATTTTCTAGTGTTTTAAAACTTTCCTAGTGCTTGAAGGTGAAAGCAAGGAGTAAGATTACATATTTAATTGAAGGATATCACACTTTTGAGATCATCAGTACCTGGAGAGAGCTGCCATTTATTCGTGTGATTTCCTTGCAGAATGATCAGAAGCTGTCATTGACAAACAAATCTTTTTCTCTCCAGTGCCTCTGAGTGCAAATACCACTAACAAATACAGCTGTTCCCAACAGAAACCTCCAAGCTGTGATCAGCACTGAGGGAACTTTGGGGCTGCTGCTGATGCTTTGGAAGGCTGGACTGGAACAGAGGCTGGGCAGAGCTGGAGAAGAAAGCAGGGATTTATTGAAAGGACTTTAGGGTACACCTTGGGCAGGACAGGGCCTGGGCAGGGCTACACCCAAGGTGGACATAAAATGGTCACAAAATGGTCACAAAATGGACAAAAAATGGACAGCTGGTCACGAGGTCTCACACTTTTATAGGTTTTGGTCCATTTGCATGTTGGAGTTTAATTTTCCAATTACAGCTCCAGGTTGTGAGGTTCCATCCCTCTTGTTCCTCCCTTCAGCCACCCTTGTTTGTGCTGTTGGGCTGAAAGCTGTGCTTGGTGTTCAGAAGGAAAATGATTTATCTACCTACCCTGTGAGGAGAGCTCACTAACATTTAATGTGAGGCTCAGAACTGCACAGAATCTGAAATACATGAGAGCTAAAACCGAGGGCGTCACTGCACTGAGCCGTGCCCAGCTGACCTCTCCTGGGGGCTTCCAGCTGGGCTCAAGTGGCCTCACCTGCTGCTTCATCTCCTTTGTCCTGTGAAAGAGATTTTTGTAATTCCTCTCTAGAGTCACTTAAAACCAAATTTTAAGCAAGTTTGATGGATTTTGTCCTCTCTTCAGCTCCTTGTGTCCCTCCAGTTTCACAGTAAATTAGGCAGGTTAAAAAACAGGACTTCCACATGCAATTAATATGAAATTGTATCTTATCTCACTGTTTTCCTTTCTCATGATCATTATCAAGGGTGAGAAGGCCCAGCTTTTAGTAACATGCTGCAAGAATTAATATTTCACAGCTTGCTTTTGTAAAGAAATTATAATTTTGTTTTTTCAGAATTCACATTTCTGGTGAAGGTAGCATGGCTTGCCTCACACAGACAGATGCCATTTGGAATGTTTTTCCTACTTCTTAAATATTAATATCAAATCTCACTCCATGTATCTTGTTCCTTTTTTTTTTTTTTTTTTTTTTTTTTTTTTTTTTTTTTTTTTTTTACTGAATGTCATTTTCTAGCCTCTTTTAATTTTTTTCTTAAGATTTTGACACCTTATCATTCATCAAATCAATCTGTTAATGATCTATTCATGGAAGATGGCCATTTGGAATGTTGCTGTACAAAATCCACTCAAGTTGAAAACACTGACATGGAATTCAACTTGAATTTTTGATCTTTTTTTCTTCAGGCTCTTTGTATGTTGAGGGAAAAAAATGCTGTAGCCTGTTCTGAAATAGTGTGCCACATGCACATAAAAATTTATCATAATTGGCACAACTGCAATTCAGTTGTAAGGATAAAATTCCCATCAGGAATCTACATATCATATTAGCAAAACAGTACCCATCCTGTAGTATATTATTTTGGTAACACTATAGCTGGATTTGAAATGGAATCCAAAGGTCAGAGTTGGCAGCAGAATGGGAATTAGGTAATCACATTTTCCTTCCTGTCACTGACCTCATCCCTCTCCACTCCCCACTACAACTCTCTGTACTGCAGCAAGTGTGGAAACCCTGCTAAAATATCTTTGTGCTACTTAATTTTTTAAACTTCCAGTGAAGAAAGTTTGCAGAGTGCATATCAGCTTTTTAATTTTTTTTGTGGGGTTGGCACTAAACCAATTAAGCATTTGATTGCTTGAGATCAGCATATTTGTTGTATTAAATATATCTGTAATTTTCATTTTTCAGATGCTGTCTCTCTGTTATTTAAATTATATTAGCAAATACTACATTTACAATAACAAGCGATAAAGACAATAATAAATTAAAATGTTAATCCCCTACAAAAGCCCATTATTCCCTGCACTGCACTTCCTCAGTGCCCATAGGAAACCTGTGTTCATAAACTTCCAGAAAGCCACGTAGTCAATATTTAACAATAAAGCTACATAGAAATTAGGTGTGAGCTTGAGGACTTGAGCACTTGAATTTTTCTTGTTCTGAAACCCAGAAAATCCTCAATTCAAACTCTGTTTTTCTCCAGGCATATGATGTGGCCAGTTGCTGGCACATAAATGAAAGTTCCATGGGACATAAGTAAAGCTGGGTTTAGTTTGGCTCGGGGGCGCAGAAAGCAGCACTAATTCAGGGGGGTGACAGCACACCAAACACGCTGTGTAACAGTGAGCCCTGGCACGGCTGAGCAGATGGTGCCTCTCAAACCCAGGGGAATCCCATCTGGGCACGCTGGGGTGTGATGGGCACTGGCAAGGGACAGGCATCACCCCCTGAGCCCCAGGACTGAGCTGGGGACAGAGGGGACAGAGGTGATGCCTTCAGTTTTCTCTCTCCTTTATTTCCCATTCTGCGCTCCCCAGGGTGAGCTCTGAGCTCACACTCAGGGTCACTCAGCTCTGCACACAGCAGGGACACAAAACAAATCCTTCTCCTGCTGCACACCAAGGACAACTTTCAGCCCAAAAGCACAAACAGTGGGCGACTAAAGGGAGAAACAAGAAGGATGGGACCTCACAACCTGGAGCTGTAACTGGACAATTAAACCCCAATGTGAAAATGGCCCAAAACTTATCAAAATGTGAGACCTCGTGACCATTTTGGGTCCATTTTGTGACCATTTGGGATCCACCTTGGGTGTAGCCCTGCCCAGGCTCTGTCCTGCCCAAGGTGTATCCTAAAGGCCTTTCAATAAATCCCTACTTTATTCTCCAGCTCTGTCCAGTCTCTGTTCCAGGCCAGCCTTCCCAAGGCATCAGAGTGGGGACAGCACTCCTAGAGACAGGATTGCAACACTTTGTTAGGCAGGTAGTGTCCAGAGATGGGAGAGTCATCCTCAAGCTTAAACTGATACATTTAAACTCCTTGGAACGAAATGCTTGACTTTTAGGCCATTTGTCTGTACTTGCTTCCCAAAATGCACAAAAGGCAGTATTCTCAAGGGGTTGTAGCAGTCTTTGATAGGTCACCAGAGAAAATGGAACTTTTTTCATGAACATGACTTTGGCCTTTTCAAGTCAGTCTGAATACCTGCTCAAATTTGACTAACAACTCTTAAATAACTCCCAGAAGTGAATGGATTGAAATCTCATGATTTTACCTCTTCTGAGCATCTCTCCCATCCCTGTGTGTGCAGGTCCTGCAGGAGCAGCTGATTGTTCTGCCCCAGGTCACAGTTCCAAGGTTTTCTTGGAGCAGGGGTGGATGCTGGAAAACAAAAAAGAATGAATGAAAGCATGGAACAAAAGATTTCTTGTTCTGTGATTCAGTCATTCCAATGTTGTTTTGCCTATGCATATTCTCAGGGTCAAGCTCTATATGGGAAGTGTATGGAATAAAACAGTCAGGATGTTTAAATTCCAGTTACACAGATAAACTTGGTTCTGGTGCTTTGTAGGCTTTATTATTTAGTTCACAGTCTTAGTAAAGTACGTAATTTGCTTTTGTCATTATTGATGTATAAAATCATTTAGGAGTGTGTAATATGAAAAGAGTACAAAACTAAAAGTTTCTTCAGAAATTAGGACTCTAATTACAACTGTAATTGAGTTGTACAACTCCATTTTGCTGATCAAATTTTTGTTTTCAGCTTGCAAGTAACTAAGATCTAGAGCAGCCTCAGAACTGAGCAAATTCTTCATTGTGTGTAGTATTTTTCAATGAAGGTTAATGCTGGGGAGAACTTATTAACGCAGATTTCTGTGTAAAATTTTAGCATTTGCAGTTTGTCTATGACTTCAGGGGTACAAGTTTTCTTTATATGAATATCATTTGCCATTCCAGAGGCCATGGGGCGGGTTTTGCTGGATTGTTTTATCTGTTAGTAATACATCTCATAATTCCCTAACTAACAATGATTTTTCTTAAGCACTCTTTAAAAGCATTTCTGTAGAGAACCTGATACTCATCAACAGGATTAAAATGACTGATGAATTATGCAGCAAGGCTGTCTAGCTCCTTGACTAAGTATTTTATGGCAATTGAATTAGTTTGGCAAGATTTAGGTAAATAAGATTGTTAAAGTTTGCTTGTCTCAAACGTATTTCTTTCCATATTATTTCAGTCTTGAAAATCATATTGACTTTTCAGCACCAGGTTCTGAAATATTTAAGTAAGAATGAGGAGTACATGAAAGCACTCCTTAATTTTAAGTGAAGAGAAAATTTTTGGGGATCAGCGGTGTGTATCAGATGTGAGTGATTATCCAGTCCCACAACTGCCCCTCTTTCAGCATTCTTTTATTGTAAAAAAGGATAAAATTAGATACAGTGGTAAACTTATAATGTGGTTTAACTTGAAACACATCACTAAATTCTCGAGGGAAATGTTCCTGCTCCCTTCTCTGCAGCACTGCAGGTGTTTTGTGTTCAGAGAGCCCAGGACTGCACTCACCCAAAGCTCAGACTCCCACCACTTCCAGCCAGTTTGGCTCATGGTAAATGGAGGATGAAACAGTGCTACAGATATTTTACTGTTTGTTATTTGTATCTAGCTGCTGCTTTTAGTTAGGCTGGCATTTGTTTTTCTGCTGTTTTGTTTATCTGTGGGATCCTGAAGTTGCCCTGTCTGGAGATTATTGGTGAGTCCTTGCATTTAATTTTGCTCTTAACTATTATTCCAGTGAAGACAGTTCCAAGATTTGTTATTTAAACTTTTTTTTTTTTTTAATAGGTAAGATTGTAACACCCCCAGAAATGCTCCTTATCAGAATTAGGGAATGTAGTTTTAGTACCAATAATACTGGCTTCAAGTAAAAATTCAAGATCCCACAATAAACCTGCATCTATAATGCACATAACATTGCTGATCCAGTGAGATCCGTGCTGCACCTTGGTAAGGGTCAGCATTGTCTCTGGAGCAGGATGGGATTTATGTGCACAGGGAGGGAAGGTCTGTGGCTTTGGGGTTCCCTTTTAATAGGAGGGAGGCATTAAATGAGGTGTGCAATTAGAGGTGGAACCCCTTGTGTGTGGGTGGGGTGGCTTGTGCTGACTGAGGCCTGATGGTGGCACCTGTTGGTGGCCCCGATGGTGGCACCTGTTGGTGGCCCCTGATGGTGGCACCTGTTGGTGGCCCCTGATGGCAGCACCTGATGGCAGCACCTGATGGTGGCACCTGTTGGTGGCCCTGATGGTGGCCCTGATGGTGGCACCTGTTGGTGGCCCTGATGGTGGCCCTGATGGTGGCACCTGTTGGTGGCCCCTGATGGTGACACCTGATGGCAGCACCTGATGGCAGCACCTGATGGTGGCACCTGTTGGTGGCCCTGATGGTGGCCCTGGTGGCTGCTGGGTGTCCTGGCTGCAGTTCCCAGCTGACCCCAATGAGTGTCCTGCAGCAGAGCAATCTCCATCACCACGGGCACCTGTGCTGGGAGCAGCCCTGGGCTCACTGCTGGGGCAGCCCGGTGCCTCAGAGCTGGTGAGAGGTTTGTGCTGTGCAGGGCTGAGAGGAACAACAGGTATGTGAGAACTTGATGGGAATAATTTTGCATTAACTTGATTTTAAATGCTGACTTTATCTCTGTAGTAATGCACAGGACCTGTGCAGAATTGTGCTCTTTATCTAATATGGGTGTTTTATAGGTATATGTATATTTTCCTGAACTTTAAGAGAAGTAAGTCACTTTCAAAGTCTTGGCTTTGTATTGTTTTAAGCAACCACTAAAAAACCATGTTAGTTAAAGCTGGGCAGTTCTCTGTCCCTTAATTTAAATACAGTATTTGCTAATGAATAATTTTATTTGTTTGATGGATTTTTTCTGCATTTTTTGAGCAGAAATTGAGCATAAGTTTTGGAGATCTACTGTTTGTAGAAACATGTCCAGGCTCTGGCTGAAGAGGAAGGCATGTGCTTCCCCTTGCTAGCTTTAACTTACCTGTTTGGTCTAATATGAGAAATGTTTCTGCTCCTTTTGTGCTCTTGGGATGTCTGTGTAGAAGCCTTTCCCAGAAGAGATGCTGGGTTTGGTGAGTGAAGGTACAAAATATGAGGTTGGAGAGTGAAGTCAGGCAGAGTTGGGGTTTTTGTGAGGGTTTTTGTGAGGGTTTTTGTGCTTGTCATGACTGGGAGGTTGGAGATTCTTGGCAGCCAGAGGGAAGCTGGCTGGTGTACAAGTGCTGCTTATGCTCATGCTGAGGAGCACCTGCAGCAAACCTGCTTCTCTCCAGTGTGTCCAGCCTGTTTCTGGTGCAAAACACTCAGCACAGCATTTTGTACGTTCTGCCGTGCACACGCAGTGTGTGCTGAGCTCTGTTTCCTGGAAATCCCTTTGCAGGGGAGCTGAAGGTCCTCTCCAGAGTGAAATTCTGCCTGGTGCTTGGGTGGAGGTCGTGGGTTTGTGACATAGAATACTGAGAGGGGTCTTAGAGAAACTGAGGAATGCCAGGTAATCTGTGTGTAATTGTCCAACAGGAGTAGATTTTTAATGCTGAGTCTTGGATGGTCTGAATCCTGGAGTATGAGGAACTTGAACTTTACACTGAAATAGTGCAATAGGGCCAAAAAGCAGCAGAGGGGAACAGGAGAGTGAATTCAGCATTTCCAGTGTGAATTTCTTTGCATTAAGGAAGGTTAGAGAGGAAGGAATGACAGGTAGGAGAGAAGGATGGCCACCACAAGAAGGGAGAGCTGATTAGTGTTGATGAAAGCAAACAGCTCTGAGAAAATATTGAAGATGAATTTTCAGACTCTAGTTAGTAGCTGAGGAAAAAAAAGACTCAGTGGTGTGGAGTGTGACACCTTATCAATTGAAGTAGGAAAAGATGAAAAAAAAGACCAATTAGAGTGTGAAAAGAGGAGGGAGCTGATGCTGGACTCATGAACAGAAAGAGGTTACACTAATGAAACAACTGGAAATGTAACATGGAAAGGACAGGATCCCTGGAGGATTGAGGGGAAAATGCAGTTAGGAAAAAAAGCAACTGCTTCATTCAAAATTGGTGGATAAACAAGAACAAAAAGAAAGGAGCCAATATTGACTCTGTGAATAAAATTGGGCTTTCTCACACGGTACTTCTGACCCTTTCTCAAACTAAACAACCCTTTATAGACAGCTTTGTATCAATTTCATATGCAAAACTCCTTCCATGCCCGAGCCTGTCATTTTGTAAGGGTTAGAGAGCCAACATTCTTAAGTTAAAAAAGCAAAACAAACCAACTTTTTCCTCCTGGGTTCTGGCAGAGGAGTGAGATTGGTTCATTGCATCAGATATCTTTCTTCTGGAATGGCATTTTTGGAGAGTGTATAGGTGCCTACCTTGAAAAGCCTTGGTAGTGCTTCAGTATAAACTGAAGATTAAAACTATAAACCCCTCAATTTTAGTTCTTCTGAGTCAGATCTTTATGTCTTTGGGTGAAGCTGGGTATTTAACTAGAACGTGTCAGGCTTGGTCATTAGAATTTGAAGTTTTAGTTAAAATTCAGATTGAAAGCCAAAAGAAAGAACTAGAGATGAAGGAGTCACTGAGCTAAATTTGGAAGTGACTTAGCCTATGGTATGGGGTGGGGCCAAAATGATGAGGAATATTTTGAGTTTTGCTGGTAGATGATGATAAACAAAGTCCTTGAGGGAGCTGCAGAGGAATCCTTCATTGCACTGGAGGGATGCCACACTCTGGAGTGGACAGGAGGCAAAGGACCGGGGAACTGGAGACAGGGAGGATTTATTGGTTCAACACGTTAATATCTATGTTAATATCTATCTGTTATACATTAAAATGAGTCCAGTATTGAGGACTACATACGGTGGACTTAGATTCAGAATATATGAGGGGTTGTCCAGATGTGGACAGAATAATAGAAGTGGTTTCACTGTAGAAGGAAACTATGCTGATGTCCAGTTAATTTAATTCCTACAGAAAAAAGGGGCAACCTTTACATAACAGCATAATTAATCTATCGCTTATTCTCCTTCTGAGATTTGACATCCTTTTAATGTTTAAGTGATTAATAATATTTCATAAAAAAACTTCTTGACCAAGATGTGTTTATGCTGCCCTGCTATGTGTTCTTACAACTGCATTTGATGGTACTTCAGTTATTTTAACTTTTATTACTGTTACATGGAAACAAGCTCTAAAGTTATGTGCTCCTGCAACTTATTTTGTCCTCAAAGTTAAGTTCTTTCCTTGTGAATTTATTACAGCAGCAAAGTGTGAGATAGGATGGTACAAATTATGGAGGGAAAAAAAAAAAAAAAACAACAACAACAACAAACCACAAAAAACCCCCCACAAAAACAAAAAAACAAAACCAAAAAAACCAAAAACAAATGGGGAAGCCTCTGTGGATTAATGAATTTGTGTGAAAATTTTAGTTTAAAGTAAGTGTTGTATACATGAGCAAAATAGAGGGTGTAGTACTGCAAGTAACTTGTTCTATATAAAATAAGAAAACAAAATTTTATAAAAACAAAATTAAGTGAAACATGCACAGTATGTCTTCACTGTCGAATACCCTCTCCTTCTCCTGTCTGATACTTGACAAACTGCCACAAGTGGCAGCAGGGAAAGGCAGGCTCTGTCACTTCAGGTCCAGCTGTACACTTCTTTCCTGAGCAGTCTGTAGCCCTCCCATTCCATGGGCTGGAGCTTAACAAGCTTTACACAGATTTCTGTGGTTAATATTCCTTAATTTTTTTAGATTACTTTTAAAAAAATTCTGAGTTTTTAGGTTTCACTGAGTTAATTTTCTAAAGGTAATATTGTCACATCGTATCTGGAATTGTGGAAAACCCTTATAGGACAAGACTACAAGTGGCACGCTTGTTGTCTTTCTAAGACTGTGATATAAAGAATAACCTAAATACTAATTATTAAGCAGGACGCCTGTGTTGAAGGGGTCCTTGTGGTCCTGCTTGTACCAATGTGTCAGACCTGAGGCATCGCTCTAGGGTTGATTTGGGGTCAGCAGTGCATGGGGGTGTGAGCACCGTGAGCTTGTCGAAATGAAACGCCGTGGTGCCTGCATCACCTCTGTGCTAGGGGGGCTGAGAGCGGGACTGACAGGGGATTTTTGCTGCACCCATTTCCATTTCATCCTCTTGGGTCCGCCTAAGACCCTGCTTCCCGAGGTTGGTGTGACAGTTTAGATAAAGCTATTTTCATTTATTCATTATTTTTTCCTGCCCATGGGACGGCACACCATCCTTAACTTCCCTAACCCGGTGCTGCTGCCCTCCCTCGGTCCTGGCCGTGCTCCCTGTGCCCAGCAGCGCTGCCCAAGAGCTGCCGCTCCTTCGGGCATCAGCCCCGCTGCCTTTCCCGTGTGTGCCCACCTGGTGCCGGTGCCGCTGGAGCACACGGAGCGGGCGGGAAGGCCGAGCAGAGAGCAGAGAGCAGAGAGCAGAGCAGAGAGCAGAGCAGGGGCGATGGCGATCCCCAAGGAGCGGAGGGCGCTGCTGGGGCCGGCCGCAGGCTCCCGCTGTGAGGGCAGCGCTGTCCGCGGGGAATGCGGGCCATGTCCGGGCTGGGACCGGGAGCCCTGTTCCCTCCCCGGGGGGCTCGGAGCCCTGTCCTCTCCCCGGGGGCCCGGAGCCCTGTCCTCCCCGGCCGGCAGGAACCCTGTCTCTCGGCAGGAACCCCGTTCCCCGGCCGACAGGAGCCTTGTTCCCCCGGCAGGAGCCCCGTTCCCCTTTCCCCGCCCGGTAGGAGCCCTTTCCCCCGGCCGGCCGGCAGGAGCCCCGTTCCTCGGCCGGCAGGAGCCGTGTCCCCCGATAGGAGCCCTTTCCCCGGCCGACAGGAGCCGTGTCCCCCGATAGGAGCCCTTTCCCCGGCCGACAGGAGCCGTGTCTCCGCTAGATGGAGCGCCGGGAACGGCGGAGCGGGAGCGCTCCCGGCCGCGCTCCGCCCGCGGAGCGAACCCGTCCGCAGCCGAGCCGCCCGCAGGGCTCAAAGCAGCCTTGCCTGCAGCCCCGGCTCCTGCAGAATGTGCCCGGAGCACGGAGACCGCCCCTGCACGCGTTCTGCTCGGAAATGCCCCTAACTCTCTAAGGGCTGAGCGTTTTGTTCATTTTGTTGCCTCCCCCCCGCCTTGAGCACGTTGGTGGAAATAAGGGCTCCTGGCTGCTGCTGGTGTGAAAAACGTAGAGTTAATGCTGAGTGCTTGTGGAACGTGTGTTGAGTGGTGCTGAAGAGGTTAACTCTGTGCTACAGAGGCTTTGGAGAGGTTGGGTATGAAGTACTGGAGAAGTCAATGGATGTAACACCGTGCTTAATAGAAACAGAAAATTAGTGATTCTTACTTGCCTGAGGTAAGCATGAGCCTCTGTAATGTCCTGATCTTTGAGCAAGCACCTGCCAAAGGAGAGCAATCCTAACAGAAGCCTGATATTAGAAATAGGGATAGTCATGACAAGAAAATACCACTGGAAGGATGAGAGGTTGCCTTTTAGTTTACAAGAACAGAGGGGAAGCCCTTTAATCTAAAATCTTTTGACAATACAGAGTATTCAAAAAATCTGTTATATTCCCCACTTTATTTAAAAAAATACAGTAAATCTACAGAAAATACAATACTGTGTGAAATACAGGCAGAGGTATTGACAACTGACAGTAATTTATCCAAATATGTTATTGATATATTCAGTTTTATGGTATGCTGCATTTCCTGGTTTCAGATCCTGGGAGCTATTTTTTCATGCGGTGTTAGATAAGGAGGGTTTAGAGAAAGGACTGCCCTACTATTAGATTCTATGCAACTTGCCTAGAATTATTTTTGTACCGCATCAACCACTTTGTGAAGTTGAGGAGAAACTACCTTCTTCACATGGAGCATTTAATATGCAGTCATGATTTGTTTTTTCTAACCCTTGATGTCTGGAGACATTACAATACTTGGAATACTGCATACCTTCCTCTATGTGTGAACTTCTTAATGCAGGCTACTACTGAGAGGAGTATGAGGTGTAAAATGGTGTTTGGTGGTGCAGGTGATGTGTTTCAGAGCCTTCCTCTACTTGATGGAAATGGTTTGAATGTTAGACTGTCTGCTGTGGTAATTCCAAAGGTTAACTTGCAAGTAAAAGGTCTGGAAATGCAAAATTTGAAGTTGCCTACCAGGTCCCAACAAACTGAGTGGTTGATTTTAAATAGACCGTGTTAAATAAATGGATGCACTGCAAATATAAGTGGATTTGGATTTGTAAGTCAGCTATGTGAGAAGTGCTGTTGGTCCTTTTTGCTTTGTTTCAGAGCTTCTCTGTTTTTGTGGTTTTATTTACATGTTCAAGATGGATCCAGGCTTTGCTGGTGGCGTTTTTCAAGTGGTGTTCTCAGTGACTGTGGGGTGAAGGTGCCTGTCTGCAAGTTCTCTGCCCGTGCCATGAGCCATGACATGGGCACCCCAAAGAGGCTGCAGGAGGGAGTGTTGCCTCTCATGGTGATGGAGCAGGTATTGCAGCTCAGATGGGAAGAAGGTTTTATCTCCTGGAATGTTTCTGGGAACTCCCACAGAGGCTGATGTGGGCAGTGTAGACGGTCGGCCCATTCTGTGTGTGTAAAATGTTGGTATTTGTTGTTCAGTGATAGGTACTTGATAATATCAGCAGCTGAGTGTGGGGAGGGCTCAGCTCCTGACCCAGGAGGGCAGAATGTGGTGGGAATGCCCCGTGCTGGAGGTGGAGTGGCCTGTGCAGCTGCACTCTGTGGTGGTGGCACAAGGAAGGGACAGTGGGGCTGTTGCTGACTTGCAGATGAGCTGTCCCTGGGGTCTGTGCTGCTCTGTGGAGTGCACAGGGCTGTTCCAGGGACACTGAGCCCGTGCTGGGCAGGGAAGGTCAGGCTGTGCACAGACATTCCTGTCCCTTTGGCACAGCTCTGGTGGCACTTAGGGTATATATAGCCATAACTGGGACTGTGGGGGTGATTAATGGGCTGGGTTAGGGACAGAAGTGTGTGTAAACAAGGAAATGGCTTTAAAGAAGAGACATTGATTTTATACTTATAAAAATAAAACACACTTTGTTACCTTTTTTCTTTTTAGACATAATGACAAGTTATCCTTGGAAGGGATGAAAATTGGTAATGACTTTCCCTTGCATCTCTTGAAGGAGCATAGATCAGGCTAAAGAATTGTGTTTCTTTTTTAGGTCTCTTACACTACTGAATTATGTATGTGTATTGTTTCTCTGTGTATAGACGACTTGGATAGTTAAGATATTGCTGTTCTTGTTCTAATAACATAATTATGTAAATGCTAGGAATCCATAGCATTTGTTGGTCATGTTTTTCTGACTTCAAATTGGGTGAAAATTAAGCATAAAAGGCCAATGAGAAATTCACTTTTACAGTGACTGTTAGCTACATTGGCAGTGCTAAATTCTCTTGAAGTAATTGTTCAACACACTGCTTTTAAGAATTTAATCTGTTTTATGGATGTCCTCTTAGCTGTAAAATAGTGCAATAGACAGAAGAAGCTTTGCTTGACCATCACCACGTTCCAGAACCTCACTTTGGGAAATTGGATAGACTTATATAGTTCCAAACTGTTTGGCTAGGAAGCATGCTGCCTTTGATTTTGACATAATGTAGAAGCAGTTGGTTACCTTACATAACGTATTTGTTTTTCATTAAACATGCTGATAAGGTCTCATTAAAGTGCCATGTATTATTTATGGTATTTCATATGAAACTGAACTGAGGGGAGAATTCTCTCAGCTTAGGGCATTTGCAGAATAACAGCCTTTCTGGGCTAGAAAAAAAGAAAAAGAATGAAAAAAGGCATGACAGTCTTGTCAGAACAGGAGACTGCTTAAAGCATAGAGAAAGAATGAAAAAAGGAGAAAGGGCACAGAGAGGGTTCATTTCTCCTCCTCCTCACTCGCTCTTGCTCTGTGACATGAGGGGTTTTTTGGTTGGTGGTTTGGGGTTTTTGTTTGGGTTTTTTTTTGTGGTGGGTTTCTTTTTTTTTTTTTTTTTTTTGTGTGTGTGTGTGATTAAATAATCTGGGCTGTTCTAGTAGATGAGTCCATGAAAAACTCCAACAGCATGGGTGTTTCCTAAGCCAAACCCAATTTCTTCATTGTAGGTTTGTGCATGATTTTTTTGGTGTTGATTACTGAGTTATGAGTACATTGGTTTTGTTGCATTGACTGCTTTTGAGAAAGAAAATTATGTAATAACTGATTTTCCTCAAAATGTTCAGTTTTGCATGAAGAAGACTTTGTGGCTCTAAATCAGTCTCTGAGGCTTGTGTGGGTGCAGGTATGTGTGTGCACATGCAGAAAGAAAAAGAAATGATTTTTATTTTTTGGTGTAGCACCTGAGTTGCAGTGATGTGTTTTGATTGTTTCCAGTTAAGCGGGGACCATTATTTGTTTTTAAGGGTAGAGCTTATATCAAATCAGTTATGCTGTTGAGGAAGTAGACTTTTCTTGTATGTGGGTTATTTGCTTATTTTTGTTAGCATTAAACTCTTGGTCTCAGATGTGTTTTTGTGGGAATTACGTATCCTATAAAATAGGTGATTTTCAAATCTTCTGCAGAGTCCCTTTAAAAGAAGGAACCCCTTCAAAACCTCAGGTAGTTCTTTGAGGTTTGACCTTCTTTCCTGAAGAATTAATATTTAATTCATTTGTCAAATTCTAATTAAAAATAGTAATATCTTCTGTTATACTTGAGTTGTATCTCAGGAAAAAAAAAAAAAGACCTGTAATATAGGACCTCAAGGACAAGCTGTAGTATAAATTATTTGATTTGCAGGTCACATCCTACTTTATTACATAAAGACTAACTAGATCTACTAATGAATAATTATTACTCCATAAAATAAAGGTGGGGGGTGAATAAAAAGCTGGCCAGAGTGGAATACTAATTCTGAGGTATCGTTCTCAAAGTAGAAAGTAAACATTAAATTCTGAAAATTGCAAATGTAATTTTTCCATGTAACCTGATAGGGCAGTCCTTGATAATAGATTGACTAGCTGTCACATAAATTTGTAATTTTAGATGAGATGGGCTTTAGACCAATTTTAAGATCCAGTCTTTATTCCAAGTGTGCTCCCCCTCCCCCCAGTAAAGTAGACACAGTATGCCACAGAATTCTGTTTCATTCCCAGTGTTTCTGCTGCAGTGGTTGCACAGCTCCTGCACAGTTTCACTGTAATGCTTTTATAGGCTTCTCAGGGAACCTGGATAGCGAATGAAATGGAGATGTAAAATTAATCTGTGTTTTAAAAAAGCTCACTTGCTGATAGCGCTGTGTGCTTGCTGGAATCCTCTTGACTAGCCAAGATTCTTTCCCTTTCCTACTTTGTGCTTCACACTTGTGTTCTTAGAAGGGGAAAGCCCTTTTGCAGTCAGGTGTCCTGGGAGGGGGGAAGTGTGCGAGTGTGTCTGTGTGCGTGCAGAATCATAACAGGCATTCGGTCCCAGCTGGGCAATGACACTAATTGCCCACATCTCATGGATGCCTGCGATGGAGCACGCTCACTTTCTCTCCTTTCCTATCCTCTCCAGGGATTTTTAAAATGCAGTATTTGAATTTTGGTGAGTGGTAAAGACCCTGCCCTAGGACCCATTTGACAAATGAGAAGCTGTGCAGCATCAGCACCAGCCGACTGAGCCTCACTGAGTCTCTCTCTCTCTCTCTCCTAGTCAGCAGCTACTGTTGTGAGACAAGCTTCAGCTCTCTGTCATTGAGGAAGTTCCATTTGCTCATCAATAGGCTGCAGGCTGTGTCTTCTTTTTTTCCTCTCTGTTAAAAATTCGTAGTTTAAACCTACCAAGTTGCCTTAGCTGACAAACGAATGTAGGGGCTTAGCGCTGGGGAGAGGAAAGGCGTTCGAGAAACACCGTTTCTTATTTAAATAATCAAAAGGGAGAGGAAAAAAAAAAAAAAAACGACAACCAACCCGTAGTGACAAGATAGGGCAAACGTGCTTGCATGCAAGCCCCCTCACTTGTTCTACGTAGACTTCAGAGCAACACCATGCAGCATCCCCTTACGGGTGCAACCTGCGTGGCACTGCCGAATGTGGGCATGTGTCCCCAGCTCTCCTGTGCCTTGACTTTTATGTACTTACAGCAGGTAAGTTTGCTTAACTTTTCCTTTTCCTCGCAGTGCTTGCTTTGTCAGCGTCGTTCGGGGGATTTGCAGTCGAGGAGGTATTTTTTGTGTGAATAGACTGTATAAATGTCTCCCACCGTGTGGAGCGAGTGTTGTGCCTGCACTTAAGAATGTGAGAGTGAGTAGAAAATATGTTTTACCAGAGCATCGAGCCTTCGCATATCTTTTGGTATTTCGGTGTTGGTTTGTTTTATTTTTTTGCAGTGTCTCTGTTGGTGATGATTACAGATATTTAACACAGCACTGTGTCTGCGTTTCTCGTGGATGCTGTAGCAGAGTTTCAGCCATAAAGGACTGCTCTTTATTCACTTGCAGGCATAAATTATACTTCTAATGTAAATGTGCCCAATGGCAATTTTGTTTAAGCCTTCTTTGAAGACAGGAATTTTAAATCTGTGTTAAAACATGCTGCTGGTTAAAGCCAAGCTGATTTTTAGTTCACAGGGAAAATGATGATTTATAAAGATATATCTGTGCAGAACGTTTCTATTGCTGAAGTATATTGGACTGGATTTCAAAAAAATGTTTGTGTATCAGCAAAACAATACCAATTTTTACTGAATTTCAAATTATTTATTTAAAAATTTAATTTAATTTTTGCTTAGAGGATTTTTTTAAGTATTTCCTCCCACTCTCATCCTAAATTATTTAGTGTTTGGTACCCCTCTCTGCTGTAATATGAAACAATTGGATAACAGCACATTTTTTTTTAAACTAGTATTTTGGAATTATCTTTGTATCCTACTCTATTTTATAACTGAATCCACCATTACAGAGTCATCTAGTAAGTATGTAGAGCCAAGACAGAAATATGTTATCGTGCAAAAATGATTAATCCTGTTTATTCTGTTACTTCTGTTGAAACTTCAGGAGGAAAAAAATATTCTTGTCCCTACTGTAACAAATAGGGGCATTTCTTCCAACTTTCACTACAACAGTTTCTGTGCATATTGACTTCCCTGAGAGTCTCTAACTTTATTTCTGTATTCACTAATGCCTGAAAGACGTTGTATGGTATTTCTTTTTGTTCCTAAAGAATAGATAAAATAGATTTAAAGCTTATTTCTATTCGACATTTGTTTTTCTGTTACCGCTGAAAGAAGAGAGCTCCAGTATTTTCAGGGTATAAATCTTTCTGTAGGTTTTTTTTTCCTGTAGTGTAGTATAAACCTTCTCTGACTTCCAGCTTAGGAGTGCATAATAACAGATTCTTGCATGCGCCCTAGATTATCCATGTATGTGGGAGGGTTTCATATGTCTGCAATTAAAATTTGCATCAGATAAATATGATGTATTTAAATCCCAGTAATTTGCATGCCATAACTAAAATGTACGTTCTTGGTAGTTCTGTATTCTGGATCTGTTTTGGGAATGGCATTTATAGATCAGCTTTAATGATCCAGCATGACTCGTGCACTTAGTGGTTACATACAAAATGTACTCCGCTGTTTTGTTCTGGGTTTGTTGTTTTGAGTTTGTCAAAGAACAATTTGTATGTTAAAGATGGGGCTTTTGAAAGGAAAAATGGGAATTCAGGTGAGAGGTCAACATGGCCACACAAGGAGCTGATAAAGGATAACACCAAGATGAGGCTGGGTGCTCTAATAACCTTCCTCAGTGAGATATTGCAGTATCATTATGCAAACACATCTATAGCATGGCACTGCTTTAAGGTTTAAGAAACTGTGCAACTCTAATGAATACTTTAAAACAGGGAATTCAATTGCATCTATTCCATCTGAGAGAAAGATGAGAAGTGATTGCTAATGCACTTTACAAAGCGCTATATCTAGCGGATAATTTTTAACTCTTTAAGTGGATTAACTGCCACACTGAAAGTATTTTTTTAAAGTGTTTGCTTTCTCATCTCCTTAATCCTATTGTCAGTTTAGAATCATCCTGCCTGTACTAATCACAATTATATAATAGGTTGAAAAGTCTGCTAAATTTGTGATGAAAATTGTGGCAGGTTCCAAATTCTGTGCTTGTTGCTTCTTTAGATTGCTGGTTGGCATTTTAGTTATTCTGAATTCCTAGAGAGTCAGATAATCATATTCTTAATTCAGATATGATCTCTTATTTTATGCATTTGGTTAAGTACTTCTTTAGAAACAAGGCTGCTTTATCTCAAAATTATCCAGTCAGAGAAGACTGAGTTGACATCACCTGCAAAGCCAATATAACATCGTTCTGGTGTTAAACAGCAAAGGAATAAGAAGTCATTTATTTTTGAAAAACGTTAATGAACTTTTACCATGACAATCTACTTGGGTTTGTTTTTTATTTTGCCCCTATCTGATAGTTTGGAGCAAACCAACAAAAATACTTGGTTTGTATGTTTAGTGCAAATACCACTATTTCAGTGAAACTGTAAATGTTTTTCTCTCTCTATCAAGTTGTCTGTCGATCTTAAATACAGGTAACCTAAAAGCTTTATGTGGCAACTCTAATAACTTCTGAATCCCCCCTGCCTGTGCAACCTGTGACCAGCAGAAAATAGACATTATGTGAAGCTGTCAAGTATTTTTTTTCTCTCTAAAAATTGCATTTATCTGTTCACTAGCACCTCAATTAAAATGAACTCAGACATCTGTATTACAGCTGAGTTCTCAGTTGTTAAACTTTGCTGCCTATTTAGAACTTATGAAGATAATTATTCTTATTTTTGTGTATCTACATTGGTATTTTGTCACGTGTAAGTTTTCCAAGGGGAGATATGTCTTGTGAAAGATTGTGAAAAGCATAACATTCTTTTCAAGATGGACAAGCCTGTCTTTGTCACAAAATATTTATTTATCCTCATAGCCATGAGGGGGAGGATGCTGGTTTTCTGTGGAGCTGAATTCATAATTTGGGAAAATCTGTGTTTTGGTAGTCATTTAAAATTGGCCATTTTTTATTTGTGCAAGTGACATGGCTTGGCCAATTCGTTAAGGATAAATGGATAAACTGTTTCCCACACTGTACTACAGAAGTGCTCTACTACTTTTTCCAGAGTTAGAAACTTGAGTATTTGCTCTGATATCTTTCATTATACATGTGTGTAATGTTTTAAGAGCCAAGTGAGGAACTGATTTTTTTTTTTTAACAGCTTATGCATGGAGGATGCTTTTCCTAAATACATTCTGAGCTTAACTCTTGAAAATAAAGTTTAAAATAAATAAAGGACAGGGGCCTAGGTCACGTTATAGATTAACTCTCAGTAAGATGTTCACTTGAAAAAGCCAACAGAAACTGAAGAATGCTTCTGAGTTAGTTTGAAATGGTCTGAAATTACGAGGATATTTTCTTAATCAGATGGTTCTACCTATGGGAATCCAGAGTGACTTTTGAAAGAACACCAAAACCAAAGTGACAGCAATGGACAGAGGAAGAACGTGGGGCTTTGCCTTGGAAGTTTTCACTGCGTCACTGTAAGGACAGGGTCAGCTGGGAAAGTGCGGATGCATCTGGGGAGAGTTTTCCTTAGTGTCAATATTTAAGGGCACAGGAGAAGTTGCATTTGTAGTGCACCCTATCCTTTTGTAACATTTCATGGGGTTAGAAACAGCTGCACACATCTGTTTTCTTCTCCTTAATATGACACATCAGTGCAAAACCAATTTCTGCCCGCAAGTTTACATCAAATGCTGGCCTGAAGTAATTTTTGCAGGAAAATGTTGACCACTGGTAAATTGGGATTTGGGGTATATTAATGGCAGCTTAGCTATGTTAACTGATGTTTTCCTGTGGTCTGTTTGTCTTGTTATTCTGTTGGAGTTTTCCAAGTAAAGTGACAAAACAAACTGTTGTTTTGAAACATCACAGAATATTCCATGTCATGGTGTACAATGCTGCTGTCATTATTTTAAGGTTGGTTTGTTTTTTGGTTTTTTTTCTGTTTAATGATGATAGATGTGCTTTGTTTTAAATAGTGAAGTGGTTTGTACAAAGGGTAATTCCTCTTAAATGGAGCAATTGCTCATAGTGGACATTCACAGATCGAAAACAATTGAACTGAAACTTCAATATCAACCTTTTCTGTCTTTAACAAAGTAGTTCATGGTACAGCTCTCATATCAATGATGAAAAGAATCCACCATGAAAACAAAGCAGAAACCAACAAAACCTCCATCTCTAGCCCAGCTATTCCATTACTGCTTACATGGTAAATTAGTGTAATTTTATTTGGGCCTTAAGCATTATGGCTATGGAGAAAAGCTGAATTCCCCTCTCAGTTACTCATGTCATGCTTCTGGATCTGATGATTTATAGGAGTCTGAAAGACTTTTTATCACATTCTTTCTTCATGGCTTAATTCAATGTTGATTTATTTGGTAGCATTTTCAATTGATGTAGTCAATAGTGTCAATAATGGAATAAGGATTAGAACAGATTATCTTTGTGCTAAAATTGTGTAAAGAATTGAATGGATGAACAATTCAAACAATTCGCGGATACAGTTTAACTTTTTTTAATAGAGCAAAAGCACATCAATTGCTGAATGCCACCATTGCAGTTACAGTTCTAAGTATCTAGTTTTTGCATTTAATACTCCAGTGACTCTTCAGAGGTTCAGATATGTCAGTTGAATTCAACAACTGATGTTTGATGGTGACACTGTTTAAACCAATCGTGAGAACACTGCCTCTCTTTGCCCAGTCCATTTATAGTACCCACTCCGTGGCTCTCCTGTGAAATCAGTTAATCTGACTTTAGTTCTTGAGAATTTTAAGCATCTGTTTTCTTATGAATTGGAGTCTTTGCACGATTTTGTTTCTCTCTCTGCTATTTCATGGCAATTTTCACGTGAGAATGTACAACCTCTGCTTATGACTGCATGAGTGCAAAGAAGTCCACGGTACTAATGCTCACTCACCATCTGTTTTTCTTACAGCTGGGCCTCGAATAATTGTCCAGTAGCTGCTGGACTGAGGGGAGGCAATATTTTCAGGGCTTTCTGATTCATTTAACCAGCTTTGCTGCCCCAAGAGAAACACGGTGCTTGTTTATTCATATGTGTAGGGTAGAAGGCTGTGCTATGTCAGACAAATTATAGCACTGTGTTAAAACAAAAAAGGGACTGCCATGCTGCAGAGCACATCCTGTGGATGCGTTTGTACCTAAGGGGGCACTGTGGCACTCCGAGGGAATTTCAGTGTGAGTGCAGCAGCCCTCACAAGGTGGGAGTGCAGCTGTTGCATCCAGGGGTGCTGCTAGCGCGGATTTCGGGAATCACGTCCCGCTGTTAATCCTGGCCAGGGTAAATAAGATCGTTTGGCATTCGCCAATAAAGTGGAGAGGTGGTATTTGGGACTCCACCTGTGACTGAAGCCCAGTTTCCATGTTTACATATCTTTTGTCTCCCCAGAGCTGCTCTGTTGTTTTCCAGAGGCTAATGAGAAGTGGCTCAGAGATCAAGTGCTGTAGCAGCTCTCATTCTGAGTAAGAGCTGGTTTGGGGCATTTAACTCCAGCCTTGTCAAACAAGGTCAGTCTCTAACAAAAGCGAGAGGAGGTGCTTTAGTGAAGTACTCTTCTCTTTAAATACTAGAAGGAGGGGGAAAAACAACCCCAGCCAAAAAAAGAAAACCAACTCCAAGCACAAAGCCCCCTCAACAAACCAGAAGAATCTGTTAAGAAGGTTACCTGCTGCTTTGGACTATAAGAGCAAGAGCAGTTGCAAAGGAGCTTCCCTGGGATATTAGCAGGTGAATATTTTTGGCTTAGAACCAATGTTTTTTGTTTTTTTCCTAAGTGACCTCTTTGAACATTTTAAAATGCTTTATCTGACAAGGGATGCCTGGATATTTTGTTGTGAGCTATTTGTAAATTATCCCCATTCATTATCTTTGCTAAATATGTATATGGATGGATATTTTTTGGAAAAAAAGAAAAAGTGATGTGGTATTTTATGCCAAGGAAATTGTGTGGTGGTTATGTAAGCAGGGGTTTTTCTCAGGGTAACCAGTAGATATTTCAGTTTGTTTAGATTTTTTTGGCCATAGCCATTCAAAACTAGACTGACCTTTTTTTTTTTTTTTGGTTTTCAATGTGTGTATTCCTGAGCTGTACTATGATCATGTTAATATTAGTCCTGCTAAAAATATTTTTGAAGCATTTAATAGGTGGCATAAATGAAAGTGATAAAAATTGTGACACTGGAATTTATCACCTTGTTTTATAGAGTTAGAATAATGTTGGTGGAAAGGAGAAGTCAACACCCTCTAAGAATCCTTCAAGCTTTCCTGCCTTTTAAAGGTGCATGTGCGATTGATTTATCAGTTTTAAAGTGTGATGTGCAGTGCAAGAGCTCTCCTGAGAACCTGCTGTCATTTCCTTGCTGGCATTGCTCATTTCCCTCGGAGTTGCCTAGTGCAGCACCATTGACTTCTTTTACATTTTGCTTCCCCTCCCACTCTGTCAGCGCAGCAGCCCAGTGAATTTAATTAGAGAAAATAGCATATCTAATGTCTGTGCTATCCTGACTAGTTGTACTTGGGCCTTTGGTCTTTTGCACTAGAGCAGGCTCCAGCTGTGGGGAGATCTCGCAGTGTTTTGATCCTGCTCTTTCTCGTTGTGTTGAACACAGGCAGAATCAAAATTAGATACTGGAGTAAGAACTGAAGCGTTCAGTGAATTATTTTTTGTTCACAGTGAGTCACTGGTTTTTACTTTTTCCTCCAGATATGGAAAGAAATTCTGTGGTACTTCAAATTTGAAATACTGAAGATGTTCAGATACTCATGAATAAGAATGCAAGTGTTTTCATCTTACACCATCTTTAAATTTACCTTTTAACCCTTTATTTCAAAATGCACCAGAAATTGTTGCTCTTCCTAACTATAACATCTTGAATATGATTTTTTTTTGTAAATGTACATTGATTTTATGCTGTCCACTCATACTTGTGGTTTGTGTATATACTTCTAGTTCTAATATGCCTTGCCTCAATTCCTTACTGACTTGCACTAATATTTATTATAATTATGATGTAGTTTTGAAGTTGACTTCTTTGGTTTTGCTTCTCACAGCGTTTTGTTTTATAGCAATCATCATTCTCTCTGTTGTGGACAGTAAGTCTTGTATACAAAAATAGTTAATTACAGATACTGATTATGGGCATGAAGCTTAATTTACAAACAAGGAGAGATGAGAAGTGTTAAAATACAAGCTTATGATACGCACTTTTATGAAGCAGTGTGAAATTTAAGTATTTCTTTGAAATAAGTTAAAGTAAATGTTGTAAAGGGAGGAAAAACCAGGTTAAAAGTTCTCCCTGAGAGGAGGTTTTTTCCGAAACAGAGCTAGTGTGAAAATTTGGGGGTGAAAAGAACTTAGGCAGCCCATATATACCATGAGTGTCCCTTCCCTAAGCTTTTTTCCTTGTCATGTATTAGTCCTGTCTCTGGGATGTTACATGGCTGCATGGCTCAATTAATGCTCTGTGGCAGGAGGAGGAAAAAAATGTCTCTGTCTTGTCAGAAGTGAAGTTATTTACTTTCAAAAGCTGACAGAATAGCACTGCAGGGGCTTCATTTATTTCCGTTCAGAATGTCATTATTGTGTAATGCAGAGGGACTCCTGCATGCATTGCAGGCTTATTCCTGTAATCTCGAGCCTGCTGGATGGCTGCACAAGTGTAAAATGGCCCACTGGAACGTTTCCCTATTCTGACTTCAGCTTGTTCACTTTTGCAGAGCAGCATTCCAAATGTCTGAAATATTTACAGCGTATTGAGCGCTGGATGTGTCTGTCGGTGCTGATGCTGGATACCTTTGGAATTGTCTGGCCTGGCTGGAGCCCTGGTGGATCCTCAGTTCCCTCTGTCATGTGTGTCATTTGCCCTGATGGCCAGCATATGGTTTGAGACTGATTTCCAGCATTCCTCTGTCTGTCGTGCTCTTTAGTTTTCCCAAGTCTAGCCCCAAAAAGAACATTTTTTCCCAGAATGTTTCACAAAGATTACTTGCTGTTTCATCTCGAACTTTGGGAAAACATTCAACTTTGCTGTTGTATTGCACGTACTTCAGAGCAGGATAAGTAATTTTGATATTCCCCACCCAAGTTCATCATGTCTTGCTGCAAAAACGCAGGAGCATTCAGAAACTGCAATCCAAGAGGCTTGGTTTGTTTTTTCCTTTCCCTTTGGTACCATCTCTTCCAGCTTCACTTGGAATCCCGGGCTTGTCATGTGCACGTGAAATTGCCTGTTGCTCTTTGGAAAGCTTTTTGATACACCAAAAGTAAAAATGCTGAAGCAGCAGAGCTCAGAAGTTCCTGTTCCCTTCTTTCTGCCTGCTCTTAAAATAAATAAATAACAATAATAAATACACCAATACAAAATTACTTAATTTGAAGAAGAGTCACATTTTTTGTGATACTTGATTTTTTTTTTCCTTTTTAGGGTTAAACCCTCTTATTGGATTTTTTTCTTTTTAATTTTTTTTTTTTTTTCAGTTTAGAGTGGTAAACTAAAAATTATTAAAATGCCAAATTAATTCTGTCAGAACTGGATTTTATTTGCACACACCTTGCCTTTAAATGAAGGGAAAAGGCTTCTGCTTCTAAATGGGCTTGCTTGCTCCTTTCCTGCTTTTCTCTTCCTTTTATTTGCAGACATAAAATCCAATAAATTTCTATTGCAGTTGCTGGGCTTGGGGGAGAAAAAGGAGAGGAAAAGTACAAAGCTATTGGGAAGCGTCAAACACGGCGGATGATGAAGTACATTTCATAGCAGCCAATTCCAAGCCCAAAATCCCTGTTGTGCAGGAAGGCTTCCCAGCTCACACAGGAAATTCAGCCATTGCACGGCAGAGTATTAATGATTTATACACCCCGCACCGCTGCTTTTGTTCACTGGCACAGCCGGGCTGTGTTAATAAAGGAATTTCAGGGAAAAGGGCCCTGCCATGCTGAGTTGTTTTGCTCAGTGCGGTGGACGCTGCCTCATAAATCAAAGGAATTTAGTGCTTTACAGCCTTTCAGAGCTGCTGAGGGTGGTTGTTTTTTTTTTTTTTTTTTCTTCTTTTTTTTTTTTTTTAATCTGATACACCTAGGAATATTTTCATTTCTTTTCTATAAAGAATGAATGAACTGCTGGATGAGATCTATCTCAGCTGTTTTAGGGTTGATTGGTTTGCTTCACTGTGGCATTATACTTGCATTTGTTTTCCATTTGGATTTATGCTTTATGGTGTTGTCTATGGAAGGAGACTAGCATGGTTTTATTAGCATGAAGAGATGCAGATCACATTATATTCTGTCTTGTTTCTTAGAAATAACTAAATGAAATATAAAGGCAAAATACATTTGCAGTAAGCAAAGCAGTTTTATGTTCCTTAGCCCAAAATATGACAAATAATAACACTTATTTAATATTATCATTTTAAAATAATTAGCAAAAAAAAGCTTCAGTGTTCCTCTACAATACATGTGAGTGATAATTTTTGGAGTTGTTTTTTGGCCTGGAAACTTTGTTTCTTAATAGCAGCTGCAGGATTAGGTACTCAATTTTGTATTGATTTGAATAATTATCCTTTTCAAATAGTGGAGCAGTCATGAGATTATGAAAGAAAATATGTATCTACATTTAATTATAGAAATGAAGATAAAGAAGGATGTTTTTTAAAAAATCTCTGGAATTTTGCTGTGAACTCGAATATTGGATAACGTTGTGGGACATCGTCCTAGCAGAAAACCACTTGGTTGGGCAGTTATGGAACCTGATCTTTGCTTTCCATTGCCTCTTTAACAGCAGAATGGGAGAGGGGAAAGGGAATAATTTCAGGGAATGATAAAATGTGTTTTGCAATCCAAGGGAACCGGGTTTTCCATGGGCATCCTGAGACTGTGTTACACAGCAGGCACAATGTGTTTTAGCCTGTTTGGATCATTCACAGTCATAAATTCAGGTCCCTTTTTGTACAGAAAGTGCAACTGTCCTGTCCTGGCTTGTTCACACAGAAAAAGGTGATTCCCTCTGAGCTTTGTGGCAGTCAACAACGTGGGGATCAGTATTGCAGGAGTTACAGCTCCTTAATTCTGAGAGGAATTCTTTGTTTGTAGTTTTTGTGGTCTGCAGGCAAATAAATGCCTTCTCCTCTGTTTTCCTCCCTGGTTTAAATATCACAGATTAATATAAGGCAGGTGCCCAGTAAATGAGGTTTATGTTTATAGAGCAGCGTTGCCGTGTTTGTTTGTCCTCCATTATTTGGGTGCGTGAGTGTTTCATTGTATTTAATTATGTCTGTGAGGCACAAGACAACAGTCAACATCTGCTCTATTGTTGCCGTGGTTTACAGATAGCTTTGATGGGTTATTAAACAATCTATTTTTCAAACAGCAAACAGGGAAATAAGCTGCACCCATATTATGTAATTTTGTAAAGGTACATTATGTAATTAGTTGTCTAGTATTTGCACACTAATCTTTTGTTTTGGGTGAATATATTCTATTCCATTTTTAAAAAGTGATGATCCCCGGCAGTTTTTATTTGATGGTGAATTTCTAGTTTCTCTGTGGCTTGAGTTGATTTTCTCACTACTAATTTGATTTCACCATACGTTTTATATTGAAATAATGCATCTGAGTTGTGAATGCTAATACAGAAATTAGAAACGTGCATTAACTTTCATTTATTACTGAAACAGCTACTGACAAACTATTACTACAGAGACATCATTAGGTCTCTTGAACTGTTTTTGAGTGAGGGTTTATGCTGTTACCAAAGCATCAGTTGGGGAAGGCAGGGTTCAAACTGCTGTGACTCTCTTAGGTCTTACTAGGGCAGAGCATCCCCTGGTGCTCCCAGGCAAGGGAAGTTGGACGAGCAGAGAGATGTCTCTGTAGAACCTGACTCTTGTACAAATGGATTCCCTGATGGAAAAGTGCCTGCGTGCTAATCTGCTTTTAATTTTGTTTTGGTTTAATGTACCTGTCAACTGTCTGAAGTCCCTTTATGTAACACTGCTATCCACGATACTGTATCTGGATGCATTAAGGCAAATCACTGAAAGATTGCAACTACCCAGCATGTGATTTGTTTTTGCCTCAAAATAAAATGTAGAAGAAAATGTTCCAGACACAAATGATGAACAGATCCTAAAATTAGCCTTTCTGTAGCTTTTATCATTGCAGAAAGTCACCTATTAAAAATGTTTGAGAACATGAGTCTGTAATATTTTCTGGGCTCCTGAGCTGCTACTGCCCACAGTTCTAGAGCTGCAGCTTGCTGGGGTTGCTTGTGACAGCAGGGCTCCTGAGGCTTTGGAAATGTTGTTAATCCAATGAGCCTGACTGAGGAATGTGTCTTTTCCATTGGGATAGGGTTGTTCAAAATCCTTCGAATGGGGGCTCTTCTCTGTTGAGACCCCACCTGGAGGTCTGCATGCAGCTCTGGATGAGATTGCCTGTGGAGCCTCCCTCCGTGGGGATGTTCCAGAACCATCTGGACACTCTGCTGTGCCCCGTGCTCTGGGTGGCCCTGCTGGAGCTGGGAGGTGGCACCAGGTGAGCTCCTGTGGTCCATTCCAGCCTGACCCATCCTGTGCCCTGTTGGAACAGCTCCAGAGGTGGCACCGAGATGACAGGAGGGATGAAACACCTCTGTGAGGAAAGGATGAGAGAACTGGGATGGTTCAGCCTGGAGAAAAGAAGGCTTTGGGGTGCCCTAATTATGGCCTTCCAGTGCCTGAAGGGAGCCCACAGGAAAGATGGACAGAGATTTTTTATGAGAGCATGGAGTAACAGGACAAGGAGGGTGATTTTTAGCTGAGACAGAGTAGGTTTACAGGAGATGTTTGGAAGAAAGTTTTTACTGTGAGGGTTGTGAGACACTGGCACAGGTTGGGCCAGAGATGCTGTGGATGCCTCAGCCCTGTAAGATTTCAAGGTCAGGCTGATGGAGCTCTGGCAAACTTCCTTTAGTGGAAGGTGTCCCTATCCAGGGCAGGAGCACTGAAACTGGATAATCTTTAAGGTCCCTCCCAAGCCAAATCATTCTATGGTTCTATGAACTAGAGTGTCCCTTTTATGTACATAAAGAACTTAAGTCAAAGGAAAAAAAAATAATGTATAAAAAATACGGTTATTTGGAAAATTATGCATCCCAGCAGGTAGGAGTGTTGTTCCAGGTGTTCTTGTTGAAATGTCCAGAATTTTTAGCACAGAATAAAGAAATTTTTTTTTTTTTTTTTTAAGGAAGGGCTTGTTAGAAATACTTTGTAATCTCCCTCTCACCTACCTGGAATTGAAATAGGGATTTCAGATCTGTCCTTTCAAGTGTCAGTAGATGCTCCTCAATGGATGTGGCGAGTTACTGTTGCAATTCTGACAAATGGAAACTCCAACAGGAACTTCTAATTGCAGTTTTGTAGGAAGTGAAGGAAGCTGGGGTGCAGATCTTTGTAAAGAACTTTATTTTCAAGGTGTTTCCAGAAACCCACTGGGGCCCGGGGGGGGGAACTATGGGCTTGTTTCTTTTGTTTATTTTTTATAATATCTCTTACTAAGTTTGGTGGGGTTTGTCTCTTGGGAAGTGCTCATTATAAACAAACATTTGAGTTTGTGTGTGACCAACAACCCAGGCTGGTGTCTCCAGAGGCCTGTGTGGGAATGGAGCATTCCCAGGCTTTTTTTCTGACAGCGATGCAGACGTGAATTTTCCTGGGTGGGAAAAGCAGGATTAGAATTTCTGCTGGGGTGGATCAGTTTATTGACTCCTGCTGAGGGTGTTAGCCTTGGCTTTGCTGTGGAATTAATGCAGTGTACAGTGAATGTGCATTTTCTGTCAGTGTATTCTTGCATGTTTTGCTCAAGAATAGTTTTAAGTGTTTATTTGCATTAAAATTGTACAAGCCTTGTGTGCCCATTTCCAGAAGAAAATGAACTTTGCAATTGCTTGATAAAAACTCCAAGGGAAAGCTATTTTGAGCTTTATTCATGAAACTGAGTTACAGCAGGCAGCACCTGATCTGTGAGAGTGATGGCCACTGGTTACTCTCAGAGCTTCACAAGGAGTTAAGGCTGTGGAGCACAAAATATTTCAATGTTTTCTTCCTGTGATCCTAAAGGGCTAATTAGGGCTGAAGGGCTGAGGATAAATCAGGAAATTTAGCTCTTTGACCATGAACGGCCAAATAGATCAGTGGAAAAACACAAATATTGTTAGGCAGTAGTACCAGATGACACAGGCATCTGAGAAAGGAGGCTGTGAAGAAGGTCTATCAATAAGAAAAAAGAAGAGATAATTATGAAAACCTTTGAAAATTATTTCTGTAGGAATCCACTACTCCCAGTTGACTCATTAATTATCTGAAATCTGACAGTTCTATATGTAGTGCTTTTCTGTCGGTGCAGTGCAAGAGAGATGTTCCAATAATAGCATTTACAATCCAGGTGTGCCAAAGTCAGGTGTGTCCTATGAGCCTCCTGTACAGTTCATGTTTGTTGAGCATCTCAAATTCAAACTTGTGGAGGAATATTACATTTCTTCTTCTTTTTTGTTCCTGATGTTCAGTCACAAGTATTTTGTTGGTTTAGCTCTTTACTAAATGGTATCTGATGTTTCATTTCTTCACGTTAGAGACAAATAATTATTGAAGAACTTTTGAGAGAATGTAAGATGCTCTCAGTCAAAGAGTTTGAGTTCAGGTTTTGGAGTCTGATCCCCTGATCTTGCACTGCAGGAGAATTGACAACTTCTGAGGTCTTAGAAGGAGATTCTTATTCTTTATCTCATTTCTTGCAGCGATAAAAATCTTACTAATGTCCACCTAATAACTTGAGTATTCACTAAAGCACTGATTTTAATAAAAACAGAAATAATCCTCTTCTGTTGTTCTTCTCTGCACAAATTTATCCCAGTCCTTTGCTGGTCCCTTCCAAGGTCACTGACACAGGTTGATTAGAACCTAAACGAAGGTGAGATTAAAGAGGCCATTCTTTCTCTATCCATTTCTAATATCAACTGGAATTGACAAAAAGTAAAAAAGTGGGTGGCAGGAAAGGCTTTTGCCATCTGGCACTGATAGGGCAGTGCCCTGGTTTTCTCATCTTAGGTGCTTTCTCTCCTCTTCTGTTATTCTGAGCAGAGCGTGATCCCCCTAGCTTTACATTGTCCTGAGAAAGTTGTGAGAGACATCATTAGAAATCAAGTATTCCCATGAATTCAGTACCTACTGTGGTTGCTGAAGAATGCATAAGACTGGAACGTGTAATGAATAAATAGAATATTTTTAATAGGTCTTAGGGGAGGGGAGAAAAGTAAATACATGATGTGATTCTTTCAGGTGAGAGCTATTTACTGTGTTACCAGGAAGATTTCTTGAGGCTTAATCCAGGGAATTTTTCCAAATTAATTCTCCTGTACAAGCTCTTTACACAGAGGTGCCTGCAGAGTACCAGAGCAATCCCACTGCCATTGATCACAGACTCTCAGACTGGGGCAGGAGAGATGTGACCCGTCTCAGGGAAAGCCAGGTTTTAGCTTGGCCTGGATAGGCCAAGTCTCAGACCCCACACTGAGTTTAGGAGTGGTGTTGAGTTGCTGAACGTGGGATTAGATGTGTCTCCAAACATACGCATTAGCAAATGTCTGTGAGATTGAATTGACTTCAGACATTAAGTAGCAATGAAGTTGGAAAAACTTTCTTAACTTTGCCATTCAGATTTGGAGGCAAATTTCCTATCAGCTGAGCTTTCTAATGCTTTCAGCCAAATCCTGCCTGCCTTAGATGCTCCTTGCTCGTAGCTCTTGGCTAAACTTTAGTACTTAAACTATTGCCAGTGTCTTGAGTAGAGCTGAGTTATGGCTTACATTACATCTAATGCCTTCAAGTCTTGCTATTTTATCTCTTGAAAGTATGAAACTTGTCACTAGTGAACAGAAATTCTCTCTGATCCCTTTAAAGACCTATAGGGTCTTTATTGTTTTGGGGTTGGAATTGGTTGTTTCTCCAAGGCACCCTGCTCACTTAGGATATCTACCCTCTGCTGGTTTCTGCAATCAAACCACAGCACTTGGCATGGCAGGGTGCTGGAATGATGTATTTATACAGGCAGGAGGCAGGGTTTAATACCATCTCATGATTCACTGTGCAGCCCTATTAATATGAACTTGACTCGGGGGAATAAGTAGCTGTTACTTGTCAGCAAATCCTGAGTGTATTAAGGGGGTGAAGTTGTATTGAAAGATCCTCACAGTGATACTCTGCTGTTCCCAAGGGAAGCAAATGAAAACTGTACTTTGATGAATAATGAATGTGCTAATTGGGGTCAAGAAGTCATGGCTTCCTGTGATACAGGAGTTAGAGTAGCCTGACGACAGCAATAAAGAAAAGTCTGTTTGACCAGATTTGGTAATAAAAATATGCGACTGTCTGTCATTTCTGTCATCTCCACACAACTAAAGCCTGGGATGTGAGGGTGACAGGCAGGTCGTTTATCTCTTCTACAACTCAAGGCTGTATTCCTGGGATCCTCTTTGAAGTATTGGTTGGTGCCCATAAGATTATGGCTGTGAACTGATACTGAGGCTGGCTGAGTGCTCAGATGTTGCCAAAATTCCTTTGTGGAATGGACAAACGTCTCTCATGGCATGGCTTGGGTATATCACTGGGATTTATTAAGAGTGAATATTGGTTAGAGTCAATCTGTTCCTTATTTGCAAGGAAAAATGTTTTTGTTGCTGCTGGGCTGTATTTGCAAATGAATTTACCCTAAGGGGAAGATTACAGCCTCTTCTTACCTGCTGACAAAATGCATGCAAAAATAGTTATTTCTTGGTCATCCTGTATTCAGAACACAAAAGAGAAAAATAAATGGAAGAGATTAAGGAAGATATATGCAAGTATGATTCTAATACATATTTTGTGAAATACATATACATTAAACCTGAGACTTTATTAAAGATGTATGTGATACTGCTTATCGTTTGTGGAAGATGTACATAATTTTCCGTAGTTAGTCTGTGTAACTGCACGATGTCAAACGAGCATGAGATCTTGAAAGTGTTCTGTGTTTCATACAAAATTGTCTAAGCAGCTTAACTTCTCATGGATTGGAGGCTAATCTCAGCTGGTTTAGGAAATGCAGATAATCTCAAGAGCAGGGTAGTGAAAGATATCTGAAGTAGCCTGGAGATGGGAGAGAGTGTGTTGTTCTCAAAGAGGCCAACAGGGAAAATTCAAGTGCTTTGGTACAGCTATCCAGCTGATAAGAGTTATGTAATAAAAGCCAGCATGGAACTCTGCAAGAGAAGGAAAACAGAGCAGTGCTCACTAAGGCAGAAGAAACAAAGTGCAGAACTTTGTAACACATCTTCAGTGCTGTGAATAAGTTGTGATGGCTGCATGTCAAATCATTGGTACTTAAAGCAGCAGTATTTTCCTACAGTTTTGCAGCTAACTTTTCGGAGTGATCCAGGACAATTGGAGGCGCACAGAGAAGCTTCTTTCACAAACAGAGTTGTGCAGGCCCGTGGAGGTGTGTTCTGCCACTTTTTGTGGCTTCAGGAGACTTTTCTGTGAGGAACCCTGCAGTCCAGTGTCATCCTTTTTCCTAGTGCACAGTACAGCACGTGAAAAGCTAAAGTTTTCAGATTCATCCTGCTTTAATTTTGACACAAATGCTGGGATAATAATGTGGTTGTGATCCAGAATCTTTCTAACTGGTGTGACTTAGTGCAGCTAAGCTAAAAGACACCCATAGCTATTTGATTGTTTTTTGTTGTAGAGTAGCTGTGCACAGATTGTTCTCAGCTTTTGTGCCGTGATATGGAGAGCTGATGACAGCTCCTTACGTTGCTGTGGTAGCCCAGGGGAAGTCCAGGCACAGAGGGATTCCTTAACTCCAGTTTTACCCTGCTGCTTCTCTCTAGCAATACATTTATCACCTATGTAAGTGAATGTGTCTCGCGACTCACTGAAGGGTAAATCACTCTCCCTGCTGTCAGGGGACAAACACTTATCTTATAGCAATCCAGTCTAAGCAGGGAGTGAGGGTTTCCAAGACACAGAAGAGGGCAAGCCTTGCCTTTAAGAGTTCTGGAAAAAGTGAAGCTAAGTAGATGTGTATCTTTTGTGTGTGTGTGTGTGTTCTTTTATATTGCTGTCATTGTGGCGGTCTCCTTGTGCCAGGTGAAAATCTCTTCAAAGGAATTTACAATCAGAGATGGATACAAGTTGGAGCTGACCTGCAGAGGAACAGGGATATTGGTCATCGTGCCACTGGATGGTCAGTTCATCCCCCAGTCAGTGTTTTTGTGTGGCATCCTGGCAAGAGGAGGTTTTCTGGGCTGAAAGAGAATGTTCATAGATGTTTGGAGAGACTCTTACCTGGTAGCAGGCCATCCCAGGAGAAAGCGTCAATGCCACTTGGAGTTTGGCTGGGAGGTGGAGGAGCACCATGTTCAAGGCAAGACAAAGAGGATATTAATCTATGACTTGTTGGCAGTAGTAGCTTGGGTAGGAATAGGCTGAAGTGAGCCTTTGAAGGGGATAGGAAGTACTGGATAAAGGTAATAAAAGGATGTGTTTTGGGGCAGTGCAGGTAAAGGGATCTTTATGGGAGCATTCCAAAAGAAATGCCAAGTAAACACAGCCATTCTTTAGGCAGTGAGATACTGCAGCAGCCCATGGCTCAGTACACAGCACTGAGAGTAAGAAAGGAAGTTGAAACCAGAGAGAAAGGACTGGCTGTGCACTCAGGAACCAGCATTTGCTGGAATACTGCACTTCAACTGGCCTATAGGGCAACAGCCTTAATTTCTCTAGGGTTACAAATAAATTCCCAAACTTGTTTCCCAAGTTTTTGCTTCTGTCTGGAGCTCTCATATTCAGCAGGACTGTAGTATTTATCTTTATTTCTCTTTGAAATCGTCAAACTTACTATCACTGTATATTTAGAAGAAAAAGCTAAAATCTGAACTTCAGTGGAACTGAAGCATTGTTTTTTTCTGGCTGAAGAATCAGATGGGTTCGTCTTGACCTGCTGCTAGTCTTTAATGTGCTCCTAAGAGCTAATGTAATTGTTAGATGCAAATGTAATTTTCAAATGGAAACTTTAAGTTCAGAAGACAGATGTGTTAATTCCAAGTATGCTGTATCCCACATGCCTGAAAAAGGTGTTTTCTCTCAGTTTTAAACAGTTTCTATACCCTTGCCCTATTCTCTAGTGTGAACTGAGGTGCTTATTAAACTCAAACAACTCTGATGCCGTCTGCCATGCTGGTTATCAGTAGGAGAGCAGCAGATACCTTTGGTTTGTATAGGTGGCATTTTCTGCTTCAGGAATCGGTGAAATATCTGTGCTGGGTTTTGGCTCTGCTGTTCCGTGTGAGAGGAGCTGGTGCCTGGCAGGAGCAGCTCCTGCACGTCCCTCATGTGAGGAGAGCAGAGCAGTGAGCGCTGAGGACAGGGGCTGAGCCTGGGTGTGCTCCTGTGCACGTGGACAGCCTTGGCCTAAAGGGCTTTTGCAGCAAGGTGGAAATAGTCTTTGGAAGACAACTGCAGCAGTGATAACACTGCCAGCAGCTGTGCTGGGGAGATGGGGAAGATGTGCAGGACAGCTTTTTGTGCCTATCAATATTTCCTTTAGCGCCAGATCACCTCAGGCAATGCCAATCAACAGCAGCTCACCTTCTCTTTCAAAGCGTGTGTGGTGCTGGTGTCTGGGATCCTTTTGTAGAGACAGTAATCTAAAGGTGCTGTGGATGAGGGAAATCATCAGGAGACTCAGAAATCAATTTTTCCTTTCAGTTTTGGGATTTCCTATATCAGAAAACCACTCAGAAGCCTTGAAGAGGAAATGGAGAGCATTTGGACAATAGGAAAGGTGGTCAGAAATGGGAGAGTTGAATTCACAAGATTCAAATATGACATAGCATAAGCACTGAAGAGGGTGCCAAAGTGGCACCTGAATTATTTATGATCTGAGAGACGGGAAAGTTAGGCCAGGGTAGGAAGGAAGTAGAAATTATTTGAACTTCATTGGTGTTGTGCAGCATGTGGAAGAACTATTGTTGTTTGTAGTGTTTTGAACTAGATACAGGCATTAAGAAGAATTAATTATTTGGCAGAAAGATGGTCTAAATAGATTACTTCTGTCAGAATGTGATTAGAGCATACAGCATTGATTGGCTGATGACTGCATTGCAGGGATCTGCGTTTTCCAGGCATTGTGGCCCCAGGGAAGTTGCTTAAGTCTTCTTTTTTTGTATCATAGCAAAACTTAGGCATCTGCCTTTGCCTGGGGAAGTATTTTGGTCATTGTCTAATGTGCCATTTACATCTTCTATGCAGGTGGGATCAAAACTCTGATCTTTCTCACACCATTTTCATTTTTCTTGTTCTGCCTGAAAGTGGAGCCCAGTTTTCAGATGTATTTCTGGTTTTGTTTCTGTATCTGTGCATCTGTACTGTATGGCGGTCTCCATTTCTTTCCTATTTAAATGACTTTTTAGCAAGCTTTTAAAGAAACTGCTATTAGAGCTCAGTAGCTCTATCAATAGCTTCAGTTCTGTGACAAAACATGAGATTGTGGTATTTGATTGTTGGGCCTGAAATACTCAGGAATTTTGTGACCTTCTACTCCTACCCTACCTTGCTTAACCTATGCTCTTCACCTTTAAAGGCAGATTTCATTAATAAAACCTGCCTTTTTGCAAAATTCTGCCTAGTTTGAAACAAATGAGATTGTGCATTTTATTTGTATATGTACATTTTACATAGAAAGGTAGTGTTCATGTGTTTTCCTGTTCTTTCTTCCTCTCTCATTGCTGAAATCAATTTTTAGTTTCAGAAAATCCATGAAATTTTTAAATGAAAGAAACCAAAGCCAACTAGAGTTTGGGAACAGCTGAAAGTAACATACCCTCTATGAGCACACTGAAAATGGCTTAACGTGTCTTCTTTCCTAACAGCATTGAAATTTTCTAGAATGTAAGGGAAATGAAAGCTGTATAGTTGTCTAAAATCGATGCTGTCCCCTCTTCCACCCACACACAGAGTTGGTTTTTGCAGGAGCCCTGCAGAGGCAGGAGGTGGCTGCTGTCACCGCCAGGGACAGCAGAGGTGCCCGATGTGCACGTCCTGACTGGTCTGGCCTTGTCCTCCCATAAGTGTTGAGGTCTGTGCTTGACCTTAAATATGCTGAAGGGTCCTGCAGGAGTGAAACAGAACACTCAGCTTTATCAATACTCTCCTGGCTCGTTCTCTCAGTCCTCAGCAGTCCTTGTGGTCAGGTATCATTCATTGGACACACTCTAGCGGAACAGGAGCGACCATTGGCGCTAGCAAACGGCGAACTGTAAAACCCAAGTGAAATTTCCCTTTTGTGTGGCTGGGAGGGAGAAGAAATGTGTTGGTCTAAAGTGGTGGAGCTGCTGTAGAGGCCTTGGCATAAGCTCTGAGCCTGGCACGGGGTAGAGATGTGAGTGAAGCTGTGCTGTGCTCTGTGGGTTTGATTTGTGGAGGTTTGTGCCAGCCTAGGTGGCTGCTGCACACAGGGGACATCACGTCAGGGGACAGCCACCAAGCCACAGCTTGCACCTGGAGTGCCCTAGACATTTAGAAACATGTTGTTATAGTGAGGCAAGCAAAGCCTCTTGGCACTCAAACACGTAACTGTGGTTTATTTCCAATGTTTGCTATTGTGCGTCGCTGTCTGCAATAGAAAATAGCAATGCTCCTTAGACATTCGATGTTTTGGTTATTCTGGAATGTTTGTGCTGCTTGCAAAGGGCTGGAAGTGTCCTCCTGGAAGTTGCTGAGTTCACACTACCACTACTGTTTGCATCATATTCTGTTACAAGCCAGCCTTTTTAGTTACTTTGAATTTAGAACGCTGTTCTAGACCCTCACTAGACAAGACCAAAATACTTCAAAAAAACCCCCGAACTCGAAAAAATATGTTCAGCCTAAATTTATTCATAACTAGGTTTTTCTTGATTTTTAGAGTGTCAGGATTGTCCTTAGCTTAAACAGTCTCTTCCTCCTACTGTTTTCTTCCCTATTCACAGATTGCTTTGCTGGGATAAACAAATCAAATTTAGATTTCTGTTGCAACATAGTTGTCCCATTCCCTTGACGCAAAAAGGAATTTCTCTACAATGGTTGTGTTTGAATTCAGCCTTTTTTTTTTTTTTCCCTATTTATTGTGGATGAAGAGAACTGTTCTGTACCTCTAAGAATTCAAGAAATAATTGAGAATTAAAATTACAAAGTACTGCTAATTTTCCTTTTGCTGTTTGCATCTCACTAACCTGTCAAATTCTTTAAACAGATGCAATGAGATCCTGCTTTTCTTCCTCCTGAGTTTAGCTCTGAAGTTTGTTATTAGGAGGAGCATGATCTTGCATTTTGTATTGTTGAATTCCATCCCATTCCTATTAATGCTGCCCATAAAATTTAGCAGTTCTTTCTATGTAATATCGTTATCCTTTCCAGTCTTGACAGTACCTTCCAACTTTGTGTCATCAGGAAATTTCATCAGCAGGTTGCCTTGTGCCAAAATAATTAAAGAAAATGTTCAAAAAAACCTGTCCCAAAATAGATCACAGGAAAGCTTCCCTTGAGCCTGCGCTTTCCTGTACAAATCCTCCTGCTCGGGTTTTCTAACATCTTATCAAATATATACATGCTGAAACAAAAAACCTGCCAGGTATTTTACAGAGCAATTTAACAGTCTGTATTTTATGTCAGTTGTCCCACTGGAGTCATTTGTGTAAAGCTTGCAAAATCCATTTTATAATCTCCATTCCAGGGTGAAAGAAATCTGCTTTCTTTACAAAAGCAGCTCTTTCTGCTGGATGAAAATAATAAGCAATAGTTAAAATGAACTTTTTTTTTTTTGTTTTTTTAGAAATTATTTTCAAGTGAATTGTGGTTGCAGCTTGCTTTCTCATATATACCTTTTGTTTATGTATTTCTTTGTGAAAGTTAGTGTCTGGTTTGGTATTGGAATTAATGACAATCTTTTGAAAAAAATCCGTGATGTGTCAGCCTGCTTGATAATTAAACTGCAGAGTTTCTCTCTTCCTTGGTAAGAAAAGACCAAGAAGTAGGATTTATATCTAAGCATGGTCAGATAACCAGTGAGAACAGCATCACCCCCAAGAGAAAAGGGAAGCGGTTCTGAAACAGGAGATGCAGTGGGGTGAACGTCACTCCATCATGTGGCAATTGCTGGCCTCGTTGGCAGCTTCTGCAGAGAGCATCCCTGAGGGTCACAATTCCACATCTAAAGTTAGCAGTGGGGTAAGGCTGGCAGTGGGGAGGGCCAGCAGGCAGCTGCTCAGGGAGATTCTAAACCCTGCAGCACGGCCGCCGTGATACACGAGAATCAATTACTGAAAACCTTCCATGATGGTCAAAATGTGACATTAAATAATTGAGTCTCACATCAAATCTTGTCTGCAATTAGTTATCTGGAAAAGTAATTATGCAACAAAATCAAGTAGCTGAAATTAGTGGTGTGAAGCACCCTGATCATTTCAAGACTGTAGGAGGGGGATTTTTTTATTATTTCACTTGTAACATGAAGTTGTAAGTACCTAACTAATTCTTTATTGAAATAAAAAAAAAAGTCTTGCTCAATTGTAATTCTTGTCATTAGTTACATCTGCAATAGAAGATACATAGCACATAAAACAGGTGTTAATGACTAAGTTGTTTTGTCTGAAGTAAAAATGAGCTGTGGAAGAGAATGTCTTGTAAGTTGTACATTTAAAATCAAATCTGATTTGATTTAGGGAGGAAACCAGCCTAAATTTCAGTCCTTTGTCTCTTACACCAGTAGTGTAAGTTGATTTGGAGAACAGAGTTGAAAGTCTAATGGGAAAATGTGTTCTTTTAAAATAGTTATGATCAATTTAACAACATAGATGTTTTGAAAGGTTAGAAAAGCCATTAAAACATAATTTACACTAATAGAAGTCATTAGCTTGTGTTAGTTATCTCACATATTCAAAACAAACAAGGAAAATATAATGAATGGAAACAGAATGTACCCAGTATAACAGACTGAAGTGTAAATGCTCACATGAACATTGTTTAACAGCTTATAAATACAGGGAAATGTCTAATTATGCAATCATGATAAACCTGATTATTTTGAAAATGGCTTCTGATAGTAACTGTTGTCATGTATATGCCAGAACTGATAGGAAGATTATTTCTACTCAGTAGATCTGTACAGAATTTGATCTCTATGTGTTTAGTACTTAAAAATCTGAACTGATAAAGAGTAGTTGGCTAGTCATGTTACTTAAGCTGCTCCCAAAATAGCACCTTCCTTTTTGGGTAGAGCTAGGTTTGCAGCTGTTGTCTCTATCTGTTGTCTCTGAAGAAAATTTTAACATTAAGTGTTGCTGACGTCAATTTTTTTCTTTTTTTTACAGCTGATGTGGGCTTTGCCCCTGACAGAAGTTATTTGGTTCTAGCTCTGAGTTTGGAAGAAGTTGGTATATAGATTTTCCCCTAACTTTCAATTGATGTGTTTAGCTTTAGTGGGAGTAATACTATCACTTAAACCATGTTGTCGTCTCAAGGAGTTTTGCTACATCCCTATGGAGTGCCAATGATTCTGCCGGCAGCACCATACTTCGCTGGACTTGTTCAGGTAATGCAAGGCCGCTTCCAACAAGCAACTTAACTCTAGTGCACTTAGAGCAATAATTGGAATTTTTATGGTTGAGAAAGCAAACACTTTTAATACAGGCAAAAGCCCTCGTGTAGTCAGTGAGGAGACAGTAGGAAATCAAAAAGATGGATCACCCTAATCTGTGTATTGACATCTCTCATGGCTGAATAAATGGTGTAGTTGAGCTATATTTGCTTGTATTGATTTGTCTGCTGTTTAACATTCATGCCTTTGCTTCACGAGGTTGACCACAGGGCAGAGGATTTGCTATCCATTCTAGGTTTCTGAGGGAGTCAGCATTCCCACGGCAGGTCAGAAGACAAAGTAACTCACCATGATGTGTTTAGGTTAAGTGTTTTAGCACAGCAAACAGGAATAGTGTTAAATATGCATTAATTCACGTGTTACGCGTCACACGGAATGAAAAAGGGGTTGTGGTTTTGTGTGTATAGAAATATCACCTGCAAAGAATATTTATACACATCCTGTAACTCCTTTGAGCCCTCAGAGTGCAAGATCTTGCTGCAGGGCAAGAGTTCTGTATATTTAGGAGTCAGCTGGCAGCTACCAGATTGTTGTTGTTGTGTTTGCTTTTGCTGATATTTTATTTTTATCAAAAAGTGGTGCTACTGAAGTTCCTTCTGTTAGGCTTGGGATTCTGAATAGATCATGCAGATGCATATACATATCCTGTTGTTTACAGTATTAGAAGACATTAGGAAAAGTCAGCATTTCTAAACTCTGACAGAATTGTGCCGTCTCGGTGTCAGTTGTTAGATATTGTGCAGTGGCAGGGTCAAGACACACACGGGTGTTTGGGCACTTCTGTGCTGTGCTAGGGATGAGTCACACTAACAGTGAGGGAGAGGGGAACCTTCACTGTGCTCCTTTACTCCAGTACTGACATACTGGGGCAGTCACAGCATGAAAGAGGTGGTTTTCCATATATTCCCTTAAGTAATAGAAGACTGTGGGTTGTATTCTTCACTTCAGGCCTAATACCAGACACACATGTCTAAAATAGACATAAAACATTGCACAGTGGCTGTTACCAGGTTGGGGATCTCTGTCTAGTGGGACATGCAAGCTGAGGCTGCTTTTTATGCAGTGAGACACTTCCAGCAGGCCTTCATATCCATTAGAATTTGGGGGTGAAGGTCGGACGCAGGAGCTCGCTCAGACCCTCTGCCATCCTGTCCAATAAATAATTACAAGCAAATCGTGCCTTTCACTCTATGCTGATTGATGTTGAAATTGCTTTTGAAAGTTCTCATAAGTTCCTGTTATAGATTAAGTGCCGGTGTAGGAAAAATAACTGCACCCAACTGAAATGGGTGAATGTAATCAGGTTTAATGGACTCGAGAGCTTGTTGGGAATTAAATAACTATTGATTTGTTGGAAAGTTGCTGTCATTACAAAATGCCACTCTGGACGCATTATCCAAGCAGATAGATTAGAAGAAAGGGCCCTTTGAAAATTTGGGATTCCTTATTTCAGTCTTTTTCCTCTTAATTCTTTCCTTAGAAAGATATATCCAGGCCTATGTTACTCCTTTAGCATAGATCTAAAACAGTCAAGCAGTAAGAACTGCTGAAATAAAAAATAGGTATTAGAGATGCAGTTGAACAGTGCTGTTTGTATGAATACTCCTCTAGTCTCTTGTCTTCTCTTTCCCTGATGTCAAACCTGAAAATGGCATTTTGGAAACCAAGCACACATTTGAGTTCTTGTCCTGATGAGTGAATTATGGCATTCAATGGTTTGAGCAATTTGTCCCCCAAGAGTTTACCTGCACTTACAGTATCTCTGATCAGCTTATGACACCAGAATGCCTATTGTTTCTCTCTTAAAGTAAATCTAAATATCTAAAATAAATAATGCAAAGGACATTTGATAGGAATATTTACATCATTCTCTTCTAAGCAGTAATTACATAACATTCTGAACTTCAATGGAAATTATCTTCAAAAATATGCCTTGATAAACTGATTATGTAAATGTGTTTTTCTGGGTTGCAGGTTGAGATCCACAACCCTGATTTTTTTTTTTTTTCTCTTTAATGCGAGGCAGTTTTAACATGTTATAAGCTTATAAGATGCCAGTTTATTTATTTGCATGGATTTCTACAGAAAGGAGGTGTACCTCTGATCAGGGATTCCCCCTGATTTCCAGCTGGGTTTATTCCAAGCTGTGTGAAAGCAGTGTAGAGCATTGCCTAGAGATTTGGGCAGTATTTCGGGAGGGGTTTTTGTGTTTCTTGTCGCACAGTTGAGCAAGAGAGATCTCTGTGGAGCAGGGTTTGTCTTCAAAGATCCTGCACCCTCGAGTGCTGTTTATTATTTTACTTAATGCTGTGGGTGAGCAGCTGCTCCAGCCTCTCCTAAGCTCTCCTAAACCCTGCCTTGCATCCTCTGCTTGCTCCTGTCACAGCCTCTGGTTACTGAGCAGTGGAATGTGTGAAAAGCAGAGGGGTGGATGCTGTGGGTACATCTCTGGACATACCCGAGATGAGCAGTTTTCCTCATTGCATGTGTCCTCTTAAGGAGATTTGTGTTCCTTTGACTGAGATGATGTGTTTGAGTGAGAGGATGGAAACTGAAATGCTTCTGTTCTTGGAGAGACACAAGATCCAGGGTTACGGAGATGCTGATGTGCATCAAATTACATTAAATAAACATGCAAACTTATTTTCCAGTGAATAAATATACCTTAAACTTACTTGAATGATGGCCTATGACTTAGTAATGCATTTTTAAATGAGAAAATATCTTTATCTCTTCTTCTTTCTCCTGGGTAAAACTATTTGAGGAAAAAAAAATCACATGAAAATAGAAATAATGCATAAACAGCTTTGTTCCTCCTGTGGGTGGGGAGATATTTTCTGCCTTGGCACAAAAGGCTCACTGGTGGCTCCAGGGGCTGTCACAGCTCTGCTGCCACGAGGACCCAGGCAGGGGCTGCCGTGAGCCTCTGCGAGTGCTGAGGGCAGCAGGGCCCACCCCGTGTCAGAACTGTCCTGCTGCTTGTCCTGGCAGGGGAAATGACAAAAGTGCCATCTAGGATTAGGTGTCAGTCCAGTGAGAGGTGTCTCCTCCTGCCCTTGGTCCCCGTCCCGGGTGAGTCACGGATTCCCAGGGGGAGCCCGTCTGTCCGGGCTGGAGCACTCAGGGGTGTTGGGGACAAAGGTCCAACTGCCTGGCCAGGGTGTGCTCCTCTACCACCCTGCCAGCTCCAGAATAAATGTGAAACCCAGCCCCAGTTAGCATCAAATCAGTGTTTGTTCTCAGGCTGCACTGTCTCACAATTCAGAGAATACTCTTATTTTGTTAAATGATATCTGAGAGGTCCTACCAGCTCCAGCTTGTGTGGCTCTAAACATGAAACAAAAAACAGTTACTCTGGTTACTTGGAATGCCAGATTTATGGTAAAATATTTTGAAAACACATATGTAATATATGACATTTTAATACTGGATGCTAAATTATTTCTTTCATAGCTGGATTAGGTGGCTCCATTTCCATTTAGCAGAGAAAGAGGAGTTCATAGGCATTATTATAAAAGTTATTAAAGTTGAAATTGTTTAGAATTTTCAGTAAACTACTGCAAAGCTCTGGAAAGAGAGACAGTTCTATTTAATAGCTAATGTGGAATATTAATATATAAGATTATAAAGATGAGATTACTTATTATTATGGTCAGTATATTTTAAAATATGCTTTTGTTTTAACATAGGGACCAGAAAAGTTCTAAGAGTTCTGAGGGTTTAAGCTTTTGTTCGAGGTTAAAAACTGAGCTAAAACCATCCTTTTTTTCTGCTTTTATTTGCTCACTTATTTATGTAGTGATAAAGGGGAGACTTGGAGAAGAAAAATAGAAAATAGGCTGGCGGTTAAGTACAATATATTGGGAATTACTGTCCTTTTAAGTACATCATTCTTAAGCTTAGATTATTCTGAAGATACTTTGATTTTTATTTTTTTTCTGCGTATCTGATTTTCCAGAACTGGTTAACCAGTGTGTTTGACTGACAACTGAAAAAGTGGTAATCTGGAGACTGTTCCGTTTTATTTTAGGGCTGAGAGAATTGCCTAGAATATGCTGTGAAAAGCAGTGCTGCAGACTTCATCACGGTGCCATCGCTTTACCCATCTGGAAAATCCTTGTTTCAGGGCCGTGTTGGGAAGTGCTAGCAGTGGGTACATTCTGAATTCTTGTGGGTGTTAGTGTGTCAGGCTACCTGCAAAATCACACTTGCATTCCGGCAAGCCAGTCTCGGCGAATGCTGTGGATTTGTTGTGTCACCTTATGTGAAAAAGGCTTTTGCAATTTGGTAGGTTTTATTTGAATAATACATTTGAAATAGCAATGAGGAGAGGTTTGAGTCCTTCCAGTGTTGCCTGCAGTGGTGTATGGTTGTTTCTGTTGGTTTTAGATTATGATCTAGTGCAAAGCAGAGCGTAATTTCTGTTTACATTGGCTGAATTGCCTCTTTGAAATGCAGTAAGTAGATGATTTAGCTTAAATGCAGATTTATTCTGGCTTGATTGTGTTGTTCTGTCTCTCCTATTACTAGTACTGTACTCCCAGTGCCTTGTGAGTGGAGGGTGAATATGTTTTACTGCTGCAATCACTTTTCATCTGAGTGTGCATCTTGTCTCGCTTTTGAGAGACCATATCTAACATTTCATCTCTCAGTCTGAGGGTTGCAAAGTTTTTCTCCCTTTTGTATCAAAAGTGCTTTTAGCACATGTGAAGTGGTGGTGTTAGTGATGGAGATAGTCTGTATTGTTCTGATAGCTGAAAATTTTTGTAAACAATGTTCAAATGTCTGAAAATCATGGCATTGTTTCTTGGAAAAGACTTTTAGGATTTTCAAGTCTGACTGTTAACCCAGCACTGCCAAGTCCAACATTAATCCGTGTCCTTAAGTGCTACATCTACGCTTAATTTTTAATTTACCCTTTTAAAATACCTCTAGGGATGATGATTCAACCATTTCCCTGAGCAGCCTGTTCCAGTGCTTGACAACCCCTTTCTAGCATCCAATTTAAATCTCCCCTGGTACAACTTGAAGCCATTTCCTCTTGTTCTGTTGCTTGGGAGTAGAGCCCGACCCCCACCTGGCTACAACCCTTGTGCCAAGAATTGTAGGGAATGAGAAGGTTCTCCCTGAGCCTCCCTTTCTCCAGGCTGAGCCCCTGCTGCTCCATTCCCTGCCCTGGACATCCTCCAGCCCCTCAATGTCCTTTTTGTCATGAGGGGCCCAAAAGTGACCCCAGGATCTGAGGTGTGGCCTCGGCAGTGCCCAGCACAGGGGTCAGTCTGATCCTGCAGTGCCCAGCACAGGGGTCAGTCTGATCCTGCAGTGCCCAGCACAGGGGTCAGTCTGATCCTGCAGTGCCCAGCACAGGGGTCAGTCTGATCCTGCAGTGCCCAGCACAGGGGTCAGTCTGATCCTGCAGTGCCCAGCACAGGGGTCAGTCTGATCCTGCAGTGCCCAGCACAGGGGTCAGTCTGATCCTGCAGTGCCCAGCACAGGGGTCAGTCTGATCCTGCAGTGCCCAGCACAGGGGTCAGTCTGATCCTGCAGTGCCCAGCACAGGGGTCAGTCTGATCCTGCAGTGCCCAGCACAGGGGTCAGTCTGATCCTGCAGTGCCCAGCACAGGGGTCAGTCACTGCTCTGGTCCTGCTGGCCACACTGTGGCTGATACAAGCCAGGTGTCCTGGCCAGGTGCTGGATCACGTTCAGCACTCCCAGGGCCTTTCCTGCTGCAGGGGCTTCTGGTGGCCAAAGGGGACTTGGACCCCTCTGGCTCTTGCCCAGCCAGCCATGCCAGGGCCCTCTGCAGAGCCCTCCTGCCCTCCAGCAGGTCCTTGGTGTCATCCCCAGCCTTCCTGAGGGATGTTCAATCCCCTTGTCCAGAGCCTGGGTATAGATCTTGAGCAGAGCTGGTGCTGAGCCCTGCTGGTGACCTGTCCCAGCTGGAGGCACTCCCACTGCCCTTCTCTGGGCCTGGCCACCACCCAGCTTCTCACACGGAGAACATTGCACCCGTCCCAGCCACCAGCAGCCAGTTCTGTGGGAAATGGTGTCAGGCAGACACATCCACAGCCTCTCCCTCATCCACTGAGCAGGATCCATAGGAGGAGGTCAGGTCAGCCAAGCAGGACCTGCCTTTTTAAACCCATGGTGGCCAAGCCTGGTGGCTTTGTTGTCCTGTATGTGCCTTTGGGTGGCACTCGAGATGACCTCATCCATACAACTTTGGGATAAGTTGTTTTTCCTTTGAATCCATGGATCAAGCAGTATAGCCAATAAAGCATTGCCCGTGAAACCTGTCAGCTGCAGACAGCTTGAAAGTATTTGGTTATTGCTATTGCAAGAGTTTATGTTCTTTTAACTCACCTTTATTTCTTGCTAATAAGTGCAGATATCATCAAATACCTGGTGAGTGAAGCCTCAGGGGCGAGAGGAAGGAGAATGACATGGAAGGTCTCTCCCATTGACCAAAAAGACAATTGTAATAAGATGAATAGCTCATCTAAGGAGTTTTACTTCAGCTAAGAAACACGTGGTTATTCTGCCCTGCAACCTGCATAATTTTTTCTCGCTGGCCTTTATTTTGGAAATCAATGGGTGACATAATTCCAATGGCTGAGGCAGCGCTGCGTTTCCTCTTTCACCTCTTATTCTGTCAGCTCAGTCAATGCTGTGTCATAGTCAGGGCTTTTTCATCTGCCAGATGTCATCTAACACTCAACAGGCAGGTTTTGTTTTGTTTTTTTCCTTTCTGCTTTTGTATGTGATATCAGTATTAGTGGATTTTAGACATGATGATCTATAATTATAGTCACTAGCTTGTGTGTTGGATAGTACACTCCAGTGGAGTGTTTCAGTATGGCAAAAACTGGGTAAATCCAGGCCTCTCTGACTGCAGGGGGTTTTAAGGGGAAAAAATACAAGAATATTTGAGTTTGTAAGAAAAAAATTAATTTCTAGGCATGAAATAGCTTTCATTAGGGTAAGTTCTATTTATTTCTTCATCCCCTAAGTAAGGAAAAGCTTTTAAGATTTGGATTCCCTGTAAAAGCCAATTGTTTAACTTAGCTCCCCCAGCTACAAGCCAGCAAGCTGATAGTGCTGTTTCCAAGGATGTGGAATTTCAGCTGATTTTTTTTTCTTTCTTCTGACTCATGCATAATCATCAGTAATAAAACTTCTGATGGCCAGATTATGACAGGAGATACAACTTTGAAGTTCTTTTGCTTTCAGTAGAATGATTCACAACTGATATAAAAATATGCTTGTACATCTAAATATAGAACAGTCGTTTTAGTGGAGTTTGCTTGAATATTTCACCTATTTACCCTCTGATAAGTTATCTTGTGTTCCGTGAGCTAATGTTAGAAACCCAGTTCAAATACATCTTTTGGCTTGTCTGCTTGCTTGCTTTTTTTAACTGAGGTGTGCAGGTAACTGTTTCCTCAGACCTGGTTTCAAAGAGGGTGTTGTAAAAACATATGAAATGTCTATTTCAGTACACCAGGTTGTGCAAAAAATATGGTAAGGATGTAATTATTTCAAGTATATGTACTTTCATCTGAACTAATTGGAAATTGCATTTAACTGCTCCACCAAGAGTGGTGGAACCACACCTGACAAATATTTGACAATCGGGTATCACAGATAATTTGGAAAATGTTGGAGTTTTTTTTACTGTAGTGACAGGTCATGAACTGTAAATGTATAATTGGAAACTAACCCAGGTAAATTTTCTGTGTCAGAATTTCTACCTGTGTTTCACAACACTCAGGTTATCATGGATTAGGTTAAGTTCTGATAGGGGACAGCTGCATGACCTAGAGGGCTTGGAGAATGACTTAATCTTCCAGTCCTGATGGGTTTAATAAATCAGTAAAGAATGTAATTTTGTTTTTAAATCTACATATTGTTTTGTTGCTGACAAAGCTGAGAAGGTAAAAGTCTCTTGTTTCTATATTGAAGAGTTAGAATGGTTCATATTCTCATTTTATCTGAGGCCTTGAACTAAATAAAACATGATGCATTTCAAGGAATGTTAGTCATCAAAGAAAAGTTATTCAGGTTTTGGTAAGTATCCTTCTGTAAAAGCAACTTAAGATAAAGCTGAGAGTACTTGAAGCAGTGACTGATCTGAACTATGCTGCTGTTTTATTGAGCTGGTTTTTGTTTGCTTTTTTTGTTTGGTTTTTTTCATTCTGAAGGAGTAAATATATTATTTAATGCTTATTATCCCAAGGCTATTTCATCTTACAGAGCTGGAAGTACACTTTTGTTATGTCTCTGTCCTCACTTTGCCATATTATTGCAAAGCATGCGGTGCCCTCCTGTTTGCTCATTAGTAGCATTTAAAATCGTGGAGGAGCAAATGCAGGTTGTTCATGTATTGGTTTGTTATGATAAATGTCTGTGACACTTTGCTTTCTCCCTGCCATTTTAATGCATTGCAGATCCAGTAAAATGCATCTCCAGACATCTTTAGACATGTAAGCTTCAAAACATCCAAGCCAGGCAAAAGAGTGCTGCCAAAATGCAAATGCAAGGGTTTCTCTGTGAATTACCAGCAGCGGTGCAGGTACACATCAGCTGTCCTTATTGTCACTGACAGCTGTGCTGAGTGTGAGCATGTTTCAAACACTCTGAGAACAAATCATATTGACACTTGAAACCAAGAAAGAGCAAAAAGGGAATTTCCAAACATTTTACTTCCATTCTGGAGAAAACCTTACAATTATGTTAAAACAGAACCTAAATATGGGTGAGTGTTCCAAAGAGAGTAAGAACAGGTTTAGAAAAAATCAGTCAGGCTTTTTAGAAGTGATAGCCCTGTAGTTGGTTAAAAGCAAGATGACATTTCGTTGAGAAATAAAAGGTGACTAGGGCTGAGGGAAAGCACATCTTCCTGCATTTCTGAATGATCCTGGAGATAATAATACAGAATGAATCATTCTTCCTTTCCCTGCTAGCCCCAGTGTGGTGCTGACTGCAGTGAGTTAGCAAACCTGAGGAGTCCTTTGCTACTCCCTGGGGGAAACTTTGCTCTGTCAGGGCAGCTCAGGGGATTCAGCTCAGCTCAGCTGGATGCTGAACAGAATCTGCACAATGGGCCCTGCTCCAGAGATGTGAGAGCAAGTCTGGAGGTGTTTATTCTGTGCAAAATGGCTCCTTATTCTCTAAGTGTTGGATATGCATTTGATTTGCACAAGATTTGTGTCCATGTCATTTTTGGGAGATTTGGTTTAGTGCTTGACCACTTTTTTTGTTTTTGTTTGTTTCTCTGATGTCTTAGCTCTTGCTTATGCAAAAAGATTTTAGAGATACATTTTTAATATTTTGAGAAACAGAACAGCTTTTTATAATGAAATAAGCTCATTTTTGCTAGATTTTTTTTCTCTTGGAATTGCACTGAGAAATGGTATATGAATAAATTTTTTACATTATTTTATATCTTGCCAGCAGTTGAGGTACAGAGAGAAAGTAAACCTCTACAACTGTATTTCACTGCTCAGTGAGAATGAAAATATTTCCGCTTCAGTTACTAAAAAAGAAAAAAAATTAAAAATGTTTAGAGCCACCAAAACCCACTAGAATGGAAGAGAATTTATATACAAAACCCAGAAAAGGCAAATTCTTAAGAAAGCCATGAGGATTATTAACAGAATCTCAACAAAATTTGATTCTGCAGAGTCTGAGCCATACTTGAAAAGGTCTGATCCCTTCAGTATCTTGAATAATTTATATTTTGTTATGCATTTGCAGCAACTAATTACTGCAGAGTGGTTTTTTGGTTGGTACGTGGGAAGGGTCAGTTCAGGTGGGTGCTGCAGGAGCAGGGGTTGCTCCCAGGTTGATCTCCATCCCGAGGAAGGCTCCCTCCATCATCCATCCCTGCCACCTCTGGAGCCAGCAGCACGAGGATGAGCACGGGAACGAGTTCTGTTGTGACAAGTCACGCAAGAGTCTGCTCTGAGCTGAACGTGGGGAACTCTGCACCAGCTCTCCTCTCACTGGGGGAAATGAAATGCAATGGGAGCAACCCCTCCTTCTGGAACACAGGAATAAGTTACACTTCTGATTATTACTTTTTTAAAAATCTTATATCTAAACATTCAGCTCTTTAGGGGGAGGGAGGTGTTTACCTTTTTTTTTTTATTTACATTTAAAACCAGAAAAGCAACCTTGAAATCCTGAAACTGTCTTCAAGTGTCTGTGACCAACTCTTAAAAAATCTGTTTTCCACGTTCTTTTTGTCTTCTCTTTTAATTTAAAACATAAATGTGTATCTCTCTTTTGCTACTCAAATACAAGAGGGTTTGAGGCCAGCTGAAACACAGCAGCTGGGGTTAGGCTCAGTTCTTACAAGACCAGCCAGTCTTTGGTAAATTGTTCCTCCTCCTCGATGTTCCCCTATCAACTCAGTTCTGGTGTTTCCCATTCATTTTAAAAAAGTGTGTGCAGAAATGACTGGGTGTAGTTCCACATTTGTTTACTCATTCAGAATCTTAAATATAAAATGAAGGCAAGCATTGTGTGTAAGGATTTACTTCTGAATACTTCTACAGGCTACCTGAAATTGTTGCTATCCAAAGAAATTTTTCTGTAAGAAAACAAACAGATGGATGAGTTTTAGTCTAGCACAGGTCAGTGTGTCTGGGGAGGTGTCCTCACTGGCTGCTGGGGTGGCTGATTTTGTAGACAGAAGTTGCTGAAGGCCACTCAAACCTTCTGAGTGCTGCTGTTTCAGGAAATGAAACCCACCCATTGCAGGATTCTCCGAGCACCCTTTTCAGTGCCAGTCTGTGCTGGATTGACTGCAGTGGGTACATGAGCTTTTTACTGCAGAGATGAATGTTTTTATTTTTACGCCTTCCTCCGTGAAGGAACAGTTAAAATCAGGCACAGGGAAATGTAACAGATGTTGGTGCACATTTCCCATCTGAAAACGCCTTCCCCTGGCCAAGATGATTGTTAGGCACAATTAAGCCCAGTACACACATCCTGTACTGGAAGCCAGGGCTGCTGAGGGTGCTCCCAACAGGGGAGCTCAGGTTTGGGAAGAAGGAAGTTCACGTGAACTTTGATCTGTGGCAGGTTTTGAGAGCTGCTGTGTGAAAAACAAAGGAGACCTGACTGACAGCTCAGAGTCTGCGCCCCCACGTGTCCTTAAATTCAGCTATACTGTATAAAACTATAGATTTAGGAGTCACTTTCAATCCAGGAGCAAATTTATTATGCATTTCAAGGATCCTAGCACTTGAAATCTGATTTTTGAGAGGCATTTGTTGTAATGTTGCCAACTGACTTTAAAAGCTTGTGATGTTATGCCTGGTAATATTGCACATTCAGTGTAATTGTCACTGTAATCAGCTTTATGATGGCAAATCTTCATGATGACTGCAGAGATATATTTTTTGCATATTGTGTCTGAAATGTGAGTTACTTTTTGATTTCAGAGGTATAGTGGTAGTGATGGAAGGCAGGCACTGCAGACTTTTGAACTTGTGTATGAAATGTTTATGCAGAGAGTGGAATTTGCCATTTCTAGTGATGTGATAGCATCTACTGTAGAAAAAGACACTGAGAACCAAATGCTCTTATATTTTGTGATTTGTATTGTAATTGAACCCATTAGAGTTGGCCATTCTGGAAAAGCATGCTTTGCTGGCAGAAAATTGCAGTGATTGACTATTTTTGTTGTATCAGAATATTATACAGACGTTGTGAACGTGTGTTGACCTAAAAATGTCAGTGGGTATTTCATATCAGTCTCCTTTTTGTTTTTTCTTTGCTTTTCTAGAGTGGGGAGGGATGACACAAAAATGCAAGACAGACATTGCTTTTCTGTTGTGTAATGCCTGGCTTTTAATAATGTAAAAAGCTCTGCGCCAGGTCTGTAAACAGAGTCTGTAAGTTCTGGGCAGCTAGGAAGTCTTTTTACTGAAATATGCAAGAGAATTCTAAACCAAACCTCTTTGTAATTCTGCTCTTATTTTCCTGTAATAAGACACAAATCTACAAAGGGTGTTTCGCTGTCCCTCTGGCTTTAGTTCTTCATATTATGTTTTTAACTCTGTCTTTAGATGGATATAAGCTGGGTTTAGTATCTCACATCATTTTTACTCACGGCAGCAATAGGACAAGGCTTGTTTTAAATCTCATGTGCAGGTGATGAGACACAGTTACCTGCATTTCACAGGGGAAAAAAAAGTGGGACTCCACTCATTTTCTGGGAAACATGGTTTCTTCCTGTGGGAGAGGATTTCCTAAATACCTCTTTGTTAGTCCACTGGAGCTGAGGGGGTTCTGAGGAGTGTCTGGAACTCTGCTTGACACAGCATATGGTCTCTATATGTGCCTAAAATTTATTCAGTGCGTGGTAGCTGGTGGTGGCAATGTGTTTATCTCTGGTGCTCGTCCTCAAGGAGCATTGTCTTGTTTAAGTGGCTGTGAAATGTACTTTTTATGTGCTGCTCTGCGGTCATCTTGAGGTCGGCATAATCCTGCCTTAAGGTGTCTGGCTGCAGATTTGTCATTTGCATTATTATTGGTTGGTTCTTGCAGAACCGAGCTAATTTTTTTTTTTTTTTTTTTTTTTTTTAACATAAAGTGCTTTGTCTAGAAGAATAATAGCAAAATGCTGAGGAAGGTGTTTTTATTCTCTGGGTTCCAATAAGAAATGGGAGATCAAAGAGGGCAGAGGTGATGCTTTAAGTCTTATTTAGCATGGGAGAGATTATTGCAAAATGTGAATAAATGTGTAGCATTGTGTTTCTGGATAGGAGGGATGAGAATTTCTAGTTTACATTTTCACTTTGTTAGTCGAGCACCTTGGTTTTCCTCCCCTGAGTTCTGTATGTCAAGATCAGATACCTGAAATACTTAAAAGCAGTTCTGGATCAGAGCCAGACTACATAGGTATTTAAACCCATATTTCATGGCTTTGTTTGTTTTTTGAGCACTTCTTTTCTGACACGGCAAAATTATCTGTCTAATGCTTCATTTTCTTGATACCATTCTGAAGACTTTTGTAATGTATTCTTTTTGTCAATGTTTGGCACTTCTGGCATTCTATGTGCCTCTACTATTTCACACCACTTCTTTTAGAAATGTTTTCTTTGTTAAATGTAATTTTAAACACTTCTCTGTTACTAACTGACATAACCTTTTCTAATCTTATTAATTAAAATTATCTCCTGGTCACCATTCTTCCATTCCTTTGCAAAAAAACATGATCTGACATCCTCATCACAAAAATAGATGGTGAGTCGGGAACCAGACACCTTCAGAAACAGATCCCAGATGTATTTTTAAGGAACACTGTGTGCTAGAAAGCATTTCAAGTCTTTCTGGAATTATTTCTTGATGGTGATGCCTGTTAGCTGCTGAGGGGGTTCAAATGCACTGCCTAAGTGGTGTCAGTGTTACTGCCTGGCCTAATGACTGAAGCTAAGGAATTAATTTGTCTGTGAATATATTGATACTCTGCATTCTCAGTATTTGTTAGGGTTACCTCTTTGTTCTTCTGTGTGCTTACAGAATTCTGCTTCAGCACCGAATTTCCTTGCAGGGGAGGATACAAGTTTTAAATTAGGAGAGATTTGTTGTTTGTTTTTATTTGCTAAATAACAGTTGTGATTCAAGACTATGATAAAGTAGTTCATGTTACTGACCCTTCATATCCTTTTGGGAAAAACCTGTGTCATACTTTGTGACTTTAATAGTTAGCTCTAACAGGACAAGAGACTTTGATTATATATTACAGACCGCAAAAATAGATAAATCAAATTGAACATGATATGGTTGTTTTTCTCTCTGTGTGTCAGGGCAGAACACTTTGTTACAAGTTGATTGTGCACCCTTTGGTGAAAGCTATTTCTCTAATGTAACAAAACCTGAGGGGCTTTTAAAAAAAATTTATTTTTATTTTTTTTAATTTTTTTTACTGTTATTATTTTTTCACTTTCAGAATTAGAATATGAATGCATACATTTATTTAAGAAATTTTTTTTGTTGTGAAGAGGGATTCCTAGTTCATGGATTCAAAGATGTTCAAGCCAGGAAGGATAATTATGCTAATTCAGTGTGTCCCCTTGAATGTACCTGCTACAGAACTTGGAGGCTGGCTTAAAGCAGATCTTTTGGAGGATATTTAATCTTGTTTCAAACATCCAAGTCATTTTGGTTCCCTCAGTTTCACTGCTGCCCTACTGAACTGTTTGCATGTTTAATTACCCTTGCAGTTTGGACATTGCAGGGCTCTATTTCTCTCTATTTTTGCTCCTGGCCATTGGTTCCTGCTGGGTTTTCTGTGTGTGAGACTAAAAATGCAAAATATCCTCAAACAAACGAGGAAGCTCTCAAAGTGTGGTACCTCCTAGAAGAGGTATATATGGAAGACACAGAGGAAACAGGGGAGGAAGGAACCTTGTGGAATCCCATAATCTTCTTTTCTGCCTGAAAGCAAGGTTAACTTTGTTATCATTCCTGAGAGACGTTTGCTGAGCCCATTCTGGAACTACAGGGACTCTCTAACCTCTGCAGGCATCTCACACTTGCACTGGGGGATTTCTGTTCCCCAATGCCTGAGTTAAAAATCTTTTCTCCTGTAATGTAAGCTCCCACTTTTTTTCTGGAGAGTGGGAATACAAAATGGATCGTTTCCACCCTTTGCCTGCTGGGCCATTATCTACCTAAAGATAGCCACGTCAGCCTCAGCCTTCTCTCCTTGTTTTAGTGCAATCCCCATGCCTTCAGTCTTCTCTTCTGGAGTTTGTCTTGGCCTCCTACAGTTGTGAGCCATCATGGGTAAGATTTTTAGATCTGCAGAATTATTTAGGTATCTAATTTCTTTTCTCGAGAACATGTATGAAGCATGACTCCGCTTCACATAGCCGAAATTGGAGTGGGAGGTAATAAAATTTTGCTAGTAGATACAGATGTATGATGGGAGGAGAGGTGAGAGTTAACAGTAAGTCATGAGACACAGAGCACTGTGAAGGATGAGTTTATTTTGCTGTTATTAAAAATTTCATTTCAGGATAATCCCTCTGAGACTTAACACGTTATTTTAAGAAAAGCTTCCTAGAGCAGCAGTAAACAAGACACAGTACAGTAGGTTCAAACGCTTCATAAATGTTTGGATTTTTTTTAAAACATCCCATTTATTGAGTCTGTTTCTAATACAGTGCTGAAAGAAACAGCAATCATGTTGCCTATGTGTTTGCAAAGAGTGACATTTGTAAAGTAATCTATTTAAATAATCAGCACTCTGAAGCCTTGTCTGCCATTTTTGGCTGTCAAATTTTGTGAAGTAGGAGGAAAAACGCTTAAAGCAGAGGCTAGCTCTTTAGTGATTTTTGCATATCCCTTCTTCAGCAGCTCAGCTGAGGCCTAATTTAGAGCTGGAAGTGTGACAGTGTGTGTTTGTGTGCGTGGCTTGGGCAGATCATCTCCTGCCTCTGGGTGTCCCAATGACAGGAGCATCCCGTGCTCCCATCTGGCTTGGCTGGTCCCATCAGTGTCACGATGCCCTCACCCCCAGGAGGGCAGAAATGCAAGAGAAAAACTCTTTTTGCTGCATGACCATCACGTAGGGCAAGGAAGGGTGTTCAGTCACACCCACTGGCTGAGGAGACACTGGAACTGAAATCCCAGCAGGAAGGCACAGGTGAGCACGAGGAAAATGGGAACACAAGACAACACGAGACAAACGTGGCTCCTCTTTAACCTCAACACTGTGGGGAGTGATCATGCTGTGTTATTGGTAGGGATAACTGATCTTATTAAAGGCAGAACAGCAAACAAAATGCACATGGGTGATGCTTGCATTACCTGACCTTAGTTTTCCCTTGATACTCATCACTGAACTTACAGAATCATTGCATAAAATATACAATTTCTCCTTTTTTTTTTATTTTTAATTTTTGAACATAGGTGACAAAAAATAAACTATGAATACACCAATTCCTCAGTTCTTTTAAAGCCACAATGCTGTAAAGTTTCATGCTACAAATTGTAATTAATCCATATTTCATTTGACAGCCTCCAGTAAAGATGCATTTTGACGTGTGTTTAGCAATATTCCTGTTCAAGGAGGCACTGAAATTACAGTAAAGCACACGCTGAAGTGCTTTCCTGAATTAGGATCCTGGCACTCAGCAGATACAATCACATTTCCTCAAGTTTTCCCCTAGTGTTAATATTGATGATAGGATCTGAAACACTGAAGCAAGGATCAAAAATAGCCTGTGATCAGGAAAAGGCAGATAAGAGGTTATGGAAAAGAGAGATGAAGAAACACAAGGTAAAGTGAAATAAATGAGCCTTAACAAAGCGGGATTTATGTGGCAGATTTGTTTGTATTGCTCTGTGTAAAGTGACTCAAAACCCCCATATGGGTGACATTTCTGCTTTGAGAAACCTTCTTGCCCCGAAAAAGAACCTTTCTGCTTTTCCTTATTTATTCGCAGGGGTGTTAATGTGTTGAGGTGTGTGCAGCAGAAATAACCCTGCCAGCACGTCAGGGTTGGTGAGCGATGGAAAGCGGAGCCTCAGCGCCTCCCCAGGGCCTCCAGGTGACCACAGGAGTCTCCTCCTTGTGCAGTTCACTGGGTCGTTCTCAATTTCAATTTCAGCTTCAATTTCTTGTGTCATTTCAGAGAGGAATCAGAGCTTTCTCCCCTCTTGACCATCATGGGGAGAGCTTGGGAAGGGTCCAGTGTGGTGACAAATGTATGAAGATGAGAGTGTGTTTTGGCAAAATACAGATACTGGGGAATCTTTTAAAGAAAAAATTGTAGAGTTACTTTGTAATTCTCCATTTATATAATGAAAGAACAGAAGAGACTACAACAATAAGGCTGTGATTTCTTCTGCTTTGGGTTAATGATGATAAACAAGATTTTAGTAGATTAAAACTATTATATTAATGGGCTTAAAATGAAGAAGGGTAAGTTGACATGAGATATTAGGAAGGAATTGTTCCCTGGGAGGGTGGGCAGGCCCTGGCACAGGGTGCCCAGAGCAGCTGTGGCTGCCCCTGGATCCCTGACAGTGTCCAAGGCCAGGCTGGACAGGGCTTGGAGCACCTGGGACAGTGGAAGGTGTCCCTGCCATGGCAGGGGTGGAATGAGATGAACTTCAAGGTCCTTCCAACACAAACAATTCTGGGATTCTATCTATATAATCTATGTAATCTTTCTGCAGTTTCTTTTTCTCCCTGTGATTTACCATCCTCCCCTGTGCTGTGGTTTATGCATCAATGCCTGCATAAATAGCAAGTGATCCTTGTAATGTGGACAAAATCATGAGTGGAAGGCTGGAAACTCCTTTCAGTGTGCTTAATCTATTTTATATTTTGTCTCATGCATGTATGGAAGGATGTCTGTGTATTATATGAGAGATTTCTGTCTAGAACATATGAGCAGAATCCTTTTTCTCTTGGAGCCTAATGTGGATCTTGTATTTTCATTTCATGAAAGTTATCCCAGCTGATTTCATCCTTTCAGGGAGAGATTTTGGGCTGCTTGCATTTAGTATAAAATTAAAATGCTACAGTGATGTTTTGTGGGAGACTTGTGGTAAGGACTTGTGTGTAGTTTTAAATTCTGTGGATAGTGAGGTAGCAGAAGTGTTTTTTTAAAGTCTCTTTCTAGATTATAAACGGTTTTGCAAAGTACCAAATCTGCTTGTAAAGAGAATAGAATATTTGATGATTGAAGATTATAGTAAAATATCTCAACAAGGTAGAATTTAGAAGGATTTTAAAACTAGCAAAGATTTGATAGGTGCTTGATTACCAAACTGCTCTTTATTTCAGGTGGTGTAGGAATGCTCTTTTTTTATTTGCCGTGTTTATCATCACTGGGATGTGCTTAAATCACGTTCTGTACTCACTGAAGCTTTGCTGAAGAGTGTCAGTCAATAGTTACAGAGCTGTCAAAGAGTTTTCCCCAAATGGAATTTGCACAGGCACCTCAAGAAGAAATTAATGAAGTCTTGTTTCACTACACGTGTGCAGCCATTTTTAATAAACTTTTGGGGATTTGAAGTACTTTCTGTGCAGTTGCATTTGTTTCTGGATTATAAAATGCATAAAAGCTTGGCCAGCCTTGGCAGAATGAGGGGAATTGCAGTTCACAATTTTTTTTGTGGCAAACATTGACTTCAGGTCGGTGTTATGTGAATTTACTCGCTTATTTATTATAGCAGTGATAGATTATTCTCACTTCTACTTAAATTTGACAAGCTGCGCAGTGCCAAACCCTGCTAAAATGGTGCAAAGACCCAATTACATAAACTACAAAGGCATGCAAGAGTAAGCAAAGAAAAAACATATAAAAGGATTAAAGATCAAAAATAGAATGATTCCAGTGAAACTGCATTAGGAGACATCAGGCAGCAAAACATGAAAGAATTAGAGTATGAAGAACAAAGCTTTATAAAGCTTCTGAAAACTGGCAAACATATTTTTAAAATTACTTCTGTTAACTCCTTATATTAGAAGGAAAATTATTTCTTAGGAAAGGACATATTTTTGGTGTTATAATTGTGTTCGTCATGAGGTTTGTTTATGGAATTTGGGTTTCACCTGCAGAGTAGTCTGGATTTAACCAAGCATTTTAAAACTAAGTTGTGTTTTTAATTTTAAGTAGTTTGCTATGGAAGATTTAAGAACTGCAAGGTGAATGTACCCTTTTATTCCTTCTGTGGCTTTAAACACCACCTTTCCAGTTAATCCTTATTTTCCTGTACAATAGAGGTGATGTTGCACTGTCTTGAGAGGGCTGAAAAATGGTGGCACAGCCAGGAATGACCAAGGCTTTGCCCTTCCTTTTTCTCTTACAAATTACTGTTGTGTAGAATTCATTTTCTTTGCTCAGGGAACTCAGAGAATGGGTAAATGAAAAATAGCCCTTGCAGGAGTAAGACTTAATTCATTGCAATTCCCCCCCGTTCCCTGGAAGAGCTGGACAAGTACAGAGTCCCAGGTACTGCTAAAGGCTTTCTGTATTTCCCACAAGCAGGGTTGCTGCAGAAGTTGAGAACCAGTTCAGTCACTGTCTCAGGTCACTGTCACAGCAGGTCCTGAATGCCTTTTAACATCTAATTGACAATAGGAGGAGGCCTTTCTTTAGATAAGTCTCCAAAATGCTGCACAACTTTTGTATAAATCAACACTTGCCACGTATTTTTGGTCAGCACTGAACCCTGTAGCAATTCATCTGAACTTATTCTGGTTTTCCTTTCTACCTCCTGGCCTGGTTTGGTGGTGAGAAGAGTTGTGGGGTGGTTTTTTTCCTTTATTTTATTTTTTTAGTATTTCTTTTCTCTTTTTCCCCCCCTTTTTTTTCCTATTTTTCTATTTTTTTTTTTTTTAATTTTTGTGGCAGCACTGCCTCCTGGTTGAGGTGCTGTGTAGCCAGTCCCTGTCTGTGCTCTGGGGTTGTTCTCCGTGTAGCTCTTGCAGGCTGGTTGAAGCCTGGGAGGGATACAAAGCAAGACAGATGGTTTCCCACAGACTTCCCCTCTAGCTCTTTCATCTTTCATCTAACTATTAATTCATCTGTTTGGATGGATACATTCACGCATGGAACCAAGATGAATAATAATGAGATTTTTAATAACTCCCTACATTTGCATTCCTTGTAACTCTTTACATGGTTCTAGCTGATTAAAATGAATCATTTACATAATTAACATATGGTTATAGTGTTGGCTTTAATATGCTGATTATCTCAGTACTTTTGTCTAGAGTCAATTGGATTCAAACTGTAACAATTGTTTGAAGTGAGAATAGTTTATTCCTGTGAGGGTTGGTGAATATTTGCCATGGGGCCTGATTAGAAATAGCACAACTGTCCAAGAAATTCTTTAATGTAAAGCACATATTAAATATAAAAATAAAGGAGAAAAATGTCATCTACATCTTCTGTGTTTAGGCCAGGCTTTACAAATAACTTTCTATGCTTAAAGAGACTTCTGCCATTAGTTCCTTGGTGAGATACCAATGCAATACCAGGCATAGTCCTGAGGATGAATCAAGACAAACAATACAGGGCTAATTGTTTCTTTTTTGTGAAGACTTTTTTTTTTTTTCTTTTCTCCAGGTCAGCTTTAAAAATAATATTTTTTAATTACATTGAGGTAGAATTAGGAGGTTTTTTTTATTATTAGACAAAAGATGTTTTAGTGTCTTTATATTCACTGGATTACCCTACTCTCAAGATGAAAAGAGGAATAGTTTTCATATTTATTATTTTGCTTGTTTTCTCCCAGTACATATTTCTAGCAAGTCACTATAATGACTTGAAGCAATTGCATTTTAAGAATTGGTGGAATATTTTCCAATCTTGCTCTCACCCTTGGTGGTGTGCTCAGCTTCCTAGTGCAGAGGCTGCTTAAAAAGAGAAAAGAATTGTCAGTTTTTGTGGTTAGGTAACTAACACTTGTGTCAATGAATGCTTTTTGAATGTTCATGAATATTTGAAGCAAATTTGTGTTAATTGCACTACTGTTGTCCACAATTAGTCTGTGGTAGACATGATTAATTGTAAAGAGCCCTGACATTTATGCATAAAAGGCTTGAGGTCAAACAGAAATGGAGAAAAATGGTCGCTGCATCACTGGCAGATGGAATGCTAATGTATTTTGGCTCATACTGAGAATAATGCTATTTTTTCATCAATAGCAAATAAATGTTTTAGAACCGTGGAGTATTCTTCTCCTTTCCTTTGCTTTCTTCCTCTGTTTCACTTCATTCCACGCCACCCCAGGATGCCACAGCCACTGATTATTTTTACAGTGTGGTTTTTATTTGGCTTGGGTGCAGCTTTACAGGGAGCCCACCCCACCCTGCGAGCTGGAAAAGGCCCTGAGGATTTCCTGCATTGAGGGAAGGTGCAGTGCAGTGACATTCTGAGAGCCATGCCTGTGTTGTGATGGAATCTCTTGAATCCCTGCTGGAATATGGAGCCCATCAAAATTGTGCTTCCCATGCTCACAGGACATGAACACCATTTCAGCCTGTTTGTCATGACGGAGTAGGGGATAATCCTGGTAGATTCTACCTCGTGGAATCTCAGTGTGTTACTCTCCGCCCAAACAGCAAACAGACCATGTTCATAGTGTCATGGCCACTTAGAGGGTGACCCATAATAACTGTTTGAGTCCTTTTCCACCCAAAAAGCATTGTATGGTGATGCCTTCTGTTTTAGCTCTCCTGGATTTCAGAATGTGCTGCCCAGGGTGCAGCTCTGAGCTCACATTCAGGGTCACTCAGATCCTCACAGAGCAGGGACACAAAACAAATCCTTTCCTGATGGAGACCAAGGACAACTCTTATCAGTTTCAGGGCCAAAATGGCATAAACAGCACAGGGCTGAGGGGAGAGAATGAGAAGGATGGGACTGCAAAACCTGAAGCTGTAACTGGACAATTAAACCCCAATATGCAAATGGACCAAAACTTATCGAAGTGTGAGACCTTGTCCGTTTTGTGTCCGTTTTGTGTCCATTTTGTGTCCGTTTTATGATCATTTTGGGTTCACCTTGGGTGTAGCCCTGTCCAGGCTCCCGTCCTGCCCAAGGTGTGCCCTAAAGGCCTCTCAATAAATCCCTCCTTTATTCTGCAGCTCTGTCCAGTGCCAGGTCAGCCTTCCCAGGGCACCAGTGGCCCTCAGCCCAGCTCCCTGCAGTGCTCCCAGTGGGGGCAGTCTGAGGGCTGCAGTGTCCCTGGGGGGCTGCTGGTCCTGAGCCCTGGAGCTGGTGAAAAATGAGGAGCTCCTGATGGATGTTCCTCTCTGAAGGGTGTGTTTGGTGCAGTGGCTGTGGCACCACGTCCACCTCAGGCTGGTCCACGTGGACACAGCAGTCAATAAATGTCTGTACCTGCAGCACAGGGAGGCTCCTTCCAGCTCCTCAGGGTTTGGCACTTGACTGATAAGTTTCCTTTGTTAAAACTGACATTAATCTGTCTAATTCTTTATAAGCTATTGATGGACTCATTAGCCCAGCGAAGTTCTGCTGGTTTAGATCCTGAGTGAATGGAGCTCTTCGTATAAAAGGCTGAACAGATAACACATTCCAATAAGTTACCAATATTGAAAATACTCTCTCAAGCAAACAGAAATCTGTGCCTTCATTTTCAGCATTTTAACAAGTGTCTGATTGTCCTGCATTTACTGATGTAGCATCCAGTGAAGATAGCCTAAACCTTTCCAATATCCTTTTTAAGTTTTCATTTGTTTAAGTAAAACTTTACTGAAAATTATGGAATATTCTACTACTTCATAATTTACATTTGAAGTGCAAGGAACTTACATTTTCTGTCTGTCCTCAAACAAAATTTTGTTTACATGAAACCACCATAACCTGTTAAAAATGTTTATTTTTCTCTTTTTAGTTCTTTGCGGTGGAACAAATTCTTATTTATTTACAATTTATGCCAGTTGACCATTTGCAATTGCTTTTTTAGCATGTCTTCAAATCTAGAGGAAACAAAACGAAAGTAAGGTGGTAGCCTGGAAATGTATGATGATATTCAGTGAATAATTTTGGGTGTCAGTTGAGACATAACTGGAAATGCTCATAAAAATGCTGATCTTAAAAAGCAGGTGTTTCAAACTGAGGTTCTGACAATGGTGTTAAAAGTTCTGTGGAATCGTGTAAACTTTGGGAGATTTTGGGTAAAAATTGTGTGGTGGTTGCTCATGATGGCCCCTAAGAAGTGTTGATGGTTATAATGGTCTTTGCTAAGTCGTCTGGGGCACGGTGCTCCATGGAAATCCCTGAAAGGTGATTTTTGTGCAGTGTTTCAGATGCTGAATTTTCACTGTAACATTTTTGATCAGACCAAACCCAGGTACCGAGTGTTTGCAGGCAGTGGGGCCTTACATAACCCCTTGTATAAATGTGTTCATAATTTTTTTAACAAAGAAAAAGAATCTACTTTTCATCACAAAAAGACAACCTGTTTGTATGAGTCGATGTTTTAGAATCTAAAAAAAACCCTCAAACAAACAAAACCTAAACGAGAGAAATCACTTGGAAACGCAACCCAGAGGACGTGGTTATCTAGAACAACTAAATAAAGTGAAATATTGTGTTTCTCCATGGAGTGCTGTTTGAATGGCTTGGTGACATTTGGCTATGCATTCTCATCCCAGGCAGGGTGTGTGGTGCTAATCTCCAGCTCCCCTGCAATAAATGCTGGGCTGCAGACAGGAGATGGCCAAAAGAGAATGCCTGGGCAAACCTTAATCTTTAATAAGGTGCAGAGCTAGTCTATAACTGTCAGGGAATGACAGAAGAGCAGTGCTTTCAGCTTGCCTGCTCAGAATAGAAAATGGGGTCCTCTGACAGGCAAGAAAGGCTACTTTATTCTTTATTGGGTTTGGGGCTATTATTGTGGCTGTGTTATTTACTTATTTGACATTTGTGAGTTGTTGGGGCAAAAGGAAGTTCAGTTATTAATGGGAAAACAGAATTTTAAATGGATTTTTTTATGCCGAACTCACACTGAAACCTCTTATTCCAGCACTTGGAAATTAAGCCATACCTGATGTTAAATAAGTGCTGTTTGTAATTAGGAAATATAAGGAATATATAGGAATATTACATTATATAGGAATCTTACAATGCAGTCATCAAGATGCATATACACAAATATGTGACATTTAAATGTAAGACTATCAGAGACATCATGAGATGTATATTTTTTGGAAAGATTTAGGCTTGCTTTTAGAGTAATGAAATTATGATTTCTTAGATTTTTTTTGTCTGTAGGCTAGGAAGTGTTGAGTTTATAAATTGCATCACAGACTTGCATTTAGTAATTTTAGCTAAAATATTGCTCTAGAGACATGAGGATATCCACTGCTGGAGTATAGGGCATCATGCAATGGTGTGCTAGACACAATATTCTGCTAAATTACGATTTCAGACTTCTAAAATTTTACACAACAAAGACATTTCCTCCTTTATTCATTTGCTTTGAGTTGTTAGGTCTGTGCCCAAGATAACGGTGTAGGAATGCCAAGTTCTTTACCTTTAAAACAGTGTTGCTTGAAATGTTTTCATTTTGTCTCTGTTGAAGATATCATTTAGATAAAATATAGCTGCCAGTGGTGGTGATGGGTGGCATTTATGTGGCGTGACCTTTCATTTGGGGCTTGAACAACACTTTTAAACCTCTAAAAAGACCTGATAAAATGTGAGGTTTGCTCATTGTGAACTAATGGAACATCACCACTTTTCTATAGACTAATCATTTGTATGTTGAGGGTTTTTTCAGTCAAATATACTTTTTTCCTGTTTTGTTTTTTTTTCCTAAAATCTTCTTTATATAGTTACAGTATGCATAGTCATAAGTATGCTGAGCAAAATACTGTCCAAAATAAACCTTGTCCAAAACTGCAAACTTGAGAAGATTTCTTCTAAAGCAGTCACCCAGAATGTGTAGGATGTTTTAAAGCAGTTTCTAGCAGGAAACTGTTTCTACTTTTTGTCTTCATGCTCAGACTTGCAGATTGTCAGCCCACACGACTTTCCAGGAAAGCCCATCCAGAAAAGGACAGCATCTCCCAGTGACAGGGATCCAGAGCTGGGCATCTGTGCTCTGGCTCTGCTGCTGGAAAATGACACAAGTGCAGGACGTGGAGGGTCTGAATCCACAATCCTTCTTCTGCAGCAGGGCTCCACCAAATGAAGCAAACTTTGCAGTAATTTACTGAAAAGTAAATAATGGGTACAGTTAAGGAGGGGTGTTTCTGTCTCCCAGGCAGAAATCCACCACTGGCTCCAAAGTGGCATTGCTACTCAATTATGGTTTCCTGGGAAATGCTGCCCAGTGAGGGAAAGCAGGAGCATACATCATCCTCCCTTCTGAATCATCTTGAGCTTTACTTCTAGGCTGAAATCACAAATTATTAATAGTTCCAGCAATTGAAAGAAAAGATACTAAAAAAAAAAAAACCAACCCTTCCCAAACAACTTTTGTTTTGTTTTAGGAAACTTCCAGATAACTTCGCCAGCTGATTTTTGTATATTTGCTACACCCACGTAGATTTTTTTTTTCCATTGGAACTTGAAACTTTTGCTTTCTGTGAGAAAATTGTGGTAAATTTATTCTCTCAGGAGTGATTTGGGAGATATTGTTACCTATGTAGCTGTCACTGGACTTCTCATCTCACCTCAGCATGGTGTTACTGAGTGGGGTCTGTGCAGGAGCCTCCCCAGCAGCCTGGTTTGCCAGGGCAGGGGTCTGCACACACCTCAGCCCTTCCACCCTCACATGCACAAGGATAAAGGCAAAGCTCTGCTTTAGAGAGCCTGGAGTGGCCCTCAGGTTCTGTCCTCACTCACTGGCAGCCTGGAGAAGCCTTCACAGCTCAGCAGAATAGCAGGGTAATTCTCTCTCTCTGTTTGCCTCAGGTGAGTTCAGTCAGTTTACACTAGGAAGTGATTTAAATCAGAATAAATACAATTCCCTTAAAAAGCCAAGTTTTTCTCAAAGTTGATTAAACCCCAAATATAGCCCTTGAACTCTTTTTCTTTGCCTTTTTTTAATGATGCTATTTTTTTCATTTCTTATGAGGCTGAAATTCAGTATATTGGCCACTGATTTCTTGACCTAATATTTCTTAACTGAGTCTTAGTTAAAGTTTATTTTCCTTACTCTTGTTTAATTGCTGGAGCAAGTTTCTTTAAGGAAAACATTTTAAGCCTGTGTAACATGGAATCATTTAATGGTGTGAAAGAGGTTTGTGTTTGTGGTTTAAACAAATCACTGGTATGCTGAGTTTGGTAGGGCAGCCAGGCGTGGTGGCAGTTTGAGCATGTCTCTAGTACTCAGACACTGAAGGTTTGGTAACAACTGCTTTAAGAATTTGGTCATTCTGAGGATTATTGCTTTGTGTGAAAATCAGTAATTTGTACCATGTTGCTTTTGTAGGCAAAAGTAGTTTGAAATAATGTGAAGGTGGGGCTTCGTTATCCATGGCTAGAACTGGGCAATTCCCCCTGCAAGTACTGACAGGGCTTGGAGGTGTCTGTGTGCTGACTGGAAATCTTAGCAAAAAAATAACCCAAAACACCAAAATAGCAGAACTCTATTTAAAATCTTAGTGTATGAGCTGTCAGTTGTCTTTTCGAAGAGGCACATACCTAAAAGTTGCTTTTTTTCCCCCTTGATGTCCCCCTCATGTATGGGAGTCTGATCCATCCTTGGATGGGCAGAACTGTGGGCAAACATGAGAGTGGGGCTCTGTGATTGATGGCTGTTCAGTGGGAAGCATGGACTGTGCCTGAAGAAAAGCTTTTAAAATAATTGTATTGCTCTCCCTTTCACATGAAGCTGCATTAGCAAGAGGGTGCTTTGTTTTCTTCAGCCATCCCTCTATCACTTGGCATCTCTTCTCAGCTTTAGTGTATCTTAACACAATAAAATTTGGGAAGGGAAAGGAAAATATTATTTTAGTTTTCTGGTTATTTATTTAAGAGGTTTGGTGGTACTGTGGCACATCTTACATTACACTGAATTTCATTGTACAGTTTGCTCACAGAAAATTGGATTCTTTGAGCGATTCTGCTCTAGCAGTTATTAAAAGAGCTGAATCAGTTCCTTTCATAATCTTAAAAGAAAGGGTATGAATACAGAATAAACTCCAGATAAGAGAGGTGATTTTAGTGGAGCTCAACTGGTTTTTCCCATAAAACACATAGGCTAGAAAGGGCTCCTGTAATCTTTGTCTGACCTTAAACCCCTAATACCTCTATAGAGTGCACGTGTTTTGTTCCAGCAGCCACTCTGGATTATATATAAACCTTTTCTTTTTTATCAGAGTGCTGGGAATGCTGTAATAAACATATGCTTAGTACACGTTTCTTGGTGTCTGCATTGTGCGCAGATTTATGGACAAAAAATACACACTTGAATGAAGCTTGGTGTGATCATATTATTATATTTTTTACAAGAAAATAGATATAAATAAATGTACCTGGAAAAACCCCACAAAAATGTATTTTATTATATGGGATTTCTGTTAGAGCTTGATTAATTTGAAGAAATTACTGTTTTTTAGTGTTGTGTCAGCATCTACTTTGATATGTGTTCATATAATCAGCCATCTTGTGGTCTGGTATGTTGAATTGATAAAAAACAAATTGATATTTGTTTTTTTCAAGCCATAAAGTACATTATTGTCACTGAGGGAGGTGCCATAACCGTGTGTAACACTGGAATTGCCATCACACTGTACTGAACAGAGCCCATGCAGGAACATCAGACGGTTGTGTCAGCCCAGGTGGTGTTTTGCCTGTGATTTACTGCCAGGATATGTATCTGGAGACACATCCTTTCTTCTTCCACCAGAGAGCAAAACAAAAGAAAAACTGAAACAAAATGTAATTTATTTAGGTACAGCTGAGATCTGCTCTTTGAAGGTACAAGCAGGCTGCCTCCATTGAGGTTTGCCATCACCATGTACCTTCTTGTTCTAAAATCGCATTCCATGGGATAATGCTGGATTTTTTAGCAAGTCAAGAGGCTGCTGGTAGTGCAGAAGCCTTTAGGGTATCCATGACTCACTGATACACTCAACCAGTTCCCCCAAGATGATCCCATTCTCTTTGTGCCTGAGTCCCAAGCTTGGGGTTGATTTCCTGAGGGCTAAATGTTGTTCTTTTTAACACTGAAGAAGTGTTTGTGTTGACAAGCTTCCTAATATAGACTGTGTAGGTGATCTGTTTTAAGCAACAGGATGTATTATTCCTGGGAGAAAGAAACCCACTTGTTCTCCAACACGTGGGTGCAGGTGCAGGTAGAGCTGCTAAGCTGGTAAGAATTCTTCCCCCCAAAATTTAATTCTTTTTCTTTGCATTAAAAAGAAAAAAAAAAAAAAGAAAAAAAGAAGTGTTGAAGGGGATTTAGTAAGTGTCAGCTGAATGCTTTAAACAGCTGAGCATTTATTTTTTGCCAAGATTCACTGCATTGTGTCTTTGTCACTCTTTTTTCTTTAGTAGCTCTTGCCACAGGAGGAATTTTAGCCTTCCCTTCTGGCACAACACAGAAGTTCAGCTGCTTCTGGCAGTGCACAAACCCAGTGAGGTTTTGAGGACAGAGATGTGGGGATCTCTCCTGGCTCTGGTGCAGTTGTGCCCCTGGGTGCTGGCCAGCCCTGGGAGGAGGCAGGGGAGCAGCGCCTCTGCTGCTGTTTGCAGTCACTGCTGGCCAAGCTGGATGTTCATTTAACAGACAGAAATGGAGCCTCTCAACAGGTCACCTTTCCTGGCTGCCTCTCTGTCGCTGTTTTCAGAGCTCTGGTCACTCTGCAGCTCCATCCTTATCCCTGCAGGCAGCTTTTCCCTTCCTTTTTCTCTCTGTCCCACAGATATCATGGAAGGCTTTGCTGGGTCAGTGCTCCTGGGCACTGACCAGGGGTTGGTGTTATCTCTGGAATTGTGTGTGTGTGCCAATGGTGTGTCACACCTCTGCAGCTGCCTGGCAGGGGAACTCCATCCTCCTGTGGACTTTCTGGAGATTTCAGCATTTTTACTGCAGTATCCAAAGCCCACTGTGTTTTTCCGTGGGAGCTGGGAGGACTGAGATGAGGACAATATAGGAATATGTCTAGAAAACCACACACACCTCTTTAGTCTTCAGTCTGGTCTGCAGTTTCATACAAACCATGTTGTAAAAAGTTAGTTATAATAACTTAGAAAAGAGGTAAAAAAGCTTTTTCTATACTCACTGCTCACGTTTAAGCTCTCCTGGCTTCATAGCCAGTTCTCAGAATAGCTTGCTACTTAGTTAATATATTTGACCTAATGGCCAAATGTGGCAACTTTATGAATTATGCATCAGTCTCCTGGGTACCAAACTGTGTGCTTTAGTTTTATTAAATCATTTCTGATTTGATTATCTTCATTAGATCGTGCAGCAAGTTAATTTCTTTTGAATTTATTGTTCAGACTTTACAATTAAAAGATGCAAATCAAATTGTGCAGTTCTCCTCCTGTCTTCGTTATGATATCAGTGAGTTTTACAATTCTGAATGCTGTTTTAATGCAGCTTTTTTATAATGTAAGAATAGAAGATCAATGTAATACATGGATTATCAATTTGTGGACCCTGCACAATCTGTTCAGAAGAAGCATTTTCCACACTGAGGAACATCAGCAGCAGCACTGCGTGATGGACTTTTCCATATTTCAGCTTGCCAATTAGTAATAGAGTGATGGGTGTCTCAGTTGCATAAATCACCCTTCCTTAACAGCAATATGACACCTCTCCTCAAGTAGGAATAGCAGGATCTTTTAAACAAGCTAAAGTTGGGCACTTCTGAAGTACAGGGTTCATTTCCAAACTCCTCTGGGACGTGATGTCTGAGGGTAGTGAGACACAAGCAGGAAATATTGAGCAGTACGTGGGGAGTGAAGGCTCTGTGTGACTCTGATGAGCTCAGGGTCATTGTTCAGTCCAAAATCAGCCTAAATACTGCAGCTGAACCCAGGGACAAGGGGCATTTCTTATCTTCTCAGAGTTATGGTGAACTTATGGCTTAAGTGCTGTGTCTAAGTCTGTATGGCTGGAAGGTATGAAAGAAGGGGGAGCAAATCTCTTTTTTTGTGGTTGACGTGCTGTATTACAACTTTGGAGCTCTTTTAAACTTGTGTTTCAATGGATGATGGAACCATGCAAGCTCTCTAATCTAGGATTCTGAATAGCTCCTGCATATGCCACAATTCTGTTCCAAAAAAAAAAAAAAAGGCAAAAATTAAATGATAGATGGCCTGTGTTATTATACCTGTGCCTGGGGCTTTTCAGTATGCTGCAGCAGAGGGTTTCCCTTTCCTGAGTGTTTATTTAAAGTAAAATTAATTTGGTGCATTCATAATTTCTTTATTTTATTAACTGAAAAATGTATCAATTGCTTTGCAAGCCTTTCATTTCTCTGTATTCCACGTGCTCCCATCTGTGAGTTACCACAGGGGGTTTCTTTTGTTGGGTTTTTTGTTTTGTTCAGGTTTTTTTGTGAGCATGTGTTCAGTTGTTAGAGGGTTAATTTCTTAGGCCTTTAGATTATAGTTTAAATACATTAATGTTGCTTGATTGCAATGAAGCCCCATTCTTAGGGGAGAACATTCAGATTTTCTTGGGAAAAATGGATACATCATTTTCCTTGTATTGCTTGCTAAATCTGTTTCATTCCCATGTCTTCAGAAATGTTTATTTACCATTAAGTAATTTTCTGGTGGTGAAATTGTTCTTAGTCTATAAAAGGATACCTGGTGTTGTTTCCTTTTCCTGTTTTTACAGAGATAAAATTTGATTCTGACCTTTCGATAGACATGTTTATGACTCAATAGTAAATACTTCTGAGGAAGGCATTCCTCCTGGTCATTTTGAGTCAGTCTGATAAAAACCTTGATTTAGGAGAGAAGTACAGGATTTTCTGGCTAATAAAGCAGTTGCTGAGTAGAGAGACAAAATTTGTCACAAACCCTTAAATTAGGCCGGGATAAATGAAGATGGGACTTGTGCAGTTTGAGAGTTGTCATTTTATTTAAATTTGTGGAGTTTGCACCAGTGTAAGTGAAATTTATTCAAGAGTCCTTTCTTGAATGCTGAAGTTTTTCCTGTTTTCTTCTGATTTATCATAGATGTACTCTTGGATGAAGATGATAAGTTTTATGCTCCATGTATTATTTTCTACTGTGCAGGCTAAAATATTACAATTCCTTCTTCAAAGAAAACAATATATTTGAATGAGAACTAATTACCTCTTTTTTTATTCCAAGTGACAAAAGCTAATATATCACACTTAGCCACTATAAGAACTCCATTTCAGTAAACTAATTAAACTAATCCTATCTCTACTCATTATTCTCAGTTCTGCTAAATATTTTAACAGCATAGATTTATTTCATTACATAAATTATATCATACTTAAAGAAAACAGTTTGCATAATGGCATATTTGCATTCCCAGGAGTTTATTTTGGGTTTTTTGAATTCAGACTTCACATTTCAGTTGAAATAATATTATTTGCCTTATTTACCATGGTAATTCTTCTTAATTATTACTAATTATCTAGAATGATGTATAGCTTTAATTAAAAGCAAGTGCTTGGCATTCTTGTTAACTTAGATTAAACAGTGACAGTTCTCCTGCATATAGACAATATAGTGTTAGAAAGTTGTGATGTTTGCTACAGTTCAAACCCTGTAATTTCACAACATTGTGGGTGGACCTTTCAATGAACCAATCACAGAGTAAAAGGAAAAAAAAATTGCCTTTTGATTGTTAGTGATTTTGATTGTACCAAATGAAAAGATCGTGTGCTTACTGGACATGTCTTAAGCTATGTAATGAAAATAAGAATGTCTACCTCATTTTTTTTTTTCTCCTTAAACTGTGAATCCAGGATATGTTGAATGCTAAGAATTTAACCAGCTGTAAAGGAAGGGTGCATAAGTACCACTTCAGAATAATCATGTTCCACTTAAACACGTCATACAATTAAAACAAGAACCCATAAGCCTCCCAAATCTCTTAAGTTTAGTTTAGATCCTGAACTTAACATACCTGTTGCAGAGCTTTCCAAAATGCTAAAGAAAATACAGATTATAAGTAATGAATCAGAAAGAATTTAAGGTATGTTACACATGTGAGCTGTATAGAAGATTCATAATTTCAGTTATTTTTTTGATAAAGCACATATCACAGAGGTAATGGTGTTCCAACCTTAATGCCAGTTTTTATACTGTTATCTCAGCTTTGATTTCTGGCTTGATTTAATGGCTTCTCATCGTGCTGACGTGAGGTGAATCACGAGGATTTTAGGAAATTCACACAGAAAGAGAAGTAATTTTGGGCAATTCTAGCTGGGGCTTCTGCACGATTTCTTAAAGAACAAGAGGCAGACAAGTGTCAGACAACTTGTAAATGGTTTTATCCCGAGTGCTGTGGGGTGTGGCCCCTCAGCTCTGCACCTCACAAGAGCTCTCCCACTCCTGAGCTTGCCAAGCTGGAACTGGCAGGACTGGGATTCCTCCAGCAGGCACCAGGCAAGCACCAGCACAGCTTTCCATGGCACTCCAGCCTGCCTTGCACCTTAGCTGCTCCTGAACCCAGCAGTGTGGATTGCTTTTGTGTTCTGCTCATCAGCAATCCAAACCTTTCATTCCTGGACTCAGTTTATATGTACACACTGTTGGTTTGGTCAGTTTTCAAGTATTTGCCCCTAATTCATTACAAAAGACCATGATAGTTTTGTTTCCATCATCTGTTCTATTCCTTTTCTGACACTGACAAGAAAAGTAAATCAGTATGTGGGTCTTTAAATTTGAGTTTTTATTTATTCATCAATCTGCAAAGATGTTACCTACAAACCAGCTTTAGATGTGGTTTATAGAGCTTAGCATAATGGTGTAATCTGGTCACATTTATATGTAAAATGCTAAATGTATTGCAAACAGATTTTTGAATGCCAAAATCTACTAAAAAGAAAAAGAGAAATTAAGGCCATGGTATAATCTATTTTATCCTTCTCTGATACAACTTTCTCCTTAACAGTTTGGAGAATATCAAGTAAAATTTTGAAGGAAGATAACTGCTTCAAATAACAGTTCTTCAATTGATTCCAAGTGCTGTATGAACCATTCAGTCTTAGAGACTGGGATAAAAGACTAACTACTCTTTTGAAGAATATCTAGATTCTAACAGTTAATAGAAGATTATAAATACTATTTGTAACATTCATCTTAGAGTAATAACTGTGATGAAGCTGTTCAGCTTTTCATCTTCCAGAGGCCTCTTTACTTGAGCTGCCTGGCTGGTGACTGACTGCTGGCAGTGCTGTGCACTCTGACCTCTGTGCAGGAGCCCTGCTCCTCCTGCAGGGACCCTGGGGACAGCCTGGGGGCTGGCAGGGCATGCAGGACACTGCAGAGATTGAGTGTGTGGCATTCAGCTCTGGTCAGCCTTAGGAGTTTGCTGATGTGCGTGAAAAACCTGGGATCCCACCCCAGGCTTGGCTAGGACACAGGGGATGGGACAGGGGAATGAATGCCTTGGAACTGCCAGAGGGCAGGGCCAGGTTAGATTTTAGGAATAAATGGTGCAGGGGCTGTCCCATCCCTGGAAGTGTCCAAGGCCAGGTTGGACAGGGCTTGGAACAACCTGGGACAGCCCCCAGCCATGGCAGGGGGTGGGATGGGATGAGCTTTAAGGTCCCTTTCAATACAAACAAATCCCAGGTGATTCTCTGAAGCTGTGCAGGTTTAGAAAATGCCTGGGACATCCTCTCCTGAAATAAATCCCCCTGTAGCCCCTCCAATGTTCCAGTGCTAGCTCAATCCCTAGAGGGCTTTGGAGGAATATTTCATGGACAGGACAAAGGATTCCAAAAGAGGCTCTGACCCCCAGCTGCAGTTCAAGATGTTTATTCCAGGTGGTGACCGGAGGGGAAAGAGGATGAGTGCGGAAGAAGAGGGTCTTTTCTGAGCTTCTCCCAGGGAGGGGTAACTGGACACAGCCAATAGGTCAGAGAGAGGAGGAAGGGTTAAACTGCATGGTTACAAGCTCTAGGGCACTCTGAGGGGGGAGAAACCATTCCCCAGGGGAATGTAACACTCCCCTGGCTTTTCAGAGTCTATCAGGTGTTCTGGGTGTTCCTGGGACTCTTGCTCATGCAGACTGCCCAGCCAAGCTGTCAGAAGCAGAATTGCAGCTCCTTCTGCTGAAATCAGGACAGCGTGGAAGGTACACACAGCTGGCTGAAAGGAGGCTGCAGGTGGGGGTGAAAAATGCATAAGCAGACTTGGAGCTGGTAAGGGCTCAGAAGATCAGTAAAAAATGAAGCTTTCCTGAAGGTCAGGAGTGTCTGTTTTGGTGGATTTGAGAGTACTTTGCTCAGCTAAAGTGACTGGCAAGTAAGAGGAGGTGGTGGGCAAGGCAACCTACCTTATCAACACTAGAGGCAGGCAGAGAGAAAGGGACTTTCTGCTGTGGAATATTGGATATCTGTCTTCCCAGTATCTTTATTTACTGTTTATATATTTTTCTCAGTACATCTTGCATTATGGAACCACATTGCTTAGCATTACTTATCAGTATCAGTAAAATAAAATTTCGGTTGCTAGATATGGTAATACCTAATAAAATTGGTTGTACTCTTAAAGTGTGTTGAGACTGAGTGAAATATGAGCTGTGTATGCAGCTTCAGTCTGCTTGCCTAGCTTGACATCAGGGTTGTGTTTCACTTGACAGATGTCTGTAATTACTAATATTTTTCATAGTTTTGTGTATTTCATAAATCATCTATAAGATCATGTAGTAAACTTAGAGGGCAAATTTATCTGGCAATCTTTTAAATTTCAAATTGCAGTGTTAACATCTTGTGAAGTACCTTGTACATACATATATGTATTTATGTCTATTTGCACTGAACTTATCTTTATAAATTTTACATTGAAAAATAACTGTGTGTATGTGTACATGTAGTATAAAATATGCATATATTTATAGAATTCTTTACACTAAGCTTGCTCAGTGATACTCTTTATTTCTGTTTGTGTTAATTATTTTGTCGATGTATAGATCATGCTTATAACCAAGTTATTTTGAAATACAGCAAGATTTTTCCTTTTTTCTTTCAGGCACATCTTATTTAACAATGACTTTTCATTTTGCATTAGCTTGCATGCTTACAGTATTTACAGTATTTACAGTATTTACAGTATTTACATTAATTGGCATGTGAGGAACACCAGTTAAACAGACTCAGAGATATCCATCTTGAACAATACAGTGGGCTAAATGTGTTTGAAAATTTATGTGGTTTCATACTAGTAAACGAGATGTATTTGTGGATCATGTTGCTCATATATAAGCTGTGTTTAAATCTAAATATAAATACATCACTGGTCAAAAGGCATGCAGGTAAATATTTTATGGAAATGCCAAAAATACAAAATTGTTGAGGTTATAGAAATCACTCTGAATTTTTTTAAAGAGTTGTTAGACCACAAACTCCATGCCAGTTTGGTCTTCAGTTCTAGCAGTACAATATTTTAACAAGGGACAACATTTTCTGCAGTCCAAAGACCAGATGTTTCACTTGTGTGCTTACAGCTCAGTTGAAGTTACTCCCCTTGGGGACCTGACCTCAAGTCTAAACCTACCAATTCTGTCTTTTGCTAGGCAAAGAAGATGCTGCCAGTGTAAGCCCAAGCACTCACAGCAGCAGTTTCACACATTTGATGTGAGACATCTCCATATCCTGTAGTAGTGAGCCAGGTGGACCAGGCATTACATAGCCCATAGTGAGTAAAGAGTCCTACATTATATTAAGATCTCTCTCCGTTACTTTCTAGAACTGTGATGAGTGGCTGGTGGTGTTGGGGTGGGGGGACATCTTTAGGAAATCTTCCTCATTGATTAATCCAACAAAATGCTTTCTCTTTTTGTTGTGTTCTTCTCCTCTCCTCCTCTGTGTTCTGACAGTTTCATCCCCAAGTGGCCACCTAACAAAGACACCTTGAGTTTAATATGCCTTATAGCCTGCTGTAAAATGGCAAAAAAATCCAAAACAACCTAAAGAAACTCCAGTGTATTCATTAAATAATAATTTGTTTATAATTACTGCTGGCCATGATAATAGAGAGGTATTTAGAATGAAATTTAGCCAAAGTGAGCAAACAGCTCTCCAGACATAACATATGGGTATGAACAAAAGCTTAAAAGAATATTCTCCAACTATTTTAAGCAGTATTTTCATAGTATAATCACAGACCCTGATGGCAAAATGATACCTATTTATTGTGTTTATTTCTTGTTACTAGCAAAATTCTTAAATTATGGTACTTAAAATGTTAAAAACAAAGGGTGATCTGGCTGAAAAAACCTACTCTGTAACAAATTAGAAAATTTAAGAGCTGCTGGTTTTGTGTGAACAGGTCATACAGCTGAATTTCAGATCTAGGCTATTGATCTGGTGGTATACTGTGTATAATATAAATATATTATATTTAATAATACAGTATTATTAAATACTATACCAGCTCCATCCCAAACTGTGGATTCTCCATCCCAAACTCCAGCACACAGCAAATGGGATATCCAGGACCTGCAGGTGCTGTAGGGTCTCCATGACCAGATGGTGCTGCTGGGTGATGACAGATGGACACAAAGTGGAACAGGGGCAGGGAGAGCCTGGCTGGGGGAGAATAGAGAGCTGATCATGTTGGGAAAGAGCTGGGCATGGTTGGTGGAGCCAAGGAGAGCACTGAGAAGTGGATATTGTTCATATCTGTGGCCACCTGGGAGTGGAGGACAGCACGTGGACGGTGTTTTTAGCTCAAGAGGTCTGTGCTGGCCATAAAATTCACAGAGACATGTAAAAGAACCTTTAAATAGGCACATCAGGGAGTTTCTGAAACAGGATTCCAGTCTGAGCGTCGGCCACGGGAGGTCAAACACTTATCAAATTTTGAGAAGGAATTTCTACCCTTAAGAAAAATTACATCATGTGGCTTCCTAGCAGGTGACTCAACTCCCTGACTCAGGAGTTATCTTCCAGCTCTGCTTTCTTTCCAAGAAAAGTCAGTCACAGATGCTCTGGCTTTCTCAACTGCCAAAATCCCTGTGGTTGATAGGATTAACCAGCTAAATTTGTCCATGAAAAATAAGAAATCTGTTTTTTTCCAGCAACGTTCAGTAATTCACATGTTACTACTATATTTGGTGATAGTGCTGCTTTCCCTAAACCTTGTGTTTTCTGGAGTTCTGTGTACATTTATGTGATAAAGGAATTATAGTTTGTATACTACAAAAAAAATAAAAGTGCCTACTGCCCAAAGTTTCTTATTTCAGGGGAAGGTTTATTGGAAATGCAACTCACACCATGTATGATGAGGTGGAAAAAAATAACAGAAGTGACCTCAGTGCATGCAGCCCATGTGCTTGCCATTTTTCCATTTTCTTAAGCATTTATGGATAATTGAACTTGCACAGTGTGCAGCAAATAGATAGTTTCCACATCTTTCTGTGCATGCTGTCAAATTTGTACATTTTTAAAATTATTAATAGTAAGTGCAGAGGAAGAAAAAAATTATATGTTTTGAAATTATACTAAGTGTCAGGAGTGGTAACTACACTGTGGCTCAAGACAATTGTGGTGCTTGCTGAATCCACTCCTTAATTACATTTTTCCTTTATAAAATCTGACTCATAATGTACTTTTCAAGAGCTCATATTTTGTGCAAAATTTGATTTCAGAGGTAAAATCCCAGTGAAGGGAAGCCCCAGTGCTGATCTTTTCAATGGAGTTAAATTTTGTGTAGCTGTGTGTTTACCCTTTAATGCATGCATCAGTAAAATAATACAGATTGCAAAGATTAACAGTAGCACAGTACCTGCACTAAAAAATTAAACAACTTTAGGCCAAATAGATCTCTTATGGTTCTGTGCATTGTAGGCATTGTCACTGCTGCCATGGGATATAAATTAGGATAAGATCTTCATTCTTCTCCCTCTTCCAGATTCTGTGGCACCACATCTGCTGGTGCTCCTTCACTAGAAAGTTTCTAGTGTGTAAGAGCTCTGGGACTTCTCATCGTGTAAATATGTATTTACAAACTTGTGGGTTTGATATTGAGGGAGCCTCAGGTTTCTCTTCCATGCCAGATCCTCTCCCAATTTCATTTTACATATAGCATGTCTATAACTATTGCTGCATTAATTCCAGCTGCATTAACTTATTCCTTCTTATATATTCTCTTTATATTTTTATTGAAGATTGTCAGTAAACCAAAAAGAAAATTATCTTAGGTTAGGTAGCAGTACTTGTATTCCACCTATTTAATCAGATTTAAACCCTTCATGACATTCTTAATCATTGTGTTTTCCTGCCTTGCCTTTTTGAGCATTTATTTGTGTTCAGCAATCAGCTAAATAAGCATTTTGAACTTTCACCCAGGTTACTTAGTGCAGTGCCAGTGTGTAACTTGGTGATTGCTGTGAACATAAAGAATTCTATCCATGTTTTCATGATGATATCTGGATATATGACTATTTTGGAAGTGAGGTGAGGAGACATTTGCAGTGTGCGTGTGTCAATATTTATGTAGGCATACAAATGAGAGGTTAAAATAAAGGACAATATGTGGGGATTAATTTTTGCTCTCCTTCTGGCCTTTTAAAATGAAGAAAACATTCTGGTTTTTGGGTGATTTTGTGATATCAATTAATTTCAACCACTTTAGTGACTTGATGTAAAAAGGATGAAAGGATGAGTAGTAAGGAAAGATTAAAAAACAAACAAAAAATAGAATTAGTAGCAAGCAGTTTGGTGTGTGGTTATCTTAGCTGAATGCTACATGCTGATAGAATACAACACCATGGACAAGAACTAGTCTGGAATATTTTGCTCCCTCACTGCCTCCCTGCAGCTGATTCTTTCTGGAGGAAATTCTCTGCCAGCCACGTTCTTACAGTGTCAGCTTTTGAACCATTGTGCCTGGGTGCTCTTTTTGCAGTTCAGGACAGTTATAGTCTAGTGATATGTGGAATAATTAACATTCCTGGATTTTAGCAGCATTTAGTTGAGAAAAATTTGGTTTCTGTATAAATATGTGTGAAATGATTGTTCATTTCTGATCCCAACCTTTTGATTAATCAACTTTCCCTTGGGCAGTTGTGCAGAGTTTGCCATGTTGTGCAGCAGCCAGGCAAGCATTTAAGATTTTCATTGTTAAGCTCAGTTAAAGCAGAAATTCAGATTTTAGTAAATGGCTTTTTGAGTAAATAAGCATGCAACGTTGTCCTCTGTGAGATCACTTTTTTCTTTTTTTGAGAAATACATCCCTTGATGGAAAGGGCTGCTCAGGCCATTCAGGTTTTTTCATAACAACATAAGACACAAAGTAGAAGGAAGTAATCTCTCACAGCACAGGAGCAGAGTGACCTTCTAGCCATGCAGAGTTTGATCAGGTGCCTGGATTAACACAGGAATGGAAATAGTGCTGGGTTGGTGTGGCAGCTCTGGAGAGCTGGGGCAGGACTGGTCAGCAGAACGCCTGCTGCAGAAAGAGCTGGGTGTCACCACACTCATGACAGACCTGGGACACCTTTGTACTGCTAGTGTAACTGCCATGGGTGTTATAAATTAATTTCTAAAGGGATTTATAACATTTAGTTGTGATTGAGAAGTAAGCATGTGAGCTAGGATTACAAAAAATCTCAGAAAAGGATGTGCAATTAATTCAAAATCCACTGGAACTCCACTAAGACACAGTTCTGAGTGAAGGATCACATAGCAGCTTGCAGCATGACAGTGCCTCTTTCTTACACCACTTAATTTAGCATTACTGCATGAGAAAATAATATGCTGGTATTTTTATAAAATGCCATTTCATCTCCAACTACAACTTTTTTTTTTTTAACCAGTGCCACCTGCAATCCATTTTTTTTCCTGATAACACTGATCCTGAATTTAAAAACTATTAGCTATAAATTCTCATGTTGTCATTAATTGTGTTGTCTAATTGAAGAGCCAAATATTGGAGAGCTCAAGAATGGCACTATAGTTCTAATCACTTCTGTAATGCTTTCAAACTCAGTGCAAACTAAATGATTACTCACAGAAAATATTAGCACAGAGACAATACAGCGTGGGCAAATGTTATGCTGCTTTCCCTGAAGAATTCAGGTGACCTTATCATCTACCAACATGAAAAACTGCTGTTGGGAAAGGAAGGTCATTCAGACATCAAGGAAAAAATCAGTCCTTGTCCTTTGCCACCGAGACATCCAAGTGTGGATCAGCTGCTCTGGAGAGGAATCCCACGACTGATTTGCTGTGTGTGATATGTAGATAAAATCCTGCTAGATTTTCATTCCTGGGGATAGAAATAATTAGGCAGTTACACAGTGAGGTGATAATCAAAGCCATTTTTGCAAAGCACAGGCCATAAGGCCTGATTTGCCAACAGAACCCATTCAGTTATTAACAGGGAGTTTCACACAGACATGAACTCGCTGGGATGTTCCCAAGAGCTGCAGATAGAAAATGAAGCTGTTTATTGATCAGAGCTGATTTTTCCCCCAGAGCCCGTGCCCTAACTGTAAAGTACAAGTGCTGACTGCCACACTCTGCTGATTGCAGGGGTTTTTTGACAGCCAGGACCTGACTCTTCCCTAATCCGTGTAGCTGCATTGTAGGAATTACAAAGCCTCCGTGACAGAGCTGCTCTGTATTCCAAGAACTGCAACACACCTGTCATCAGATAGAGGCAAGAATGCCCCAGTCATCACTTTACTTGGGAAGCAGAACAGATGATTGAAATTATTTCTTACTACTAACTAATTCCCCTTTTAGCAGAGATAAGCTGCTTTGTTCAGCTGTAAATGAAACATTAGGGTATTAGCTGTCAAGGCAGAAGTATTGGAGGAGCTAAGATTTTATCAGCAGTAGTAACATTCTGGGCAATAAATTGTTTTGTTGGGCAGAATAGTATTCTCCAGAGGTACAGAGAAACAAAGCTCATTAAGGTAAATGCTTAAAGCACTGCAAAAAAGCAAAGACAAAGGCTTATTACCTTTGTTTTGGGGATAGATAAAACATTTGCACTTTTTCATCTCTGTGTAGCAGTGAAGAATTATGTGGGACTGTTATTAAAACGGTGCATTTGTAGGCTTGTAGAAAGCTTTCTGAATATATCCAAGGGACAAATACATTCCTGAAATATCAACAGAGAGCTGTAGTAAGTGATGGCTTTTTGGAAATTGTTTTGTTTCCCTCTGGGTAAAATTAGGTATCTGCACATTGTCCTGTACTTAGCATTCATCAGATTAATAGACTTGCATTATTAAATGAATGTTTGAAATGGGGAAAGCAGAAATGTTGGAGTTATACTAAATATTTTTAGCAATATATGTACCTAAATTAAATTCATAAGGATTTGTGGCACGAAGCATTAGGATGATGGGAGGAGAGGAGCTCTTCATGGTAGGGACTGCAGCTAAAGAAAAATATTTGGAATGTTAGGAAGGAATTAGAGCTCTGTAAACCAAGGATGGACATAAACTTGCTATCAGAAACAGTTAAATAGGATAGAAGTGGAAGGAAACTGTCTGTGAGCTAAAAAGGCTGCAAGCAGCTAGAGGCAGCTTCTGTTTTCCATCATTACTTGTTTGAAGTAGCATTTTAGAAAACTGTAAAACAGAAGTTTCATCCATAACACAAAGAACAAATACGTGTAGCTGCAAAATTGCATGGAAGATTCTGTTAATAGCTGACATAAATACCCTCAGAATGTTCTCTGTGCAACATCGAGGGTCTGGAAGCACTGAAGAGAGCTTTGCAGTCCATCCTGTCACCACAAAGGAGTCAGGAAAAGATGCTTTAGGAAGAACTGAGTAAAAATTAGGAGACAGCTGACCAAAGCATGGGTGATTTATAAATGGCTTCTGTAGACAGGAAATCCTACACAGCGAAAACCCAAAATTCTGAATTCTGCTAGTTGGTTTTATGTATTATAGAAATATATATTGCAGTTTTAGATATATTATTATATGAGATACTTATCTATATATAGTGCTATAGTATGTACAGGTATTTTTCATATTCTTTATAGACACAGTGTTGTTTAGATACGGCTGACACTGGGTCATTGTCTAGTGATGGACAAAACTTCAGAATCAGTTTTCCCTCTCTGTGAAACAGATATATTGGCCCACCAGAAAAATGTGCTGGATTTTGAGGGGATAAGTACAAGAAGAGTCAGCTTTGTTATTGGCTGAGATTGAAATTAATGAAGTTTTTGTTTCTTCATTTGGGGTAATTGAGTTCATCTGACAAAGTGTTAAGGTTTGGTGAGGGATGCTTCTTGATGCTTTAATTTACTGTCTTATATTGTTAGTTATAAAGAATATTCATACTTTATGCAAGTGCTTTACATGCACCTGCCAGCTGTAAAAAAAGATAAACTTGATTTTAAAATTCATATTTAGTCTGAGGAGTTTGCATTTGAAGAACAGGACTCTGGCCTGTCCCTTCAGTCCCAGCTGCACCACGGTCACCTGGAGCAGCAGGAGCCCTCAGGCTCTGGTTTTTCTCCAAGTACAGCATCAGTTCAAAGCCAGCCTGCCTGGACTGCAGCCCTCACTGAGGGGCTGCTCCTGATCTGGAAATGCTGCCAGGACACAGCTCCTGTGCACTGGCTGAAGCTGACTGGGAACACAACAAGTTCCAAAGGTAAACTCAGAAAACCAGAATATCAGGGCTTCTTGCTTCTAGTAAAATCTTTACTCTGCTTTCTTTCTCGTTGGGGAAATCTGTTTTCTTAGATGTCTCAGGAAATAAATGCCAGGTTTTACACACAAGGGCTTTATTTTAGATGATGCATCCTTCAGAACAACCAAACATTCTGCAGCAATTTAAGTAATCTTTGCAAGTGTTGATTTCACCCTATAATCTGCTCCTTTACTTAAAGGGGTAAAACAGGATTGAGAGAATGTGCTAAGTGTAGTAGGTTATTGCTGGTTTTATTAAAATAGGACTGGGATATTTTGCATTATGGACTCATCCCCAGGGTAATCTCCCATAGTTATCCATAAGCTAAAAACCTCCAGATTTTCAACTACCATGATCAGCAAATGAACGAGAACTGGGCTTGGATCTCCTGAGCTGCAGGGGCTGGCTTTGAGGTGCTCCAGATCATGAACATCAGGTGCCACACCTCATTCCCACCCCAGGGTGAATCCACCCAGCTGAGCTGTGCTAAACATCCAGAATGTTCCTGGGAGAGCGCCTTGAATCCGTAGGGATCAGATCCAGTCCTGACCCTGTGGGACACAGAATGAGCCACACTGACTGTGAATTCTCAGAAGGTTAGAATGAACTGTTATTCAAAATGTGAATTCTTTATATGCTGTTTACAGAGACCAATATGATTGGATGGCAAGGTTAACACCTCTTCAACCACATTGGTCAAACCAGAGGGCTACGAAGAAATCCCTCCTCTAAAAGGAATAAATAACAAAGATACAGTCAACAAAACATCTCTTTTTGTTTACAGCAAATCACCTGGGAAAAAATTCACAAACCAAAACATCTCAGCCATGAAATCAGGGCTGCATAGTCATCTGCATTAGTTGGGCAGGTCGATATTTCTGTGTTTTATACCCCATTTTCCTAAGCAGCTGGTTTGCAGAGTTCTGTACCAGCATTGAAAAGGGCTGTTGGGAAGAGGAATTCATAGAGCTCCTGTGAAGAGGCCAATCATGAGCTGATTACTTGAAGTGCTTGAAGTAATTTGGGTATGGAGGATGTCAGTTGTGGTTACATTTTGTTGTTTTTGTATTAACAAAAAGATCAACCTAGACAAAACCCATAGTCCTGATTGCAAAAGATAAGGTGGAAAGGTCTATTCTAATTTTTAATTGGTATTCCAAAGTAATTTTAATCATGCTTTCATCTTGTTTCAAAGCATAAATTTAGTTTTAAATACACACTTATTTGGGAGTAATGATGGACAATTACTGAAATATTCAGAGACCTGGAATAATTTGCATATTTACAAATGGCTTGTTTTTATCTAACATCTAGTTAAGCTTTAGGTACGTTACTGTCATGAATCACCAGGAGAAAAAAAAATAACCCTGATAACAGCAAAAAACCAAACCAAAACAAACAAAAAAAGCCAAAATAAAATAAACAAACAAAATTTCTTTGTTCTTGTCTACTTTAGGAGCTCATTCAGAAGCTTGAAAGTGGATGGAGCTCTGAAAAAATAGCCAAATTTGTTGTTATTAAAGTGGGAAAGTTTTCTGCAGGACATCAGAAATGTCTGGCTGGCAGGGTACAAGGTGCTGATCTGAGAGGAACTTCCCCAGGCTTTGCACTGCAGGTCTGACCCAAATCCAGCCTTCCCTTACCGTGTCCCTCTGCCTTTGTGTGAGATCAGGGATTTCTGGCTTCTCTCAGCTCTGCTCACAAACCTCACAAACCCCTCTGCTCCGTGTGTTTATTGGCTAGAACACTGAATATTGGCTGATTTGCACAGATTTGTACTGCAGGTCATCCTGCCACCTAGTCCAGCACTAATGCACGTGGTTAAAGAAAAATGTGTATTTTGGATGTTTGTGGAACAACAATCAGAAACACAAGAAGCCAATCATGTCTCATATATAGATCTATCCTGGGCACATAGCAATATCTTTAATTTACAGTTTCTGTTGCTGTGCTGGTTTTTGACATTGCTCAGAATCAATTAAGACTAAAGTGAGTGCAGTGCAGAGTTTTGGCACTTGACTGTGCTGCAAAGGGTTGTGGTACAAGACTAGAATTTTCTGTTTAGGACATCAGTGCAGTTGTCTTTTGTTTCAGCAGCAAGAAACAGAGAGATAAAAGTTAGGAAAATTATACACTTGTCAGAAAACTTGAAGTGGCAGAGACTTTCATGGTCTCTACACCAGCCAGTGAACACTTTATGCTGTGCCTTGTAAAATTGCTTACTGCAGTATTTACTGGTGAAGTGCTGAGTATTTTATCCCCCTGTCCCCCATGTTTTCATCTGTGTAATGTTATTTTTTCATGTCAGCCCTTTGCCTCCACTGCCTGGGTGTATCTCACAGCAGCAGTGATTGCTGAAGAAAGCAGGAGTGGTGCTCAGCTGGGAAATCCTGCTTTGGCTGCTGCTGGGCCCAGGAGTTGCAGACTGCTCCTGGATATTGCAGGTTTGATACTCTGGAGTGTAACCCACTGGCTGACCTTCCATACCTTGAAAAGATTTTTTTCAAGTCCTCTCCAGTCCTCTGTGCTCTTCATTCATTTGGATTCTTTGCATGATTTTCATTTCAGTGAAAAACCCATCGTTTTTCCTGTGTCAGTGGTTTATTTTTTCATTTATACTGTGGTTTGGAGTCCTCACTTGGCTAGCCAGGAGAGAGCATAATGGAGGGGTAGGACTGAAAAAACTGTGATGTTGTTCTGTTCATATATATGGCTTCTGGATAAATCCCTGAATTTACTGTATTGAAGTTGCTTGAAATTTTACAGTCTTTGCTGACAGGAAAACTAGGAGAATCTATCAGCAGTGCACAGTGGATGGGCCACATTCCTCAAATAATCCAGTCAATTAAAAATTGATTTTTGTTCTAGGCAGCATGGTGGTAATGTAGTGGGGAGACAGTGTATGCATTACCAGCAGAGCTCACATCAGTTAAGTGATATTTAGGTGATCTTCTGTCATGGGAGAAAGCAGTGCAGTTGATGATCTTTGCTACTGAAGAAGCTAAATTGAAGTGTCAGATACCAGAATTGCATTTTATTTCTAATATGTTGGCCTGCCAGCCCGGGAGAAGCTATGTGAAGTCTGCGAATACAAAGGGACAAAAGTGCTAAATGTAGCAGAAACTGAATGGTTTGGGGAAGACACTGTAACACAGCTTTTAGAGCCTTTAAATGCATTTAAAGGAATTGAATCTTGTACTTCAGTTGCTGGACCTTTTGTGTACCTTTCTGCCTTTTCCTGGCAGCAGCTCTACAGTAAATGAAAGATATGCATGATCTAAATTGCAACAGCCTTGTTTATTTCTTTAATACCGTTTAAAGTAGTTGAAGTGAGAACAAAAGAAAGGCCCAAATCTATTAATTGAGAAATGTATTTCCCTCAGATGTGCACAATTCTGAGCTGTATAATTTAAAGAGGTATCTTTGTGCTATCAGAAGTGTGGAAACGGGCAGTCGTGAAGATTGGGCTCTCTTCAGCACACACTGTGAGTCTGCAGTGAGACACAAAGCTGAAATCAGCCTGCTCTTGTCTTGAGTCATTAAAGCATCTATTGCTAAACACAGCTTTGCAGATTTTCCAGCAGAATAGAAAACATACAGAGGTTTTACTTCAGGTTCTTGGTAACCACAGGATGCTGAAATCACATCTGCTCTTGGTTATGAAACATCGCAGCTTCACACTAAAGGTGTTACTGAGATTTTTTTGCTTTGTTTTGTTTTTGTTTTTAACATGATTCAGGCTTTCCCCTTCCTTTTCTTTGAAAAGCAGTTGTAGGACGTGCATCTGTGCTTTCCCTGAAAGGTGAAGCATTGCAGTGGCAGCTGAAGTGATCCCTGAACTCTTCCCAGACCTCTGGGAAGTTCAGGTCCTTAATTACTGCTAAGAGCTTTATGGTGCTCAGGTGAAAGGCGTTGGAGAAACTGAAAGCAGGCTTGTTCTTTCAAGGTGAGGTCCTAATTTAAAAGTTTAGATCCTCATTTTTGAGTTTAGAGTGTTACTTCTATGCTTAATTGTTATACATCTAAACTGTTTGTCATGGTGATATTTTAGTAACATATTGACTTGCACCTCACCTAGGCTTAGCTTTCAACCTGCAGCATTATATCTGTTTGTAAAATGAGTGTATCAGACAGGCTGGACAGATGGGCAGTGATCTGTGAGGTATTTCACATCTGTAAAGTTATCCCAGGCTCAGTTTCTGAACATTGCTTGACAAAAAATATTTGGCATCTCACAGCCAATTTGCAAAGGAGATAGTGCATTTCAAACATAAGAACCAAATAAAATTGTTTTCAGTAGAAGAGATTGATAACAAAAAGAACCGACAAAAAAAAAAAAATTTAAAATAAGTTGGCCATCAATACAGTTCTTTCTTAACATCACGTTTAATTTTAACCTAGGTTTTAATAAGTTGAAAGTCTTTCATAAAAGATAATATCACCTGTGTTAGTAGATTTCTTCATTAATTTATTATTAGGCTGTATAAAGAGAAAAAAAATCACAAATTCTCTTTAGATGTTATTCTTGGGGTAAAATGCTGCTGGGGTTTAGTGCTTTGATAGGGGAACAAGGATAAGGAAAAACAAGAAATGTGTTTCTGGGCTTCAGAATTCTTCAGCATGATTTGAATACAAGTGGCTGACTGTGATAAGTACGCTGGGCTCCCTTCTGTTAATTACAGTATTTCTAATGAGACTAATTTGACAGCTCCTGTGTCATATTATGCTGACTATTTCCTGTGCTATCACTTGGAGGAGAAGCCTCCTCCCCACCAGGAGAATAGTTTTCGATGGATTACAATTTCAGAAGGTCTGTGCCACAAGCAGATATTTGTTCTCTGTTCAGCTGGAATTACTTTTGTCTGTTCTCTAATTGGACAAACTTTTCCCAGGCACAGAGAAAGTAAAAATTGGGGTAAGACGCATTCTCTTAAAATGTCTTTTTAAGCCATGTGCCTTATTTAATTGTATTTTTTTCCGTGTGTGTGGAGATGACAGTTGCCTCAATTTGTTGCTGTGAATGACAGCTTATTGTAAACACAAAATATTTTCTCTAGGTTACATTAAGTAGAAGGCATTTTTAAATTTTATTTGTTGTTCTTTTTTCCGTATAATAGTGCAAAACAAGCTGACTAATCTCAAAATCAAAGCTAGATATTGTAATTATCGTAACATGGAACTTGTTATTATAAAAACATCCACTGCTGTTTTGTGAAACCCAAGAAATTGTTTCCTCTTAACTTGAAGATTGCACTTTGTAAACAGTTTAAGTAACTACTTCAGAAGCATTTAGACAAAAAGTCCAAGAGTTGCAGTAACTTTTCTCTTACAATATTATTGTAGTTTTATCCAAACTCCACCAGGTGTTGCCAAAGAACATACAGCCAAGGCAAAGTTTACAGCTGAAGTGGAAGTTGCTCAGAACAAGGGTGTACATTTTTATGAACACAGCCATTAAAACCATTTCCTCAAGCAGGAGCATCTTCCCTACATATTTAAGAGCATTCCTCTTTTTTTTTTTGTAACTAAACATCAGGAATCAAACAGTTTAGTACAGAGTTGCATTTTTTTATGTGGGTATCACATCCTTAAAATTCATTTTTTCTTATGAAAGGAAGATATTCACTCACAGGCTATAGGTGAATAATATGCTGGTTTAACCATTAGTTACAGACTCCTGTAAATATTCCACTGTGCTGGGTGATGGGGTGTCCTTTTAGTGAGATGTTCAAACATTTTGTGTGTTTGGTGGCTTTGGGATTTTTTCATTCCCATGAGCAAAGTTGCTACAGACACTTTATTCCTACAGCCTTCGGTGAAGATGTTCCCTTCCTTTGTTTGCTTTCCGTCTTGCCGAGTCAGGAGTTTTGCAGATCACAAATCAGTTCTGTTTCAGGGGTTTGTCTCATTCTGGGAAGAAAATGTGCTTCCAAAAGCCAAGGTCTGCTTGAGGTAATAAGAGCCCCAAAGTTGTGGCAGATGACACAGAGCAGTGCAGAATGCTGGGGCGAGCAGCGCTCGGTGGCAGCAGGAATCAATCCCGAGCCCTGGCGCGGAGCACTTTCCATCCTGCCTCCCTGGTGAGTCCAGCATTGTGCTCGTGGCATAAAAAGCAATGTGCATTTTAATTGCTGCTCTCGTTTTTGAACTGTTGCTCGACTATTACTATGGTTGAAGTGACAAAGGCTGGATCGTGGACAGTGCTGGCTGCCAGAGAAGGTGTAAGCAGGGGCTGCTCGTGATGGTGATGCAGAAAATCTGTGTTAGGTGCTGCACTGAGCCAGGAACTTTGAGGGAATCACCTCTAGCAGGTAATTGGGAGTCTCTAGAATGGCAGCTTTACATTCTGGAAATGCTGTGATGTTTTCTTTTGTGCTTTAATTAAAGCTTTCACTTTATTGTTGTGCACGAATGTTTTCTATTTGAATGTTTATTGAATGTTCAATAGCAACAAGGAAGCCAGGATTCTTTGGGGTAGTGTGGCATAATCAGTGTGGGTTGCCAAGATAAAGGTGGTTAAAGGAGAAGGAAGGGAAAAGGCTGAAATGTTGCAGTTACTTGAAGCAGAAGCATGTTCAGAAATGTGACTGTAGCTGAGACTGCACAAAGAAACTCGGTGCTCATAAGAAATCCAGGGCAGTGACTTCACCTGGTGCTATTTAATTAATTATTAGTTGAGCACTATCTTTGCTTTCCCCTGGGATGCCATCTCCCTCCTTCCACTCACAAGTGCCACCTAATGATTTGAATATAGAATATTTTAATTACTTTAGATCTCAGTAGATGTTAGTGTGTAGGTAATTTACTCCCTTTCATAACTGTACGAGTACAGTAGATAACTCAATATTGCTGTAGCTTTCCTGGGATCCCATTTTCTCCCCATCCCAATGCACTTGGCAAAGGGGGTGGAAAGGAAGGAGAGGAAATCTAAATGATCCTACGGAGGTGAGATTGGATCAGTGTTTAAGCTGCTAGGTGTGACACAAGATGCTGGGATCAGGTGCTGAGAGCCAAAACTCTGACAGCCCTGGTGCCACTGTGAGCAAAGGCACTGAGGATTGAGCAGTTCTCTGATGTGCTCTTATCAGTGTGAGTATAATGTAAATCCTGTTACAGCAGCTTTGTCCGATCTGCCTGTAGCTTTGTTCTGAACCTTTCAGTAACAGTTCACTGAAGCAGAAAGAACCCTGTGAATTGATATTATAAACCTGCATGGTTGCTTTATTCATTGTTGAAGCAACAGAATATAACAGAAGTATTTATTTTAGTGGATTGAGGATACTTTTTTTTTTTTTCCCTATCAACATGAGCAGAGGAAAAATGTTCTAAATGCAAAAGAGGAAAAGCTAATTCTATAATCATATCCATACCCACTCGGAGCACAATCCCATTGAAAGATAATGCAGAACACCATATGTTTAAATTATTTTACACATTCAAAGAGATTTTTAAAATCCCAAAGTGTTGTTATTTCCTGCTGATGTAGAAAAAATATCAGGTGATGCTATTATAATCAGGAAATAATAGTCCTGTGAAAGAAAAGCTTCTCATAATGCACTTAGTCTTTCCAGACAACTGTATTTTTCTAAGCACCACCTACCTGCTCTCTTTGGGACTGAGATGAGCCTTGGCAATTCAAGATTGCATTGTATTCACTTTCTTGCTGGTGGGCATTTCTCACTGAAGTTCAAGAGCGTGAAATTTCTCTTTAGTCTCACTGCTTTGATATGGTATTTGCCTAATAATCAAACAAATTAAAGTGTGGGAAAAATTGATAAAACTGCAATATCTTAAAATGAAGAGGCTGAAACAGTAAATTGAGTTCCTTGTAATAATGCTGCGGTGCCACGTTGACCCTTATTCTTGAAAATCAGTTTTTTATGTTGTGCCTCAGTAAGATGTGCGCTATTTGAACTTTTCAAGTGTCATGTAATCTAAAAATTCAGGCATTATACTTGAAGATCTTCTGCAGAGTTTTAATTAACATTTGTGAATTATGCAGATATGGAAGCCCAGCTCTATTGGTAGATGTTTGTATATGCTATCAATGACTTTCTGCTACTTAAGACACATCTCTTGTGTGGAACACTTACAAAGTGAGTTCCATTACAAATAAAGAGTTCTTTAAATGGAAAGCACTCAAAGATGAGAGTTATTTAAGATAGAAATATTTTTGTGTACTGCTCTTAAAGTTTCACTGTTCTCTTAGGTGTAGTGTAAGGAGTATCACACTGACACAGAAATTAGAGTAAATTTGGGTGGGTACAAAGCAAAGTCTGAGAAATTTTATTACGTGATGTAATGGGTGCTGCAGGTGCCTTATGGGATGAAAAGTCAAAGGGTATTTTTTCTTTCTTTTTCATTTTCCCTTCCAGGGAGAATAGTAAAAAAGAACATTTTCTTTGTGTTATTTTCACAAGTTTCAACAATTTTTGAGTGGCAGGAATGCTCCTGATTTTCCATATGTATCTGTTTTTATCTTTACATAGCAAATATTTGTATGACCTTTTGTGGGGTGAGTGATGCTGTTCATCCTTGGTAAAGGGTTTGGGGTTTCAGGGAGCCTTGAGGCAGCTGGCAGTGCAGTTTTAAAGTGGGTAGCACACAATCAGGTGTGAATTATTTGGGTGGGCATCATTTGCTTTATTCTCACCTCAGATTCCAGCTACGTAAATCTGACAGTTGGAAACGCAGTAAAATGTAAGGAGGAAGAAATGGAATTATTTTTGCAGGTTGCTGTTTCCTTTTTATATTCCTGCACCTCTCATCAATCCAGATGTTTTGTCCATTGACCACGAGATGCTTGCATCTCTAGGTTATGAAAACATGCCTGCTTGTATGAGCAAGATGAATGTTTAACTGATTTAGTAGCCAGGTTGTCTCTCTCTGATCACAGTAAATATTTGCACTGATTAGAAGGAAAAACAAGGCCTGTTTGTGAGGCCAGGAAGTTGTATTACCTCAAGGTGCTGCATTTTTTTTTCCCCCCTCTCTGTTTTACATGGTTTTTATTATTATACTTTTTTCTTCCAAAATAAACTTTAAACATTTCTGATTGGTTTACGGAAAAATAAGGTGTATATGTAGCATTATTTTTTCACATTTATGTATCGCTGGCTTCTAAAGGTTGTGGAATTCCTTGCAGATCTGTTTGTATTAAATTTTCAGTCTGAAGCAATTCCTCCCATTTTGTACTCTATAGGACTGTAATATTTGTCCAATGATGAGCTGCATCCAACATTTTGTTAACTGAAATGGGAAGTGACAGACTGACTAAAAGAAAATGTCCGTGTCAAAGAAACAGATATTACTTCTTTCTCACAGATTACTGAATGCCTGGACACTGAAGACTCTGAGATTGCAGATGCACTAAGGCTTCATATTGATCTGTGTTAGCCTAATTTGATCAGAAGAGTGACTTCTGTATTGTGTTATTTTCTTCTGTAGTATTTGATTGAGATGGTCAAACACTGAGAATATTGTGCAGGAAAAAAAGGGATTGAGAAGGGGAGACATTTGAAAAAATAATACAGATTTGTTAGATAAATTCCATTTGCATTGATTTTCACTAGGGATATGTATCTTTAGATGGCAGCTGTCCTCAAAATAATACCATAATAGATAATACTCTGCTACATAACTTTGTATTTTTATTACTTCTTTTCACTGACATTTGTAGAATAATTTAATCATTGAAGCTGGTCAGTACCTGCCCACTCAGCAAAGATATTTTTCTTTATTGTATTGTCAGTATTTTTTTTTTTGGCAAATAGAAGAAAGCCATAGTTGTTTTGCAAGAGTATGAAGTTGGAAAATGTTTGAAGAACACAAAATGGGCGTGAAAAAGTATCAGTTATTTCCTAGTCTTGCAGCAGTAGGTCTGGAGTACAGGGAGTGCTCTGTCCTCCAGAACAAGGGCTGTCTGCCCTGCAGTTGGGGTTTGGCACAAGGTGATTTGCCACATCAGAGTGCTGGTGCTGGTTGGAGGAGCCCCTGCCCTGGAGAGTTTGTCTCCCTGCTTCAGGAAAGGATGGAGGCAGGGGATTATAAAGCACTGTGAGATTATCACAGTTTGAGAGGTTCCCTCATCTCATGGTTGTGCAGAAGCTGGGAGCAGGAGAAAGCAGTGTGGGATGGTGGCTCAGAGGCTCCTGCTCGGGGAGCAGGGGTGGCGGGGTGCTCCTGACTGATCTGCTCTTCTCCAGTCCTTCCCCACGTTCCTGGAGACACAGAATCACAGAATGACTGGGTTGGGAGAGACCTCCAAGATCATCGAGTCCAACCCAGCCCTAACACCTCAACTAAACCCTGGCACCAGTGCCACATCCAGGCTTTGTGTCAACACATCCAGGGATGGTGACTCCACCACCTCCCCAGGCAGATCATTCCAGTGCTTTGTCACTCTTTCCATGAAAAGCTTTTTCCTAACATCCAATCTGTATTTGCCTTGTTGCAGCTTAAGGCTGTGTCCTCTTGTTCTGTCAGTGCTGCCTGGAGACAGAGACCAACCCCACCTGAGCACAGGCACCTTTCAGGGAGCTGTAGGGAGTGATGAGGTCACCCCTGAGTCTCCTTTTCTCCAGGCTGAACACCCCCAGCTCCCTCAGCCCTTCCTCACAGGGTTTGTGTTCCCAGCCCCTCTCCAGCCTTGCTGCCTCCTCTGGATGCACTCAAGCATCTCAATGTCCTTCCTGAACTGAGGGCCCAGACACGGAGCTGATCAGCTCAAAGGAATCCCTCTCCCAGTTCTCCCAGATTTTCCTGAGGAGGTGAACCCTCCTCTCCCTTCCCACAGTCCTAGCAGGAGCTTACCTTTTATACAGTCACCTCTTCAGGGACATGCAGCTTGCTTAAGGTGAAAAAAGTCCAGTGGGATTTTTCTTGCCCATGTCATGTAAAGGGATCTGAAAGTTATGATATCTGAAAGTTCAATATTAAGATGTGAGACACCATTAGTTTGCTGTTATTCCCTGGCAAAGATCCTAATTTTGGTACCAAACTTTGTACTGGATGTCTTCTGTCCAGTCAAATAAAAGGAGCACCAAAAGCATCCATTTGGCACAAACTGGGAAAAGCTTGTTTGTACAGTAACATGGTAGAAGCCTTAGTGAGACAGGGGAGTTATCATCACATCATTTGCAGAGCAGTTATTAGTTTTATTTTTCCTTGCATTTATGGCTCAGGACAGGGACAATGTGGTATATTGCTTTCTCTGTTTCTTTTTTTTTACTCAGGAGATTGCATGCTTTGTCAAGAGTGCATTTGTTAGTCTCAGTGTCATATTTATATTAAAGACATAACAGAATCCAACTGCACTATCAATTGCTTTTCATTACCCTTGTCTTTGCTTGCAAAGGTCATCACCTCGCATGTGAATCAAATTTGGAACAGAGTATTTTCTTCAGAAGCAGAATTGTAGTCTGAATTTCAAGGCAGTGCGGTTTGGGAAAGTTGATGTAACATCTTCCTGAGCTCCCTTTTAACAGATAAAGTTAACTCAGCACCTTTGTGTGGGCAGATTGCATTCTCCCCTGTCAGAGTTGCCGTTGCTTTTGTTTTGTTTCTCATTTGAATAATACATTTGATTACCATGGCAAATGTTGCAGCGTATGCACGCCTGACTGTAGTGCCTAATTAACTGATGATAACAAGGCAGGATTGCCCTCTTCTCTTTCATAAGCAATCATATACATGACAGTTCTTTTATCTTTCTTCAAAATTGACTTGCTCTCCTGACCCTTAAGCAGCTCCTGTTTTGTGTGTTTACCTCTGATGTCTTTGCAAAACTGTTAATTTTCTGTGGCATATCCTATCTAGTTGTAATTAACACATCGAACAGCAAAGAAATAGTTCTGCTTGCAGATGCCTAATGGAGGAATGCTTTCTTCCAGTAATTATACAGCTTCATTTTACTCATCTCCATTGACCTACAAAGGTTTTTGGGTTGGGTTTTCATTGTTTGGTTGTTTTGTTGTTTGGTTTTTTTTGGAAACAACTGCATTTGTATAGTCCTATTTAGGTAGAGAAAACAAACTAAAACATCAGTTTGTGTTGCAATACAACAAGTTTGTGTACAAAAATAGTTTACCTCCACATATAAACTTAATGAAGTTTGGTGAAGGTCTTAATGCAGCAAAGTTAAATTGGAGATAAACAGGGCTGTCATCCTGCATGTATTTAATCCCGAAGTCGAAGGCCTGTTCTTATAATTAGAAACTTCAAGAAGCACTTGACCTATTTTAAGGGAGCATTGAAGTGGCATGTGCATAAAGCAAATATTTTCCACCATTGTATCTTGAACTGAACTTAGATTTCAAATGGATGAACCCAGGATTTCTATTTACTGTTTTATAGCTAGGCTGAGAATAAAGCCATAATGAATCCAAGTTCAAAGAGAGGAAGGTAGAAGAGGAAAGGTTGGTAGTTACAGCAATAAAAACAGGGGCAAAAAGAACAGCTTTTCTGAAGGACTCAGGCTGGAATAATAATGATAGAATTGTCTAAATCGATATATCTCTTGTCAGCCTCACGTCTGATGTTTGAATCAGTCAGGCCTTTTCTGCAAGAGCTTTCCTCAGGAATATTGAATTATTTATTATTTGTATCTTTTTTCCTTCCCTTTCTGATGATTTTTTCTTTTTTTTTCTATTTTTTTCCTAACTTAGTAAAATTTGTTTTTTATGCTGCCAGGTTCAATGTTGTCTGCTGTTTGATAAATAGCAGTAATTGGGTGTATAGCAGAAGTCATGTAAAAATGTATGACTTCAATTACATCTGGAACAATTTTTTTCTTTATATTGATCTTTTTTTTTTCCGTATAAGATCTGCTCTTCATAGCCTCCAGTGCTGACTTTTTAAAGAATTACTCTATGTCCATATG